>NC_140987.1:361316715-362569493 GCF_052327205.1 Somniosus microcephalus | reverse complement strand
GGGAGGGGGGGAGGAGGGGGAGGGGGGGAGGGGGAGGGGGCTGGAGGGGAGGGGAGGGGGAGGGAGGGGGAGGGAGGGCGGGGGGGAGGGGGAGGGGCTAGGGCGGAGGGCGGGGCGGGGAAGGGAGGGCGGGGGAGAGGGGAGAGGGGGAGGGATGGGAGGGGGGAGGAGGAGAGAGGAGGGGGGAGGGGAGGGGGGGAGGGGAGGGGGGGGAGGAGGAGATAGGAGGGGGGAAGAAGGGGGCGGGTGGAGGGAGGGGAGGAGGGGGGGAGGAGGGGAGGAGGAGAGAGGAGGGGGGGAGGGGAGGGGAAGGGGGAGAGTCCATGAGCCCCCTGATCCCCGTCCCCCCAAACTCCCGAGCCCCCTGATCCCCACCCCCCGAACTCCAGAGGTTGGCCCCCCGAGACTCGCACCCCCACCCCCACCCCGAGGCTCGCCCACCACCCACCCCCACCCCCGAGGCTCGCCCACCACCCACCCACCCCCGAGGCTCGCCCCCCCCACCAACCAAGCACCGAACTCCGGAGGCGCGACCTTCCGAGTACCGGCCTCCCGAGCTGGCTTCAACATTGCAGCTGTGCGAGACGGCCGGAGGGCCCGGTTGCCAGGGTAACTGTGACGCTTACC
Source organism: Somniosus microcephalus (assembly GCF_052327205.1). Classification (NCBI taxonomy): domain Eukaryota; kingdom Metazoa; phylum Chordata; class Chondrichthyes; order Squaliformes; family Somniosidae; genus Somniosus; species Somniosus microcephalus. The sequence continues at coordinate 362,568,866 of NC_140987.1, read as the reverse complement.
AAGCCCCGCCCCCCGGCCGAGCCAGAGAGAGAGACGCCGCGTCTCAGCTGCTCCTGCTGTGCGCGCGGCCCCCCCCCGAGGGTCGCGGCCCCCCCCAAAGGTCGCGCCCCCCCCCGAGGGTTGCGGCCCCCCCCGAGGTGAAGACCGCCGATTGCGGCTGTGCGAGACGGCCGGCGGGCCCGGTTGCCAGGGGTAACGCTTGACGCTCAGCAAGCCCCGCCCCCCAGCCGAGCCAGAGAGAGACGCCGCGTCTCAGCTCCTGCTGCGCGCGCACCCTAGCGGCGCTGGGCTGAGGCTCGGCCCTCCAGCCTTCAAGTGGTGCCGGGAGGTGCCTAGCTCGGGCGTGGGTGCGGAGGAGACGCCGAGGCTTCTAGGCCTACCTGGAAAAAACGGGGAAAGGTAGGAAAATTAATGAGATTAGATAAGTTAATTACTTTCTAAATCATTTTTTTTTAAAACAATGTGTGTTTTAAAAGCAACATTTTTTTTTTAAGATGCAGAAAGCGGGAAAAAGAAAGGAAAAGTTTGGAATCAAGATGGCGGCGACTCACCTCGGTTCAGAACGATAAGGCCCGGCCACACACGCACCGATTGGCCCGGCGGCACACGCCAGCAACCCGGCGTACGATTGGTCGAGCTCGAGGTCACTCTGTCGCTAATGAGCGGATAATGAGATGCTAATGAGCGGAATGTTGAAGGTTTTTGGGATACCGCGGGCGCGATTTTAGCCCGGCCAAAACGTAAATACGCTTAAAACTGTCTCGGAAGCGTAAGCTTTCTTTGGAGGTAACGCGCGCGTAGGTACGCCCTGTAACTTTCGAGCGCATAGCCCGACAGACGCACACGCGATGACAGACAGAATGACAGAATGACAGAATGACAGACAGACAGACAGATGTACCGATTTATATATATAGATACACACGTGTGTGTGTGTGTGTGTATAATGTGTGAATATATATATATCAACCAATCTCTTCATCTAGTGAAGAATTTAGGTGGACTATATATGGTTATATTCCATCTAAATTCTCCTCTGATGGCGGGGGCCTGTTGGAGCTTGCTCCCTTTGAATCTGAACAACCATTACAGGGAAATTGAGCATTGATTACAACTCACTCAAGATTATGTTCATTAATCATATTTTACTGTTCTGAAGCACTAACTCTTTTCATTAGATGCACATTGCATTTTGAAATCCCATAATTACACCTTTCTGTTAGGTTTTCAATGCAAACGTTACACACAAGTATAATTTTTTTCTTACACCTATCTGATGTGGGGCGATCAGGATGTAGAAAACAGTGAATAAACTAAAGTGGATGCATTCCTGTTCCACATAGCTCACAAATATGTTAGAAATTGCTGTTGGGATACCCGCAGCAATTCAGCAATACTTGCCAGCGACGTTGGGAGGCTGTCAGACTGCAAGATTCCTGCTCAACTTCTGCTTGGCCCGAGAATCCTGTGCAAGCTTTAAGTGTGTTGCATGTTATAGCTTTCAAGCCATGTATTAGGCTTGGTGATTCATGGATGACTTATCCTTAAAGGGCTCCCCCTCCAAATCTCAGGCTTCACGCGTTGCATTTGCAATGCATTCGTCCTGCCCATATGATATGGGTGTTACAGCTGAGGCTGGTTCTCCCTTGTCAACATTCTGAAAGAAACTTAACTATCACTGAGTTTCTCAATGGTGGGGATTGCTTTCATGGCTCCCCTAGCACTTCACTTAATGGAGGAGGATTTATAGGAGCAGAGAAGGGTTGTCAAAGATGGCAGGTGGCACCAAAAGTGTACTGAGCAGACCCATCACTATGCCACCCATTGCATCTACAGGCCCAACTACCTGGCACTGAAAGAACAGTAATCCTTCCAGAGACTAAGGTTTAGAGGAAAATAGTTATAGAGCTGTCTTCTCAGCTTCAGGAAGGCTGGCAGACAGCCTTTCACATGGGGGCAGCATTGCCACTTGCTGTAAAGCTGACTACCGGCCTCAGTTTTTATACCGTAGGCTCTTCCTAGGCTAGCCTTGGGGACATTAGCAGAATTGGTCATGGTGCTGTCCACACATGCATCAAATGGGTAACTGATGCTTTATCCAGGAAATCCAACACCTTCATCTCCTTTCCCACTGAGCAACAATAGTAACATGACAGGGCTTCCCAATATCCCTGGACTGCTGGCTTTCCTAAAGTATTGGTCTATATGAACAGAAGCGGGGAGGTTCAACTCCATCTGTGCGAAGCTGGTCAGTGACCACCAGCACCATAACGTAAGGTCAATGACCACTTCCCAGGCACTTTCAGTGCTGCTGTCATTTTAAAGCAATCAGCTGTGCCAGGCTTATATGAAGCCAAAGGCAAACTGAAAGGATGGTTCCTGAGAGACCAAGTGCCCTCTTCAGCCCAGCGACCAAAGTAAAACATAGATATAAGGCCCATGCAACCATTAAGCTCAATATTGAGCATATCATTTGCATCTTCAAGCAGCACTCCAGATGTCCAGATAGATTAGTGAATGAATACAGCATAATTTCCCCCAAGGACTTCAGGATTGTTGTCGATTGTTCGATAACGTTGTTATACCAAGAGGCCAAACAGTTTCTGCTGCGGATGATTGGACCTGTTCAGCTTCTGGCATATCTACAGTCACTTGTACAAGGATGTTAGAGGGTCTCGATGCTGCATCGTCTTGAAAGAAAGCAGCTTCAGCACACTTACTCCAACCATGCCATTGCTTCTGGGCATTCCCTCAGCATGTCCATTGATCTGCGGGCAGCAGACCTACTAACAGCAATGAAGATTCATGAATCCCTGCCTCGAGGTTCTCTCAATCCAGTCACCCAGCATTTTGAAGCTGCACAAGAGAGCTTCTTGTAGATTTGAGCCCAAGGCCGATATAGCAGCAGTGAAGTGAGAGCTATTCCAACTGTGCTTAAAACCCGTGACACTGAGGGCTCCACTGCGAATGCTGTTGAGTCTGTGTGTCCCAGTTATGCTTATTATAAATCACTGGACACAGACAACAAGAATAGCTTTAACAGGTCTTTACTATTCGGAGGTCAGGGCTGAACTGCCCAGCAAATCACTACACAACGTTTATATACCGGTGTGGTCACCACCGGTATTACAGTATACAGCAGCCAAGAGAAAGTAGTACATCTCTTAAGGTAGTTCTCTTAAGGTGGAACAGGTTACATACACCACAATCCTCCCTTTTTAGCTTAACAGTGTATATCCCCAGTTAACATAACATAATAACATATATATATATATATATATACAACTTCATGCAAAACAGTTCAAAGATTCAGTCTCTGAGGAGGCCTCCTGATCCGAGTTGGATAACGCCTTTCAGGGGTCTCTGATTCTCGTTGCTGGGGTGACTCATCTAGTTGATCTCTTATGGATTGGACATCATCATCAGGTACATTCACTTCTGAGGTAGATGCTTCAGGTTCACTAACTTCTTCCACGGTTGTCTCTGCCGTAACCATGGGTTCGACCCTTGTTCTCGATTCTACCAGTTGGTCAGCATGACGTCGTATTACATTTTCACCAATATCTACCGTGTACATCAGGGGTCCTTGTCTGGCCCGAATTGTTCCAGATTGCCATTTCTCATTCTTATAGTCCCGGGCTAACACTGGTTGTCCTATTTCGAAACTCCGAGTGGCCTTGTTATTTATATGCTGGAACTGTTTGTTTTCGACTTCCCTCCGCACATTTGGTTTTAACAAGTCCAACCTGGACCGCAACCTCCTGTTATAGAACATCATGGCAGGACTTTGGTTTGTCACTGCATGAGTGGCGTTTCGATATGCCAGTAGGAAATTGTCCACCTTGTGTTGTAGTGGAATCTGATCTTCGCTCATGGCCTTTATTGCTTTTTTGAACGTTTGTACAAATCTCTCGGCCAACCCGTTTGTAGCCGGATGATATGGGGCAGAGGTATAATGTTTCACCCCATTCTTCTTCATGAATTTCTGGAATTCTTCTGACACGAACTGCGGTCCGTTGTCTGAACATATTTGTTCTGGCAATCCATTTCTTGCAAATATCGTTCTTAGCACCGCGATCGTCTTTTCCGAGGTAGTGGTAGTCATCTTAATCACTTCTGGCCATTTAGAATGTGCGTCCACCGCAATTAAAAACATGGAATCCATGAATGGACCAGCAAAGTCAATATGTACACGTTGCCATGGGGTTGAAGGCCATTCCCATGGATGCAGCGGTGCAATCGGAGGTGCATTTTGAACTTTTTGGCACCCTGAGCAGCTTTTCGTCAGATCCTCTATCTGTTGGTCGATACCCGGCCACCACACATAAGCCCTAGCAAGGCTTTTCATCTTGACTCCCCCCAGATGACCTTCATGCAGTTCCTTTAGAACTGTCTCCCTTAATTTAGGAGGAATAATCACCCGTGTTCCATACATCAATGTTCCTTGACAGACGGACAGCTGTTCTCGTCTGGCTGAGAATGCCGGTAACAGTGGTTCACCATGAGCTGGCCATCCTTTCACTGTCAATTCGTAGACCCGAGACAGTGTCGGGTCGTTCCTGGTTTCTCTCTCAATACTTGCATTGGTGACTGGTAAACATTCGATGATGGTCGAGTGAAATAGCTCAACAGGGTCAACTGTCGGTGCCTCTTCCGCTGTAGGTAGTGGCAGGCGCGACAGCCCATCAGCATTACCATGTTGCTTTGTACCTTTGAATTCGATCTGATATTGATGTGCCCCTAGGAAAAGGGACCATCTCTGGAGCCTCTGCGCTGTCATCACCGAAACACCCTTCTTAGGGTTAAAAATGGAAACCAACGGCTGGTGGTCTGTCAGCAGCGTAAACTTTTGCCCTTGCAGGTAATGATTAAATTTTTTTACTCCCCACACAAGGCTGAGAGCCTCCCTATCTATCTGAGCATAGTTGCGCTCAGCGGAGGTCAATGATCTGGATGCGAATGCGACTGGTCTTTCCAAGCCATTTGGCAACTTATGTGAGAGCACTGCCCCAATACCATATGGAGAAGCATCACAAGCTAACCGAATAGGCAGCGTTGGGTTAAAGTGAGCCAACACTTCCTTAGAGGTGATCAATGCCTTGCCTTTGTGAAAGGCCCGCTTACAGTCCTCGCTCCACTTCCATGGCACTCCCTTCTGCAAAAGAGCGTTCAGTGGGTGTAGCACCGTGGATAAATTTGGCAGAAACTTATGGTAATAGTTAATCAACCCTAGGAACGACCTCAACTGGGATACATTCTCCGGAGCGGGAGCCTTCACAACAGCTTCAATCTTGTCAGGTGACTTGTGAAGCCCCTCCTGGTCAATGACGTAACCACAGTACGAGATTTGCTTCTGAAAGAACTCACATTTCTGGTGATTAACTCGAAGTCCATATTCTTTCAATCTGTTGAGCACCTGTTCCAAATTTGCAAGGTGTTCCTCATCATCATTTCCTGTAATCAGAATGTCGTCCAGGTAACATTGTGTGCCTGGAATTCCCTGTAATACCTGCTCCATGGCCCTTTGCCAAATCGCTGGAGCCGATGCCACTCCAAATACCAGTCTATTATACCGATATAAGCCCTTATGCGTGTTGATCGTGAGATACTGGCGTGACGCTTCATCAACTTCCATCTGTAAGTACGCCTGCGCCAGGTCTATCTTGGTGAAGTGTTTCCCACCAGCCAACGAAGCGAAGATATCCTCAATCCGTGGAAGCGGATATTGCACCGTGTGAAGCACCGGATTAACAGTGATCTTGAAATCGCCACAGATGCGAACCTTCCCCGGTTCCCCCGGTTTGTTACTCGATGAACGCTTCATGACGGGAACAATGGGCGTGGCCCATTCACTCCAGTCCACCTTTGACAGTACTCCGGACCGTTCTAGTCCTTCCAGCTCAGCTTCCACAGCAGGTCGTATCGCATAAGGTACCGGTCTGGCTTTGAAAAATTTCGGGTTTGCATGTTCTTCAACTTTGATGTTTGCCGTAATTCCTTTCAGTGTTCCCAGTCCCTGCTGGAACACCTCTTTAGCATCGTCCAATATTCTGGACAGTTGTTTAGGTTTGACATCTTCCTTTTTGCCGGAATCTACAGTTAGTGCTTTTAAGGAATGCCAGTCCATATTTATTCTCCTGATCCATTCCCGTCCCAGTAATGGTGGACCTCCCTCAGGTAACACATATAAGTCCATTCCTCGGCTTTCTTTATCCTTGTGGCCCACCTTTACCTTTATCTTTCCAATGGGGTATACTCTTTGCCCCGTGTATGTTTTCAAAACAATCTCCGTATGTATCCCTTAAGGGAATGTGTGGAAATAACCTTTTGTAATCTTGCTTATTCACGACCGTCAATGCCGATCCAGTGTCCAATTCCATCTTCACTTGGACTCCTGCTATCTGAAGTGTGACCCAGATAGTTTGGTGGTCTGCTGTGTTACCCACATTATGTATTCTTAGACAACCCAGTTCCTTACTGCTGGAGTCTGAATCCGTCTTCTGTTCATCCGAACTGTTCTCTGTCACCTTGTGTACCTTTTTGCACTTTTCCTGTGGTGACTTTTTGCTGCTGGTCTTCTTACCTGACCGGCATACTTTAGCTATTTGACCGAGCTTGCCACATTTTCTGCATTCCTGATTTTTGAACCAGCACTGATTCTGATCATGCGTTGTCCTTCCGCAACGATAACACTTTACTGCACCCAATGCCATTTGATTGGTGCTGAGTTCCGATGACCTTAGTTGCATTTCCGCGGTGCCTCTTGCTGCGGCCTCGTGCGATGCGGCAATGGTGACAGCTTCCTCAAGAGTAAAGTCCTTTTCTTCTAGCAGACGCTTTTGTGTTCCTTCTTTTAATAATCCACACACGAATTTATCTCTCAGAGCATCTGCTAGTCCTGTACCAAACTGACAGTACTTTGATAGCTTACGCAGTTCAATTAAGAATTCAGCATTGCTTTCCTCTTTCAGCTGCGTTCTGCTGTAAAATTTAAATCGTTCCGCTATCATCAGCGGCGTGGGGTTTAAATGTTCTTGCAGGATCGTAACAATTTTCACGAAAGTCTGATCCGCCGGGTTATCTGGTGTTATCAGATGCTTCAATAACCCGTACGTCTTCACCCCCATTGAGTTTAATAATGTTATTGCTTTCTTATCATCTGGTACTTCATTTGCTGTACAATAAACTCCAATGCGTTCTACATACGTGGCCCAATCTTCGACATCGCTATCAAAAGCATTGATGTTACCATGTTTAGGCATCCTTGCAGGTTTCTTTAAATTTTCTTTTTCCCAAAATGGCGGCTTCCCGCGCTTGTCTTCTTCCCCCGCCTACTAAAATGGCAGCTTCCCACGCTTGGCGGTTTTTCCCGCGCTCGTCTTCTTCCCCGGCCGACTACAATGGCGGCTTCCCGCGTTTGCCTTCTTCCCCCGCTGGCTGCAATGGCGATTGCCGTGCTGCTGCCGTTCTCGCCTCCCCAGCGGTTCTCAATTCCCCGACGCTGCTTTTTGCTCCCCCGCGGTTCCCGTGGGCATTCACGCTTCCCCTGCTGTTGCGCCTCTCAGCCCCGCTTGCAGGCCGGTCCTTTACACTGGCTGTGGTTGAGTTCTCCGCGGTTCTCGTGGCCTTAACGCTGCCCCAGTCGCTGCGCCTCTCGGCCCCGATTGCAGCCCGGCCCTTTTCACCGGCCGCGGTCGAGTTCTCCGCCCTTTTTCCTCCATTTTCCCTCCCCTACTCCACAGCCAACGCGGCCGACTTTCTGCTCGTGTCGCTGATCGGCTTACCCACCACTGTGGTAGAAGGGATGATCACTGCCTGTCGCTGATGGAGGGCTTCGTGGTCAGAATTTTTCTTTTTGACCCGGGTTCTCGATGCCTCCCGTGTGATGTGGTGCTCAGCAGGATGATGAGGGCGGATGCCTCTTCTCGACGCCCGTTCTGAGGACGAAGCTGCCTTGGATGTAAAACTGCCGCAGGGTAAGATCGGACTCGTCGCCACTGTTGAGTCTGTGTGTCCCAGTTATGCTTATTATAAATCACTGGACACAGACAACAAGAATAACTTTAACAGGTCTTTACTATTCGGAGGTCAGGGCTGAACTGCCCAGCAAATCACTACACAACGTTTATATACCGGTGTGGTCACCACCGGTATTACAGTATACAGCAGCCAAGAGAAAGTAGTACATCTCTTAAGGTAGTTCTCTTAAGGTGGAACAGGTTACATACACCACAAATGCCCTTTGAGTTTCCATTGGCTCCGTGGTAAATGGCAACTGAGACAGCCATTCATTCATGACCGATCCAACTAGTGAATTCCTCACACTCCTCATCAGACCTCGCAGAGTACTTTGCAAGGACTCGAGTGACTCTTGTGGACGGTCCTGCTCAGTCAGCAATCTCCTTCTGGGTAGCAAGTGCCTGCTCTTCATCTGCCAGCACCATTTGCCTCTTCTCACCTATGCACCATGTGTTGTCTTCTCAAGCTCGCCATTTACATCCTCCGGTGCAGTTCAGTGGGCAGTGTCTAGCTGTGCTGATGCTTGGCAAAGGTGGAGAGAGACAGAGTGCTGGCTTGTTCAGGGACACTGGCTGTGGTATCAATCTGTTCTTCCTGGCCTATTAAAAAACAGAAAATTAACCTGTGTCAAAATGTTAGTTTGAAGAAGCATATTCAACTGGTCGTTTTAATATACTGTGTCTGATGTTTTTGAGGGTCAGTGTATTTCTGTCTGTCAAAGTATATTAAGAACATGATGGTATTTGACCTGAGCTTTATGGAGTCCTCCAACTTTACCCTACCCTATTTTCTTGACATTATGATCTCTAGGGTGGTCTGCTCAAATAAGGAGGCCTGGTCCAGCTCAAGTTCTGTTTTGCACTGTTTTGATTAAAAACCATCTTTTCCTGAAAGCAGGTAATTAGCCATGAGGTTTAGATAACAGAGACGGTGATGTACAGCTACCCACCCTGGCTGACACTAAATGAGCATATAGGGAGTCATTTTATCTATAGGCGATATCCAATTATCCGCCAATTATAAACCACGCCTGATTATCCTTTACATTGAAGTCAATGGAAGGGAAGATCTGGCGAGGTGTATAATAGGTGACTCATTCGACAGTGCCGCACTCCCTCAGTATTGCATATTGGTGGAGATGGTAGGTCACATGATTTACTGTTGCAACTAAATGCAGCAACGCTGGAGGGTTGATTTCGGGGAGATAATTCTTCCCAAAACTTTCAGTAACCCAGGGTTAACCCCTGGATAGTGCAACAACAGCAATTTCTGGACTATTTCTATTTCTATGATGTGCAAGCTGTTCATTATGCCGTAGGTAAGGCTATTTGTTACTGACAATATGTGAGTCACGGATGCAGTGAGTTTGATGTTGCTTTAAAAAAAACTGATGGTGGTTGGCACTGCTGCAGTAGTTCTCATAATTAGCTGGGAGTCCATGTCAATCGCTCCTCAGCAGAACTGCACATGCTTGCTTTGCTCCAGGAGCACCTTTTTATATATATTGCACATATGACACAGGCTATTTCAGGTGGGAGGGTCTATTTCATTCATGTTGTGTTGGAGGATTGGACAAAGATGCTCTTTCATCTTTTAGGTCTTAGGAACATAAGTATAGGAGTAGGAAATTCAACCCATCGAACCTATTCAATTAGATCATGGCTGATCTGTAACTCAACTCCATTTACCTGCCTTTGCTCCAAAATTCCATTAAGTTGAGACCCTTACCCAAGAAAAATCTATCGAACTCAGTCTTGAAAGGTTCAATTGATCCAACATCCACAGCCTTTTGCGGGAGAGAGTTCCAGATTTTTACTACCCTTCACTGTCGATTTCCACCATCAGACTGTCTGTACTTCTTCAGATGGCCTGCAATCCCCTCCGCCTGGCAATGCTGAACAGTGCAGGAAATGGGTGGGAGAGGGGAGAGTTGCAGAGACAAATAGGAGAGAGAGAGAGGAATAAAACTAAAAGAGGGAGAAATTGAAAACCAGTAAATGAGAAAAGAAAAAAACATGAGAGATATTTGTGAAGGAGAAAAATTGGAAATATTGCAAAATAAATCTGGTTTGGCTAACCCTAAACACATCCATGATTGCTTATGGTTTTCACTATGATTTTAATGACTTTGGACATTTTTACTGTGATCAGTCTATCCCTTTGCCCTAAAAAAATTAATATGACACAATTTACAGTCTTGACCACAGGTAAAGAGTGTTGAATAATTCCTTTTAATAAAGAACTGAATGAAGATTTGGGTAGGAATAAAGTTCTAGGGATAGGCAAAGGCACGTAACTGACTCTGTCCTGCTGGAACATCATCTGTCCATTGAAATTTTTTTTAATGTCAGATTGACATCCTCCCTCCCTCACAAAATTAATTGTGCAGAATATTTGCCTGAAACTCATTGTTGGCATCAGCTGGAAAGCATGTGCAATGGGGAGGGTTACCAAGCAGTAATATTGCGAGTGTAGTGAAGTGCATGGCTCACACTTCTTTCTCACATGTTGCCAAATTGCTGTTTAGGGGAATGAGCTATTGAACTGAAGATGTGTTTGATGTGCCTCAATTATTCCGAGACTCGAAGTTAGCAGAACAAAAGTAAGGCTTTTATTAACTCAGAACATAACACGTAAAATAGAGAGATGTCTACCTTCAGGAGGCTGAACCCGACTGAAGTTAGATTACAAAGGAGCCAGGTATGGGCGGAGCCCTGCACACAACCAGTTCCAGCACATTCCAATACATAATACATGAGGACTGGGGGAAGGGAAAAGACACAGAAAGCAGGCAGTTACAAGACACAGAAAACAGGCAGTGATGAATGGAATATATTTCATCACATTCACCCCTTCTATAGATTTAGTCTGTTCGGGGGTTTGATAGTCCTCTGCGACCGACGTGGCTGTTGTGGTGCCGCGGGTGTCGGCTGGGTGTCCCCGGTAGCCTCTTGGGTCTCTGCCGGGGGTGCCGCCGGGGTTGTTGAAGGGGTAGTTGGTGGGGGTGCCGTTGGTCGATGTTCTTCCGGGGGTGATGAAAGAATAGTGGGTGGGTAAGGGTTGCTGTGATCGTCGTCGCTGCTATTGCCGTGGTTGTTGTCGATGCCGGCTGGGGCGACGTCTTTTATGGACACGGTGTCCTCCCTTCCGTCGGCGTGCCGGACATATGCGTATTGGGGGTTGGCGTGGAGTAGGTGTACTGGCTCCACGAGAGGGTCCGTCTTGTGGCCCCTCACATGCCTTCGCACGAGTACCGGACCTGGGGTGGAGAGCCATGACGGCATGGATACGCCTGAGGTGGATTTCCGAGGAAAGACAAACATTCGTTCATGAGGCGTGGCATTAGTGGCCGTACACAATAGCGACCGTATCGAATGGAGCACATCCGAGAGGACTTCCTGCCAGCGGGAGATAGGGAGGCCCTTGGTCCTTAGAGCTAGAGTGACTGCTTTCCACACTGTCCCATTCTCTCGCTCCACCTAGCCGTTACCCCGGGGGTTGTAGCTGGTGGTACGGCTCGTGGCGATCCCCTTGGACAGCATGTACTGGCGTAGCTCTTCACTCATGAAGGACGCCCCCCTATCCGTGTGGATATAGCTCGGCATACCGAACAGGCAGAACAGGCTGTTGAGGCATTTAATGACCGTGGCGCTGGTCATGTCTGGGCAGGGGAAGGCGAATGGGAAACGGGAGTATTCGTCCACAATGTTCAGGAAGTAAACATTGCGGTCGACGGACGGGAGGGGGCCCTTGAAATCTAAGCTGAGCCGCTCGAAGGGCCGTGTAGCTTTGATTAAGTGGGCTCTATCTGGGCGGTAGAACCGAGGCTTGCACTCAGCGCAAGTGCGGCAGTTCCTGGTCAGAGACCGAACTTCCTCAATCGAGTAGGGTAAGTTACGGGACTTTATGAAGTGGAACAGCCGCGTGACCCCTGGGTGGCAGAGGTCGTTGTGGAGGGTCTGTAGCCGATCCTCGGTGGCGCTGGCACACATCCCTCGTGAGAGGGCGTCAGGGGATTCGTTAAGGGCCCCTGGCCGGTAAATGATGTCGTACTCGAAAGTGGAGAGCTCGATCCGCCACCTAAGAATCTTATCATTTTTAATCTTCCCCCTCTGTTTATTGTTGAACATAAACGCTACCGATCGCTGGTCGGTAAGTAGGGTGAAGCGTTTGCCGGCTAGGTAGTGGCGCCAGTGGCGCACTGCCTCCACGATGGCTTGGGCCTCCTTTTCCACGGAGGAGTGTCTGATCTCGGGGCCTTGGAGGGTCCTCGAGAAGAAAGCTACGGGCCGCCCCGCCTGGTTGAGGGTGGCCGCCAAGGCGAAGTCGGACGCATCACTTTCCACTTGAAATGGAGTGTTCTCGTCCACTGCCTGTAGCGTGGCCCGCTCAATATCCTGCTTAATGCTTTTGAAGGCGGCGTGGGCCTCAGCAGAGAGCGGAAAAGAGGATGCTTTCAAGAGGGGGCGGGCTTTGTCGGAGTAGTTGGGGACCCATTGGGAATAGTAAGAAAATAACCCCAGGCACCTTTTCAGGGCTTTGGGAGTGTTGGGCAGGGGCAGCTCCCGTAGGGGGCGCAATCGGTCGGGGTCTGGTCCGATTTCCCCATTCTCCACCACGCTGCCCAGTATGCAGAGGCGCGTGGTGTTGAAAACGCACTTGTCCTCGTTATAGGTGAGGTTGAGTTTTTGTGCGGTTTTCAGGAACCTCTCGAGGTTCGAGTCGTGATCCTGCTGGTTGTGACCGCAGATGGTGACGTTGTCGAGGTAGGGGAAGGTTGCCTGCAAGTGGTGGTCATCGACCATGCGACCCATCTCCCTCTGAAAGACCGAGACCTCGTTCGTCACCCCAAAGGGGACTCTGAGGAATTGGTAGAGGCGTCCGTTCGCCTCGAAGGTGGTGTACGGGCGGTCCTCTGGTCTGATAGGGAGCTGGTGGTACGCTGACTTGAGGTCGATGGTGGAGAACACCCGGTATTGGGCGATTTGGTTCACCATTTCTGATATGCGGGGTAGCGGGTAGGCGTCTAGTAGGGTGTACCTGTTGATCGTTTGACTATAGTCAATCACCATCCGTTTCTTCTCGCTACCCCTTACCACTACCACTTGGGCGTGCCACGGGCTGTTGCTGTGTTCAATAATGCGCTCTTTCAGGAGCCTGTCTACCTCGGTCGCGATAAACCGCCTGTCCTCCCAGCTGTACCTCCTGCTTTTGGTCGCTATTGGCCGGCAGTTAGGGGTAAGGTTCGCGAATAGCGAAGGCGGCTTTACCTTCAGGGTAGCCAGACCGCACACTGTGAGGGGCGGCTGGGACCCACCGTACTTGAGCGTGATGCTTTGGTGGTTGCACTGGAAATCCAAACCCAAGATCATGCTCGCACATAGATTCTTCATGATTAATACTTTAAAATTATCATACACAGTTCCGTTAACGCACAATTGTACCGTGCAGTAACCCAGAATGGTCGATGTCTGGGTTTTATCGGCCATAGAGATGGTACCCTGAGCAGGGACCACCTTTAGGGAGAGTTGTTGTGCCAGTTCAGGGTGGATAAAACTCTCCGTGCTTCCACTGTCAATTAAGCATTTAACCCGGCACCCATTTACCTCGATGTCCACCATTGATTTGGATAGCGGATGCGGCCTGGTCTGGTCCACTGTGACCGATGCCACTGTAGGGCCCTGATCGAGACAAGATGGCGTCCACGCTGTCTGCTCATAAGATGGCGGACCCCACGAGGTCGGGCAAGATGGCGTCCAAGATGGCCGCTCCCACGGCGCACACGCGGCGGTGGCGGGTTTTCCGGCGGTTGGTTTTCCGGCGGGGTTCCCTCTGCACATCTTCCCGAAGTGCCCCTTCTTACCGCACTTAAAGCAGGTGGTGCCTTTCGCCGGGCACAGGTTTCTGGTGTGCTTTGGCTGCCCGCAGAAGTAGCAGTTGGGTCCTTGACGCGTCGCGGCTGTCGTAGGGCTTCTGGGGGGAGAGCTGGGCCCCGCCGGTGTCGGGCTGCCGGGCGGGGAAGATGCCTTCCAAGATGGCGGCGCCCTCGGCGCACACGTGGCGGCGTGGGCGGCGCGGGCTGAAGAGTAGGCGTCCGAGTTTCTCTGGGCCATCTCCAGGGACCGCGCGGTGTCCGCAGCCTGTTTCAGGTCCAACTCCGTTTTTTCCAGCAGTCTTTGCCGGATGTGAGTGGAGCTGAGGCCTGTGATAAAGGCATCGCGAACAAGCTCGTCGGTGTACACTGCGGCTTTTACATCTCGGCACTTACAGTCCTTGCCAAGCTTTTTCAGGATGCTTAGGAACTCCTCCACCGATTCCCCAGGTCGCTGTGCGCGATTAGCGAGTAGATGCCTAGCATACACCTCATTCGTAGGCTGCTGGTAATGCGCCTTTAAGGTGTTGCAGGCGGCCAGGTACGTATCGGCGTCTTGGATGAGGGGGTAAACCCGGTGGCTTACCCAATTCCGTAGCATTCCGAGTCTCATCTTCGCAGTGTCCGTAGCGTCTTTGACGGCTGCGGAATTGTCCAGGAAGAATTCCATACAGTCAAACCAGTGTCCGAAGCATGCTGATGCGTCCGGAGCATGTTGATCCAAATCCAAACGTTCGGGTTTCAGGAGTTGATCCATAGTGTTGAAAATTGAGTTAATAAAATTGATGTGCCTCAATTATTCCGAGACTCGAAGTTAGCAGAACAAAAGTAAGGCTTTTATTAACTCAGAACATAACACGTAAAATAGAGAGATGTCTACCTTCAGGAGGCTGAACCCGACTGAAGTTAGATTACAAAGGAGCCAGGTATGGGCGGAGCCCTGCACACAACCAGTTCCAGCACATTCCAATACATAATACATGAGGACTGGGGGAAGGGAAAAGACACAGAAAGCAGGCAGTTACAAGACACAGAAAACAGGCAGTGATGAATGGAATATATTTCATCACAGTGTTTTAAGGTAGTTAAGCTAATTATTGCAGCATAATGGGTAGTTAAATGAAACATACAATATATTACAAAGCTCATGCATTGCACATGCTCGCTTTCATATGGAACTGCTATAGCCTCAGAGGCAGCAGTCTGGTGAACTGGTCCGCCCTAGATCCCCTCCGGAATGCTCCATTCCTCTGACTCGGGCCTTCTGTGCATCTTCCTCCCTTTCCTTTGCCCCACCCTTGGTGACTTAGCTTTCAGTTGCCTCAGTCCAGCTCTCTAGAACGCTTCATGATTAAGAGCTTCTCAAAAGCCATGACTTTGACAAAGCTTTTGGCCGCCCTCCTAATCTCTCCCATCCTGGCTTGGCATTTGTTTCCTTATGACTCTTCGGAAGTGTTTTGGGACATTTCTTTACATTTAGAAGCATTATATAGATGCAAATTGTCGTTGGAGGTGGTGATATTGATGTGGCATTGCTGTTTGGGACATTAGCTATATTTTGAAATCTTTTCTTCCATTCTTAATAAATGAAAGACAACAAAATGCTGCCTCTAACACTACATTCATTGCACGATAGTCTTTCGATAATCAAATTGTGTATTCCTATGTGACAGTTACTCAGTAAGACATTATGGGGGAGAAATTCGGTTGTTAGCGCCACCGATTAACGCCTAAAGAGGCCGAGAAGTGGGGCGCTAGCCAATTTCCGGGCGGGTGCAAGGCGTCTAGCACCTCGCCCCATATTGAGCATGCATTTAGCGCTGGCGCTAAATCTTAGTGCCCGCTCATGGGCGCAGGCTGATTATGACGTCATTTGAGTGTGCAATGCTTTTTGGGCGCCCCGGACTGGAAATTCAGTGGCGCCCCACTCCGTAGCGCCTGGCGCTAATAGTGACAGCTTACCTGGACCTTACCAAGTCACTCTCGGGCTGGAGGAGCGTTATTTAAAGGGGACTGGTGTGGTTTAAAAGCGGCAGCCATTTTTGGAGCACAACTTCCTCGAGAGCTACAAAGAGTTGCTGAGCTGCACACTGAGAGCCATTTGACCACTGAGCCAGCGCAGGCAGACGATCTTCAGCCTTCTGACCTTCACCTTGCTGTTGGTGAGCTTTGACAACGGGGAACCTTCCTGTGGGCACTTATTATGGGGGCTGCATTGGAGGGGAACGTCCTGCTGCTGAATCATCTGGAAAGGGCACTGAGACGCTCGGAGAGGGGGGCGGGCATGGCCAGATGGAGGAGGGCCAACAGACGTCACCACAGCAGACCTTACGCTGGCAGGGTTTTCCGACAGCAGTTTTCCTACATGAACATGCTGGAGGAGCAGTATGTCAGAAGGCTGCGATTTAGAAAGGAGGTGGTGACTGAGCTGTGCCAGCTGCTTCAGCCAGATCTGCAGCCTCAGATAAGGTGCAGGACATCTCTGTCGGTGGCTGAGAAGATGGCTGCTGGCCTGAACTTCTACGCGAGCGGCTCTTCTCAGGCTGCGCGTCAGCGACTGATCAGAAGTAGCTTCTAGACCCCTCTCACAGAATGCTTGCTGCCATTCCAAGAACAGGAATGGAACCGGTCTGATACCCCCAAGCCTGTGAAGGGCAAGATGCATGTAAATAGCAGGCATGGCCATTGTAAATGAAGAAAGTGTTTCATTACACAAAATGTGGTTCCTTCAAACATGAGAAAGCTATGGCAACAGAAAGCAAAACGAATACACTGACACATAACTGCATCTCACACCTGGGAGACTGTCCAAAACATAAATCACATTCCGACCATCTTCCTTGGCCTTGATTCCACTGCGCTAACCAAAGCATCCAATGCCCCATCAGTGAGGCATTCCACCCTCTGCCTCACCCTTTCCATGTCTTGCTAGGCTGGTACGCCACAGGTAGGCTCCCACCGCTTTGAAGGCCTACAAGGCAGTGAGTGTGTCTGGTGATGCCAATTGACCTGCCCCTTTAAGAGCTGGCCGGCTCCAGTGGGTTGCGCCGCCGGTTTAGCGCCTTAAGAGTAGCATGCAGCGCCTGATTTAGTGCCACAATCACCTTTAGGGGCGCTGCAACCCAATATCGCGCTAGGTGGCGCTAAATTGCGCCTGGCGCTAAACTTTGTGCATCGCCAGGACTAGCGCCCCAAACGCGGCTATACCGAATTTCTAGGCCTATATGTCATGAGCATTATGGTATGAACAATAAGGTCATTGGAAACCTCTGACGTCACCAACCCACACTCTCTAGATGTTCTCCTGGCCAACCTCATTGACTCACTGTTTTGGTCCACCACCTATACCAGATGCATCTGCTGATTTAAAGGCCATTTTGTCCTGCAAACAGAAGTGAGAACAGAGATAATGAAAGACCATAGTGCAGAGACAATGTCATACAGCTTCAGCGACAGTCTACACACAAAAATTGAACATGTACATGCATGTCAACCATCAGTATTCCTTGAGGCCTGTTGACATGTTAGCAGCAGGCCTCACAGTTCAGAATTTTTATGTTCGCTGACCTACATTGGCTCCCAGTCCAGCAACACCTGAATTTTAAAATTCTCATCCTTGTGTTCAAATCCCTCCATGGCCTCCACCCCTCTAAGAGTTCCTCACTCATCCAATTCTGACCTCTTGTGCATCCATGATTTCCTTTGCACCACCATTGGCAGCCATGCCTTCATCTGCCGAGGTCCTTGTTGTGTATGTACCTTTAAGAGAAGAACTGATTCTATACTGCAGTACCGGCAGTGACCACCCCTGTATATAAAGCCATAGCAGGCTTCTGTATTTCAGTCTTGAGTTCCCCTCTGTTCAGTAAATACCTGTTTTATTGTTCTCCTGCAGTCAGAGTATTATTGATACCCGGACACTACACTGGCGATGGGCAGGTTCGAACTCACCTGCAGTACTGCATCACCTCACGGGGATCTTTTCCCTGAAGAGAAGCTTCTTGGAGGTCGAAGTCAGAACAGCGGGCGTCGACCGCGGGCAACCGCCCAGGGATCCATCGGAGAGTTGCAGGAGAGGCTGTGGAGAGCTGGGCCTGGCTCCCCAGTCGAGGTGTTCCAGCAAGTCGTGCTGCTGGTAGGTAGTGCGCTGACCCTTCCGGACTGCGGCGGGCTCGGGCTCGATCGAGCGGCTCTGCAAAGGGGCCGTGCAGCGTCGTCGGGAGGAAGAGAGAGAGAGAGGGTGGAGCGCACAGGGCGCGGTCGGTGCTCAAGAACCGGGCAGCGTGGAGAGGATAGAACGAGGGGAAGGAAAAGTGATACGCGCCGAAGCCGCAGGTTGCCGCCATTACCCTGTAGAACGCTAGGAGCAGCGTGGCAGCAAGGGGAAGAAGGAAAAGCGCGGGAGGCGCCATTTTATTCCATTGGGGAAGAAGAAAAAGCGCGGGAGGCGCTATTTTAAATCACTCAAGATGCCAAAGAGTGGTAGTATCACTGCTTTCGACAACGAGGTAGAAGACTGGACCACGTATGTGGAAAAAATTGAAGTGTACTGCGAGGCAAATGAGTTGGCCGATGGAAAGAAGGCGTCGGTATTATTAAATTTGATGGGCGCGAGAATGTACGGCCTATTGCGGAATTTAATTACCCCAGCTAAACCAATGGAGAAAAGTTTTGAAGAGATTGTTAATACCTTACCGGAATACCTAAACCCTACACCGCTGCTGATAGCAGAAAGATTCAAGTTCCATAAAAGAAACCAGCACAAAGATGAGAGCAATGCTGACTATCTTACGGAACTACGCAAGTTATCGAAGCACTGCCAGTTCGGAGCAGGACTGGCAGACACCTTACAGGATAAGTTTGTCTGCAGGCTCCAGAGTGAAGGAACCCAGAAACGACTACTTTTGGAAAAGGACCTGACGCTAGAACAGGCTATCAGCGTGGCAGTATCCTACGAAGCAGCAGCACGGGGAGCTGCGGAAATACAACAGAAGCCACAAGAATACAGCGCTAACGAAATGGCGTATGGAGCAGAAAAGTGCTATCGCTGTGGCAGAACAACCCATGATCAGAAGGACTGCTGGTTTAAGGACAAAGTATGCAGGCAATGCGGAAAAATGGGACATATAGCAAGAGTCTGCAGGTCGGGAAAGAAAATCAACACTACAAGAACTACTAAGGAAAAGTACAAGAAAGTAAAGAAATTGACAGACAGTAGTTCGGAAGATCAGGAGAGTGATAAGGACTCTGGGAGCAGGAGACTAAGTTGTCTAAAGTTACACAACGTGATCGCAAAGGAGGATCACCGAACCATTTGGGTCACCCTCATGATAGCAGGGTCCCCAGTAAAGATGGAATTGGACACAGGATCAGCCCTAACTGTCATGAATCGACGAGACTATGAGCGGCTATTCCCACACATACCCTTGAAGGACACGTCCATTGTATTGAAGACATACACGGGGCAAAAAGTCTAACCCAGAGGAAAAATAAGGGTGCCAGTTGAATACAACGGCAAGGAAACACAGAAACTGTATCTATATATACTACAAGATGGAGGACCACCATTATTGGGACGTGAATGGATCCGAAAAATACAATTGGATTGGCATTCCATTCAGGCGCTAACTGTGACTGATAAAAAGGATGATAACGTCACACCTGGACGACTGTCAAAGATTCTAACTGACTTGGGACTCTAAAAGGAGTAACGGCAACGATAAAAATCGAAGATAACGCAAACCCAAAATTTTTTAAGGCCAGACCGGTACCTTACACGATCCGCCCAGCCATTGAAGCAGAGCTGGAGAGTCTGGAGCGTTTGGGTGTGCTGTCCAAGGTGGACTGGAGTGAGTGGGCCACACCCATCGTTCCTGTAATGAAGAAATCATTGAGCAGCACGCCTGGGGAACCGAAGAAGGTTCGCATCTGTGGGGGCTTCAAGGTAACTGTGAACCCAGTCCTGCACACAGTACAATATCCACTTCCACGGATAGAAGATATTTTCGCCTCACTATCTGGAGGGAAATGCTTTACAAAGATTGATCTGGCCCAAGCGTAACTACAAATGGAGGTGGAAGAAGCATCTCGGAAATACCTCACGATAAACACTCACAAAGGCATTTACCAGTACAATCGACTGGTATTCGGGGTAGCATCAGCCCCGGCTATTTGGCAGAGGGCGATGGAACAAGTCCTGCAAGGGATCCCGGGGACCCAGTGTTATTTGGACGACATCCTGGTTACGGGCGAAAATGACAGTGAACACCTTGCCAACCTGGAGCAGGTGCTCACGAGATTACAGGAATATGGGCTATGAGTCAACCGCCCCAAATGTGAGTTCTTCAGGCGACAAATGTGTCGCAACTGAGGTCGTTCCTCGGGTTGGTGAACTACTACCATAAGTTCTTGCCGAATTTATCTACAATTCTGCACCCACTGAATGCCCTGCTGCAAACTGGAGTAACATGGAAATGGAGTGATGAGTGTAAGCGTGCCTTTCAGAAATGTAAATGCCTATTCACTTCAAAAGAAGTATTGGCCCACTACAATCCAACACTACTGATTCGGTTAGCATGTGATGCATCTCCCTATGGCATCAGAGCGGTGCTGTCACACAAATTCCTTGACAGTTCAGAGAGGCCAATAGCCTTTGCGTCGTGCTCGTTAACCTCAGCCGAGCGTAACTATGCCCAGATTGACAGGGAGGCCCTCAGCCTGGTGTGGGGGGTGAAGAAGTTCAATCACTATCTGCACGGGCAGAAATTCACCCTACTGACTGATCATCAGCCCCTGGTCTCCATTTTTAACCCAAAGAAGGGCGTTCCGGTGATGACGGCGCAACGGCTGCAAAGATGGCCACTTTTTCTAGGGGCACATCAGTACGACATAGAGTACAAGGGTACGAAACAGCATGGAAATGCTGATGGGCTGTCGCGCCTACCGTTGCCTACAGTAGAGGAAGCACCTGCAGTGGACCCTGTTGAGATATTCCATGTGACCATAGTCGAATGTCTACCTGTTACAAACTCAAGTATAGAGAAGGAAACCCGAAATGACCCGACACTCTCTCGGGTCTATGATTTGACGGTGAAGGGATGGCCAGCACATGGCGACTCACTGTTGCCAGCATTCTCGCCAAGAGAGAACAGCTGTCAGTGTGCCGGGGGACCTTGATGTGTGGATCCCGAATGGTAATTCCACCCAAGTTGAGAGATAGAGTGCTCAATGAGCTTCATGAGGGTCATCTGGGAGGGGTAAAAATTAAGAGCCTAGCCAGGGCGTTTGTGTGGTGGCCGGGAATCGATAAAGAAATCGAGGATATGACCAAGAGATGCACAGGATGCCAGAAGGTCCAAAATGCTCCACCACAGGCCCCGCTACATCCATGGGAGTGGCCCTCATCTCCATGGCAACGGGTACACATTGATTTTGCTGGTCTATTTATGGAATCAATGTTCCTAATCGCTGTGGA
Organism: Somniosus microcephalus; assembly: GCF_052327205.1. NCBI lineage: Eukaryota > Metazoa > Chordata > Chondrichthyes > Squaliformes > Somniosidae > Somniosus > Somniosus microcephalus. The sequence goes on along the minus strand of NC_140987.1, from coordinate 362,547,501 downwards.
CGCCCATTCGAAATGGCCAGAGGTCATCAAAATGTCCTCCACCACCATGGAGAAAACTATTGCAGTCCTACGGACCATCTTCGCCAGGAATGGCTTGCCAGAACAGATTTGCTCCAACAATGGGCCACAGTTTGTGTCAGAGGATTTCCGGAGGTTTCTGAGGAATAATGGGGTGAAGCATTACACATCTGCCCCATATCATCCAGCCACAAGTGGATTGGCTGAGAGGTTTGTTCAGACCTTTAAAAAGGCAATAAAGGCAATGCATAATGACGACATACCACTACAACACAAGGTGGATAATTTCTTGTTTGCTTACCGGAATGCGACACATGCAGTCACCAACCAAGCCCCAGCCATACTGTTCTTCAACCGAAGGCTAAGATGTCACCTGGATTTGCTCAAACCAAACATAAGATGAGGTGTTGAGGATAAGCAATTCCAGCACATAAATGAGAAGCCAACCAGGAGCTTCAAGATAGGGCAACCAGTCTTGGCCCACGACTACCGAACAGAAAAATGGCAGCCAGGAACGATATGCACACAGCAGGGACCACTAATGTACACAGTGGACATTGGAGAGAGCATCGTGAGACATCATGCTGACCAGATTCTAGAGTCACAGGAACAAGCCAAACCCATACCACGAGCAGGTGCACCTGGTAATCAACCCGAAGTACAGATTGCGTCTACCTCAGAAGCAGTGGTATTGGAAGCTGACGAACCAACCAATGACAATGAGCCAGAATCAACTCCGCCGCAAGAACAGGATACTCGAGAAAGGCGCTATCCAGTCAGGATCAGGAAGCCTCCTCAAAGACTGAACTTATAAATGATTATTTCAGTTGATGTATATAGTACAGAGAAAATTGTAATTGTAATTAGTTATTATTTAGTTTTTAAATGAATGTTATGTACTGTTTATCTAAAAGGGGAGGAATTGTTGTGTATGTACCTTTAAGAGAAGAACTGATTCTATACTGCAGTACCGGCAGTGACCACCCCTGTATATAAAGCCATAGCAGGCTTCTGTATTTCAGTTTTGAGTTCCCCTCTGTTCAGTAAATACCTGTTTTATTGTTCTCCTGCAGTCCGAGTATTATTGATACCTGGACACTACACTCCTAAGCTCTGGAATTCCATCCCTAAAACTCGCCACCTCGCTACCCTTATTTAAGACACTCCTTAAAATCTACGGGGGAAAAATTGGGTTGCTTTGTGCCTCCCGTTATCACCCCCAGCTGCAAATTTCGATATGTCCGACAGGGTCAGGGTGGTGTTTTTGCCGCGGTGGCGGCGAAAATGAAAGGGCAGGTGTCGGGCGGCCATTTTTTTTGGCCGCTTGCCAGCACCTGCCCCCTTCCCCTTTTTTATTCGGGGTGCTCAGCCCAGTACTCCCCCCTAATCAGGGGAGGGAGTCCTGCAATACCGTGGCGCTGTTGCACGTAGCACCGCGATATTCACTTGTAGCGCCCCAGGAAGGAGGGGGAGCACTTTCAGTAGCCTCCTGCTTGGGGCGCTACCACTGAATTTACGGTGCAGGGGCGCTAACTTTTTCGAGGAGCTAAAAGTAGCGCCCCGGCGAAGTTAGCGCCCCAAAGGGGCCCCACCAAATTTTTCCCCCTAGCTCTTTGATCAAGCTACAATAGCAAAATACTACAGATGCTGGAAATCCGAAATAACAACAGAAAATGCTGGAAAAACTCAGCAGGCCAGGCAACATCCGTGGAGAGAAAATAGATTCGACGTTTTGGGTCTAACCCTTTTTCAAAGCTGGTCAAATCTTTGATCAAGCTATTGGTCACCAGTCCTAATATCTTCTTATGTGACTTTGTGTCAAATTTTGTCTGGTTACACTCCTGTGAAGTGCCTTCGGAACGTTTTACTATGTTAAAGTCGCTGTATAAATACAAGTTGATGTTGATGTTTACAACCTGAGACTTTCCAGTTCAAATTGCACCGGAATGGCATGAAATCCCATTATGCACATACACGAATTAGCAAAGGTTTTGTCTACGTGTAAATCCCGACAGCTTGTGGGCATGTGCGAAACTCCGGGCATCAGCACGTGCTGTCAGCATTTGCACGTGTGCAATTCGGCAAAGTTTCACAATTGGCAGGTTACTGAACATGTGAGTCCTGAGCTGGCATGGTGGCTAACAGAGGTAAGGGCTTAACTCAGTAGCTCTTCAGCTACTACAAGCTTCACTGGACAGTTAGCTCTCTCCTCAATGATAATATCAGAAAACAGAAAGAAGGAAAAACATTTCATGAGGTTCCCAAGCTGTGAATGCTAACTTTTGACAATTGGGGAATTTTAACATGGGTGAGTGGGTGCGGTGGGGGGCAAAAAATCGAAGTGTGTCAGGAAGCCGACTCCAACCCGTCAACTTCTGGGTTTTACTCAGACGAGACAAGGGGCTGGCGACCAACCCACTCCTGGCATTTTAAATATGTTAATGAGGTAGGAAGCCTTAGAATTAACCCGCTTTGCAGGTTTAACTGTGGCCGGAAGGATTTCCTGGGCCTTGGGAAACCTGGCAACTGCAGCTAGGCGAGGACAACCTCGGGGAGCACTCCTTGTGAGCCAGGAGGAGCAGGAGGAGCAGGAGTGCTTCCTCCCAGATCTCTCCTCTCCCCCCCCCCCCCGCCACATGGGCCAGGGATCGATCCCCCCCGCCCCTGGGGTTAGAGATCAGGCCTACCTGGTCCTGCGGCCTCATCCAGGGTCCTCCCCACCCGACTGGAAGCCAAGCCTGTCAATCAGGAGTTAAATCTCCACAGCCTGTGGGGAAACCCACTTCCTGGTTTCCTGCGCGCTACCGGGCCCAACTGCTCCCAGCACGTCAGAATGTTAAAATTCCTCTCAATAAGTCTATTAAAACTGAACTCTGAGCTTAAGAAGATAGCAAATGTTGTGAGAAAGGATACTGATTCATTGATTACAATCCAGAAAGGATCCTACCACCTAACACTACTGAAACAAAATTTACTTTGCTTCCGTGTTTACAATCACTGGAAAAAGTCGAATTTCCATACCTGATAATGTCAAGTGGAAGGTCAGCAAGAATTGCATGATTTTCAAAACAGCATATATGGGCTACAGCTAACATTTAGGACTACAATATATTTAGGAAATGATTTTGCTGTAAGATTGAAGAAGCAGCATTCTTTGAATAAAAACACAGGCCTTCTTATGATTTGATAGTACGGCATTTGTCTTTGTCTAGTTTGAATAAATTCATCTCCTCCAGTATTGAATTATTGCAAGTCTTTATGCTAAATTTTGAGAAGCAGAGTCTTTCCACAGCTGCTGTTTTCGCTTCACATGTTTTAGAATAAGGAACTTGGTAAGAAAGTCCTTTACCAAGTGTTCTGAACTATGAACTGTTGTGTGATGGAGAGTTCCAGGTTGTAATGTGAGATGTTTCTGTAATGATGGCCTTTCATCCCAGGGACGTGGGGCTAGATTTTCCTACTGTCGCATGTTCGAGAAATGTTTTACAAACTGCATGGAATTGCAACAAAAAGCTACCTTCCACTTTCAGTTTACTGACACTTTAGCTATCCAATTACATAGAATTTGAAATTAAGATAGTTAATGAATTTAACAACCAGACTAATAATCCAGCAAATGTGAGTTTAAATCCCACCATGGCAGTTTGAGAATTTGAATTTAATTTTTTTTTAAATTCAATCTGGAAATATAAAGCTGGTATCATTAAAAGTGACCGTGAAGCTGTCGGATTGTCATCAAAACCCAACTGGTTCACTGATGTCCTTTTGGAAAGTAAACCTGCCATCTTTACCTAGTCTGGGCCTATAAGTAACTCCAGTCCCACACCAATGTTGTTGACTCTTAACTGTCCTCTGAAGTGGCCTGGCAAGCTACTCAGTTGTATCAAACCACTAAGAAGGAAGAAAAGAATAAAATGGACTGCAGTGGTTCAAGAAGAAGGCCCACCACCACCTTTACATGGGCACCTAGCGATGGACAATAAATTCCAGCCTTGCCAGCGATGCCCGCATCTTGAGAAGGAATTTTTAAAAATTCCTTGACCACTTTATAAATGCGTCATTATATTTGTAACGGTGTCTGGCAGCAGAAACTGTTAGGGTTTACTTATCGTTGTTTCCTGGTGCCGTATTGAATGGAGCAATGCAATCAATTTTGATGTTGAGTATTAAGTGTGGAAGATGTACTAAAGGTGAGCTTCTACAGAGTGTGTACTGTGGCTCATTCAGTAATCCTGAGACTAAGACTGCATCATAGTACACTCAAAAATGCTGGAAAATGCACTAAATGAAAATCTCCTGGGGGCATACCACCTCCCCCAAGAAAATAAACTATTGGGCCGAAATTCCTTGGGTTGTGATCTCGGTGTTTATGCCAGGATAATGCTTGCCAGTGGCCTCCAGCATTGACCCCATTGAGGGGGTCTGTGGGAGGCTGTCTCACTTGCATAGATCCAGTGGGTGCAAGCACCACTTCAGGTGTATCTCTGGCACCCTTCTGTCCAATATAACTAGAAAATCTGGTGCCCACCTGCCATTTTAGGAGAAGGGTTGCCCAGGCTCCCCCCACCCCTATCCCCCCAAACCCACGCCATATCTTCCTTCCTTAGCCCCCTGTTTAAGGGGTTGATATGATTTTTCTTTTAATATGCAGCCATTCCTTCATGGGTCCAGGCCTCTTCCTTGGCTTAGTTGCCACTGTTGCAACCCATATTTGCTGATCTGGAGACATGGCATGTATGGGTGCCTATTGCTTTGTGTGAAGTTCCTTTCAGACTCGCTATGCACCCAGGTTGTCTTCTACATTGGAATCCTATATCTCCCCATTCATTGATGGAATTCCTATCCCTGTTTCTATTATGCCGGTTACTGCATCTGGGGAACTTCTGTTTGTGTGCAGCATCTCCCAGCATGAAATAATTAAAATGTTAGCAGAGATTACTTTCTTGCATGCCTGCTTGTCATGCCAAACAGTGTTGGCTTAACTTAACAGATTTCCTCAGGTCTGACATTCTTTGTCATAATATCCCAGTGGGTTCTGGACACAGCATTGCCTTTTCCTGCAATCTCTTCTCATACCTGCTCAACACCAGATGCATCTGGAGAAGGGCGTGGGTGGTAATTAATCATCTGTGGCCTGTCCCTTCTCTCCTGCACTGCTTCCAGCACCTGGTTAGTGAACCTTGCTTCCCTCTCTCTAGAAGGCACCATTGTTAGGAAAATTGCTGTAAACACCGGTCCCAGGCTCCTCCCCGTGCTATTTCAGGAGTTTTAAATGTCTGTTTATCGTATTTAAGTGTTAGTGTCTCGTTAGATACATGTGTGGCCATTAAAACAAATTTTATCCCACCACTTTAAATATGCAAAACCATGGGTCAATGATCAAAAAGCTTAAACAGTGCTCAGTTAACCCTTGCTTAGTGCAGCAAAAGTAATCTCTAGGCTATTATTTTCCTTTGACTCAAAATTGCAATTAAAGAAAATAATTAGTTTTTAATGCTACCCTTATGTTTGCCAGGGAGCCGTTGCCAAGACTAATTTAGAGTGGAAACCACAATAAAATTCACATTTCTACTTTACAACTGTCGTTTTCAGCAATAGAGGAGATTGGATGAGGAACCATAGGATACAATTTATATCTCCCCAGTAAGCTGACCCGGTGAGTAATGAATGGATTATAATCAGTGCCACAAGCCCAAGGATCCTTATTGTGGATTCCATTATACCTCATGTTGAGTAAGTAAATTACAGGTTAGGCACATTTTAAATGCAAGCTATGTTGATGCACAGATAGACATTTGACTCTGGTGATGTCCCTGAAATCCTACTCCCCGACACTGCTTTTATTTGCTCTGAATTGTGACATCTCTATCAAGTACTAAAATACCCATAAAATATGGCACAAATGTTTAAGTTTTAGAGAACACTAAACCCTGTGCAAGTCTTTAAACTTTTGGTTAGCATGTTCCTTCAAGGGACTAGTTATCTATTAATTATCAAAAATATCTATCAGTTCATAACATGTCAGTAATAGATAAACCCTTTGGTGAAGAAACAATGTACATACTGTGTGATTATGCCTTGATGGTTCATCTTCTCTGTTATCATTTTCATTGTGAGCCCTCCTTAATCCTAGCTTCCAGGCTTAAACTCCTAACGCAACATTACTCGCTCTGCATGGGAATGTTTTCTTTCTCTTTATTAAGTGGCGTAACAATAACTTGTGGCTGGAGGCAACTATAACCACAGACACAAAAAAACTCCACCTTTGCTTACAGTCAAGGAGATTAGAAGAAATTATACAGAGAGCTAAGGTACGACAGCAGGGCATCTCATTGGTTCAGTGCATGCTGCAACATTGCTTTTCACCAGGCGATGATTAATTCTACATTTAAACTTCTGCATTCAAGTGACTTGTGTTTTTGGTGGTGGTTTTCTCTGGGGAGATCCGCAAGGAAAAGCAATGTGTGAAGCTTCATTCCTCGAGTGACCAACAACGGTTGAACATATTCCAGGAGGCTTCATCACGTGACCTCCTGCCTCTAACCGCCCTGCCCTCACACTCCCACCATTGGTCACCACTAGCATGTCCATCCTCGCCTTCCCATACCAATTGGAAAGCGAACAGACTCTTTGTTACCTGATTGGATGATTCTTGACTGTCATTCGAACAGCCTTTTTTCCTATCTCTGATTTTTTTTAATGCCCCTATGATGTTTCTCCCGGGTTGTTCGCAACAGTGTCCAGGAGATTAATCTTTAATCCAGGGCAATCTGAGAGGGTTGGCAACCCAATTCACTCCTAGTATTCCAGGCAAATGTTTTGGATTGATGCAAAATGTTGAGTGTTAGGTGTAGCATTAATTGTGTTCCTTACGTCAACACGGAGGCTTGCCTTAAGCATTTGGAATATTGTTGCTCTGGTTATGATTTTTTAGATAATTTATAGCTTAGCTACATCCCTATGATATTTCAGAGGTTGGACATTTGCAGAGAATTGGCCAGGATCATTCAATGAAATAGCCTTAATGGATTTGCAATATGCTGAGTGCAGGAGCAAGTGATGTGGTCTGAATGGACTTGGATTATATTGAGTGCAAAATGAAGTGCAGGATTTTATCTACAGCCATCCCAACGAAAAGGCAATATTCAGTCACTAATATGGGTTTTGGAGAACGTTGGCACTGGTGACTCTGAAAAGTAGGGCTGCCCTCTCTTGAGAAACGTTACCTTCCTACAAGTTTTTTGAGCGACCCGCTTGCCCAGCAAACCTCAGATTGGACCAGCAACAGCCACACTAATGTAACTTGGATCTGACTACCAAGCTAAGGAGCTAGATATTCATAATTTAAAGAGAAAATGGAACCACTGTGGTGAGTGGTGTGTGGACAACAGTACAATCATACTTTATTGAACTATTTATTTGATATACATAGTAATGGCATAATGATAACTGAACACTAGATAGCCCCCTGATGGAATTAAGCACATTGTAGCAATAACACTCCACTGTCCTCTCTTGTATTATTCTGTTATTCTTTGGCACAAGATTCAAGAGGGTCTGGAAATAAAAGCAACTCATTACCACAGCAGTTTGAATGTTGATTCAGACATAACATTATTGACGTTGTAGGTGTCTTCACACTACTACGAAAATACTGCGGTTGAAACTGACAGTTAAACAAACGTGGTTTAATGTACTGAAACAGTTATAAACAAAAGAACGCAGGAGAAACTCCAAACAGGTCTATACACAAGCTGGATCCACGAGGACTGAACTGAAATGCCCTACCCCCCTGACGTCATGATGTCATGACGTTTCCCGCCATTGGGAACGTCACGTGACCCGCGTGATGACGTCATCACATCAGATTGCGATTTTATCGATCCTGCGCTGTTTAAACAGCGCACACACTTAAAGGTAACAACTATGATTAAAGGCAATTATAAATGTTACTGCAAGAGTCTCTTGATGGCTTTGCCACATACGCCCCCCCAGAATTGTCTTTAACGAGGAACGTCAATCGCAGAGGAGGTTGGACAAGCCTGTTTGACCGACTCCTAAATTCCCGGAGAGGAAAACGCGAGCAGGTGGCGAACTGGCAGGTAGCACGGTGCGGGTAGGTGTGGTGGTAGCCGGCGGCCGGCCCCGGCGCGGGGGCTGAGCAGGTTCGACTGGCTGCTCGAGGTCCAGGTGCGCAGGATTGAGGCGATCAACGGAGATGTGTCCGACTTGCCCCCGAAGTCGATCACGAAACTCTTGTCCCCGGCCTGTCGAACCTGGAATGGACCCGCATATGGAGGTGCGAGCGGGGTGCGATGGGCGTCTTGGCGTACAAAGACGAATTTGGCCTTTGACAGCTCCACGGGGATGTTGGAGGAAGGCAAACCGCGCTGCGAGGTCGGAACAGGTCTGAAGCACTGAGCCGCGTCCCGGTGGGCCTCCCGCTGACCGGCTGCAGACCACGGCCGCATAGGTGATGGCAGGAATTCGCCCGGAACCCGAAGTGGCTGGCCGTAAACCATTTCCGCGGCAGAAGACTGTAAATCCTCCTTCGGCGCTGTGCGCAGTCCCAGCATAACCCACGGCAGTTTATCGACCCATGCCGCATCCAGAAGGCTGGCCCTGAGCGACGCCTTCAATGAACGGTGGAACCGCTCGCACAACCCGTTTGCCTGCGGGTGGTAGGCCGTAGTGCGATGGAGTTTAGTGCCTAATGTGGAGGCCACCGCATTCCATAGTTCCGATGAGAATTGCGGCCCGCGGTCGAACGAAATATCTGCCGGAACACCGAAACGGGCTACACATGATGAAATGAAGGCTTGAGCGACATCCGCAGAGGTGGTAGACGTCAGGGGAACCGCCTCTGGCCACCTCGTGGTGCAGTCCACCATCGTCAGAAGGTGTGTAAAACCACGGGACAGTGGAAGTGGACCCACTAGGTCGACGTGAATGTGGTTGAACCGCCGCTCTGGCACCGCGAAGGTGGCCAGAGGGGCCCTGACGTGCCGTTGCACTTTGGCCCGCTGACAAACCACACAAGTGTTCGCCCAGTCGTGGAAGTCTTTGCGTATCCCTCTCCATACGAATTTGGAGACCAGCAGCTTCTGCGACGCATGCACCCAGGGATGCGACAGCCCGTGAATGGCGTCGAAAACGTCTCGGCGCCAGGTCGACGGGACAATCGGACGTGGATCACCCAAGAAGACGTCGCAGAAGAGAGTGGTACCTGCCGAATGGAATGGCACATCTCTTGGCTGAAGGCTGGTGGGGTCAGAACGAAAAGCTTGAGTCTCCGGGTCGGCAGCCTGGTCAGCTGCCATTCTCACATAATCAATGCCTAATTGAATGGCCTGGACGGCGGCGTGGGAGAGGCAATCCGCTACGACATTGTCCTTGCCGGCCACGTGCCGGAAGTCGGTGGTGAATTCGGATATGTAGGTCAACTGTCTTTGCTGCCGAGCCGACCATGGTTCGGCAGTCTTGGCCATCGCGAACGTCAGCGGTTTGTGGTCGACAAACACAATGAAGCGGCACCCTTCGAGGAGGAATCGGAAGTGGCGGATGGCCAAAACCAAAGCTAACAGCTCTCTGTCAAAGGTACTGTACCGGCGTTCGTGCTGCCGCAGCTGGCGGCTAAAAAATGCCAGTGGCTGCCACGCGCCATCGACCCATTGCTCCTGGACAGCCCCAACGGCATAGTCCGACGTGTCCGTCATGAGGGCGATAGTAGCTCCCGGCAGGGGATGTGCCAACATTGTCGCGTTCGCGAGCGCGGTCTTCGTATCCCCGAAGGCGCAATCCATTTCTTGCGACCAACGCACGGGCTCCCTTCCCGTCTTGCCCTTGAGCGCCTCGTAGAGCGGCCGCATGAGTTGTGCGGCCCTGGGGACGAACCGATGGTAGAAGTTAACCATCCCCAGAAACTCCTGTAAGGCCTTCATGGATTGCGGCTTTGGGAATGCCGTGATCGCCTCCACCTGAGCTCGAAGTGGCGTTGCTCCCTCGGAAGTTATGCGGTGTCCTAAAAAGTCGAGTTGCGACAGGCCGAAACGGCATTTGGCCGGGTTTACAATGAGGCCGTGCTGCTGAAGACGGCGAAAAAGAACACGGAGATGCTCGAGGTTGTGAGGGTGCCGGTTAGTTCTCCTAGTAACCCCTAGGTGGCACCTTCATGAGTGGTTACCCCTCTCTTTTCATTGGACCCAAATAAAAAAGAAACAATTTCACAAATAAGGTGACAACAACCCAATTACCCTTTTAAATAACCCTCCACCAATCAAATTAAAATTTGGTTGTCCCGATTAACAATGCACTCCAGTCCCCGCGGCGCCCACCGGTCACGAAAGAGCTCGAGCGTGCCGGCGGACACCGCGTGCTCCATCTCTAGGGCCACCCGGGCGCGAACATGGCCACGGAAGAGGGGGAGGCAATCCGGTCGGACGACCCCCTCGCCCGCCCGCTGCCAGGACCAATTGATGGCTTTCTTGGCGAGGCCCAGGAGCAGGCCCACGAGGAGGTCCTCCGACCCGCCCGCCCCCCTCCGCACGGGGTGACCGTAGATCAGGAGCGTGGGACTGAAGTGCAACCAAAATTTGAGGAGCAGCCCCCTCAAAAAATGGAAGAGGGGCTGCAACCTCTCACACCCCGTGTAGACGTGAAAGACGGACTCCTCCAGACCGCAAAACAAACAGGCGGTCTGGGAGTCCGTAAACCTATTTAAAAATCTATTGCACGGAACTGCTCTGTGCAACACCCTCCAGGCCAAATCCCCGATAGAACAAGGGAGGACTCCCGCATAGAGAGCCCCCCATTGGGGACCTCCGCCTCCGTCCGGAGGTAAAACGGCACGCCACGGCGTGTCCGGACGGCAGGCGAAGATGGCAAAGTGGAAGGTGTGCAAGAGCAGCCCGTACAGGAAACCCCTCCGCGCAGAATGAAAAAGCACGGAGGGTATTTCCTCGAGACGGCTCAAGTTGTGAGGCGCCGATCTCCGAGGGGAGTCTCGGGGAAAGGCGCCGATAAGGAATTCCATCCGAACGGGAGTAAGCTCGGACGGGATCTCCCCACGTGCCCGAGCCACCTCGACGCACCTCGTGGCGCCGGGGGGCAGCATCGCTTTCACCGCCCCGATGGCATTGACCGCGAGCCGGACGTCGTCCCACGACATGCGCCTCGCCAGCTCCTCTGGCGCCATCCAGCCCGCTCCTCCGCCATCGAGTAGGTCCCCGACTCTAGTCACCCTGGCAGGCACAGCCCTGCGTTCCGCCAGCCACCCGAACTCGCGGACGTGGAGGTGCGGATTCCTGAACAGCGGCTCCCGGAGGACAGCCGCCGCTCCTGACGGGGGAGAGCTCTGCCTGGAGGCGACGTGATTCCAAACCCATAGTAGTTCCTGGTAAAAGACAGGCAGCTCCCGCAGGCTCTCACGCCTGCCGCTCCCCTCCAAAAACAGGAGCTGCGTGTCGTAATTGAGGCCGTGCAGCTGGCGGAAAAAATACGTCGCCAGCGCACACCATCTTGGAGGATTCTCGACGTACAGGTATCTCTGCAGCGTCCGAAGACGGAAAGTCGCAATCTGGGTGCGGAGGCACACCAACGCCTGACCGCCCTCCCTAAGCGGGAGACTCAGAACCGCGGCAGCGACCCAGTGCATCCTGTTGTTCCAGAAGAAGTCGACGAGCTTCTTCTGTATCCTGGCGACAAACGCAGGGGGGGGGGTCAGAGTAACCAACCGGTACCACAACATGGCGGCCACCAGTTGGTTTATGACCAACGCCCGACCCCTGTAGGACAACACTCGGAGCAATCCTGTCCAGCGTCCTAAGCGAGCGGTGACTTTGGCCTCCAGCTCGTGCCAGTTCGCCGGCCAGGCGTCCTCGGCCGGGCTGAGGTAGACTCCCAAGTAGAGGAGGTGCGTAGTACTCCAGGCGAAGGGCCTGAACTCCTCCGGCAGAGAGTCCACCTGCCACTGACCCACCAGGAGTCCGGAACATTTCCCCCAGTTGATCCTGGCGGAGGATGCGTCCGAGTAAATCTGCTGGCATTCCCGCATCCTCCGCAAGTCAACGGGATCCGTGACCACGAGGAGCACGTCATCGGCGTAAGCCGAGAGGACCACCTCCACGCCCGGCCCTCGCAGAGCCAATCCCGCCAACCTCTTCCGCAAGAGGCGCAGGAAAGGCTCCACGCAAATGGCGTATAACTGGCCGGACATGGGGCATCCCTGACGCACCCCCCTCCCGAAGCGAAGGGGCGCCGTCAAGGACCCGTTAACTTTAATCAGACACTCCGCGGCAGCGTACAGAAGTCGGATCCGGGCGACGAAATGCGTCCCGAACCCGAAAGCGCGCAGAGTCCCGAAAAGATACTCGTGATCCACCCTGTCGAACGCCTTCTCCTGATCCAGAGAAAGGAAGGCGACCGACAGACCAGCCCTCTGGGAATGGTGGACCAGGTCCCGGACCAGATGGATATTATCGTGAATGGTCCGGCCCGGGACCGTGTAGGACTGGTCGGGATGGATCATGCAGGCCAGCACGGTGCCAAGGCGAACAGACATGGCCCTGGCAAAGATTTTATAATCCGTGCTGAGGAGGGAGACCGGGCGCCAGTTCTTAAGGAGGCGGAGATCACCCCTCTTAGGCAGCAGGACGATCACCGCCCTGCGCCACGAGAGGGGCATCTCCCCGGTCGCCAAACATTCCCCCAGGACCCGCACGTAGTCGCCCCCCAGGACGCCCCAGAACGCCCTGTGGAACTCCACGGTCAGCCCGTCCAGCCCCGGGGACTTCCCCCTAGAGAGCTGGCGGAGGGCGCCGGACAGCTCCTCCAAACTCAGAGGAGCGTCCAATTTTTCGGCGCCCTCCAGGCCGACCTTCGGCAGGTCCTCCCACAAAACTCCGCGCGCGTCCTCGCTGGACGGATCCGGAGAGAACAGAGCCCCGTAATAGGCGCGGGTCTCCGCGCGGATTCCCTCCGGATCCGAGACCGGAGATCCGTCGTCGGCCAGCAGCTCCAAAAGCTGCTTACGGACCCCCCGTCTTTTTTCCAGCGAGTAGAAGAAGGGGGAGCCGCGGTCCAGGTCCCGCAGGAACTGGATCCGCGACCTCACGTACGCGCCTCGGGACCCGACGAGCTGCAGGTCCTTCAGCGCGCCCCTCTTCTCTTCGTACGCCAGCCGCAGGGCCGGGTCCTCGGCGACTTGACCGAGACGGGACTCCAGGTCGAGCACCTCCTTCTCCAACTGCCCGACCCTGGCCTCCCGCCTCTTGGTCGACCCCTTCGCGTACTCCTGACAGAAGAGACGGATGTGAGCCTTGCCCACATCCCACCATAGCCTCAAGGAGGGGAAGCCCCCCTGCTTCCTTCTCCAGCCGGCCCAGAACCGACCGAACGAATCCCGGAACCGCGCGTCCTCCAGCAGCAGGTTGTTAAAGTGCCAGTACGCGGACCGCCCCCCGGCGCGCGGCGGCACGAGCTCCGCCCACACCAGGTGGTGGTCCGTGCACGGCACCGGCCGCACGGAAGCCGTCGGAACGCAGGAGACGTACGCCCGGGAAATGTAGAGGCGGTCGATCCTGGACGCTCCTCCCCCAGACCTCACAAAAGTGAAGGCGCTGGAGTCGGGATGGAGATTACGCCAGACGTCCACCAAGTCGAGGGACCCGACCAGGTCCCTCAACTTCCCCACCGACGCCGGGCTCGGCTGGGTACCCGTGCGGTCCCTGGCCTCGAGGGTACAATTAAAATCCCCCCCGAGGACGACGCACTCGCCCGCGTCGATGGAGCCCAAAAGAGTGGACACTTCTTCAAAGAAGCGCGCTTGCTGCGCACCGGCCCCGGGGGCGTACACATTCACTAGATGGAACGGCACGCCCCCCAGGCGAACAGTGACCTGGAGCAAGCGGCCCGGCACGAGCTCCTTGACCCCCAAGATCTCCGGCTGAAAATGCGGGGCCAACAAGATAGCCACCCCACTGGAAACATTGGTGAGGTGACTCATGTTGACCCCTCCTTGCCACTCCAGGAGCCACGTGGCCTCGTCTCCCGGAACGGTGTGGGTTTCTTGCAGGAAGCACACCGCATACTTCCCGTCCCGAAGGACCGAAAAGTTATTAAATCTGCGGCTAGCCTCCCTGCTGCCGTTGACGTTGAGGCTGGCTACGGTTATCTTCATTTCAGAAGCACAACCAACCCCTACTTAAACCTAACGGGGGAAGGGAGGGCGGCCGCTAGCCGACCGCCACTCCCTTAGCAGCCCGGTGAGGAATGCCCGGAACCGACACAGCTCGGACGGGCTCACGCCCGCGTCCGCACCCATGGTCTTGTAGGCGACGCGGGCCGACCCGATGAGCAGCGCCAGCCCCGACCATCTGTCGAGGGCCTGCTGGGTCCTGCGGCGACCCTGGCTCGTGGCCACAAATTCCCGGAGCTCCCTGATGGGAATAAGAACGAGGGGGGTCCCGGCGAGGGGCGCGAGGTCATCCATCGCCTCGTCGGCGACGGACTCTAAGTCCACCTCCGCCCCCACCACCGAGTCCCCGTCCTCCTCCGGGGGGTCGCCACCGGCGGCCGAACCGTCCACCACGCAATGCGCATCGGGCGGCCCGGCCGCGACAGCCGGCCCCGCCTCCGCCCGGATCCCACCCCCAGGATCGGTAGCGGAGGATTCCCCCCCGGGCTCCTCTAGGGGGGCCGGGCCAGCAGGCGGCGGCGGTTCGGAGACCCCCTCCGCCCCAGGCGCCGGAATGACCGGAGAGGCCGGAGAGACCGGAGAATACAAAAACCGGACCTCCTCCAAGCCGCCCGGCGCCGGAGACACAGACCGAGGGCCCTCCTCTGCGACGCCACCGGCCTCCGACCCAGCAGACGGGGTGAATTTTTGACACACCTCGACGAGGTCGAGCAGCACCTGGGAAAAATCCGGGTCGCTCTGGGCGGGCTCGTCCTCAGACGACCCGCCCGACCCGGTCCCCTGGCCGCCCGACCCGTCGAGGGGCAATGCCACCAGTACTGGATGAATACCCGCCGCGGGTTGTTCCGCGACCCCCCCCACGGGCAGGGTCTCGTCCCCATCCCCGGGAGGCACGAGCTGGGCAGACGCTTCTGCCTCAGCCTCCTCAGGGACAGGCGACCCGTGCCGTTCGCCCGTAATGGTGTTAGCGGTGGGGTGGGGTGCAGCGCCCGCGGCGGGCGACGACTCCCCCTGACCGGAGGGACCTTCCTCCTCCCGGTCCTCCTCCTCATCCAGGGGGTCGCGCCTTCTTTTAAGCGCGGAGGGGTAAAGGGAGGCCTCCATTTCTTCAGGGGCCTCCCCTGCTCCTTCAGGAGGAGCGAGTTCTTTGGGTCCCCCGGGCCCGAGCCCGGCCGCAGGTTCTGGCATTACCGCCTCGGCGGTCGCGGCCACAGGCTCGGCCACGAGGGCCCCCCCCCTCCGCACTCCGCGATTAGCGCGGCGACGCTCTCCGGCGTCGGGGCTCCATGTTGTGGGGGACGCCCTCCGCGGGGGGACCCACCCCACGGTTTCGCGTCTTGTCCCGCGCCTTCTTTCGGACCGGACCTCCCTCCTCCCCCCCGCCGGAGGCCAGGACGGCATCGACCTCCGACGACGACCGCGCCCCGGTAGCGTTGGATCGAGCGGGGGCGCGGCTAGACCCGGAGAGAGGAGCGGCGGCGGCGCCAGCCTTGGCCACGGCAGATGACTTGGCGGCCTTGGAGGCGGGGCAGTTTTTGCGCACGTGCCCCACCTCCCTACAGGCGTGGCACCGCACGCCGTCCGTCGTCCAGAAGACGCGGTACGAGGTCCCCCCGTGGAGGACCGTGAAAGCCCCGTCCGTCTCCCCCTCCCGCGCCAGCTGGATAAAGGCCTGGCGCCGGAAGGAGAAGACATGGCGAAGGCTGCTCTCCCGGAGTCCGAGCGGGATCGGGGAAATCCCCGACCTCACCTCCCCGAGTTGGCGTAGGTGGGGGAGGAGGAGCTCACAGGTGATAAAGGGTGGGACGTTTGACAAAACCACCCTCTGCGCGGTGGCCTCCAGCGGGTCCACCGGCAGGAAAGTCCCGCCCACGGTGAGCCCCTGAGCGATGGCCAGGGCCACCGCCCGCTCGGACTCCAGGAAAAAGACAGCCTTCCCATACATTTTTGAGGCGGCGACTATGGCCGGAGGGCCGACAACCCCGGCCATAGCCTTTACGCACGCCTCAATAGTCATGTTGGGGTGGGTGTAGCTCTTCACCCCAAGTTTTTCAGTCAGCAATCGGAACGGCGACGGGGCAGCAGCGGAAGCGGGAGCGGCCGCAGGTTTGGCCGCCACTGCCGCATAAGTTCTCGCCGGCCCCGTCGCCGCCGCAGACGTAGATGCCATCGTGGGGTGGATTTTAAAAAAGAGCTACACACACCCCAAAAGTCACAGGCCCGAAGGTGTTAAAAAATGGCCTCGGTGTAACAAGGTCTTTCCTGAGCAGAGGGAGCGTAAATGTACTGGGCCACCTCTCCCCTTGATGGTATGAATTGGGAGGGGGCCCTTTCTTCCCTCTGCTCAATTGGGAAATTAATAAGGGAGGTGCCTATCGGAGAGGCAGAGAGAGGACAAAGAGAGAGAGAGAGGGGGGTGGGAAGGAGGGGGGGGCCGCAAAGGCAGGGTCCCCACTCGACGATGATAGGCGGTGGGTGGGTGTCGGCAGGGTGTACTCCCCCGATGGTCAAAGCAAAGTCTTTTCTGGTGGTCTTCGGGCAGGGGGAGAAGATGTCTTCGCCTGGGCAGACTGGAGACAGCCCAGGTTCAGCCCACACCAGGTCTTTTTGATGAGGGAAGCAGCTTCACCTGGGCAGGCTCCAGCCAACCCAGGCCAGGCTTTCGAACCGTCTTCTTTTCCTCCCCCCGCCTAGAATGCAAAAAAGTCTTTAGGGGGAATACACAGAGACACCCACCTGCAGATGTTGGAGTTGCAGCTCCTCCCCTCCTTCCAAGTGGAGCTGTTCGTATCCTCTCTCCCTCTCTCCCTCTCCTGGGCTGGAGGCCGAATTGGGAGGCAGTGCTGGAAAAGGCCTCCTCCTCTGTCCTCCACTCCTTCCTCTCCAGGCACCTCTGTCGATGGGTTGGTGTGGGACACACACTCTCTCCCCGCAGTAGCAGCAGGAGCAGCTCAGCCACACAACCTGCTCCTCTGATTGCAAGGAGCAGACTGAGCTGGTGTCAGGGTGCCGGTTAGTTCTCCTAGTAACCCCTAGGTGGCACCTTCATGAGTGGTTACCCCTCTCTTTTCATTGGACCCAAAAAAAGAAACAATTTCACAAATAAGGTGACAACAACCCAATTACCCTTTTAAATAACCCTCCACCAATCAAATTAAAATTTGGTTGTCCCGATTAACAATGCACTCCAGTCCCCGCGGCGCCCACCGGTCACGAAAGAGCTCGAGCGTGCCGGCGGACACTGCGTGCTCCATCTCTAGGGCCACCCGGGCGCGAACATGGCCACGGAAGAGGGGGAGGCAATCCGGTCGGACGACCCCCTCGCTCGCCCGCTGCCAGGACCAATTGATGGCTTTCTTGGCCAGGCCCAGGAGCAGGCCCACGAGGAGGTCCTCCGACCCGCCCGCCCCCCTCCGCACGGGGTGACCGTAGATCAGGAGCGTGGGACTGAAGTGCAACCAAAATTTGAGGAGCAGCCCCCTCAAAAAATGGAAGAGGGGCTGCAACCTCTCCCACCCCGTGTAGACGTGAAAGACGGACTCCTCCAGACCGCAAAACAAACAGGCGGTCTGGGAGTCCGTAAACCTATTTAAAAATCTATTGCACGGAACTGCTCTGTGCAACACCCTCCAGGCCAAATCCCCGATAGAACAAGGGAGGACTCCCGCATAGAGAGCCCCCCATTGGGGACCTCCGCCTCCGTCCGGAGGTAAAACGGCACGCCACGGCGTGTCCGGACGGCAGGCGAAGATGGCAAAGTGGAAGGTGTGCAAGAGCAGCCCGTACAGGAAACCCCTCCGCGCAGAATGAAAAAGCACGGAGGGTATTTCCTCGAGACGGCTCAAGTTGTGAGGCGCCGATCTCCGAGGGGAGTCTCGGGGAAAGGCGCCGATAAGGAATTCCATCCGAACGGGAGTAAGCTCGGACGGGATCTCCCCACGTGCCCGAGCCGCCTCGACGCACCTCGTGGCGCCGGGGGGCAGCATCGCTTTCACCGCCCCGATGGCATTGACCGCGAGCCGGACGTCGTCCCACGACATGCGCCTCGCCAGCTCCTCTGGCGCCATCCAGCCCGCTCCTCCGCCATCGAGTAGGTCCCCGACTCTAGTCACCCTGGCAGGCACAGCCCTGCGTTCCGCCAGCCACCCGAACTCGCGGACGTGGAGGTGCGGATTCCTGAACAGCGGCTCCCGGAGGACAGCCGCCGCTCCTGACGGGGGAGAGCTCCGCCTGGAGGCGACGTGATTCCAAACCCATAGTAGTTCCTGGTAAAAGACAGGCAGCTCCCGCAGGCTCTCACGCCTGCCGCTCCCCTCCAAAAACAGGAGCTGCGTGTCGTAATTGAGGCCGTGCAGCTGGCGGAAAAAATACGTCGCCAGCGCACACCATCTTGGAGGATTCTCGACGTACAGGTATCTCTGCAGCGTCCGAAGACGGAAAGTCGCAATCTGGGTGCGGAGGCACACCAACGCCTGACCGCCCTCCCTAAGCGGGAGACTCAGAACCGCGGCAGCGACCCAGTGCATCCTGTTGTTCCAGAAGAAGTCGACGAGCTTCTTCTGTATCCTGGCGACAAACGCAGGGGGGGGGGTCAGAGTAACCAACCGGTACCACAACATGGCGGCCACCAGTTGGTTTATGACCAACGCCCGACCCCTGTAGGACAACACTCGGAGCAATCCTGTCCAGCGTCCTAAGCGAGCGGTGACTTTGGCCTCCAGCTCGTGCCAGTTCGCCGGCCAGGCGTCCTCGGCCGGGCTGAGGTAGACTCCCAAGTAGAGGAGGTGCGTAGTACTCCAGGCGAAGGGCCTGAACTCCTCCGGCAGAGAGTCCACCTGCCACTGACCCACCAGGAGTCCGGAACATTTCCCCCAGTTGATCCTGGCGGAGGATGCGTCCGAGTAAATCTGCTGGCATTCCCGCATCCTCCGCAAGTCAACGGGATCCGTGACCACGAGGAGCACGTCATCGGCGTAAGCCGAGAGGACCACCTCCACGCCCGGCCCTTGCAGAGCCAATCCCGCCAACCTCTTCCGCAAGAGGCGCAGGAAAGGCTCCACGCAAATGGCGTATAACTGGCCGGACATGGGGCATCCCTGACGCACCCCCCTCCCGAAGCGAAGGGGCGCCGTCAAGGACCCGTTAACTTTAATCAGACACTCTGCGGCAGCGTACAGAAGTCGGATCCGGGCGACGAAATGCGTCCCGAACCCGAAAGCGCGCAGAGTCCCGAAGAGATACTCGTGATCCACCCTGTCGAACGCCGTCTCCTGATCCAGGGAAAGGAAGGCGACCGACAGACCAGCCCTCTGGGAATGGTGGACCAGGTCCCGGACCAGATGGATATTATCGTGAATGGTCCGGCCCGGGACCGTGTAGGACTGGTCGGGATGGATCATGCGGGCCAGCACGGTGCCAAGGCGAACAGACATGGCCCTGGCAAAGATTTTATAATCCGTGCTGAGGAGGGAGACCGGGCGCCAGTTCTTAAGGAGGCGGAGATCACCCCTCTTAGGCAGCAGGACGATCACCGCCCTGCGCCACGAGAGGGGCATCTCCCCGGTCGCCAAACATTCCCCCAGGACCCGCACGTAGTCGCCCCCCAGGACGCCCCAGAACGCCCTGTGGAACTCCACGGTCAGCCCGTCCAGCCCGGGGACTTCCCCCTAGAGAGCTGGCGGAGGGCGCCGGACAGCTCCTCCAAACTCAGAGGAGCGTCCAATTTTTCGGCGCCCTCCAGGCCGACCTTCGGCAGGTCCTCCCACAAAACTCCGCGCGCGTCCTCGCTGGACGGATCCGGAGAGAACAGAGCCCCGTAATAGGCGCGGGTCTCCGCGCGGATTCCCTCCGGATCCGAGACCGGAGATCCGTCGTCGGCCAGCAGCTCCAAAAGCTGCTTACGGACCCCCCGTCTTTTTTCCAGCGAGTAGAAGAAGGGGGAGCCGCGGTCCAGGTCCCGCAGGAACTGGATCCGCGACCTCACGTACGCGCCTCGGGACCCGACGAGCTGCAGGTCCTTCAGCGCGCCCCTCTTCTCTTCGTACGCCAGCCGCAGGGCCGGGTCCTCGGCGACTTGACCGAGACGGGACTCCAGGTCGAGCACCTCCTTCTCCAACTGCCCGACCCTGGCCTCCCGCCTCTTGGTCGACCCCTTCGCGTACTCCTGACAGAAGAGACGGATGTGAGCCTTGCCCACATCCCACCATAGCCTCAAGGAGGGGAAGCCCCCCTGCTTCCTTCTCCAGCCGGCCCAGAACCGACCGAACGAATCCCGGAACCGCGCGTCCTCCAGCAGCAGGTTGTTAAAGTGCCAGTACGCGGACCGCCCCCCGGCGCGCGGCGGCACGAGCTCCGCCCACACCAGGTGGTGGTCCGTGCACGGCACCGGCCGCACGGAAGCCGTCGGAACGCAGGAGACGTACGCCCGGGAAATGTAGAGGCGGTCGATCCTGGACGCTCCTCCCCCAGACCTCACAAAAGTGAAGGCGCTGGAGTCGGGATGGAGATTACGCCAGACGTCCACCAAGTCGAGGGACCCGACCAGGTCCCTCAACTTCCCCACCGACGCCGGGCTCGGCTGGGTACCCGTGCGGTCCCTCGCCTCGAGGGTACAATTAAAATCCCCCCCGAGGACGACGCACTCGCCCGCGTCGATGGAGCCCAAAAGAGTGGACACTTCTTCAAAGAAGCGCGCTTGCTGCGCACCGGCCCCGGGGGTGTACACATTCACTAGATGGAACGGCACGCCCCCCAGGCGAACAGTGACCTGGAGCAAGCGGCCCGGCACGAGCTCCTTGACCCCCAAGATCTCCGGCTGAAAATGCGGGGCCAACAAGATAGCCACCCCACTGGAAACATTGGAGAGGTGACTCATGTTGACCCCTCCTTGCCACTCCAGGAGCCACGTGGCCTCGTCTCCCGGAACGGTGTGGGTTTCTTGCAGGAAGCACACCGCATACTTCCCGTCCCGAAGGACCGAAAAGTTATTAAATCTGCGGCTAGCCTCCCTGCTGCCGTTGACGTTGAGGCTGGCTATGGTTATCTTCATTTCAGAAGCACAACCAACCCCTACTTAAACCTAACGGGGGAAGGGAGGGCGGCCGCTAGCCGACCGCCACTCCCTTAGCAGCCCGGTGAGGAATGCCCGGAACCGACACAGCTCGGACGGGCTCACGCCCGCGTCCGCACCCATGGTCTTGTAGGCGACGCGGGCCGACCCGATGAGCAGCGCCAGCCCCGACCATCTGTCGAGGGCCTGCTGGGTCCTGCGGCGACCCTGGCTCGTGGCCACAAATTCCCGGAGCTCCCTGATGGGAATGAGAATGAGGGGGGTCCCGGCGAGGGGCGCGAGGTCATCCATCGCCTCGTCGGCGACGGACTCTAAGTCCACCTCCGCCCCCACCACCGAGTCCCCGTCCTCCTCCGGGGGGTCGCCACCGGCGGCCGAACCGTCCACCACGCAATGCGCATCGGGCGGCCCGGCCGCGACAGCCGGCCCCGCCTCCGCCCGGATCCCACCCCCAGGATCGGTAGCGGAGGATTCCCCCCCGGGCTCCTCTAGGGGGGCCGGGCCAGCAGGCGGCGGCGGTTCGGAGACCCCCTCCGCCCCAGGCGCCGGAACGACCGGAGAGGCCGGAGAGACCGGAGAATACAAAAACCGGACCTCCTCCAAGCCGCCCGGCGCCGGAGACACAGACCGAGGGCCCTCCTCTGCGACGCCACCGGCCTCCGACCCAGCAGACGGGGTGAATTTTTGACACACCTCGACGAGGTCGAGCAGCACCTGGGAAAAATCCGGGTCGCTCTGGGCGGGCTCGTCCTCAGACGACCCGCCCGACCCGGTCCCCTGGCCGCCCGACCCGTCGAGGGGCAATGCCACCAGTACTGGATGAATACCCGCCGCGGGTTGTTCCGCGACCCCCCCCACGGGCAGGGTCTCGTCCCCATCCCCGGGAGGCACGAGCTGGGCAGACGCTTCTGCCTCAGCCTCCTCAGGGACAGGCGACCCCTGCCGTTCGCCCGTAATGGTGTTAGCGGTGGGGTGGGGTGCAGCGCCCGCGGCGGGCGACGACTCCCCCTGACCGGAGGGACCTTCCTCCTCCCGGTCCTCCTCCTCATCCACGGGGTCGCGCCTTCTTTTAAGCGCGCAGGGGTAAAGGGAGGCCTCCATTTCTTCAGGGGCCTCCCCTGCTCCTTCAGGAGGAGCGAGTTCTTTGGGTCCCCCGGGCCCGAACCCGGCCGCAGGTTCTGGCATTACCGCCTCGGCGGTCGCGGCCACAGGCTCGGCCACGAGGGGCCCCCCCCCCCTCCGCACTCCGCGATTAGCGCGGCGACGCTCTCCGGCGTCAGGGGCTCCATGTTGTGGGGGACGCCCTCCGCGGGGGGACCCACCCCACGGTTTCGCGTCTTGTCCCGCGCCTTCTTTCGGACCGGACCTCCCTCCTCCCCCCCGCCGGAGGCCAGGACGGCATCGACCTCCGACGACGACCGCGCCCCGGTAGCGTTGGATCGAGCGGGGGCGCGGCTAGACCCGGAGAGAGGAGCGGCGGCGGCGCCAGCCTTGGCCACGGCAGATGACTTGGCGGCCTTGGAGGCGGGGCAGTTTTTGCGCACGTGCCCCACCTCCCTACAGGCGTGGCACCGCACGCCGTCCGTCGTCCAGAAGACGCGGTACGAGGTCCCCCCGTGGAGGACCGTGAAAGCCCCGTCCGTCTCCCCCTCCCGCGCCAGCTGGATAAAGGCCTGGCGCCGGAAGGAGAAGACATGGCGAAGGCTGCTCTCCCGGAGTCCGAGCGGGATCGGGGAAATCCCCGACCTCACCTCCCCGAGTTGGCGTAGGTGGGGGAGGAGGAGCTCACAGGTGATAAAGGGCGGGACGTTTGACAAAACCACCCTCTGCGCGGTGGCCTCCAGCGGGTCCACCGGCAGGAAAGTCCCGCCCACGGTGAGCCCCTGAGCGATGGCCAGGGCCACCGCCCGCTCGGACTCCAGGAAAAAGACAGCCTTCCCATACATTTTTGAGGCGGCGACTATGGCCGGAGGGCCGACAACCCCGGCCATAGCCTTTACGCACGCCTCAATAGTCATGTTGGGGTGGGTGTAGCTCTTCACCCCAAGTTTTTCAGTCAGCAATCGGAACGGCGACGGGGCAGCAGCGGAAGCGGGAGCGGCCGCAGGTTTGGCCGCCACTGCCGCATAAGTTCTCGCCGGCCCCGTCGCCGCCGCAGACGTAGATGCCATCGTGGGGTGGATTTTAAAAAAGAGCTACACACACCCCAAAAGTCACAGGCCCGAAGGTGTTAAAAAATGGCCTCGGTGTAACAAGGTCTTTCCTGAGCAGAGGGAGCGTAAATGTACTGGGCCACCTCTCCCCTTGATGGTATGAATTGGGAGGGGGCCCTTTCTTCCCTCTGCTCAATTGGGAAATTAATAAGGGAGGTGCCTATCGGAGAGGCAGAGAGAGGACAAAGAGAGAGAGAGAGGGGGGTGGGAAGGAGGGGGGGGGCCGCAAAGGCAGGGTCCCCACTCGACGATGATAGGCGGTGGGTGGGTGTCGGCAGGGTGTACTCCCCCGATGGTCAAAGCAAAGTCTTTTCTGGTGGTCTTCGGGCAGGGGGAGAAGATGTCTTCGCCTGGGCAGACTGGAGACAGCCCAGGTTCAGCCCACACCAGGTCTTTTTGATGAGGGAAGCAGCTTCACCTGGGCAGGCTCCAGCCAACCCAGGCCAGGCTTTCGAACCGTCTTCTTTTCCTCCCCCCGCCTAGAATGCAAAAAGTCTTTAGGGGGAATACACAGAGACACCCACCTGCAGATGTTGGAGTTGCAGCTCCTCCCCTCCTTCCAAGTGGAGCTGTTCGTATCCTCTCTCCCTCTCTCCCTCTCCTGGGCTGGAGGCCGAATTGGGAGGCAGTGCTGGAAAAGGCCTCCTCCTCTGTCCTCCACTCCTTCCTCTCCAGGCACCTCTGTCGATGGGTTGGTGTGGGACACACACTCTCTCCCCGCAGTAGCAGCAGGAGCAGCTCAGCCACACAACCTGCTCCTCTGATTGCAAGGAGCAGACTGAGCTGGTGTCAGGGTGCCGGTTAGTTCTCCTAGTAACCCCTAGGTGGCACCTTCATGAGTGGTTACCCCTCTCTTTTCATTGGACCCAAATAAAAAAGTAACAATTTCACAAATAAGGTGACAACAACCCAATTACCCTTTTAAATAACCCTCCACCAATCAAATTAAAATTTGGTTGTCCCGATTAACAATGCACTCCAGTCCCCGCGGCGCCCACCGGTCACGAAAGAGCTCGAGCGTGCCGGCGGACACCGCGTGCTCCATCTCTAGGGCCACCCGGGCGCGAACATGGCCACGGAAGAGGGGGAGGCAATCCGGTCGGACGACCCCCTTGCCCGCCCGCTGCCAGGACCAATTGATGGCTTTCTTGGCGAGGCCCAGGAGCAGGCCCACGAGGAGGTCCTCCGACCCGCCCGCTCCCCTCCGCACGGGGTGACCGTAGATCAGGAGCGTGGGACTGAAGTGCAACCAAAATTTGAGGAGCAGCCCCCTCAAAAAATGGAAGAGGGGCTGCAACCTCTCACACCCCGTGTAAACGTGAAAGACGGACTCCTCCAGACCGCAAAACAAACAGGCGGTCTGGGAGTCCGTAAACCTACTTAAAAATCTATTGCACGGGACTGCTCTGTGCAACACCCTCCAGGCCAAATCCCCGATAGAACAAGGGAGGACTCCCGCATAGAGAGCCCCCCATTGGGGACCTCCGCCTCCGTCCGGAGGTAAAACGGCACGCCACGGCGTGTCCGGACGGCAGGCGAAGATGGCAAAGTGGAAGGTGTGCAAGAGCAGCCCGTACAGGAAACCCCTCCGCGCAGAATGAAAAAGCACGGAGGGTATTTCCTCGAGACGGCTCAAGTTGTGAGGCGCCGATCTCCGAGGGGAGTCTCGGGGAAAGGCGCCGATAAGGAATTCCATCCGAACGGGAGTAAGCTCGGACGGGATCTCCCCACGTGCCCGAGCCGCCTCGACGCACCTCGTGGCGCCGGGGGGCAGCATCGCTTTCACCGCCCCGATGGCATTGACCGCGAGCCGGACGTCGTCCCACGACATGCGCCTTGCCAGCTCCTCTGGCGCCATCCAGCCCGCTCCTCCGCCATCGAGTAGGTCCCCGACTCTAGTCACCCCGGCAGGCACAGCCCTGCGTTCCGCCAGCCACCCGAACTCGCGGACGTGGAGGTGCGGATTCCTGAACAGCGGCTCCCGGAGGACAGCCGCCGCTCCTGACGGGGGAGAGCTCCGCCTGGAGGCGACGTGATTCCAAACCCATAGTAGTTCCTGGTAAAAGACAGGCAGCTCCCGCAGGCTCTCACGCCTGCCGCTCCCCTCCAAAAACAGGAGCTGCGTGTCGTAATTGAGGCCGTGCAGCTGGCGGAAAAAATACGTCGCCAGCGCACACCATCTTGGAGGATTCTCGACGTACAGGTATCTCTGCAGCGTCCGAAGACGGAAAGTCGCAATCTGGGTGCGGAGGCACACCAACGCCTGACTGCCCTCCCTAAGCGGGAGACTCAGAACCGCGGCAGCGACCCAGTGCATCCTGTTGTTCCAGAAGAAGTCGACGAGCTTCTTCTGTATCCTGGCGACAAACGCAGGGGGGGGGGTCAGAGTAACCAACCGGTACCACAACATGGCGGCCACCAGTTGGTTTATGACCAACGCCCGACCCCTGTAGGACAACACTCGGAGCAATCCTGTCCAGCGTCCTAAGCGAGCGGTGACTTTGGCCTCCAGCTCGTGCCAGTTCGCCGGCCAGGCGTCCTCGGCCGGGCTGAGGTAGACTCCCAAGTAGAGGAGGTGCGTAGTACTCCAGGCGAAGGGCCTGAACTCCTCCGGCAGAGAGTCCACCTGCCACTGACCCACCAGGAGTCCGGAACATTTCCCCCAGTTGATCCTGGCGGAGGATGCGTCCAAGTAAATCTGCTGGCATTCCCGCATCCTCCGCAAGTCAACGGGATCCGTGACCACGAGGAGCACGTCATCGGCGTAAGCCGAGAGGACCACCTCCACGCCCGGCCCTTGCAGAGCCAATCCCGCCAACCTCTTCCGCAAGAGGCGCAGGAAAGGCTCCACGCAAATGGCGTATAACTGGCTGGACATGGGGCATCCCTGACGCACCCCCCTCCCGAAGCGAAGGGGCGCCGTCAAGGACCCGTTAACTTTAATCAGACACTCCGCGGCAGCGTACAGAAGTCGGATCCGGGCGACAAAATGCGTCCCGAACCCGAAAGCGCGCAGAGTCCCGAAAAGATACTCGTGATCCACCCTGTCGAACGCCTTCTCCTGATCCAGGGAAAGGAAGGCGACCGACAGACCAGCCCTCTGGGAATGGTGGACCAGGTCCCGGACCAGATGGATATTATCGTGAATGGTCCGGCCCGGGACCGTGTAGGACTGGTCGGGATGGATCATGCGGGCCAGCACGGTGCCAAGGCGAACAGACATGGCCCTGGCAAAGATTTTATAATCCGTGCTGAGGAGGGAGACCGGGCGCCAGTTCTTAAGGAGGCGGAGATCACCCCTCTTAGGCAGCAGGACGATCACCGCCCTGCGCCACGAGAGGGGCATCTCCCCGGTCGCCAAACATTCCCCCAGGACCCGCACGTAGTCGCCCCCCAGGACGCCCCAGAACGCCCTGTGGAACTCCACGGTCAGCCCGTCCAGCCCCGGGGACTTCCCCCTAGAGAGCTGGCGGAGGGCGCCGGACAGCTCCTCCAAACTCAGAGGAGCGTCCAATTTTTCGGCGCCCTCCAGGCCGACCTTCGGCAGGTCCTCCCACAAAACTCCGCGCGCGTCCTCGCTGGACGGATCCGGAGAGAACAGAGCCCCGTAATAGGCGCGGGTCTCCGCGCGGATTCCCTCCGGATCCGAGACCGGAGATCCGTCGTCGGCCAGCAGCTCCAAAAGCTGCTTACGGACCCCCCGTCTTTTTTCCAGCGAGTAGAAGAAGGGGGAGCCGCGGTCCAGGTCCCGCAGGAACTGGATCCGCGACCTCACGTACGCGCCTCGGGACCCGACGAGCTGCAGGTCCTTCAGCGCGCCCCTCTTCTCTTCGTACGCCAGCCGCAGGGCCGGGTCCTCGGCGACTTGACCGAGACGGGACTCCAGGTCGAGCACCTCCTTCTCCAACTGCCCGACCCTGGCCTCCCGCCTCTTGGTCGACCCCTTCGCGTACTCCTGACAGAAGAGACGGATGTGAGCCTTGCCCACATCCCACCATAGCCTCAAGGAGGGGAAGCCCCCCTGCTTCCTTCTCCAGCCGGCCCAGAACCGACCGAACGAATCCCGGAACCGCGCGTCCTCCAGCAGCAGGTTGTTAAAGTGCCAGTACGCGGACCGCCCCCCAGCGCGCGG
Organism: Somniosus microcephalus; assembly: GCF_052327205.1. NCBI lineage: Eukaryota > Metazoa > Chordata > Chondrichthyes > Squaliformes > Somniosidae > Somniosus > Somniosus microcephalus. Next base: position 362,519,875 of record NC_140987.1, on the reverse strand, counting down.
CGGCACGAGCTCCGCCCACACCAGGTGGTGGTCCGTGCACGGCACCGGCCGCACGGAAGCCGTCGGAACGCAGGAGACGTATGCCCGGGAAATGTAGAGGCGGTCGATCCTGGACGCTCCTCCCCCAGACCTCACAAAAGTGAAGGCGCTGGAGTCGGGATGGAGATTACGCCAGACGTCCACCAAGTCGAGGGACCCGACCAGGTCCCTCAACTTCCCCACCGACGCCGGGCTCGGCTGGGTACCCGTGCGGTCCCTCGCCTCGAGGGTACAATTAAAATCCCCCCCGAGGACGACGCACTCGCCCGCGTCGATGGAGCCCAAAAGAGTGGACACTTCTTCAAAGAAGCGCGCTTGCTGCGCACCGGCCCCGGGGGCGTACACATTCACTAGATGGAACGGCACGCCCCCCAGGCGAACAGTGACCTGGAGCAAGCGGCCCGGCACGAGCTCCTTGACCCCCAAGATCTCCGGCTGAAAATGCGGGGCCAACAAGATAGCCACCCCACTGGAAACATTGGAGAGGTGACTCATGTTGACCCCTCCTTGCCACTCCAGGAGCCACGTGGCCTCGTCTCCCGGAACGGTGTGGGTTTCTTGCAGGAAGCACACCGCATACTTCCCATCCCGAAGGACCGAAAAGTTATTAAATCTGCGGCTAGCCTCCCTGCTGCCGTTGACGTTGAGGCTGGCTATGGTTATCTTCATTTCAGAAGCACAACCAACCCCTACTTAAACCTAACGGGGGAAGGGAGGGCGGCCGCTAGCCGACCGCCACTCCCTTAGCAGCCCGGTGAGGAATGCCCGGAACCGACACAGCTCGGACGGGCTCACGCCCGCGTCCGCACCCATGGTCTTGTAGGCGACGCGGGCCGACCCGATGAGCAGCGCCAGCCCCGACCATCTGTCGAGGGCCTGCTGGGTCCTGCGGCGACCCTGGCTCGTGGCCACAAATTCCCGGAGCTCCCTGATGGGAATGAGAACGAGGGGGGTCCCGGCGAGGGGCGCGAGGTCATCCATCGCCTCGTCGGCGACGGACTCTAAGTCCACCTCCGCCCCCACCACCGAGTCCCCGTCCTCCTCCGGGGGGTCGCCACCGGCGGCCGAACCGTCCACCACGCAATGCGCATCGGGCGGCCCGGCCGCGACAGCCGGCCCCGCCTCCGCCCGGATCCCACCCCCAGGATCGGTAGCGGAGGATTCCCCCCCGGGCTCCTCTAGGGGGGCCGGGCCAGCAGGCGGCGGCGGTTCGGAGACCCCCTCCGCCCCAGGCGCCGGAACGACCGGAGAGGCCGGAGAGATCGGAGAATACAAAAACCGGGCTTCCTCCAAGTCGCCCGGCGCCGGAGACACAGACCGAGGGCCCTCCTCTGCGACGCCACCGGCCTCTGACCCAGCAGACGGGGTGAATTTTTGACACACCTCGACGAGGTCGAGCAGCACCTGGGAAAAATCCGGGTCGCTCTGGGCGGGCTCGTCCTCAGACGACCCGCCCGACCCGGTCCCCTGGCCGCCCGACCCGTCGAGGGGCAATGCCACCAGTACTGGATGAATACCCGCCGCGGGTTGTTCCGCGACCCCCCCCACGGGCAGGGTCTCGTCCCCATCCCCGGGAGGCACGAGCTGGGCAGACGCTTCTGCCTCAGCCTCCTCAGGGACAGGCGACCCCTGCCGTTCGCCCGTAATGGTGTTAGCGGTGGGGTGGGGTGCAGCGCCCGTGGCGGGCGACGACTCCCCCTGACCGGAGGGACCTTCCTCCTCCCGGTCCTCCTCCTCATCCAGGGGGTCGCGCCTTCTTTTAAGCGCGGAGGGGTAAAGGGAGGCCTCCATTTCTTCAGGGGCCTCCCCTGCTCCTTCAGGAGGAGCGAGTTCTTTGGGTCCCCCGGGCCCGAGCCCGGCCGCAGGTTCTGGCATTACCGCCTCGGCGGTCGCGGCCACAGGCTCGGCCACGAGGGCCCCCCCCCTCCGCACTCCGCGATTAGCGCGGCGACGCTCTCCGGCGTCAGGGGCTCCATGTTGTGGGGGACGCCCTCCGCGGGGGGACCCACCCCACGGTTTCGCGTCTTGTCCCGCGCCTTCTTTCGGATGGGACCTCCCTCCTCCCCCCCGCCGGAGGCCAGGACGGCATCGACCTCCGACGACGACCGCGCCCCGGTAGCGTTGGATCGAGCGGGGGCGCGGCTAGACCCGGAGAGAGGAGCGGCGGCGGCGCCAGCCTTGGCCACGGCAGATGACTTGGCGGCCTTGGAGGCGGGGCAGTTTTTGCGCACGTGCCCCACCTCCCTACAGGCGTGGCACCGCACGCCGTCTGTCGTCCAGAAGACGCGGTACGAGGTCCCCCCGTGGAGGACCGTGAAAGCCCCGTCCGTCTCCCCCTCCCGCGCCAGCTGGATAAAGGCCTGGCGCCGGAAGGAGAAGACATGGCGAAGGCTGCTCTCCCGGAGTCCGAGCGGGATCGGGGAAATCCCCGACCTCACCTCCCCGAGTTGGCGTAGGTGGGGGAGGAGGAGCTCACAGGTGATAAAGGGCGGGACGTTTGACAAAACCACCCTCTGCGCGGTGGCCTCCAGCGGGTCCACTGGCAGGAAAGTCCCGCCCACGGTGAGCCCCTGAGCGATGGCCAGGGCCACCGCCCGCTCGGACTCCAGGAAAAAGACAGCCTTCCCATACATTTTTGAGGCGGCGACTATGGCCGGAGGGCCGACAACCCCGGCCATAGCCTTTACGCACGCCTCAATAGTCATGTTGGGGTGGGTGTAGCTCTTCACCCCAAGTTTTTCAGTCAGCAATCGGAACGGCGACGGGGCAGCAGCGGAAGCGGGAGCGGCCGCAGGTTTGGCCGCCACTGCCGCATAAGTTCTCGCCGGCCCCGTCGCCGCCGCAGATGTAGATGCCATCGTGGGGTGGATTTTAAAAAAGAGCTACACACACCCCAAAAGTCACAGGCCCGAAGGTGTAAAAAATGGCCTCGGTGTAACAAGGTCTTTCCTGAGCAGAGGGAGCGTAAATGTACTGGGCCACCTCTCCCCTTGATGGTATGAATTGGGAGGGGGCCCTTTCTTCCCTCTGCTCAATTGGGAAATTAATAAGGGAGGTGCCTATCGGAGAGGCAGAGAGAGGACAAAGAGAGAGAGAGAGGGGGGTGGGAAGGAGGGGGGGTGCCGCAAAGGCAGGGTCCCCACTCGACGATGATAGGCGGTGGGTGGGTGTCGGCAGGGTGTACTCCCCCGATGGTCAAAGCAAAGTCTTTTCTGGTGGTCTTCGGGCAGGGGGAGAAGATGTCTTCGCCTGGGCAGACTGGAGACAGCCCAGGTTCAGCCCACACCAGGTCTTTTTGATGAGGGAAGCAGCTTCACCTGGGCAGGCTCCAGCCAACCCAGGCCAGGCTTTCGAACCGTCTTCTTTTCCTCCCCCCGCCTAGAATGCAAAAAGTCTTTAGGGGGAATACACAGAGACACCCACCTGCAGATGTTGGAGTTGCAGCTCCTCCCCTCCTTCCAAGTGGAGCTGTTCGTATCCTCTCTCCCTCTCTCCCTCTCCTGGGCTGGAGGCCGAATTGGGAGGCAGTGCTGGAAAAGGCCTCCTCCTCTGTCCTCCACTCTTTCCTCTCCAGGCACCTCTGTCGATGGGTTGGTGTGGGACACACACTCTCTCCCCGCAGTAGCAGCAGGAGCAGCTCAGCCACACAACCTGCTCCTCTGATTGCAAGGAGCAGACTGAGCTGGTGTCAGGGTGCCGGTTAGTTCTCCTAGTAACCCCTAGGTGGCACCTTCATGAGTGGTTACCCCTCTCTTTTCATTGGACCCAAATAAAAAAGAAACAATTTCACAAATAAGGTGACAACAACCCAATTACCCTTTTAAATAACCCTCCACCAATCAAATTAAAATTTGGTTGTCCCGATTAACAATGCACTCCAGTCCCCGCGGCGCCCACCGGTCACGAAAGAGCTCGAGCGTGCCGGCGGACACCGCGTGCTCCATCTCTAGGGCCACCCGGGCGCGAACATGGCCACGGAAGAGGGGGAGGCAATCCGGTCGGACGACCCCCTCGCCCGCCCGCTGCCAGGACCAATTGATGGCTTTCTTGGCCAGGCCCAGGAGCAGGCCCACGAGGAGGTCCTCCGACCCGCCCGCCCCCCTCCGCACGGGGTGACCGTAGATCAGGAGCGTGGGACTGAAGTGCAACCAAAATTTGAGGAGCAGCCCCCTCAAAAAATGGAAGAGGGGCTGCAACCTCTCACACCCCGTGTAGACGTGAAAGACGGACTCCTCCAGACCGCAAAACAAACAGGCGGTCTGGGAGTCCGTAAACCTACTTAAAAATCTATTGCACGGGACTGCTCTGTGCAACACCCTCCAGGCCAAATCCCCGATAGAACAAGGGAGGACTCCCGCATAGAGAGCCCCCCATCGGGGACCTCCGCCTCCGTCCGGAGGTAAAACGGCACGCCACGGCGTGTCCGGACGGCAGGCGAAGATGGCAAAGTGGAAGGTGTGCAAGAGCAGCCCGTACAGGAAACCCCTCCGCGCAGAATGAAAAAGCACGGAGGGTATTTCCTCGAGACGGCTCAAGTTGTGAGGCGCCGATCTCCGAGGGGAGTCTCGGGGAAAGGCGCCGATAAGGAATTCCATCCGAACGGGAGTAAGCTCGGACGGGATCTCCCCACGTGCCCGAGCCGCCTCGACGCACCTCGTGGCGCCGGGGGGCAGCATCGCTTTCACCGCCCCGATGGCATTGACCGCGAGCCGGACGTCGTCCCACGACATGCGCCTCGCCAGCTCCTCTGGCGCCATCCAGCCCGCTCCTCCGCCATCGAGTAGGTCCCCGACTCTAGTCACCCTGGCAGGCACAGCCCTGCGTTCCGCCAGCCACCCGAACTCGCGGACGTGGAGGTGCGGATTCCTGAACAGCGGCTCCCGGAGGACAGCCGCCGCTCCTGACGGGGGAGAGCTCCGCCTGGAGGCGACGTGATTCCAAACCCATAGTAGTTCCTGGTAAAAGACAGGCAGCTCCCGCAGGCTCTCACGCCTGCCGCTCCCCTCCAAAAACAGGAGCTGCGTGTCGTAATTGAGGCCGTGCAGCTGGCGGAAAAAATACGTCGCCAGCGCACACCATCTTGGAGGATTCTCGACGTACAGGTATCTCTGCAGCGTCCGAAGACGGAAAGTCGCAATCTGGGTGCGGAGGCACACCAACGCCTGACCGCCCTCCCTAGGCGGGAGACTCAGAACCGCGGCAGCGACCCAGTGCATCCTGTTGTTCCAGAAGAAGTCGACGAGCTTCTTCTGTATCCTGGCGACAAACGCAGGGGGGGGGGTCAGAGTAACCAACCGGTACCACAACATGGCGGCCACCAGTTGGTTTATGACCAACGCCCGACCCCTGTAGGACAACACTCGGAGCAATCCTGTCCAGCGTCCTAAGCGAGCGGTGACTTTGGCCTCCAGCTCGTGCCAGTTCGCCGGCCAGGCGTCCTCGGCCGGGCTGAGGTAGACTCCCAAGTAGAGGAGGTGCGTAGTACTCCAGGCGAAGGGCCTGAACTCCTCCGGCAGAGAGTCCACCTGCCACTGACCCACCAGGAGTCCGGAACATTTCCCCCAGTTGATCCTGGCGGAGGATGCGTCCAAGTAAATCTGCTGGCATTCCCGCATCCTCCGCAAGTCAACGGGATCCGTGACCACGAGGAGCACGTCATCGGCGTAAGCCGAGAGGACCACCTCCACGCCCGGCCCTTGCAGAGCCAATCCCGCCAACCTCTTCCGCAAGAGGCGCAGGAAAGGCTCCACGCAAATGGCGTATAACTGGCCGGACATGGGGCATCCCTGACGCACCCCCCTCCCGAAGCGAAGGGGCGCCGTCAAGGACCCGTTAACTTTAATCAGACACTCCGCGGCAGCGTACAGAAGTCGGATCCGGGCGACAAAATGCGTCCCGAACCCGAAAGCGCGCAGAGTCCCGAAAAGATACTCGTGATCCACCCTGTCGAACGCCTTCTCCTGATCCAGGGAAAGGAAGGCGACCGACAGACCAGCCCTCTGGGAATGGTGGACCAGGTCCCGGACCAGATGGATATTATCGTGAATGGTCCGGCCCGGGACCGTGTAGGACTGGTCGGGATGGATCATGCGGGCCAGCACGGTGCCAAGGCGAACAGACATGGCCCTGGCAAAGATTTTATAATCCGTGCTGAGGAGGGAGACCGGGCGCCAGTTCTTAAGGAGGCGGAGATCACCCCTCTTAGGCAGCAGGACGATCACCGCCCTGCGCCACGAGAGGGGCATCTCCCCGGTCGCCAAACATTCCCCCAGGACCCGCACGTAGTCGCCCCCCAGGACGCCCCAGAACGCCCTGTGGAACTCCACGGTCAGCCCGTCCAGCCCCGGGGACTTCCCCCTAGAGAGCTGGCGGAGGGCGCCGGACAGCTCCTCCAAACTCAGAGGAGCGTCCAATTTTTCGGCGCCCTCCAGGCCGACCTTCGGCAGGTCCTCCCACAAAACTCCGCGCGCGTCCTCGCTGGACGGATCCGGAGAGAACAGAGCCCCGTAATAGGCGCGGGTCTCCGCGCGGATTCCCTCCGGATCCGAGACCGGAGATCCGTCGTCGGCCAGCAGCTCCAAAAGCTGCTTACGGACCCCCCGTCTTTTTTCCAGCGAGTAGAAGAAGGGGGAGCCGCGGTCCAGGTCCCGCAGGAACTGGATCCGCGACCTCACGTACGCGCCTCGGGACCCGACGAGCTGCAGGTCCTTCAGCGCGCCCCTCTTCTCTTCGTACGCCAGCCGCAGGGCCGGGTCCTCGGCGACTTGACCGAGACGGGACTCCAGGTCGAGCACCTCCTTCTCCAACTGCCCGACCCTGGCCTCCCGCCTCTTGGTCGACCCCTTCGCGTACTCCTGACAGAAGAGACGGATGTGAGCCTTGCCCACATCCCACCATAGCCTCAAGGAGGGGAAGCCCCCCTGCTTCCTTCTCCAGCCGGCCCAGAACCGACCGAACGAATCCCGGAACCGCGCGTCCTCCAGCAGCAGGTTGTTAAAGTGCCAGTACGCGGACCGCCCCCCAGCGCGCGGCGGCACGAGCTCCGCCCACACCAGGTGGTGGTCCGTGCACGGCACCGGCCGCACGGAAGCCGTCGGAACGCAGGAGACGTATGCCCGGGAAATGTAGAGGCGGTCGATCCTGGACGCTCCTCCCCCAGACCTCACAAAAGTGAAGGCGCTGGAGTCGGGATGGAGATTACGCCAGACGTCCACCAAGTCGAGGGACCCGACCAGGTCCCTCAACTTCCCCACCGACGCCGGGCTCGGCTGGGTACCCGTGCGGTCCCTCGCCTCGAGGGTACAATTAAAATCCCCCCCGAGGACGACGCACTCGCCCGCGTCGATGGAGCCCAAAAGAGTGGACACTTCTTCAAAGAAGCGCGCTTGCTGCGCACCGGCCCCGGGGGCGTACACATTCACTAGATGGAACGGCACGCCCCCCAGGCGAACAGTGACCTGGAGCAAGCGGCCCGGCACGAGCTCCTTGACCCCCAAGATCTCCGGCTGAAAATGCGGGGCCAACAAGATAGCCACCCCACTGGAAACATTGGAGAGGTGACTCATGTTGACCCCTCCTTGCCACTCCAGGAGCCACGTGGCCTCGTCTCCCGGAACGGTGTGGGTTTCTTGCAGGAAGCACACCGCATACTTCCCATCCCGAAGGACCGAAAAGTTATTAAATCTGCGGCTAGCCTCCCTGCTGCCGTTGACGTTGAGGCTGGCTATGGTTATCTTCATTTCAGAAGCACAACCAACCCCTACTTAAACCTAACGGGGGAAGGGAGGGCGGCCGCTAGCCGACCGCCACTCCCTTAGCAGCCCGGTGAGGAATGCCCGGAACCGACACAGCTCGGACGGGCTCACGCCCGCGTCCGCACCCATGGTCTTGTAGGCGACGCGGGCCGACCCGATGAGCAGCGCCAGCCCCGACCATCTGTCGAGGGCCTGCTGGGTCCTGCGGCGACCCTGGCTCGTGGCCACAAATTCCCGGAGCTCCCTGATGGGAATGAGAACGAGGGGGGTCCCGGCGAGGGGCGCGAGGTCATCCATCGCCTCGTCGGCGACGGACTCTAAGTCCACCTCCGCCCCCACCACCGAGTCCCCGTCCTCCTCCGGGGGGTCGCCACCGGCGGCCGAACCGTCCACCACGCAATGCGCATCGGGCGGCCCGGCCGCGACAGCCGGCCCCGCCTCCGCCCGGATCCCACCCCCAGGATCGGTAGCGGAGGATTCCCCCCCGGGCTCCTCTAGGGGGGCCGGGCCAGCAGGCGGCGGCGGTTCGGAGACCCCCTCCGCCCCAGGCGCCGGAACGACCGGAGAGGCCGGAGAGATCGGAGAATACAAAAACCGGGCTTCCTCCAAGTCGCCCGGCGCCGGAGACACAGACCGAGGGCCCTCCTCTGCGACGCCACCGGCCTCTGACCCAGCAGACGGGGTGAATTTTTGACACACCTCGACGAGGTCGAGCAGCACCTGGGAAAAATCCGGGTCGCTCTGGGCGGGCTCGTCCTCAGACGACCCGCCCGACCCGGTCCCCTGGCCGCCCGACCCGTCGAGGGGCAATGCCACCAGTACTGGATGAATACCCGCCGCGGGTTGTTCCGCGACCCCCCCCACGGGCAGGGTCTCGTCCCCATCCCCGGGAGGCACGAGCTGGGCAGACGCTTCTGCCTCAGCCTCCTCAGGGACAGGCGACCCCTGCCGTTCGCCCGTAATGGTGTTAGCGGTGGGGTGGGGTGCAGCGCCCGTGGCGGGCGACGACTCCCCCTGACCGGAGGGACCTTCCTCCTCCCGGTCCTCCTCCTCATCCAGGGGGTCGCGCCTTCTTTTAAGCGCGGAGGGGTAAAGGGAGGCCTCCATTTCTTCAGGGGCCTCCCCTGCTCCTTCAGGAGGAGCGAGTTCTTTGGGTCCCCCGGGCCCGAGCCCGGCCGCAGGTTCTGGCATTACCGCCTCGGCGGTCGCGGCCACAGGCTCGGCCACGAGGGCCCCCCCCCTCCGCACTCCGCGATTAGCGCGGCGACGCTCTCCGGCGTCAGGGGCTCCATGTTGTGGGGGACGCCCTCCGCGGGGGGACCCACCCCACGGTTTCGCGTCTTGTCCCGCGCCTTCTTTCGGATGGGACCTCCCTCCTCCCCCCCGCCGGAGGCCAGGACGGCATCGACCTCCGACGACGACCGCGCCCCGGTAGCGTTGGATCGAGCGGGGGCGCGGCTAGACCCGGAGAGAGGAGCGGCGGCGGCGCCAGCCTTGGCCACGGCAGATGACTTGGCGGCCTTGGAGGCGGGGCAGTTTTTGCGCACGTGCCCCACCTCCCTACAGGCGTGGCACCGCACGCCGTCTGTCGTCCAGAAGACGCGGTACGAGGTCCCCCCGTGGAGGACCGTGAAAGCCCCGTCCGTCTCCCCCTCCCGCGCCAGCTGGATAAAGGCCTGGCGCCGGAAGGAGAAGACATGGCGAAGGCTGCTCTCCCGGAGTCCGAGCGGGATCGGGGAAATCCCCGACCTCACCTCCCCGAGTTGGCGTAGGTGGGGGAGGAGGAGCTCACAGGTGATAAAGGGCGGGACGTTTGACAAAACCACCCTCTGCGCGGTGGCCTCCAGCGGGTCCACTGGCAGGAAAGTCCCGCCCACGGTGAGCCCCTGAGCGATGGCCAGGGCCACCGCCCGCTCGGACTCCAGGAAAAAGACAGCCTTCCCATACATTTTTGAGGCGGCGACTATGGCCGGAGGGCCGACAACCCCGGCCATAGCCTTTACGCACGCCTCAATAGTCATGTTGGGGTGGGTGTAGCTCTTCACCCCAAGTTTTTCAGTCAGCAATCGGAACGGCGACGGGGCAGCAGCGGAAGCGGGAGCGGCCGCAGGTTTGGCCGCCACTGCCGCATAAGTTCTCGCCGGCCCCGTCGCCGCCGCAGATGTAGATGCCATCGTGGGGTGGATTTTAAAAAAGAGCTACACACACCCCAAAAGTCACAGGCCCGAAGGTGTAAAAAATGGCCTCGGTGTAACAAGGTCTTTCCTGAGCAGAGGGAGCGTAAATGTACTGGGCCACCTCTCCCCTTGATGGTATGAATTGGGAGGGGGCCCTTTCTTCCCTCTGCTCAATTGGGAAATTAATAAGGGAGGTGCCTATCGGAGAGGCAGAGAGAGGACAAAGAGAGAGAGAGAGGGGGGTGGGAAGGAGGGGGGGTGCCGCAAAGGCAGGGTCCCCACTCGACGATGATAGGCGGTGGGTGGGTGTCGGCAGGGTGTACTCCCCCGATGGTCAAAGCAAAGTCTTTTCTGGTGGTCTTCGGGCAGGGGGAGAAGATGTCTTCGCCTGGGCAGACTGGAGACAGCCCAGGTTCAGCCCACACCAGGTCTTTTTGATGAGGGAAGCAGCTTCACCTGGGCAGGCTCCAGCCAACCCAGGCCAGGCTTTCGAACCGTCTTCTTTTCCTCCCCCCGCCTAGAATGCAAAAAGTCTTTAGGGGGAATACACAGAGACACCCACCTGCAGATGTTGGAGTTGCAGCTCCTCCCCTCCTTCCAAGTGGAGCTGTTCGTATCCTCTCTCCCTCTCTCCCTCTCCTGGGCTGGAGGCCGAATTGGGAGGCAGTGCTGGAAAAGGCCTCCTCCTCTGTCCTCCACTCTTTCCTCTCCAGGCACCTCTGTCGATGGGTTGGTGTGGGACACACACTCTCTCCCCGCAGTAGCAGCAGGAGCAGCTCAGCCACACAACCTGCTCCTCTGATTGCAAGGAGCAGACTGAGCTGGTGTCAGGGTGCCGGTTAGTTCTCCTAGTAACCCCTAGGTGGCACCTTCATGAGTGGTTACCCCTCTCTTTTCATTGGACCCAAATAAAAAAGAAACAATTTCACAAATAAGGTGACAACAACCCAATTACCCTTTTAAATAACCCTCCACCAATCAAATTAAAATTTGGTTGTCCCGATTAACAATGCACTCCAGTCCCCGCGGCGCCCACCGGTCACGAAAGAGCTCGAGCGTGCCGGCGGACACCGCGTGCTCCATCTCTAGGGCCACCCGGGCGCGAACATGGCCACGGAAGAGGGGGAGGCAATCCGGTCGGACGACCCCCTCGCCCGCCCGCTGCCAGGACCAATTGATGGCTTTCTTGGCCAGGCCCAGGAGCAGGCCCACGAGGAGGTCCTCCGACCCGCCCGCCCCCCTCCGCACGGGGTGACCGTAGATCAGGAGCGTGGGACTGAAGTGCAACCAAAATTTGAGGAGCAGCCCCCTCAAAAAATGGAAGAGGGGCTGCAACCTCTCACACCCCGTGTAGACGTGAAAGACGGACTCCTCCAGACCGCAAAACAAACAGGCGGTCTGGGAGTCCGTAAACCTACTTAAAAATCTATTGCACGGGACTGCTCTGTGCAACACCCTCCAGGCCAAATCCCCGATAGAACAAGGGAGGACTCCCGCATAGAGAGCCCCCCATCGGGGACCTCCGCCTCCGTCCGGAGGTAAAACGGCACGCCACGGCGTGTCCGGACGGCAGGCGAAGATGGCAAAGTGGAAGGTGTGCAAGAGCAGCCCGTACAGGAAACCCCTCCGCGCAGAATGAAAAAGCACGGAGGGTATTTCCTCGAGACGGCTCAAGTTGTGAGGCGCCGATCTCCGAGGGGAGTCTCGGGGAAAGGCGCCGATAAGGAATTCCATCCGAACGGGAGTAAGCTCGGACGGGATCTCCCCACGTGCCCGAGCCGCCTCGACGCACCTCGTGGCGCCGGGGGGCAGCATCGCTTTCACCGCCCCGATGGCATTGACCGCGAGCCGGACGTCGTCCCACGACATGCGCCTCGCCAGCTCCTCTGGCGCCATCCAGCCCGCTCCTCCGCCATCGAGTAGGTCCCCGACTCTAGTCACCCTGGCAGGCACAGCCCTGCGTTCCGCCAGCCACCCGAACTCGCGGACGTGGAGGTGCGGATTCCTGAACAGCGGCTCCCGGAGGACAGCCGCCGCTCCTGACGGGGGAGAGCTCCGCCTGGAGGCGACGTGATTCCAAACCCATAGTAGTTCCTGGTAAAAGACAGGCAGCTCCCGCAGGCTCTCACGCCTGCCGCTCCCCTCCAAAAACAGGAGCTGCGTGTCGTAATTGAGGCCGTGCAGCTGGCGGAAAAAATACGTCGCCAGCGCACACCATCTTGGAGGATTCTCGACGTACAGGTATCTCTGCAGCGTCCGAAGACGGAAAGTCGCAATCTGGGTGCGGAGGCACACCAACGCCTGACCGCCCTCCCTAGGCGGGAGACTCAGAACCGCGGCAGCGACCCAGTGCATCCTGTTGTTCCAGAAGAAGTCGACGAGCTTCTTCTGTATCCTGGCGACAAACGCAGGGGGGGGGGTCAGAGTAACCAACCGGTACCACAACATGGCGGCCACCAGTTGGTTTATGACCAACGCCCGACCCCTGTAGGACAACACTCGGAGCAATCCTGTCCAGCGTCCTAAGCGAGCGGTGACTTTGGCCTCCAGCTCGTGCCAGTTCGCCGGCCAGGCGTCCTCGGCCGGGCTGAGGTAGACTCCCAAGTAGAGGAGGTGCGTAGTACTCCAGGCGAAGGGCCTGAACTCCTCCGGCAGAGAGTCCACCTGCCACTGACCCACCAGGAGTCCGGAACATTTCCCCCAGTTGATCCTGGCGGAGGATGCGTCCAAGTAAATCTGCTGGCATTCCCGCATCCTCCGCAAGTCAACGGGATCCGTGACCACGAGGAGCACGTCATCGGCGTAAGCCGAGAGGACCACCTCCACGCCCGGCCCTTGCAGAGCCAATCCCGCCAACCTCTTCCGCAAGAGGCGCAGGAAAGGCTCCACGCAAATGGCGTATAACTGGCCGGACATGGGGCATCCCTGACGCACCCCCCTCCCGAAGCGAAGGGGCGCCGTCAAGGACCCGTTAACTTTAATCAGACACTCCGCGGCAGCGTACAGAAGTCGGATCCGGGCGACAAAATGCGTCCCGAACCCGAAAGCGCGCAGAGTCCCGAAAAGATACTCGTGATCCACCCTGTCGAACGCCTTCTCCTGATCCAGGGAAAGGAAGGCGACCGACAGACCAGCCCTCTGGGAATGGTGGACCAGGTCCCGGACCAGATGGATATTATCGTGAATGGTCCGGCCCGGGACCGTGTAGGACTGGTCGGGATGGATCATGCGGGCCAGCACGGTGCCAAGGCGAACAGACATGGCCCTGGCAAAGATTTTATAATCCGTGCTGAGGAGGGAGACCGGGCGCCAGTTCTTAAGGAGGCGGAGATCACCCCTCTTAGGCAGCAGGACGATCACCGCCCTGCGCCACGAGAGGGGCATCTCCCCGGTCGCCAAACATTCCCCCAGGACCCGCACGTAGTCGCCCCCCAGGACGCCCCAGAACGCCCTGTGGAACTCCACGGTCAGCCCGTCCAGCCCCGGGGACTTCCCCCTAGAGAGCTGGCGGAGGGCGCCGGACAGCTCCTCCAAACTCAGAGGAGCGTCCAATTTTTCGGCGCCCTCCAGGCCGACCTTCGGCAGGTCCTCCCACAAAACTCCGCGCGCGTCCTCGCTGGACGGATCCGGAGAGAACAGAGCCCCGTAATAGGCGCGGGTCTCCGCGCGGATTCCCTCCGGATCCGAGACCGGAGATCCGTCGTCGGCCAGCAGCTCCAAAAGCTGCTTACGGACCCCCCGTCTTTTTTCCAGCGAGTAGAAGAAGGGGGAGCCGCGGTCCAGGTCCCGCAGGAACTGGATCCGCGACCTCACGTACGCGCCTCGGGACCCGACGAGCTGCAGGTCCTTCAGCGCGCCCCTCTTCTCTTCGTACGCCAGCCGCAGGGCCGGGTCCTCGGCGACTTGACCGAGACGGGACTCCAGGTCGAGCACCTCCTTCTCCAACTGCCCGACCCTGGCCTCCCGCCTCTTGGTCGACCCCTTCGCGTACTCCTGACAGAAGAGACGGATGTGAGCCTTGCCCACATCCCACCATAGCCTCAAGGAGGGGAAGCCCCCCTGCTTCCTTCTCCAGCCGGCCCAGAACCGACCGAACGAATCCCGGAACCGCGCGTCCTCCAGCAGCAGGTTGTTAAAGTGCCAGTACGCGGACCGCCCCCCGGCGCGCGGCGGCACGAGCTCCGCCCACACCAGGTGGTGGTCCGTGCACGGCACCGGCCGCACGGAAGCCGTCGGAACGCAGGAGACGTATGCCCGGGAAATGTAGAGGCGGTCGATCCTGGACGCTCCTCCCCCAGACCTCACAAAAGTGAAGGCGCTGGAGTCGGGATGGAGATTACGCCAGACGTCCACCAAGTCGAGGGACCCGACCAGGTCCCTCAACTTCCCCACCGACGCCGGGCTCGGCTGGGTACCCGTGCGGTCCCTCGCCTCGAGGGTACAATTAAAATCCCCCCCGAGGACGACGCACTCGCCCGCGTCGATGGAGCCCAAAAGAGTGGACACTTCTTCAAAGAAGCGCGCTTGCTGCGCACCGGCCCCGGGGGCGTACACATTCACTAGATGGAACGGCACGCCCCCCAGGCGAACAGTGACCTGGAGCAAGCGGCCCGGCACGAGCTCCTTGACCCCCAAGATCTCCGGCTGAAAATGCGGGGCCAACAAGATAGCCACCCCACTGGAAACATTGGAGAGGTGACTCATGTTGACCCCTCCTTGCCACTCCAGGAGCCACGTGGCCTCGTCTCCCGGAACGGTGTGGGTTTCTTGCAGGAAGCACACCGCATACTTCCCATCCCGAAGGACCGAAAAGTTATTAAATCTGCGGCTAGCCTCCCTGCTGCCGTTGACGTTGAGGCTGGCTATGGTTATCTTCATTTCAGAAGCACAACCAACCCCTACTTAAACCTAACGGGGGAAGGGAGGGCGGCCGCTAGCCGACCGCCACTCCCTTAGCAGCCCGGTGAGGAATGCCCGGAACCGACACAGCTCGGACGGGCTCACGCCCGCGTCCGCACCCATGGTCTTGTAGGCGACGCGGGCCGACCCGATGAGCAGCGCCAGCCCCGACCATCTGTCGAGGGCCTGCTGGGTCCTGCGGCGACCCTGGCTCGTGGCCACAAATTCCCGGAGCTCCCTGATGGGAAT
Organism: Somniosus microcephalus; assembly: GCF_052327205.1. Classification (NCBI taxonomy): domain Eukaryota; kingdom Metazoa; phylum Chordata; class Chondrichthyes; order Squaliformes; family Somniosidae; genus Somniosus; species Somniosus microcephalus. The sequence continues at coordinate 362,504,757 of NC_140987.1, read as the reverse complement.
GAGAACGAGGGGGGTCCCGGCGAGGGGCGCGAGGTCATCCATCGCCTCGTCGGCGACGGACTCTAAGTCCACCTCCGCCCCCACCACCGAGTCCCCGTCCTCCTCCGGGGGGTCGCCACCGGCGGCCGAACCGTCCACCACGCAATGCGCATCGGGCGGCCCGGCCGCGACAGCCGGCCCCGCCTCCGCCCGGATCCCACCCCCAGGATCGGTAGCGGAGGATTCCCCCCCGGGCTCCTCTAGGGGGGCCGGGCCAGCAGGCGGCGGCGGTTCGGAGACCCCCTCCGCCCCAGGCGCCGGAACGACCGGAGAGGCCGGAGAGATCGGAGAATACAAAAACCGGGCTTCCTCCAAGTCGCCCGGCGCCGGAGACACAGACCGAGGGCCCTCCTCTGCGACGCCACCGGCCTCTGACCCAGCAGACGGGGTGAATTTTTGACACACCTCGACGAGGTCGAGCAGCACCTGGGAAAAATCCGGGTCGCTCTGGGCGGGCTCGTCCTCAGACGACCCGCCCGACCCGGTCCCCTGGCCGCCCGACCCGTCGAGGGGCAATGCCACCAGTACTGGATGAATACCCGCCGCGGGTTGTTCCGCGACCCCCCCCACGGGCAGGGTCTCGTCCCCATCCCCGGGAGGCACGAGCTGGGCAGACGCTTCTGCCTCAGCCTCCTCAGGGACAGGCGACCCCTGCCGTTCGCCCGTAATGGTGTTAGCGGTGGGGTGGGGTGCAGCGCCCGTGGCGGGCGACGACTCCCCCTGACCGGAGGGACCTTCCTCCTCCCGGTCCTCCTCCTCATCCAGGGGGTCGCGCCTTCTTTTAAGCGCGGAGGGGTAAAGGGAGGCCTCCATTTCTTCAGGGGCCTCCCCTGCTCCTTCAGGAGGAGCGAGTTCTTTGGGTCCCCCGGGCCCGAGCCCGGCCGCAGGTTCTGGCATTACCGCCTCGGCGGTCGCGGCCACAGGCTCGGCCACGAGGGCCCCCCCCCTCCGCACTCCGCGATTAGCGCGGCGACGCTCTCCGGCGTCAGGGGCTCCATGTTGTGGGGGACGCCCTCCGCGGGGGGACCCACCCCACGGTTTCGCGTCTTGTCCCGCGCCTTCTTTCGGATGGGACCTCCCTCCTCCCCCCCGCCGGAGGCCAGGACGGCATCGACCTCCGACGACGACCGCGCCCCGGTAGCGTTGGATCGAGCGGGGGCGCGGCTAGACCCGGAGAGAGGAGCGGCGGCGGCGCCAGCCTTGGCCACGGCAGATGACTTGGCGGCCTTGGAGGCGGGGCAGTTTTTGCGCACGTGCCCCACCTCCCTACAGGCGTGGCACCGCACGCCGTCCGTCGTCCAGAAGACGCGGTACGAGGTCCCCCCGTGGAGGACCGTGAAAGCCCCGTCCGTCTCCCCCTCCCGCGCCAGCTGGATAAAGGCCTGGCGCCGGAAGGAGAAGACATGGCGAAGGCTGCTCTCCCGGAGTCCGAGCGGGATCGGGGAAATCCCCGACCTCACCTCCCCGAGTTGGCGTAGGTGGGGGAGGAGGAGCTCACAGGTGATAAAGGGCGGGACGTTTGACAAAACCACCCTCTGCGCGGTGGCCTCCAGCGGGTCCACTGGCAGGAAAGTCCCGCCCACGGTGAGCCCCTGAGCGATGGCCAGGGCCACCGCCCGCTCGGACTCCAGGAAAAAGACAGCCTTCCCATACATTTTTGAGGCGGCGACTATGGCCGGAGGGCCGACAACCCCGGCCATAGCCTTTACGCACGCCTCAATAGTCATGTTGGGGTGGGTGTAGCTCTTCACCCCAAGTTTTTCAGTCAGCAATCGGAACGGCGACGGGGCAGCAGCGGAAGCGGGAGCGGCCGCAGGTTTGGCCGCCACTGCCGCATAAGTTCTCGCCGGCCCCGTCGCCGCCGCAGATGTAGATGCCATCGTGGGGTGGATTTTAAAAAAGAGCTACACACACCCCAAAAGTCACAGGCCCGAAGGTGTAAAAAATGGCCTCGGTGTAACAAGGTCTTTCCTGAGCAGAGGGAGCGTAAATGTACTGGGCCACCTCTCCCCTTGATGGTATGAATTGGGAGGGGGCCCTTTCTTCCCTCTGCTCAATTGGGAAATTAATAAGGGAGGTGCCTATCGGAGAGGCAGAGAGAGGACAAAGAGAGAGAGAGAGGGGGGTGGGAAGGAGGGGGGGTGCCGCAAAGGCAGGGTCCCCACTCGACGATGATAGGCGGTGGGTGGGTGTCGGCAGGGTGTACTCCCCCGATGGTCAAAGCAAAGTCTTTTCTGGTGGTCTTCGGGCAGGGGGAGAAGATGTCTTCGCCTGGGCAGACTGGAGACAGCCCAGGTTCAGCCCACACCAGGTCTTTTTGATGAGGGAAGCAGCTTCACCTGGGCAGGCTCCAGCCAACCCAGGCCAGGCTTTCGAACCGTCTTCTTTTCCTCCCCCCGCCTAGAATGCAAAAAGTCTTTAGGGGGAATACACAGAGACACCCACCTGCAGATGTTGGAGTTGCAGCTCCTCCCCTCCTTCCAAGTGGAGCTGTTCGTATCCTCTCTCCCTCTCTCCCTCTCCTGGGCTGGAGGCCGAATTGGGAGGCAGTGCTGGAAAAGGCCTCCTCCTCTGTCCTCCACTCTTTCCTCTCCAGGCACCTCTGTCGATGGGTTGGTGTGGGACACACACTCTCTCCCCGCAGTAGCAGCAGGAGCAGCTCAGCCACACAACCTGCTCCTCTGATTGCAAGGAGCAGACTGAGCTGGTGTCAGGGTGCCGGTTAGTTCTCCTAGTAACCCCTAGGTGGCACCTTCATGAGTGGTTACCCCTCTCTTTTCATTGGACCCAAATAAAAAAGAAACAATTTCACAAATAAGGTGACAACAACCCAATTACCCTTTTAAATAACCCTCCACCAATCAAATTAAAATTTGGTTGTCCCGATTAACAATGCACTCCAGTCCCCGCGGCGCCCACCGGTCACGAAAGAGCTCGAGCGTGCCGGCGGACACCGCGTGCTCCATCTCTAGGGCCACCCGGGCGCGAACATGGCCACGGAAGAGGGGGAGGCAATCCGGTCGGACGACCCCCTCGCCCGCCCGCTGCCAGGACCAATTGATGGCTTTCTTGGCCAGGCCCAGGAGCAGGCCCACGAGGAGGTCCTCCGACCCGCCCGCCCCCCTCCGCACGGGGTGACCGTAGATCAGGAGCGTGGGACTGAAGTGCAACCAAAATTTGAGGAGCAGCCCCCTCAAAAAATGGAAGAGGGGCTGCAACCTCTCACACCCCGTGTAGACGTGAAAGACGGACTCCTCCAGACCGCAAAACAAACAGGCGGTCTGGGAGTCCGTAAACCTACTTAAAAATCTATTGCACGGGACTGCTCTGTGCAACACCCTCCAGGCCAAATCCCCGATAGAACAAGGGAGGACTCCCGCATAGAGAGCCCCCCATCGGGGACCTCCGCCTCCGTCCGGAGGTAAAACGGCACGCCACGGCGTGTCCGGACGGCAGGCGAAGATGGCAAAGTGGAAGGTGTGCAAGAGCAGCCCGTACAGGAAACCCCTCCGCGCAGAATGAAAAAGCACGGAGGGTATTTCCTCGAGACGGCTCAAGTTGTGAGGCGCCGATCTCCGAGGGGAGTCTCGGGGAAAGGCGCCGATAAGGAATTCCATCCGAACGGGAGTAAGCTCGGACGGGATCTCCCCACGTGCCCGAGCCGCCTCGACGCACCTCGTGGCGCCGGGGGGCAGCATCGCTTTCACCGCCCCGATGGCATTGACCGCGAGCCGGACGTCGTCCCACGACATGCGCCTCGCCAGCTCCTCTGGCGCCATCCAGCCCGCTCCTCCGCCATCGAGTAGGTCCCCGACTCTAGTCACCCTGGCAGGCACAGCCCTGCGTTCCGCCAGCCACCCGAACTCGCGGACGTGGAGGTGCGGATTCCTGAACAGCGGCTCCCGGAGGACAGCCGCCGCTCCTGACGGGGGAGAGCTCCGCCTGGAGGCGACGTGATTCCAAACCCATAGTAGTTCCTGGTAAAAGACAGGCAGCTCCCGCAGGCTCTCACGCCTGCCGCTCCCCTCCAAAAACAGGAGCTGCGTGTCGTAATTGAGGCCGTGCAGCTGGCGGAAAAAATACGTCGCCAGCGCACACCATCTTGGAGGATTCTCGACGTACAGGTATCTCTGCAGCGTCCGAAGACGGAAAGTCGCAATCTGGGTGCGGAGGCACACCAACGCCTGACCGCCCTCCCTAGGCGGGAGACTCAGAACCGCGGCAGCGACCCAGTGCATCCTGTTGTTCCAGAAGAAGTCGACGAGCTTCTTCTGTATCCTGGCGACAAACGCAGGGGGGGGGGGTCAGAGTAACCAACCGGTACCACAACATGGCGGCCACCAGTTGGTTTATGACCAACGCCCGACCCCTGTAGGACAACACTCGGAGCAATCCTGTCCAGCGTCCTAAGCGAGCGGTGACTTTGGCCTCCAGCTCGTGCCAGTTCGCCGGCCAGGCGTCCTCGGCCGGGCTGAGGTAGACTCCCAAGTAGAGGAGGTGCGTAGTACTCCAGGCGAAGGGCCTGAACTCCTCCGGCAGAGAGTCCACCTGCCACTGACCCACCAGGAGTCCGGAACATTTCCCCCAGTTGATCCTGGCGGAGGATGCGTCCGAGTAAATCTGCTGGCATTCCCGCATCCTCCGCAAGTCAACGGGATCCGTGACCACGAGGAGCACGTCATCGGCGTAAGCCGAGAGGACCACCTCCACGCCCGGCCCTTGCAGAGCCAATCCCGCCAACCTCTTCCGCAAGAGGCGCAGGAAAGGCTCCACGCAAATGGCGTATAACTGGCCGGACATGGGGCATCCCTGACGCACCCCCCTCCCGAAGCGAAGGGGCGCCGTCAAGGACCCGTTAACTTTAATCAGACACTCCGCGGCAGCGTACAGAAGTCGGATCCGGGCGACGAAATGCGTCCCGAACCCGAAAGCGCGCAGAGTCCCGAAAAGATACTCGTGATCCACCCTGTCGAACGCCTTCTCCTGATCCAGGGAAAGGAAGGCGACCGACAGACCAGCCCTCTGGGAATGGTGGACCAGGTCCCGGACCAGATGGATATTATCGTGAATGGTCCGGCCCGGGACCGTGTAGGACTGGTCGGGATGGATCATGCGGGCCAGCACGGTGCCAAGGCGAACAGACATGGCCCTGGCAAAGATTTTATAATCCGTGCTGAGGAGGGAGACCGGGCGCCAGTTCTTAAGGAGGCGGAGATCACCCCTCTTAGGCAGCAGGACGATCACCGCCCTGCGCCACGAGAGGGGCATCTCCCCGGTCGCCAAACATTCCCCCAGGACCCGCACGTAGTCGCCCCCCAGGACGCCCCAGAACGCCCTGTGGAACTCCACGGTCAGCCCGTCCAGCCCCGGGGACTTCCCCCTAGAGAGCTGGCGGAGGGCGCCGGACAGCTCCTCCAAACTCAGAGGAGCGTCCAATTTTTCGGCGCCCTCCAGGCCGACCTTCGACAGGTCCTCCCACAAAACTCCGCGCGCGTCCTCGCTGGACGGATCCGGAGAGAACAGAGCCCCGTAATAGGCGCGGGTCTCCGCGCGGATTCCCTCCGGATCCGAGACCGGAGATCCGTCGTCGGCCAGCAGCTCCAAAAGCTGCTTACGGACCCCCCGTCTTTTTTCCAGCGAGTAGAAGAAGTGGGAGCCGCGGTCCAGGTCCCGCAGGAACTGGATCCGCGACCTCACGTACGCGCCTCGGGACCCGACGAGCTGCAGGTCCTTCAGCGCGCCCCTCTTCTCTTCGTACGCCAGCCGCAGGGCCGGGTCCTCGGCGACTTGACCGAGACGGGACTCCAGGTCGAGCACCTCCTTCTCCAACTGCCCGACCCTGGCCTCCCGCCTCTTGGTCGACCCCTTCGCGTACTCCTGACAGAAGAGACGGATGTGAGCCTTGCCCACATCCCACCATAGCCTCAAGGAGGGGAAGCCCCCCTGCTTCCTTCTCCAGCCGGCCCAGAACCGACCGAACGAATCCCGGAACCGCGCGTCCTCCAGCAGCAGGTTGTTAAAGTGCCAGTACGCGGACCGCCCCCCGGCGCGCGGCGGCACGAGCTCCGCCCACACCAGGTGGTGGTCCGTGCACGGCACCGGCCGCACGGAAGCCGTCGGAACGCAGGAGACGTATGCCCGGGAAATGTAGAGGCGGTCGATCCTGGACGCTCCTCCCCCAGACCTCACAAAAGTGAAGGCGCTGGAGTCGGGATGGAGATTACGCCAGACGTCCACCAAGTCGAGGGACCCGACCAGGTCCCTCAACTTCCCCACCGACGCCGGGCTCGGCTGGGTACCCGTGCGGTCCCTCACCTCGAGGGTACAATTAAAATCCCCCCCCGAGGACGACGCACTCGCCCGCGTCGATGGAACCCAAAAGAGTGGACACTTCTTCAAAGAAGCGCGCTTGCTGCGCACCGGCCCCGGGGGCGTACACATTCACTAGATGGAACGGCACGCCCCCCAGGCGAACAGTGACCTGGAGCAAGCGGCCCGGCACGAGCTCCTTGACCCCCAAGATCTCCGGCTGAAAATGCGGGGCCAACAAGATAGCCACCCCACTGGAAACATTGGAGAGGTGACTCATGTTGACCCCTCCTTGCCACTCCAGGAGCCACGTGGCCTCGTCTCCCGGAACGGTGTGGGTTTCTTGCAGGAAGCACAACGCATACTTCCCGTCCCAAAGGACCGAAAAGTTATTAAATCTGCGGCTAGCCTCCCTGCTGCCGTTGACGTTGAGGCTGGCTATGGTTATCTTCATTTCAGAAGCACAACCAACCCCTACTTAAACCTAACGGGGGAAGGGAGGGCGGCCGCTAGCCGACCGCCACTCCCTTAGCAGCCCGGTGAGGAATGCCCGGAACCGACACAGCTCGGACGGGCTCACGCCCGCGTCTGCACCCATGGTCCTGTAGGCGACGCGGGCCGACCCGATGAGCAGCGCCAGCCCCGACCATCTGTCGAGGGCCTGCTGGGTCCTGCGGCGACCCTGGCTCGTGGCCACAAATTCCCGGAGCTCCCTGATGGGAATGAGAACGAGGGGGGTCCCGGCGAGGGGCGCGAGGTCATCCATCGCCTCGTCGGCGACGGACTCTAAGTCCACCTCCGCCCCCACCACCGAGTCCCCGTCCTCCTCCGGGGGGTCGCCACCGGCGGCCGAACCGTCCACCACGCAATGCGCATCGGGCGGCCCGGCCGCGACAGCCGGCCCCGCCTCCGCCCGGATCCCACCCCCAGGATCGGTAGCGGAGGATTCCCCCCCGGGCTCCTCTAGGGGGGCCGGGCCAGCAGGCGGCGGCGGTTCGGAGACCCCCTCCGCCCCAGGCGCCGGAACGACCGGAGAGGCCGGAGAGATCGGAGAATACAAAAACCGGGCTTCCTCCAAGTCGCCCGGCGCCGGAGACACAGACCGAGGGCCCTCCTCTGCGACGCCACCGGCCTCTGACCCAGCAGACGGGGTGAATTTTTGACACACCTCGACGAGGTCGAGCAGCACCTGGGAAAAATCCGGGTCGCTCTGGGCGGGCTCGTCCTCAGACGACCCGCCCGACCCGGTCCCCTGGCCGCCCGACCCGTCGAGGGGCAATGCCACCAGTACTGGATGAATACCCGCCGCGGGTTGTTCCGCGACCCCCCCCACGGGCAGGGTCTCGTCCCCATCCCCGGGAGGCACGAGCTGGGCAGACGCTTCTGCCTCAGCCTCCTCAGGGACAGGCGACCCCTGCCGTTCGCCCGTAATGGTGTTAGCGGTGGGGTGGGGCGCAGCGCCCGTGGCGGGCGACGACTCCCCCTGACCGGAGGGACCTTCCTCCTCCCGGTCCTCCTCCTCATCCAGGGGGTCGCGCCTTCTTTTAAGCGCGGAGGGGTAAAGGGAGGCCTCCATTTCTTCAGGGGCCTCCCCTGCTCCTTCAGGAGGAGCGAGTTCTTTGGGTCCCCCGGGCCCGAGCCCGGCCGCAGGTTCTGGCATTACCGCCTCGGCGGTCGCGGCCACAGGCTCGGCCACGAGGGCACCCCCCCCTCCGCACTCCGCGATTAGCGCGGCGACGCTCTCCGGCGTCAGGGGCTCCATGTTGTGGGGGACGCCCTCCGCGGGGGGACCCACCCCACGGTTTCGCGTCTTGTCCCGCGCCTTCTTTCGGACGGGACCTCCCTCCTCCCCCCCGCCGGAGGCCAGGACGGCATCGACCTCCGACGACGACCGCGCCCCGGTAGCGTTGGATCGAGCGGGGGCGCGGCTAGACCCGGAGAGAGGAGCGGCGGCGGCGCCAGCCTTGGCCACGGCAGATGACTTGGCGGCCTTGGAGGCGGGGCAGTTTTTGCGCACGTGCCCCACCTCCCTACAGGCGTGGCACCGCACGCCGTCCGTCGTCCAGAAGACGCGGTACGAGGTCCCCCCGTGGAGGACCGTGAAAGCCCCGTCCGTCTCCCCCTCCCGCGCCAGCTGGATAAAGGCCTGGCGCCGGAAGGAGAAGACATGGCGAAGGCTGCTCTCCCGGAGTCCGAGCGGGATCGGGGAAATCCCCGACCTCACCTCCCCGAGTTGGCGTAGGTGGGGGAGGAGGAGCTCACAGGTGATAAAGGGCGGGACGTTTGACAAAACCACCCTCTGCGCGGTGGCCTCCAGCGGGTCCACCGGCAGGAAAGTCCCGCCCACGGTGAGCCCCTGAGCGATGGCCAGGGCCACCGCCCGCTCGGACTCCAGGAAAAAGACAGCCTTCCCATACATTTTTGAGGCGGCGACTATGGCCGGAGGGCCGACAACCCCGGCCATAGCCTTTACGCACGCCTCAATAGTCATGTTGGGGTGGGTGTAGCTCTTCACCCCAAGTTTTTCAGTCAGCAATCGGAACGGCGACGGGGCAGCAGCGGAAGCGGGAGCGGCCGCAGGTTTGGCCGCCACTGCCGCATAAGTTCTCGCCGGCCCCGTCGCCGCCGCAGATGTAGATGCCATCGTGGGGTGGATTTTAAAAAAGAGCTACACACACCCCAAAAGTCACAGGCCCGAAGGTGTAAAAAATGGCCTCGGTGTAACAAGGTCTTTCCTGAGCAGAGGGAGCGTAAATGTACTGGGCCACCTCTCCCCTTGATGGTATGAATTGGGAGGGGGCCCTTTCTTCCCTCTGCTCAATTGGGACATTAATAAGGGAGGTGCCTATCGGAGAGGCAGAGAGAGGACAAAGAGAGAGAGAGAGGGGGGTGGGAAGGAGGGGGGGGGCCGCAAAGGCAGGGTCCCCACTCGACGATGATAGGCGGTGGGTGGGTGTCGGCAGGGTGTACTCCCCCGATGGTCAAAGCAAAGTCTTTTCTGGTGGTCTTCGGGCAGGGGGAGAAGATGTCTTCGCCTGGGCAGACTGGAGACAGCCCAGGTTCAGCCCACACCAGGTCTTTTTGATGAGGGAAGCAGCTTCACCTGGGCAGGCTCCAGCCAACCCAGGCCAGGCTTTCGAACCGTCTTCTTTTCCTCCCCCCGCCTAGAATGCAAAAGTCTTTAGGGGGAATACACAGGGACACCCACCTGCAGATGTTGGAGTTGCAGCTCCTCCCCTCCTTCCAAGTGGAGCTGTTTGTATCCTCTCTCCCTCTCTCCCTCTCCTGGGCTGGAGGCCGAATTGGGAGGCAGTGCTGGAAAAGGCCTCCTCCTCTGTCCTCCACTCCCTCCTCTCCAGGCACCTCTGTCGATGGGTTGGTGTGGGACACACACTCTCTCCCCACAGTAGCAGCAGGAGCAGCTCAGCCACACAACCTGCTCCTCTGATTGCAAGGAGCAGACTGAGCTGGTGTCAGGGTGCCGGTTAGTTCTCCTAGTAACCCCTAGGTGGCACCTTCATGAGTGGTTACCCCTCTCTTTTCATTGGACACAAATAAAAAAGAAACAATTTCACAAATAAGGTGACAACAACCCAATTACCCTTTTAAATAACCCTCCACCAATCAAATTAAAATTTGGTTGTCCCGATTAACAATGCACTCCAGTCCCCGCGGCGCCCACCGGTCACGAAAGAGCTCGAGCGTGCCGGCGGACACCGCGTGCTCCATCTCTAGGGCCACCCGGGCGCGAACATGGCCACGGAAGAGGGGGAGGCAATCCGGTCGGACGACCCCCTCGCTCGCCCGCTGCCAGGACCAATTGATGGCTTTCTTGGCCAGGCCCAGGAGCAGGCCCACGAGGAGGTCCTCCGACCCGCCCGCCCCCCTCCGCACGGGGTGACCGTAGATCAGGAGCGTGGGACTGAAGTGCAACCAAAATTTGAGGAGCAGCCCCCTCAAAAAATGGAAGAGGGGCTGCAACCTCTCACACCCCGTGTAGACGTGAAAGACGGACTCCTCCAGACCGCAAAACAAACAGGCGGTCTGGGAGTCCGTAAACCTATTTAAAAATCTATTGCACGGAACTGCTCTGTGCAACACCCTCCAGGCCAAATCCCCGATAGAACAAGGGAGGACTCCCGCATAGAGAGCCCCCCATTGGGGACCTCCGCCTCCGTCCGGAGGTAAAACGACACGCCACGGCGTGTCCGGACGGCAGGCGAAGATGGCAAAGTGGAAGGTGTGCAAGAGCAGCCCGTACAGGAAACCCCTCCGCGCAGAATGAAAAAGCACGGAGGGTATTTCCTCGAGACGGCTCAAGTTGTGAGGCGCCGATCTCCGAGGGGAGTCTCGGGGAAAGGCACCGATAAGGAATTCCATCCGAACGGGAGTAAGCTCGGACGGGATCTCCCCACGTGCCCGAGCCGCCTCGACGCACCTCGTGGCGCCGGGGGGCAGCATCGCTTTCACCGCCCCGATGGCATTGACCGCGAGCCGGACGTCGTCCCACGACATGCGCCTCGCCAGCTCCTCTGGCGCCATCCAGCCCGCTCCTCCGCCATCGAGTAGGTCCCCGACTCTAGTCACCCTGGCAGGCACAGCCCTGCGTTCCGCCAGCCACCCGAACTCGCGGACGTGGAGGTGCGGATTCCTGAACAGCGGCTCCCGGAGGACAGCCGCCGCTCCTGACGGGGGAGAGCTCCGCCTGGAGGCGACGTGATTCCAAACCCATAGTAGTTCCTGGTAAAAGACAGGCAGCTCCCGCAGGCTCTCACGCCTGCCGCTCCCCTCCAAAAACAGGAGCTGCGTGTCGTAATTGAGGCCGTGCAGCTGGCGGAAAAAATACGTCGCCAGCGCACACCATCTTGGAGGATTCTCGACGTACAGGTATCTCTGCAGCGTCCGAAGACGGAAAGTCGCAATCTGGGTGCGGAGGCACACCAACGCCTGACCGCCCTCCCTAAGCGGGAGACTCAGAACCGCGGCAGCGACCCAGTGCATCCTGTTGTTCCAGAAGAAGTCGACGAGCTTCTTCTGTATCCTGGCGACAAACGCAGGGGGGGGGGTCAGAGTAACCAACCGGTACCACAACATGGCGGCCACCAGTTGGTTTATGACCAACGCCCGACCCCTGTAGGACAACACTCGGAGCAATCCTGTCCAGCGTCCTAAGCGAGCGGTGACTTTGGCCTCCAGCTCGTGCCAGTTCGCCGGCCAGGCGTCCTCGGCCGGGCTGAGGTAGACTCCCAAGTAGAGGAGGTGCGTAGTACTCCAGGCAAAGGGCCTGAACTCCTCCGGCAGAGAGTCCACCTGCCACTGACCCACCAGGAGTCCGGAACATTTCCCCCAGTTGATCCTGGCGGAGGATGCGTCCGAGTAAATCTGCTGGCATTCCCGCATCCTCCGCAAGTCAACGGGATCCGTGACCACGAGGAGCACGTCATCGGCGTAAGCCGAGAGGACCACCTCCACGCCCGGCCCTTGCAGAGCCAATCCCGCCAACCTCTTCCGCAAGAGGCGCAGGAAAGGCTCCACGCAAATGGCGTATAACTGGCCGGACATGGGGCATCCCTGACGCACCCCCCTCCCGAAGCGAAGGGGCGCCGTCAAGGACCCGTTAACTTTAATCAGACACTCCGCGGCAGCGTACAGAAGTCGGATCCGGGCGACGAAATGCGTCCCGAACCCGAAAGCGCGCAGAGTCCCGAAAAGATACTCGTGATCCACCCTGTCGAACGCCTTCTCCTGATCCAGGGAAAGGAAGGCGACCGACAGACCAGCCCTCTGGGAATGGTGGACCAGGTCCCGGACCAGATGGATATTATCGTGAATGGTCCGGCCCGGGACCGTGTAGGACTGGTCGGGATGGATCATGCGGGCCAGCACGGTGCCAAGGCGAACAGACATGGCCCTGGCAAAGATTTTATAATCCGTGCTGAGGAGGGAGACCGGGCGCCAGTTCTTAAGGAGGCGGAGATCACCCCTCTTAGGCAGCAGGACGATCACCGCCCTGCGCCACGAGAGGGGCATCTCCCCGGTCGCCAAACATTCCCCCAGGACCCGCACGTAGTCACCCCCCAGGACGCCCCAGAACGCCCTGTGGAACTCCACGGTCAGCCCGTCCAGCCCCGGGGACTTCCCCCTAGAGAGCTGGCGGAGGGCGCCGGACAGCTCCTCCAAACTCAGAGGAGCGTCCAATTTTTCGGCGCCCTCCAGGCCGACCTTCGGCAGGTCCTCCCACAAAACTCCGCGCGCGTCCTCGCTGGACGGATCCGGAGAGAACAGAGCCCCGTAATAGGCGCGGGTCTCCGCGCGGATTCCCTCCGGATCCGAGACCGGAGATCCGTCGTCGGCCAGCAGCTCCAAAAGCTGCTTACGGACCCCCCGTCTTTTTTCCAGCGAGTAGAAGAAGGGGGAGCCGCGGTCCAGGTCCCGCAGGAACTGGATCCGCGACCTCACGTACGCGCCTCGGGACCCGACGAGCTGCAGGTCCTTCAGCGCGCCCCTCTTCTCTTCGTACGCCAGCCGCAGGGCCGGGTCCTCGGCGACTTGACCGAGACGGGACTCCAGGTCGAGCACCTCCTTCTCCAACTGCCCGACCCTGGCCTCCCGCCTCTTGGTCGACCCCTTCGCGTACTCCTGACAGAAGAGACGGATGTGAGCCTTGCCCACATCCCACCATAGCCTCAAGGAGGGGAAGCCCCCCTGCTTCCTTCTCCAGCCGGCCCAGAACCGACCGAACGAATCCCGGAACCGCGCGTCCTCCAGCAGCAGGTTGTTAAAGTGCCAGTACGCGGACCGCCCCCCGGCGCGCGGCGGCACGAGCTCCGCCCACACCAGGTGGCGGTCCGTGCACGGCACCGGCCGCACGGAAGCCGTCGGAACGCAGGAGACGTATGCCCGGGAAATGTAGAGGCGGTCGATCCTGGACGCTCCTCCCCCAGACCTCACAAAAGTGAAGGCGCTGGAGTCGGGATGGAGATTACGCCAGACGTCCACCAAGTCGAGGGACCCGACCAGGTCCCTCAACTTCCCCACCGATGCCGGGCTCGGCTGGGTACCCGTGCGGTCCCTGGCCTCGAGGGTACAATTAAAATCCCCCCCGAGGACGACGCACTCGCCCGCGTCGATGGAGCCCAAAAGAGTGGACACTTCTTCAAAGAAGCGCGCTTGCTGCGCACCGGCCCCGGGGGCGTACACGTTCACTAGATGGAACGGCACGCCCCCCAGGCGAACAGTGACCTGGAGCAAGCGGCCCGGCACGAGCTCCTTGACCCCCAAGATCTCCGGCTGAAAATGCGGGGCCAACAAGATAGCCACCCCACTGGAAACATTGGAGAGGTGACTCATGTTGACCCCTCCTTGCCACTCCAGGAGCCACGTGGCCTCGTCTCCCGGAACGGTGTGGGTTTCTTGCAGGAAGCACACCGCATACTTCCCGTCCCGAAGGACCGAAAAGTTATTAAATCTGCGGCTAGCCTCCCTGCTGCCGTTGACGTTGAGGCTGGCTATGGTTATCTTCATTTCAGAAGCACAACCAACCCCTACTTAAACCTAACGGGGGAAGGGAGGGCGGCCGCTAGCCGACCGCCACTCCCTTAGCAGCCCGGTGAGGAATGCCCGGAACCGACACAGCTCGGACGGGCTCACGCCCGCGTCCGCACCCATGGTCTTGTAGGCGACGCGGGCCGACCCGATGAGCAGCGCCAGCCCCGACCATCTGTCGAGGGCCTGCTGGGTCCTGCGGCGACCCTGGCTCGTGGCCACAAATTCCCGGAGCTCCCTGATGGGGATGAGAACGAGGGGGGTCCCGGCGAGGGGCGCGAGGTCATCCATCGCCTCGTCGGCGACGGACTCTAAGTCCACCTCCGCCCCCACCACCGAGTCCCCGTCCTCCTCCGGGGGGTCGCCACCGGCGGCCGAACCGTCCACCACGCAATGCGCATCGGGCGGCCCGGCCGCGACAGCCGGCCCCGCCTCCGCCCAGATCCCACCCCCAGGATCGGTAGCGGAGGATTCCCCCCCGGGCTCCTCTAGGGGGGCCGGGCCAGCAGGCGGCGGCGGTTCGGAGACCCCCTCCGCCCCAGGCGCCGGAACGACCGGAGAGGCCGGAGAGACCGGAGAATACAAAAACCGGACCTCCTCCAAGTCGCCCGGCGCCGGAGACACAGACCGAGGGCCCTCCTCTGCGACGCCACCGGCCTCCGACCCAGCAGACGGGGTGAATTTTTGACACACCTCGACGAGGTCGAGCAGCACCTGGGAAAAATCCGGGTCGCTCTGGGCGGGCTCGTCCTCAGACGACCCGCCCGACCCGGTCCCCTGGCCGCCCGACCCGTCGAGGGGCAATGCCACCAGTACTGGATGAATACCCGCCGCGGGTTGTTCCGCGACCCCCCCCACGGGCAGGGTCTCGTCCCCATCCCCGGGAGGCACGAGCTGGGCAGACGCTTCTGCCTCAGCCTCCTCAGGGACAGGCGACCCCTGCCGTTCGCCCGTAATGGTGTTAGCGGTGGGGTGGGGCGCAGCGCCCGCGGCGGGCGACGACTCCCCCTGACCGGAGGGACCTTCCTCCTCCCGGTCCTCCTCCTCATCCAGGGGGTCGCGCCTTCTTTTTAGCGCGGAGGGGTAAAGGGAGGCCTCCATTTCTTCAGGGGCCTCCCCTGCTCCTTCAGGAGGAGCGAGTTCTTTGGGTCCCCCGGGCCCGAGCCCGGCCGCAGGTTCTGGCATTACCGCCTCGGCGGTTGCGGCCACAGGCTCGGCCACGAGGGCCCCCCCCCCTCCGCACTCCGCGATTAGCGCGGCGACGCTCTCCGGCGTCAGGGGCTCCATGTTGTGGGGGACGCCCTCCGCGGGGGGACCCACCCCACGGTTTCGCGTCTTGTCCCGCGCCTTCTTTCGGACCGGACCTCCCTCCTCCCCCCCGCCGGAGGCCAGGATGGCATCGACCTCCGACGACGACCGCGCCCCGGTAGCGTTGGATCGAGCGGGGGCGCGGCTAGACCCGGAGAGAGGAGCGGCGGCGGCGCCAGCCTTGGCCACGGCAGATGACTTGGCGGCCTTGGAGGCGGGGCAGTTTTTGCGCACGTGCCCCACCTCCCTACAGGCGTGGCACCGCACGCCATCCGTCGTCCAGAAGACGCGGTACGAGGTCCCCCCGTGGAGGACCGTGAAAGCCCCGTCCGTCTCCCCCTCCCGCGCCAGCTGGATAAAGGCCTGGCGCCGGAAGGAGAAGACATGGCGAAGGCTGCTCTCCCGGAGTCCGAGCGGGATCGGGGAAATCCCCGACCTCACCTCCCCGAGTTGGCGTAGGTGGGGGAGGAGGAGCTCACAGGTGATAAAGGGCGGGACGTTTGACAAAACCACCCTCTGCGCGGTGGCCTCCAGCGGGTCCACCGGCAGGAAAGTCCCGCCCACGGTGAGCCCCTGAGCGATGGCCAGGGCCACCGCCCGCTCGGACTCCAGGAAAAAGACAGCCTTCCCATACATTTTTGAGGCGGCGACTATGGCCGGAGGGCCGACAACCCCGGCCATAGCCTTTACGCACGCCTCAATAGTCATGTTGGGGTGGGTGTAGCTCTTCACCCCAAGTTTTTCCGTCAGCAATCGGAACGGCGACGGGGCAGCAGCGGAAGCGGGAGCGGCCGCAGCTTTGGCCACCACCGCCGCATAAGTTCTCGCCGGCCCCGTCGCCGCCGCAGATGTAGATGCCATCGTGGGGTGGATTTTAAAAAAGAGCCACACACACCCCAAAAGTCACAGGCCCGAAGGTGTTAAAAATGGCCTCGGTGTGCCAAGGTCTTTCCTGAGCAGAGGGAGCGTAAATGTACTGGGCCACCTCTCCCCTTGATGGTATGAATTGGGAGGGGGCCCTTTCTTCCCTCTGCTCAATTGGGAAATTAATAAGGGAGGTGCCTATCGGAGAGGCAGAGAGAGGACAAAGAGAGAGAGAGAGGGGGGTGGGAAGGAGGGGGGGGCCGCAAAGGCAGGGTCCCCACTCGACGATGATAGGCGGTGGGTGGGTGTCGGCAGGGTGTACTCCCCCGATAGTCAAAGCAAAGTCTTTTCTGGTGGTCTTCGGGCAGGGGGAGAAGATGTCTTCGCCTGGGCAGACTGGAGACAGCCCAGGTTCAGCCCACACCAGGTCTTTTTGATGAGGGAAGCAGCTTCACCTGGGCAGGCTCCAGCCAACCCAGGCCAGGCTTTCGAACCGTCTTCTTTTCCTCCCCCCGCCTAGAATGCAAAAGTCTTTAGGGGGAATACACAGGGACACCCACCTGCAGATGTTGGAGTTGCAGCTCCTCCCCTCCTTCCAAGTGGAGCTGTTTGTATCCTCTCTCCCTCTCTCCCTCTCCTGGGCTGGAGGCCGAATTGGGAGGCAGTGCTGGAAAAGGCCTCCTCCTCTGTCCTCCACTCCTTCCTCTCCAGGCACCTCTGTCGATGGGTTGGTGTGGGACACACACTCTCTCCCCGCAGTAGCAGCAGGAGCAGCTCAGCCACACAACCTGCTCCTCTGATTGCAAGGAGCAGACTGAGCTGGTGTCAGGGTGCCGGTTAGTTCTCCTAGTAACCCCTAGGTGGCACCTTCATGAGTGGTTACCCCTGTGTTAAATCCCTAATTGACTGTTATTGGGCTTATGAGTTTCACCTGTGATTTGTAGTACATTAGTTCTGTTTTTCCCCTTCTCTGTGCTCAGTCTTGACAAGCCTTTGTGCCAAGTGGTTGCTTGTCAGAGCTCCTAAAGTGTAATTGTATCTTTGTGTTTATTAAGTAAAGTACTTTGTTTGAACTTTATACCTGCCTCAAGCCTCGTCTCTGCACTTGGGTCCAGATCCAGCCTCGCCCTGACAGCAAGACTGAGCCAGTATGGACCCAGCAGTGATGGAGGAATTTCGTTCTATTCTCTCCCTTCAGGGTGCTTTCCTCGGCCGCCTTGAGCAACTTCTCCAAGGCATTGCAGACAAGGTAGATACGTGGACTCAGGCCATTCAACACCTAGCTGCTGTGGCTTCTGCTCGGGACGTTCCTCTTCGGTCAGTTCCTTTGGGTGCTACCCCACCGGTCGCCGATTGCCAAACTTACCGAGAGCCTCGCCTACCGGCGCCGGAGCGCTATGATGGTGATCCAGGCAAGTGTCGTGGCTTCCTGACCCAGTGTTTCCTGGTTTTTGAACTTCAACCTTCCATGTTCCATTCATCTCGCTCTAAGGTAGCATTCATTATTTCACTACTTTCGGGAAAAGCTCTCGCCTGGGCTACCGCTATCTGGGAGCAGCAATCTTCGGTCTGCTTCGATGTTGTCGATTTCACTGCTGAGATGGGCAAGGTCTTTGACCATCCTGTGAGTGGACGGGAGGCAGCTAAGAGACTTTTGAATCTCCGCCAGGGTGGCTGCAGCGTAGCCGACTTTGCCATTGAGTTCCGCACACTCGCTGCGGAGAGTCGCTGGAACACCGAGGCCCTTCTTTCCATGTTTTTTTTACGGCCTTTCCGGAACTATCAAGGATGAACTAGCGTCCAGAGAGATCCCGGAGGACCTTGACACGCTCATCTCCCTTGCTGTCAGAGTGGATAACCGCCTCCGGGAGCATGCTAGAGAGAGGAGATTCACTACTTCCACAAGGGTGAAATCGTCTGGTGTTCCGGATTTGACCAGGAGTTTCCAAGTACCCCCGAGTCCACCTGTTAGCACGGAGGAGACACCTATGCAACTCGGCAGAACTCGGCTCTCCCAGGTTGAGAGACAGAGGAGATTGAGAGAGGGGTGTTGTCTTTACTGTGGCCTGTCTGGTCATTTCAGAGCCACATGCCCAGAGCTCCAGGAACAAGCCAGGAGGATTGGGAAGATACGGATTGATCAAACCCCTTCTTCCACCCCTTCTGTCTTCCAAACCCTGATTCCTGCTCGTCTCTCTTGGGAGGGAAAGCAGTTCAATCTGCAGGCGTTCATTGACTCCGGGGCCGCGGGTTGTTTTATTGACCGTACCCTGGTGCACAGACTGAAAATTCCTTTCTCCTGCCTGGATAAGCCTTTACAAGTCATGGCCCTCGATGGCAGGCCCCTTGGTTCTGGGCTCATTCATCATATCACTGGAGTGTTACATGTTCAAGTGGGGGAGAGACATCAAGAGTCGCTGCAGTTTCACCTGATAGATTCCCCTGAGCTTCCTCTCGTTCTTGGACACCCGTGGCTCTTTCTCCACAACCCTCATATTGACTGGACTACTGGGATGGTGCTGGAGTGGGGCCCTTCATGTTCAACTAACTGTCTCAAGGTCTTCCCTAGTCTGCCTCGTCCTTCCTCTCCCGAGCCAGCCGATCAGCTGGATCTTGCTCGTGTGCCTCCTGAGTATTCGGACCGCCATGCGGTATTTAGTAAGGGGCGGTCCTCTACACTCCCCCCACACCGGCCCTACGACTGTGCGATTGATCTCCTGCCTGGCACTAGCCCTCCTCGGGGTCGGCTCTACTCTCTCTCTGGTCCTGAGAATGTTTCGATGGAGGAATATATCAAAGAAGCCCTCGCCACAGGTTTCATTCGTCCTTCCACCTCCCCAGCGAGTGCAGGTTTCTTTTTTGTAAAGAAGAAGGATGGCGGTCTCAGACCTTGTATAGACTATCGGGGGCTCAACAAAATTACGATTAAGAACCGCTATCCCCTCCCTTTGATGTTCTCAGCGTTTGAGCAGCTACAGGGAGCTACCATCTTCTCCAAACTTGACCTCCGCAATGCATATAACCTGGTCCGCATTAGGGAGGGGGATGAATGGAAAACTGCCTTTATCACCCCGAGCGGTCACTGGGAATACCTTGTCATGCCCTTTGGTCTCACTAATGCCCCTGCTGTCTTCCAGGCTCTGGTCAATGACGTGCTCCGGGACCTGCTGAATCAGTTCGTGTTTGTTTATTTGGATGACATTCTCATCTTCTTGAAGTCCCCCCAGCAGCATGTCCAACACGTCAGGCGGGTGTTGCAGAGGCTCTTGGAGAGCCGTCTCTTCATCAAACCCGAGAAGTGTGAATTCCACGTCACTAAGGTCACCTTCCTGGGCTACGTTATCTCTGGTGGAAGCGTCCAGATGGATCCGAGTAAGGTTCAAGCCGTTCTGAACTGGCCGAGTCCCACGTCGGTTAAGCAGATTCAGCGGTTCCTGGGATTCGCCAACTTTTACAGACGCTTCATCCGCAACTTCAGCTCCCTTGCCGCGCCCCTCTCCGCATTGACCAAGGGCTCTCCTGTACGGTTTAGCTGGTGTTCTGAAGCAGAACGGGCATTCCAGGAGCTCAAACAACGCTTCACCTCCGCCCCCATTCTGATACATCCCGATCCCGCCTTGCCCTTCATCGTAGAGGTGGATGCCTCGGATATTGGAGTTGGGGCTGTCCTGTCCCAGCGCTCCCCCAAGGACCAAAAACTTCATCCCTGTGCCTTCTTCTCCCGTCGTCTGAAGCCAGCTGAGTGTAACTATGATGTCGGCAACAGGGAGCTTTTGGCAGTTAAGTTGGCCTTGGAGGAGTGGAGACACTGGTTGGAGGGAGCGGAACATCCTTTTGTCGTCTGGACCGACCATAAGAACCTGATATATATTCAGGACGCTAAGCGCCTCAACCCCCGGCAGGCCAGGTGGGCACTCTTCTTTAACCGGTTCAACTTTCTCCTGTCGTACCGCCCAGGGTCTAAGAACCTCAAACCGGATGCCCTTTCTCGCCAGTTTGACCCCTCGGAAAAGGACCGGATTCCGGAACCTATCGTCCCTAGTTCCTGCATCGTGGCTCCCATCGTATGGGAGATTGAGACTGTGGTGCGAAGGGCCCAACGTCAGGAGGCCGATCCCGGAGGAGTCCCTCCTAATAAACTTTATGTTCCCAGTCGAGTGCGCGCCCAGGTCCTTCAATGGGGCCATTCTTCTCGATTGACGGGTCATCCTGGGATCCGTCGGACTCTCGAGTTTCTTAAAAGGAGGTTCTGGTGGCCCGCTATGGAAGCCGACACCCGGACCTTTGTCTCTGCTTGTCCCGTCTGCGCCCAGAACAAGACATCCCAACAACCTCCGCTTGGTCTCCTGCATCCCTTGCCTATTCCCAGCCGTCCCTGGTCTCATATCGCCCTGGATTTCATCACCGGGCTACCTCTATCTGAAGGATTCACCACCATCCTAGTTGTGGTTGATCGCTTTTCAAAGGCTGCTCACTTCGTTCCTCTTGTCAAGCTTCCCTCGGCCAGGGAGACCGCCCAGCTGGTTGTCCAACACGTCTTCCGCCTCCATGGCTTGCCCCTGGATGTTGTCTCTGACCGTGGTCCTCAGTTTTCTTCTAGGTTTTGGAAGTCCTTTTGTTCCCTCCTGGGGGCTTCCGTCAGTCTCTCTTCAGGGTTCCACCCTCAATCTAACGGCCAGACTGAGAGAACTAATCAGGATCTGGAGAGGGTGCTTCGAAGCTTTGTGTCCTCCAATCCTTCCTCCTGGAGCAAGTACCTGGTCTGGGCAGAGTATGCACATAATACCCTTCAGAGCTCCTCCACTGGTCTTTCGCCTTTTGAGTGCCAATATGGCTTCCAACCGCCACTCTTCCCGGAACAGGAGAAGGAGGTAGGAGTGCCGGCTGCCCAGGGGTTAATCCAACGCTGCCGCCGTACCTGGAGGAGGGTCCGATCCGCCTTGCAGCTTGCCTCATCTCGGCAGAAGGTACAGGCCGACCGTCACCGTCGCCCAGCTCCTCGGTTCCGGACCGGACAGAAGGTCTGGCTGTCTACCAAGAATCTTCCGCTCCATGTAGAGTCCCGCAAGTTGGCTCCCCGGTTCATAGGACCTTTTAGGATTTTGGAGCAAGTAAACCCGGTGGCCTACCGGCTCCTCCTTCCTCGATCGATGAGGATACATCCCACATTTCATGTCTCTCACCTCAAGCCGGTACTTACTAGTCCCTTGGTTCCTGCGGCTAGACCTCCACCCCCGCCCCGTATGATCGACGGCCAGCAAGTCTTCACGGTCCGTCGTCTCCTTGATTGTCACCGGGTCAGGGGGAGCATCCAATACCTGGTTGACTGGGAGGGTTTCGGTCCTGAGGAGCGTTCCTGGGTTCCGGCCCGGGACATTTTGGATCCGGAACTCATAAGGGATTTTCGCCGTCGTCACCCTGCTCGTCCAGGAGGAACGTCAGGGGCCGTTCCTAGGGGAGGGGGTCCTGTGAGGGTGCCGGTTAGTTCTCCTAGTAACCCCTAGGTGGCACCTTCATGAGTGGTTACCCCTGTGTTAAATCCCTAATTGACTGTTATTGGGCTTATGAGTTTCACCTGTGATTTGTAGTATATTAGTTCTGTTTTTCCCCTTCTCTGTGCTCAGTCTTGACAAGCCTTTGTGCCAAGTGGTTGCTTGTCAGAGCTTCTAAAGTGTAATTGTATCTTTGTGTTTATTAAGTAAAGTACTTTGTTTGAACTTTATACCTGCCTCAAGCCTCGTCTCTGCACTTGGGTCCAGATCCAGCCTCGCCCTGACAGAGGTGCTCCTCTGTTGTGGTGCTGGCAATCAGAATGTCATCCAAGTAGACGGACAAAAAATCGAAATCCCGCAGAACCGAATCCATAAGGCGCTGGAACGCCTGCGCCGCGTTTTTAAGCCCAAAGGGCATGCGGAGGAACTCAAACAGTCCAAAAGGGGTGATGACGGCCGTCTTTTGGACATCCTGGGAATGCACCGGTACCTGATGGTACCCACGGATGAGGTCAACTTTAGAGAAGATCGACTTCCCCGTCAAATGCGCGGAGAAGTCTTGTATGTGCGGGATGGGGTAATGGTCGGGCGTCGTTATATCATTGAGGCGACGACAGTCGCCACAGGGCCGCCATCCCCCGCCTGGCTTGGGGATGATGTGGAGCGGCGAAGACCAGGGACTATTAGACCGGCGAATAATCCCCATCCTCTCCATCGCAGTGAGCTCCTCCTTCGCCACCGCGAGCTTGCTGGGCTCTAAACGTCGTGCCCTGGCGTAATCGGGAGAGCCAGTCGTCGAAATATGGTGCTCCACCGGATGCTTGGCGGTCGAAGATGAAAAGGTGGGCTTGGTCAGTTCGGGGAAATCCCCGAGAAGGCGAGAGAAGTCGTCGGGAGGTGGCTGAGCGCAGGAGACCGAGTGCGGCGCGGCCGTGCTGCGCGCACATGAAATACCGTCGAGCGTGGTGGCGTGAACAAGGCGACGATTCTTCACATCCACCAACAGGCCGTTGGCGCCGAAAAAGTTGGCACCCAAGTGAGCCTGCGAAATTTGAGCGGTGACAAAATCCCAGCTAAACCGTTGGCCACCGAAACAGACTTGTACCCGCTGGTTCCCGAAAGTGCGAATCGCACCCCCGTTGGCAGCTTGGAGGGGGGAACCCCGTCTGCCGGACTGAAGGTCGAGGACCGAGGCGGGAAGTATGCTGCACTGTGCCCCCGTGTCGCACAAAAAACGACGGCCCGAGATGGAGTCGGTTAAATACAGAAGATTCTCGGAATCGCCAATTGCCATCATGGCCACGGGGCATGCCCCGGTTCCGGTGTTCTTGACTCGCGGCGGTCTGTTAGACGGTTTGGGCGCGAAACTGCAAGGCGGGCGGCAGCAGCGGGCTTTCAGGCCAAAATGAGCGTGGTAATAACAGTAACCGGTCATCGGAGGTGTCGAGGCGGGGCCCTTCGGGGCTGGGCATTGCGCAATGGCGCATTATTGCTGTCGGACCGCGTATATTTTATCCACCTCTTCGGCGAGCGTGATGCAATCCCCGGCGTCCGACCTGGCGAGGGCTGCTTGGACCTGTTCGGGAAGCTGACTAAGAAACAGCTCGCGAAACAGTAAACTTTGGGGTTCGGACCCCAGGAGCGTTAGCATGTGGCTCATTAGTTCCGAGGGTTTGGAGTCGCCTAACCCGGGTAGTGTAAGTAGACGGCGAGCGCGCTCCGCCTTTGTAAGGCCAAATACCTGCAGCAGCCGTGTCTTGATGGCGACATACTTGTCAGCGGTCGGGGGGTTCTCCAGAAGGCTGGTGATCCTCGACGCCGTCGAGCTGTCGAGGGCGGAGACCACGTACAAATATCAGAGCTGGTCCTGCACGATGTTGTGGAGCTCAAATTGTGCCTCAGCCTGCACAAACCAGGAGGCCGCCTGTTGTTCCCAGAATTGGGGGAGCTTCAAAGCCACTGTGTTGGCTTCCATCATTGGCCTGCGTTCGTGTCCACCGCGAAAAATGTTCGCGAGGCTTCGGGGTCACCAATGTAGGTGTCTTCACACTACTACGAAAATACTGCGGTTGAAACTGACAGTTAAACAAACGTGGTTTAATGTACTGAAACAGTTATAAACAAAAGAACGCAGGAGAAACTCCAAACAGATCTATACAGAAGCTGGATCCACGAGGACTGAACTGAAACGCCCTACCCCCCTGACGTCATGACGTCACCATGTTTCCTGCCGTTGGGAACGTCAAGTGACACGCGTGATGACATCATCGCGTCAGATCGCGATTTTATCGATCCTGCGCTGTTTAAACAGAGCAAACACTTAAAGGTAACAACTATGATTAAAGACAATTATAAACGTTACTGCAAGAGTCTCTTGATGGCTTTGCCACAACGTGATCTTTTCAGAGCTGAAGATAACCAGCAATTTACTGTCCATTGTCGAATTCTGTCTCCATCTGGTGAAGTGATATCAATCACTGTTTAATTTTTTCAATGGGAGTTAACTGTTGTGCAAAGTGCAGTGTCATCAACAAAAAGAACAATAATACTTTTGATGACCTCTGGTAGACTGTTGGTGAAGACCAGGAAACGAATAGACTCAATCACTCTGCAGTGCGGAACCATTTGCATTTGTTTCAACAAGGTGATGAATGCTTCACAGCCAATGAAGTACCTTTGAAATGTAATCATCGTTGTAATGTAGGGCAATGTGACAGCAAGTTTGTGCGCAGCAAGGTCCCAGAAGCAGCAATGTGATAAATGACCAATCTGTTTTTTGAGTGATGTTTGCTGAAGGACAAATGTTAGCCAGGACATTGGGAGAACTCCTCTGTTCTTCGATTAGTGCCATGGGACCTTCATCCACCTGAGAGGACAGACAAGGGATTGCTTTAAAGTCTCATTCGAAAGATGGCACTTCCAACAGTGCAGCACTTCTTCAGTACTGCACTGGAGTTTCAGCTTAGATTATGTGCTCAGGTCTCTGGACTGGGGCTTGAATACATGATCTTATTCAGATGTGAGAGTGCTACCACTGTGCCATGGCTGTCACCTATAATGGTGTTTGCACACAAACCAGATGTGATGGTGCAGTGAGGTGAGGTGGAGGGTGCCTATGCGCATTTACTCCCTAGATATATCCCTTTGTCAAGAGAGAGTTAATCAAGCCCATAATACTGTGAAGTGACAGAGGACAGAAAATCAAGTGTCAGCTGTGGTTCAATACTGGCATTCTTGCCTTTATAAGAACATAAGAACATAAGAAACAGGAGCAGGAGTAGGTCAATTGGCCCCTCGAGCCTGCTCCACCATTCAATAAGATCATGGTTGATCCAATCTTGGCCTCAACACCACTTTCCCGCTCTCTCCCTATACCCCTTGACTCCCTTGTAGTTCAAATGTCTGTCAATCTCCGCCTTGGATATATTTAATGACTCCGCCTCCACTGCTCTCTGGAGTAGAAAATTCCAAAGATTCATGACCCTCTGAGAGAAGAAATTCCTCCTCATCCCCGTCTTAAATGGGCGACCCCTTATTCTGAAACTATGCCCCCTAGTTCTAGATACCCCCACTAGGGGGAACATCCTCTCAGCATCCACCCAGTCAATCCCCCTCAGAATCTTATATGTTTCAATAAGATCACCTCTCATTCTTCTAAACTCCAATGAGTATAGGCCCAACCTGCTCAACCTTTTGTCATACATCAACCCCTTCATCCCAGGAATCAACCTAGTGAACCTTCTCTGCACTGCCTCCAATGCAAGTATATCCTTCCTTAAATATGGAGCCGACAACTGTACACAGTACTCCAGGTGCGGTCTCACCAGCACCCTGTAAAGTTGCATCAAAACTTCCCTACATTTATATTCCATACCCCTTGCAATAAAGGCCAACATTCCATTAGCTTTCTTAATTACTTGCTGTACCTGCATGCTAACTTTTTGTGTTTCATGTACTAGGACCCCCAGGTAAGAACATAAGAACATAAGAAATAGGAGCAGGAGTAGACCAATCGGCCCCTCGAGCCTGCTCCGCCATTCAATAAGATCATGGCTGATCTGATCCTAACCGCCAATCCACTATCACAGAACCATCTCCTGAATCTAACAGAATTAGACACACGAAATAGGAGCAGGATCAGGCTACACGGCCCCTGGGCCCGCTCCGCTACCCACAGGGCCATGACCGATCCGAACCTAGACTCATGTCCAAATTCCTGCCCGCTCCCCGTAACCCTTAATTCCCTTTACTTCTAGGAAACTGTCTATTTCTGTTTTAAATTTATGTAATGATGTAGCTTCTACAGCTTTTTGGGCAGCATATTCCATGGACCTACCACCCTCTGAGTGAAGTAGTTCCTCCTCATCTCAGTTTTGAAAGAGCAGCCCCTTATTCTAAGACTATGCCTCCTAGTTCTAGTTTCACCCATCATCGGGAACATCCTCCCCGCATCCAACCGATCCAACCCCTTCACAATCTTATACGTTTCAATAAGATCGCCTCTCATTCTTCTGAACTCCAATGAGTAGAGTCCCAATCTACTCAACCTCTCCTTATATGTCCATCCCCTCATCCCCGGGATTAACCGAGTGAACCTTCTTTGTACTGACTCGAGAGCAAGTATGTCCTTTCTTATGTATGGACACCAAAACTGTACGCAGTATTCCAGGTGCGGTCTCACCAATACCTTGTACAACTGAAGCAATACCTCCCTATTTTTATATTCTATCCCCCTAGCAATGAAAGCCAACATTCCATTGGCCTTCTTAATCACTTGCTGCACCTGCATACTAACCTTTTGAGTTTCATGCACCAGGACCCCCAGATCCCTTTGTACTTCAATACTTTCCAGTTTCTTGCCATTAAGATAATAACTTGCTCTACGATTTTTCCTGCCAAAGTGCATAACCTCACACTTTCCAGTATTGTATTCCATCTGCCAAATCTCTGCCCACTTACTTAGCCTGTCTATGTCCCCTTGCAGGTTTTTTATGTCCTCCTCACTCACTACTTTCCCTCCCATCTTAGTATCATCTGCAAACTTTGATATGTTACACTCGGTCCCCTCCTCCAAATCGTTAATATAGATTGTAAAGAGTTGGGGACCCAGCACTGATCCCTGCGGTACACCACTAGTTACTGATTGCCAGTCTGAGAATGAACCATTTATCCCAACTCTCTGCCTTCTGTTAGATAGCCAATCCTCTATCCATGCCAGAATATTACCCCCAATCCCGTGATTTTTTATCTTAAGCAATAATCTTTTGTGTGACACCTTGTCAAATGCCTTTTGGAAGTCTAAATACACTACGTCCACTGGTTCCCCTTTATCCACCCTATATGTTACTTCCTCAAAGAACTCCAGCAAATTTGTCAAACGGGTCTTCCCCTTCATAAAACCATGCTGACTTTGTCCTATTAAATTATGATTATCCAAATGTCCTGTTACTGGCTCCTTAATAATGGACTCCAAAATTTTACCTACCACAGATGTTAGGCTAACCGGTCTATAGTTTCCAGCCTTCTGTCTACTGCCCTTTTTAAATAAGGGTGTTACGTTAGCAGTTTTCCAGTCTGCCGGGACCATTGACGAGTCCAGGGAGTTTTGGAAAATTATTACGAATGCATCCACGATCCCTACCGCCACTTCCCTCAAGACCCTAGGATGTAAGCCATCAGGTCCAGGTGATTTATCCGCCTTGAGTCCCATTATTTTACCGAGTACCACTTCCTTAGTGATTTTGATCGTGTTTAGCTCCTCCCCCCCTTTAGCCCCCTGTTTGTCCAGTGTTGGGATATTCATAGTGTCTTCTACTGTAAAGACTGATATAAAGTATTCATTCAGTGTTTTTACCATCTCCATATTTCCCACCATTAATTTCCTGGTCTCATCCTCTAAGGGACCAACATTTACTTTAGCCACCCTTTTTCTTTTTAAATAACTATAAAAACTCTTACTATCTGTTTTTATATTTTTTGCTAATTTACTTTCATAATCTGTCTTCCCTTTCTTAATCAATCTTTTTGTTATTTTTTGCTGTCTTTTAAAGTTTTCCCAATCCTCTATCCTCCCACTAGATTTGGCTACCTTATATGCCCTTGTTTTTAGTCGAATACTATCCTTAATTTCTTTACTTAGCCACGGATGGCTGTCTTTTCTTTTACACCCTTTTCTTCTCAGTGGAATATATATTTTTTGGAAGTTGTAAGATAACTCCTTAAATGTACACCACTGATCATGTATCGTCTTACCCTTTAATCTATTTTCCCAATCCACTCTACTCAATTCCGCTCTCATACCTTCATAGTCTCCTTTATTCAAGCTTAGCACGCTTGTTTGAGATCCAACCTTCTCACCCTCTAATTGAATATGGAATTCAACCATGTTATGGTCACTCATTCCAAGGAAATCCTTTACTAGGACATTTTTAATTAATCCTGTCTCGTTACACAGGACCAGATCTAAGGTTGCTTGCCCCCTGGTCGGTTCAGTTACATACTGCTCAAGAAACCCATCCCTAATACACTCAATGAACTCATCCTCAAGGCAGCCCTGCCCAATTTGATTTGTCCAATTAATATGATAGTTAAAATCCCCCATAATTATAGATGTTCCCTTATTACAAGCCTCAACTATTCCCTGATTGATACTCCGTCCAGCAGAGTTGCCACTGTTCGGAGGCCTATAGACTACGCCCACTAGTGTTTTTTTCCCCTTATTATTCCTTACCTCCACCCAAACTGTTTCATTATCCTGATCTTTTGACCCAATATCATTTCTCTGTATTACAGTGATTCCTTCCTTTATTAACATAGACACCCCACCACCCCTTCCTTCCTGCCTGTCCTTCCTGATCGTTAAATAACCTGGTATGTTTAATTCCCAGGCATTGTCACCCTGCAGCCATGTTTCTGTAATGGCCACAAGATCATACCCATATGTAGTTATTTGTGCCATTAACTCGTCTATTTTGTTACGAATGCTACGTGCATTCAGATAGAGAACTTTCAAAAATGTTTTGTGACACTTAGTTCCTGCTTTTGCCCTTTTTATTACTTTACCTTTTACTCCATACCTTCTGCCCCTTCCTGACACGCTCTGGTTTTTAATTTTCCCACTGCTACCTAAGTCTATGACCTTCTCTGTTGTCATTTTTATTATTTGCTCTCAAGGAACCTCCCCCCGACTAGTTAGTTTAAAGCCCTCTCTACAGCCCTAGTTATATGATCCACCAGGACTCTAGTCCCAGCACTGGCCAAGTGAAGCCCATCCCAACGGAACAGCTCCCTCCTGCCCCAGTACTGGTGCCAGTGTCCCAGGAAGCAAAACCCATTTCTCCCACACCAGTCTTTGAGCCACGCATTTAACTCTCTAATTTTATTTGTCCTAGCCAAATTCACTCGTGGCTCAGGTAATAATCCAGAGATTATTACCCTTGTAGTTCTGCTTTTTAACTTAGCCCCTAGCTGCTCAAACTCCCTCAGCAGAACCTCCTTCCTTGTCCTATCTATGTCGTTGGTACCAACATGGACCACGACAACTGGATCCTCCCCCTCCCACTCCAAGTTTCTCTCCAGTCCAGAGGAGATGTCCTTAACCCTGGCACCGGGCAGGCAACACAGCCTTCGGGACTCTCGCTTTCGGCTACAAAGAACTCTATATATCCCCCTAACGATACTATCCCCTACCACTACAACATTTCTTTTAACTCCCCCCCACTTGAATGGCCCCCCGCTCCACGGTGCTGTGGCCAGGTTGCTCATCCTCCCCGTGTATTGATTTCTTTGTGGGTTCAATGACGAGACATTTATGAAAGAAAATGTCTTTTAATCTAAAGTCTGTTCAACTCTTTATACAGCATTTCAGGAGACACCATGCTAGTGATCCATCTAGAACGAAAACTGAAACTGAACCAAACTGCTTGTCTCTCACATGACCTCTGCTGGTCAGGCATAAGTAATCAATACATGCAACTATGCTGGTAAGGCATGATAATCAAACAGGCAAATAACATCACTATTTGCTGATATCATTACATTTCCCTTTCTTAAAACAAAAGTATTTTACTTTTAACTAACAACATGTTTTCTTTGTATTAATCTGCATTTTAACACTTAATGAACTTACATTATCATTATCATGATCAAGGTTTTTTAACCTTGCTTTGTGTGTTCACATGAAATATGTCAATACACTAGAACTTGAAGAAAGAATAAGATAACATTACTTCCGTCTATAACAATAGTCCTTAAATTTGCTCAATGAGTCTCTCAGGAGGCTTCACGTGTCTTGAGGATTTTCTGATTGATTGTCCTTGAATCTGAGTTGTTGCCTCAGATGATGTGTTCTCAGCTGTGTGATCAGGTTGTTCAACAGTATCAGTCTCTTGACCTGCTGTGGCTGGTCCCATGAGACGATCCCGACGATTTCTTCTCAGAACAGCACCCTCATCTGTCTGAATGGTGTATGATCTTGGTTGAACTTCACTCAGGACAGTTCCCTTCTGAGTCCATGTGTTTGTTTTGTCTTTGAACCTTACTTGGTCACCAGTGTGGAGTTCAGGTAGGTTTTGTGTTCCTCTGTCATAGTAGTACTTTTGCTTTTCTTTCTCTTGTTCTTTGAACTTCCTCACTTTCTCCCCCTCTTTTGTTTTCAGGAGGTTCTCCGGGATGGGTAGGTTTGACCTTAGCCGACGTCCCATCAGGAGTTGGGCTGGTGACTTACCACACTCGAGTGGCATTGTGCGGTATACAAGCATGCTCTGGTAGAAGTCAGTTCCACTGTCTTTTGCCTTGTACATCAGTCTTTTCACTGTCTGGACCGATTTTTCCACTAGACCATTGGACTGTGGAAAGTGAGGACTTGACGTTGTGTGGACAAAGTCCCACTCTTTCGCAAAGTGTCGAAAACTTGTATTGTAAAACTGAGGTCCATTGTCTGTGAAGACCTCGCTTGCCACGCCATGTCTGGAGAATATGGCTTTCATACATGTTATCACAGCATCTGCAGTGGTGGTGCACAGTCTACAAACCTCTGGATACAGGGAGTAATAGTCTGTGACTACAAGATAGTCCTTCCCTTGACATACGAATAGGTCAGCGCCTACCTTCTGGTAAGGTCTGTCTGGCGCTGGGTGTGGCTTTAGTGGTTCTACTGGATTGCTTGCTCGATATTTCAGGCATATTGTGCAGTTTGACACTTCATTTGTCACATCTTGGTTGATTCATGGCCAGTACATCACCTCTCGTGCTCTTTTCTTACACTTTTCGATTCCCAGATGTCCTCCATGGATCCTTTTTAGCATCTCTTTTCTCAGACTCTTTGGGATAACTATTTTACTTCCTTTGTAGATGATGTCTTCGACCAGTGATAGCAGAGTACTGGAACTGCAGGGCGGAACTATGTCAGGTGAGCAGTCTTGCTTCATGTAGGGCCATCCATCCAAGATGCTTTTCCTCAGTCGTCTCATTGTTTCATCTTTGTTTGTCTCATTCTTTATGAGCTCCATTTTTGCATCTGCTATGGGCAGTGCACTTGTGATCATGTCCATGTAGGCGTTCACTTTTTCATCCATTGTGGTGTTTGCGGGCTCACTTGGGTCAACAGCTCTGGACAACGTGTCTGCTGTATACATCAGCTTACCCGGTGTGTACGCAACATTCAGTGTATAGCGTTGCAGCCTGATCATCATTCTTTGTATTTTAAGCGGACAGCTATTTAGTGGCTTTTGGAACAATGCAATCAAGGGCTTATGGTCAGTCTCTACACTGATTGCTTGTCCTGCCACAAACTGGTGAAATCTTTCACAGGCGTATGTGATGCTGAGCAGCTCCTTTTCTATTTGAGCATATCGCGCCTCCGCGTCTGTCATTGAGCACGATGCATATGCAATAGGTTGCCAGTAGTCATATTTTTGCAGAAGAATGGCACCGAGCCCACTCTGTGATGCATCTGATGATATCTTGATGGGTCTCGCTGGGTCATAAAACCTCAGAACTGGTTCCTCTGTGAGCAGTTTCTTTAGATCGCTCCATGACTTCTCATGCTCATGATTCCATTCCCATTCTATGTTCTTTTCAGTTAGTCTTCTCAGCGGCGCCATCTTTTCTGAGAGGTTGGATATGAATTTACCCATGTAATTGATCATTCCATTAAACCTCTGCACATCCTTTTTGCATTGTGGCTTTGGCATATTCTCAATGGCAGACACCTTTCTGGGATCTGGTCTGATGCCCTCACTGCTAAGGGTATCTCCCACGAATGTCAGTTCTGTCACCCCGAACTGGCATTTCTCTCTATTCAGCTTCAGGTTTGTTTTCCTTGTTGCTTCCAGTACTTTTTTCAGTCTCTCGTCATGCTCAGTTCTCGTGGTTCCCCATACTATGATGTCATCCATTGATGTATCAACTCCCTCCAGGTGCTCATAGATCATATGGATAGTCTTGTGATACACTTCAGGAGCTGAGGCAATGCCAAATGGTAACCTTAGGAATCTGTATCTGCCAAATGGACTGTTGAACGTGCACAGTCTTGAACTTGCTTCGTCCAGCTTCATCTGCCAAAATCTTGATGATGCATCTAACTTGCTGAAATATTTTGCATTTGCAAACTGTGCCATGATTTCCTCACGTGTAGGAAGCTTGAAGTGCTCTCTCTTTATTGCTCTGTTTAGATCTCTTGGATCCAGGCAAATTCTGAGCTTTCCATTCTTTTTGTCCACTACGACGAGGGAACTCACCCACTCAGTTGGCTCATCTATCTTCTGAATCACGTTCAGGCTTTCCATCCTGTCCAACTCTGCCTTCAGTTGCTTTTGAAGAGCAAACGGAACTTTTCTGCATGGATGTATGACCGGTGTCATACTTTTATCTACTCTGATCGTGTGTTCTCCTGGAATGCAGCCTAGACCCTTAAATAGGTCTTTGTACTCTTTCATGAGTTCATCATAGACTGTCTCTCCTTCGCTTTCCACAACGAGGACTCTCTTTACCAGGTTCAGTCTCTCACAGGCTTTTAAACCTAGTATGGCTTGCACCTCCTTTGGCACCACGATTAATGCTAACGTGTGCTCTCTGTCCTTGTGTGTCACTTTGACAATGCATCTTCCTTTCACTGGTATTTCAGTACCTGAGTATCCTGTCACTTTCACTTTGATTCCATGTATCTTTGGTCTGGGTCTAATTTTCTTAAAATCAGTCTCTGATATCACATTAACTTGTGCTCCAGTATCCAATTTAAATGGAATGTGTATGTCATTCACTTTTAGTGTCAACATCCAGTCTCTTTCTTCTTTTTTGTTTTCAGACACAACATCTACATAGAACTCCTCTATCTCGCTTTCATCTACTGTATGGACCTTACTTTGTTGCGCTTGGTTCTTACAGCTATGGGCATAATGGTTGTTTTTGTTGCAACTATTGCATGTTTTACCATATACTGGACACTTTCTTGGTGTATGCTGTGTACCGCATCGACTACATGACTTTCGATTGTCCCTTTCATTTTTGTTCGCTGGCCACGCCTATTTTTTCACATTGGCGCTCTTTTTGTTAAACGGTTTGTGTCCGTTCTTTCTCACTGCATCCACGCTGCAGCTATTGTCACTGAACAGCTCCTTTGCCTGCAACTTCACAGTCTCTGTAGCCCTACACAGTGCTATGGCTTTTCCCAGGTCTAGATCTTGCTCTCTTAGCAGTCTTTCCCTTAGACCATTATCTGGAATACCACACACCAGTCTGTCTTTTATCAGCGAGTCTGTCAGTCCCCCAAATTCACATGTTTTGCTTTGGTTTCTCAGTTCAGTCACATACTGATCAATAGTCTCACCCGTTTTCTGAACACATGTGAAAAATCTGTGCCTCTCAAACGTCACGTTACGTTTAGGTATGCAGTAGGCCTCAAACTGTTCCATTATTTTATCTAGCTTCATTTTGTCTCCATGAGCAGCGAATGTGAAGTTATTATACACCTCCAGCGCTTCATCACCCACGACATGTAAGAACAGTGACGATTTCCTTTTATTACTTTTCTCGTCAGCTCCGATTGCTGATAAATACAACCCCACACGTTGTTTGAACCTTCTCCAATTTTCAGCCACATTACCTGTCAACTGAAGCATCACCGGTGGGAGTAAACCTTCCATTTTTCACTTCGTTAGCTATTCTCTAATGGTAAGTAACGATGTTCTCTTTTGGCTTGCTAATCTGTGGAGAGCTGATTTAACTTCAGATTTTTTCTCTTCATCTCTTTCAATCACTTCTGACACCATGTATTGATTTCTTTGTGGGTTCAATGACGAGACATTTATGAAAGAGAATGGCCTAGAAATTGAGTTGGCGCCGCGCCAGGGCTTTAGCGCCGGAAATTTAGCGCCGGCGCTAATTCCCCCTGCGCGCGCCAAAAATTCAGTAGCGCCGCGCCCAGACAGCTGCCGGCGCTACTGGAGGGTGTCAGCGCCTCGCAATGGGCGCTGACTGCCGCATTGCGGCACTTATCCGCCGCTGCGGCACCCGATGCAGTGCGGCAGGCTGGGGAAGTGCAGGCCTCCTCCTTCCGTTAAAGAGGAGCTGCCTGCACCCGACCGCTGGCCGTTGATCTGTGGAGAAAAATGAGCCCGGCACCTCGGAGAAGTGCCGGGCTCGCGGCCCACATGCATCTGTGCCGCGGGGGGGTGTTGGAGGAGTCCGGGGAGGGAGGTGCGGGCAGGCGGCCGCCGGGAAAGCGGCCGGCCGCCGCGCGACCTTAATGCGCCGGCGCTAAGACCCGTAGCGAACTTTTGAAAAATCGTTGGTTGCGGCTGCCACGGGCGAGGCGGCCGCAACTCAATTTCGGCATTCGGGCACGTTGCCACGGCAACCGGGACGCTGCGCACACCGATGACGTCATCGGTGCCGGCGCAGCGCAACCGGCTAACGCCGATGGCAGCGCCCAAGTGAATTTCTCAATCGGCTGTACTTGCGGCGCTAGGCCCTCTAGCGCCTCAAAATGGGCGCTAACCCCACTCAATTTCTAGGCCAATGTCTTTTAATCTAAAGTCTGTTCAACTCTTTATACAGCATTTCAGGAGACACCATGCTAGTGATCCATCTAGAACGAAAACTGAAACTAAACCAAACTGCTTGTCTCTCACATGACCTCTGCTAGTCAGGCATAAGTAATCAATACATGCAGCTATGCTGGTAAGGCATGATAATCAAACAGGCAAATAACATCACTATTTGCTGATATCATTACACCCCGCAGTCCCTGTTCCCATCCTCACAGGGAGTAAGAACCTCGAACCTGTTGGACAAGTGCAAGGGCTGTGGCTCCTCCAACGCTACCTCCTGGATCCCCGTACCTGCCTCACTTCTAGTCACACCATCCTGACCCTGGCCATGGACTACATCTAAATTAATTAATCTAATTGGTGTGAATACCTCGTGATACACAGAGTCCAGGTAACTCTCCCCCTGCCTGATGTGTCTCAGTGTTTGAAGCTTGGACTCCAGCTCTTCAACACGGAGCTGGAATTCCTCGAGCAGCCAGCACTTACTGCAAATGTGATCACCGTGAGCATCAATGGTGTCCACCAGCTCCCACATATTGCAGCAGTAACACATCATCTGATCTCCCATTCTATGTAATTAATTACATTTATTAATATTATTCTTAAATACCCTCTGCCCCGATTCTATATGGTGAATATCACACCTTGGAAACTATAAACCAAAGAGATTTAAGCTTAAAAAGGGAGAAATACTTACCAACCAATCACTTACCCGCTTTCTGGTGACGTCACACTTGGATTACTTTTTACCTCTCTCCTTCCCTCCGAGTTCCCAGACTGGAGATTGGTAAACCTTAACTGGGTCTCTGGGACTTTTATAGCCCCGCTCTGCCGCTCGAGTTTCCCGCCGACGCTGTGAGACCTTACCTGGTCTCTGGGGCCTTTTATAGCCCCGCTCTGCCGCTCGAGTTTCCCGCCGACGCTGTGAGGCCTTACCTGGTCTCTGGGGCCTTTTATAGCCCCGCTCTGCCACTCGAGTTTCCCGCCGATGCTGCAGCATTCTGTAGTTCACTCCATTTAAATAATAATTTGCTTTTTCATTCTTCTTTCCAAAGTGGATAACCTCACATTTTCCCACATTATACGCCATCTGCCAAATTTTTGTCCAGTCACTTAATGTATCTATATCCCTTTGCAGACTCTATGGGGTAGATTTTCCCGAACCTGTCAGGAAGAAGGCGGGACTTCACCTTTCGGGTTTTTGACCCGCCTACTTCGACGTCCGGCCAATCCGCGTGATTTTCCCTTGATTGACCTTGTTAAGCCCGCCCAGCAGGCTCAGCAGGCCAATTAAGGGCCACCCGGCAACAGGTGACGTCACAGACTGTAATTTCATCTGTCAAGAGTTCTTTGACAGATGAAATATCAGTGTTTCACAGCTGTTTGAAGCTGTCAAACACTGACAGTCTGAGTTCTGACATGAGTCCTTCTGCGCAGACTCAGTTAGAACTTTCACCAGCACTCAAAGCTGAAGGCTGTCACTTTTGACAGATCGCAGCCGTTCAGCATTAAGTACCGGCTGAGTAATGCGCTCCCGACGGCTACAGGAAGAAAGGCTGTTAAGGTAAGTACAGGTAAGTAAAAGTTCTTTAGACACT
The DNA here is from genome assembly GCF_052327205.1 of Somniosus microcephalus. Classification (NCBI taxonomy): domain Eukaryota; kingdom Metazoa; phylum Chordata; class Chondrichthyes; order Squaliformes; family Somniosidae; genus Somniosus; species Somniosus microcephalus. Next base: position 362,468,553 of record NC_140987.1, on the reverse strand, counting down.
TTAGACACACCAAACACACTCACCTTTATGCTCATGCACCCATCACTCAACTGAGCACCGACATTGCGACCCCTCCAACTCCTTCAACCCGACGGCCCGCCTGCTCTAACCTGGCGTGGTTTGGAGCCGTCGGGAAACCCACACAAAACCCCTCAAAATAGGGATTAGGCTAAAAACTGCCTGTTAACTACCTGTTAACAGGCAGTTAACTGGCACTAATCCCTTCCCGCCTGGTTTCGGCGGGTCCCAGTGTGGGGCGGGTACCCACCGCCCCTGAAAATTACGTGGGCTGGGGTTTTGGGTGGGATGGTGTTGGGACCCCCAAATTTGGGATTTTCCCCCCCCACACACCTGAAACCCCGCCTGACGGCTCCACGAAAATCTAGCCCTTTGTGTCCTCCTCACAACTTGCTAAACCACCTATCTTTGTTTCATCAGCAAATTTGGCTACAGTACACTTGGTCCCTTCATCCAAGTCATTAATATAGATTGTAAATAGTTGAGGCCCCAGCACTGATCCCTGTGGCACCCCACTAGTTAATCATTGCCAACCGGAAAATGACTCGTTTATCCCGACTCTCTGTTTTCTGTTGGTTGGCCAATCCTCTATCCATGCCAATATATTACCCCCAGCATTGTGAGCTCTTATCTTGTGCAGTAACCTTTTATGTGGCACCTTATCGAATGCCTTTTGGAAATCCAAATACACTACATCTACTGGTTCCCCTTTATCCACCCTGCTCATTACATCCTCAAAGAACTCTAATAAATTTGTCAAACACGATTTCCCTTTCATAAAACCATGTTGACTCTGCTTGATCATCTTATGATTTTCTAAATGTCCTGCTATTACCTCCTTAATAATGGATTCCAGCATTACCCAATGACAGATGTTAGGCTAACTGGCCTATAGTTTCCTGCTTTCTGTCCCCCTCCTTTCTTGAATAGTTGAGTCAGAAAGTTGCGGGTTCAAGTCCCACTTCAGATGCTTGAGTACATAATCTAGGCTGACTCTCTCTTTCCCATGAGATGATAAACTGAAGCCTTGCCTGCCCTCTCAGGTGCACGTAAAAGTTCCCATAGCACTATGAAGAAGATGTAAGCGGTTTTTGATCCTAGCCCAATTGCTAGACGGATGGTTTGAATCGCCCCCACCTTACAAAAGTTCTATACCCGGGAATTATTATTCAGAGTGTAAATGAAATAAGTCACGGACAGGAATGCTTCGGTGAAAAATCAAACTTATATTTATTTGGTCTAACATACACTGGCTAAAACATGCACTACTAAACGAAATCACTGTCCCTGTGGAGAATAATATCCAGATTACAATCAACATACATACAGTACAAAAACTGGGGACTATAACAAGCAGTAATTCTCTTGTTGCTATGGTGGACTATAATTCCACCCCTATTAATGAATTACCCAGTTGCATAAACCCCTTTGCCTGGCTGAACCAAACAAAGCTCCCACCCTCGGAATAGCCCAAAAGCTTCACTTCTGAGAGACTATGCTTACCCCCACACACGGTCAGTTTCGATTGCTCCGCTCGTTGGCTTCTCTGGTACTTCTTGTTAGTTCGATCTTGTTGGAGCAGGGAGCAAGAGAGAGAGCGAATGGTGGAAAAGAATCTATCTTTACAGTGGTCTGCCTGCCCCTATCTTTTCCTGCCAATCTTTAAAACCCTTTTGCTTCTGAGCACTCGGGTACTTAATCAGTGATGAGTCATCATCGGACCCATGCGTATTCCGTGATTGGATTAATGGCCCTAAGTCTGGGACATATCTTTGGTCTTTGTGTTGGGAAAAAAAACTGTTTCCCTTTTGGCTGGCTGAGGCCAGTGGGTTCATTGTTCTGCTTCTCTTCTGAGATGGAGGTGAGAAGTGCTTTTGTATATTAGAGTGGCCTTTTAATCAAGTTCAATGGCCCCCTTCCTTTTTCCAGGACTGTCGGGCGAACCCATACATTCTGGATGACTGACAGTCCTTTTGTCACAGCCAACTGCCATGCATTCTCTGGAGTTTTAACAAACCAGTCTTTCATGTATCTGCACAGAACGATCCCATTACAGGGAAAATACCCTCAGAAAATCCCATAAAGTCCACAAAATATTCCCGACTGAGTCCATTCTTCAGAGACTTTGCGATCTCTTCAGAAGAGCAGACGAGTTTTTCTGGTACCTTGCCCAATTTTATCTCCCCCAACGAACACCTAAAATTTCATTGCTGATTGTGGGATCTTGCTGTGCACAAATTGGCTACCGCATTTCTTACATTACAGTGACTACACTTCAAAAAACAAGTTATTCATTGGTTGTAAAGTGTTTTGAGACGTCCTGAGGTTGTGAGAAGCTATATAAATGCAGAGGAGATTTACCAGAATGGTTCCGGGGATGGAGGATCCTAGCTACAAGGACAGGTTGGAGAAGCTGGATTTGTTTTCATTGGAGCAAAGGAGGTTGAGGGGTGATTTGATAGCGGTGTGCAAGATTATGATGGGTTTGGATAGGCTAGACGGGGAAAGGCTGTTCCCACTAGTTGATGGTACAAGGACTAGGGGACACAAACTTAAGGTTTTGGGCAAGAGATACGAGGGGGTGTGAGGAAAAACTTTTTACGCAGTGAGTGTTGAGGACCTGGAACTCGCTGCCGACAGAAGTGGTGGAAGCGGAGACACTCAATGTTTTCAAAGGGAGACTGGATAGGCACTTGAGGAAAATAAACTTGTAGGGCTACGGGGATAGAGTGGGGGAATGGGACTGACTGGATTGCTCTGCAGAGAGCCGGCACGGACTCGATGGGTCAAATGGCCTCCTTCTGTGCCGTTATGACTCTATGGGCGAAAAATTGAGTCGCGCCCCCTTTGGGGCAGTAACTTCGCCGGGGTGCTACTTTTAGCACCCCGGAAAAATTAGCACCCTCGCGACTGATATTGAATGGTAGTGCCTCAAAAGGGAAGTGGGGCTCTACTGGAAGCATCCGGCCTCCCTCCTGGGGCGCTGTGAGGGAACATCATGGCACTACGTGCCGCAGTATTGCAGGCCTTCCTCCGCTTTAAGAGGGGAAGGGGCCTTGCGTATCGCGACCCGGGGCCCCTGGGGATTGGGAGTGCCGGCAAAAGAGCCTGGCACACAAGAGAAGTGCCGGGCTCATGGAGTGCAGCTTGCACTCCCCGGGGGGGCGGGTAAGGAGGCTGGGGACGGCAGCGGAGGCAGGTGCTGGCAGGCAGCCTGCAACAAATCTGGTCACCCGGCACCTCACCTTTAAATAGTGCCACCCCAGCCACAGGTAGGTCCCCCTGACCCCATCGGATATAGCGTCCGGCAGTAAGTCAGGGGGTGCTACCAAAGATCGCGGCTGGGGCGTGAGCAGGGCGCTGCACACGGTGATGACGTCATCGCCAGTGGCGCAACACTGCTGCTAACCTCCCGCTGAATTTCGCGGGAGGCGTTGGTGGCGCCGCGCCCATGCGCGAGTTGCTTTGCGCCTTGATAGCGCCCTCTTAGGGTGCTAACAGGAGGCGCAAAGCAACCAAATTTTTCCCCCTCTGACTCTATGGTGGCGATTTTTTGACGTCGGATGAGGCGGGTTTGGAGGCGGGAAAGGCGGAAAAATCAGATTCAAAGAGGTCGGGATCAGAACCCGCCTCCAATCCGCCTCCGCTGGATTTTGCCGGTTCCGGTTTTGGAGGTCGGGAAAGGCTCTTGCCTCCAGCTGGCCATTGCGCTATTTAACATCCTTAAATGCTCGTTAAGGGCCTCTCTAAGCCTATTTTGAGAGGCCCTCGTGATTTTTCCAGCTTTTCAGTGTGATCCACGCACCTCCTAAACCACCCCAGCTAAACCTGGTGGGTTGACTCGTGGGTGGCCTCCTCACTGCTGCACATCTAACAAGACATCATTTATTGCAGCAAGGATTACTTGCAGGTGCCAGACCTTGGCTTTAAAAGGTCTCTGAGTATTTTTAGAAGGCCTTCCGAAGTCGGAGTTGCTGCAGCTTGACTCCATCAACTGTGGGACCTCCTTGGAAGACCCTCTCCCCACTTGCAATGAGCGCTTCCCCAAAGGAGGCATCTACAAGCAGCATGGGAACCATTCGTTTTCTTTCTGCATCAATCTCGGATAAGGAGGAGGAGGTCAGAGCCCGGGATGCAAGGGATGAACTTATCATGGTCAGATTTGCATAGATTGCCCAAGTTGGCACATGTCCTTTGCTCCTTCCTAGGACATCATTGACAATGTACTCTCTGGCCTCCTTTCACTCAGGCCGCCAACCTGACAACGCAAGTATGCCGGTGCCCGCAATGTGGAGCTGCCTAAGGCAAAAGAACAGATGGCATAACGCCAACATTTTGGCTTCAAATCATTTTAATGCTTTCCAACAGGGATGGCATTTCATCAATACACAGAAACAGTCTCCCAATCTGCACACAGATCTGGAGGTTATATCCCTTGCCAGCTGTACACACACAGCCTTGGTTTCTTTGGCAGGCCTCTTCCTCCGAGATGAGTGGAAGAGCACCTCCATGCTAGCTGTCACCCCCTCCAACAACATTTGCAGCACCTCATCCGAGAGCCTCGGGTAGGCCCTTGCCTTGGAATTGGACATAGGTTTCTCAAAAGATGTTGGAGGTGGTGCAGGAGATGCAGAAATGCTGTGGAATGAGCCAAGGGAGCAAGAAGCCATAAAATCAGACTGGAACAGAGGCGAGTTTCAATCCCAAAACACTAATTGAGCAAGGGCTTCCCACACCTCTGAAATCAAGTGGCCAATCATGGGAAAATCGCAAATTTTTGAAACCTATCAGTGGAGGCGAGTTTCAAACCCACCCAAACTGAAACCTGCCTCCATTTCAACTCCAGTGGGAAAATCGCGCCCCTATGTCTGACTTTCTTTCCTTCTTTCTTTCCTTCTTTCACAGAAAGAGAAAGGTGGGGGGGCAGAAGTGAAAGATGAGAGGGAGGAACAGAAGTGGAGGAAGATAGACAGACAGGCAGAAGCGAAGGAGACAGATAAACAATAGTGAAGGAATTAAATGAGAGAGACACACATAGGTAAAGCTGATAATTGGCATGGTCCAAGGATTTCAAGAAATGCAAAACCGAATAGGATGTCGTGCTTAATCAGCATTCTGCCTGACTGAAGGCTATTCATTAAGAGTTGGCCCATTCATTTACTCCTTGCTATCTAAGAGTATAAAAGGATATGGAGCCAAGGCTGGTCGCTGGAGTTAAGATATAGATCAGCCATGATCTCATTGAATGGCTGAACAGGCTTGAGGGGCTGCATGTTCTATTCCTGTTCCTATGTTCAAATGTGATAGATTCAATTAGTTTCCATTGCGCATTTTAAAAAAAATATTTGGGTCAGTGAAGCAAAATGACATTAATGCATGTGCATTAGAGAAAACTATAGGCCATCAGATTTTATAAGTAAAAGATATATTGCAGGTATATATTAAAGAAAATGATCGACCATCAGGTCTCTTATTTGCTAGCTTCATATAACATAACAGGATTTGATATTGTTTCCTGTTTATGGAATACTGTATAACCTTGTTCTGATTCCAGGCATTTTGATACGTTACCTCAGAATACTTCGTGCGAACCAAATTTCTGCAAAAAACTGGTAAGTCACCAAGGTCTTGAATGTGGTCACATCACATTAGAAATGAATATCTTTGAGCGATGGACCACATTCCCTGCAGTAATCCTCCCTCCACTTGGCTTTGTACAGATCAGCATTGGCACAGTAAATTGTGGCTTCTTGTCCTACCAGTCCACTCCATGACAATGTTAATCTGCATCTTGCCAAGGTGAAGTTATAATGACTGCAGGACAATGCAGTCTGACTCTGACAATGTCTCCTCTCTTAAAAGGATGTTTACTCCTGATGGCCAGTTTCCAGAGGAGATTTATCTTTAAAAAAAATACACACACATTTTGCGCTTTATATGCATTTTCTGGAGGACAGAAATAGACAGGCTTCTCGTTCCAGCACAGAGAAAATATGCCCTCTAACTTATCAGATCACCCAGAAAGTCTACCTGTCCTTAACTGTCACAGCAATGTTTGTGGCAGGACAGGGATTCAGTTGTATTGTGGAGGTTTCTGTAATCTTTTCATCTGGCCTTTCAACTGCTAGGAGATTGTATTAACAGAAGGGGAAAAAAAGGTGCGAGTCGATAAAGGGTGTGGAATAGTCATGGTATTTCTCCTGTGACGGTTTAATTTTTGGTGAATCCAGCAGTAATCTGGAGTTTAGTTTCAAACGACCACATACAAACCAGCTATTCATAGATGAGCCTCTAAATATGCAAGTCATGTACAATCCTTTCAGATGTGGCAGAAAAGATAAAGCAAACATAAAATTGCTTTGCAAACAAATAAAATAAGAGTGTGAAATATTTAGGAAAATTACTTGATGAAATTATTTTCTATTTTTTTAATTCCAGACTGAATACGTTGGTGACTTGAAGCGTCATTTTATAAAACCACATACTGTAAAAACAAACTGCCATAAAATATCAATAATCAGTCCAAGCCATTAAAGAAGCCACAAAAAGCAGTCTTGCCTTCTTCCTTAAAAACCTGCATTAAAGGTAAGGATGTCCTTTCAAAAAAAACTCCGAATATTTGCTTGCCAGAACCTTTAAATAAAATGATGTGCTGTTCTCGTGAATACAGACGTCACCAATGCACAGTTTAGATAAAGATCTCTGGTTAAAGCTATTAGGAGAATAAATACATTAAAAGCAGTCCTGCAGTGTGTCGAGTGAGAGTTGGACAGACATAATGGTTTTCTTCAGCTTTAGCAACTGACAGTTAAGAGTCCAAATCTCAGGGAACAAACAGTGTACAGCGCCATAGCTGTCATTAATGTTTGTCAGTCAATAATGTTTGCCAGTCAACATTCACATAAGCCAATTGCCTCCTTTGAATGAACTGCCAACGTTCACAAATCACTTCAGCCGCTCTGGATACCCGACAGGTGTGCGAGGAATCTAAATGAATTTTTATATGTATGATACAAGAAGCCGAGCCTATTCACTACACACACAAGAGGCTTACAGACCTCAAACTACACTAAGTCTGAGTAACCCTTATCCAGCTGTGAGCTTTCAGATACACTCCACACACTGAGGGGGATGTGCCATATCTCTCGTCTTTTACATCAACAATTTAAGAGCTACTTGCTTCTAATTATTTAGCATCCAGATCCTTTTTTTCCAACACTTTTTTTTGTCTGCATAGAAGTAAAAGGTATTCCAGCAGAAATGTAATTAATTTGTTTATCTGTGTTGTGTAGGTACAAATTTTGGAAAGTCTCAGAGCACAATGGGGAAAGAACTAACTGTCCAAGCACTGCATTTTAGGTTTGCATATTAAGATTCCCAACACCTCTGCATGGGCAGACTGGTAGACTTCTCACATGCGGACACAAGGCTTATCTGGCTGTCTGCTTTGGACACCAGGTGCTTTGGAACTGGCTACCCAGGCACATCACACCTCAACGGGGCCTATGTTTGCTCCATGCCTTCATGAGGAGAATAGGCCTCATTTTTTGGAATACTTTGCCAGATGGCTTGGGCAGTGATCTTTCATGTACTTGGTTGTTTAACATTTTGACTGGGTGTTTTGTTTTCCTGAGGTTTCTTGGGTATTTTGTTTTTCGAGGAACTGTGCTTCCATCCAGAGCAGACAGATGGGGGTGAAGGCCTCCCTGTGTCTTTTGGCTATAAGGGTCTATGTGAAATGAGTTAGGGGAGTCTCAGCCCAGTTTCTAGTCCACATGGGCCCAGAATACAAAATCGGCAGTGCAACAATTACTCCTAAATTAGCAATCTCTCTCAGGAATGTCACAGGATGATTCATAGTGTAAATATGGCACTAGTAAGTAGGGCTGGGATAATGGGACATTGTTGGGGCAGAGAAGAGGGAGCTGGCTTCTCCAATGTTTCAGATGGTTAAGATAGCAAGTTGCTGGGACATCCAGATCACAAAGGTCCCAGATTTGAACCTCAAATGGTACAGAGTTAGTCAATCTCAGCCAGAACAGTGGTAGAGTCACTACAATTGTCCTCAATGCTAGTAGGTTAGGAAGGGGAAAACTGAGCACAGTTCCTGATTGCTATCTAATGCCCACTGCCGGAAGTGTCAATGCATGGATGCTGGATGAAGACGGGATCAAACTCGTCTGTGATGCTCCCGCTGCTCAAATAACCTGCCACAATCACTAATATTGTGAAGAATGGCCACAAGGGTGACCGGCATCAGTGGAACTATACCCGAGCTAGGAGTCAACAACACCTTCAGGGAAGGTTTAAAAAAAACACTGACAGAAAAATGAGTGAGAACAACAGAAGATAGTGGCACCGGGCCAGAGACAACCGAGGGCCATCAGTGAACTGGGGGTGGGTGCACAGGGCATGAGTGGGTAGGAAGAGCTATGGTGGAAAATGAAAATGCAGATAGTCTTAGTTGCACGTCAGGAGGTGTGTACCCTGGGCTGAGGAGCCTCAGGACTCAGGCCTCAGAGGTCCCACTTTTAAAATAACTGCCTGAAGAGCATTAAACGTATGTGCAGCCACCAGGGAGGGTCTCGAGAAACGCACAGCAGATGACTGCTGAGCGGGAGGAGTTCACCACCTACATCTGTGGCAGGCACCATGATCGATAGGTTTGCAGCACTGCAGTCCACCCTGGAGTGTATGGCAACCCAAGCCCATCCAAGCACCTCAAACACACTTTCAGAGTTCTAACAATATACTCTAATGTGACTCTGGAAAAGCACACAGATATCATCAGCTATGGTTGCAGAGGATAGCCTTGACATCCCAGGATCCACCTAGGCACTTGAGTTTCTAGTTGAAAGAGTGGCGGAATGATGGACTGGCTTAAAATCAAGGCGTTGTTGCAGTTGCTAGGGAATCGAACGTTTCTATGCATGATGCGGTGCAGGTGGGCATGGAGCGAGTGGAATCCTCTTGCATTGTAGAAGTGGATGGGATTGATCAATGGGGCATGTATGCTCACCTGATCTGTGGCTTCTTGTACTGATGGGAAAACCTGTCACTCTGTAAAATTCAAGTGCCCTGTTTCGCTGGTGTCAGGTGTCCATGGGAAAGCTGACAAACTGGTCAACTCTAGCAAACAATGCATCTGTGACGTGCTTAATGTGTCTGCACACAGCATTTTTATTTATTTGTTTATGGGATGTGGGCATCACTGGCAAAGCCAGCATTTATAGCCCATTCCTAATTGCCCTTAAGAAGGTGGTGGTGAGCCGCCTTCTTGAACCGCTGCAGTCCTTGTGGTGAAGGTGCTCCCACAGTGCTGTTAGGTAGAGAGTTCCAGGATTTTGACCCAGCAACGATGAAGGATCGACGATATACTTCTAAGTCAGGATGGTGTGTGACTTGGAGGAGAACCTGGAGGTGGTGGTGTTCCCATGCGCCTGCTGCCCTTGTCCTTCTAGGTGGAAGAGGTCGCGGGTTTGGGAGGTGCTGCCGAAGAAGCCTTGGCAAGTTGCTGCTGTGCATCTAGTAGACGGTATACACTGCAGCCATGGTACATAGAAACATAGAAACATAGAAGATAGGAGCAGGAGCAGGCCATTCGGCCCCTCGAGCCTGCTCCGCCATTCAATGAGATCATGGCTGATCATCCAAATTCAATACCCTGTCCCTGCCTTCTCCCCATATCCCTTGATCCCTTTAGCCTTAAGAAATATATCTAACTCCTTCTTGAATATATTTAATGAATTGGCCTCCACTGCCTTCTGTGGTAGAGAATTCCACAGGTTCACCACTCTCTGGGTGAAGAAATTCCTCCTCACCTCTGTCCTGAATGGCTTACCCCTTATCCTGTGACCCCTGGTTCTGGACTCCCCGGCCATTGGGAACATCCTTCCTGCATCTAGTCTGTCTAGTCCTGTTAGAATTTTATAAGTTTCAATGAGATTCCCTCTCATTCTTCTAAACTCCAGCAAGTATAAGCCCAATCGACCCAATCTCTCCTCATACGTCATTCCTGCCATCCCAGGTATCAGTCTGCTGAATCTTCGCTGCACTCCCTCCATGGCAAGAACATCCTTCCTCGGATAAGGCGACCAAAACTGCACACAATACTCATGGTGTGGTCTCACCAAGGCCCTGTACAACTGCAGCAAGACATCCTTGTTCTTGTACTCGAACCCTCTCGCTACGAAGGCCAACATACCATTTGCCTTCTTAACCGCCTGCTGCACCTGCATGCTTACCTTCAGCGACTGGTGCACAAGGACACCCAGGTCTCGTTGCACTTCCCCTTCTCCCAATATATTGCCATTCAGATAATAATCTGCCTTCCTGTTTTTACCACCAAAGTGGATAACCTCGCATTTATGCACATTATACTGCATCTGCCATGCTTCTGCCCAATCACCCAACCTGTCCAAATCATACTGGAGTTTCTCGGCATCCTCCTCACAGCACACACTCCCACCCAGCTTTGTGTCCTCTGTTTGGACCAAGGCTGTAATGAGATTGGGAGCCGAGTGGTCTTGGCGGAACCCAAACTGGGCATCAGTGAGCAGGTTATTGGTGAGTAAATGCCGCTTGATAGCACTGTCGATGACACCTTCCATTACTTTGCTGATGATTGAGAGTAGACTGATGGGGCGGTAATTGGCTGGGTTGGATTTGTCCTGCTTTTTGTGGACAGGACATACCTGGGCAGTTTTCCACATTGTCGGATAGAAGCCAGTGTTGTAGCTGTACTGCAACAGCTTGGCTAGAGGCGCAGCTAGTTCTAGAGCACAAATCTTCAGCACGATAGCCGGGATACATGGCCTTTGCTGTATCCAGTGCACTCAGGCATTTCTTGATATCACGTGGAGTGAATTGAATTGGCTGAAGACTGGCTTCTGTGATGGTGGGGACCTCAGGAGGAGGCCGATATGGATCATCCACTCGGCACTTCTGGCTGAAGATGGTTGCAAATGCTTCAGCCTTGTCTTTTGCACTCACGTGCTGAGCTCCAGCATCATTGAAGATGGGGACATTCATGGAGCCTCCTCCTCCAGTTAGTTTAATGGTCCACCACCATTCATGACTGGATGTGGCAGGACTGCCGCGCTTTGATCTGATCCGTTGATTGTGGGATTGCTTAGCCCTTTCTATCGCATGCTGCTTCCGCTTTTTAGCATGCATGTAGTCTTGTGTGGCAGCCTCCCCAAGCTGGCACCTCATTTTTAGGTATGCCTGGTGCTGCTCCTGGTATGCTCTTCTACACTCCTTATTGAACCAGGATTGGTCCACTGACTTGATGGTAATGGTAGAGTGAGGGATATGCCGGGCCATAAGGTTACAGATTGTGGTGGAATACAATTCTGCTGCTGCTGATGGCTCATAGCACCTCATGGATGCCAGTTTTGAGCTGCTAGATCTATCCCATTTAGCACAGTGGTCATGCCACACAACACGATGGAGGGTGTCCTCAGTGTGAAGACAGGACATCATCTCCACAATGGCTGTGCGGTGGTCACTACCAATACTGTCATGGACAGATGCATCTGCGACAGGTAGGTCGGTTTTTCCCTCGTGTTGGTTCTCTCACCACCTGTCGCAGGCCCATATTGGCAGTTATGTCCTTCAGGACTCGGCCAGCTCTGTCAGTAGTGGTGCTACCGAGCCGCTCTTGCATTGAATTCCCCGACCCAGAGTACATTCTGTGCCCTTGCTACTCGCAGTGCTTCTTCCAAGTGGTGTTCAACATGGAGGAGTACTGATTCATCAGCTGAGGGAGGGTGGTAGGTGGTAATGAGCAGGAGGTTTCCTTGCCCATGCTTGGCCTGAAGCCATGAGACTTCAATGGGGTCCAGAATCAATGTTGAGAACTCCCAGGGCCACTCCATCCTGACTGTATACCACGGTGCCACCACCCCTGGTGGGTCTGTCCTGCCGGTGGGACAGGACATACGCAGGGATGGTGATGGAGGAGTTTGGGACATTGGCTGAAAGGTATGATTCTGTCAGGCTGTTGCTTGACTAGTCTGTGGGACAGCTCTCCCAATTTTGGCACAAGTCCCCAGATGTTGGTGAGGAGGACTTTGCAGGGCTGACTGGGCTGGATGCGCCATTACTGTATCTGTAGCTGGTGCCAAGGTCGATGCCGGGTGGTCCATCCGGTTTTATTCTTATTATTGTGTTTCGTAGCGGTTTGTTACAACTGACTGGCTTGCTAGGCCATTTCAGAGAGCAGTTAAGAGCCAACCACATTGTTGTGGGTCTGGAGTCACATATAGGGCAGGTAAGGACGGCAGATTTCCTTCCCTAAAGGACATTAGTGAACCAGATGGGTTTTTATGACAATCCAATAGTTTCATGGTCAACATTACTGATACTTGTAATTATTCCAGATTCATTTAATTAACTGAATTTAAATTCCCCAGCTGCCGTGGTGGGATTTGAACTCACGTGTCTGGGTCATTCGTCCACACCTCTGGATTACTAGCCCAGTGACATTACCACTACAATACCGTTCCCTTGATTGATTAATGTTGCTAATGTTCCCAGAGACAGGCTCTGGATCATACAAATGCAGGGAACTTGTGATCTTCAAAGCCTTTGGCAGTTCGGTGCCTGCGATGGAGCTGGGCTGCAGGTCCAGGTGGAGCATTAATGGCTTCCCTTCTGAGGCACAGCTTCCACCAGCAGTGCTCCTATGCCAGGTGAAGGTAGGAGCACTTCAAGCTGTAAATCCTGGAGTGGGGCACTGATGGGTGGGTGCCGGATGTTGGGTGTCATATACCTCTGGTGCTGTCGGACCAGCCTAACATCCATGCATTTTTTTCTCCTGCTCATTCTCCTCTTGTCTTTCCAAGATAAGCAAATAGGGGTATCGAAATGGGAATCCCATAGTCATCATCATCATCATCGGCGACCACTCGAATTCGAGTATGGTATGTCCTTCATCAGTCATCTACTTGTGGGTCTTCAGGTGGCTGTGGAGGCCAATCCGAGATCCACAGACTCTACTACAGTGTGGGCATGTAAGACTATTGGTAGTGACTGGGGTATGGGTCTTCTTAAGTTGTTGTCTCTCCTTACGGTGCTGGCATTTATCCTCAGCGGCACGCTGGAGATTCTTTTCATGTAGTGCGGCACCGTTGTGGATGCATTTTCTCCAATTGTCTCTGTCCAGTGCGATTTCCTCCCAGTTATTAATATCAATATGGAACTTTTTAAGGATTACTTTGATGTTATCTTTGTAACGCTTCTTTTGACCACCAGGAGACCTCTGCCCTTCCTTCAACTGGGAGTACAGAACCTGTTTTGGGAGACGTGAGTCTGACATGCGAATGACATGTCCAATCCATCGGAGTTGATGTTGCATGATGAGCGTAGTGATGCTGTAGATATTGGCCTCTTCAAGTATACTCCAGTTGGTATGCTTGCCCTCCCAGCTGACCCTCAAGATTTTGCGTAGAGAGCGTTGGTGGTATTGCTCTAAGGCTTTGAGATGTCTACTGTACGTAGTCCAGGTTTCAGCTCCATATAAAAGGGTGGGAAGGATGATGGCTTTGTACACAAGAATTTTAGTTTGGACTTGGAGGTCATGATTTTCAAAGACTCCCCTCAGTTTAGAAAAGGCTGCACTTGCACAACTCAGACGGTGATGGATTTCAGAATCAATGTCAGCTTTGGAGGATAAATGGCTACCAAGATATGGAAAGGTGTTGACATTTTCAAGGGTGTTATTATCAATCTTTATAGAGGGAGGAGTTGCAAGCTGATTAGGTGATGGCTGGTGGAGCACCTGGGTTTTCTTTATATTCATGGTGAGGCCCAGAAGCTTGTAGGCTCTGGAAAAAGCATTCAAGGTGTTTTGTAGATCATGCTCGGAAAGAGCTGTGATGGCGTTATCATCTGCATACTGTAACTCCATAATGGTAGTGATGGAGACTTTGCTCTTGGCCTTAAGCCTGTTGAGATTGAAAAGTCAGCCATCAATACGGTAAAGGATTTGAATTCCGGTGGGCAGATCATTGCCGATGAGATGGAGGATAACTGAGATGAACACTGCAAAAAGGGTTGGAGCAATGATGCAGCCCTGTTTTACTCCTGTCTCAACTGTAAAGGGCTCTGAAATAGAACCGCTGCTGCTGAGAACTGCTGCGGACATGTTGTCATGTAGCAGCCTCAGAACTAAGATGAATTTATCGGGGCAACCAAGCTTAGACAAGATATGCCATAAAGTCTGGCGGTGGACGGTGTCAAAAACTTTAGTTAAGTCTATGAACGCTATGAACAGTGGTTGCTTTTGTTCACGGCATTTCTCCTGTAATTGACGTGCTGTGAAGATCATATCAGCTGTTCCTCTGGATGGTCAGAAACCACACTGTGACTCCAGAAGCACCTCCTCAGATAACGGCAAAAGTCTGTTAACAAGGACACGGGCAAGCACTTTTCCTGTGGAAGAAAGAAGGGAGATACCTCGGTAGTTACCACACACCGACTTTTCCCCCTTTTTAAAGATAGTAACAATCAAAGCGTCTCTGAGATCTTGTGGAATTTCTTCCTGCTGCCATATTTTTAGGAGGAAGGCATGTATGTGTGTCAGGAGCTCAGGGCCACCTTTTTTAAGGATTTCTGCTGGCATCCCATCTGAGCCGGCAGCTTTGTTGTTTTTCATGGACCTGATGGCATTCTGCACTTCTACAATGCTTGGGGGTGCCCCCATTTCCTTCCTTTCTGGTCTCTGCGGTAATTGCTTGATGGACTCCAGGTCTGTGCTACTGTGTCGGTTGAGCAGTTCTTGAAAATGCTCCCTCCATCTTGTGTCAATTGCCTCCTTGTCCTTGAGCAGAGTTAAACCGTCCTTAGAGCGTAAGGGGTTTAAGCCACGGTAGCTTGGTCTGAAAACTGCCTTGGTGGCACTGAAGAAGCCTCTGGAGTCCCCAGTATCAGCCATACGTTGTATTTCTAGGGACTTTTGAGACCACCAGTTGTTCTTCATCTCCCTTATTCTCTGCTGGACATCTGCCTTAACTCTCGCATGAGCCTCTCTTTTGGCCTTGCTGCTGATGTTATTTTGCCAGGCGCAGAAAGCTTTCCTTTTCCTTTCTATGAGCTGCTCAATTTCTGAGTCGTTCTCATCAAACCAGTCCTGATGTTTTCTGGACTTGAAACCGAGTATGTTCTGGGAGGTGTTGAGGATAGTGGCTTTCAGCAGTTCCCAATGTTCTCCAGTATCATGTGGGTATTCCTTTGGAAGACTTTGCCTGATGGAATCCTGAAAGCACTGCTGTATGGCAGTGTCCTCAAGACATTCAATGTTTAATTTTGGCCGGAACTGCTTCTTCTGAGCACGTATCTTGGGCTTTAGTTTGAGGGACATAGTTGCTCGGATAAGGATGATCTGTCCAGCAGTCATCAGTGCTGAACATGGCCCTAGTGACCAGAACATCACGACGATCCCTTGCCCGTACAATGACATAGTCAATGAGATGCCACAATTTTGAGTGGGGGTGCCTCCAGGAGGTTTTGTACTTGTTTCTTTGTCGGAAGAAAGTGTTTGTGATTATGAGGTTGTGCTCAGCACATTTAGTGAGAAGAAGTAATCCGTTTGAGTTGGAATTTCCGATGCCCTCTTTTCCTATGATGCCTTTCCATAGTTGGTAATCCCGACCGACCCTGGCATTGAAGTCCCCAAGAAGAATGACTTTATCGTCTTTTGGGATACCAGACAAGGTTTTATCCAGGTCAGCATAGAAGATCTCCTTTACTTCATCTAGCGAATCCAGGGTGGGAGCATAAGCACTCACAACTGTTGCCATCTGATTGTTGGATAGGGTTAGATGCATTTTCATGAGGCGTTCATTGATTCCCACAGGAAATTCGGAGAGTTGGCTAACAAGTTCATTTTTGATGGCAAATCCAACTCCATGGATCCGGGGGGTTTCCGTTGGCTTCCCTTTCCAGTAGAATGTGTAACCCCCCTTCTCCTCCTTCAATTGACTTTCTTCTGCCAGTCGAGTATCAGATAGGGCCGCTATATCAAAGTTGCATCGTTTCAGCTCTCTGCATACGATGGCCGTCCTTCTCTCCGGTCGATCACTTGTTGCACTGTCTACTAGTGTCTGCACATTCCATGCTCCGAAGTTCAATTTTCTGTCTTTAGGACCGCATTTTGGTGACCCCTCTGGATGCGGTATTCCAGACAGGGTGTTATTGTGGCAGGCTATTTTTGGGGCACCTTTTCTAGCCCCCTCCCTGTTCAGGGTGAGCAGAGCGGATCCTAAATAGGGCTGCTCAGTCGTGGATGTAGCTGCCGGGGGGCTCCCCTGCCTCGATCCAGGAGCCCGACGACTGAATCAGACACCCACCGCCTAGTGTGCCAGCTTGTGATTAGGAGTTTTCAGACCTCACAATCCTGCCCCCATCACCACTTATTGATCGCCACAGGACTTTACGCTGGCATGTTGTAGAGGTAAATGTAGATCCCTCTGAAGGACGCCTGTGCGTGGTATCTTTTAGCGTGGGGTGGTTGGTGCACAGCCAGCCACCACACGATCCTTGACAGAAAAGGGGCCAGGGTCCAGTGGCAAGGAAAAACCAAGAAAACTGGAGACCCCTCTCTGCTGCAGCCTTCTTCCACCTTCACAGCCATTGTGGTGCTTCTCGCAGCCCCTGAACCAAAGTGACTCAGAGTTACCACCGTCATCCACCTGTTCCACCGTTGAGGACTTGGTATGGATCGTGTTAGATCCGTGGTTCAGTGGATAAATAATTACTCGGATGCTGTACATAAACAAATAACAGGTCTTTACTGGAGGAGGGTAATCTCTAGACTGGGGTACAGAGGCATGCGCACAGCTTATATACCGGTGTGGTCACTGCCGGTACTACAGTATACAGGAGCTGTAAAAAGTAGTTCTGACTTAAAGCACATACACTACAATTCCTCCCTTTTTAGATTAATAATACCCCCTTAATATTCAAATAACAATTACATTTTTACATGTACATTCAATAACAAAAGTCAATTTATAGATTCAGTCTTTGGGGCGGCTTCCTGACCCTTTCGGGATAGCGCCTTTCCGGAGGTTCTTGTTCTTGGTGCAAAGGCGATTCTGACCCCCTTTCATCGGGTAGTTCATCGGGTTCCACTGCTACTGGGTCTGAAGTAGATGCTACCGGTATGTCGGGTTCATCCCCAGGTACTCGAGACATGGGGTTGACGCATTCCTGTGATGCTAAGATCTGATCGACGTGGCGCCTCACAATGTTCTCCCCGACATCCATTGTGTACATTAATGCCCCCTGCCTTGTACATATCGTTCCAGATTGCCACTTCTCTGTTCGATAGTCCCGGGCCAAGACTGGTTGCCCTACATTGAAGCTCCTTGTCGGCTTCTCGTTGATGTGCTGGAATTGTTTGTCCTCAACATTTCTTCGCACATTTGGTCTGAGCAAGTCCAGACGAGATCTCAACCTTCGGTTAAAGAACATCATGGCCGGGGTCTGGTTGGTAACTGCATGTGTCGCGTTTCGGTAGGCTAATAAGAAATTGTCCATCTTATGCTGTAGTGGAATTTCCTCGTCGCACATGCCCTTTATCGCCTTCTTAAAGGTTTGTACGAACCTCTCAGCCAATCCATTGGTGGCTGGATGATACAGGGCGGATGTGTAATGCCTTACCCCATTCCTTTTCATGAATTTTTGAAACTCGTCGGACACAAACTGTGGTCCATTATCAGAGCAGATCTGCTCTGGCAACCCGTTTCTGGCAAATATGGTCCGTAGGACTGCAATCGTTTTCTCTGTAGTGGTTGAAGACATCTTTATCACCTCAGGCCACTTTGAATGAGCATCCACTGCTATTAAGAACATTGAGTCCATGAATGGACCAGCAAAATCAATGTGCACCCGTTGCCATGGAGAGGAGGGCCACTCCCATGGGTGTAGAGGGGCATGTGGCGGTGCATTTTGGACCTTCTGGCATCCTAAGCAGCTCTTAGTTAGGTCTTCGATTTGTTGATCGATTCCCGGCCACCACACATAAGCCCTAGCTAGGCTTTTCATTTTCACTCCCCCCAGATGACCTTCATGTAGCTCATTTAGCACTCTCTCCCTTAACTTGGGTGGAATCACCACTCTGGATCCACACATCACTGTCCCCTGGCATACTGACAGCTGTTCTCTTCTGGATGAGAATGCTGGCAACAGTGAATCGCCATGTGTTGGCCATCCCCTCACCGTCAATTCATATACCCGTGACAGTGTCGGATCATTGCGGGTCTCCTTCTCTATATCCGCGTTTGTTACTGGCAATCGTTCAATTATCGACGAATAAAATATCTCGATAGGGTCCACTGCTGGTGCTTCCTCCACAGTAGGCAGTGGCAGGCGTGATAGCCCATCAGCGTTCCCATGCTGTCTCGTGCCTTTATATTCTATTTCATATTGATTCGCCCCTAGAAACAGGGACCATCTTTGTAACTGCTGTGCAGTCATTACTGGCACGCCCTTCTTAGGATTAAAAATGGAGACAAGTGGTTGGTGGTCAGTCAGCAAGGTGAACTTCTGTCCATGCAGATAGTGGTTGAATTTTTTTACTCCCCATACTAGGCTGAGGGCCTCCCTGTCAATCTGGGCATAGTTGCGCTCGGCTGAGGTTAGTGACCGAGATGCAAAGGCTACTGGCCTCTCCAACCCGTCTGGGAATTTGTGCGACAGCACCGCTCCAATGCCGTAGGGTGATGCATCACATGCCAAACAAATTGGTAGTGCTGGGTTGAAATGGGCCAACACCTCTTTTGATGTGATCAATTCTTTACACTTCTGGAAAGCTCGTCTACGTTTGTCATCCCACTTCCATGGTACCCCTGTTTGCAGTAGGGTGTTCAGCGGGTGTAATACCGTAGACAAATTTGGTAAGAACTTGTGGTAATAGTTTACCAGCCCGAGGAACGACCTCAGTTGTGACACATTTTCCGGTGCTGGAGCCTTGACTACTGCCTCTATCTTGGCAGGGGACTTATGTAACCCCTCTTCATCGATGACGTGGCCGCAATACGAGATCTGTTTCTGGAAAAACTCGCACTTGTGGCGATTAGCTCGTAGCCCATATTCCTTTAATCCGGTGAGCATCTTCTCCAAGTTAGCGAGGTGATCACCGTCATTTTCGGCTGTGACCAAGATGTCGTCCAAATAACACTGGATCCCTGGAATCCCTTGCAGGACCTGATCCATCGCCCTTTGCCAGATAGCTGGAGCCGAGGCTACTCCAAACACCAGCCGGTTGTATTGATAGAGACCTTTATGGGTGTTGATCGTAAGGTAATGTTTCGAAGCTACTTCTACCTCCATTTGCAAGTACGCCTGGGCTAGATCAATTTTGGTGAAGCGTTTACCACCAGATAGCGAGGCGAAAATATCCTCAATTCGTGGAAGCGGATATTGCACCGTGTGAAGGACTGGGTTCACTGTCACCTTAAAATCCCCACAGATGCGGACCTTCTTTGGTTCCCCAGGCGTATTACTCAACGACCTCTTCATTACAGGAATGATGGGTGTAGCCCACTTGCTGCAGTCCACTTTGGACAGTACTCCTGAACGTTCCAACCCTTCCAGCTCTGCTTCGACAGCTGGTCTGATCGCATAAGGCACTGGTCTGGCCTTCAGAAGCTTTGGGCTTGCATTTTCCTCTATTTTAATTTTTGCTGTTATTCCTTTTAGTGTTCCTAGTCCCTCCTGGAACACTTCTTTTGCGTCAGTTAGCATTTTTGACAGTCGTCCAGGTGTGACGTCGTCATCCTTTTTGGCCTCCACCTTCAGTGCCTGTATGGAATGCCAATCTAAATGTATCTTCCGGATCCATTCACGTCCTAGCAGTGGTGGTCCTCCATTTGGCAATACATATATATCCATTTTAGGTATTTCCTGACCTTTATATGTCACTTTCACCCTTATTTTTCCTTTGGGGTAGACTTTTTGCCCCATATACGTCTTCAAGACAATCTCTGTAGCTTTCAAGGGTATGTGTGAAAATAGCCGCTTGTAGTCTCTTTGATTTATGACTGTTAGAGCTGACCCTGTGTCCAATTCCATTTCCACTTGGACTCCGTCTATCTTGAGTGTAACCCAGATAGTCTGGTGATCCTCCATTTTGGTTACATTATGTTGTTTCAGACAACCCAGCTCCTTGCTTCTGGAGTCTGTGTCACTTTTCTGTTTGTCTGAACCACTGTCCATCACCTGGTGTACCTTTTTGTACTTCTCCTGTGGAGATTTCTTACTGTTGGTTTTCTTCCCAGACCTGCAGACTCTTGCTATGTGTCCTGCTTTCCCACACTGTCTACACACTTGGTCCTTGAACCAACAATCTTTCTGGTCATGTGTTGTTCTGCCGCAGCGATAGCACTTCCCTGTTCCATAGGTCATTTCGTTGGTGCCATATTCTTGCGGTCTCCGTTGTATCTCTGCAGCGCCCCTTGCGGCTGCTTCGTGTGATACTGCCATACTGAAAGCTTTGTCCAGCGTATGGTCCTTTTCTGATAGAAGCCGTTTCTGGGTTCCTTCACTTTGTAGCCCACACACAAACTTGTCCCTTAACGTGTCTGCTAGTCCCGCTCCAAACTGGCAGTATTTTGATAGCTTGCGCAGTTCCGTTAGGTACTCAGCATTGCTTTCGTCTTTGAGTTGGTTCCTTTTATGGAACTTAAATCGTTCTGCTATCAGCAGCGGTGTGGGGTTTAAGTGGTCCTGTAGGATTTCTACTATGCTTTCCAAATTCTTGTTTACCGGCTTCTCTCGGGTTATTAGATTTCGCAGTAACCCATAAGTTTTTGCACCCATGGAATTTAACAGAACCAGTGCTTTATTAGCATCTGTCACTTCATTCGCCCTGCAGTACACCTCAATACGTTCCACATATGTCGCCCAATCTTCGACTTCATTGTCGAACGTAGAGATACTGCCACTCTTTGGCATCCTTGGTTGTGCGTTAACTATCACCAATGGCGCCTCCCGCGCTTCCCCTTCTTCTCCGCTGGCACAAAATGGCATCTCCCGCGCTTTCCTTCCTTCCCGCGCTCACCCGTCTTCTCCGATGCGGCTTTGCAAAATGGCGTCTCCCGCGCTCTTCCTTCTTCTCCGCGGCTCAATGGCGCCTCCCGCGCTCTCCCTGCTTCTCCGCAGCTCAATTGCATCTCCCGCGCTCTCCCTGCTTCTCCGCGGCTCAGTGGCGTCTCCCCTTGCTTCGCCCCACGGACCCTGATCAGCCCGTGATCCCTGGCTGTGCTCTGCGCATTCTTCTCTTGATATTTGTCGACGCCGCTCAGTCTAGAACTCTGCTGTTTCTTACCCTCTCTCTCTCCGGTTTGCAGTATTTTTCCTCGACGCCGCTCGGTGATCAACCCCCGGCTGCGCCCTGCTCTCTTCACCCTCTTTCTTACCCCGTCGACACTGCCCGGCTCTCTCTCTCTGCCGTCGGTCGGCTCCAGCCGCCGCTGCTCGGGAAGGGTCTGCTCTGGACCTGTCGTCGGTCTCTTACTGCTCGTTTTGGCTGGGGAACCAAGCCCGGCTCTCCACAGCCTCCCCAGCGAAGTTGGATCTCTGCCTGACTGCTGGGTGGTTGCTCGCGGTCGACGCCCATGTTCCTGGACTCGACTATTTTTTTATTTTTTTTTATGTTGCAGGTAGATTCGCATCAACACTCGTCGCCACTGTTAGATCCGTGGTTCAGTGGATAAATAATTACACGGATGCTGTACATAAACAAATAACAGGTCTTTACTGGAGGAGGGTACTCTCTAGACTGGGGTACAGAGGCATGCGCACAGCTTATATACCGGTGTGGTCACTGCCGGTACTACAGTATACAGGAGCTGTAAAAAGTAGTTCTGACTTAAAGCACATACACTACAGATCGCACTTCATCTGGAACCTCCCCCTTGACCTTACCACCTTGGGTGACCCTGCCAAGAGCTGTGCTCCCGACGGCATCGCTTACAGGTTCATAGGTTCATGCAAGCCTCTCCACCACGACAAGGTGGCGATCCAAGGAAAGGGAATCCCATAGTGGCATCTGAAGAATGGGTGAGTGGCAAAATGGAAGCACCGCAAGTGAAGAACAAAAGGTAGATGTTGAAACAATGTTTGACAACGAACAAACTGATGTGCCTCAATAAATCCGAGACTCGATGTTAGCGAAACAAAACAAGGCTTTTATTGACTTAGAAGGTAACACACAGAGGA
Organism: Somniosus microcephalus; assembly: GCF_052327205.1. Lineage (NCBI taxonomy): Eukaryota > Metazoa > Chordata > Chondrichthyes > Squaliformes > Somniosidae > Somniosus > Somniosus microcephalus. The sequence goes on along the minus strand of NC_140987.1, from coordinate 362,446,308 downwards.
GAATGTATCTTCCATCCAGAGGTCTGCCGTACTGGATGTGCTGCAGGCTGGGCCAGCTTACATAGGAGCCAGGTATGGGCGGAGCCCTACACACAGTACAATACAATGGAAATGAAACTGAAACCAACCACAGTCACAGGCAGAGAAATACTGATGAGTGATGAATGGAATATTTCATCACACAAACAAACATCGAAACTCAGCTTAGAAATAAGAAAAGAAATAAACTTGCTTTTCAATAGGACCTTACATACTTTCAGGATGTCCTAAAGTGCTCCACAGCTAAATAAATGTTTTTGCAGTGCAGTCGCTGTTGTAATGTAGGCAAATATGGCAGTCACTTTGTGCACAGCAAGTTCCACAAATAGCAATGATAACAACAACAACAACTTGTATTTATATAGCGCCTTTAATGTAGTAAAACGTCCCATGGCGCTTCACAGGAGTATTATAAGACAAAAAATTTGACACCGAGCCACATAAGGAGAAATTAGGGCAAGTGACCAAAAGCTTGGTCAAAGAGGTAGGTTTTAAGGACGTCTTAAAGGAGGAAACAGAGGTAGAGAGGCAGAGAGGTTTAGGCAGGGAATTCCAGAGCTTAGGGCCGAGGCAGCTGAAGGCATGGCCACCAATGATTGAGCGATTATAATCAGGGATGCTCAAGAGAGCAGAATTAGAGGAGCGTAGATATCTCGGGGGGTTGTGGGGCTGGAGGAGATTACAGAGATAGGAACAGGCGAGGCCATGGAGGGATTTGAAAACAAGGATGAGAATTTTGAAATCGAGGCGTTGCTTAACCGAGAGCCAATGTAGGTCAGCACGCACAGGTGAATGGGACTTGGTGCGAGTTAGGACACGGGCAGCCGAGTTTTGGATGACTTCAAGTTTACATAGGGTAGAATGTGGGAGGCCAGCCAGGAGTGCATTGGAATAGTCAAGTCTTGAGGTAACAAAGGCATAGGTGAGTGTCGTGTATTGATTGCGAGTTTGACACCAGTCAATATGGTAATGTAATGTGTGAGTTTAACACCAGTTAATACGGTAATGTAATGTGCAATGCATTATGGGAATTACCTGGGAAAGCAGCAGTCAGCCATTTTACCAATAAAGTAAAGATCACAGTTAGAAGCCTGTCTGTCTGACTCTGATTTAATTCGACGTATCTACATGCTTGATTGAACGTATTAAAGCATAGATACAACATTGGCAATGAGGATAACAGACAGAATCTTTTTAAAAAGGTAGTTGTCCAAGTTTTAGTTAGCTAGGATGGAGAAGACCGGCATTCGAAATTTTGCATGTTTCGCTGAGCCAGCCACGTTGGGTCCCAGATGGACGAGGTGGTTAACGTCTTTTGAGCTTTATGCCGACGGCAAAGGACTCATTATCGACGATACCTTTACAGGTGCCACAAAGCAGAGGAGAAGAGCTCTACTTCTACACCTAGCAGGACCAGATGTCCAGGATATCTTTTCGACTCTACCGGACACAGGAGAGCCAGCAGACTACACGGCGGCGGTTAGTGCTTTGAATCACTACTTCGTGCCCCAGGTCAACGCAGCATTTGCTAGACAGACTTTTCATAAGTTGTCCCAGAAGACAGGTGAGACTGTGCAACAATTTGCTACTCGCTTGCAGCAGGCTGCTAAAGACTGTGCTTTTGGGGGGGATGCGGATAATCAAATAAGAGACGCTATCCTGAGTAGGTGCACGTCAGCCTATGTGCGGAGGAAATTGCTAGAGGAAGGGCATGGTCTAACGCTTGCCTGCACGTTACAATTGGCCTCACTATGTGAAAACGTCGAGGAGCAGATGTCAGCCATGTCATGTACAGAGAAGGCGGAGACAGATACTGTTCGTCGTGTAACACAGAAAAGAGGGTATTATGTGAAAAGCTCGACAGTGAAACCAAAAGGAAATGGCGATAGGAACGAAAGGAAATGTTACAGATGTGGACACACAGACCACATGGGCAGAGATCCGAAATGCCCAGCACGCGGACAAACGTGTCATAAGTGCAAGGGAATGGATAATTTCTCCAAAGTATGCCACACAAAGGGTACAAAGAAACACAGTGCGAACAATGTAGACGAACAAAATAACTGTGCATTTGCTGTTACTGGAAATAACGTGACAGAGAGACCTTTTGTGTGGAGGGAGTAAACCTGAGAATGTTAATTGATTCGGGTGCAACCAATAATGTGATAGATGAGAATACATGGGAAGGATTAAAGTCAGAATACATGAAGTGTCAGTCACATGTCCCTAAGACAGAGAGAGTTATTTTCTTATGCTTCTAGCCGACCACTGTCAGTTAAAGGTGTATTCACATGTGGGATTACAATAGGTAAGAGAACTGAGCAGGCGGAGTTCATGGTGGTTAAAGGCCATGGAGAGCCGTTGCTAGGAAGGGAGACAGCCATGAAACTGGGAGTTTTAAAAATAGACGTAGATGTCTCAGCTGTGGTAGATGTAAGACAGCTACTAGAACGGTGGTATCCAAAGGTGTTCCAGGGAGTAGGAAGGTTGAACACAAAACAGATCAGTTTGTATATCGACCCACAAGTGAAGCCTGTGGCCCAGCCACTCAGGCGTATACCATTCAACTTAAGGGGGGCAGTAGAGGCCAAAATAAAACAATTGAGGGACATGGACATTATTGAACCTGTAACTGGTCCCACCCCATGGGTAAATCCTGTGGTTATTGTACCAAAAGTGGATAAGGATGTAAGGTTATGCCTAGACATGAGACGAGCAAACCAGGCAATAGTGAGGGAACGATATCCAATCCCCACCGTTGATGAGATACTCCAAGGTATGAACGGCTCGACGGTGTTTAGTAAGCTAGACCTGAAATGGGGTTATCACCAGCTAGAACTGACCCCTGAGTCACGAGAAATCACAACGTTTGCAGTACATAACGGAGTATACAGGTACAAGAGGCTGATATTCGGTGTATCTTCAGCTAGTGAGCAATATCAGCACGAGATAGCTAATGCCTTAGCTGGAATAGAGGGTGTTGAAAACATCTCAGACGACATTATCGTGCTTGCACACGACCAGGAAACGCACGACAGACACCTGCACGCTCTCATGACCAGACTAATGGAAAGTGGACTGACACTAAACTCAGAGAAGTGCCAATTCAACATGGACTGATTGATTTTCATGGGAATCCTGTTGTCTGAAAAGGGCATCGGACCAACAACAGAGAGAGTGCGAGCGGTGGCAGAAGCTCGGGAACCAGAGAATGTTACAGAGGTGAGGAGTTTCTTGGGACTCGTTGGGTACAGTAGCAGATTCATCCCGCAGTTTGCAACGCTATCAGAGCCACTGCGACGCCTGACGAGAAAAGACACACCATTTAAATTTGGATCACAACAGAGACAGTCATTCAGTGCACTCAAGGAAGAGTTGGCCAGAGCCGGCACTTTAGCATATTTTGATAAGGATGCACCAACCAAGGTGATAGCAGATGCCAGTCCTGTAGGTTTAGGCGCAGTACTAGTTCAGAACCAACAGGGACAAGAGGTGCCAATATGCTATGTAAGTCGTAGTTTAACAGACTGTGAGAGGAAATACTCTCAAACAGAGAGAGAGGCCTTAGCTCTTGTATGGACTTGTGAGAGGCTGCATCCATATGTGTATGGCCGAAAATTTAACTTGGTAACTGACCATAAGCCATTACAAGTGATATACAGCCCACACCCTAAACCCTGTGCCCGTATAGAGAGATGGGTACTTAGATTGCAGCCGTACGATTTTAAGGTGATACACATTCCAAGCAAGCAAAACATTGCAGACCCACTGTCATGATTGCTGGGGGGGACAGCAAAACAGGAGAGACATTCTCATGGCTCAGATGAATACGTGAGATTTGTAGCTGTGAATGCGACACCAAAAGCACTCACTACTAGAGGTGGAGGTGGAGCTCTACTGACCTAGAGCTGATTGAGGTACAGAAGGCAATCACAAACGGACATTTTGAGAACTGTAAAGCTTATGCAGCAATTGCAAACGAGCTGTGCGTAGTGGGGTGCAATGATATCAGCAAATAGTGATGTTATTTGCCTGTTTGATTATCATGTCTTACCAGCATAGTTGCCTGATTGATTACTTATGCCTGACCAGCAGAGGTCATGTGACAGAGACAAGCAGTTTGGTTTAGTTTCAGTTTCGTTCTAGATGGATTTCTAACATGATGTCTCCTGTAAATGCTGTTAACTGAGGTGAACATACTTTAGATAAAAAGTCATTCTCTTTCATAAATGTCTCATCATTGAACCCACAAAGAAATCAATACATGGTGTCAGAAGTGATTGAAAGAGATGAAGAGGAAAAATCTGAAGTTAAATCAGCTCTCCACAGATTAGCAAGCCAAAAGAGAAAATCGTCACTTACCTTGGAGAATAGCTAACGAAGTGAAAAAATGGACGGATTACACCCACCGGCGAAGCTTCAGTTAACAGGTAATGTGGCTGAAAATTGGAGGAGGTTCAAACAACATGTGGGGTTGTATTTAGCGGCAATCGGAGCTGACGAGAAAGGTGAAAAAATGAAAGCGTCACTATTCTTACATGTCGTGGGTGATGAAGCGCTGGAGGTGTATAATAACTTCACATTCGCTGCTGATGGAGACAAAATGAAGCTAGATAAAATAATGGAACAGTTTGAGGCCTACTGCATACCTAAACGTAACGTGACGTTTGAGAGGCACAGATTTTTCACATGTGTACAGAAAACGGGAGAGACTATTGATCAGTATGTGACTGAACTGAGAAACAGAAGCAAAACATGTGAATTTGGGGGACTGACAGACTCGCTGATAAAAGACAGACTGGTGTGTGGTATTCCAGATAATGGTCTAAGGGAAAGACTGCTAAGAGAGCAAGATCTAGACCTGGGAAAAGCCATAGCACTGTGTAGGGCTACAGAGACTGTGAAGTTGCAGGCAAAGGAGCTGTTCAGTGACAATAGCTGCAACGTGGATGCAGTGAGAATGAACGGATACAAACCGTTTAACAAAAAGAGCGCCAATGTGAAAAAAGAGGCGTGGCCAGCGAACAAAAATGAAAGGGGCAATCGAAAGTCATGTAGTCGATGCGGTACACAGCATCCACCAAAAAAGTGTCCAGCATATGGTAAAACATGCAATAGTTGCAACAAGAACAACCATTATGCCCGTTGCTGTAAGAACCAAGCGCAACAAAGCAAGGTCCATACAGTAGATGAAAGCAAGATAGAGGAGTTCTATGTAGATGTTGTGTCTGAAAACAAAAAAGAAGAAAGACACTGGATGTTGACACTAAAAGTGAATGACATACACATTCCATTTAAATTGGATACTGGAGCACAAGTTAATGTGATATCAGAGACTGATTTTAAGAAAATTAGACCCAGACCAAAGATACATGGAATAAAAGTGAAAGTGACAGGATACTCAGGTACTGATATACCAGTGAAAGGAAGATGCATTGTCAAAGTGACACACAAGGACAGAGAGCACACGCTAGCATTAATCGTGGTGCCAAAGGAGGTGCAAGCCATACTAGGTTTAAAAGCCTGTGAGAGACTGAACCTGGGAAAGAGAGTCCTCGTTGTGGAAAGCGAAGGAGAGACAGTCTATGATGAACTCATGAAAGAGTACAATGACCTATTTAAGGGTCTAGGCTGCATTCCAGGAGAACACACGATCAGAGTAGATAAAAGTATAACACCTTCATACATCCATGCAGAAAAGTTCCGTTTGCTCTTCAAAAGCAACTGAAGGCAGAGTTGGACAGGATGGAAAGCCTGAACGTGATTCGGAAGATAGATGAGCCAACTGAGTGGGTGAGTTCCCTCGTCGTAGTGGACAAAAAGAATGGAAAGCTCAGAATTTGCCTGGATCCAAGAGATCTAAACAGAGCAATAAAGAGAGAGCACGTCAAGCTTCCTACACGTGAGGAAATCATGTCACAGTTTGCAAATGCAAAGTATTTCAGCAAGTTAGATGCATCATCAGGATTTTGGCAGATGAAGCTGGACGAGGCAAGTTCAAGACTGTGCACATTCAACAGTCCATTTGGCAGATACAGATTCCTAAGGTTACCATTTGGCATTGCCTCAGCTCCTGAAGTGTATCACAAAACAATTCATATGATCTATGAGCACCTGGAGGGAGTTGATACATCAATGGATGACATCAAAATATGGGGAACCACGAGAACTGAGCATGACGAGAGACTGAAAAAAGTGCTGGAAGCAACAAGGAAAACAAACCTGAAGCTGAATAGAGAGAAATGCCAGCTCGGGGTGACAGAACTGACATTCGTGGGAGATATCCTTAGCAGTGAGGGCATCAGACCAGATCCCAGAAAGGTGTCCGCCATTGAGAATATGCCAAAGCCACAATGCAAAAAGGACGTGCAGAGGTTTAATGGAATGATCAACTACATGGGGAAATTCATATCCAACCTCTCAGAAAAGATGGCGCCACTGAGAAGACTAACTGAAAAGAACAAAAAATGGGAATGGAATCATGAGCATGAGAAGTCATGGAGCGATCTAAAGAAACTGCTCACAGAGGAACCAGTTCTGAGGTTTTATGACCCAGCGAGACCCATCAAGATATCATCAGATGCATTACAGAGTGGGCTCGGTGCCGTTCTTCTGCAAAAATATGACTACTGGCAACCTATTGCATATGCATCGCGCTCAATGACAGACGCGGAGACGCGATATGCTCAAATAGAAAAGGAGCTGCTCAGCATCACATACGCCTGTGAAAGATTTCACCAGTTTGTGGCAGGACAAGCAATCAGTGTAGAGACTGACCATAAGCCCTTGATTGCATTGTTCCAAAAGCCACTAAATAGCTGTCCGCTTAGAATACAAAGAATGATGATCAGGCTGCAACGCTATACACTGAATGTTGCGTACACACCGGGTAAGCTGATGTATACAGCAGACACGTTGTCCAGAGCTGTTGACCCAAGTGAGCCCGCAAACACCAAAATGGATGAAAAAGTGAACGCCTACGTGGACATGATCACAAGTGCACTGCCCATAACAGATGCAAAAATGGAGCTCATAAAGACTGAGACAAACAAAGATGAAACAATGAGACGACTGAGGAAAAGCATCTTGGATGGATGGCCCAACATGAAGCAAGACTGCTCACCTGACATGGCAGAGTACTGGAACTGCAGGGCGGAACTATCAGTGGTCGAAGACATCATCTACAAAGGAAGTAAAATAGTTATCCCAAAGAGTCTGAGAAAAGAGATGTTAAAAAAGATCCATGGAGGACATCTGGGAATCGAAAAGTGTAAGAAAAGAGCACGAGAGGTGATGTACTGGCCACGAATCAACCAAGATGTGACAAATGAGGTGTCAAACTGCACAATATGCCTGAAATATCGAGCAAGCAATCCGGTAGAACCACTAAAGCCACACCCAGCGCCAGACAGACCTTACCTGAAGGTAGGCGCTGACCTATTCGTATGTCAAGGGAAGGACTATCTTGTAGTCACAGACTATTACTCCCTGTATCCAGAGGTTTGTAGACTGTACACCACCATTGCAGATGCTGTGATAACATGTATGAAAGCCATATTCTCCAGACATGGCGTGGCAAGCGAGGTCTTCACAGACAACGGACCCCAGTTTTACAATGCAAGTTTCCGACACTTTGCCAAAGAGTGGGACTTTGTCCACACAACGTCAAGTCTTCACTATCCACAGTCCAATGGACTAGTGGAAAAATCGGTCCAGACAGTGAAAAGACTGATGTACAAGGCAAAAGACAGTGGAACTGACTTCTACCAAAGCATGCTTGTATACCGCACAACGCTGCTCGAGTGTGGTAAGTCACCAGCCCAACTCCTGATGGGACGTCGGCTAAGGTCAAACCTACCCATCCCGGAGAACCTCCTGAAAACAAAAGAGGGGGAGAAAGTGAGGAAGTTCAAAGAACAACAGAAAGAAAAGCAAAAGTACTACTATGACAAAGGAACACAAAACTTACCTGAACTCCACACTGGTGACCAAGTAAGGTTGAAAGACAAAACAAACACATGGACTCAGAAGGGAACTGTCCTGAGTGAAGTTCAACCAAGATCATACACCATTCAGACAGATGAGGGTGCTGTTCTGAGAAGAAATCGTCGAGATCTTCTCATGGGACCAGCCACAGCAGGTCAAGAGACTGATACTGTTGAACAACCTGATCACACAGCTGAGAACCAATCATCTGAGGCAACAACTCAGATTCAAGGACAATCAATCAGAAAATCCTCAAGACACGTGAAGCCTCCTGAGAGACTCATTGAGCAAATTTAAGGACTATTGTTATAGAAGGAAGTAATGTTATCTTATTCTTTCTTCAAGTTCTAGTGTATTTACATATTTCATGTGAACACACAAAGCAAGGTTAAAAAACCTTGATCATGATAATGATAATGTAAGTTCATTAAGTGTTACAGTTAAAATGCAGATTAATACAAAGAAAACATGTTGTTAGTTAAAAGTAAAATACTTTTGTTTTAAGAAAAGGAGATGTAATGATATCAGCAAATAGTGATGTTATTTGCCTGTTTGATTATCATGTCTTACCAGCATAGTTGCCTGATTGATTACTTATGCCTGACCAGCAGAGGTCATGTGACAGAGACAAGCAGTTTGGTTTAGTTTCAGTTTCGTTCTAGATGGATTTCTAACATGATGTCTCCTGTAAATGCTGTTAACTGAGGTGAACATACTTTAGATAAAAAGTCATTCTCTTTCATAAATGTCTCGTCATTGAACCCACAAAGAAATCAATACATGGGGTACCTAGTTCTTTGGGGAACACGCATCATGCTACCCACAGTGTTACATGCACGAGCACTGGTGTTAGCACATGAAGGACACTTGGGAATAGTTGGAACAAAGCAACATCTCAGAACCAAGGTTTGGTGGCCTGGCATGGACAAGGCAGCTGAAAAACACTGTAAAGCGTGCCACGGCTGTCAGATAGTAGCCAGACCCGACCCACCTGAACCGTTGAGACCAACACCATTACCGGAGGGCCCCTGGCAGGATGTAGCTATAGACTTACTGGGACCCTTGCCATCCAACCACTCCATTCTTGTGGTAGTTGATTATTATAGTCGCTACTATGAATACGACATCATGACCTCCACAACAACAGAGAAGGTTATTGATAGTTTAGAGTCAATCTTCAGCCGTCATGGTTTGCCAATCACCCGCAAATCTGATAATGGTCCCCAATTCAGATCTGAATTATTCAAAGAATACTGTGAAAACAACGGGATCAAACACCTGAAAACGACAGCAAAATGGGCTCAGGCTAATGGAGAAGTCGAGCGCCAGAATGCATCGCTGATGAAGAGAATCAGAATTGCTCAGTCAGAAGGACTAGATTGGAAACGTGAACTTAGGAAATATGTGACTGTGTACAGGAGCATTGACCATGCCACGACAGGAAAGAGCCCGGCAGAGCTGCTCTTTAAACGGAAAATGAGAGGAAAGCTGCTAGACATCACAGAGTCGCGCGCAGACATGGAAGTACGTGATCGGGACGCAGAACAAAAAGGCAAGTCCAAACTGTACGCAGATGAACAGCAGAGAACACAATACTCAGAGGTGGAAGTTGGCGACACGGTGCTGGTACGGCAGGACAAAGTGGACAAGCTCACCACTCCTTTTAATGCCACACCGCACAAAGTTTTGAGTAAAACAGGGAGTCAAGTAGTAGTGGAATCTCCAGAAGGAGCACGCTACTCGAGAAACACTACGTTTGTGAAGAAATACAGAACCAATGGACCAAAGGACACATTCCATGAGCAGGAGGAAACACAAGGGACTGAGGACAGTATAGTAGACCCTGACACACATACCACTGTGACACAGGCAATACCCACTGACACCAACATGTCAGACATACCCAATACAGCCAGACTGCAAAGTGTTAAAAGAAAACCCCAAAGACTGTCTGATTATGTCACAACATAAACTGTGCGAGAACTGCATGGGTGATGTTAAATGTTTAAACCTGGGAATTATTTAGTTGTGTGGTAAGACACAAGTTTGTAAAAAGTTTATAAATCAATTAAGTTATGCAGTGTTATTGTAAGCAACTGTTTGTAAACTGCAAGTTTGTTTCCAAGGAAAAGGGGGATGTCGTGTATTGATTGCGAGTTTGACACCAGTCAATACGGTAATGTAATGTGCGAGTTTAACACCAGTTAATATGGTAATGTAATGTGCAATGCATTATGGGAATTACCCGGGAAAGCAGCAGTCAGCCATTTTACCAATAAAGTAAAGATCACAGTTAGAAGCCTGTCTGCCTGACTCTGATTTAATTCGATGTATCTACATGCTTGATTGAATGTATTAAAGCATAGATACAACAGTGAGGGTTTCAGCAGCAGGTGAGCTGAGGCAAGGGTGGAGACAGGCATTGTTACGTAGGTGGAAATAGGCGATCTTAGTTATGCTGCGGGTATGTGGTCAGAAGCTCATTTCAGGGTCAAATATGACACCAAGGTTGCGAACAGTGTGGTTCAGCCTCAGACAGATGTTAGGGAGAGGGATGGAGTCAGTGGCTAGGGAACGGAGTTTGTGGTGGGGACCAAAAGCAGTGGCTTCGGTCTTCCCAATATTTAATTGGAGAAAATTTCTGCTCATCCAGAACTGGATGTCGGATAAGCATTCTGACAATTTAGAGATCGCAGAGGGGTCGAGAGACATGGTGGTGAGGTAGAGCTGGGTGTCGTCAGTGTACATGTGGAAACTGACGCTGTGTTTTTGGATGATGTCGCCAAGGGACAACATGTAGCTGAGAAATAGGAGGGGGGCCAAGGATAGATCCTTGGGGGACACCAGAGTTAACGATGTGGGAGCGGGAAGAGAAGCCGTTGCAGGTGATTCTCTGGCTACGATTAGATAAATAAGAATGGAACCAGGCGAGTGCAGTCCCACCCAGCTGGCCGACAGTGGAGAGGCATTGGAGAAGGATAGAGTGGTCAACCATGTCAAAGGCTGCAGACAAGTCAAGAAGGACGAGGAGGGATAGTTTACCTTTGTCACAGTCACAAAGGATGTCATTTGTGACTTTGATGAGAGCCGTTTCAGTACTGTGGCAGGGGCGGAATCTGATTGGAGGGATTCAAACATGGAGTTGTGGGAAAGATGGGCTCGGATTTGGGAGGCGACAACACGTTCAAGGACTTTGGAGAGGAAAGGGAGGTTGGAGATGGGGCGGTAGTTTGCAAGGACAGAGGCATCAAGGGTTGTCTTTTTGAGGAGAGTGGTAACGACGGCAGATTTGAGGCAGAGGGGGACAGTACCTGAGGAGAGAGAACTGTTAACAATGTCAGCTAACATTCTGAAGGGATAATTACAGTCCTAGCCCTTTTGGGCTACCCCAGATCAGGCATATTCCCCAGACGTTCACCCTCAACTAAAGTTAGATAGCCGAATTCCATAAGATGCTTAAATGGGTCTAAAGGTTCAGGCTATCTCTCCCTAAAGGAAAGGAATGACTAAAGATGTTACCGTCCTCCGGATAGTACTTTTAATAAGTTGAACTAGACTGTAACCTTCCAGATATTATAAGGGTCCGGAATACCCCCCATAATTCTGCAACTCCTTACAAAAGAGTGTACAGAATGTGTGGGTTCGCGAGTCTATACAGAATTACTCTTTGAGACAATTCTAAAAATATATAGTTTTATTTAAGAGCCGACATTCAATTAACATCTGGTGAATCAGTCGCAACATTAAAATTCAAAATACAATTAGCTTACATTTCTTATTTCTCAGAGATCCTTATTCTCAAATCTTTACTTCGTTACATTTCTTATTTCTTACTTATTTCTAAATCCAGAACATCCACCAAAATCAAATAATAGTACCTCTTTGGACTCCCGAGATTCAAAGTTAAAGACTTACAGAGATGCCTCTGGAAAGTTGAGAAACGCCCTGCCCATTCAGCGTTTTCTGACGTTCTGTTAAAAAGGTCTTATTTTTATACCCTTTTGGCATTGATTTCTTCTTTGAAGTTCTCTGCTGATGTCAGCTAATTGTCTTATTCATTCACCCTGTTTGAATGTTTTCTATTTTACTACCAATTCAACTATTGCATGCATAATTATTTCTCTACCTTTAGGTGTTCCAAAAACCATCATACAAACAATGACAGCTATGGTTTTTGTTTGATGTCTTTCTTAACGAAGATTCTTCATTCATTTCTTAATATTGGCTTAACTGCTTTTTAGCAGACATTGGGGTTGATTTTAACTCAGCCATGAGGTGGGCTTTGAGGCGTGTGGGGGGTTAAAATCTCAAAAACTGGGGGTCGAGACCGCCCCCCCCACCTGGTTCCCGACCCCGAGCCATTTTAACTCAGGCGTGTCTGATGGTCCCGAAACAGTCCCGCCTCCAACAGGCGGGACTGGTCTTTAAGGCCCTTAATCAGCAATAATTGGCCTTTATAATCCCATTTTAACAGGCCCTTGTAGGAATAGGTGTATTCTTAACAAATAACGGAGCTTGACTCGGAAGAACAACAGGATTTTAATGTCGAATCAGATGAAGTACAGCAAACAACGTAGAACGATGCAGGAGAGTCGTGGAACAGGTCTTTCCCGAGTGTGGACGCCACGAGGACTGACTAGGCAGTCCGGAGGTTTGTGCGATGATGTCACTGCGTTTGTGTCGTGACGTCATCGCGTTGCTCGCGTTTCCCGCGCTTGGGGCGTCACGTGACTTGCGACGTGACGTCATCGCGTTTGCCCGCGCTTGGGCGGCCACGTGACTCGCGCGATGACGTCACCATGTCCACCCGGCACCCGACACCGGAGCTGGCCGTTGCGGCCGAAGTCGCGGGAGCGGGAGACCGAGCTGGCCCGGTCGCGTTCTTAAAGGGGCAACGGCCCGAACATGCAAACAGTATATACACAACGTTGAAGAGAATTATGCACAACAGGTAAGAGACATTCGGTAGTGCCACTACACCCTTGCATTTTTAACCCTTTTCCCATGTAAAACACGCCTGGTGGGGATCACGCCTGTAAAACCTGGCGTGAGCACTATTGGCTTGCTGACTATCAGCTGCAGGTTAACCATTAAAGAGGAGATTTGATCAGTCATCATTTGCAGGTGGCAGGACTTTGTTGTTTCAGGCCTGGGGCAACTTTTACCAGGTTTAACCACACCTGTGGAAGGTTGGAGCCTCACACACATCTCCAGTGTGATCTCCTGCGAAACCCCACTCGCCACCTTCACTCAGCGCTTCCTCAATGGAGGCATATACCAGAAGCATGGGAGCCATTTATTTCCTTCCCTTCTGGGCATTAGATGAGCTCGAACACCAGCCGCGGCACCAGCAGAACCAGGAACAACAGCAGCAGCAACAGGAGCGCCAGGCTGCTGTTCACCCACCTGAAGCTGCACAGGCCAGAAGGGGCCAGCACTTGGAAGTGGCTTGAGAGCACCTTACTGCACATCAGGGGGCCATGGGGACCCGTATCTGCACTAGCAGTCCTACTCAGAAGGACTTCCATGAAGGTCTGGTTTCTCTGTTCAATAGATGCCCATCGCTCCTCAAGAGATGTCATTCTATTATGAACACTCACCATGTTTTCCATACCTTGGCAACTTATCTCCTCTATGGAGGTTGCCATCCTTTCCATGGTGATGCGTTCATGCGCCAATGACTCCACAAAGGCTCTGCTCATGTTCGCTATGGACTCCTCCATTCGCTCCACACTTACATCAACCCTGGAGACAAAACCTGCCAGAGACTCCTGCATCTATTCCTGGAGTTACAGCCCCGCTGATCTTATGGATGGACCCAGAGGCAGAAGGTCGACATGCAGCTGAGCCGAGCTGGCAGAGTCCTGCGCCCTCTGACGAGCACTCTCCACTGCTGTCCCTGTCTTCACAATCTGCTGATGCTCACTTGTGAGCTGTGATACACCAGGTGACAACACTACTCTATGTCCCGAAGGTCCCACTGAGGTGTGAGTGTCTGCGCTGGTGCTGGGTGCGCTGAATTCTGCTGACGCTGCGCCCTCAGAGGCTGCTGATTCCTCTGAGGAGTCTGGAAGCTCAGGCTCTTTCTCCTCAACAGTGGGGACGGGGGCTCTCGATGGTCCTGTAGGGAGTGAAGGAAAGAGTTAGAGATGTGAGGTCAAGGTTACATGCACATTGCATATTGCAGATGATCATAGGTCCATCTGTTATAGCTTCAGAATCATTATCAGTGACTCATGCAATGTCAATGAGAGAGATGGAAAACTATTCTGTCACCAACTTGCTGTGATGCACCCCGCTGTCCGTCCCCCACTTGCGCCTCAGCCTCCAGTCCTACGATCTCCAGGACCACCACCTCCCAGGGGGCGAGGTGGGCTACAGATGGTGGCCCTCCTCCTGTCCTCGGTCGTTCTCTTTTATTGTGAGCTCTCTTTTCCTGCAATGAGGGAGACAAGTGGAGTTTGAGTGAAAATGATGGAGTGTAGAGAATCCATAGCATAGATGCTTCGAAGGAGACAAAGATGGAGTGAGGTGGCAAGACCAAGGGCCGACCCTGTGTGTTGTCAGTTGTTTTCATAGCATCACAGTGATAGGGAGTGTGAGGGCTGCATAGTCGAATAGTTAGGTGAATGTGAGCATAGGGAGAGAGGGAATGGGTAAGGGTGCATGGATGTCAGTGTCAAGTGGGATGTGGAGGAAGAGATTGCTAAAGCTGAGTGCTGGTGAGGAGAGGCAATGGAGATCAGATTGAGAGTGATGGGAACTTCATACTCACTTTTCCAGTGTGCTGAAGGTCATGAAATCTCTTCCTGCACTGTATCCAGGATCTGCGGGTAGCCGATAAGGAGTTGACCTCCTCTGCCACTTGCAGCCACGCAGCCTTTGTCTGCTGGGGAGGCATCTTCCTCCCTCATGAAGGGAAGAGCACCTCCTTGTGAGCTCTTGCTCCCTCCACTAAATCCTGCAGGGCAGTGTCGTCAAAACGGGGTGCAGACCTGTCTTTCTCTTGCCATTCTGCTTCCAGCTCAGTGTATCAGCAAATGCCAAAAGGTTGGCAGCCTGCAGAAGAAGCAAGGCTTGTTGCAGACCCTAAATGCAGCAGCAATAATGATGTCATATTATGCGACTTTCTGACTGGAAATACTCATTTGCCAAGGGTTCCCACACGTTGAAAATCAATTGGTCAATTGAGTTAAAATTGCATCAATCTCACACGCCCATTTAGATTCGTGTGGCAAACACCAAATTCGGGGAACCCAACAATTCCCTGCACCTGAGTTAAAATCGACCCCATTGTGTCTTTCCTTATTCTCCATGTTCAATACAAACACAATGCCATTGCTTGGTGTCATCTATTTGATGTCATATCTTCAAAGTCTTGTTGGTATGGTTTTTACTATATCTAAATTAAAGACACTTTGACCAGGGTGGTTCATGCATTTCTAGCTATCTCAATTGGTTGCATATTTAATCTTATGGTTCCTGTTTCCAAGTTTAACATAAAACTATTTGACCAGCAGTTGCTTCTTTACTTGATGTCATGTTTTCAAAGGCACATGCCTCTTTTAATGTTTGTGTTTCTGTTTTATCGTGTTAGCTCTTCACACTTTAAACTGGGTCTTCTCATTGTGTTCGTTGCAAACCGTAGACCTTTCGGAACCACCAATGGTTTGCTTCAATCTTTCATTGTTTTAGTATATTTAACTAATTCCCATTTCAAAGCTTGTTTACAACTTTGTTATCAACTGATCTTTTCTCAGAAGCCTGTTCTCTGTTTACAGCCTGTCTGCTGAGACGTGTGTCTTTTAAGCTTTCCAGGCTTTTAAACCCAGTATGTCTTTTATTAATAATATCAGAATTCTGTTCATAGTATGGATTATTTCTCTGAATCAAGGCTATTCCTTCACAACATAGGAGCCAGAAAAGGAAGTTGGGTGGTCAGCAGTTTGATGGGAATAGGGTTAAGGGAGCAGGAAATGGATCTCATGCTCATAACCAACCATAAAATCTGTTTTAGTGGTCGAGGGATAAATATTGACAAGGACACTGGGAAAACTTCCCAGCTACTCTTCGAATAGTATCATGAATATTTTTACATTAACCTGAGAGGGCTGACGGGGCCTCGGTTTAATATCTCATCTGAAAGGTGGTACCACTGACACTGCAGCACTCCCTTAGCACTGCATTTAACTGCCATCCGAGATTATGGGCTCAAGTCTCTGGATAGGGGCTGGAATAAGGTATCTGGATTACTTCATAAAGCAACTGATGTCATCTTTAAAATAAATGTTTTCTGCTTCTACAGCCGAGCCGACCAGCAGTAGTTTGGGATGCTGCCCATCCTGTGTTAGCTCTCAAAGCACAGATCAATTATTTGATTCTGGCACATTCCCTGTTTTTATTCCCTCCTGTTTTGTTAGGTTTTGATACATTTCATGGATACTAATACTTTCTTCTGCTCCTCTTGAATTTTCCCTTTGACTTTCTCTCATCCCTCCTCTCCTGAAAGTGATGACTTGTGGCACAGCAAAGTTCCATGAGTTCTGGTCATTCTTTGTGTCCAGACCTGGACAGTTAGTGTAAGCATCAGGAGGCAGCACGGTGGCATAGTGGTTAGCACTGTTGCCTCACAGCGCCAGGGACCCGGGTTCAAATCCGGCCTCGGGCGACTGTCTGTGTGGAGTTTGCACATTCTCCCCGTGTTTGCGTGGGTTTCCTCCGGGTGCTCCGGTTTCCTCCCACAGTCCAAAGATGTGCGGGTTAGGTTGATTGGCTATGATAAATTGACCCTTAGTGTTAGGGGGATTAAATACGTGGGGTTACGGGGATAGGGTGGGAATATGTGTTGGTGTAGGGGTTACGGGGATCGGGTGGGATATGTGTCGGTGCAGGCTCGATGGGCCGAAATGGCCTCTATCTGCACTGTGGGGTTTCTGTGATTCTGTGATTCTGTGACACTACCTGGCTGGGAGTTGAAGAAAGGCTATCACAGCAGAGCCTTATTCTCGCCTCATCTGGCTTTTGTACATGTACACTTCCAGATAGGAAGCTGGCAAGTAATACCCTACCCACCTTACTGCTTGAGGGATGCTGAGGCCAATTGCAGTGGCCCACTGTTACTCCAGGTAAGTTCAGTGAGCGTGGCACAAAGTATTGGTGAGACCGCACCTGGAATACTGCATACAGTTTTGGTGTCCATACTTAAGAAAAGACATACTTGCTCTCGAGTCAGTACAAAGAAGGTTCACTCGGTTAATCCCGGGGATGAGGGGGTGGTCATATGAGGAGAGGTTGAGTAGATTGGGACTCTACTCATTGGAGTTCAGAAGAATGAGAGGCGATCTTATTGAAACATATAAGATTGTGAAGGGGCTTGATCGGGTGGATGCGGTGAGGATGTTCCCAATGATGGGTGAAACTAGAACTAGGGGGCATAATCTTAAAATAAGGGGCTGCTCATTGAAAACTGAGATGAGGAGAAACTTCTTCACTCAGAGGGTGGTAGGTTTGTGGAATTTGCTGCCCCAGAAAGCTGTGGAAGCTACATCATTAAATAAATTTAAAACAGAAATAGATAGTTTCCTAGAAGTAAAGGGAATTAAGGGTTATGGGGAGCAGACAGGAAATTGGACATGAGTCTAGGTTCGGAATGGTCATGGCCCTGTGGGTAGTGGAGTGGGCCCAGGGGCCGTGTAGCCTTGTTCTGCTCCTACTGTGTTCTAATTCTGTGTTAGATTTCAGGAGATGGTTTTATTCCTGTTCCTGGCTGGGGTGGAGATCGCCTTTACAGAAGGTAAGTACTGTAGAAAATATAGGGACAGAGTGATCTCCTGGAAGAATTTTGATCGCCTAGATGGGTCGGAGAGGAATTTCCCAGATTTTTTTCTCCCAAATTGGCCATTGGGTCTTTATCTGGTTTTTCGCCTCTCCCGGGAGATCACATGGGTTCAGGTGGATGCAGAGTGATAGAAGATTTGAGGTTAGGATCAGATCAGCCATGATCTTATTGAATGGTGGAGCAGGCTCGAGGGGCCGATTGGCCTACTCCTGCTCCTATTTCTTATGTTCTTATGTTCTTATACCACACTGCAAGGTGCAACTACTCACTAAGCCATTAGGCCTGATGTTTACTTTCTTTTTATCAGCAATTCTTCTGCAGCTCCTTCTCATGCTTTATTGTTTGCTAATGTTCTGTTTCAATATGTTTGCTGTCCTTAAATACAGAAAGGACTTGCACCTTTCCCAGCCTCAGGATATCTCAAAGCGCTTTACAGCCAATGAGTTGCTTTTTTGTAATATAGTCACTGTTATAATGTAAGAAACGTGGCAGCCAATTTGTGCACAGCAAGGTCCCACAAACAGCAATGAAATAAATGAGCATAACATCTGTTTTTAGGTGTGGGCTGAGGAATAAATGTTGCCCAGGGCACCAGGAGAGCACCACCGCTCTTTTACATCTTTTGAGATCTTTTACATCTGCCAGAGACAGTAGACGAGGCCTCAGCTTCAGTTTTATGTCTCACCCGAAAGATGCCACCTCCAACAGTGCAGCACTCCCTCAGTATTGCACTGGAGTGTCAACCTGGATTATGTGCTTAAGTCTCTGGAGTGGAACTCGAACCCACAGTCTTCTGACTCAGAGGTGAGAGTGCAACCACTGAGCCAAGAAAAAAATAACAAGTCGCAATCGGCTGGTGCAGTTCAGATACATCTCTGTACTGGATTGCATAGCCACTTCTGTTTGTATACCGTTAGCTGCCCAATAAAGCAGCACTGGAATGCAGCTCATTACTTGAAAACAGAAGAACCCATTACTTATGCTGATGAAAAGAGAACCAATATTTGTTTTCCCACTATCTCTGATGGGGAGAGCCACCAATAAAATGGCAAAGAGCTCCGGTACAGTTTGTCTCCAGAGATGTGTCTTAGCTATGCACCAGCATTCATTTTACGATGTGTGCTCTGTTCAGATTGCTGACTTAGACCTTATTGTCTGAGTTAGCTCGCTAATAGAGCAAAGATCCCATTTAGACAGTGGAGGTCTGTAACTGGCAGCACCACACAGCTTAACAGAAGAGGCATGCATTTTTAAAACTGTAGGTCAGAGCAGCATTCCACTTCTATATTTTTCCAATATATTCCTTAATCATGTAGCTGCTTCCTGTAATTTTTGGTTTGGGGAGGATGAAGAAATTGACCATGAAAATGACCCTAAGCTATCTCGGCATTGCAACTGAAGGTCGTGTATTTGTGATACCAGTTTTTGGGGCTGCATATTTTGTAATTCTAATGCCAGCATTCATTGGCACAGAGGTACTGCTTTAGCTCTCAACTGGGGCAGCCTGAATACCATCAAACTGGTCCCAATCTGCCCACCTATGATGGCCGGTCTGTACATAGCAATATGAAAAAGACACTTGTGCTTATGAACCCATTTAAAAAGAACCTTCAGATCTAAAAGGTACAATTTGGAACCTTGGAATAAAGTCTTTCCTTAAAAGCAGCCTTCAACACCACCATCTTACATTACTCTCTTTAGAGGAGTGAGTTGGCCAAATGTTTGAGCAACTCTGCACATTTATATTGTATTTCTATATTTTGTTTTAATCTAATTTGTCTTCACGGTACAGTCAGAAACTGTATAGTCAGAAAGCATGCAAATCAATCATTTAAACAAATCTTTAAAAAAAAATTCAATGTACAAACAGATTAAATATTCCCTTGCAGGAATTAATTGAGCCTTTAAAAAAAACCGCAGCATAATAGACTGCAGGCCAGACTGTGATGAGTGAACAGAATCCCAGCTAGAGCCAGCATTGGCTTCAGAATGAACTGTGCGTCTACTTTTGGAGCTAATTTTGTTTCTTGTTTAACTCTGAAGTTTTCTTTGATGGGTGGCCTGTCCTATTCACTGTAGCGCTGGAACCGAGAATTTGATTGAGGTCTCGCTGCTACACTGAACTGCTTATTTGCACCATCAATCATAGCTCACTGTCACTGCTCGTTTGACAGACAAGGGGAGCAATGCCAAGGAGACCAGCAGAAACCCACGAGGTAGCTTGACTCTGAACTGTGGAAATACTTGGCTCCCGGGATTGTACTGCAGTCCCATGGAGCCAACTTAACAAATCCCGTTTGGCACCAAGAGCCAATGAAAATTTCAGTTGAATCCAAATCTCCATGGTTTACTCATTTCAACTATGCATTTGAGTATGACAGCTGCCCCTGTTCGAAATATATGGAGGGGGCACATTGCAATGGCAGGGCACAGTTTAAAAAACAGAAAATTTAAGAAATGTGCATCTTTCAGGCAGGACCCTTCATCAGCCTTTATTTTATTTTGTGTAATGTGCCTTGGTGTGCATCCTGTTTGTTCCACAAATCCTGATTTCTGTTGTTTGGATATTTGGGTCTAGTTAAGCCCAACTCGAGCGGGTGTGGATGGAAAATACATTGGGAGCTGACCCACTGGCTCTCCGCTTACACTTGCAACTTCAGGAATTTCCTGCTAATATTGATTGGAAGGGGAGGGGGGAGCATGACATGTACAATACCTCCACCCATATATGGGCAGGCACTTTGAAATGCCAGACAAATTATGGAAATATGTCATCCGTTGTATTTGGGCTATAAGTAGAATATCTGTTTGTCCCTGATGTACAACATTGCTATGTGTGGCAGAAGGCTATTTAAAATTTAAATGGGCCAGAAGCCTATATAATCAATTGCAGATGGACTGATTGCTTAGGCTAAGGAGACAATCTAAAAAAAAATACAACTTGTTTTTAAAACTCTAGGAGGCAGCATATAGGTTACTAGCCATGCCATGATACAACATATGTCTGAGGACTGCCTCAGCCAATCTCCACCCTTCCAAAATGCACACCCTGGTGGAGGCTTGGGAGCCTGCCTAAAGTATTTAAATGACCCAGAGGCTGGAAATTCAGCTTGGGTCTGGGGCGCATGGTTGAGGCGGGATATGCTTAAAGGCTCAGAAGAAGAGCTGGGCCTTGATATCTCTCATTTTAAAAATGAGAATGTAAGAAAGCTATTTGCAATGGGCCATGTACAATTTGCAATGTAATAGATTCTTCCTGTTTTACATAAGTTCTCCCATGGGAGGTGAGTAACTAAAGATTATAATCCCTAGAAGAGCAAATTCTGTGAGCGTTGTCTCTGACATTGAAAATCAAAAGAAAGCTCCACAATCTTAAGGTACTATTCCACAGGTGATACTTCTATCGCCAGAGCAGCATTGAAGTCAATCTGATCACCTTTGCCTGTGTTTATATTGTGTTTTGCTGTCCGGTTCTGACTGTGTTCAGTGCTGCTGAGGGATCACCTTGTGTTCATGTATCCTACTGTTCACATCAGGGAGCTTCATTAAAAAAAGCAGAAGGGAAACTAGTGCAGATGAATTAAGAGTGAGGACAGAAAGATAGAGCAAGAACAAGAATGGGGTCAGTGCTAAAGAAAGACAAATGCATGCATGAGAGTAACAGAACCTCATGAGCCAGAAAGTGAGTAACTATCGTCTAGTATGCAAAGCAGAAAGGTTAGATCATGTCTGGTAATTATATTTTCACAGTGACCTGCACGATCCATAAAGTATTCTGGGTAAACACTGCGTGTGTGTGGTACACATTTCAGAGAAACCTCACTCGAGGCTTAACAATGAACTGTCTCGAAAACTAGTGTGTCTGAAAACCTGACTCATGACATTTAAATACTTCTGAGACTGGGAATGAAGAGCCTAAATACTTTATTCTTGGGTCAGAAGTGCACAAAAGATTGTCAAGATTAAATGCTTCTCAACTCGCCTCTATCATAAAGGGTTAAAAGCCCACAGATCAACACAGAAACGGTGAAACAATGCTGACAGTCCATCATTTGAAACATTATAATAATTTAATAAAGCTGCTTTATATTTTCATAAAATATACAGAAATGTGGTTCTTATTTTACAATGAACCAATCACTGTGAAAATGTACATAACATATATGCATATACAGCATTATCTTATCATTTCACACAATCTTTGACAGATAATCTGGTAAAACAGTCCTTGCTGTAAGCTCCCACCGAGCTTTGTTTTTTTGGCAAATGACCAGTGTGTAGTGTTATCAGATGCTTCTGAACGACAACTCTGTGAACTGAGATGAGAGATTGTTATCTTTCTCTGTGCTTCAACTGTAGCAGCACATTCGTCTGCTTCCGATGACAGCTGAACGTGGTTCCGTTCTGTAATTAGGGATTTTTTTTTTGCAAGAGCAATTTTGACATGTATAAATCTCTGACAATAGCTTCTTTACAGAAATAGCCTTTTTTTCCCCAGTCATAAAGCAATCACGTTACAGAACAGATGTTAATTTGTGCAATGCAACCAAGACAACTGGGAGGGGGGAGGGGGGAATGATATAATTGTAACCCCCTGAGCACTGGGCTTCCTTTTACACTTTTGTAAAGCACCGACAAGCTTTTTGCTCCCACATCTATAACACTGAATTTCATTTGGAGGAATATAGCTTTGTTCATACAGGTGAGTTACAATAACTTCACAAACACAAGAACATTTCTTTATGAACAATATTCTCTGGAAAAGCAGAATAATCTAACACTATCTCTTTTTTAAAACAAATTGCACCCCCCCCCCCACCAATGCAACATAAAGCTACTTTAGTCCTCAAAGGGTAAACCAGGAGAACAGTGCTCACATCATTCATTCTTGCTCCTGCCCCCTCCCCAGCTACAAAGTGCCTCCCAGAATCTTTAATATAAAAAAGGAATATTCCAAAAGTAGGATGCTGGCCCTCTTTTAAAATGATAGAAACAACCCTACTCTTAAACTCATAATACAAACTGCACATCTTTGTGCAAAAAGGTCTTCACTTTGAAGAAAATAAAGGCAAAGAGGCAAGTGTTGCACATTGTGAATGAGTTAGTGTCTGTCATACACTGCTACATAATGGACTACTGTACAGATGGAAATAGTGTGATCACTGGACAAAAAATGGATACAGGAGACCAACAGACATGGGGCTGGCTGTATATTGCACTTAAAAAAAAAAACGCATAATAAAAAAACAATGCAGGAATTGTATTAATAAAGAGTTTTGCAAGCAGTGGATGAGCTGTAGAACTTTTTCAATACTCAGCTGCTCCTTCCTCATCTCCCATTTTTCCATTATCATTCTTTTGCAGATGGTCACCATGATATGTCATTCATAAAACCATCAGGGCAGGTAGACCTGCCACAGCCAACTCCTCCCCCTCATCCTGGTCCATGCTGCTCTGTGATTTCTCTGTCGGCGGGCTTTCCGTGTGTGAGATGGATTCGCTCTATTTTGCCCGTGTTTCAAGCCTCCACCAGCATTTCATTCCCATTGGTGTTAAGCCTTGTGTGTTGGAAGTAAGTTACACTGTTCCCACTGCAGTCAGTTATAGGATGAGTTGGGCCTGCTTTCAAAGACCGAAATGGCGCAGTGGTTCACCCCTCTCCAAAAGGCAGTGTGAACATTTCCATTTGATTGATCCTGTTGATGGTTGCTGGGAACCCAAGTGGCCTGTCTCTGAACTGATGAACCTTCTCGAACACACTGGAAAGTAGGTTTGTGATGGCCCGTCTCTGCTGGGAGTTTGGGCCTACAAACACGGTAACAGCCAGCACGATGCTCCTGAGCTGCTCTTGTCTCTGTGGTTTTTTTTGTTGATGTTTTCTTGCTGCAGGTCTTTGAGCACATTCCAGAATTAGAACTGATCACAAACATGGGAATCACTCTTGCAGAACACCTTAATTAAACACATTAGCAATGTATGGCCACCCTGAAAAATGCACTCAAATTTACAAATATTAACACTATGACAGTTGAGAGTTTAACATTGGGCAGCGTCAGAGGAACCCCTCAAACTTGGACTGTTTCTGAAGGTTTAAAAATGACCGAGGTTTGTAACAATAGGCACACATTGAGGGTGGCAGCTGCTAGTTCCATAGCCTTATATTTACAAATTCCCTCTTATTGCCCACCCCCCTCCCTCATCCAAAAAATCATGATCTGTCAACTATACACTTCAGAGTGTACATTAGTGATCTACTCATCACTGGGTATCACAAAGTCATACAATGTGAAGGCACAACTTGTTGCTGTTGTGATCAAAAGGCCTATATTTATAATTATATGACTTGCTGACTCTACGTAATCGACATCCCAAACATCAGCAGATCAATGTGGCAAAAAGCTTGTCCTATAAAAGCCATCTTAAGTTGTCACCTTAGAGCTCATTGAACAGCTAAACACTATCGGATGGTAGACCTACAATAGAATGAACTGGGTGAATGTTTAAAAATATTCCAATTGTTGTGGGGTATTTTTTTGGTATAGTTACAGCTGTATAATCAATAGCAAGCTGAAGAGCCATAATTTACTGCCACTTGTATGAGAAATTCATTTATGAAGCACCTACATTTGTTCCAGTGTGACAGTGAACGAATTAGTGGCGACTTGCCATGTGTGGGAATGTGCCCTTACCTCAGAGAGTAGGAAATTCAAAAAAGAACTAAAGAGGGATTGAAATGAACATCCATCTCCCCTGAACACTCTCTGTAGGAGTATTCTGGAGATGCAGGCTTTGGTCGTAGGATGCCCTACCAGCAGCAACTTTATTGATTGGAATAATTTTTGTGATGAGAAGATGTTGGCTGATTTGAGATTTTTAATAAATATTTTAAAGGTTTTTATGGCATTTAAATAATACATGGCTCATTTTAAAATATCAATGCCACTTCAATAACTATTCCATCATTATCATTCTCTTCTTGCTTTAAGTTTATAAAGTAAGTTCAGCCTTGCAACTGGTATGATGCCACGTATTTCAAGACACAAAGAAGCTCAGCAACGTGCCATACCAACAGCATATGTCAGACTGGAGTTGGGTACAGTTCAGCCTCTGTGAAAGAGAGTACCCATGCTAATACTTAATGTTTTACAATTATTACTATATTGATATAAAAACCTTATTTATAAAGTGAAAGCACCGATATTTCTCAGCATTTCCCTTGTATTATTAACATAACCTATGGCTAGCAGAGTTGGGAGATATTTATTGGACTTTTGCACCTGACTGAATGGAACACACTTCGCCATTCATGTGTTGTGCAGTCAGTTCCATGTATATCTCGCACTGCTAGTTAGAGGGGTATCCCTCTATTGAGGAGAGATATCGTTCTGTTACAGAACAGTTAGCCTCAGACCTTTGGGTTACATGTCAGGGTGGGGGAAGAATTTTGGGTGACTGAGCCAGTTCCACTGTGCTTTTACAAGGTACACTATGACTGTCACTCATGTTATACAGGAAGACTATAGGAGAGGACCCACTTTATAAAGGTGGTAAAACACCACTAGTACAGTTCAAACTATTATGGGCTAGTACTCTTGTGGGGCTTGGGCTCGCAATGGCTTGGCTTATAAAAGGGGAATAAACTATAGGCAGGTACTGTAGTTGGGCGAACCTGAATTCTGATTTGCTTTCTGGATCTTTGAATGTTTAGTTATTGGTCTGGATCATTCTTCCCAGTGCAGCTCCTGATGGTTTAAGCCACACCTGCCATAGTTTAAACCCGGAGCTGCCATCACCGGTACTGTCCTCAAATGCATCTGAAATAAACGCATTTGGATGAATGCAAATTGATCCGAACTGATCCAGTTTGGACTAATTTGATTTTGGAACTACTTGGGAGCTCACTGCTGAGAGTTGCTCCTCTGTCCTCTATGCCTATAAAACAAAAAATAATTTTCTTATCATAAAATTTAATGTAAGAAAGTACACTTAGGAAAAAGCATTTAAACACAGCCATACATGAAACCGAAGGAAAGCGATTTACAAACTGTCACGGTGCTAATATTTATCTGCATTGCGGGTGGTGCCCAGTGATCACAGCACAATGTCTTGTATTCGCTTGACGCCCGACGAGTCCTTTCCTCTACAATCATGCACGAGGTGGTTGATCTCTCGGCTGTGTTCTGACTCTGCCTCCCTGGATCCTGGCTCTGACGGATGCGAGGAGGCTTGATTGACAGGCCGGTCGAGGTCACGTGCTACTTGGCAGTGCATCACAGAGTACGTGACCGGAGGCCTGTTAGACGAGGGGCTGCCCAAATGCACAGGTGTGCTGGCAGGGCTTGAAATGTCAATACCGTTGCTTGTTTCCTGGCTGCTGGAGACTGAACCATTCACTTTTGGGCTGCAGACGGGTAGATCAAATGTCCTCTTTCCTTTCAAATCTGTTTTTTCATTCTCAGCAGTGCGATCTCTGGGGTCTTTGCCAAAAGTTGCAAAAGTTCTCTTTGAAGTGCCGTTTTCATAGGGTTCAGAGTCCACACTGGTGGCCTCTATGGTCAGTGCAATAACATTTCTGCCACGGTCAGGTGATTTGGCACGGCTTGGCACTGCGACCCGTGGCATCCAACATCTGTCTGAGTGACCTAAAATCCGGCATTCTTCCATGCAGGTAAAACCTTCATTCTGATCTGGGGAGGCGGGAAGATAATGAAACAATATTACAGTATTACTTTGGAAACACCTGCATGTTTATCTTCATGTTCCAAGACCTGGTCAAACAAAGATGGGTTATTTTCCCCACACTGCTCTTTTCTATTTATTTTGTGATCTGCTGCTATTCTAGCAGGAGGCCGCTTCCTAAGACAGTGACCCACATCGCCCAGCTCTGCAATGTCAATAACTGCAGGTGCATGAACGGAAGAGCATTGTGGAGCAAGAGATATCACTATATTCACCAAGGACCCTGATTATTTTGTTTGCTTATTGATTAAGATCGAGAGTAAGTCTTTCAGACAATCTGTTGTTTTAGGTGGAATCTGTGAGAAGGCCAAATGGTTCTGGGAATCGATGTGCAGCCAGTTGCATGCAAATACGTGTATCATGATATGGAATAGCATTAGGACACAGGCATGCAGATGCGCGGAGCTAACTGCGCAATTAGCGGGTAATTGGTGGAGACAACAAACCTGACGATTCCTGCTAAGACCCACATGTCGGCCCTTTGTATTAGAGTAACACCGACGACACACTTTCAGAGTAAAAGTGCCTATAGGAATGGGGGCAGCTCTTCAGCAGGGCTGGCTAGGGATCACTGATTTCAGATAAAGCCGCTCACCACTGGATAATTCTTCAATTTAGCCCAAGGGAATGACATCAAGCCTACCTCCCACTGATGCCAATTAATGACCGAGTTCTGGCATCTATTGCAGACTTCAGTTGATGCAATCCCCAAACTACCCTGGATTTGGCTCACAAGTCGACTAATTATACAAGTAAAGAGAATTTAAAATCTTTCTCAGGCTAAGATTTAACTCCTCCTCATGTTTAATCTTACAGATGTAACGACTCACAATAAGAAATAACGGGATTGTGTTTCACCAAGGGATGTGATCATCAGTAGGTTATGACCATCTTGTTTAGGCACAGTATAAATATAATTTTCTCTTTCATATGAAACCACAACCAGGGATGTTTGCAGTCTGTAAGGTTCACTGCAATACTGTGGGTACAATTATTTGGAGGTATAATCACGTACACTTTAACCTATTAACTGCTGCCCCAGAGCATTTTTATGTCAATATAAATTTATCACTTCTATGTGCTTTTTGAATGGATTCTGTACACAAAAAACATTAAAAACTTTTATCAGACAGTACTTCATTAAATAAAAAAATTATCCCTCTCCCACAAGAGCCAACAGTTGAAGGATTTAGGGCAGAGGCTGCTTTAATACTTCCTGTGATGTTTTATTAAGTCTTTCTCCCCAGTGGCCAGATGAATTGGTTGACTGCACGGAACAAACTGTTTTCAGTTTGGAATGGGCCCCAGAGACTCACTGAGATGGGAGTACTGATTGACATGGCATTCTGGTCATTGATATTCAATAACAATGGAATACCATTAAGATAATTCAGTGCTTTTTGCATCCCCAGGCATGGTATGTCGAGGAAATAAGATGTATACCTGTTTTATTTAGGGATTGAGGGAGGCACTACTCAACAGTGACTTATTCTACAGCTCCCTGTGTACTGTGTGCACACTATAGAGGTCGTTTTCCGACCTTGCGCACTCATATCGGCAGTGCGTATTGGAGCATAGGCTGCACACCGTTTTATGACCATTTAAATTAAACCACACGTAGCATGCACCTGAATTTCCAACGTGCGGGGAGCACGGGAGCATAAAATTACCCCTATCGTGTAAACAAAGAGACACAAACCAGCTACCAACCTTCTAAATATAACCTTTATAAATGCGCCGAAAATAATAAAACACTAATGGGACTTTGGTGAGTTCATGTGGCCATAACGGAACTGTTGAGACATCAGAGGAGTTATTATGAACTTGTAGAAAGAAATATTTCTACTCTAGCGTGTGGGATGACATAATGATGTATGGTTTCAGTGGCACCATGTGTACTATAAATAGAGGATATTCCTAAATTCAGAATACATTGTATGGATGAATTAAAACGCATCTCATAAGTGGACAAAATATGTGTTGCACGTTGTGTTGTTTATGTGACAAGTTTCAGACAATAAAATATTACAAATTAAAACGCTGACTACGTGAGCAACATACTATCACAGATGTGAGTGCTAGCATGGAAAATGAGTATGTTGAAAGGCTGTACTTGAGGTCATTAAGCATGAAAGCAAAACTTAAGCTTTTTGCACTGTCATTTAAATCACCTGAGGAGGTTGCATTCTTGAACAAACTCTCGCCCCTCTCTAAATGTGTTCTCGCATCTCTGTGATAACAGAAATACATAATCCATCATAAATTTTAGATTCATTATTAAAAAATTGGAAAGCAAAATAGGAGGTGCTTATTGAAAACGCTGGTTTACAATAATCCTGTAAATATCAGATAGCCACAGGGGTGTCTAACTAAAAAAAATTATTACAACTGCTTGCACTGGAAAAGCATCTTTAATGTAAGAAGGTGAGATTCAATCCTGAAAGGAGGTAAAAGTTTCGGCAAAGGTGTTGAAACGTTTCTTCTGAACCACTTTGCACATGGCAGTAAGTCGAGGCAGAACAACTGCTTATTTAGCAGCTATCAGGAATATTCATGAGGCCATTGCTCCTGGATATAATATTAATATGTAAAAATAGTCACTCTAGATTACCATTAGATACTTTAAAATCCCTTGGAAAGATCTCAGAAATGTACGATCTTTGACAAATTACAAATACATTTGCCTGAAGCCAAAATATTTCACAACTTTACTGCTAGAAAAGGATTATAAAGAATAAAAGATTTTTTTTTTAACTCAAAAATTGAATGCTAATTATGATTATGTGCTTAAACTGTGTGCCAGGCTCATTAAGGCCCTGAATTCTATCAAATTAGGAACCTTCGCATAATGCGGTTGGACTTTTTGGAACAGGCCCTTTAGGGGAGGTCAATGAGGGGGGCTGGGGGCGGGGCAGGGGGGGAAGAATTCTCCTGAGTGGCCCCTTCTTGATAGCGGGCTAACCATCCTTTCCATTCCTGTTTTGGCCTCTAAATGGCCAAACCCTGTAGTGGGATTTGCCTCCCCATTGCCTTTCTATGTTGAGAAGAATTGGCAGTCCTTTATGGGCAGACAGCAGGCATCACTGGCTGCTGGTGTTCATCATTTCAAATCCAGTGATGCTCCCAGTGCATCATGAGCTAAGTGCTGGGAGTGCCATTAAAATCTGTAAATGAACTGATTCCAGCTCGACACAGTACAGGCACAGCCAGCATCTGATGAACAGCAGCCCTAGAGTGTTCGGATGATGAGGATGTCCTGGGAAACAGTAATGCGATTCGTTTGTGCAAAACCTCTCTAGGTGTGCAGCTACATAGAAAGATAGTTACCAAACAGACGAATGCACCATAATGACAGGTGTCTCCATTTTTCAAACCTTGCCATTTTACATGCAGTACCCACACCGCTTAGTAGTTCCAGCATTTTGATCTATGCGCTGGACATCCTGTTACTGCCCAACTGCTCAAATTACAAGTCGGTAAGCTCACAGTAGGATGCTGAACCGATCACTATTTGCCTGTCTCCAGGGCCGATTTTAACCCTGCCTGTTTGATGGAAACTGGGAGGGTAGGCAGTTAAAATGGCCTATGGGACTTATCCACATCGATCCCGCTGGTTCCGACCTTTACTTGCTCTTCTGAGCAGGTGAGAGGGACGCCCACTGGAAACCAGCGAGGTCCTTCTTTAAATACGCAGATCAGGCTACGATAATGTCATCGTTGTGGCTTCCCCACCAGGCCAACCAGGTGGGAAGAGAAGCCAGGGCCAGAAGAGGCCAGAAAGGTAAGTGGACTTTCTTGTTTTATTTTTAAACTTTCCTTGTGGGAACAGGAGTGCGCCTCCAGGTCCTGTAAGGAACGTTTAGACCTCCCCTGCCTTGGGCTTCCTGCCCCTTCTCCTGATCGCAAGGCCCTATCGAACCCCTTCCCAGCCACCTACCCGAGTGCCGGAGACCGGTGCTTTGGGTCCCAGCCAATGACCTCCTGCTGCTCGAAATCACGCTCCCACCGGGTTTGGGCGGGACACTGATGGGGCCTATGCAGATGAGGCTCAGGAGTTAAAATCTCCCAGGCCTCTCGCCGCTAAGGTCTGGATGTTTTGCCGCCCACACAACTCCCGCCCTGAGTTAAAATCGGGGCTTCTGCCTCATTATGGGCAACATCACTTTTGGATAAATAGCTAATTTAAACATCTAAAAGAGAAATTTGCTCCATTAATCTTATGCTGGACACATGTGTGAATGCAGGTAGGAAGATATGTACACTGGCCAATATGCTAATAATCATAATTATCTATAAAAAGTAATTCACTCTTAAGCGATTGGCAGTAAAAGATACGGAAACCTGAAACCATTCTATATAAGTGGGCTGTGATGTTAAACTGATTAACATAAATATAAAGGTGTGAATTTAGAGTAACATTTATTTTTTATGCAACAAATATTTGAAGTTCAAGTGTTTAGATACTGAAAAGCCCCAGTTAAAACACTCTTTTGAATAATGTTCACATTAAACACCTAAGTAGTTGTAACACAATTAACAGAATAATTGATGTAATAATAGCATCTCATTCCAAGTGACCCAGTACCAGGTAGAGTACTTCACTCGGGCATGACATATTCAGTTACTAAGATTCACTGAGAGACTATCAATCAAACTATTGTATTTTTTTTAAAGGACATTAAAAACATTATTTGCTGCCTATTGTTCTAGTGGGATTGTGAACAGACACTGGACTGGGAAGTATAACATGCAGGTGATGTGCCAATTTTTAATCTTTGTGACAGCTTTCTAGAGAGGTGTTGAATAGAGGTGAGCTGCTTTCTCTCAGACAGGGACAGAATATCTAAGAGTTGACTTGAGATATCCTCTACCAGCTGGTTACACAGCGGCACTGCCAGGACCTGTTTGCAGCCCACCCGTGTTGCTGGAGGTGGACGTCAGTGACAAAAGAGGAGCATTGTATGAAAATAGGAGAGAAATGTTCTCAGATTGTTGCTGCACTCTTCCAGTGTTGGAGTGCTAGACAGCCTTTGCAGCTTTTAAAACACCTACGTTTCTGATCGTATAATAGCTAGAATTCTGCAAAGTCAAGGCTGAGAACGTATCGTGAATAACTTCACAAGAAATAAAGTCAACTCTTGTTGTATTTTGGAGTAAATCTTCCATCGATCCTCCAAGGTTCATGACTTTTAAAAAAAAATGCATTTTATCCTGGATACTAATAACCTTTCCGAACAAAGATCTGAATTATAGATACACTTCTTCCCAGGCAGGTACTCTTTGTCTGTGCTGCATTGCAGAGTCATTATCATCAATGTCAGTTCTGCATTGCTATTATAATGGTGAACGCACTATGGTATCAGTAGATGCCAGTAAAATCAGTAAGCTTGTAGCAATGTAGAAAATAACATTTTGGGACACAGTATATGAATAATTTGAGACATGACAGATGGCAAGTGTAGCATGCTTGGGAGGAACTGGTGACTCTGGACCAATGGTTCCCACAGCTCTCTACCACTGGGGTTTTCCTCACATCATTACTAAGAAAGTGAGGGGAGAGGTTAAGAGAAATGATACATTTTTGAAGCAGTGAAAGATACAATGCCCTGGGGAAGAAAGCAGAGCAGTGGGATTAGTTTTGAAATGCTCAAAGAAAGAGCCCGCACAGGCACAGATGGGCTGAATGGCCTCCTTCTGTGCTGTAAGCTTCAATGGTTCAATGTCTGATGTTGATGTGAACTAATTGATTGCTATAATTAAACAACAACTTCATTATCGCTGTATCAATGCGAGTACCAGGATGGTAGAAGGCGAACCAAAATGACCGTGGTCTTCTTTTCATCAAGCAATTCCTATGTTCCTAATTCTGAAAATGCAACTATGCACGAATCCCAGGAAGCAATAACAAACAGCTACCACAGTTAGCTTACTCCATTTTTTTTTTACTTGTCTCAGTGACTGAGACAGGCAGATACTTAATTTATATGGCAGGTCAAATTCAGTTTGAGTCTATTGATCTGTAGTGAGTTCGATCTTTCCCAGCACTGGCATGGCACCTTGGCCCTGAAGGAGTTCATTGGTTGAGAAATATCAAACTACTGTCTGATACACGTGCTGTGCTCTGCAGTGGGGCAGAAAACCAATGGGAAATCAAAGCTTGCTGTTTCCGCATCATTTTGATTTGCAGAGTTTAAAAGTGGCACTGGGTAACGGGCTTTTTTTTTTAACTCTGTGCCGATGGTGGATTGAAAGCATCTGCCAGATTTACACAATATACTTTTAACTCAAAAGGGGGAGAAATTCCCCTCGAGGGCCATTTGGGACATTAAGCCAAAAATGTTTCAAACATTTGAGAAATTCCCATTTTTTGCTCCACTTGGCTCTTAGAGCACAAGAGACGGGGAATGTCCCGATCCAGGACGAAGTGCTTAGCAGCGCCCTGTGTGCCGCTGCTGCATTGCCGGGCCTCTTCCCTCAATTAAAGGGATGGGTTCCCCGCTGCAAAATCTGCATTTTTTTTGGCACCTGCTGGATGCGGGAGAACCGCACGATCGGCCCGGCACTCAGCATGCGTCCGGTGCTCAGAAATCTTTTTAAAAAATCGGCGATTTTTTCATGTCGGCCGGCTACCGCGCCTTTAAATGGTGCCCCGCGAGCGGCCGGCCTCACTGTTCGTGACCCCTGCAGCAGGCGGTAACATCGCCTGGTGCTGCCGCGGGGCATGAGGGGGAATTTTTCTCCTGAGGCGCTGCGCCCGGAGATGATGTCATGATCTCCAAGCGCAGAAGATCGGGCGATACCCGGTAGCACCACCGCTAACCTCCCATGGGGGGGCCGAAAAGCCACTTGTGCCCCGTAAGCGCCTCCGACCGGCGGCGATAACGATGGGGATTTTGCCCCCAAAATGACTAAAATTCACTAGAAGGCACGATCAGAATAGTAGAATATTTTATTCCAGGAATGAGGCCAGCTACGTAATTCATGTGTGACAAATGTTGAGTACTTTACAAAGGTCACCCTCACAACTCAAATAAAATGGGTAATCAATTGTATGTTCTGCTAACACCAGGGGTAAAAAGCTAGCCGAAGGGGAGTGGCTGGTGCTGAGATTTACGACACGGTCCTTTCACCACAGTGTTGGGTTTCAATCCAGCTCAGACGGAACAGAGAGAGTCTCTCCTTTCTAACAACTATAATAAGGTTCTTAAGTGTAATGTGTTTAATCGGTCTAGTTCTAATTGAGTACAAGTTCACACAGCACAGAACTGCCCACAGTTCAGCAATCAGTAATAGATTAATGGCCGCCTTGTTCAGAGATGCCATTGGGTAACTGGTGAAAATTAAATGAGCCACACTGCTGCTCTAGGGAGTTCTGAGATTGGGGTTAAGGTGTATGGCTGGGGTATAGTAGAAAGGCCTGTATTCTTTAACATCTGACCTGGAAATGCTTGATATGTACACAAAAAGTAGGACTTCATTTGCTAGCACTGATTAACCGAGTGTTAATTGAGGACAGAATTCCATCCCAAATCAAAAATAATAAAAATGCAAATACACTAAGTTAATTTAAGCAACTGCAGATATATGCTGCATCTTATCATAGGTTGCTGTTATTAATTAATTTGTGCGCTTCTCAATACTAGCGATGCTAGAGAATGGAATACTTTTCAACTTTTGGCATCCCGTGTCAAGCACTCTCTGATCAGGAATAGCATGGAAGTATGCACAGTAAAGCACTCTCTACTTTGCTCCAGAGCTACGACATAACCCGAGTCTGAGAAGAGCACCCCAAACAGTGTTAGTGCGAATGCTACGTTTCTCACACCATTATGCCGATGGTCTGAATGAAGCTGCCAATTCAGTGAGGGGTCAGACTTCTGCTGAGAACTCATCCCCTCCATTTCCAGTCATAGGAACAGCCCCTCGAGCTTTTTCCGCTATTCAATTAGATCACAGCTGATGTGTATCTTAACTCTATTTATCCGCCTTGGTTCCATATCCATTAATACTCTTGCCTAACATAAATCTATCGACCTCAGTTGTGAAATTTTCAATTGACTCCCAGCCTCAACAGCTTTTTGGGGGAAGACAGCTCTAGATTTCTACTACCCTTTGTGCGAAGAAGTGCCTCCTGACATCGCCCCTGAATGACCTAGCTCTAATTTTAAGGTTATGCCACCTTGTTCTGGACTCTCGCACCAGAGGAATTAGTTACTCTTAATCTACCCTATCAACCCCTTTACTCAGCCACTAACTTTTGGGGGAGATTCTTAGTGTGTGGAATCCTGTCCAAGTGCAATATTTAAATGCAAAAGTGCAAAACATTCGATAACTATTCATTT
Organism: Somniosus microcephalus; assembly: GCF_052327205.1. Classification (NCBI taxonomy): domain Eukaryota; kingdom Metazoa; phylum Chordata; class Chondrichthyes; order Squaliformes; family Somniosidae; genus Somniosus; species Somniosus microcephalus. The sequence continues at coordinate 362,411,364 of NC_140987.1, read as the reverse complement.
TATATTTCATAATCCACTGTCAAATTTCACCTAACAACAGCAATTTGCAGATTCTAGTCTCAAGTGTGAAGGAATTCAGAAGTCTAATCATGTTGGTGTAAAAATAAACACGTTTTTTTCCCCGCTATTTTCTTCAGATGGCTGAATGAGTGATTAAATGGGCTGTGGTAAGAAAGATTTGCAAACTGGCTATTTTTTTCTGTAGTTGATATAATTCCTTGTTCAATCATAATCCTGATAAAATGCATGGTCATTTTTTACCAAGCAGTGCATTTATCGTGACACGGCAATGGAGTTAAAGACTTAGTTGAAGAGCTAAGCACTTTTTAATTCCTTTTATGCTGTCAAAGTTGGGTGGCTATGACATCAGATCACTTACTCTGTCATCAACATGTTAGAATGAGAGGGCCAGAAATTGCTGCAATGGCGCACCTCACGTGGCGAGCAATGTTAATTGGACTTTTCACCTCGCCGTTCACATCGCATTAGTTGTTCGCTGACAATTGCTGGGTTTGGTTTACAAATTAATAATGGCGAGCGTTGTTAATGCGGCATTATTTTTTATCCCAGCGCTTTCTGGCGCTCTGCTCCCCCTAAAAAGTCACAATGAAAAAAATCATCCCCCCACAGAAACCAAATCGGCCGGTGTGGTTCAAATGGGTTGTGATCCTACGTTTCCCGTCATGGTTGGGATGCTCTACCGATCAGTTCTGTCAGGAGCCGAGGAAACCCATCAGGCGTACTGCTACAGGCAAGTTGGGCTGTCAGTCGGGGCTGGGGGCTTGAAAGAGCGATCACAGTGGTGGAAAGTTTCATGAATTAAGTATGACACTGAATAGACAGCCAAAACCTGGTCATTGCTGTAAAGTGCACATGCTCTGCCATTCAATGAGATAATGGCTGATCTTCTGCCTCAACTCCATTCACCGGCCCTATTGCCATATCCCTTGATGCCCTTACTAGTTAGAAATCTATCGGCTTCTGTTTTGAATATACCCAATGACTGAGCTTCCACAGCTCTCTGGGGTAGACAATTCCAAAGAATCACCACCCTCTGTGTGAAGAAATTTTTTCTCATCTCAGTCCTGGATGGCCTACCCTTTATCCTGAGGCTGTGGTCCCTGGTTCTAGACTCCCCAGCCAAGGGAAACATTCTCCCAGCATCCACCCTATCCACTGTAATAATTCTGTATGCTTCAATGAGATCCCCTCTCATTCTTCTGAATTCAAGAGAATACAGGCCTAGCTTACTCAATCTCTTCTCATACGACAGTCCCGCCATCCCAGGAATCAATCTCGTGAACCTTCGTGGGAGAAGGAAGGCGGAGAACCAAACACTTAGCTCTGATGATGGGCTTAGCTTGTGCCCCTGAGTAAAGCACAGTTCCACAGTTGCGTTTGGTAAATTCGATTATTAATATGATTATTAAAAGTTCTATAGCAAGCACTGTAGAACCTCTCAGCTAACACATGCCAGTTGTATAGCAGATAATGGAGTCTCAAGATTACACATGAAATGGAGAACCCTCTCCAGCAAAGGTTATAGTTTAATATTCTTTATATTTTGATTTAAGAGATTTAGGAAAAGTGTAAAATAATTTTCAATAGCAATCTTCTGCACTTAAAACTTGAATCTGGAGTTCTGTCTAAATCTTTATGAAGCCCGAGCATTATCTGTCTGTGTCAGCTGTGGCTCAGTGGTAGCACTCTCACCACTGAGTCAGAAGGTTGTCCCAAGTCCCACTCCAGAGACATAAGCAGAAAATCTAGGCTGACACTCCAGTGCAGTACTGAGGGAGTGCTGCACTGTCAGAAGTGCCGTCTTTGGAATGAGGCATTAAACTGAGAGCCGATCTGCCCTCTCAGGTGGATGTAAAAGATCCCACAGCACTACTTTGAAGATGAGCAGGGACGTTCTCCCCGGTGGCCTAGCAAATATTTATCCCTCAACCAACATCACTAAAACAGATTATCTGTGTGGTGTATGTGCCTTTAAAAGCAATTGTGGTGTATGTGCCTTTAAGAGCCCCAGGTGTGCGCAATGCCGGTAATTGCCACTTGGGCTATATAAGCCTGTGTATTGTGTATATCCTTTAGAACCCCCCCCAGACTTGCTTAGTAAATACCTATGAACCAACTCCTGTCTTCAGTGTCTTTATCTACACACGGACACTACAGTGGCGACGAAGTGGAAACGGATTTACCTGCAATTCGGCAGCACTTCAAGGACATCGATTCCTCCAGCGTCCAGAAGACTCAAGGAAGTAATGGAAACTGTGGTTTCACCAGCTGGCCAAGCTGGTGGCAGGTACTGCGCTAATCCTTCCTGGGCGTCAGGCTGGGGCTCCAGCAGCGGGCTCTACAGCTGAGACAGGCAGCGAAATCGGAGGCAAGCAATAACGGACTGGGAGGGTGCACTCGGGAGACGGCCGGCGCGGCAAGCAGGTCAGCGTTTAGACCTCCGTCGGGAACGAGTCTCCAACAGTGAATAAACGGAAACCACAGTAAAACAGCATTGTTATCGGTAGCAGCGGCGGGAAAGCGCAGGAAGCGCCATATCGTTGCTACAGAGAGAAAAAAAAAAAGCGCGGGAAGCGCCATATCTTTTTTTGAAATGCCTAAGTCTGGCAATATTGATGCTTTTGATAACGAAACAGAGCCTAACTTTGGCAATATTGATGTTTTTGATAACAAGATAGAGGATTGGACCACATATGTAGAAAGAGTGGAGGTGTTTTGCACCGCAAATGGAATAGAAGATGAAAAAAAAGCTTCAGTGCTTCTGGATCTAATGGGCGCAGAAACATACAAGCTGTTACGCAACTTAATCACTCCAGCCGAACCGATGGACAAGAATTTTGAGGAGATTGTTGATACCCTACACTGCCAATTCGAGGCAGGACTGGCAGATTCTCTGCAAGACAAATTCATCTGCGATCCCCTAAGTGTAGAAACACAAAAAAAGGTATCTTCTGGAAAAGATTTAACACTGGACAAGGCTTTCAGTGCAATAGGAGCGGCAAAGATACAGCAAAGGCCACAGGACTTCGGCACCCATGAAATGACACGGGGTTTCAAGAGATGTTATCGCTGCGGCAGATCCAACCATGACCAGAGGGATTGCTGGTTCAAAGAAAAAGCATGCAGGCGATGCGGAAAGATGGGACACATTCCACGTGTATGCCGATCTGAAAATAAAAAATCCACTAACGGGAAAAGAGTCAATAAGGAAAAGCACAGAAAGGTACAAATGATGACGGACAGTAGCTCCAAAGACCAGAAGAGCGATAGCGACTCCGGGAACAAGAGACTAAGCTCTCTCAAATTACATAATGTAATTGCCAATGAAGATTACCAGACCATTTGGGTTATCCTCATAATAGCAGGGTCCCCAGTTAAAATGGAGCTAGATACAGGATCAGCTCTAACCGTAATAAATCGACGAGATTACGAGAGGCTATTTTCGCATATACCTCTAAAAGACACATCCATTATCTTAAAAACATATACGGGGCAGAAAGTATACCCCAAAGGAAAAATAAAGGTGCCTGTGGTATACAACGGCAAAGAAATACAAAAGTTGTATTTATACATTCTACAAGATGGTGGTCCACCGTTGTTGGGACGTGAATGGATAAGGAAGATACGTTTAGACTGGCACTCCATTCAGGCACTGACGGTGACCAGTAAGGAAAAAAACAATGATGACATCATACCTGAACGATTAAAAGACATCTTGGCCAACGCCAAAGAAGTGTTTCAAGAGAAACTAGGAACCTTGAAAGGCATCACCGCCTCAATAAAAGTGGAAGATGCAGCAATACCAAAATTTTTTAAGGCAAGACCGGTGCCATACGCAATACGTCCGGCAGTCGAGGCAGAGCTGGAGAATTTGGAAAAGGCAGGCGTATTATCCAAAATAGATTGGAGCGAATGGGCAACGCCCATCGTTCCAGTCATGAAAAAAGCATTGAAAAATAACTCTGAGGAACAGAGAAAAATTCGCATCTGTGGGGACTTTAAGGTGACTGTAAACCCGGTCCTTCACACGGTACAGTATCCTCTTCCGAGGATAGAAGATATTTTCGCCTCACTATCCGGAGGAAAATGTTTCACAAAAATTGACTTGGCCCAGGCATATCTACAGATGGAGGTTGAGGAGACCTCTAAAAAGTATCTCACAATAAACACACACAAAGGCCTGTACCAGTACAATCGACTGGTTTTTGGAGTAGCATCAGCTCCAGCTATCTGGCAAAGAGCTATGGAGCAAGTCCTGCAAGGGATTCCGGGGACTCAGTGTTACCTAGACGACATCCTTATAACAGGAGAAAACGACAACGAGCACCTTGCCAATTTGGAGCAGGTGCTCACTAGGCTGAAAGAACGGGGCCTACGAGCAAATCGCCCCAAGTGCGAATTTTTCCAAAATCAGATATCATATTGTGGCCACATAATTAATAAGGAAGGGTTGCATAAGTCACCTGAAAAAATTGAAGCAGTTATAAAAGCCCCAGCACCTGAAAATGTTTCACAATTGAGGTCATTCCTGGGATTAATAAATTACTATCATAAATTTTTACCGAACTTATCAACTATTCTACACCCTCTTAATGATCTTCTACGCACAGGAGTGATTTGGAAATGGAACGAAGACTGTAAACGTGCCTTCCATAAATGTAAAGACTTAATCACATCCGAGAAAGTTTTGGCTCATTACAACCCATCACTACCAATCAGACTGGTGTGCGATGCATCCCCTTACGGCATAGGAGCGGTATTGTCCCATAGATTCCCTGATGGCTCGGAACGGCCAATAGCTTTTGCGTCACGCTCATTGAACTCAGCTGAGCGTAACTATTCCCAGATAGACAGGGAAGCCCTCAGCCTGGTATGGGGAGTGAAGAAATTCAACCATTACCTACACGGACAAAAATTTACCTTGCTGACTGACCATCAACCCCTCATCTCCATATTCAACCCTAAGAAAGGTGTCCCCATTATGACGGCACAAAGACTACAGAGGTGGTCCCTTTTTCTAGGGGCACACCAATACAACATTGAATACAAAGGGTCAAAACAGCATGGGAATGCTGACGGTTTATCGCGCCTGCCGTTGCCAACGATAGAAGAGGCACCTACAGTAGACCCAGTAGAGATATTCCACTCTACCATAGTGGAATGTCTACCGGTGACAAATTCTGCCATTGAAAGGGAGACCAAAAATGACCCTACTCTCTCACGGGTCTACGATTTAACAATGAAGGGATGGCCAGCACACGGCGAACCACTGTTGCCAGCATTCTCGCAAAGAAGAGAACAGCTGTCAGTGTGCCGAGGAACCTTGATGTGTGGATCCAGAGTGGTGATTCCACCCAAACTCCAGGATAAAGTGCTAAAGGAGCTTCACGAGGGGCATCTGGGTGGAGTGAAAATGAAGAACCTAGCTAGGGCGTTTGTATGGTGGCCAGGTATCGATGGAGACATCGAAGACATGACCAAGAGCTGCCTAGGATGCCAGAAGGTCCAAAATGCTCCGCCACAGGCCCCTCTACATCCATGGGAGTGGCCCTCATCTCCCTGGCAAAGGGTGCACATCGACTTTGCTGGTCCATTTATGGACTCAATGTTCTTAATCGCAGTTGATGCACACTCCAAGTGGCCGGAGGTAATAAAGATGTCCTCCACCACCACGGAAAAAACCATCACAGTATTAAGGACCATATTTGCCAGGAATGGGCTGCCGGAACAGATATGTTCTGATAATGGACCGCAATTTGTGTCCGAAGAATTCAGAAAGTTCTTAAAGAACAATGGGGTAAAGCACTACACGTCCGCCCCATACCATCCCGCCACCAATGGATTGGCTGAAAGGTTTGTCCAGACCTTTAAGAAGGCCATAAAGGCCATGGGTAATGAAAACATAAAACTTCAGCACAAGGTGGATAACTTCTTATTTGCATATAGGAATGCAACACATATGGTTACAAACCAAACTCCCGCCATGATGTTCTACAATAGAAACCTAAGATGCCGGCTGGATTTGGTCAAGCCCAACATCCGAAGGGACGTGGAGAACCGGCAGTTTCAGGGCATGAATGAAAGGCCAACTAGGGCCTTCCAGATAGGCCAACCGGTTTTGGCCCGGGACTACCGTACCGAGAAATGGCAGCCTGGAACTATCTGCACACGACTAGGACCACTGATGTATACCGTGGACATCGGAGAAAGCATAATAAGGCGCCATGCTGACCAAATCATCAAGTCATCCGAAAAGGGACAACCTACACCACCACGCTATACATCTAATGATGAAGTAGAGATACCCATATCTACCTCCGATCCGGTGATACTGGAACCCGATGAACCCGACACTGGCCTTCAAGCTGAATCAGCCTTACCAGAAGAACCTACTACACCACCAGAAACTACTACACCCCCGAGGCGTTATCCGGACCGAGTCAGGAAGCCTCCTGAGAGACTAACTTATAATTAATTAATACAGCAATGTATATTATTTTGCATATAACATGTAATTAATAATTACTTAAAATATGATGTACTAGTTAGCTAGAAGGGGAGGAATTGTGGTGTATGTGCCTTTAAAAGCAATTGTGGTGTATGTGCCTTTAAGAGCCCCAGGTGTGCGCAATGCCGGTAATTGCCACTTGGACTATATAAGCCTGTGTATTGTGTATATCCTTTAGAACCCCCCCCCAGACTTGCTTAGTAAATACCTATGAACCAACTCCTGTCTTCAGTGTCTTTATCTACACACGGACACTACAATCTGGTCATTATTACATTGTTTGTGGGAGCTTGCTGTGTGCAAATTGGCTGCTGCGTTTCCTACATTACAACAGTGACTACAATTTAAAAGTATTTAATTGTCTGTCAAGCGCTTTGGGATGTCCTGAGGTTGTGAAAGGTGCTATATAAATGCAAGTCTTTCTTTCAACCAAACGTGCATCATACAGTTTTTATCTGCGTCGATATCAAGTCTGTCTACTTTTCTGATTACAACTATTTTTATCCTTTTTGAAAAGTAGGTGACAGTGTCAAATATCTATCATCCTTCAAATACTTCTCACATCAGTTATGTTAATTGTATGGAGCTTGCATGGATGTGCGGGTTAGGTTGATTGGCTATGATAAATTGACCCTTAGTGTTAGGGGGATTAAATACGTGGGGTTACAGGGATAGGGTGGGATATGTGTTGGTGTAGGGGTTACGGGGATCGGGTGGGATATGTGTCGGTGCAGGCTCGATGGGCTGAAACGGCCTCTATCTGCACTGTGGGGTTTCTGTGATTCTGTGAAGCATGGGTTAAGTTCTAATTTTATAGTTATTCTGTGTCTTACGAAATATCATTCATGGTAATTAATCAAAAAAAATTCTCTTTGTCACACCCAGCAACATCAGTGACCCATGCCTTTACAGCAGTTGGTACTGTGACTGAATAGTATGATAAAGGATCACTTCCCCATCCCTGTAATCCCTCACCTATATGAAAAAAAAATCATATTTCTTGCTCAACGAAAGTAAGGTAGAGTCTCCCGATCAAGATTTTCCCTCAGCTGCCTTTGCATTTCTACCTATTTTCCTATTACTTAACTATTTTGATTGATTGTGTGGGCATCAGGAAGCACAGACTGCCTGTGCTAACAGAAGACTACAGTTTCCATTTAAACAACTCCTCTGTCACCACATGCACAAATACTCTAACCAGTCATAGGTTTAACTTGGTTCTTTTCTCCAGCCTGTATAATTTTCTCGCACGATCCCTGTTCCCACACCTCCCCCTCTGTCAGCCCCAAACACAACATACCATCCCTTGTTCAAACACCTCTCCCTCACTCAGCATCTTTGCCGCACTCCCCCCTCCCCCGCTCAGCAGACTTCCTCCCCTTTACTCACCACGCCCACTCTCCCTACCAGCATGACATTCTGACAAAGACAGCAAAAGTCTGGGATTTCGCTGTGCAGAGAACTGTGTGAGCAATCTTTTAGGGCTTTTAATCTTCTGAAAAAATGAAGAGAGCCAAATACTGCTTTTTACACAAACACTACAGCATTATTAAAAGGCTGCAAAAAGACTAAATCCTTTTTCCTGAGGGTTTTACCCTTTTGAAAGCATGGCACGGAGAACACATTGTTTCTGTGTAAAAGAGGCAAGAGTCTACTTGCCTGTGGAATCTCCTCCATAGAGATCAAAAGGGACTGAGAACACTTCAGTCATGCCGAAAATGTATCGTTGGTCAGGATTACCTACATGTCTGGGTTTTGTGCTTTCTAAGCAGTTGAACTGACTGAAAAGTACTGCAATTGGCTTGCTACCAGTCTGATCTTCAACAGTTTGCTCGAAGGACCCATCGCCGGAAGATGTTAACAAACTAGTGAAGCATCTTATTTAAGCAAAAGAGGTCCTTTAGTGAGGAAATATAGGTTCCTCCGCTGGATAAATAAGAAGATCACAGGTTTTGTGCTGATCAGAATGGATCTTCCCACCACTGTAATACATCGCCTTGATACTCTGAAAATAGCAGGGCTGTTTCTGCATCAAAATAATAAATTAAAATATGTTTTAGTCATTCATTCTGAGATTACCATAATTTGAGGTTAATTTATCTACTGACTAAAATATACGCCAGAATTTTTTTTTCAAATGATGTTCAACGGGAAGACGTGAATATTTTGCAAATGGAAAAGTCTGTTGAGTTGATTAAAGGACTAAAAGATGAGAAACATCAGCAACTGGTATAAGAGATGGTGTATTGGATTTCAAAACCAAGACTCTGTATTTTTTTTAATCCACAGGGAGCTATTAAAAATGCAGCAGCAACCGGTCTGATGGCTGGTTTTCCTGGACTGACATTCAAATCACAAAATTTTGTGATGTGGTATCACAAGTAAGGATTATGCTTGTAACCGGGCGAGCGTCTCTGAAAATTAGCTATTGTAAGAACCACTCAAGTAGATATCAAACGCTAACCCAGGCAAGGCAATTTATCTGCAAAAATAAATTTCCCTGTATATATGGAGTCAACTGATGATTGAACATTTATCTATATTGAGGGCTGTAATGGTCACGTGTTAACAACCCAAGGCCACACTCTGGAACCAGTAGGCATGTCTTCTTCATTCCCACATCTTCCCATACTGCAGCTTTTTTGAGCTTATGCATCTCAGGCAGCGGTCCTGAATTTTATGTCAATGAAGGAACAATGAGTGAACTCGTGAGTTTTCCCAGCTAAAGCCCAGAGTTCTTTCTGTTAGGAAAGGCTGTGGAACATGTACCCCCCCAAGGAGGGCTGGCAGGCAAAATGTGAAATTCCAAATGTCATTCTTTAGGGAAAAAAATAATATAAATAACAGATTTCTAGTGCTATGTTCACTCCAGGTGTCATTAAAGTCTTGGATTAGACCATGTTTTCCAAAAAAACACACTTTAAATTATAGATAATAAACACGATGATATAGATGTAAAATGGAACAGAGTGGTGATCGGGTCACATTATTTAACCAGATACATTGTAGTTGACATTTTAGCCGGGATCCATTTCAAATACATAAGACGATATCTACTTAACACAGGAAGTACACATGCCTAGAAACAGGTTTGATAATGCTAAGCATAATACTAAAACGTTCTTCCAGAGTCGTAGCTGTAAAAAGAATATCTCAAGAAGTAGTTAGAATTCAAAGATAAACGTAAGAGCGAAATTTTAAAAGAAGAAATAATTTGAAATATGAAATGGATATTTTCTGCAGGCATTTACTCAAGATGGATAATACTAACTTGCTCTTCAGTGTCTATAGTACATCCAATACACTCATTTTGAAGTCGAGGTGACAAGAGGTATCTGATAGGTTAGGGGTACCTAAAACCAACAAATCCCTTGGCTAGGTGATGCATCTCCTTGAGTCGTGAATGGAGGAAATTTGAGGGGCACTGGCTAGTATCACAGGAAAATCACAGAGCGCTGGTGAAATTCCACAGGAACTTCAAACATGCAAACACAGCACCTTCATTTAAAAAGGGCGACAAGTCTGACTTGGACAACTACATTCTCATTAGTCTAAGATCAATTCTAAGTAAATGAATGGGATATATTATAAGGACTGAGCTACAGAAATACCTGTAGAGCAATAACTTAAATAGGCAGCACAGATTTAGAAGAAGATCCTATTTTCTTTGAGAATGTCAGGGATAAAGTTGATTGTGAAGCTCCCCATGATATGAACGTGAACATAGGAATTTATAATGGACACATAAAGACAGATTATATGATTTAAAAATGGCTGAATTACGTTTGCGGGCTCTAGTCCAATTATCGTCTGCCCTCTAATCCTGCTACAGCTGAATACTACCCTTAGTCTCAACTCCCCGGGCACAACCAAAACCAGCTGCAGGTTGCTAAATTTGCTGACGATGCTAAAATAGGTAGAACAGTAGTGACAGAAGTTACAGCAAAGGTTTTGCAAAAGATTTAGGCTGCACAGACAAAATGACAAATAAACTTTAACACAGGTAGGCTAAAAAAGAGACTATCTATTTCAGTATCCAGGTAAATGTAGCAACGCATTTAAAAAGAACTGAATAGAATGCTAGAACATGCAAGCAGAGCAGTACAATACAAGGCTACAGAAGTTATGCTGAGGCTTTATGAAGTACTAGTCAGACCATACTTATCACATCACAGAAAGATAGACCTTCAAAGGAGGTGAGCTATAAGGAAATATTAGAGAAACTTACTGTTAAGGGGCAGGGTAGGGAGCCTCAAAAATAAATATTAAATAGTGCCGATGAGGGCCAGAACTTTCTGGAGGAAGGCAGGTTGGGGCCGGGGGTAGGGGGTGCTGCTGGCTTTAATGGCAGGGCCTGATTTGCATGTGAGGCCTTGGCTTCCCGCCCGCAGCCACCCAGATTGAGAGGTTGGCTGGCTGTGGGCGGGTAGGCCTGTGGCCGCATGGGGCTGGAACGGCGGGTTTGCGCGAGGGCCGGGCTGGGCAATGGATCGGACAGTGGGGGGGGGGGGCGGGGGTGTGTGTGGAGAGAGAGGACCAGGGACGTGAATCGGGGCTGGGCAATGGATTTGGGTGTGGGGGTGTAGAGAGGATCGGGGAATGGATCGGTTGGGGGGGCGGGCAGGAAGAGAGGACCGGGGAAAGAACCAGGGGGTGGGGGGTGGTGCGGTGGTCAGCCAGCGATCAGGGATCAGGCCATGCTGTTGAAAGGATCAGGGTGGGGGTGGGGGGAGAGAGGATCGGGGACCAGGCCGGGGGTAGTATCCAGGGGGAGATCAGGCAGAGATGGTGGGGGGGAACAGAGATGATCGGGGACGGCCACCGGGGGATCGTGGCCCACTTCAGCATCATTGTTCGTGGGGGAGGCCTGGGAAGGTGATCGGAGGCCTGTGGTGGGGGTGGGGTGGGGCGGAATCTCCAATCGCGGGGTTTTTATTTTTTATTCATTGATGGGATGTGGGCGTCACTGGCTAGGCCTGCATTTAGTGCCCATCCCTAATTGCCCTTGAGAAGATGGTGGTGAGCCGCCTTCTTGAACCGCTGCAGTCCATATGGTGTAGGTACACCCACAATGTTGTTAGGAAGGGAGTTCCAGGATTTTGGCCCAGCGACAGTGAAGGAACGGCGATACAGATCCAAGTCAGGATGGTGTGTGGCTTGGAGGGGAACTTGTAGGTGGTGATGTTCCCATGCGTCTGCTGCCCTTGTCCTTCTAAGTGGTAGAGGTCACGGGTTTGGAAGGTGCTGTTGAAGGAGCTTTGGCGAGTTGCTGCAGTGCATCTTGTAGATGGTACACACTGCAGCCACAGTGCGCCGGTGGTGGAGGGAGTGAATGTTGAAGGTGGTGGATGGAGTGCCAATCAAGCGGGCTGCTTTATCCTGAATGGTGTCGAGCTTCTTGAGTGTTGTTGGAGCTGCACTCATCCAGGCAAGTGGAGAGTATTCCATTACACTCCTGACTTGTGCCTTGTAGATGGTGGAAAGGCTTTGGGGAGTCAGGAGGTGAGACACTCGCCGCAGAATTCCCAGCCTCTGGCCTGCTCTTGTAGCCACAATATTTATATGGCTGGTCCAGTTCAGTTTCTGATCAATGGTAACCCCCAGGATGTTGATAGTGGGGGATTCAGCGATGGTAATGCCATTGAATGTCAAGGGGAGATGGTTAGAGTCTCGCTTGTTGGAGATGGTCATTGCCTGGCACTTGTGTGGTGCGAATGTTACTTGCCACTTGTCAGCCCAAGTCTGAATGTTGTCCAGGTCTTGCTGCATATGGACACGGACTGCGTCAGTATCTGACAAGTCTCGAATGGTGCTGAACAGTGTGCAATCATCAGCAAACATCCCCACTTCTGACCTTATGATGGAGGGAAGGTCATTGATGAAACAGCTGAAGATGGTTGGGCCTAGGACACTGCCCTGAGGAACTCCTGCAGTGATGTCATGTGATTGAGATGAATGACCTCCAACAACCACAGCCAACTTCCTTTGTGCTAGGTATGATTCCAACCAATGAAGAGTTTTCCCCTTGATTCCCATTGACTTCAGTTTTGCTAGGGCTCCTTGGTGCCACACTCGATCAAATGCTGCCTTGATGTCAAGGGCAGTCACTCTCACCTCACCTCTTGAGTTCAGCTCTTTTGTCCATGTTTGGACCAAGGCTGTAATGAGGTCAGGAGCTGAGTGGCCCTGGCGGAACCCAAACTGGGCGTCAGTTAGTAGGTTATTGCTGAGTAAGTGCCGCTTGATATCACTGTCGACGACACCTTCCATCACTTTGCTGATGATTGAGAGTAGACTGATGGGACGGTAATTGGCCGGGTCGGATTTGTCCTGCTTTTTGTAGACAGGACATACTTGGGCAATTTTTCACATTGCCGGGTAGATGCCAGTGTTGTAGCTGTACTGGAACAGCTTGGCTAGGGGCGCAGCTAGTTCTGGAGCACAAGTCTTCAGTACTATTGCCGGAATGTTGTCAGGGCCCATAGCCTTTGCAGTATCCAGTGGGTGGGTTTGGTAGGGACCCAGGAGGTGGGTGTAAAGCCACTTACCTTCTGGATCCAGCAGTCCCCGCCTCACTTTAACTGCCGGGTTTCACAAATTGTGTGAAACCTGTCCACATGCAGTTAAAAACAAAATGGAGGTTACAAAAGAGGCTTCCAGCCTCATTATAATATTTAGAAATTGACGTTCCGCCCTCTGGGAGCGGGTTGGTCGCCCGCCCCCATCCTGCCCCCGTTAAAACCGAAAGTGGGTGGGTTGGAGGCGGGATCATGTCAGGTATCCCATTTTTAACCATTTAACTACTGCCCACGCTCCAAACCCACCCTTTTTTTTAGGTTAAAACTCCCCCCAAGGTAAAAGCAGAATATCATTTCAAAGTAAGACTAAAGATAGGGTGACCACATTTTCTAAACCGAATTTGGGGACACACAGGGTGGGAGCAGAGCAAAATAGCCAGGATGGAAAATGTAAGTTCCCCTGGTGACTGTGACCGGGCCCTCCCCCACGGCCTCCCCCTCACCCGCTCTGGTTGCCATGCTCCCAGGCACTTCCGGCGCCGACAATCTAGCAGCACAAGCCCGGACGGAAACTCAGAAACAACAAGCGGCACATGCGCAGAAAGACCGCCCGGTCGCGCATGCGCAGTGAGTCACTCTGACCGTTGTACAAGTTGTTGTTTAATTTAGCCTTAGAGCCACAAACTGACAGCTCAGGGGGGGAGGGTACACTCACTGCCCAGGGGGACACTTCGGGGATGAGTTTTGTGAACCGGGGACTCGTACAGGGGCATTGTTTCCCCGGAGACACAGTACCTCATCCGTGGACTGTCCCTGGAAAACGGGGATGTACAGTCACCCTAACTAAAGAGCAAGACCAAAGGACATAAATGGAAATTAGTCAAAAGTAGATTTAAGAACAAATATCAGGAAGAACTTCTTTATACAGTAAAAAGTGCTTGGAACAATCTATCAGGTGTGCAAAATGCAGTTGGATGCTAAGATGGGGTAGTTAGCGGTAATAAAGAGATAAGCTTTAAAAGGCCAAATGGCCTTTCCCGTTCCTGATTTTAAACTTTCAAACAATGGCTCCCAACTGAAAACATTAGGGTAGGTCAAAATTTTGGTGGCCAGCCATAGGCCAAACCACGTTTTAACAGCAAACCAGAACAGAAAGTTTTACTTGGGCTTATACAGCTTTACTCAGAAACTGAAACACATCCATGGCTTTCTTGTATGAGTTCAATGTCAACAATTTGACGCGGGATTAGGTTCGAGAGTCAAAGGGGTCATTTTTAACTGGTCCCTCTGTGTGGCAGCGGGCTGGCCTGTCCGTTTTGCACCCTGTGCGATTTTCCTTTCCATTCACTTCAATTGGGTGGGATGTAAAACGGGCAGCTCACCCACTGCGGGAACAGTTAACACCAACCCCATTGTCATAAAAATGGGGGGTTGGGAGCAACTAACACCTTTAGCTGCATTAGTGGCCAAAACGACGACCAAGTTGAGGCCTATTCGCTATATAATTTAACTGCATCTGAATGACGATACCCATGCAGCTGCTGCCACAAGTCTATCTGAAACCCTCAGTTTTTCCATGCACGCTAATGACCTGCTCTCACCTCTCTCAGCAGGTGCGAAATTGTTTGTCGCCTATATTGACGATGAGCTTCATTGCCTGTCTCTGCAATAGAACTCATGGGCTTAGAAGTGCAATAATCCGAGTGATAAAACTACCAGGACAATAACAGCGTCCTTATACAGAAAGTAAAATCTTTTTTATTTTTTGAAGTGAGCAACGTGCTCCAAAATACTACACGTTAGATTAATGTCAGACATCGGGCACATTTAGGCTGATGCAGTCGCTGCATGCCTCTTTGAGAGTCATTACTCGTAGTCTTCAGTGGCACGCTGACAGGTAAAACACTGCCACAGGCTGTACATAGTTTCCCATTAGTTATGACTGGTAATGTGTAGAAACTGGGCAACCTCAAAAAGCATTTGTTTGTTTTTTTTTGTCCAACACACAGCTGTATGTCCTTCCACATTAGTACAGTGCTAATCAGGATTGAGCAAAGCAACCTTGGTGCAGATATTTGATTCAATCTGAACTCATCCCAAGGCCACTGAGCCTGAAGCCAGACCTGAACCACAAAATCACTATCTGAATCAATAGTACAAGGGGAAGCCTGGCTCAGTTCCAAGTTGTTCTGTTGTTTCCGAGAACTCTGCTTTCCTCCAACTCTAACCTTTTGTGCATCCCTGACTCCCTTCGCCTCACGACTGGCGTCTGTGCCTTCAACTGTCTAGGCCCTAAGCTCTGGAATTCCCTCCCTAAATCTCTCTGCCTCGCTCCTCTTTTAAGACGCTCCTTAAAACCTACCTGTCCTAATGTCTCCTTCTTTGGCTCGATGTCAATTTTTTTTTTCCTGATTACACTTGGGATGTTTTACTACATTAAGGGCCCCATATAAATGCAAGTTGCCGCTGCTGCTGTTGGTTAGCTTTGGGGCCTTTGTAAAATGGAATATTCCCACAGGTTATAGAAAATTCAAGCCAGAAATAATTGCAGTTTGCTTGGTATTCACATGGACTGGCCCAACTGATATACCACAATTTTAGATGAGCTTCAATTTCTGACCCAGACTTTATCTCCTCTCTGTTTTTGTGAAGTGTGTATCATGGCCGCGACAGCACTTGTAATGTTGGCCACAACCCACTCCTGGTTTTGTCAGCTGGGGTTGCCGCGCCAAATTCACTGGTGGAGATATTTATCATTTTTTGTCAGTAGCTGCGACATTTTTCGATTTCTCATAACTGTGATGTTTTCCAGTGAGTATTTTTGTCGCTGCTGAGGAGAATGAGCTGAACCTGCCACGGGGATTTCATTTTGTCGGCACGGTGCTAAACCTCTGCAAACGTGAATTTTATTTCAGATTCCATTTCTGAAGGTAGTGTTGGTGTTTGCTGCTAGCTGAAAGATTGCTCAGAAAGCAGCTGTAGATCAGCTGAAGGTGATGATACACCTCATGAGCAACTTCTTTCAGATGTTGGCTATATAATGGCTCCATTACCAGTTGCATCTTTCATAAATGCTCCTCAATGACTCAGTCGGTAAGTGCACTGCCTTGTCTGGATATAAGCCAACGACACCGGGACGGCCCAGTCCTGATCGACCCGTTGATGGTGAGTTTGCTGCTCTCAGTTGAGATGATAACTGGTCTTGATACCCCTGAGCTGCTCTTATTGTGCCTTGAGATGGAGAAGCAAGAAATTGTTTTAATTGCAATCTCTTGGTTTGGAAATGTCACAATGGACATCCAGTATGTCGATTTGCAGGAATTTCAATGGAACCATTCACTGATGTTCCGACACCCAACATATACTAAATGGCTCTTTGCCGCAGGTTGGAACTTAGAATTGGCAATCTTCAAAGGGAGAGAAATACCACTAAACTTATTTTTAAAAATATTATCTAGATTGAGAGAAGTATCTAGTAATGAAAGCATTCTGCAAAAGTTACTTTTCTTGTTTTAATTTGACCACAAATTGAATTAAGTATGAAAATATATAGACACCATTTTTTTTTGTAAATGGAGCTGGTGTCCTTCCTGGCTGAATACTGGGAATTTGTGGTGTACTCGAGAACTTGATCTGCAAGAAGCGTTACTGATGTCAGACGTGGCAGCTTTCAGTTACAGCCAAATCTACAGGGAACCACAGCTCAAACTGGGGACCAGTAACAGAATCAGGCCATCAACCACAGCACAGAAGGAGGTCATTCGGCCCAACATGCCTGTGCTGGCTCTTTGAAAGAGCTGTCCAATTATTTCCACTCCCCTGCTCTTTCCCCATAGCCCTGCAAATATATATCCAATTCAATTTTGAAAGTTACTACTGAATCTGTTTCCACCACCCTTTGAGGCAGTGCATTTCAGATCATAACAACTTGCTGCATAAATAGAATTCTCCTTATCTCTCCTTTGGTTCATTTGCCAATTATCTTAAATCTGTATCCTCTGGTTACCAACCAATCAATGTTCCCTCTTATTTTTTTTTGGGTGCGTGGCCCCTTTAAGGGGCTGCGCAGCCCATTCACAGTTTTGCGCAGGCGTAAAACTTTACATTGAAAAAGTCGCTCCCGGGCTGTGCAGGACCTTATAGGGAACGTTGCAACCAACCCATCAGTGGAAACAGTTTCTCCTTAGTTAGTTTATCAAAACCCCACCTCATTTTGAACACCTCTATTAAATTTCCCCCCCACCTTCTCTGCTCTAAGGAGAACAATCCCAGCTTCTTGTGTCTCCACATAACTGAAGTCCCTCATCCCTGGTATCATTCTAGTAAATCTCCTCCGCACCCTCTCCAAGACCTTGACATCCTTGCTAAAGTGTCAGACATATACATGTCCAAATTGATACATTTATATCTGGCCTGCCACAAGTGAGCTTCAATTTTACAGGACTCAGATTGATATTCTTATTGATAAATGGAAAGAGAACAGTTCTACACAATTTAATAAAGTTGCAAAGTCTTTTCAGTTTCTATAAGCAAATTTACAACAGCCACGGGCAAGTCAAATATTACACTGACCCTATCAATGGGGTTTAGGGTCTCATCCTTTCCCGCATGTTGGTGCAGAAATGACAAAATCAGCTTAGTTCTTCTCTCTTTCATTGAGATAGCGAGGATCATTGCCTTTTTCATTTAACTGTACTTATGCAGCCTTCACTCCCATGTATCAGGTGATATTGTATCACAAACAACCCAGGG
The DNA here is from genome assembly GCF_052327205.1 of Somniosus microcephalus. NCBI lineage: Eukaryota > Metazoa > Chordata > Chondrichthyes > Squaliformes > Somniosidae > Somniosus > Somniosus microcephalus. The sequence goes on along the minus strand of NC_140987.1, from coordinate 362,393,565 downwards.
GCAAGAATTTGCACTGTCTGCTCAATGCTGGGATTTAACACAAAATGAAGAATCACAATCAGCTCACTTCTTTCCTCCCTGGTAACATCCAGCTCAATTTTCTGCAATGCACTTGTACATCTCTGTCTCATAAAAGAAGACAGCTTATGAATTACCAGCTTATATTAACAAAACTATTGTACAGGAAACTTTTTTATCCGGCACCGATGGGACCAGCGTGGTGCCGGTTGATCAAAAAGTCCGGATTACAGAGAGGTATACTTACCAAGATACGAGAGCCCCGTACACGGCCACAGGTGCAGGAGCCCCGGTTACACAGCACTTATGCAGGAGTCCCGGCTACACGGCCACAGATCCAGGAGTCCCTGTTGCACAGCCACAGGTGCAGGAACCCCGGTTACATGGCCACAGATCCAGGAGCCCCGGTTACACTGCCACTAATATATAGTAAAACTTACCTGAATCTACTCCTGAATTTTGCCGGTTAAGAGAGATTTCCTGTACTTTTACAGCACCTCCCTTCTCTGTGATTTCCACCACCAAGGACAAGAGCAGCAAGGTCTTGGGAACACCATCACCTCCATGTTCCCCCTTCAAGTCACATACTATCTTGACTTGGACATACAGGAAACTTTGATTTATCCGGAGGTTAACTGTCCGGAATGCTCGATCCACCGGCAAAATTCAGGAGTCGGTTCAGTAAGTTTTTTTTCTTTTCATTGCTTTTGTTTCACTAGTCAGGCTCTGCAAGGTCTAGCTAAAGCTGTTGCTTAGCTACAGAGACGCTTGCAAGCTACGGCCGACTGTTTAGAAGCTGTTGCTAAACAACAGGGTTTGTTGCTAGATACGGAGCTCAAAAGCTCCCGTATGTTTTAAAATTAGCGCTGGTTTGTCCGGCAGTTTTGATGGGACGGCAACAGCTCGGTCCCGTCAGTGCTGGATATCAAAGTTTCCTGTATATCGCTATTCCCTTTTTGCTGGGCCAATATCCTGGATCTCGCTTCCCAACACCATTGTGGAAACACCATCTCCACAAGCACTGCGGCAGTGCAAGGAGAAGGCCCATTACCACCTTCTCACTGGCAATGAGGAATAGGCAATAAATATGGCCTTGCCGGTGTCACCCACATCGCAGGAACAAATTAAAAAAGAACTAAAGTGACGGTTTCCAGGAAAAAAATGTCTGGCAAACACAACCCCATTGTTCCAATGGTGCAAATAGTGTTAAAATGGTCATGAAGTACTGTGACAAAATGAAACGTGTATCCTGTGACAAACTATTTGATCGGGGAGAGGGCAAAGGCAAACATCTTCTCATGAAGACGGTGCCCATTAAACAAACACATGAGAGAAATCCTATATGATTTGAAAATCACCATTTAAAAAAAATCCAAATGGATTCGTAATCTGTTTTACAAGTTTTAATGTACAAACATATTTTAAAAGAATGGTTTATTTGAATTTGATGAAGAACTTGATGCGCTTTCCACAAATGACCCCAGTAAAGTGCACTTGCAGTCTAAATGCAAAGTTACTTAATTTGAATCATCCGTTAATTCAAATTAAAATAGTAGAAAGAACGCCACCTGTGATTGTATTATTCTAATGCATAATTACGTTTTTTTCTCGAGCAAGAAACGACTCTGAATTAACTGGAGTAAACTAGTGAATATGAGCCCACATCATGATTGGTATCTGTGCCCATTTCTCAAAGTTATCGAAATGGAAGAATACAAAGGATAAATCCATTGCACCCACTAATTATTTACTGAGACCTCGGCAGCATTACTTTAATCATCTTACCTTGTTCAGGTACCTGAGAGCCGGTGGAATTGAGAGTTGTATTCAACACTTCATTGATAGCTGTGTCACAGTACAAGCCCCGGTGTGCATCATGCTCGCTGTCAGTTTGGTCACTTTCTTCATGTCCGCTGTCCTTGAGACTGTTTCTTTCCAGGTCCTTGAATGTGGAACTACTGGAGTGCGAAGCAATACTGATTTATTGTCATGCCTAGCAGTATCAGATAATGCTCTCCTTATGGAAAAGAAATGTATTGCAATACATATTGGCTCACACTGAAGTCCATCAAAAATATATTGCCAGATATTACATTCTGTGTCAAAATATATCAAAGTCAAGAGGCCATATTTCTCCCCCCCTCCCACCCGCCCTATAAAGGGTTGCTGTTGCTAAGTAAGGCAAAGCAAATTTAGTTATATGTTTCCATTCCATCTCTTTCTTGCTCTGGCAAATGATTTGTGTTAAAACTGCCCTATCTCTATTCCTAAGGCCTTCTTGTCAATTTCAGCTCAATTCTGTGTTCTCAGAATTGGCCAACAGGTGACCTCTTGTGTGAGCTGATTTGAAAGGAAATCCACCGTCGCTGGATTGCTGCTGAAGGATATAGATTACGTTTAAACGGAAAAGTGACTGGCAATTTTTTTTAAAGAATCAAATGGAGATAAATTTAGTTTCTTTTCAGGTTAGTTCGTTTATAAAAGACACGTGAAAAGGGATACACTGTACTTCCAGATTGGACAGCAATGCAAGGGCACATCCTTGTGCTTCTTTTTTAGCAGCAGAACTATATTCTATTGCTTAAAATAAAAATATTACTTTTACACAGGGTTTATATTAAGGGACTGATCCTGAAAATAAGTGGGTCCAGGGAGGGCAGGAGAGTAAGACACCTGAGGATGTACACAGGTCATTACCGCCTCCCCCAACAATGATATCTTTCTCCATCTGCTGGTCATTACAACTTGTACTGCATTTTTTACACCTGAAATGGTTTTCTATGCCTTGTAATGTACTGCTATGCTCCTCCACCCTTTTCTCACTGGGATTTGTCAAAGTCTCAATGGGAGTGTGACTACAAAGTACGGTGAAATTTGAACTTTGAGAGTAGGGGTGGAACTGTCAACCTTGGTGGGGGTGTAAAATGGGCAGTAGTGGATCAGCAGCTCGTTATACACCATGGCCGATTTTCCTTTCCATTGACTTCTATCGACAGGAGAATCAGGCGGGGTGTGTAATGGGTAGCCGGTCCACTACGGCCCATTCTACATCAAAAGTTCCGCCCTATGTGAATGCTCGAGTCTATGAATTCGCTGCCGGACTAATGCCTCCTGTTACAACATGCTCAACGTGGAGTCAGTCCCGCATGTTTGCACTCTTAACGGGCGGGTCACAGCTTAGCACGCTGATGGAGGTTGGCAGCCAATGACAACAGCAAAAGGGCAGCACCTGGAGGTCAGTCTCCTGAGATGTGGATGAAAAATATAGGGAGAAACTCGCCAGCGAGGAAGTGAAACTAGTATTTTCGGGTGGGCTGCCCATTATACACCCTGCCTGACTGGAAAGGAAAGTTGGGTGGGGTGTGTAATGGGCGGCCGATCCGATAGTGCTAATTTCACACCCCCGCTCCAAAGTTGAAAGATACGCCGATGGTGAGGTACAAGTGCCTAAGACGCATTCAGTTCGATGCTCGATGAAACATGACGGTAATGTGGTGGCCCACACCAGGAGCACTGAGAATGGGGGAAACACTCTTAATGCAGTTAGTGGTGAAGTCAGCAGCTCAAAAATTGAATTCTATTTCCTAGCTGTTGTAATTTAGGACATTGAGCTGAGATCGGTTGCTGTAGAAATGGGATCCTTCATGATCTGTGTGTGTGTGTGTGTAAATGACCAAGTGCAGCACAGAGTCAGAGAGATAGCCCGAGGTTTTCCTAGTCCTACCTACCAACCCATTTTATACAAAAAAAAATTACAGCTGCCTGAGAAAGCAGAAGGTTAATTATATTTGACAAAAGAGATTCAGAAAGCATCCCAGTTGACTAGCAATGACATCTTGCTCTCGGAGTGCTCAGGGAGGATTCTGGCATTGAAATAAATAATATGACTCATTACAGCTTTTGATTTTAGTTCATTCAGGGAACATTCTGAATTCAGTAAGGTTCTGTGGCATTGTACGTTTCTGCTGCTTTACAGTGCGCGACATAAAAAATTTACACATTCTGCAGAGAAACGATGGGAGAGTTTAAGCTGTAATTGACATCCCTTCGTTCAAAAGTTCCCCCAAATATATTCAATGAAAAAACAACTACAGCAACATAATGTTAGAAGACAGTAAATTTGCTCCCTCTTTGAAGAAAATAAAGCATTTCGTATTTCCCTGACTGGGCATAGAAATTATTGTAATTATTATCTTGTTTTTATGCATTATCTAATATAAAAATCACTGGGATCATGAGAGCGGGGTTGGGGTTGGGTTGGGAAGAAGCATTTCATGCTCTTTTGATGGCTCAATGATAAATGTAGCCCCTAATGTGGTACTGAGCCATACACACCATTACATCCCGGCTTTAACTCCAGCTCTGCTCTCAGTTGTCCGATCTCAGTTGAGTCAGGAAATGGGGGTCTAGAATTGGCCTCAGTGACCATGGTCTAGGGAGGAGAAAGCTCATTCGGGGTTCTCATTTTCCGATTGCTATCCAGTGACGTCAGATAGGTGTGAATGTGGACAACAGGTGAGAATAAAGTTGTGTTTGGTCATGAGGCTACATGGTTGAACAGCTCACTCTCCAGACTTGCTTAATAGGAATGAAGAGATACCAAATATCTATCACTTCGAATGGAGCAGGAATCACTGCAACAAAGAGCTGAAAGTAAGAGGAGACAATTGGAGATGGGGAGAAACACAGTTCAAAAAGCTGGTAAAACTCTCTAGAATTGTTGAATATGAATTGCGCTTATTGGGTAATTACATGATACGGAGCCAGCACATGAATTTATATCTTTTAATGAAACTACTGTAGAAGTGATTTCCCAAGAGGGGAGTGGAGGTGAGCAGTACAGGTTATTTCTAATGCCACGCTGTTTAAGATAACAATGGGATAGTCCTACTCTAAAACTTGCAGCTCTGTGGAGTGCAGCCAACCTCTCCCTCTCTCTGCAGACTATTTGCATTTATTATTTATTCGTTTTTCTCGGTACAGTACATAAACACGAGGAAAGAGTGAAAAGATAACATCTACAAGTGGTTTACCCTCTATTTAAAACAAATATTTATTACAACTGAAGAGGATTATTATGGTCCAGCACTCTGGACAGAGGATGGTGGTATGTTTTCATTATCTGGAACTATGAAACCAATTTAAAACTGCGAAGCCCTACAATTTATCTTGGACAAATGTTTTTTAGTGGAAGGATAGGAACTGACCTCTGGGTCTTCAGAACTGATCAGGCTTGCTTATAGTCCACACACAGAAACACAAGTCTCCTTCCCATGTCCTCACCACCAATGCACATTGCTTTCACCTGAACATGTACTAAAGACATGTCAGTTGTTAGTGTTGGAATGAAACGTGCTCCAGGCCGTGATGCAGTGCGTTGGCGTCTGCGTTGTCTCATGATGCAAAGATTGTGGGTTCAGGCTTGCAACTCTTCTTTCAGTTAGCTGCAGACCTTATCAGTGTCATCAGGTGGAAATGTGGAGCCGAGTCTTGGCGCTATCCCACAGGGCAGAAGTGTCACCCCTGCTCTGATGCAGCTAATCGTGAGTTGTTACAAAGCAGCACTGGGCGAGGCCTGATCAAATGCTGCTGCCTACCCTGTCATGGCCTAAGGGAACCCAGGATAGGGAGGGGGGAAAACTTTTTTTTTTGAAATTGACTCTTTGGACCTGAAATTGCAGCCGAATGCCTCTGATCCGCAAGAAATGAATGCACCTACCTGGTGCCTCCGTATCTTCGGACTCTTGCAGTCCTGGGCCTGCAGGCGTACACATGCGTAAAGGCCCACGTATCCCAGGGGCGCATGTGGTTCGCAAGCATCCCATGGCTCACGTGGGCCGGCCCAACTAATCACAAAGGGGGATTCCCGATATGCTTATGGGGGTTCCATTTACGTACGGAATCCCCATAAGCATATTAGGAATGACATAAAAAACACACTTTCACACAACCTAAATAAAAATAAATCACCATATGTTTAAAATGAATAAAAATACAATTTAATTAAACGTTTAAAACAAAAAAATTATTTTTTGAAAAATAAATGTGAACATTTTTAAAGGGGCCAAAAAGAACCTAAACTAATTTTTAAAATTTTTGAATGTTTAAATCATTAAAAAAAATGTTTTAAAATATAAACCCTTAATCTGGTAAAAGAAAGCCCTATGCCTGCTTTTACCAGGCGTAAGAGTTTCGTGGGCATTCACTGGGCAGTAGTTGGGCCCGACTCTCTGCCAGCGAATGTCCATTTCCTGCACATTCGTACGATCTGTCAAGCGGAAACTCTTGACAGATCGCAAGTTTCGGGTTTTCGTGCATGCGTAGCACACGTGGAAACCTGGAACTTGCGGGGCACTTACGACCGCATGCTCACTTAGGCCCCGTAAAATCCGGGCCTTTGTTTTATTAAAAAAAGGGTTTTTTAGTGGCAATTGAAAGCTGCTAAGCCCTACAATGTTTCCTTCACAAATGCTTTAAAGTCAGAGAATAAGATCTGCAGATGTGTAACAAGTCAATTCCTGTCATGTCTGCTTAGATCTGATAAAGAATTCTGTGGAGTTGGCACACAGGAGTGTAATCTTCCCCTTCCCCCCAACTCTGACCTATTTTCAGGTTAGAGATTAAACTGTTGCAAATGCGCTTGGGTCAAAGCAGGGCATGGGTCAAGGCGGGGTGTGGGTCAAGGCGGGGCGTGGGTCAAGGCGGGGCGTGGGTCAAGGCGGGGCGTAGCGTGGGTCAAGGCGGGGCGTGGGTCAAGGCGGGGTGTGGGTCAAGGCGGGGCGTAGCGTGGGTCAAGGCGGGGCGTGGGTCAAGGCGGGGCGTTGGTCAAGGCGGGGCGTAGCGTGGGTCAAGGCGGGGCGTGGGTCAAGGCGGGGTGTGGGTCAAGGCGGGGCGTAGCGTGGGTCAAGGCGGGGCGTGGGTCAAGGCGGGGTGTGGGTCAAGGCGGGGCCTCTTGGTGAAGGGGCAGCGATTCCCCTCCCCACGAGGAGGAAGAGAGAAGCTAAGCAGCCGGGAATGCTCTCTTACAACTTTGAGCAACCAGCTGCATAGCAACAGAGGTTTGGTCGAGCTGGCCCGTTCTGTCCGTGAACAATATCAGCGAGGGATGTGGTGCGTAGCAGGAAATTCAGCCAACCCGGGTGCAGAAAATAGCTTTAGAAGACATTTATTTTTAAAAATATGAAAAAATCTTAAGCCGACCTATTTCCAATTCAAGTCTGCATGACTCTGTACTTGGAAGCTGTTATTCTGTCTGGCACCATCTGATTTAATTCCCCAAGTAACCCACTTGCAATTTTCCATTCTGCTCTCACCAGACCTTCTCCCATTAAGCTTCGCTCGAGGTTGGCGGGGAGTTCTCTAATTGCTTCCTTTCAGCGCACCTTGCCTCACTGTGCTTGTTGTTGCTGTCCCCAAAATCCCTTTCCTTACACGTTGCTTCACGCCCAGGTGTTACCGTGATCCGACGGGCTGGAGCGGCTCTGAGACTCTTTCTCAGTAAAAACTTTTCTCTTTTTTTCTGCTAAAAGATGCTTCTGGATGGTTAGAACTGTGAACAAAATTCAACACTGAGGTGATTTCTTTCGCACAAAACGAGAGTGTTGCTGGGAACAATTGACCAGTGTTTTGAGGTAGCTTTAAATGAGAGCAGGATGCAATCAAATTATGCAAAGTCAGGATTATAGCGAAGATCTCCTAACAATAATGAGAGGGACACCAAAAACAATTGGCAGATGGCTTCATTATGTGAACACACTCTCACTGTTAAATACTGTATAAGGGAAGCGTGACTTACCTTTTAATAAGGTGCTGTCTGCTGTTTACGTAGCTTGACTCGATGGAGTAATTTTCCGACTAAAGATAAAAAATAGAGATTTGCGTGAAAATGAGTATCACAGCATTGTGGACTCGCATGCTTAGTAATCAGCAGTACAATTTGGGTCCTCTTTAGCATCCAAAAGAATTTTCTTTGCTTTAGGAGGCTCCACAGATAAAAGCCATCTAGAGCATTCTTCAATCGATTGCCAGTGAGATATCATTCTTCCAGATAAGTTCATTGAGATCTGCAGTCTTGTCATTCATTTCCACTGGTCGGGAAGCAAGTTTGTAATGGAGCACAGTCTTCGGTGGTTGTGACTGGAGTTCTTTACAAAGTCGCTTGTTGTGACAACAAAACAACTTCAATACACATCAAACACGCACAAGTGAAATGAAGGAAAATCACTTATGAAACAGAGTTTTATAAATAGAGAATAAAAACTGGGTTCTGGTGAAAGGTCCTGGACCTGAAACATTAACCCTACCTTCCTCAGTCCACAGATGCTGCCTGACCTGCTGAGTGTTTCCAGCATTTTCCTTTTTTATTTCAGATTTCCAGCATCTGCAGTATTTTATTTTTTGTTTTATAAATATATAAGGGCCCATAATTTCCGATAGGAGGCTTCCTGTGTGCATGGGCCTCCTATCGGGAAAAAAATCTACGCCCTTACCTGAGGGCTCCCGAGGTCCGGCCATTTCCACTCCTGGGCCTCTCCTGGTCCACGCACACAGAGGCCCAGGTATCCTGGGGCGCAGGCGGTTCGCAAGCGTCCCTGGGATCACGTGGGCCATGGGGAACCAATGGGCGATGGAAATCCCCCTTCATACTTTTGACAGGTAGACCTGTCAAAAGTATGAATTGCTATCACTGAAAAAAGACATCAAAACATTAAATACATTTTTAAAAAACCATCACGTTTTTAAAATGAGTTAAAATTACATTAAATTCAATATTTTAAACCAAAATTTAATTTTTTGAAAAAAATAATTAAAGATTTTTACGGGGCTAAAAATAAACTTGCCTTTTTAAAAAGTATTTTTACATTATAAATTATTGAAAAAAGTTTTTTTTTAATACTCTTACGCTTGGTAAAAGCAGGCATTACGCAGGCTTTTACCAAGCATAAGATTTTTAAGTGATTTCAGTGGGTGGAGGTTGTGCAGAAAACGGAACTCTCCACCCGCAGATACCTTGCTCCCAGGCAGACGGAGGATTCTTGACAGATCGGAAGTGCCGGTTTTCAGCACATGTGCTTTGCATGCCTGATACCGGCACTTGCGTGGTCCCTACGGGTGTGTACACAGCTCATACACACCCGTAGGGATCAGAAAATACGGGCCAAGATGTTCATCTTTTTCCTTTTTGAGAAATTAGTATGCATTTTACAGACAAATTCTGGAAACAATTTTAATGTAAATAAGGTCTTAGAGGTGGGAAAGGGGGAAAAAAATCCCCTCCTGGTTCAGTGGATAATGTGTCACATAGTCACGAAGACCAGGAAGTCCCAAGTTTGATCCCTGGCCTGCTGAGTTAATGACCTCAGCCGGAGCTGCAGCAGGATCTTACTTCTGGCTTCGCTGTCCCCTAGATTATGGAGGAATGAAGAAATATCAGCCAGGGTTCACGCTCCTGATCATGCCCATTGACCAGCTGGAAAGTTAGTTTGTGTGGAAGTAAGGTGAAGGCAGCATCCAACATGGCTCTGATACCCCAGCCCAACATGCATGGTTCAAATTCTAATACGAAGGTTGAGGCACTTGGGGGCTAATGGCATCTGTGGAACTCTATCCCAGCAAACCTCATCATATTCAACAGGGAAGTGGAAAGCAGTAGAAGAAAAATAGACTAAATGTTCTTTCATGCTCATTGTGTGCCACTTTACTTCACCCGACAGTGATTCCCATAATCTTTCGATCCATGGCACTCTTCAACAAGAATTCTACCACTGCGGCAAATAATTTAATTACCCTTTGTGTGTCTCCAGAGACCTGGCTTTCTCTCCCCTCAACCTCTTCCTCGCAAATTCCCCCCACTATGCCAGTTTTTCTCATTCAACCTGCCATTTTTCTTTGTTCATTACTACCTCTGTCTAGTTTAGAGCCATTCTTGTTTCCTTTGTTTACTGCTATACACTCCCTTGCCTCCTTTATCTCCTTAAGGATCTTATTATTCATTCTGGTTCAAACAATTAAATAGTCTTCTTTCCTAACCTATAATTATGCTCCCCTTTGCTCTGTATCTCCTAACTTTTCCCTCTCACTCCTTTTTTTTACTGGTTCCTCCTCCCCCAAAGATGGCCATGTCACCTAAGCATCATCTTAGCTCTCCCTGTTTTACAAGGTACATCCTTTAATGATCTGTGTTAATCTTACACATAATGATAATCTCTATTAATGAGGCTGAATGACCAGTTTTGTTTTTTGAAATACTATTTTTTAATAAAAAATATTTTAATTAAGCGCATTACAATTTGGGATAAAGAAATAATGTGGCAGTTTCTACAGTAATATCCAACTGTTCTATAATACGGATAGTAAAACTGCTATGGAGAATAATGGTATTACAAATGTTGCCTTGAGGATTGGGACTGACCAATGTTGGTTAAAATGAGTCGAGGAAAATTATTATGTGCAAAAGGTTATATTCATAACCTGAAGCCAGTATTATACATTTCTCACATGATTCTCTTTTTCTTTAATTATACCACAATGGATTTAGTAACTTGACTGCATTCAAGTGAACTATAACTGTTAGATTACTATCAGCACTACAACACTGAACAGACCTATTTATGTTATGCCGGAGAGCAATAAACAAGTGGCTTGCGAGCTAGTATTATATATATTTACAGCACAGAAACAGGCCATTTGACCCAACAGGTCTATGCTGGTGTTTATGCTCCACACAGCCTCCCCCTACCTTACTTCATCTCACCCTATCAACATATCCTTCTATTCCTTTCTCCCTCATGTACTTATCTAGCTTCCCCTTAAATGCAGCTATACTTTTCGCCTCAACTGCTCCGTGTGGTAGCGAGCTCCACATTCTAACTGCTGTCTGGGTAAAGAAGTTTCTCCTGAATTCCTTATTGGATTGATGGCCGCTAGTTTTGGACTCCCCTACAAGTGGAAACATTGGGGGGGAAATTCGGTATCGACCATTTTGGGGCGCTAAAATCGCCTGGGCGCTAACTTTAGTGACCTCGAAATTGAGTTTTAGTGCCCCACTTCCTTCTGAGGGCGCTAATGTCGAAGAGCAGGGTGGAGACTTCAGCAGCGCTGCCCACTGGGCCATGCAGTGCTGTCGCGTTCAAAGGCTCCGTCCCTCCCTTAAAGGGAAGGGCCATCGCTGCAGACTCTGCAATTTAAAAAGTACCTACCTGGATCACCAAGGCAGCCGCGATCCTGTGTGATCAGCCTGGCAAGCAGAGTGCCGGGCTGATTGATTGCGGGCAGGAACCCGCGGAAAAAACTAGAACAGGAAACGTAAGTTTTTTTCTCACTTACCTCGGCCACCTTGCCTTTAATCATCGCCCCCGAAGCGGCCGGCCGCCCGATGCATGCCTCCTGCAGCTGTCGGTGTTTTTGACCGGCGCTGGGGCTGGGGGAGGAAGTCAATTTCGGGTCCGGGGCAATGCGTACGGTGATGACATCACGATCGGTGAAGGAGATCGGGGCGCAACGCAGTAACGCCGCCGCAGAACTCCCGCCAAATATGGCGGGAGTCGATGTCAACGCCGGGCCCGGTCGCAAAGCCAGTGGGTGCTAACGGGAGGCGCAAAGGCACCCAATTTAACCCCAGTCTTCTCTACATCTAGCCTACTGAACCCCTTCATAATTTTAAAGACTTCCATCAGGTCACCCTCAGCCTTCTCTTTTCCAGAGGAAAGAGCCCCAGCCTATTTAATCTTTCTTGATAGTTACAACCTCTGAGTTCTGGCATCATCCTTGTAAATCTTTTTTGCACTTTCTCCAGTGCCTCTATATACGTTTTGTAATTATGGAGACCAGAACTGTACACAGTATTCCAAGTGTGGTTTCGCCCCGGCCTGTTTAGCAATTGCAACTCCATCCATTTTATGAAAATACACAGCAGAAATTGGAGGGATCGGGAGTGAGTGAGAGGTGTTGGCTTTTCAACTTCAATGCCTCACCGTATTAACTCTCTAAACAATAAATAAGAGCAAAACAGCCGAGACTGCAAAAGGAAATAAAATATGCGCCATCAAAGTCAAACCTACAGAGGCTGCCTTGACATACTGAGAAAATAATGCTTTAACAGTGCTTGTTACAAGTGACCTTTATAAAAATATAATGTCACATTTAGCAAAATACCATCCTCGCAAGGTACAACATGCTACTCTGCTATAGCCAAGGGAGCCCAGCCAGTACAAAATTCACTTCAGCTCTTACCTTCCAATAGTAATTACAGTCGCAAAGCCACACTTGAGATTCACGATGGCTGCCTGCCGTTCCTCTCTTTAAAATCCAGCATTGTGAACTCCAGCACTTAGCCTTTAAAACCATATGTGGTATTATAATTTTTTCAAAAGGCCAGCTTAACAGCACATATTTTAAACGCAATTAGGATTTAAAAAAAAGGTAAGATACAGGAATATTGTGAGCTGCTGCACACAAGGACACACTGGGGTGTTTTTAGGTTGTAAGTGATTTCTGGAATCTACTCTCTTACAGTTTAGAAAGCGTTGACTGCTTAAATAAGACAGCAAGGTCCAGCAGAGTTGTTCCATTACCACCAGACCGTCAGTCTCTAATTGAACACTCAAATGAATTGCTCCAGCAGTTCCTATAACTCATAAATATATAGATTTGCGTGATGCTTGGATCTTTAAAATTAAAATGAAAGATACAAGACAAAAAGAAAATGCTGCAAATGTCCCGCCGTTTGATCAGTATCGTGCAAAGAAGATAGATTAATGTTTTGGGCGTCGCCCGTCATCAATTTTGTGTCTTCTTGGGTTGCCAACCCAGCCCTGAAATTCGGGTCTCCACGGGTGAGTACGCACGGGGTACTCACGCGTGGGCCCGATGGAAGTGCCGGTTTCCTGCTTGCACTGTGCATGCGTGGGAAACCGGCACTTCGGTTCCTCTGAACGAAGGGGTTCAGAGGTCGAATGCGTGCGTGGGGGAGTCTGCGCGTGCGCTTTGAACTTACGTTTTTTTTACAGGTTTCTCCGGGAGGGTAAGTCTTTAGAATTTTAAAAAGCAGGCGTAAGGCCTGCTTTTTACAAGGTAAGTGGTCAATTAATTAAAATTAAAACATTTTTTCCACAAGTTTATTATTTTTAAATACTTTAAAGCAAGGTAAGTTTATTTTTAGCCCCGTTAGAAAATAACATTATTTTTTTCAAAAATTTAAATTATTGTTTAAAATAGTTATTTCATGTAATTTATAGTTTATTTAAAAAATTTGATTTAAAAAAAAATTTATTTGAAGATTTAGTGATGTTTTGTAAGAAGAAGGGGCCCGTAGTATTTCTAAGTTTGACAGCATTTCCTGTCAGACTTATGAATGGAGCATTCCCTGCTCCGATTGGCTGCCCATGGCCCACGTGATCCCAGGGGACGCATCGAACTAACTGCGCCCCTGGGATACGCGAGTGCTGCATGCCGGCAGCTGGACCAGGCCCCAGGTCGGAATTCCACGGGGGCCCACAGCTCAACGGCCGGCGCGCAAGGTAAATGCAGATCGGGGGCTTACACCCGCGGGAAGCCCCCGACCCGAATTTCTGGGCCAATACTCACAACTCATTGTCAGATATCTGTACACTTATGTAAATTAATAAATGCTAATATGTGGATTATATGCAGCAATGCATGATTCCAATTTAAGCAACCTGTAGCCCCAACAAACTTATAACTCTGCTTGGACCACTTTTTGTTAAAAAAAAAGTTGTGAAACTCGGCTTACCGCCCCGCACAGAAAGTGGAGCGCAATGTCGGGCGCTCCACTTCCTGGTGGGGTGGTAACCGAGGCGATGTCAGGGCATGATCAGCAGTGCTCCGCAGAGGCTCCGCGGAGCGCTGCCGTGTTTCAACACCCCTCTCCTTCAGTTAAAGGGGAGGGCCATTTCGCACTCTGCAGGGCCTCCGATGGCCCACACTAGGCCACCCGGGTGGCGTGGTGCCGCAGCCACAGCCGGCACCGAGATGAGGTGCCGGGCTGCGCGATGGTGGCTGGTCCTGGCTCACCATGGAAGGCCGACCTGGAGGTCGGCCAAAAAAAGAAAATGGCACCGCGGGTCGCGGCCACTTCTCCCCTTTAACTACCGCCCCGCGAGTGGAGGTCGGCCCAGCTCGCGACCCACAAGGCTGGCGTTGACATCACCTGCGGCAGATTCGTGGGACACAACCGAATTTCTGCCGTGGGGCAGTAAGGATTTGCGCTGCACGGCGATGACATCATTGCTGGCGGCACAGCGGTCCGGGGCAGTACTAGCGGGGGCGCGGCGCTACCGGGTAGCACCTCAGCAACACCCGCCGAATTTCTTTGGAGACGTTTTTTCGCCCCCCCTGGGCGATAAGCCCTTTATGCCCCGTTAACGCCCCCTGGAGGCACTAACGGCAGGCACAAAGGAGCCGAATTTCTAGCCTATAGTCTCACACAGAGACACACATAGTAGCTTCCATTTGAAAATGGGCACTCCAGTCAAATAGTTGCACAGGGCTGTCTCTAGATAGAATGACACACTCATGCAGTCTGTGCAGATATCATCAGCAATTCCTTTCCATACCCCCACTGGTACATTTAAAATGTCTGGCTGCTACAAGTACTTAACTTGGTAAACATTTCAATGTTACATTAATATGTCATTTATGTCCAGTTTCATTAACGTCTGTTGCTGATGGGATGGTTGGCATGAGACCGGTTTACAGACTGGGTATGGTAGTGCGGTTATTGTTAATACACTAGTAATCCAGAGGCCTAGACTAATAATCCGGAGAATGAGTTTAAATCATGGCAGTTGAAGAATTTAAATTCAGTTTAAAACAAAAAAATCTGGAAATTAAAATCAGTAAGAGTGAAGCTGTCGGATTGTTGTAAACAGCTAACTGGTTCATTAATGTCCTTCAGGAAAAGATGCTTCGCATCTGGCCTATACTTGACTCCAGTGCCACAACAATGGTCATAGGATGTGGTTGACTCTTAAACTGCCCTTTCAACTAGCTTGGCAAGCCACTCAGCCGTATAATGACAGGCAATAAATGCCGGTCTTGCCAGCGGCTTCTACATCCTGAGAATGGAAACAAAAATATTGCCAATGCTCACTATGGCTGCCCATTAGAAAGGGGCAAAGCATCACCAAGGTCAAACATCTTTGGCTGATTTTCACCCCTCTTTCCCCCACCCCTCGGGAACTACTGTTGTGTATGTAATATGTGTGCTACTTTGAACCTATGGACAGGACTGCACTACTTGTAGGGCGTAGTGATACGCAGTACCACTCCTGGCCATAGGGGTATAAATAGTACTGTGGGTACTGATCTCCCCTCAGTTCCCGCCTGTGGGCATGAAGTAAAGAGCTACGTATAGTCCCTACCTCCAACCAGTAAAGACCTGTTTGAGTTAAACGTTTAAGTCTTTGTGTTAATTGTTCAATACAATACACATACTTAACACTGGCGACGAGTCAGGTTCTTACCCTGCGGCAGTTGAAGAGAGGTTTCAAACATCACCACCCCACTAGAAGCGACAGGCTTTAGGACTCTGAAGCCTCCATCAGCGACTGAGCACTGGAGTGCAGCAGCCATCCTGACAGCTTCCAGCGACTGACAGAAGTCTTTCTGCAGTTTCCTTGTTCAACCTAGGTGGTGGGGTAAGCCGTGCAGCGTTGGCTGCAAAGACAGGGCTGGGGAAGTTGGAGAAGATAAGGGCGATCGCAATCCCTGATAAGAGCCGCGGTGAAACGCGCGAGCGGGTAAGCCAGAGCCCGGGAGGGAGCGAGCAAGAGCCGCGCGAGCGGGTGAGCCAGAGGCCGGGAGCCGCTTCAAGTGCGAGGCGCAGCGCGGGCCAGCGATCGGGACCAAAGATAAGGGCCGCACTCGGACTGAAAGGCGCGGCGGCTGCAGAAGCTCAAGGTGCGAGAGCCGTGGTGCACAGCGCGGGCTATCGATCGCGGCGAAGATAAGGGCCGCACTCGGGGGCTGAAGGGAGATGGCGTCGGGGGACGGGTGAAGACCGCCAAGCGCGGGAAAACCGCCATTTTGTGGGCAGAGGACGACGGCAAGAGCGGGAAGCCGCCATCTTTGATAACAAGTAAACAAAATAAAATCTGAGAAATTGCAAATCTACAATGCCTAAACACGGGAATATTAGCACCTTTGATAGTGACCTCGAAGATTGGGCCATATATGTTGAAAGAGTAAAAAATTATTGTAAGGCCAATAAAATTCGTGACCAAGATAAAGCTCTAACATTATTAAATTTAATGGGTGCGAAGACATACGGGCAATTGAAACACCTGTTATCACCAGATGAACCGGCGGATAAGACGTTCGATGAGATTGTTACTGTCCTGAAAGATCATCTAAACCCCACGCCGCTGATGCTAGCGGAACGATTTAAATTTTACGACAGAAGGCAGCTACAGCATGAAAGCAATGCTGAATATTTGCTGGAATTGCGTAAATTAGCGAAATATTGCCAGTTTGGAACGGGACTGACAGATGCACTACGAGACAAATTTGTGTGTGGTTTATTTAAACAGGATACACAAAAGCGACTGCTCAAGGAGAATGAGCTGACGCTTGAGAAGGCGGTCACTATGGCAGCAGCACACGAAGCCGCAGCGAGAGGCACGGCAGTAATGCAGCTACGGTCACCGGAGCTCAGTGCACACAAATTGGGTGTGAGTTCTGGCAAATGTTATCGTTGTGGAAAGACAACGCATGATCAGAACCAGTGTTGGTTTAAAAACCAAGAATGTAGAACTTGTGGTAGGCTTGGACATATAGCTAGAGTATGCAGGTCAGGGAAGAAGACCAGCAACAAGAAGTCACCGCAAGGAAAATACGCAAAGGTACACAAGGTGACCGAACAGGAGTCCGATTCAGACGCTAGCAGTAATGAACTGGCTAGCTTAAGCTGTAATGAACTGGCTAGCTTAAGAGTACTCAACGCTGGTAAGGGTGCAGACCTCCAGACAATTTGGGTCACTCTTCAGATAGAAGGAGTCCAAGTAAAACTGGAATTGGACACTGGATCGGCATTGACGGTCATAAATAAGAAAGATTACGGAAAGTTATTCCAACATATTCCCCTACAGGATACGGGGATTATATTGAAAACATACACGGGGCAAAGAGTTTACCCCATCGGGAAAATAGAGGTTGCAGTGGTCCACAAGGGCGAAGACAGTCAAATAATGGACTTATATGTGATATCTGAAGGAGGTTCTCCACTACTAGGACGGGAGTGGATTAGGAAAATGAATATGGACTGGCATTTCCTACAAACAATAACGAGTGAGAACTCGGTGAAGATAGTCGGCCCAGACTCTGGAACGGATGATGGTAAGCCCAACTCAGGTGCAAAAGACAAAGTTTCAGCACAGAATTCCACTGAGCAACAACAACATAGTTTAACTGTGGATTCTGAGTCTGGCAAGTCTACTGATGTGCCCATTTCTGAGGGACACCGGGCTCGAACTCAACTCCATTTCAAACTACAACAGCAATTAGAACAAATGCTTCGCCGTTTTGAGCAAGAGTTGAATGCAATGAAAGAGTTCTTTGATATAGAGTTGGAGAATCTGGAAAGACAACAGAAACAGCTGATGGAGAAAATGGAGCAGGAGCACACAAAACGTCTGATGTCAGAGGAGTTAACGGTCAGCCAACTCCTGCATATGCTGAAGGACAGGACTCTGAAATGGAAAAAACTTGAACACGAACTTCAATATTCAAACGAAAGGGGTTCGGAGCTCTCAAAGGTTATTGGAAGAGCTGAGGTGGCAACACAGACTGAGATGACTGCAACAGAGCAGCCCTTGGATGCCAAAAGTACGCTGACTCACGTCAACGTAGAACAACAGACCGCTGAAACAGCTGCTCCGGTAGAGGGATTGGATAGTCCGATCAATCAATCTCCAAAAGAAGTTGAAGTAGTAAAATCTCAAATGAGGTCATTAGTAAACGACTTGCTGAAAGCCCAGAAAAAGCTGGATGAAGAGGTACGCATGAAGAAGTCTCTTCAGGAAAGATGTCTGGACTTGGAACAAAAGCTGGCTAACGCCCAGCTGGGTATGGAGGAAATAGAAGACCCTCTCGCTGGCCTAGATCAGGACGACACCGAATATTACTATGTCCTGTCCTGCCCAACTTGTAACTTCGACTCCCACCATACAGAAATCATGGAGGAGCACCGAAAGTCTACGGAACATCGGGAGAAGGTGGCTCTACTACGGAAAAAGGAGGAAGAGAAGGAGGAACTGCGCATGCAGCTGGCAGCTGACAGTGGAGCCCAGAGAGTCTCCAAGAAGCAGAAAAGGAAAAGTCGAAACAGAAGATGACCCATCTGAACCATTATTACCTCTACCAGATCACACACGTGGTCCCTCCGAACGGAGCCAATTCAGTTCGGAAGTTCAAACTGTTAAATCCATGGAAGGACTATTGAATGAGTCACTCCAGCAACGTGAACCGACTACACCACAGAGATTGAATCTGTGAACTGTTTTCCGCAGAGACTGAATCTGTGATCTGTTTTGACATGAAGTTATCTATGTATCTATGTTATTCTGTTATGTAAACCTGAAGTTATATATGTATATATGTTATTACGTTATGTTAAATGGGGAGATGACTGTAAAGCTAGGAAGGGAGGAATGTTGTGTATGTAATATGTGTGCTACTTTGAACCTATGGACAGGACTGCACTACTTGTAGGGCGTAGTGATACGCAGTACCACTCCTGGCCATAGGGGTATAAATAGTACTGTGGGTACTGATCTCCCCTCAGTTCCCGCCTGTGGGCATGAAGTAAAGAGCTACGTATAGTCCCTACCTCCAACCAGTAAAGACCTGTTTGAGTTAAACGTTTAAGTCTTTGTGTTAATTGTTCAATACAATACACATACTTAACAACTACCACCTGCCCCACCCCCCCCCAGACCTCCCCATTCAGAGCAGCTCAGATCAGGAGCTGAGTGGAATGGGAAACCAAAGCTCTGTCACCCTGCTCCATGGCACTACACTCAGCATAGGCTGTGCCATACCCTATGCAATTTAATAATAACGTATCTAAAATAAGAAGTGGCTCCACCAAGGTGATTTATGCTCACAATACAAAGTGTATTGACTGCTGTAATTGCTGGAGTCTCCAGAGCAAGATGTTCAAGCAATTCAGCTCTCAAAACACCATTTTATTTCATGTTTTACATTAATCAATCTGCCATTTCCTGCTGTGCCAGGTCACAGACATCCTCTGACCTGGTGACCATTGAACAGTATTTAAAATACCCCCGGGCACCATATCATGGTTGAGATTGTTCGTAACAAAATGTCTGCCAGGCCTTGTATTTCCCAGGATTCGAGCTGGTAGCGTCTGCATTTGCAAATGATCTGAAATGTTGCTGATGCTACCTGATTAACCTTTAGGGAAATGGAAACCCTGTCAAAAGTTCAAAGCGCATTCATTTTCTGCAAGACCACCCCTGCAAAAATATACAAGAAATTGTTCACGTCAAACCAATATTGTACAATACAGCTAACAGCTTTTGTTTAGTCTTATTGAACACATTGTTAACTGTAAATTGAATGAAGAATTCGGACTCTGTTCCTTCTGTGATCTAAAGATTGTATCGCATGTAATTTTACAAAAAAAAGAATTATGGAGACAAAAATGAATAACAATCAAGGCTATTGATTTACAGTAACTAAATGAGTTTTATTAGATGGGATTCTGGGATTTTTAAGATGTGTTTTGGGCACAGCATTCCCTGATTGCTTCCTTCGTTCCATGAAAACCGCACCAGGTGAACAGGGACAGGAGAATTACTGAACCTGACAGTGTCAGGAAGCTGATTTTACAGAAGGGCAGTCATTAGCCTGACACGCTTCAATCTCATCACCTCAACTGTTTGTTGATTCACTTCCCTCACACTGTTAGATTCAATATCTGATTCCTCCCTGGTCCCAGGTCTCCTGATGATAACAGTGTCCACTTTGAACAAAAACAAGATTAATCAGAATTCTTTATATCTGCTTTTTAAAGGAGGCTCCAAACTGATGCACCACAGTTCTATTTTTCTTTATAAAATAAAAAGTTTTATTTTTGTAATCCTTATTCACCCACAGTTTGCCTCTTAAAAACCCCAGTGTTATTTGCATGTGCTTTACTAAGGAGCCTATTAATTCTGAGACCGTAATAAAAAATACTCTAGTATTGCAAGCAGGGTCTGTCCTATAAGGCCTTCAAATTTGTTCCATAAGATCATATGTATTTTTTTAAATAAGAAATCCTACTGACAGTACTTCAAATAAAATGCTGAGTGGCTCCTGCATTGAGAATCTAACATTTTGACTTAGTCCTCATCCATCAAAGGGATTTAAAAAAAACGATTAATTTAACTGCTGCACAAAAACTACCAAAAATGCTTGCAGTAGGCAGGCTTTTAAATGAAATGCAGAGGCTAGTTCCAGAGAAAGGACCTATGTTTTAGCTTGGCCCTCATTTCCCATAACTCGTCCGTCTTGGGGGACTTGAGAAGCACTTATTCAAACCCCTGCCTATTGATATTTGAGTATGCTGTGCTGTGCGCATTGGCAATGGGGTGGGAACAGTGCATTACTGCGCTATTCTGAAGCACTCGTGTTTCTACCTCTGAGACTCAGGTTTGATTCCAGCCTGGATGAGGCCTGCTTTTCTATGATGGCTGATAAAGGTGTTAAGTGAAATGAGTTTTGGGAGTCTGAATCTAGTTGGAGATGGATTGATTTCCACGGAACATGACTGCACTGAACTGGCTATGATTTAGCGCTAGTTCAGCGGTCCTGGTCTGAACATCTGTGTTACTTGAAATTAACATTAGATTTGCTGTAAGTACTCCAAAATCCAATCCAATAATAGCAACGTAATTATCTGAAGAAGAAGGTTTGCCGAGGCAATTTTATTTACTATTTATTTATAATGACTTCTCGTGTGCTTCTTGATTCCTGCTCTCGACCTGCTTAACATTCCTGTAATGAAATCTGTTTGTCTTGATCCTGTATTCGTTTTGCACTCATGTATATTACCCTCCCCCACTGTGTATAGTTTCACTTCCTCTTTCCCAGACCCCAGCATCTGCAATATTTGACCCCTTGTGACCCCACCTCATTGTTCTTTGATGTAATGTTTCCCTGACTGACCTGTTTGGACACCATTCACACCTTTGACTGCTGTGATTATCTCTCTGCCGAGGTGCGATAAATGGCAGTTGGAAAGGTTACCTGTAAACATCTGACATGATTCTCTGACTATATAAGCTGTGTCTTTATGCATTTCTCCACTTCACCTGAAGAAGGAGCAGCGCTCCGAAAGCTTGTGATTTCAAATAAAGCTGTTGGACTATAACCTGGTGTTGTGTGACTTCTTACATTCCTCTTTCCCGACTAACCTGGGAGGTTCCAGGTCTTGGCTCTTGGCTCCGTCCCTGACTTCTCTTACATAAAGATCCCAGGATCTGTATGACTCATTCCTGTGAACCAGTCGGCGTGTTGAGATGTTAGCTCTGATCTTAGTGATTAAAAGCCAACTTGTTTAAGTCTATAACTTCTAGTTTTGTGGTTATTGAAGGCCCATCAATTCCTTTGCTTCCTGATCTCCATGGCTATTATTTCTGCTTTTCCTCAACCCCTCGTATCCCCTCAGCACTTTTAGTAATACTCAAAATTATTTTTAGAATCCTGTGCCAGAAAAGCTCTTCAAAAAGCAGATCATTAAAAACACATCTGTAAGACAGACCTTCATTTATATAGCACTTTACATCGAATGAAGTACTTTTGAAGTGTAGTCCCTGTTGCAAAGTAGGGAACACGGCAGCCAATTTGCGCACAGCAAGCTCCCAGAAACAGCATAATGATAATGAGGAAAAATTGGGTTGCTTTGCGCCTCCCATAGCGAGGGGGTGCTAACGGGGTGCAAAGCACCTAGCGCCCGGGCACGGCGTCGCTAACGCCTCCCACGAAATTCAGCGGGAGGTTAGCGGCGACGGTAGCCGGTAGCGACCCGCGGTGTTGCGCCTCTGCCGATGACATCATCGCCGTGTGCAGCACCCCACTCGCAAACTTCACTCATGCCCCCTGACCTACCACCAGACGCTATATCCGACAGGGTAAGGGTGTTGTGTTTGCGGCAGCGGCGGTGCAAATTAAAGGGCAGGTGCCGGGTGACCATTTTTTCAGGGCCGTCTGCCAGCACCTGCACCCTTTCGCCTCCTCCTGCGGGGCATTGGCCGCGATCGGTGGTCCAGCTGGGCCCCGGTGCGCGCTGCGCTAGGCCCCTCCCCTTTAATCAGGGGAGGGAAGCCTGTAATACCGCGGCGCTACGTGCCGACATTGCATGTACCGCTGTGGTATTTAATGGGAGCGCCCCAAGAGGGAGGGGGAGTGCTTCCAGTAGCGCCCCGCCTCCTGCTGTGGGCGCTACCATTCAATTTCCGGCGCGGGGGGGCTAACTTTAAATTAGCACCCCAAAGGGGGCATGACCCAATTTTACCCCCTAAGTCTCTGGAGTGGGCCTTTAACTCACAACCTTCTGACTCAGAGGCAAGAGTGCTACCCACTGAGCCACAGCTGGCACGCGCTGTCATCCTCTGCTACTCTAACTAAAGTCTGTCAATCTAAATGGAGGAAATTCTCTCTACAGACTAGAAATGGCTGCTGGCTACATTAATGAATGAACACTGCTTGAATAATACTCCTCTCTCCGTTGTTTCAGTGGAAACATTTTGAAATAAACGGTTGATGCCTTCATTAAAATACTGGGCAGCAAAATGTCATACAAATAAGTATTCATCTACTTATTCCGCTGACATTAATTTTTAGTCTTTCATATCTAGCTAAAGGGGAAATTGAATACAATTGCCATGCTGAGTACAACATGCCAATCTTCTCTATATTGGGAAGACTGAAGCCATTGTTTTTGGTCCCCGCCACAAACTCCATTCCCTCGCCACTGACTCCATCCCTCTCCCTAACATCCGTCTGAGGCTGAACCACTGTTCGCAACCTTGGTGTCATATTTGACCCTAAAATGAGCTTCTGACCACATATCTGCAACATAACAAAGACTGCCTACTTCCACCTCCGTAACATCGCCCGTCTCCGCCCTTGCCTCAGCTCATCCGCTGCTGAAACCCTCATCCATGCCTTTGTTACCTCTAGACTTGACTATTTCAACGCACTCCTGGCTGGCATCCCACATTCTACCCTACGTAAACTTGAGGTCATCCAAAACTCGGCTGCCCGTGTCCTAACTCACACCAAGTCCTGTTCGCCCATCACCCCTGTGCTCGCTGACCTACACTAGCTCCCAGTTAAATGTAAGAAGTCACACAACACCAGGTTATAGTCCAACAGCTTTATTTGAAACCACAAGCTTTCGGAGCGCTGCTCCTTCTTCAGGTGAAGTGGAGAAATGCATAAAGACACAGCTTATATAGTCAGAGAATCATGTCAGATGTTTACAGGTAACCTTTCCAACTGCCATTTATCACACCTCGGCAGAGAGATAATCACAGCAGTCAAAGGTGTGAATGGTGGCCAAACAGGTCAGTCAGGGAAACATTACATCAAAGAACAATGAGGTGGGGTCACAAGGGGTCAAATATTGCAGATGCTGGGGTCTGTATGAAAAACAAAAAAACAGACAAAAAACATTTTTTTTGGCTGGAAATCACAGCAGGTCCAGCCGCATCTGTGTAGAGAGAACAAGCCAATGTCGACTCGAGTCTGGATGACCCTGCATCAGATGGGGTTACATGTAGCGTGACATGAACCCAAGATCTCGGCTAAGGCCGTCCTCATGGGTGCGGAACTTGGCTATCAGTTTCTGCTCGACGATTTTGCGTTGTCGTGTGTCTCGAAGGCCACCTTGGAGAATGCTTACCCGAAGATCAGAGGCTGAATGTCCTTGACTGCTGAAGTGTTCCCCGACTGGGAGGGAACACTCCTGCCTGGTCATTGTTGCGCGGTGTCCGTTCATCCGTTGTCGCAGTGTCTGCATGGTCTCGCCGATGTACCATGCTCCGGGGCATCCTTTCCTGCAACGTATGAGGTAGACAACGTTGGCCGAGTCACATGAGTATGTACCATGTACCTGGTGGGTGGTGTCCTCACGTGTGATGATGGTATCTGTGTTGATGATCTGGCATGTCTTGCAGAGGTTGCTGTGGCAGGGTTGTGTGGTGTCGTGGTCGCTGTTCTCCTGGAAGCTGGGTAATTTGCTGCGAACGATGGTCTGTTTGAGGTTAGGCGGCTGTTTGAAAGCGAGTAGTGGAGGCGTGGGGATGGCCTTAGCGAGGTGTTCGTCATCATCGATGACATGTTGAAGGCTGCGAAGAACATGGCGTAGTTTCTCCGCTCCGGGGAAGTACTGGACGACGAAGGGTACTCTGTTGGTTGTGTCCCGTGTTTGTCTTCTGAGGAGGTCTATGCGATTTTTCGCTGTGGCCCGTCGGAACTGTCGATCGACGAGTCGAGCGTCATATCCCGTTCTTACAAGGGCGTCTTTCAGTGTCTGTAGGTGTCTATCGCGTTCCTCCTCGTCTGAGCAGATCCTGTGTATTCGCAGGGCTTGTCCATAGGGGATGGCTTCTTTAACGTGGTTAGGGTGGAAGCTGGAGAAGTGAAGCATCGTGAGGTTGTCCGTGGGCTTGCGGTAGAGTGAAGTGCTGAGGTGTCCGTCTTTGTGTCCAGGAATGAGACTGATTCTGAGGAGTAGTCCATGGTGAGTTTGATGGTGGGATGGAACTTGTTGATGTTATCGTGTAGTCTTTTCAGTGATTCTTCGCCGTGGGTCCATAGGAAGAAAATGTCGTCGATGTATCTGGTGTATAGCGTTGGTTGGAGATCCTGTGCAGCGAAGAAGTCTTGCTCGAACTTGTGCATGAAGATGTTTGCGTATTGGGGTGCGAATTTGGTCCCCATGGCTGTTCCGTGTGTTTGGGTAAAGAACTGGTTGTCGAAGGTGAAGACATTGTGGTCAAGGATGAAGCGGATGAGTTGTAGGATGGCGTCTGGAGATTGGCTGTTGTTGGTGTTGAGTACTGAGGCTGTCGCAGCGATGCCGTCATCGTGGGGGATACTGGTGTAGAGTGCCGAGACGTCCATCGTGGCGAGGAGTGTTCCTGGTTCAACTGGTCCGTGGGTGCTGAGCTTCTGTAAGAAGTCTGTAGTGTCGCGACAGAAGCTGGGGGTTCCCTGTACGATGGGTTTCAGGATGCCCTCGACATATCCAGAGAGGTTCTCACACAGGGTTCCGTTGCCTGATGCGATAGGACGTCCAGGTGTGTTGGCTTTGTGTATCTTTGGGAGGCAGTAGAAGTCACCCACGCGGGGAGTACGTGGGATGAGAGCATGTAGGATGCTTTGAAGGTCTGGGTCGAAGGTTTTGATCAGTCTGTTGAGTTGGCGGGTGTGTTCTTTGGTCGGATCTGCGGGTAACTGTCTGTAGTGTTCCTGGTTGTCCAGTTGTCGGTATACTTCTTTGCAATAGTCCGTTCTGTTCTGTATGACGATGGCACCTCCTTTGTCTGCTGGTTTGATGACGATGTTGCGGTTGGTCTTGAGAGCGTGGATGGCGTTGCGTTGCGCCATGTTCTTCGCAGCCTTCAACATGTCATCGATGACGACGAACACCTCGCTAAGGCCATCCCCACGCCTCCACTACTCGCTTTCAAACAGCCGCCTAACCTCAAACAGACCATCGTTCGCAGCAAATTACCCAGCTTCCAGGAGAACAGCGACCACGACACCACACAACCCTGCCACAGCAACCTCTGCAAGACATGCCAGATCATCAACACAGATACCATCATCACACGTGAGGACACCACCCACCAGGTACATGGTACATACTCATGTGACTCGGCCAACGTTGTCTACCTCATACGTTGCAGGAAAGGATGCCCCGGAGCATGGTACATCGGCGAGACCATGCAGACACTGCGACAACGGATGAACGGACACCGCGCAACAATGACCAGGCAGGAGTGTTCCCTCCCAGTCGGGGAACACTTCAGCAGTCAAGGACATTCAGCCTCCGATCTTCGGGTAAGCATTCTCCAAGGTGGCCTTCGAGACACACGACAACGCAAAATCGTCGAGCAGAAACTGATAGCCAAGTTCCGCACCCATGAGGACGGCCTTAACCGAGATCTTGGGTTCATGTCACGCTACATGTAACCCCACCTGATGCAGGGTCATCCAGACTCGAGTTGACATTGGCTTGTTCTCTCTACACAGATGCGGCTGGACCTGCTGTGAGTTCCAGCCAAAAAAAATGTTTTTTGTCTGTTTTTTTGTTTTTCATACAGACCCCAGCATCTGCAATATTTGACCCCTTGTGACCCCACCTCATTGTTCTTTGATGTAATGTTTCCCTGACTGACCTGTTTGGACACCATTCACACCTTTGACTGCTGTGATTATCTCTCTGCCGAGGTGTGAACAATGGCAGTTGGAAAGGTTACCTGTAAACATCTGACATGATTCTCTGACTATATAAGCTGTGTCTTTATGCATTTCTCCACTTCACCTGAAGAAGGAGCAGCGCTCCGAAAGCTTGTGATTTCAAATAAAGCTGTTGGACTATAACCTGGTGTTGTGTGATTTCTTACATTTGTCCACCCCAGTCCAACTCCGGCATCTCCACACCATAGCTCCCAGTTAAGCAGCGCCTTGATTTCAAAATTCTCATCCTTGTTTTCAAACCCCTGCATGGCCTCGCCCCTTCCTAGCTCTGTAATCTCCTTCAGCCCCACAACCCCCCGAGATATCTGCGCTCCTCTAATTCTGCCCTCTTGAGCATCCCTGACTATAATCGCTCAACTTTTGTTGGCTGTGCCTTCTGTTGCCTAGGCCCTAAGCTCTGGAATTCCTTCCCTAAACCTCTCCACCTCGTTACCTCTCTTTCCTCCTTTAAGGCGCTCCTTAAAACCTACCTCTTTGACCAAGCTTTTGGTCACCTGCCCTAATTTATCCTTATGTGGATTGGTGTCAAATTTTTTGTCTTAAAATACTCCTGTGCAGCGCCTTGAGACGTTTTACGTTAAAGGCGCTATATAAATACAAGTTGTTGTTGTATCGTTCCAATTTTAATATATGTGATGCCCAAGGGAGTTGGTGTTTGTGTAAAGCAGTGTGGTTTTTCTTCACGTTGCACATTAATATACCAAAAAGAAACCTTTTGAACTACACTTTAAGGACATGTTTTAAAAAAAATGATCTATTCCAACCCTACAAACACAAACCAGCTCCATATCAGATGTGACCATTTTGTGAGCAATAAGCCTGTGATTTATTAGTGATGACATTACAGAGTTAGGTCTAACAGGAGTCTTTCCCATCCCCTGTATGCTCATTTACGCATTACGTTACCAGACATACTATGAGGAGTGGGGGGAAAATAACATTTGCCGCGTAATTCTTACCAGATTCTAAAATTAATGTTATTGCTCTGGTACTATCATAATGGAAAGTGAAATATGGGTCTAGAAAGTGAAAATCAACCATATAATTTGATTAAAATGATTGGTGGTCCCTTTAAAAGCATGGGAGTACAGCTGAGGATGTGATTGGGCTTCATTGTGATGTAACTTCCCTCAGTCAAGCAGCCCACTGACACTCACTGTCAAGGTCAATACATGAAGATGACCACTTGCGTAAGATACTGGAGGATTGCTGGTGTTCGTGGAACCCAAGCATGAGGCAGTGCCTTCAGGAGAGGAGGCAGTAAGAAATTGAGCAAAATGATGGGAGCATGGCACGATCTTCCAAATTGTGCTGCTCATTCTCAAATGTTAGAGTTGGCAGGTATAGGCAGCTCATAATACCGAAGTTCAGATGAAGGTGCGTTGCCTCGGAATGGAGAGCCCCCAAAGTTACACCATATCTTGGCTGTGAATGCTTGTTGCTATTGCTATGAACAAATGGAGAAAAATAAGTTCCACTCCAGCCCGACCTTTACTTTCAGACCAAGTGGCCACCCTCAGGAGGGCACATTCACACATACACAAAAACCTCTGACATATCAACACACTATCTTCTTTTCATATATACACCACTGCGCTAACATTGATTTCTCTGTCTCTCTAGTGCACCCAATATATCACTTTCATCCAATGTAAAAATGCACACTTGAACATTAACCTGTTGAATACTGAGATGTCATCAGCTTTTGAAACACACATGTTTCATTTGTGCAGTACTTTACTTAAATAATGGAACTCTGAAAGTGGAATTAGAAGAAGGAATGGATTCCAAAAAAGCCTTAATTCACATTACTCAGAATGAACTAATGAGTTCAAAGATCTTTTTTGTGTGAATAAAATTAATTTTGGGTGTAATATTTTGTACTCATTAATGTGAGGGTGGCAGTTCTTCCAGATGGAACATTGAGCATCTAATGTGGTCATCATGTACTCCCAACTAAGCTATAGTAGAAATTATAAGCAGAGTAAAGCTCCCTATGCACTGCCCCAACAAAAGGGGACAATTTCCTCTTTGTGCTAGATATAGTAAAACTGTAAACCTGTTCGTTATAAAGACATTTACGATTCTGCTATTTCTGGAGCGCGGAGGAAATCCTATCTCCCCTCCCCTTCCTTAAACCCTACCTCAGTGGAGCAACTCCATTGCACTAGTGTGGCATTTCCAATCCCCACAGCAGCTAATGTTGTGCCTCTTGCATAGTTAATCATACTATTGATTTATTTGCAAGTTGTATGGAATTATGGACTATTTTGCAAAGGGGGCTTGCACCAATTTAGACACTGGGTTAAAACTGGCAAATGTCTCTTATTCAGGAGACTTCCGATTGGAAGAGAGGGGGTTTTTCTTTCTTTTGAGATGGCCTTAATTCACACATAGGCCTCAAAATCAGGAGATGGAGGAAGGTTGGTTATTTGTAATGAAATTGTCAACACAAGTGTAAAGAAGCTGCCGATGACTTTACTGCAGTCTTCCAAACATTATTCTACAGTCCATGCAGTTGGCTGAATCATAGATAAGTGACCCACTATGCATGTCCGTGCGTACGCACACAACTGGGTATGAACTTTACATACTTGTAAATGATCACAATACCTATAAAAACCTTAGTTAAGTATAACATTTAATACTGGGAGATTTTCATTCCGTTCTTGTAAAGCTGTGCAATATTTTTTCCCATGGTACCTATTAAAAGAATCCATTTTGTGTAACGTATGAGGCCCAGGACACATTTCTTACCTCATGTGCATAGATTACAGAATTTGTCCTTGTATGTGAGATAATAGTCTGACCAGAACTACTTTCCCATGTGTCACTCTGCTTAAAAATAAATCAAACAGCTGTGCGCTCACACTTACCATTAGTGAGCGCACAGCTGTAACCATGGCAACTTCCTAGCCCCTAAACATTCTGGAGCATCAGCAGCACAATTAAAATCTCACTGGTGCTACACAACTGACCCAAAAAATAACTTTAAAACAAAACCAACCAAACCACTCCACCAACGCCAAGTCCTATTAACCAGCACAACTTTGTCACTTTATCATCTTCACTAACCAAGTTGGATGTGATGGCATTGTGAATCCCATGACAATAACTATACACTACTCCTACTCTACACTGCAAGACAAAAAAGAACCTCTATACATAACCAAAACAGCACTCATAACGTGCAAAATGTCTTTTTCATTGTTCATTACACCAGGGTTGTTCAATCCTCTAGAGCATAGAGCAAGGTCCATGTGCTACAGATATGGAGAGGGCAGCGTATTATTAAATCACTTTTGGGTCAGGCAGAACTACAGAATTTTACAGCACCAAAGGAAGCCATTCAGCCCATCACGGCTGTGCTGGCTCTATGAAAGAGCCATTCTCCTGCCTTTCCTGTACCCTTTTAATATTTTCTTTTCCTTTCATGAATGATTACCCACTTCCCTTTTGAATGCTATTATGGATTCTGCTTGCAGCACTGTTTCTGCTGGTGACATGTCCATGTCCTAACCTCCCCCCTCGTTCTCTGAAGTTGTCATTTCTTCCTCTATTGGTCGCAGCATTTTGAACTCGGTATAATGCTCCTCTCTGATTGGTGGGAAAAGGCCACATTGTCATTGGTTTAAATCCAACAGATTTCCACTCCTCTAAACCCATGAAGATCAAAATGCTGCTTGAGCAAGTAGAAAATAATCAGAGCTTTGGATTATGGGAACTCGTGGCCCAAATTTGACCACAGGTGGTGTCTCGGACACTCTCAAACTTCGCCACACAAAAGTCATACACATAGATTGTATTCTATTTATTTATGCCATCTATAAGAATGTTGAATACCATGTTCATTCCACTCTTGAAGGAGCCCTGTAAAACTCATTTGCCGTGTGAGCCCCTTTGCTTATTGAACAACGAAGATACTCAACACCTTCTTGAGTTCTTACATCACTATCATCTTTACTACTCTTTCCATCTTCATTACACCATGGTGAATGCTCACAGCAACTGCAGAATGCCATGGAGAAAAAAACGTTTTATTGGTAGAACGAGCAGTATGTGATGAAGAATAGAAAATGGCTGCCAGGGCATTTATGGCAGTAACTCAATAAAAGGATTTCTGCTGATGTTAACAAATCATCTATGATGCATTATCAAGGTTTATGATGTTACTAGAACTATTTAATATAATTATTGTCTAATTAATTATTGAGCATCTATTTAAAAATAATGGGCCGGATTTTAAAAAAATAGAAAAATGAAATTTGATAACTCATTTATAAATTAAAAACTCTTCAAAAAGGTAAGTTTATTTTTAGCCCCGTAAAAACATTTAATTTTTTCCCCCCAAAATAACATTTTTGTTTAAAATATTTAATTAAATGGCATTTTAATTAATTTTAAATATGTAATGTTTTGTAAAAATGTATTTAATGTGTTGGTGTATTTTTTAGGTGATCCCCATTCATACTTTTGACAGTTCCGTATGTACAGAACTGTCAAAAGTATGAATGGGGATTCCCTTCTTCCATTGGTTGGGCCGACCCACGTGATCCCAGGAGCGCCTACGAACCACCTGCACCCCTGGGATCCGTGGGGCTCTGCCCGCACGGATCTGGAGAGGCCCAGGATCTCAAGCCTCCGTACCTCCCGGGCCACCAGGTACTTTCGTAGACATTTTGAAGGTCGAGGCGTCTGCCCCGCGGGAAGCCTCTGACCGCAAATGTTGGTCCGATATATGCATACTCATCTCTGGTATGATTAACTTTCCCATGACCTCATAAGGAAACCTATCTGACTTCCTTAACTCTCTTTCCACATGATTACAGATAATGTTTGTATGTGATGTGCTTCAAGAGGTTTTTAATGCTGCTGCTACAGTTGCTAATATTGTAATTCAGTATTTAGCTGAGTTATGCTCACCTTTCACCTGACCCTGTTTTATAGATTACTTGTAGATGGGGTTAGAATTGATGGTCAATCCTGTCACTCCTACTGATTGGGGAGGAGGGTTAGAGAGGAGGGTGGAGGGATGGAGAGGGTCGGAGTGAGGAGGGTGAAGGGATGGGAGAGGAGGATGGAGGGATGGGAGAGGAGGGTGGAGAGATGGGGAGGGGAGGGAGAGTATGGTGGAGGGATGGGGAGGGTAGGGGAGAGGAGGGTGGAGGGACGGGAGAGGAGGGTGGAGAGATGGGGAGAGGGGGGAGAGTATGGTGGAGGGACGGGCAGGGTAAGGGAGAGGAGGGTGGAGGGATGGGAGAGGAGGGTGGAGAGATGGGGAGGGGAGGGAGAGTATGGTGGAGGGATGGGGAGGGTAGGGGAGAGGAGGGTGGAGGGATGGGAGAGGAGGGTGGAGAGATGGGGAGGGGAGGGAGAGTATGGTGGAGGGGTGGGGAGGGTAGGGGAGAGGAGGGTGGAGGGACGGGAGAGGAGGGTGGAGAGATGGGGAGAGGGGGGAGGGTATGGTGGAGGGGTGGGGAGGGTAGGGGAGAGGAGGGTGGAGGGACGGGAGAGGAGGGTGGAGAGATGGGGAGGGGAGGGAGAGTATGGTGGAGGGATGGGGAGGGTAGGGGAGAGGAGGGACGGGAGAGGAGGGTGGAGAGATGGGGAGGGGAGGGAGAGTATGGTGGAGGGGTGGGGAGGGTAGGGGAGAGGAGGGTGGAGGGACGGGAGAGGAGGGTGGAGAGATGGGGAGGGGAGGGAGGGTATGGTGGAGGGATGGGGAGGGTAGGGGAGAGGAGGGTGGAGGGACGGGAGAGGAGGGTGGAGAGATGGGGAGAGGGGGGAGAGTATGGTGGAGGGACGGGCAGGGTAAGGGAGAGGAGGGTGGAGGGACGGGAGAGGAGGGTGGAGAGATGGGGAGAGGGGGGAGAGTATGGTGGAGGGATGGGGAGGGTAGGGGAGAGGAGGGTGGAGGATGGAGAGGGTAGGGGAGAGGAGGGTGGCGGGACGGGAGAGGAGGGTGGAGAGATGGGGAGAGGGGGGAGAGTATGGTGGAGGGACGGGCAGGGTAAGGGAGAGGAGGGTGGAGAGATGGGGAGAGGGGGGAGAGTGGATGTTTAGGGGAAGGGGTGAATGAGGTGAGGGGCAGAAAGGCTGATAGGGGAGAGTAAGAAGTGTGAGAAAGGAGGTAAGGATGGTAGGACCAGCTACATTAGTGCACAAGAATGAATAATTAGGATATATAAAATATTAAGAAGTACAATTCTCCTTTAAATGTCTGCCAGTAGAATAAAGAAAACAGATTAAAGAGATTATGGGACTCTGGGTAGCCCCTGGGTTAAGCAAACATCTTCCGTCATGAAGCAAACTGCACTCCCCTGTCCCTGCTGTGTATCTTCCATATATAGCTATGTATTGTGATAGGCTGCACACACTGTGCTTTCAAATGCTCATATGGTGATTGAAGGGTATTCATTTTTGGGACCACCCAATGGCTGCATAATCTTTTCTGCCCCCTATTCCTCTACACAAATTGACTCTTCTTATATTAGTGCACAACTTTATGTTAACGGAGTTCTGTCTTGCCGCAGTGATAAAAGAAAAGAAAGACTTGCATTTATATAGCGCCTTTCATGACCTCATCAGGACATCCCAAAGCGCTTTACAGCCAATTAAGTACAATTGAAGTGGTAATGTAAGAAACGCGGCAGCCAATTTGCACACAGCAAGCTCCCACAAACAGCAATGTGATAATGGCCAGATAATCTTTTTTTTTATGATGTTGATTGAGGGATAAATATTGGCCAGGACATTTTGAAATTTGAAGTTTGAAATCAATGCCAGCTGTGCGTTTTAACTAACAATACAATGGTTGCGTTTTTGTACAATTACACAAAATCGCGCTCTTTTCTAAAAAAAAGTTTGCTCATTATACCACTTATGATGGAATTTATACTGGCATTTTTGCATCGTTTCAAACCCCTTTCAAGAGGCTGCCTCACATCACCCTGAGTTTGCATCAGTTCCACTGAACATCCTGGGTTCTTGTTGGATGGAACTTTCTAATGTTAGAACAAAGTGGACACTCCAGTTACCACTCTCACTCGTGCTGACCTAGCACTGACAATGTGATACTGAAATACAGTTCAACTGAGTGACCTGAAGTAGGTAGGACAATGGTTTGGATATAGCGGGTCCAGGCAGTTCGTCATACCTCACCGAGTTGCTTTGAAGAAGCCCCAGATCCCTTTGTAACAGGCAAGCAAACTTTTTTTTTAATCAATTATATAAGCGTTATCAAAAAAAAACCTGATAATATGTTGCCTTACACCCACACAACAGAAAGCCCATTCAACAAATTCATATCCTATACAATGATATATGGTTGTTTCTGTAGTCCCATACTTCCATCAGTGAAGCTGCATTCATAGTGAGCATAAAAAGAACTTGCATTTATAAAGCACCTTTCACAACCTCAAGACATCCCAAAGCACTTTAGAGCCAATGTAGTACTTCTAAAGTGTAGTCGCTGTTGTACTGTAATTTGCACAATGCAAGGTCCCATAAATAGCAATGAAATAAATGATCGTCTATTTTTAGGTATTGGTTGAAGGATAAATGTTAGCCAGGACACTGGGAGAACTCCTATACCCTTCTTCAATTAGTGCCATGGGATCTTTTACATCCACCTGAGAGGGCAGTGGGGGCTTCGGTTTAACATCACATCTGAAAGATGGCACCTCTGACAGGCCAGCACTTCCTTGGTATTGTACTGAATTGTCAGCCGAGACTATGTGCTCAAGTCTCTGGAATGAAGCTTAGAACCCACAACCTTCGGAGTCACAGGCAAGAGGGCTACCTCAGCCATGGCTGGCATTTATTGCTGTCACTGAACATAGGTCAGAGATAGGGCTACTGTGGCCCCAGTTCTCCAACCCATGCTTCAGTTGAGTGGGAGTATGGGATCATTCCTATAATGTCAAGATTTTTATGGTTCCCTTGATTCTGTCACATATGGTATCAGATCCTCACTGTAACATGTTGGGCAGTGTAGTCATGAACGTGATCACTCAATAAATTTGTCATGCAAGTTCAAATAGCATTGTAAGATGACACACATAGTTGCCCATCAGTAGTTGATAGAGGGACACAAATTGGGCCCAATTAGACCAAGTCATCACTATGTATTTTCTTTATTTCCCCAAAAGCTTTAGTAGAGTCTGATTCACAACACTGTAACAGGTTTAATTTCGCGATGACCACTTGTGTAATGCTATACTTACTTATCATCAGGCAGTATGTTTAGAAAACCTAAGAATGCATGTATTTAAGGAACATTGTTGCAATATTGATCTCAACTACACTCTTCGAGACACTCAACTTAGTGGAACTTCCAGCAAGGAACTCACACAACACTGTCTGCAAGCCTTTGTTATTTCTCTACTGGACCACTAGATGATCCTCCTATGTCAGGGTAAAGAAAATTGAAATCCACTTTACTGGCAGAGGCAACAGTGCCTCCTTTCACCTAAATCACAGCACAACATTGGCTTTAGGCATTCAGGGGTCTTGAGGGGATACTCTGACTGCCTGTAATTTTAATGCTGACTTACCCAACTCAGAAAAAATTGCAGTCTAGGTGTTATGCTGCACTTCAGTGGTATTAACATTAGTTTGCAAATCCTGACATAGGTATAACACAGCAATAAATCTTTAACACCAATGAACTATAAAAGATCAATTGAGGCAATTATTGGGAGGGAAGACTTGCATCTAATTAATTTTAGTCATGCTGCAAATTCTGGATTGTTACACAGCTCACTCTATTTTGAGTTATAAATCACACTCAGACCAGACCGATGCTAGCAGGCTAAAGGGACACTGATAGAAGAGAGCTAGCAAGGCAATGGCAACAACTGCAGCAGTCATCATTCGCTTAGATGAGGATTAAGGAGACCTTAGTCTAGGGAGAGGATATTGGACTTAAATGATATGTATAGGCCTACCCCAGGAGCTCAGCTCTAAAAACAAGTGTGATTAGCTCATGGATGTTCTTGTCACCAAGATAGAGACCATCTGTTCAGCTACCTTTGCTGCTTGCCCAACAAACCAATCATCTCCCCAGTACCCTTCATATCCTAGCCCTGTGCCCCAATCTCTTTAGTTTCTTTCCCTTCTCCCCCACCCCCCCCCGCACCCCCTCGTCCTCTCAAAGCCATTCTCATCCACAGGACTGATCTCCTGTTTTCTCAATCACATTCATATTAACCTTATGACCATCAAACTTCCCCCCTTGCTAGCTGACAATAAGTGGTACCCTCTCCTAAGCAATGACCCCCCTGCCTTTCAAAACTGGCATCATCAACCCCCTCCTCAAGAAACCCACTCTCAATCCCTCTGACCATGTTAATTTTCATCCCACCATCAACCTTCCTTTTCTCTCCAAGGTCCTTGAACGTGAAGCCACCTCCCAGATCTGTGCTCATCTCCCGCAATTCCCTGTTTGAATCCATCGAATTAGATTTCCATTCTTCCCACAGCACTGAGTCAGCCCTAACCAAAGTCACAAATGGCATTCTCAGTTACTGTGACCGTGGTCATTATCCCTCTTTGTCCTCTCTGCAACCATAAAAATGGTGAATCACACCACCTTCCTCTAATGCCTTTCCTCCATTGTTCAGCTCAGTGGGACTGTCCTTGCTTATTTCCACTCTTACCTATCCAATTGTAGCCAGAGCATCTCCAGAAATAGCTCCTCTTCCCACCTCCGCGCTCTCATGTCTGAAGTTCCCCAAGGTTCCATGCTTGGCCTCCTCTGCATGTACAGTGATGATGCCCAGCTCCACTTCTCCATCACCTCTCTCAATCCTTCCACTACCTTAGTGCTGTAAGACTGCTTGTCCGGCATCCAGTCTTGGATAAGATGTAATTTCCTCCAGCTAAACATTGGGCAGACTAAAGCCATTGTCTTTGGTTCACGGCACACACTGTACTCTCGTCACCAACTCTATCTACACCAACCTGGTACTGTCTCAGGCTGAACCAGACTGTTCGCAATCTCAACCCGCTGTTTGACCCCAAACTGAGTGTCCAACCTCATATCCTCTCCGTCTTTTGGATGAGACATTAAACCGAGGCCCCATCTGCTCTCACAGGTGGACGTAAAAGATCCCAAGGCACTATTTCAAAGAAGAGCAGGGGAGTTATCCCCGGTGTCCTGGCCAATATTTATCTCAATCCACATAACAAAAACAGATTATCTGTTCATCATCACATTGCTGTTTGTGGGAGCTTGCTGTGCACAGATTGGCTGCTGCGTTTCCCACATTACAACAGTGACTACACTCCAAAAGTACTTCATTGGCTGTAAAGCGCTTTGAGACATCCAGTGGTCGTGAAAGGTGCTATATAAATATAATAAATGTAAGTCTTTCTTTCTTTCACAAAGACACCTATGTCTACCTCTGTAACACTACCCGCATCCGCCCCTACCTAAGCTGCTGCAAACTTCATTACTGTCAGTGCTTTGTGCATTGAGTGCTGTTGGAGTTTTGCTAAGTGGGAGAAAAATCATTTAAGTGTATTTTGTGAATTTTAGTGTGTTAAGAAGTCAATTATTTGAAGTAAGTTAAATTTTTTAAGGGTTTTTTAAACTCTTGGGCAGTTTAAACAGGAAGTAGAATCCGGGTATAAAAGGGGAGGGGCTAGTGTAGTGCACGGAGTGCTTTGTGCATTGAGTGCTGTTGGAGTTTTGCTAAGTGGGAGAGTTCGGATAAGTGGGAGGTGAGGGTGTGTTTTTTGCACTGTTTTGTTCCCCACTCCCAGGCTTAGACAGCACTGCGGAGGCGGAGCAGCGAGACGAGTCAATCAAACAGGCTCCACAGACAGTATTCAAGGAGGAGGTTGGTGATCAGCTGGTTGGTTGGTTTTCTTCCTTCTCTTCTCTTTTATACCTTTAAGTTGGTAAGTCCTATTGAATAGTGGTGTGATATTATCATATATATCCGGGCAGGGTCTTCATAACTAATAATAAGAAATTAAATTAATTACATAGAATGGAGCAGGTGATGTGTTACTGTTGCGAGATGTGGGAGCCGGTGAACCCCATTGAGGCTCACGGTGATTACATCTGCGACAAGTGTTTGCTGCTAGAAGAACTCAAGTTCCATGTTATGGAGCTTGAGACCGAGCTTCAGACAGTGCGACACATCAGGGAGGGGGAGAAGTTCCTGGACTCTATGTTTCAGGAGATGGTCACACCTATGAAGTTAATTACTGCAGATGTAGTCCGTGATCAGGGACAGGACGGTTTGACTACGAGTGAGGAAGGTACAGGGATCCAGGATGTAGTGTTGAAGGAGACGCAGCCCTTGTTCTTGTCCAGCAGGATCGAGGTTCTTACTCCCTGTGAGGGCGGGAGCGGGGACTGCAGGGAGGATGAGCAACCTGGCCACAGCACCGTGGTACAGGGGGCAATTCAAGTGGAGGGAGTAAAAAGAAATGTTGTAGTGGTAGGGGATAGTATCATTAGGGGGATAGATAGGGTTCTCTGCAGTCAAGAGCGGGAGTCCCGAAGGCTGTGTTGCCTGCCTGGTGCCAGGGTTAAGGACATCTCTTCTGGGCTGGAAAGAAACTTGGAGTGGGAGGGGGAGGATCCAGTTGTCGTGGTCCATGTTGGTACAAATGACGTAGATAGGACAAGGAAGATGGTTCTGTTAAAGGAGTATGAGCAGCTAGGGGTCAAATTAAAAAATAGAACCTCAAGGGTAATAATCTCTGGGTTATTAACTGAGCCACGAGCAAATTTGGCTAGGATAAATAAAATTAAAGAGTTAAATGCGTGGCTCAAAGACTGGTGTGGGAGAAATGGGTTTTGCTTCTTGGGACACTGGCACCAGTACTGGGACAGGAGGGAGCTGTTCTGTTGGAACGGACTCCACTTGGCCAGTGCTGGGACTAGAGTCCTGGCGAATCATATAACTAGGGCTGTAGAGAGGGCTTTAAACTAATTAGTGGGGGGGGGAGGTTTCTAGAGAGCAAATAATAGAAATGACAACAGAGAAGGTCACAGACTTAGGTAGCCGTGGGGGAATTAAAAAACAATGTGTCAGGAAGGGACAGAAGGTATGGAGTAAAAAGTAAAGTACTAAAAAGGGAAAAAACAGTAACTAAGTGTTACAAAACATATTTGAAAGTTCTTTATCTGAATGCACGTAGCATTCGTAACAAAATGAATGACTTAACGGCACAAATAATGACATATGGGTATGATCTTGTGGCCATTACAGAAACATGGCTGCAGGGTGACCATGACTGGGAATTAAACATACCAGGTTATTTAACAATCAGGAAGGACAGGCAGGAAGGGAGAGGAGGTGGGGTGGCTATGTTAATAAAGGAAGGAATCACTATAATACAGAGAAATGATATTGGGTCAAAGGAGCAGGATAGTGAAACAGTTTGGGTGGAGATAAGGAATAATAAGGGGAAAAAAACACTAGTGGGTGTAGTCTATAGGCCTCCGAACAGTTGCAACTCTGTTGGACGGAGTATTAATCAGGAAATAGTTGAGGCTTGTAATAAGGGAACAGCTATAATTATGGGGGATTTTAATTATCATATTAACTGGACAAATCAAATTGGGCAGAGCAGCCTTGAGGGTGAGTTCATTGAGTGTATTAGGGATAGGTTTCTTGAGCAGTATGTAACTGAACCGACCAGGGGGCAAGCAACCTTAGATCTGGTCCTGTGTAATGAGACAGGATTAATTAAAAATGTCCTAGTAAAGGATCCCCTTGGAATGAGTGACCATAACATGGTTGAGTTCCATATTCAATTAGAGGGTGAGAAGGTTGGATCTCAAACAAGCGTGCTGAGCTTGAATAAAGGAGACTATGAAGGTATGAGAGCGGAATTAATTAGAGTGGACTGGGAAAATAGATTAAAGGGTAAGACGGTACATGACCAGTGGTGTACATTTAAGGAGTTATTTTACAACTTCCAAAAAATATATATTCCACTGAGGGAAAAAAGGGTGTAAAAGAAAAGATAGCCATCCGTGGCTAAGTAAAGTAATTAAGGATAGTATCCGACTAAAAACAAGGGCATATAAGGTAGCCAAATCTAGTGGGAGGATGGAAGATTGGGAAGTCTTTAAAAGACAGCAAAAAATAACTAAGAGATTGATTAAGAAAGGGAAGATAGATTATGAAAGTAAATTAGTAAAAAATATAAAAACAGACAGTAAAAGTTTCTATAGTTATATAAAAAGAAAAAGGGTGGCTAAAGTAAATGTTGGTCCTTTAGAGGATGAGACCGGGAAATTAATGGTGGGAAACATGGAGATGGCAAAAACACTGAACAATTATTTTGTATCAGTCTTTACAGTAGAGGACACTAAGAATATCCCAACACTGGACAAACAGGGGGCTCTAGGGGGGGAGGAACTAAATACGATTAAAATCACTAAGGAAGTGGTACTTGGTAAAATAATGGGACTCAAGGCGGATAAATCCCCTGGACCTGATGCCTTGCATCCTAGGGTCTTGAGGGAAGTAGCGGTAGGGATTGTGGATGCATTGGTAATAATTTTCCAAAACTCACTGGACTCAGCAAAGGTCCCGGCAGATTTGAAAACTGCTAATGTAACACCCTTATTTAAAAAGGGTAGTAGGCAGAAGGCTGGAAACTATAGACCTGTTAGCCTAACATCTGTGGTTGGTAAAATGTTAGAGTCCATTATTAAGGAGACAGTAACGGGACATTTGGATAAACATAATTTAATAGGACAAACTCAGCATGGTTTCATGAAGGGGAAGTCATGTTTGACAAATTTGCTTGAGTTTTTTGAGGAAGTAACATACAGGGTGGATAAAGGGGAACCAGTGGACGTAGTGTATTTAGACTCCCAAAAGGCATTTGACAAGGTGCCACACAAAAGATTATTGCTCAAGATAAAAAATCACGGGATTGGGGGTAATATTCTGGCGTGGGTGGAGGATTGGCTCTCTAACAGAAAGCAGAGAGTTGGGATAAATGGTTCATTCTCAGATTGGCAACCAGTAACTAGTGGTGTTCCGCAGGGGTCAGTGCTGGGTCCCCAACTCTTTACAATCTATATTAACGATTTGGAGGAGGGGACCGAGTGTAACATATCAAAGTTTGCAGATGATACAAAGATGGGACGGAAAGTAGTGAGTGAGGAGGACATAAAAAACCTGCAAAGGGACATAGACAGGCTAAGTAAGTGGGCAGAGATTTGGCAGATGGAATACAATACTGGAAAGTGTGAGGTTATGCACTTTGGCAGGAAAAATCATAGAGCAAGTTATTATCTTAATGGCAAGAAACTGGAAAGTACTGTAGTACAAAGGGATCTGGGGGTCCTGGTGCACGAAATTCAAAAAGTTAGTATGCAGGTGCAGCAAGTGATTAAGAAGGCCAATGGAATGTTGGCTTTTATTGCTAGGGGGATGGAATATAAAAACAGGGAGGTATTGCTGCAGTTGTACAAGGTATTGGTGAGACCGCACCTGGAATACTGCATACAGTTTTGGTGTCCATACTTAAGAAAAGACATACTTGCTCTCGAGTCAGTACAAAGAAGGTTCACTCGGTTAATCCCGGGGATGAGGGGGTGGTCATATGAGGAGAGGTTGAGTAGATTGGGACTCTACTCATTGGAGTTCAGAAGAATGAGAGGCGATCTTATTGAAACATATAAGATTGTGAAGGGGCTTGATCGGGTGGATGCGGTGAGGATGTTCCCAATGATGGGTGAAACTAGAACTAGGGGGCATAATCTTAAAATAAGGGGCTGCTCATTCAAAACTGAGATGAAGAGAAACTTCTTCACTCAGAGGGTGGTAGGTTTGTGGAATTTGCTGCCCCAGAAAGCTGTGGAAGCTACATCATTAAATAAATTTAAAACAGAAATAGATAGTTTCCGAGAAGTAAAGGGAATTAAGGGTTACGGGGAGCGGGCAGGAAATTGGACATGAGTCTAGGTTCGGAATGGTCATGGCCCTGTGGGTAGTGGAGTGGGCCCAGGGGCCGTGTAGCCTTGTTCTGCTCCTACTGTGTTCTAATTCTGTGTTAGATTTCAGGAGATGGTTTTATTCCTGTTCCTGGCTGGGGTGGAGATCGCCTTTACAGAAGGTAAGTACTGTAGAAAATATAGGGACAGAGTGATCTCCTGGAAGAATTTCGATCGCCTAGATGGGTCGGAGAGGAATTTCCCAGATTTTTTTCTCCCAAATTGGCCATTGGGTCTTTATCTGGTTTTTCGCCTCTCCCGGGAGATCACATGGGTTCGGGTGGATGCAGAGTGATAGAAGATTTGAGGTTAGGATCAGATCAGCCATGATCTTATTGAATGGTGGAGCAGGCTCGAGGGGCCGATTGGCCTACTCCTGCTCCTATTTCTTATGTTCTTATGTTCTTATGTTACCTCCAGGCTCAATTACTCAATTCTCTCCTGACTGGTCTCCCAGCTTCCACTCTCTGTAAACTTCAGCGCATCCTAGACTCTGCGGCCCCATCCCACACCAAGTCCTGCCTGTCTGTTACCCCTATCCTCACCGACCTCTTTCACCCATGTTTACCTTGGATATTCTCTTGGATACCGCGGTGTTCAGTCACTCCTGTAAGTGACCTGAGTATCTTACATTCAGACGGGTACCTGTACTGCACAATATGTAATGTTATGATATCATGGGCATAATGATAGGAACCCTTTGCGATCTGACTGGATATCATGTTTTAACACATTCTTTCACATGTGCTTTTCTGCAGGCGGAGTGAAACACTTAATTATGTAAGGCCAGGTACAAATTAATAAGCTATTTTATTTTATAGATAGCCGGTGAACGTATAGAGTAAAAGGTGTAATCAATCACTTCCTGATTCAACTGTCTATAGAACCCTCCTCAACAACAAGAAAATTACAAAAATAACACATATTAAAGGTAAGTGGATGTACGCATGGTCAATGCGATCTCCTCAACTGGCTTTGATCACCTGAAGGGGTCAGAGAGGCTTTTATTTTCCCGTTATTGACCCTGGTGTTTTTTTTTTGCCACTCCCAGGGCTGTGGGGGTAGGAAATGTCTGGTTGCCATGCTCCAGGCATTGTATGTGTAGGGCAGACTTGATGGACCAGTTGGTCTTTTCCTGCTCGTATGTTCTTATCAGCGGACTCGCGTAATATTTACTGGTCAGCCTTCTGATCTTGGTTTCTGGGCTTGAGATGTGCAAGTTTCTTCTCACCGGGCCAAGCTCCCTCCCCAGACCCGGCTGGTTGACTTGACTGCCCATGTGTCCCTTTGTCCCTCTTTGCCTGTGTTCCCAGCCAGTGGGAGGGCAGTCCCTCTGACTTCCCCCCACTCCCTACAGTAATTTGCAAGTAGGCCTCTTAATAAAACTGGCTACATCTACTCTGTCCATAGGGGGTGTGGAGTTAAAGAAAACATCTGTTATTCCCTGTTAAGATGAATAGGGGCTGATCTGGTATGATGAACATGGGATAAGACAACTGGCCGTCACTATCTCAGACTGAAGTAGACAATGAATCACAGCATTTCACAAACTGGCTCAGGTAGCTTTAAATCTGTTACTGTCCTCCTCACTGTTTACTACATTTCTGAGTTTCGTGTCATCTGCAAACTTTGAAATTATGCCCTATATACCCAAGTCCAGGTCATTAATATACATCAAAAGGAGCAGTGGTCCCAACACCGACCCCTGGAGGACATCACTGCACACTTCATTCCAGCCTGAAAACAACCATTCATCACTACTCTCTGTTTTCTGTCCCTTAGCCAATTTAGTATCCACGCAGCCACTGCCCCTTTAATCTCATGCGCTTTAATTCTGCTAACAGGTCTATTATGTGGTACTTTATCCAATGCATGAATGAAGATTTCAGCAAGAGGTCTGAGGTAGGCATAGAGGTGGGCATTGTTGCAGAGGTGGAAGTCGATGGTCTTTTCGATGGAGAGGATATGAGGTCAGACGCTCGCCTCGTGGTTGAACAGGATGCTGAGGTTACGAATAAATTGGTTAAAGACAATGGCCTAGAAATTCAGTTGGCTGCGCCAGCCGTTAACGCCTTAGGAGGAGCAGATCTCGAGCGCTAGGCGCTTAGCGCCCGGGCGCAGTGCGATCTGCGCCTCGCCCCAACT
Organism: Somniosus microcephalus; assembly: GCF_052327205.1. Lineage (NCBI taxonomy): Eukaryota > Metazoa > Chordata > Chondrichthyes > Squaliformes > Somniosidae > Somniosus > Somniosus microcephalus. The sequence continues at coordinate 362,349,911 of NC_140987.1, read as the reverse complement.
TCAGTAGACATTTAGCGCCGGCGCAAAGTCTTTGCGCGCGCTCAGCTGCGCGCGCAGATCATGACGTAATTTCGTCGTGCAACGCCCTTTGTGCGCCCGGAACCGGAACTTCACTTGCGCCGCCCCATTGTGCGCCTGGTGGCCTGAACGACTGTGAAGTGGAACGGTACACAGCCGAGGCGGGCCGCGGGGAGCGCAAATTAAAGGGCACTCCTGCAGTAGAAAAGGCAGCCGTTTTGCAACACTTTGTGAGAGACAAAGATGATGATGATGATGATGATGGAGGAGATTGAGATTGAGATTGAGATTGGTGTGCCGGTACCACATAACAAACTGATGGAGAGAAGCCCTCCCCAAAAACACAAATACAGCAGTCTCGGCCTTTCAAAAAAACAAATCCACCCTCCCCCTTTAAGAGCTCACCGGAGCCAGAGTGTCTGCCGTCAATCAGCAGCTCGCCGCACCTGCCCTGCGCCCAACTTCCGGCGTTAGCGCCCGGGCCGCCGGCTTAGCGCCTAAAGAGAGCCGTGCATCGCCAGTTTTAGCGCTCGAGCAAACTCTTAGGGCGAAGCTAATGAATATCGGCGAAGTGGCCTCGAATTTGCGCCGGGCGCAAACTTTAGCGGCCGCCCGACTTTACTGCCCCAAAAGTGGCTATAATGAATTTCTAGGCCAATGGCTTTGATTTTCTGATAGCACAGAGCTAGTGGAGGAGTCGAGAGTGCTGGTGAAGAGGTAGAGCTGGATGTCAGCGATGCAGATGTGGAAGCTGACCCCACATTTGCGCATGATGTCGCTAAGAGGTGGTATGCAGACGAGGAAGAGGAGGAAGCCAAGGTTGGATCCTTGGGAAACTTTAGAGGTAATGGTGCGAGGTGGGGAGAGTATCTATTGCTAGAAATGCTTTGGATTAGCTAAATAAAAGTGGAACAAAATGAGGGCAGATCTGGACAATGGAGGATATGCATTGGGAAAGGATCACGTGATCAACTCTGTATGCAAGCTGCAGCGAGCTCAAGGAACATGGTGGGGAATAATGTACCTTAGTCACAATCACAATGTCATCTGTGATATTGTTCAGGGCCATTTCAGAAGTTGGTAGGTAGTGGCCTCAGATCTTAACTGTGCAGATCAGCAGACCAGCAAAGGAGTGTGGAATGAAGCCCAGGGGCCAGGAACTGGAAAGATTATGGAGCCAATGTAGGTGAAAGGTAAAGCCAAGGTATCAGGCTCAAGGAACAGCTGTAGAGTGGCAAGATGCTTACAAAATTGGAGCAGGAACCTGTGGAACTGGTCCAACCTAGTTTCACAAAGGGTGGTGGAGAAGTTCTGAAAGCAGAGTCAGTGGCCAGGGGAAGCGAGCAGATAGCAGTAGGGAAGAGGTCATACAGTAGCAGAGTAAATAGGAGTGGAACAGAGCCAACTGAGCTCCTCTCCTTACTTAGCAACTGAAGCCAATCTTCTCTTTGATTGTTTCCTTCTCACTGTTGAACTTTTCCTGTACCTCCTGCCATGCTCCTTCATTTGTGGAGAATGCATTCAACTGCTGTACAATCCCAATTCCAGTCTTTCTCCTGGTGCACGGGTTCAGAGACAGTTCCAAAAACTGCTGCCATTTGCTCCATGGCCTACTTTACAGCGAGGGACACTCTCTGTTCAGTGAACCAAACCTTCCTGCTTTTCTGAGGCATAGCGAATTATTTTGTAATAATCGGCACTGTCAGTGTAATTCCTGCCCAGCGAATTATAGGATCAAATGCTCATATGTTGCTTGTTTGGATGCTTAGCTATGATTCCTGCAGCTTTGTGCTGATTGGGTCTCAACTTTATGCCATTGGTAAGTTAAGCTCTGTGGACTGCGATTTGCAGTGTTCCCATCTGGGAGGTAAGTCTATCTACTGCCCAGTATCCAACATGCCTTAATGGTCACAGCTTGGCATGCAACTGCCTAGCTTGCCTTGTCTGCCCTCCCAGCTGCTGTAGAATGCATGGAGTTGGATGGCAGCAGGGTAACAGGGAATGCTGGGGAGGGGGGAAGCAAAATTACAACAACAACAAAATCCAACATTTTCACAATTACTAAATTCAAAATGAGGTCTGATGTTGCAGCAAACAGAAAAGCTGACCGCCAGCTCAAATTGCTTTGGTTTTGTTTCTAGTTTGCTGTCAAATCCATCCACTCCTTTTCAAATATAATTTGGAATGTTAGATTTTATTTGACAAAATATTAATTAATGTATTTTGCACTGGGTTCATCGGCAAACCGGTGCTGAATTTGGGAGTAGCGATGTGTCCTACTCTGTATCTCAAGCTATCACAACATAAAGATGCAAACACTGCCATCCAGACTGGCTTCGATGCATACCATGGGCTTTCACTTTCATTCTATCTTCAAAAAGTGAGGATCATTTTTATAATGTATATCACAACACATTTGCACAGATAACAGTATTAAAAAGGCATGCCTTCTTTTACTTTGACATTCTGTCACTTTGTGTCACCAGATTTTGTGATGGGTGACATTCAGAAAGGTCACATTGCTCGTTACAATTGTCCCCGTACTTGTGAGAAAATTGGCAGAACGTTTGTCCCGTCCCCTCATTACTGGCACATTGTTTCTTGTTGAACAAGTCATTTAGGAATATTAGCACGCATCCCACTAAATGGAGCAGCCCTGTCAGACGTAGCCTTACTGTGAGGCTACAGTTTAATAAAGGTAAAAAAAAAGCAGTTCCCCAATTGAAACAGCAGTATACTGGGCAAAAAAACTATATCCTTATAAACTATTCTCCCTCCATATAAATTTTCTTTGAAAATAATTAAATAAAATGTCTCCTGCTGGTTTCATTGATTCCGCTTCCTTTTTTTTAATCTGGTATTTGAAAATGAGCCCACATTGGTGTGTTTAGATACTGCTGCTTTGGGCTGTGCACTGGTTTGCCAACATCTGTACGGCAACAGATAACAGCTTGAGCATAAACCGCAGTTAAAAAATAAAATTAAACTGGAAATCGACACGAGTTTGATTGAATATTGTAAAATATATATGCTTTCAAAAAAAAACGTGTGCAAGGTTTTTTTTTAACCCTTAGAGAGTCAGCTCTTAACCTCAGCTTGTTAAAGTTAGATTGCACTAGTTGTATTAAGGAAAAAGCCAGCACCAGCAAGGACATTGCACATCCAATCCCAAGTGACAATAGGATAAGTAATGCACCTGACTTCTTAGCGAGGACAGTGTAAAATTCTGGTCAATATCACTATAAATCAATTTCTGTGGGTTAAACCATACCTTTGGGTTCTGACAGATATCGACCATAGTAATCAGATAAAATAACTCCACTATACCCACCAAACGTTAAGATCCTAGAAAGGTAATTACAACTTTAGATCTATTGTATTTTGAATTTGCAATAAGTTCAATCATTGTGCACAAAAACCCTCACAAGCTGCTCACAAGGGGCTGTCAATCATACAAGAAAGCACGATTCCGATGTCACTCCACGTATCTGGCTGAGTGACTGTGCCATCCCGGTGGAGCATCATCGACGACTGACAGCCTGAACCTGATTTTTGAATTCAAAGCAGCTTGGAATAATGTTTTTTTTCTTTCCTCCCATTGTCCCATCGTTTTTGAGTTTGTTGTTCATTTCACAATTTAAATCCTGTGGGAGGGAAAGGGTGTGCGCAATTAACATTTTACATAATCTCTGTCAGGCTGTGGAATGAGAAGGCTAAAAGAACATTACCCGATTTTGATTTCCTCTAAGCTTTTTAGTTGTGTTTAGTTAGAATTGTGCGGACAGACAGGCAACTTTGCCCTTTATCTCACGGAACACAGTTTGAAGCATATTTTGTTATATTGTTTCTGCCACAAGTGGAAAAAAAAATATTTTTATTGCCGAACAAAAGTACTGTATTGAGGTTACAGGGGTGGTTTCTGAATGCAGTAGAACAGCACCAGATCTGATTATAACATCTACAGGTCTATTGTACAGGTCTCGTATCATTAATCATTATCTGATGACACTTGATAAGCTGTTCATCTACCAGCCAACGTATTCAGGCAATTGGTAGGTAATAGTATTTAAGAGCTTAACTCCAGCAGCTAGTGTAGTCAGAGTTAGGCATTACGGGCAGCAAATTAGCAGATGAACAAAAGTGCATTTGTAGGGTATTCCTTTGCCCATTTTGGAGGTATTAACTCATTCATTTTTAACAGCTCCAAAAATGTCAGAGGAACATGTAAAGCATTCAACTGTTAATATCATTAACAGTCATTTCTAGCCTTTAATGCTTCCTAGGCTTGTGACAAGGATACTAGGAAACATTAAATCACAGGGCTGTTAAACCATGGATCCATCTGCCTGTTCGGATAATTGTTAAGGATTCCGTGGCACTATTCAAACAAGGAGCGGGCTTCCTTCTGTATTCCATCACTTGGCCAACATTACTCCTGCAAGCATTGCCAAAAATAAATTCACAGACTAATTGTTCACTCATTTCATTGCCGTTTGTGGGATCTTGCCATGTTCAAAATAGTGGCTGTTCTTGCTTGTATATCAAAAGTCAGAGCGCTTCAAAACAATTCTTGGTGAAGCCCTTTTGAGACACTTCTGAGAGGCAGGATAAGGAGCATATAAATGCAAAACTACCTTTTATTATAACTGTAAGTTAGATTGAACAGGTTTGGTAAACCAGTAGAACATGTCTCTTGATCCTCTAGTGACTTTATCAACAGGCCTGGTTCCTGCATCTTTTCACATAAATAGCGTACGGGGGTAGTTAAAGCAGTGCCAGGGCAGCATTGCTGGGACCACTGCTCCTGACGCAACGCATGCACCTATGCCCAAATGAACTGGCCTTACACGTTAATACCAGACCAGTTCATTTAAATATCATTGTGAGGTTTCCGTTATATAGGAACAGGAGTCAGCCATTCAGCCCCTCGAGTCTGTTCTGCCATTCAATTAGATCATGGCTGATCTGTATTTTCATTCTATTTACCCACCCTGGTTCCATATCCCTTAATGTCCTTGGACAACACAAAATCTATCACTCTCAGTTTTTAAATTTTCAATTGAACTAGCCTTGACAGCTTTTTGGAGGAGAGAGTTCCAGATTTCCACTAGCCTTTGTGTGAAGAAGTGCTTCCTGACATCACCCCTGAATGGCCTAGCTCTGATTTTAAGTTTATGCCCCCTTGTTCTGGACTCCCCCACCAGAGGAAATAGTTTCTCTCTATCTACTCTATCGAACCCTTTAATCATCTTAAACACCTCAATTAGATCACCCCTTAATTTTCTATAACCGGGGGACTACACGCCAAGTCTATCCAACCGGTCCTCATAATTTAACCCTTTTAGCCCCAGCATCATTCTGGTAAATCTGCTCTGCACCCACTCCAAGGCCAACATATCCAATAGGGCATGACACGCTGGCAGTGCCACGTGGATCGGGGGGCCAGAATGTCATGTGCCAGCAGCAAGTGAAGGGCTGCTGGCTGCCCCCTCCCCATGTCATCATTTCCCCCCCCCCCTCAAATCCCCTTGGCTGGGACCACTGCTCCTGACGCAACGCATGCACGTTAATACCAGGCCAGATAAAGATCACTTTCAAAAATTGGCCACTGGTGGGCATAAACAACACTTGGCCTTGTTGCAGCCAGGAAAACAATTTCAATTTTACAGTTGTCCGCTTTACATCCATTGCGAACAGACACTGAGCTTTTGGAGTGCTGTTCAGGAGCTCCAGCTGTATTATGGTAATGACTGCTAATTTAAATAGAACTCATGGCTTAATGAGCCTTGCGTACATTGAGCGTGAAGGCGCCGAGTGTGTTAAGTACTTTCTGCCTGCAATTGGAGAGCATTGAGCATGTTGGGCATGAGTTCGCCTCAGGCCTCCGTGCCCAATAATATGGAGCCCCAGTGCCAGGAGCACTGCAGCAATCGCATTAGTGGTCCTAATGTTTAATAAAATGGGTCTCATCATAATGAAATGGCGCAAGGCACTTCTCTTTAAATCGTTTTACAAAGTTGGCTGATGTCCAGAGACCTGGGATACATGACAGAAAGTTATTTCATTATGAAACTTTCTGCAAGGTGCTACTCAGTAGATCCATCAGAGAAGGCATCAAGAAGAAATTAATGGTCTCAAAAGGCACATTTTCACCCCTAAGGTGTTTCTAAATTTATGCAGCTAAAACAGGCTTTCAGAGGAAGATATAATCTAGAAATTGCTGTCAGCATATGACCATATATCTCTGACAACTGTTTGATAGTGCTTAGGAACATCGTGGTTGTGGTAAAACATTTGCTTACCACAAGGTTTCTGACAATAACAAAATTACTGATTGGGAAGTGTAAATGCTAATGCACTCAATTCATGTGCTAAGGTAATTAGGCCAACACATTCAGCGCTTAAAAGGGAAGTGCCCCATATTGCAGTAGCAATATATCATGCACCACTGGCACACTGTGTGGTTGAAGGATGTACTAGCCTGTTACTGCAAAGAGAAAGCTGAAGTCTTCATTTAAAGTTGGGTTAGTTCAAAGTTTTTTTTTTCTCTCTAGGTTTTTGTACATGTTGGGGTTTATGTTCAGTGGTTCACTAAAAGATTATTTTTTTCTTATCAATGTGACATGACCACCAGCACAGGTGGTGCATGCCTGCTCTCTTCGAAGCTCTTTCAGTGCTTTCATTTTAAGGTCACCTTATCTGAGGAATGATGTTCTTGCCATGGAGGGAGTGCAGTGAAGATTCACCAGACTGATACCAGGAATGGCAGGAATGACGTATGAAGAGAGATTGGGTTGATTAGGCTTATATTCGCTACAGTTTAGAAGAATGAGAGGGGATCCCATTGAAACTTATAAAATTCTAACAGGATTAGACAGACTAGATGCAGGAAGGATGCTCCCGATGGCGGGGGAGTCCAGAACCAGGCGTCACAGTCTAAGGATAAGGGGTAAGCCATTTAGGACAGAGATGAGGAGGAATTTCTTCACCCAGAGAGTGGTGAACCTGTGGAATTCTCTACCACAGAAGGCAGTTGAGGCCAATTCATTAAATATATTCAAGAAGGAGTTAGATATATTTCTTAAGGCTAAAGGGATCAAGGGATATGGGGAGAAAGCAGGGACAGGGTACTGAATTTGGATGATCAGCCATGATCTCATTAAATGGCGGAACAGGCTCGAGGGGCCGAATGGCCTACTCCTGCTCCTATCTTCTATGTTTCTATGTATCTATGTAATCAGCTGTGCCACCTTTATTTCAGGAGGAATGACGTGTGGAAGAATGTGTCCAAGTAGACCAAGACCACCCATTACAGTCATTGCTCATGACACTTATGTGGCAACCAATGACAGAAGTAGCGTGCAGGTACAACAAAGCTCATGGAATAATTATCCAGTATACCATTTCTAACGTGAAGCAGTGGTTCATGTGTCTGGATTGATTGGAGGGTTGCATTGGCTGAAGCAATACAACAAATAAAAAGACAAATTTTTGCAAGATAACGGAGTGAAGGGTTATGGGGAGCGGGCGGGGAAGTGGCTTTGAGCCCAAGATCAGCCATGATCTTATTGAATGGCGGAGCATGCTCAAGGGGCCAAGTGGCCTATTCCTGCTCCTATTTCTTATGTTCTTATGACATGAGGGAATGTACTTTAAGACAAAAGAAGTAAATCAGTGTTAGTTAAGCACGTGATGTAGCAGGCATGAACCAAACTTGCATGAAGCAAGGCTCATTGGCCTAGAAATTGGGTTTGTAGCGCCGGCGCTGAGCGCCTAAAGAGACCTAGAATTGGGGCAAAGCGCTATGTTGGGGCGGACGCTATGAAGATAGCGCCAACTCAGATATTGACTATACTTTTGGTGCCTGCGCTAAGTGTTTGCGCGCGCCCGCGAGCGCAAGCAGCTCATGACGTCATTTCAGTGTGCAACGCCTTTTAGGAGCACCTGAGCGCATATTGGGTGGCGCCCGGAGCCTTAGCGCCCAGCGCTATTAGTGACAGTTCGAGGGAGGGCTAACAGGCCCTTCTCGGAGTAGGGGGGCGCTATTTAAAGGGGACAGCTCTACTGCAGAATCTTCTGCCACTTGGCCTGCTCATTGCGCTCGCTGCTAGAGAGAGTTGGCGAGCTAATGTGGAGCGGAGTTCTGGGATTTGAGCTTTACAGTACTTGGTACCTTCAACCCTGTCCGAAGCACTTGCACCACTACACCTAAAAGCCTTTTGACCAACTGGCATCGGAATGGGAGCTTGTTTGGAGGGCGACGGACCTCATCTGCACTCTGTGCAGCAGTCATGACGACCTGCCTTGCCCTGCGGAGAGACGGTGGCCGAACTTGCCTATCCCCCCTGCGTTGCTCCATGCTGCTTGGTCCGGCAACTGGTTCATCCTCAGAGCCACCCCCCCTCCCCTCCAGGGGACTACTATCCCCAGTCTGCAGATGTCTCCGCTCCCCAGATTCTGCAACGGCTGGTCCGGATTCCTCCTGGTCCTCGCCTCCGGTGGCACTGGCACTGGCAGCTTCAGCGCGTTGAGCCCGAGTTGGTGCTGCTTCATCTGAAAGTGGGAGGTGGAAGAGTGGCTTTAGCAAAAGGACAGCTTTGCTGAAAGGCATGCCAGATTGCGTCAAGGCTCTGACATGGCTGCACACTGAGGATGCATGCTGGCGGGGGGACCAAGTGGAAGGCAACAGGTGGAAAAGGTGAGAGTCTTACCCTCGCTGTCGGTAATGGGGTCGGCAGATGCAGTGGTCACTGGACCAGACAGACGTCCTCCAAGTATCTGGTGCACTCTCTCCTCCAGATCTGTGAGAGTGACCACTTGTGCAGGTCCGCCACCGGTTCAACGCTGCTCCTTTCTAATCTGTGCCATCTTGGACTGCAGGGGAAAGAAGGGGAGGTTCTGTTACATGAGGCCTTGAGACCTCATCGCATGCCCCCCATGGTGCAAGAGCCCTTACATGAGGCCTTGAGACCTCATCGCATGCCCCCCATGGTGCAAGAGCCCTTACATGAGGCCTTGAGACATCTGTCCATGTGTGTGGCCAGAAATGGCCATGGGTGCATACTGACAGATGGCCATTGGCGCATCATTGCAGCAGGGTGCCCGAAGTCAGCTGCAGATGGAGGGAAGCACAAGTTTGGTAAACCATCACTCACCCTAACGTTCCATGTGAGGTCGTTGAATTTCTTCCTGCACTGAACAGGGGTCCTGGTCGCCATGCTGCTGGAATTCACCCTCACAGCAACCTCCCTCCAAGATCGTCGATAAGCCTTCTGATTTGGCCTCTTGCCATTATCCGGATACAGGACCTCTCGACGGTGTTCAACTGCAGCCACCAAGTGGTCCAGAGCCTCAGTGCTGAAGCGCTCTGCTCTCTGCCTAACCTTCTCCATAATGCATAAGTTTCTAATGCCAGACAAGGGCGAGCGCCGAATCTGAGGCCTACAGGGCGTTGGGTATTTAAGCTCAGTCTGACTGACCCGCCCCTTTAAGAGCCGGCTGGCGCCTGTAGGTCTCGTGCTTTCCCGTAATTGAGTTCACCTGCGCTGCGCCCGTCCGCGTCGATATTGAGTAGCGCCTGACCTTTTGCGCCTTGAGAGCACCGTGCAATGGCTGATTTAGCGCCTCAATCCCCTTTGGGGGCGATGCAACCCAATATCGCGCCAGGCGGCGATAAGTTTCGTCTGGCTATAAACTTTGCGCATCGCCAGTTCTAATGCCTCAAGCGGGGCTATACCCAATTTCTAGGCCATTGGGTCTAAAAGAAGTATAGCGAGCACCTTTACAGAGAAACTATTGAAATATGGATTCACCAGAATGTAACCGGAAGAGAGGCAGTATTTTCCAGGAGCAGAGGGACCTGGGGCTACTTATTCACAAATCTTTGAAAGTGGCAGGGCAAGTTGATAAGGTGTTTAAGAAAGCGTATGAAATACTTGGCTTTGTAAATAGAGGCATTGAACACAAAAATAAGGAAGTCATGTTCTCCTGGTGTTCTGGCCAACATTTATCCTTCAACCAACATCTAAAACAGGTTATCTGCTTGTTATTTAATTGCTGTTTGTGGGAGTTTGCTGTGTGCAAAGAAGCTGCTACGTTTCCTGCATTACAACAGTGACTACACTTCAAAAATTCTTAATTGACTGTAAAGTGCTTTGGGATGTCCCGGGGTCATGAAAGGCAGAATATAAATGCAAGTCTTTCTTTTTCTTTCTACAATTTAAAAATTCTTGGGTTGGCCGCACACTTTCTGTCCACAAACCTTACTACCTGTTGTCACAATTTTTGGTTACGCTTTTCCGGCAACATTTACCACTGAAAATTGCTGTATCAACATTTCCCATTCAATTTTGCTATGTCAACAGTCATGATGTAGTTTGAGGCCCTGGGCACCAGGTGGCTCTGTAGAGTGAGTTTCTGAAGCTCTTCTCTCCCAACACTGTAGCCATCTTCTATATGAAAAAAAACCCTTATATTTATCGACTGACCATGGGAAACTGCACAGGCAGTGTATTAGACACCAGAAAAAATAATGATCATCTTAATGTGATTTAGGACCCTGTTCTGTACAATCCTTAAGATTGTTTTAGTGACACTATTATAATAAGATATTGGATTTTAATATTCAGCTATATGTAAACTGTAGTGTATGTGCCTTTAAGAGCCTCCTGTGTACTGTAATGCCGGTAATGGCCACTCGGGCTATATAAGCCTGTATATTGTGTTGTATCAGTTAGTTACCCTCCAGACTTTGTTCAGTAAACACCTGTGAAACCAACTCCTGTCTTCACTGTCTCTATTAACACACGGATACAACAGTGGCGACGAATTGGAAACGGACTTACCTGCAATTCGGCAGCACCTCAAGGACATCGATTCCTCTGGCGTCCAAAGTCGAAGAAAATCAAGAAAAAGAAAAAGCTGTGGTTTCACCAGCTAGCCGAGCTGGTGGCAGGTACTGCAATAATCCTTCCTGGGCGTCGGGCTGGGGCTCCAGCGGCTGGCTCTGCAGCTAGGCCAAGCAGCGAAGGCGGAGGCAAGCAGTAACAGACGGGGAGGGAGCACTCGGGAGACGCCGGCGCTGCAAGCAGGTCGGCGTTCAGACCTAGCAGAGAGAGTCCGGCGGGAATGAGTCTCCACCTGTAAATAAATAAATAAAAAGAAGGGAAACCCGTGGGAAACAGCGTTGTCATCGGCAGCAGCGGCGGGGAAGCGCCATATCTTTTCTGCAGAAAAGAAAGAAAAGCGCGGGAAGCGCCATTTTTTTTTCTAGGATGCCTAAGTCTGGCAATATTGATGCTTTTGATAACGAGATAGAGGATTGGACCACATATGTGGAAAGAGTGGAGGTATATTGCACCGCAAATGGAATAGAAAATGAAAAAAAAGCGTCAGTACTTCTAAATCTAATGGGCGCAAAGACATATGGGCTGTTACGAGACTTAATCACTCCAGCCAAACCAAAGGACAAGAATTTTAAAGAAATTGTTGATACCCTACAGGAGCACTTAAACCCAGCACCGCTGCTGATAGTGGAACGATTCAAATTCTTCAAGAGGAATCAACACAAGAATGAAAGTAATGCTGATTACCTCACCGAATTAAGAAAGCTATCAAAGCACTGCCAATTCGGGGCAGGACTAGCAGATTATCTTCGAGACAAATTCGTCTGCGGTCTCCTAAGTGAAGGAACACAGAAAAGGCTGCTTTCTGAAAAAGATTTAACACTGGACAAGGCTTTCAGTATGGCTGTATCATACGAAGCAGCCGCAAGAGGAGCTGCAGAGATACAACAAAAGACACAGGACTTCGGCACCCATGAAATGACACAGGGTTTCGAGAGATGTTATCGCTGCGGCAGATCCACCCATGACCAGAGGGACTGCTGGTTCAAGGACAAAGCATGCAGGCAATGCGGAAAGATTGGACACATTGCACGTGTATACCGATCTGGACAAAAAAAATCCACGGACAGGAAAAAAAAAATCAATAAAGAAAAGTACAGAAAGGTACAAATGATGACGGACAGTAGCTGCGAAGACCAGAAGAGCGATAGCGACTCCGAAAACAAGAGACTAAGCTGTCTCAAATTACATAATGTAATTGCCAAAGAAGATTACCAGACCATTTGGGTTACCCTCACGATAGCAGGGTCCCCTTAAAATGGAGCTAGATACAGGACCAGCTCTGACCGTCATAAATCGACGGGATTATGAGCGGCTATTTCCGCATATACCTTTAAAAGACACATCCATTATCTTGAAAACATATACGGGGCAGAAAGTATACCCCAAAGGAAAAATAAGGGTGCCTGTTGTATACAACGGCAAGGAAATACAAAAGTTGTATTTATACGTACTACAAGATGGTGGTCCACCGCTGTTGGGACGTGAATGGATCAGGAAAATACGTTTAGACTGGCACTCCATTCAGGCACTGACGGTGACCAGTAAGGACAAAAACGATGATGACGTCATACCTGAACGATTAAAAGACATCTTGGCCAACGCCAAAGAAGTGTTTCAAGAGAAACTAGGAACCTTGAAAGGCATCACCGCCTCAATAAAAGTGGAAGATGCGGCAATTCCCAAGTTTTTTAAGGCAAGACCGGTGCCATACACAATTCGTCCAGCAGTCGAGGCAGAGCTGGAGAATTTGGAAAAGGCAGGCGTATTATCCAAAATAGATTGGAGCGAGTGGGCAACACCCATCGTCCCAGTCATGAAGAAAGCGTTGAATAATGATAAATCTGAAGAACAGAGAAAAATTCGCATCTGTGGAGACTTCAAGGTGATGGTAAACCCGGTCCTTCACACGGTACAGTATCCTCTTCCGAGGATAGAAGATATTTTCGCCTCACTATCCGGAGGGAAACGTTTCACCAAAATTGACTTGGCACAGGCATATCTACAGATGGAGGTTGAAGAGGCCTCTAAAAAGTATCTCACGATAAATACACACAAAGGCCTGTACCAGTACAATCGACTGGTTTTCGGAGTAGCATCCGCTCCAGCTATCTGGCAAAGAGCTATGGAACAAGTCCTCCAAGGGATTCCGGGGACTCAATGTTACCTTGATGACACCCTTGTAACAGGAGAAAACGACAACGAGCACCTTGCCAATTTGGAGCAGGTGCTCACTAGGCTGAGAGAACGGGGCTTCCGAGCAAATCGCCGCAAGTGCGAATTTTTCCAGAATCAAATATCATATTGTGGCCACATAATTAATAAGGAAGGGTTGCATAAGTCACCTGAAAAAATTGAAGCGGTCATAAAAGCCCCAGCACCTGAAAATGTTTCACAATTAAGGTCATCCCTGGGATTAATAAATTACTATCATAAATTTTTACCGAACTTATCAACTCTTCTGCACCCTCTTAATGAACTGCTACAAACAGGAGTAATTTGGAAATGGAGCGAAGACTGTAAACGTGCCTTCCATAAATGCAAAGACTTAATCACGTCCAAAGAAGTTTTGGCTCATTACAACCCATCACTGCCAATCAGATTGGCGTGCGATGCATCCCCTTACGGCGTAGGAGCAGTATTATCGCATAAATTCCCTGATGGCTCGGAACGACCGATAGCTTTTGCGTCACGCTCATTGAATTCAGCTGAGTGTAACTATGCCCAAATCGACAGGGAAGCACTCAGCCTGGTATGGGGAGTGAAGAAATTCAACCATTACCTACACGGACAAAAATTTACCTTGTTGACTGACCATCAACCCCTCATCTCCATATTCAACCCTAAAAAGGGTGTTCCCATTATGACTGCGCAAAGGCTACAGAGGTGGTCCCTTTTTCTAGGGGCACACCAATATAACACAGAATACAAAGGATCAAAACAGCATGGGAATGCTGACGGTTTATCGCGCCTACCGTTGCCAACGGTAGAAGAAGCACCTACCGTAGACCCAGTGGAGATTTTCCACTCTACCATAGTCGAATGTCTACCAGGAACAAATTCTGCCATTGAAAGGGAAACTAGAAATGACCCGACTCTCTCACGAGTCTACGAGTTAACAGTGAAGGGATGGCCAGCACATGGCGAACCACTGTTGCCAGCATTGTCGCAAAGAAGAGAACAGCTGTCAGTGTGCCGAGGAACCTTGATGTGTGGATCCAGAGTGGTGATTCCACCCAAACTCCAGGATAAAGTTCTAAAGGAGCTTCATGAGGGGCATCTGGGTGGAGTGAAAGTGAAGAACCTAGCCAGGGCGTTTGTATGGTGGCCAGGTATCGATGGAGACATCGAAGAAATGACCAAGAGCCGCCTAGGATGCCAGAAGGTCCAAAACGCTCCACCACAAGCCCCTCTACATCCATGGGAGTGGCCCTCATCTCCCTGGCAAAGGGTACACATTTATGGACTCAATGTTCTTAATCGCGGTTGATGCACACTCCAAGTGGCCGGAGGTAATAAAGATGTCCTCCACCACCACGGAAAAAACCATCACAGTATTAAGGACCATATTTGCCAGGAATGGGCTGCCTGAACAGATCTGTTCTGATAATGGACCGCAATTTGTGTCCGAAGAATTCAGGAAGTTCTTAAAAAACAATGGGGTTAAGCACTACACGTCCACCCCATACCATCCCGCCACCAATGGATTGGCTGAAAAGTTTGTCCAGACATAGAAACATATAAGATAGGAGCAGGAGTATGCCATTCGGCCCTTCGAGCCTGCTCCGCCATTCAACGAGATCATGGCTGATCATCCAAACCCTAGCACCCGGTCCGTACACCGACAGCCATCCCACACAAGCCCTATCCCCGTAACCCCGTGTATTTAATCCCCCCTAACACTAAGGGCCAATTTTTATCATGGCCAATCAACCTAACCCGCACATCTTTGGACTGTGGGAGGAAACCGGAGCACCCGGAGGAAACCCTTCAAGAAGGCCCTAAAGGCCATGGGTAATGAAGACATAAAACTTCAGCACAAGGTGGATAACTTCTTGTTTGCATGCAGGAATGCAACACATATGGTTACAAACCAAACTCCCGCCATGGTGTTCTTCAATAGAAGCCTAAGATGCCAGCTGGATTTGATCAAGCCAAACATCAGAAGGGACGTGGAGAACCGGCAATTTCAAGGCATGAATGAAAGGCCAACTAGAACCTTCCAGATAGGTCAACAAGTTTTGGCCCGGGACTACCGTACCGAGAAATGGCAGCCTGGAACTATCTGCACACGACTCGGACCGCTGATGTATACCGTGGACATCGGAGAAAGCATAATAAGGCGCCATGCTGACCAAATCATAGAGTCATCCGAAAAGGAACAACCTACACCACAACTCTATACGCCTAATGATGAAGTAGAGATACCCATATCTACCTCCGATCCGGTGATACTGGAACCCGATGAACCCGACACTGGCATTCAAGCCAAATCAGCCTTGCCAAAAGAACCTACTACACCACCAGAAACTACTACACCACCGAGGCGTTATCTGGACCGAGTCAGGAAGCCTCCAGAGAGACTGACTTATAATTAATTAACTGCAGCAATGTGTAGATTATTTTTCTTGTAACATGTAATTAATGATTACTTAAAATATTATGTACTGGTTGGCTAAAAGGGGAGGAATTGTAGTGTATGTGCCTTTAAGAGCCCCCTGTGTACTGTAATGCCGGTAATGGCCACTTGGGCTATATAAGCCTGTATATTGTGTTGTATCAGTTAGTTACCCTCCAGACTTTGTTCAGTAAACACCTGTAAAACCAACTCCTGTCTTCAGTGTCTCTATTAACACACGGATACAACATAAACATTAACATTTAATTTTTTGAAATTAAATTACTACATGGCATATTGTTATCTTGCAAGGCTTGTAGGTGTTAACCCATTTTAGGCAGGCAGTTATACATAACATTTAAATGGCCTTTATAGTGATGAGTGGTACCAATACAGATCCTGAAAATGGGAGTTTAACCAGATCGTTGGCATGCTACAGTGAGAGAGCACCCGTCTATATTTAAAAAGACTTTTTTTTGTTAGAATATCAACAAAGCCTTCGGGCACAATGTGACAACGTGTTAAACTAGAAAACCTGTACTTTTTCCATTTGAGAAAAAGTAAATCATCGGCATACAGTGAGATTTTGCATGATTCAGGTCAGCTCCCTGAACATCTGGGTTATACAACATTGGCACAGCTAAAGGTACTACCAGGGCAAAAATAAGTCATCCTTATCAAAGCGCGCTATGCAAAGAGGCAGTCTATTAATGCTTACTGTAGCCCAAGGTTGGGAATATTTGGACCAGTCAAAGGAAAGCATCAGGAAATTTATATCAATGGAGTGTGACAAAGAGAAAAGGGCAACTCACCCTTTCAAATGCCTTTTTATTATCAAGGGAGAGTATCAAGGCTTCCGGACAAGCTTCAAAGACAGATAGTGCATAATATTCAAAATATGTCTCTTATCTACCAAATGTCAGCCCTTAAAGTCTGTCTGGGCTGACTGAACTAATTTGGGCCAGCAGATTCTTGACCCTTTGAGTCATTAGCTTGGATCACTAATAATTTATTATTTTCATGAATTGGAACATTTTTCATGAATATTTCTTGAATAATGCAGCATACTGACATATTCATAAAAGATGAAAACACCATTAGTAAGGTTGGAATGTCAAATTAGACATGGATAGATTGTATCAATAACTAGAAGAGAACATCTGACCCAAATGAATCCAGACCACAGCATCCCCCTCTGCATCTCTTATCATTCCCTTCTCTCACACACAAATTATTCTGACTTCTCGTTCTTGGTCACACACACCCAAATAGAGCACAGATGGAGAGGAGTAGAGAAACACATCAGGATATTCAATATTTAATAACCTTTGTCATGCATGTTACCATTTCTAGAGCAAAGATCTAACATGTCAATTACTGCTGTAAAAGGATTGCCAATGATGGTTCACATTTTTGAAATTGATGTGTAATTGACAAAAAACAGGCCTTTTTACCTCTTTCCCGCTGGCATCCCTTTTCATGTTCACTTGGAATCTCCACAATTATTTTTCCTGCTCAATCCCCTAAGCTATTTACAGGAAACTTTCGATTAACCGGCCCCTAAATAACCAGAACGCTCTATCCACCGGCAAAATTCAGGAGTCGGTTCAGGTAACTTTTTTACTTTTAGTTACTTTTTTTAATTGATTTGTTGCTGTGCAAGGGTGTAGCTGAAGCTGTTGCTAAGCTACAGAGACGCTTGCAACTTGTGCCGATTGTTTTGAAGCTGTGGCAACAGGGTTTTGTTGCTTTATACGGAGCTCTGAGCTCCGTATCTTTTACTATAGCGTTTGGTTATCCGGAATTGTTGATGAACCGGCAACACGTCGGTCCCATTCGTGCCGGATACCAGAAAGTTTCCTGTACATGGCTCCGAGATCCCTGATCCCTATTTGTTTCACATAGCCAATATTCCCTTCCCACTTTCTCCAAATCTCTGAGATTCACACCGCCATCCAGCACTTTTACTTGCTATGCCAGGTTGGTTCCCTATGTCAGATGGGAAAACTATGTGGGGAAACATATGGCTGGAATAGACAACTCTCCGGAAGTCACAGTAGCAACATAAAAGCACTTTGAAATGCCCTTCCTTCAAACTATCTCTTCCTCAGATCTTAATTCTGCCATCTCTTTGTTAGCTTCAAATACTTATCCTGCACATTTCCTGGGTACAGAATAGCCTTTGGTTGCACCCTCGCTGAAGAATCTACTTTTCCCCCCTCACTGCCTCCCTATCTATGATAACACTAACGAAGACTCCCAGAGTGAGATATTCAACTAGGCACTACTGGGTGGAATTTCCTAGTCTTGCAAGAGAATATGTACTGGGCTCACATGATTGAGTACCTGGCACATAATATTTCAAATGTGGTAACACCAATGAGTTATGCAGGATAACAGTAAACTTTCTGACTTGCAGTCAAATGCCCTCAAAATCACAATTAAAAAAAAAAATGTTCTCAGGATATGGGTGACACTGGCAAAGCTGCATTTATTGCCTATCGCTCATTTCCTTGACAACTGAGTGGCTTGTTAGGCCACCTAAGAGGTCATTAAAAGTCAGCCGCATTGTGTGACAATGGAGATACGTACAGGCTAGCCTGGACAGGCTGACAAGTTCCCCTCCAGTTGGGATTTTACAACAATCCAGCAGCTTCCATTATATTTTTGGTTTGGTGCTAGCCCACAAATTACCAGATCTATTGACTTTAAGGTAGCCAACTCTGGTTGGGTGTATTCATAGAGCCTTCATTATATGAGTGCCCGCCTTCAATCGCCTCGCCCCCCGCGTTCCTGCCATTGGTTACCCGCCACCTTCCCATGCCAAGTGGAAAGCAAATAGAGTCTTCGATACTCAATTGGATGATTCGACTGCCAGTCAACAGCTTTTTCCCATCTCCAATATTTGCATAACTAATAAACAGAAGTGTGCAAAGAAAACAAAAGTAAAAGTCTCCTGGAGATTAATCTTTAATTCCTAAAGGCTCCAGTACAATCCTGGAGGGTTGGCAAACCCCTAACTGATTTCAATTTCACAACTTGCCACAGTGAGATACGAACTTACAGTCTCTGGATTGCTCGTCCAGTACCAAACCATTAAACTACCATACCGCATTTTTGAGGTTTTATCGACATTAGTTAGAGCTGTGCTGTCCTCACAATTGTCATCAGTACACCAAAATTGAAGGTTTTTTAACTTAATTCTTGTGCTTTTTAAAACACTCAAGCTGAGAGGCACACTCTCTATCCTCCTTTAGGATCTGGCTTTTCACCCACCAATCTGGGCAGAATATACTTAAAGCTAGCTCTAAGGATCCCAAGTTAAATTACTTTGGGCAGTTACAACCTAGTAAATGTGCACCCATAACACAACCCGCACCCCCCCAACCCCCCACCTCCAAATTCAGCACAGCTTGGCACTAAAACTGGCAAGCTCACCCAGAGGCAGGGAGGTGCCTAATGTGGGACATGGGAAAATTCACACTGTGCCAGCAGACAGTGCTCTTTTGAGGATGGAGTTAAGGCGTATTGTTGGTGTGGAGAGCAGATGGAGCTTTCCTCTGCATTTACCAGATTCAGTGTGATCTGGGAGTGCCTGCTGTTAGTAGCTCAAAATTGAGAAAATGTTCTGTACACCACCAATGACAGCACTTACCACTGAGTACAGCAGAGGGGGGAAAAAAACACTAGCCTCACTGCCTGGGTGCTTCAATGTGCAAATGCGTTATGGCATAAAAGGGCAGAGGAGATGTTTTGTTTCATAGATTTCCTACAATCTTGCATGGGATGGGGATTGTGGGCGAGAAAGAGCTCTACCATGGGGAAGAACAATACAATGGGAGGGTGCGGAAACCTCATCACTTTTACACACCTTTGCAGAGAATGTGATGACGCGCGGGGGGAGGGATAGGAAGGTTCTAAAACCTTAACAAAAGTGATCCGCATGAATTTAGAACAAAATCTCAGGGTGGAATCTCCACATGGGCCCCCCTCTTTGGCTGGCGATGAATGGAAACCAGCTGTTTCTCCAAAGTTATGGCAGTGGCTTATGAGGAAGTCCACGGTAATGACTGATTCTCATCTTTTGGCATTCATTAGAAAATGCTGCGGAATGCATTGGAATTGTTTGTTAACATGAATTAGCATATTGTGCCTTCCCTGCCCCACATTAGCAAGGCTCATCGCCATGGTACACATCACTGAGGGACTTGCACGGATTTAGTCAGTGCAACTTTTGTCAGCAACTATGTTTAACAACGCATTCAGAGTCATAATGGAGAGCATCATTTATACAGCTAACTCTTCCCTCTAGGAAACAGTGGGCTGCCTGTAAGTCCTCGTGTGGTGATGCTTGCTTCTCCCTGCTTATAGAAGCCATTAATAGAAATGTACCTAAACGTTACCAAAGTGACTCATGATGACACCTGGATTTCAGTGATGTCACTTTTACTGACAGGCAAATTTTGGATCAACATGAAACCATTATCAAACACATTATGATATTCAGAGTACAACATTTAATTTAGAATGACATGAAAATGAAAGAAAAAAATGCAGGTTTTGGCTTGGGGACAAAACTTGCTAAGTACTTTCAATCTGCAGTATTTCTAATGCGGTGTTATTACAAGGCACTCAGTTTCAAATTGCCAAAATGCTACACTGCAGGTCTCTCGATTAAAAAAGGCTCCCCTTGTGTTAGTGAAACTGCCAAATCAATAGTCTCAGGGACAAAATTCAGATGTCACGGTGGGTGGTATATAATCCAAAAGAAAACCATTATATGGTTTATTGCATCGTATATGAACTGGCCTAACTGATAAGCTTCTCTGTTTACCTGATGATGTGCAAAACACATTCCCCGGCTCAGAAAAGGATCTTGTAGAAACAGTGTAGTCCACCTTTTATTGCCAATGATAGACATATTTCAGATTTGACTGTTTTCTTTAACCTTCGGTGTTTTACTAAGGGTATTTGCATGTGCTTTCCATTTTAGCAAAGAACGTATGTTAGCATGGCTCTTGAATTTTTGCCACCTTTTCAAATTACTTCTGAGCAATGTCCGACTTACGCCAGCTGTTTAAAATCACAGTTGAAAGATGGTGGGCAGGTTTATCATCCTGGTAGGTGCCAACTGAAGCCTAGTCTCATTTTTCAGCTTGCCTTCCCCAAATGTTTTCAACCTCTCTGAAGTGACTGACTGCACGCAGTCGGGGAAGTGAAAAGGCAAACTGTCAAAAGCATACATGTAGAAAGAAAAACAAGCGGAAATGAAATTAGCATCTGAGAGAAAGAGAAATAAATGGAAGGAAAGATGGAGAAAGGCAAAGGCGGAGAAAAAAATGACAGTGAAAGGAAGAAAAGGAATTTTATAAAAAGTGAAAGAAAACCAAACAATGTTACAGTAACTCAATAGGATAACTGCCATAAAACTATGACCACATCCAAACTCTAAATATATTACTGGATCACTGAACTGTGGAGGGCACTGGTGAATATTCTAGAATTATTCTGAAATATGTGTATTTTTTTTAATGAAGATAAGACTCCTTTTTTGAGATATTTTGGGAAGGGTTTTCCTGCTGTCCTGCTCCAGGGCTGGATGGTAACAGCACACCCTTACTGTGCTGCCTCTGAATTTCCTGCCATGACCCATGTGTGTAGGCCCACCACGCGGCAGGACCCGGTGCCAGAAAACTGGGCAGGGAAAAAGTGGACAGCCGCAGGCTTTGGGGCCTTGTGGCTGCTGTGCTCTTGATTTTTCTCCCAACCTCCCTATGAGGCTGGGGGTGCCGCCCACGGTGACGAGGCTGAGGAAGGGAATGCAGCTTGTGGGAGATCGTGATCACAATCCTGTGACCGTTCTGCTCCCTGGTTTAACAAACCAGTGCTCCAAACACTGCCACCGAGGTGACCACTTTAAAGAATGTATTAAATGCATTTAAATATAAATCTAACATAAGGACAAGTATACCTTCCATTGGCACCAATTTGATCACAACTTCTCAGGTGCTGCTACACACCATTCCTTTTGATTTAACTTTTATTTGTCCTTCCACAGTATTTTAAACATATATTCATAAGATCGCTAACCATTAGGGAGAATTCCGAGCTGTCATAAAACATTGCTGTAAAACCGGGTTGAGACAAAAATGACGAAGAAATTGGCTCACGGATCCAAATTCTCGACATTAGTTAAAGCAAAGGCCCTGTCCAGTTGGGATAGATGTGACATCCTTAAGCGACACATTGATGTACAATTTTTAATGATATCCGGCCCAGGCAGTTCTTTGAATAAGGCGAAGTATGCCATAAGAGCACATTATGCAGCCACACATTATGCCATTCATCCATTTCTTTCCCTTATTGCTTTGCAAAATCACTTGTACCATTAAGGCAAGATTGAATTGCCCATGAACCACCTTGTGAAAAGGGCAAAAGACAAGCATTAATTACATTAATTACCCTAATTCTGCTTGACAGTTTCATATTGCTGTAAGAACTGCTTCTTTGACTGAATAGTCAGGCACAGCATAATTGTCCATTTAAATACATCCTTGGAAAAAGCACAGCAGTTTTTTTCCATTTTTTTTAAACATTGTTTCTTTGAAAGCAATTAGTTTTGTTGTACGGTGGGTCACAGCAGCCTGTTTCTAAATTATGTTCCTTGTATGTTAATCTGTCGGAAATTTCATAGTTAATTTGGTGTAACCCACAATGTCCCCAGATCACTTGTCCAATGCTGCATATTGAACTCGTTGATTTTATAGAAATGCAGTATTGATTGCTTGCTGTCTCTAATCCAATAATGTATTATAAATAATATATAAATATATACATATATCTTATATATAATTTTAATTAGAACAAGTCAAATGCCTAGCTGCACAAAATATTTAATTTCCAATATTTTCTACAGAACCAAGAATATTGTGTGATTTTAAGTGAAGAGCTGTTGGCAGATCTAGTGGCTAAGTAGCCGACAGCACTGACGATTCACCTCAGGGGGCTCAGTCTGAATCCAGCCAAGACCGATGGGAGCAAGGTCTCTTCTCTCTTTTTGGGTTGTATATGAAATAGGTCTGGCCAGTCTCCACCCATTTCCTAGTCAGTGCACGTTCACAGTCCAATATCGCACGTTTCTTCATAAATAGGCATTAGAATATCCATTTGACTGAGAAATAGGGAGTGGGAAATGTTGCACAGGTTCAATAGAGGTTAAGGCATATTAATGGGACAGAAGAAAAAGTTTTACCCTGCATCTGATGCTATAATTGACGTTGGATTGTTCTTTTTTTCCCAGTTGATGATCCTCACTCACAGCTAGGGATTATTGGTTATTTGATCAAGCAGGGATTTTCAGTTTAAACTGCAATATATAAACTGAGATTCAGGGTTTTTAAGATTTAATCTACAAAATTCCAAATCCTTACTGTCACCTGGACTGACTGGTGCCACTAAGACAAAGAGGGGATTGGTGCGTTAATAAGATCACCCAAGAGTTAATGAGCCAGCCATTAACATTGTTACCCATAACTATCTGGGACAATAGGGAGTTCATTCTCTCGATTCAGGTGCTTCCAATTGTAATGTATATACCTTTATGGGAGGAACTACTTTTTACAGCTCATGTATACTGTAGTACCGGCAGTGACCACACCTGTATACAGCACTGAGTAGTAATCTGTACAGGCAGTTCCACTGTGAGCCACGTTGAGTAAACACCTGTTGTACCGTTTCTCCTGCAGTCTGTATCTTATTATACCCAGACACAACATTGGCGACAAGGCAAGTTCGAACCTACCTGCAACTCTGCATCACCTCCCGGGGATTTGTTCCTGGAGATCAGTGGATTGGAGGTCAAGGCCAGAGACTTGGGCGTTGACAACGGGCAACAGCCCAGTCATCCAGCAGAGACTCGAGAATTGCGGGGGAGGTTGTCGAGAGCCAGGCTTGGCTTTGCAGTCGAGGTGGTCCAGCGAAACAGGCTGGCAACAGGTAGTGCGCAGACCCTTCCCGGACAGCGGCGGGCTAGAGCCCGACCGAGCGCCACAGCAAAGGGCCGAGCAGCGTCAACGGGGGAGAGAGAGGGAGGGCAGAGTGCACAGGGCGCAGCCGGTGTTCAGGGGCCGAGCAGCGTCGAAGAGAGGGAGGGAGAGACGCGCAGAAACCTACAGGGCACCGCCATTGCCACGAGAGCCACCGGGAGCGGTGTTGGCAGCAGCGGGGGAGGAAGGAAAGCGCGGGAGATGCCATTTTAAGCCATTGGGAGACGCCATTTTAAACCACACCCAAAATGCCGAAGAGTGGCAGTATCACCGCATTTGACAATGAAGTTGAAGATTGGACTACATATGTTGAACGAATAGAGGTGTACTGCAAGGCAAATGAGGTGTCAGATGACAAGAAAGCGTCGGTATTGTTAAATTTAATGGGTGCAAAGACGTATGGTTTATTACGAAATCTAGTAACCACAACGAAGCCAATGGAAAAGAGTTTTGAAGACATAGTAACGATACTACAGGAACATTTAAACCACACACTGTTGCTGATAGCAGAAAGATTCAAGTTTCACAAACGGAACCAGCATAAGGATGAAAGCAATGCTGATTATTTAACAGAACTGCGCAAACTATCGAAACACTGCCAGTTTGGAGCGGGACTGGCAGATACCTTAAGGGACAAGTTTGTGTGTGGGCTTCAAAGTGAAGGAACCCAGAAACGGCTTTTATCTGAAAAGGACCTTATGCTGGAAAAGGCTTTCAGCATTGCGGTATCATATGAAGCAGCAGCACGGGGCGCTGCAGAGATACAACAGAGACCGCAAGAATATGGCACAAACGAAATGTCATATGGAACAGAGAAGTGCTATCGCTGCGGCAGAACAACACACGACCAGAATGATTGCTGGTTCAAAGACAAAGTGTGGAAAAGTAGGACACATAGCATGAGTCTGCAGGTCGGGAAAGAAAACCAGCAATAAGAAACCTACCAAAGGAAAGTACCAGAAGGTACATAAGATGACGGAGAATAGTTCAGACGAACAAAAGAGTGATAACGACTCCGAAAGCAGGGAACTGAGTTGTCTGAAACTACATAATGTGATCACAATGGAGGAACACCGAACCATTTGGGTCACTCTCAAGATAGCAGGAGTCCAGGTAAAGATGGAATTGGACACAGGATCAGCCCTAACAGTCATAAACCGATGGGACTACGAGCGGCTATTCTCACACATGCCCTTGAGAGACACAAAAATTATTTTGAAGACGTGCACGGGGCAAAAAGTCTACCCCAAAGGAAAAATAAGGGTGACCGTTATATATAACGGTAAGGAAACACCAAAACTAGACCTGTATGTATTGCAAGATGGAGGACCACCATTACTGGGACGTGAATGGATCCGGAAAATACAACTGGATTGGCATTCCATACAGGCACTGACTGTGGCTGACAAAAAGGATGACGACGTCACACCTGGGCGACTGTCAAAGATCCTAACTGACGCGCAAGAAGTGTTCCAGCAAGGACTCGGAACACTAAAAGGCATGACAGCGACGATTAAAATTGAAGAAAACGCAAGCCCAAAATTTTTTAAGGCCAGACCGGTACCTTATGCGATCCGCCCAGCCGTCGAAGCAGAGCTGGAGAGTCTGGAACGTTCAGGTGTACTGTCCAAGGTAGACTGGAGCGAGTGGGCTACACCCATCACCCCTGTGATGAAAAAGTCATTGAGCAGCACGCCTGGGGAACCAAGGAAGGTTCGCATCTGTGGGGACTTTAAGGTAACAGTGAACACCGTACAATATCCACTTCCGCGGATTGAAGATATTTTCGCCTCGCTATCTGGAGGGAAACGCTTCACTAAGATTGATCTGGCCCAGGCGTATCTGCAAATGGAGGTAGAAGAAGCATCAAAAAAATACATCACAATCAATACCCATAAAGGTCTCTACCAATACAACCGGCTGGTATTCGGGGTAGCATCAGCTCCGGCTATTTGGCAGAGGGCAATGGAACAAGTCCTGCAAGGGATCCCAGGGACCCGCTGGAAAATGTGTCACAACTGAGGTCGTTCCTCAGGCTGGTAAACTACTACCATAAGTTCTTGCCAAATTTGTCGACAATACTACACCCACTGAACACCCTACTGCAAACTGGGGTGCCATGGAAGTGGAGTGACGAATGTAGATGAGCTTCCAGAAGAGCAAAACACTAATCACATCGAAAGAGGTATTGGCCCATTACAACCTGGCATTACCAATTCGGTTGGCATGTGATGCGTCACCCTATAGCATTGGAGCGGTGCTATCGCACAAATTCTCGGACGGCTCAGAGCGGCCAATAGCCTTTGCGTCACGATCACTAACCTCAGCCGAGCGTAACTACGCCCAGATTGACAGGGAGGCCCTCAGCCTAGTGTGGGGAGTGAAAATGTTCAATCATTATCTGCACGGGCAGAAATTCACCTTGCTGACTGATCACCAGCCTCTTGTCTCCATTTTTAATCTGAAGAAGGGCGTTCCGGTGATGACTGCGCAACGACTACAAAGATGGTCACTTTTTCTAGGGGCGCACCACTATGAGATTGAATATAAGGGCACGAAACAGCATGGAAATGCTGATGGGCTATCACGCCTGCCACTGCCTACTGCGGAGGAAGCACCAGCAGTGGATCCTGTCGAAATATTCCATTCGACTATAGTTGAATACCTACCAGTACCTAACGCTTGTATCGAAAAGGAAACCCAAAATGACCCGACACTGTCTCGGGTATATGATTTGACGGTGAAGGGATGGCCAGCACATGGCGACTCACTGTTGCCAGCATTCTCGACAAGGAGAGAACAGCTGTCAGTGTGCCGGGGGACCTTGATGTGTGGATCCCGAGTGGTAATTCCACCCAAGTTAAGGGATAGAGTGCTCAATGAGCTTCATGAGGGTCATCTGGGAGGGGTAAAAATGAAAAGCCTAGCCAGGGCTTATGTGTGGTGGCCGGGAATCGATAAACAAATCGAGGACCTGACCAAGAGCTGCTCAGGATGCCAGAGAGTCCAAAATGCACCACCACAGGCCCCTCTACACCCATGGGAGTGGCCCTCATCTCCATGGCAACGGGTGCATATTGATTTTGCTGGTCCATTCATGGACTCAATGTTTTTAATAGCCGTGGATGCGCACTCGAAATGGCCTGAGGTCATCAAAATGTCCTCCACCACCACGGAGAAAACTATTGCAGTCCTACGGACAATTTTTGCCAGGAATGGCTAGCCAGAACAGATTTGCTCCGACAACGGCCCACAGTTTGTGTCCGAAGAGTTCCGGAGGTTCTTGAAAAAGAATGGGGTATGGCATTACACTTCCGCCCCGTATCATCCAGCCACAAATGGATTGGCTGAGAGGTTCGTACAAACCTTTAAGAAGGCAATAAAGGCTATGTACAATGACAACATTCCGCTGCAGCACAAGGTGGACAATTTCCTGTTCGCCTACCGGAATGCGACACATGCAGTCACCAACCAGGCCCCAGCCATGATGTTCTTTAACCGAAGGTTAAGATCTCGCCTGGATTTGCTCAGAACAAACGTACGAAGAGATGTTGAGAGTAAGCAATTCCAGCACATCCATGAGAAGCCAACAAGGAGCTTCAATGTAGGGCAACCAGTCTTGGCCCGCGACTACCGAACAGAAAAATGGCAGCCAGGAACGATATGCACAAGGCAGGGCCCACTAATGTACACAGTGGACGTTGGGGAGAGCATCGTGAGACGCCATGCTGACCAGATCCTAGAGTCACAGGAACAAGTCAACCCCATGCCTCGCCCATACGTACCTGGTGATGAACCCGACGTACAGGTCGCATCTACCCCAGAAACAGTAGCATCGGAAGCTGATGAACCAACCGACGACAGGGGGCCAGAATCACCTCCGCACCAAGAGCAAGACACTCGGGAAAGACGCTATCCAGAAAGGATCAGGAAGCCTCCCCAAAGACTGAATATATAAATAGACTATTTTCAGCTAATGTTGCATGTTAAAAGTGTTAATTGTAATTAGTTTGATATTTAATTGTTAAATGAGTGTTATGGTACTGTTAATCTAAAAGGGGAGGAATTGTAATGTATATACCTTTAAGGGAGGAACTACTTTTTACAGTTCATGTATACTGTAGTACCGGCAGTGACCACAAATGTATATAGCACTGAGTAGTAATCTGTACAGGCAGTTCCACTGTGAGCCATGTTGAGTAAACACCTGTTGTACCGTTCTCCTGCAATCTGTATCGTATTATACACAGACACAACACCAATAAGCTTTCATAAGATGATGGCAGAAACAGCATGAGGTTGTCTGGTAGAAATCTACTCTTGTGATTGTGGTAGCTGGTTTAATTGGCACAAGAAAAGGGTCAGAGGTCGAACCACTAACCTGAAGTTGGTAACAATCACCGTGATAAGATCAAAAAGTTTCAAAGAAAATATAAGGAGAATAAAATGGTTTGTTATATTAGCATGTGTGTATACCACTTTAACACATTACAGAATGCTGGGGGCATGGGGTCACCATGAAGTGAGTTGGTAATTTCAGATGGTGTTAAATGAAGGTACAACACTACACTTTGGAAGTGAAAAATCAGACTGTACCATTGACATGCTCCAACTAGCAACTGGTTCAGAGTGGCATCACCAAAGGCTGCTTTCCCATCCTCATAATTCACAAAATTGTGGTGGTGGTGGGGGGTCGTAAAATAGGGGAAGGAAATAATTTTTAAAAGACAAAATAATAACATATTATTCTTGTGTGTCCAACATATACATAATATGCACCAGAATGTGAGCACTACCACTTCCAACAAAACTGGAATTCCAGTTCTGACGAAAGGTCATCGATCTAAAACGTTAGCTGTTTCTCTCTCCACTGCTGCCTGACCTACTGAGTATTTCCAGCATTTTCTGTTTTCACTTCTAACGCTCATTGGGATCAGGTTTACTCTCAGCACACTTCCAGGGTGACTGGGACAAGTGTTTGGTGCTAGCTTCTCCTCGTAGTCTGTACAAGTTTGATTCAGTGGCTTTTTTTTTAAAGCAAGAAGCGGTTCTACTGTAGCTCAGTGTTACGCTGTCATGGGGGCCTGTGCTATAATTGACCAGGCTGTAGAAGAGGGCAGGGTATGCATCAGCTCTGAATTACTGTCAGAAAGGGCAGTCATGAAAACTAAGAGAGAGTTTTGGCTTTTGTGAAAAAAATGAGCTTGGTTCATGGGAATGATCTTAATTAAACAGGAGCAAAACATTTGGATTTGTTGTCAATAGGATTTCAGGAAAGCATAATGGTTGGTGTGTGAAATTTTCATACAGTATTATGGCCATTTGCTGTGAATATACACAGCGATACCATTATAGGTTCTGTCCTTTCCAATCTGGGTTGTGCCTTGAGTGAGCATTCCAGGCTATCTAACACTAGGATGAAGTAATGGTGACTATAGGACTGCCGTTGATGGTAAAGGTGATGAATTAAGAGTACCACACAAGAAGCACAGTGGCACAACATTGAAGTGTATTGTCTTAAGTGTAATTTTGCCTATAGGATACTAATAACAATACACTCAATAAAACCAAAGACAACACTGATAGCTGTATAGTACTCGTTGTTTTCCCCTTCTTTTCTTCAAACTTTAAATGCAGCACTGTTATTGCAGGGAGTTATTCGGTGCTGGTGTAACTATGCTTTGATTTATCTGTTGAATCATATTACGAATAACTGATTTCCAGCAGTCAGTTGTAACAAAAAAGATTTTTTTTAAAGACACAAATTACTGGATTAGTCTCGAGGGATTCTGTTACTGCACACAGAGATTCGGTATGAACAAAAGCTAAGCAGGCTTTGTCTGCAGTTGAACTCAAACGCTCTAAATTCTCTATTGTATTATTCTGTCCGATGTGACAGCTATTTTTTTTTCCTGTGCCACGTATAAATCAGATTAATTTACTCTTTAATACAACTTTTCTGACTAATACTCGAGAGGGTACTGATGTAACTCCATTTGGTGTGATGCCTTTTTCCCCCCGGAGAAGACAGTTATTGTGTTAATGGGTTAAACAGTGTGCCTCATTGCTGATATTTTGGGCCATTACCTTGCTAGGTTGAAGCAACAGTTGAGGAGCGTTCCCTCACGCCATTGAGTTCTATTTCTCTTTTAGTGCGGCTGCTAAATTGGGTTTCTCTCACATAAAATCATAAAGCACAGAAGGAGGCCATTCAGCCCACTGTGCTGTGCCGGCTCTTTGAAAGAGCAATCCGATTAATCCCACTCTTTGAAAGAGCAATCCGATTAATCCCACTCCCCTGCCCTTTCCCCATAGCCCTGCAAATGTTTCGTTTTCAAGTATTTATCCAATTCCCTTTTGAAAGTTACTACTGAATCTGCTTCCACCACCCTTTCAGGCAGTGCATTTCAGATCATAACAACTCACTGGGTAAAAAAAAATTCTCCTCATCTCACCTCTGGGTCTTTTGCCAGTTATCTTAAATCTTTGTCTTCTGGTTACCGACCCTCCTGCCAGTGGAAACAATTTCTCCCTACAGTGATGAAAATGCAGCTTAATGTTTGCCCTCCTTTGATTAAGGATTCTGTTTTCAGCTGCTTTGGAGGTTTGGACAGTAAACAATCTGGGAGGTTTGGTGCAAGTTTTGTAGTGTTCTTGTGTGGTGTAATGACAGAACCATGGCCATTCGACCCTGGTTTGGTAATGTTATTCAGGACACACTTCCAACCAAAAAATAAGTATTTTTACAAAGGAGGAATTCTTGTCCGTAAAAGGACAAACATCCTTAAAAAAGCAACTGTCACAAAGATGACCCAGCTTTACCTTTCTTGTAGCTAATCACTATACCCTTAATACAACTGAGCACGGCTAACTACATTATCTAATCATCTGCGTCACTAATGAAGGCAGCAGTCATGGGTCTAATAGTGCAATTATTCCTTAAGTATTTCTGCAGTACCAGTTCTTGGTCCCAGCAGAGGCCCAATTTATACTGCAGGGTGGTTACCACAGAAGCTACACCACTACACAGGGACTTGAATACAAAATCCAGGCTGAGTGAGTGCTACACTGTCGGAAATGCCATATTTTGGATGAGACGTTAACCCGAGGCCCCCAGTCTGCCCTCTTAGGTGGCCGTAAAAGATCCCATGGCACTATGTCGAAGAAGAGCAGGAGAGTTCTCCCCGGTGTCCTGGCCAATATTTATCACTCAACCAACATCACTAAAACACATTATCTGGTCATTATCACATTGTGTTTGTGGCACCTTGCTGTTCCCCCAATTGGCTGCCACGCTTTGTACATTACAACAGTGATTACACTTCAAAAAGTACTCCATTGGCTGTAAAGCGATTTGGGACATCCTGAAAGAAAGGAAAAGACTTGCATTGATATAGCACCTTTCACAACCACCGGACGTCTCAAAGCGCTTTACAGTCAATGAAGTACTTTTGAAGTGGAGTTGCTGTTGTAATGTGTTGTAATGAAGTCATGAAAAGTGCTATATAAATGCAAGGCTTTCTTTTACACGTGTACAAACTTGAACATGCACGATTGTGCATTTCCTTCATTTTTCCCCCTTCCCTCAGACACTGGCTCATGCTGGCGTACATGATTTCAAGGGCGTTGGCCATCTCCGTCCATCACTTCACATGTGAGTCTAGATGGTGAGTTGTGGACAGACTATTTGTGTTGTGACATTACCCAGTATTTGTATGTGAGCATTTTCCAGCAGGAGTTGCTGAAGAGATCCAAAGCGGGAAGCCTGGCTGATAGAAACATAGAAGATAGGAGCAGGAGTAGGCCATTCGGCCCCTCGAGCCTGCTCCGCCATTCAATGAGATCATGGCTGATCATCCAAACTCAGTACCCTGTCCCTGCCTTCTCCCCATGTCCCTTGATCTTTTTCTTCTCCCTTAACCCCAAGGTGCTGAGACCAATTGTGAAGTTCCTGCTGCTGCCCTGACTCAGCACAGGCAAGGGATTGAACCATGGATCACCCTGGTTAGCATGGCTTGGCAACAACAACAACAAGGGTTTATGTAGCACCTTTAACATAGATGTCCCAAGGAACTTTACAGAGGAGGGAGAGGAAAGAAAATAGGAATAGATCAGGGAGAAGACATTGAGCAATGGAGGGAGATTAGGAAAGGTGATTGAAAGCTTTGGCGAAAAGATGGGTTTTTAGAAGATTTGTAAAGATGCAGAGAGAAGAGTGGTGTAGGGAGGGAATGCAGAGAGGAGAGCTGAGGTGACTGAAGGCTCTGTTCCCAATGGTGGGGTGAAGAGGATGGGGATGCGCAAAAAAAACAAATGAGAGGATTAGCAGTTGCAGGAAGGGATATAAAGCTGGAGGAGAATGCAGAGGTGGGGTGGGGCGAGACCACGGGACAGTTTGAGGACAAGCATTTAAAATTGGGCAAGCAGAATTTAGTGTAGGTCAGGGCGCAGACAGCTGAATTTTGGACCAGTTGCAGTTTGTGAACGATGGGAAACTGCAGAGGACATTGGAGAAATTGGGGGTAGATGTTTTCTTTGTGCGGTAGTGTAAAACAGGTGATGGCGAATCGGCAACCCGCTTTATATCTCTCCCACTTTTTATTTAAAAGAACGGGGAGAGGTGTAAAGCGGGCTGCCAATTTGCGATCACCCATTTTACACTATTGCACTATGCCATTGCATCTAGCGGTGACCGGAAGTGCTGCTGAGGGTTTCGGTGGAGGCAGGGGTGGAGTCGGGGGCAGAAGCAGGCAGTGTTGTGGAGGTGAAAATAAGCAGTCTTGGTAATTAATAGGATGTGGGCTTGGAAGCTCAGCGCAGGATCACATGGGACATTAAGGCTGGTTCACCCTGAGCAAGTGGCCGGGGAAGGGAATGGAATCTGTGACAGCTGAGTGCAGTTTGTGGTGGGGAGCTGAAAACAATAGCTTCTGCCTTCCTAAAGTTCAGTTGAAGAAGGTTGTCAGCACCGACAACAGTCTGCCAGCACTGAGTCGGTTGTGCAGCAGGGCCAAGAGAAAATGGTGGAGAAATAGAGCTAGGTGTCATTAGCTACTTATGAAAGCTCACTCCATGCCTGCAGATGGCATCACTGAGGGCAGCATCCAGATGTGGAACAACAACAAAAGCTTGCATTTTTACAGCATATTTAATGTAATAAAACACCCCAAGGCGCTTCACAGGACTGTAATCAGACAACAATTGACACTGAGCCACATAAGGAGACATTAGGACAGCTGACCAAACACTTTGTCAAAGAGGTAGGTTTTAAGGCACGTCATAAAAGAGAGAGAGGTGGAGAGGTTTAAAGAGGGAATTTCAGAGCTTAGGGCCTAGATGGCTGAAGGGATGGCCGCCAGTACTACACCTATACCCACTAAGTCAATGGGGGAACTTTGTGGAGTTGTTTCAATAATGCTGCTTGTGTCTTTTTAGCTGGCAGCAGAATCTTTTACCAATGGTTTCGGGAATTTCATGCAAATGCATTAAGTGCACCTGTACTTCGAGGCCTCTATGTTTATGATGCAGACGCTGATGGATAAACCAACACTCGTGATGATGCACACCAAACTCTAGCAGCAGCAACACTACCAGCATTTCATTATTGCCTCATCCACAGAACATCTGTAGCTCATAATCTGGCCAGCTTGACAAGAAGGACAGACACATGACAAAAATTCAGCAATTACATCATGCCACCAGATTGACAAACTTGGTTTGCAAGGCTGAAAGAAACATTAGTCTCTGAAACCCAGCATTAATAAGGCCCCGAGTCCGAGCCCTGGTCTGTACCGAGTTAGCTGATCCAGGGCAGCAGTAGGGGTATTGCAATTTCCCCATAACCCTTAAGGTTAGGAAAGGAATAAAATTGGCCACGGTTCCTGCTCCTGACTGCTATCCAGCGATTCCCTACTGGAAGCAAGCACGTGTAGACATCGGTGAGGACAGGAGTGAACTTAACAATCTGTAACCTCATGGCCCGGCATATCCCTCACTCTACCATTGCCATCAAGCCAGGAGACCAACCCTGGTTCAATGAGGAGTGTGGAAGAGCACACCAGGAGCAGCACCATGTGTACCTAAAAATAAGGTGCCAACCTGGGGAGGCAGCAACACACGACTACATGCATGCTAAAAAGCGGAAGCAGCATGCTACAGACAGAGCTAAGCGATCCCACAATCAACGGATCAGATCAAAGCTCTGCAGTCCTGCCACATCCAGTCATGAATGGTGGTGGACAATTAAACGACCAGCGGGAGGAGCAGGCTCCATGAATATCCCCATCCTCAATGATGATGGAGCCCAGCACGTGAATGCAAAAGGCAAGGCTGAAGCGTTTGCAACCATCTTCAGCCGGTAGTGCCGAGTGGATGATCCATATCGGTCTCCCCGTGAGGTCCCCATCATCACAGAAGCCAGTCTTCAGCCAATTCGATTCACTCCACGTGATATCAAGAAACAGCTGAGTGCACTGGATCCAGCAAAGGCTATGGGCCCCGACAACATCCCAGCTGTCATGCTGAAGACTTGTGCTCCAGAACTAACCACGCCTCTAGCCAAGCTGGTCCAGTACAGCTACAACACTGGCATTTAACTGACAATGTGGAAAACTGCCCGGGTATGTCCTGTCCACAAAAAGCAGGACAAATTTAATCTGGCCAATTACCGCTCCATCAGTCTGCTCTCAATCATCAGCAAAGTGATGGAAGGTGTCGTCGACAGTGCTATCAAGCGGCACTTACTCACCAATAACCTGCTCACCGATGCTCAGTTTGTGTTCTGCTAGGATCACTCGGCTCCAGACCTCATTACAGCCTTGGTCCAAACATGGACAAAAGAGCTGAATTCCAGAGGTGAGGTGAAAGTGACTGCCCTTGACATCAAAGCAGCATTTGACCGAATGTGGCATCAAGGAGCCCTAGTAAAATTGGAGTCAATGGGAATCGGGGGGAAAACTCTCCACTGGCTAGCGTCATACCTAGCACAAAGGAAGATGGTTGTAGTTGTTGGGGGCCAATCATCTTAGCCCCAGGACATTGCTGCAGGAGTTCCTCAGGGCAGTGCCCTAGAGTCAACCATCTTCAGCTGCTTCCATCAATCACCTTCCCTCCATCATAAGGTCAGAAGTGGGGATGTTCGCTGATGATTGCACAGTGTTCAGTTCCATTTGAAACTCCTCAGATAATGAAGCAGTCCATGTCCACATGCAGCAAGACCTGGATGACATTCAGGCTTAGACTGTTAAGTGGCAAGTAACATTCGCACCACACAAGTGCCATGCAATGACTATCTCCAACAAGCGAGAGTCTAACCACCGCCCTTTGACATTCAACGGCATTACCATTGCTGAATCCTCCACCATCAACATCCTAGGGGTCACCATTGACCAGAAACTTAACTGGACCAGCCACATAAATACTGTGGCAACAAGAGCAGGTCAGAGGCTAGGTATTCTGCGGTGAGTGTCTCACCTCCTGACTCCCCAAAGCCTTTCCACCATCTACAAAGCACAAGTCAGGAGTGTGATGGAATACTCTCCACTTGCCTGGATGAGTGCAGCTCCAACAACACTCAAGTAGCTCAATACCATCCAGAACAAAGCAGCCCGCTTGATTGGCACCCCATCTACCACCTTAAACATTCACTCCCTCCACCATCGGCCTACCGTGACTACAGTGTGTACCATCTACAAGATGCACTGCAGCAACTCGCCAAGGCTTCTTCGGCAGTACCTCCCAAACCTGCAACCTCTACCTCCTAGAAGGACAAGGGCAGCAGGTGCATGGGAATACCATCGCCTGCAAGTTCCCCTCCAAGTCACACACCATCCTGACTTGGAAATATATCGCCGATCCTTCATCGTCGCTGGGTCAAAATCCTGGAACTCCCTCCCTAACAGCACTGTGGGAGTACCTTCACCACATGGACTGCAGCGGTTCAAGAAGGCGGCTCACCACCACCTTCTCAAGGGCAATTAAGGATGGGCAATAAATGCTGACCTTGCCAGCGACACCCACATCCCATGAACGAATAAAAAAAAAATTGGCGCCAGCCAAGGTCCATGTGATCTTAGGGCAGAAATTATTGTTGGTGTCATCGTACAAACAGTTAAAATAAATGTGTTTATGCCTCAGTTAAAATAGTGGAGAGGAATTTGATGTGAATGCATTGAGAGTTTGAACGATAACTTCAAGCATTTTAACTTCTATTCTCTGGTTACTTTCCGTTGACTCAGGTGACTGTAAAGAATTCCAAAACAGTTTAAGAAAATACATTCCAGTAACTAGCACTTATTTCAAACTCGCACTTTGAATGAAAATGCTATCAAGCAGGCCCAACTATTTTGTTTAAGCATGCCTCTAGGAAACGGGCTTTCCATTATTCCGTGCCCCACAGCTTCACTGAAGCCGCTGGGCTTGGAAAGAGTAGGATTTTGAATTTAATTAAACCTACAGTGCTGTTTGAAAGAGTGAGTGGCTAGCATTTGTTGTCACTCCTGCTTTCCATCAGTGCTGTAACTGTGCAGGGTATTTTTGAATAGTCAATGCTGTTCAATAGTCAAAAGGGTTAAAGTCAAGGGATTTGATTTCCACTGCTTTGTAATCTTTTCATATAGAAATATCCAGCCTAAAAAACTCATAAATCCAAAATCAAATCCAAAGACTGATCTGAAATTAGATTACTGGAAGAGGCATTGGAATGCAGAAATTAAAATCTGAGATTGGAACAAAGGATTGAAACATATACGAAAGAGGGAGTTAACACAATGTACAAAAAAGATTTATAATAATAAGACTTGTGACACAAGTTAGAATGCAAACCTCTGTGAAACATGCTCCCAGAAATTGACTCTGACATGATAAAATTAAACAGCATTTGAGTAGGTAAGTATTACATTACTATTTTTATTCATTCATTTTGGTGACCAGAATGTATAGTTTGACAGTGATTCAAAGTATAATACTTTCTGTCTCATATCAGTATAAATCTGCTTTGATCAAGTATGATGCAAATCAGCAGCTCTTAGCTTTGCCCTGACAATACAACCAGCTCCGACCCTAATCCCTTGTGAGCAATCCCCACTACACATTGTGACATTTCTGATGTACTGAGGTAGCAGGTGATGTTCAATTGATGACATACTAGCTTATTACATTTTTGTCCATTATATGAAGGATGAATCAAGCACATTTCACAATCAAGAGCTTAACTCTTAAAAGTTCAGACAAGGGACAGTCTGCTTGCAAAGTGTGCACCTCAGAAATGCCAACTCGCGCGCTAGCCATCCCACCTAACGTTCAAATACGCATGATGTGTAACGTTACAAAAGTGGTTTTCGTTTTACCAATTTTCTCCATTCTTCTCCTAAAGGCGCTGGTTCTCACTAGTTCACATTTTCATAGCCACTCTATAACCTCATACAAGTAGCTATTCTTTATCTATGAGCCTTTGACAGTGAGAGTCGGCAGGCTGTTCAAAGCCTGGGGGAAGTGGAAGTGGGGGGGCATCACAGCTGAGCCTAATCCATGCACGCACACTTTCCAGTAGAGGTTACTGTGGTGGGCTTGTTAACCTATTCTGCTAAGTCGTGCTGAAACCATTCTCTAAGCATTGTACAGTTTTCTTTTGATCTATTTGGACTTACATACCTCCAGCAGGCCTACAATTACCAGTCTGGAGTACAATCTTCCATGAAATGCTGAAAGATCATGACACCGCAGCATAGCAGTGTGCTGCCTTCGTACTTCAGTAATTACAAGGCTGAGAATATCTGTACAGCACATCACTTACCAATAAGATCCTTACCACAGATATGGAATGTAATTCACTGCTACCTTCTTGGTTTAATGATAGAATTTCCTAGACTCCAACACCACCATGACCTTTTCAAATCCATCCATCCAATACCCTGTATATCTATATCACCTATTATTGCTGCAGTTACCTCACTACTGAGCATTCCAGCACTTAGTTTCTATTATCTCAGTTGGACTGTACGCTCAATATCAGCCACACGACCAACATCAACTATGCAGCGTAATGCTGCCAATGCTGTAAATATGTGGTTTGGAACTGGTAGCAATGTTTTCTGGAAAGGGGTGGCCTTGCACCACTAGTGACTATGGTTGCCAACCCTCCACAATTGTCCTGGAGTTTCTTGGAATTAATAATTCATCTCCTGGACATTGCTGCGAGCAACCTAGGTGTAAAATCATAGGAACATTAAAAAAATTGTGTTTCCCCCCCATTTTCTTTGAACACTTCTGTTTATTAATGATAAAAATATTAGAAGAGGGGAAGAGAGGCTGTTTGACTGGGGGGGGGTGGGGAAGGAGGGGAATTGTTGGGTGTGGGAGGTCAAGTGATGAAACCACCAGGAATACTTTCAACCAGAGTTGGCAACTTACTAGTGATACATTTCTATGAAACCTCAGGTGGCAAAATGCCTCAAATTTCTTAACAAAGAGGAGAAAGGGGACACTGGGTAGTGATTGAAGTACTTGAAGCGATTGAAGCCCTGTTCCTGGGACTAGGGACAGGGTCACTGGCAAGGCTTGTGAAGCTAAGCAGAGCCAGGCCTGGCTAGTACCTGGAGGGATGACCATCAGGGTAAGACCAGGTGCAGAAGGTCACGGAAGGAGCCCCGAGGAGGGGCGGTTGGTGAGAAGATCACGGAAGGAGCCCCGGGAGGGGCGGCTGGTGAGCAGGCCCGGGCGTTGGGCTGAAGATTGTCGGAATGGTGGAAATGGAATGGCGGCGCGCACAGACGCAGCGGCTTTGCTTCTCCCAGGACGGTGCTATTTACGTTTAATGTTAATGTTATTTGTACAGGACTCATGGGAGCTTGCAAGATCACATTTTGTTGTACAATGACAATAAAGTTGAATTATTATTATTATTATTATTATTGGAGTTGGGAAGGGCACAAAACATGCGGTTGAAGAGTCAAGCTTTTAAGAGGCTCTTGAAACACTGAGAGAAGGGGAACCATGGAGGGTTTAGAAGGAGACTTTCAAAGGGCAAGGATATAGTAAGTGAACCCCACCAATGGTGGAGTGAAATCAGTGGGAGACAAGCAACAAGCCTGAGTCGAAGCAGCAGAGAGTGCGCTGTTGGAGGACATTACTCGGGTAAAAAAAGGCAAGACCATGGAGAGATTTGAAAATGATGGGTAGGACCTTGAAACTGATATACTGAGGGAGAGGGAGCTACTGGACTTTGGCAAGAACAAGAATAATGGGAGTGGGCCATCTAGTACAAGAGGTTATGGGCTTTGGAG
Organism: Somniosus microcephalus; assembly: GCF_052327205.1. Lineage (NCBI taxonomy): Eukaryota > Metazoa > Chordata > Chondrichthyes > Squaliformes > Somniosidae > Somniosus > Somniosus microcephalus. The sequence continues at coordinate 362,311,045 of NC_140987.1, read as the reverse complement.
TTTCAGATTAGGTGACATTTGTGAAGAGTGGAAAAGCAGAGGCTGGTGAGGAAAACATTAATCCTCAATGTGATGAAGGTATAAATTAGGGTTACAGTGGTAGAGGAAGACAGATAGGACATAAGTGGACAATATTCTTCAGCTGGAAAAATGTAGTCTTCACAACTAACTAGATGTAGTGAAGAATATGGCCAACAGTTTCTACTTTGTAAACCTCACTTTTTGAAAATTTAACATCAACTCTTGGGGAATTTGCTGTACAAACATTGAATTTCTAATGGCTGATGAAAAGAGCTGACTGTCCTATCAGCCTCTTTCAATCATTACCACTCTCATCAGCAATCATAAGCCAGCGAGCAGCCATCCATGTATGTGACCAAACGGAGCCCTGCCTTCTTTCGCTTAACGTTCAACAGGGCAGCAAGTGGTTCAAAAAAAATCTGACTCTATGCTTGTGTCACTTTTCAAAATGCGGTCGTTACTGCACTATTTGGCACAGTATAATTAGCAAATTTAATTTATTCTCATTGAGGACAGTGATATTACTGCCAAAGGCAAACGCATTTTTCACTTAGAATGTAATAGTAATAGTGAAAATGTTGCTACCCCAGGAGTTGGGGGAAGGGACAGGCTGCTAGGAAAAAGAACTGCTTATGTGCCACCCAGTATATCCCTTGTTTTGTTATGTTCTGTCACTGGCAGAGACACAGTCAGACAGAACCTAGCCTTATATCTGCCACAGAGATAAAAAAACTTTTTGTTTCCTTGAGTTCAATTCTGGCCCCGTGTGCCACACCGATTTTTTCTGCTCCACCATTGGTGGCTGTGCCTTCAGCTGCCCAGGCGCTGAGCCTCTAGAACTCCCTCCCTAAACTACTCTGACTCTCTAACTCTCTCTCCTCCTTTAAGATGCTCCTTACAACCTATCTCTTTGACTAAGCTTTTGGTCACCTGTCCTAATATCTCCTTATGTGGCACAGTGTCAAATTTTGTCTGATAACGTGCCTGTGAAGCGCCTTGGGACGTTTTACTACGTTAAAGGTGCTATATGAATGCAAATTGTTGGTGTTGTTGGTTCCTGCAGTAGGAATGTGTCTCAGTGGGGTTTGACTCCAGCCAGGCATGCCAGATATTACACAAATACAAAAATCTCAAATGGTCCATTTGCCACCTTGGTGGAATTACCTCCCAGCTTCTTCTGGGTTTTCTGTTCTCAGCTAGGCTTGAAAGGGAGAGAATGGAAAGTTGGCTCGGGAGGCATTACCATATTTACACTCGCTGTTCCTGCTGCAATTAAGGACAACACTCAGATTTTGGGTGAAAGGAGACTTGCTGGCAGCTTTACTTGCTCGTCGCAAATCCATCACCTTCACAACAGGGAAAATTGTGCCCTGCAAGGGGAACATATGAGTTTACAAATCTCCGCTTAACTGCTCTACTTTTGTTGTTGCTCTAATATTATAGCTGCTGGTATGAGCTAGACAGTGTGGATTTTCCTATGGCAATCTCCTGGTTATTCAATTGGGGAGGACAGGGGCCGAGGGAGGGGCGGGGGGGTGTAGAGGGTGGAGGGGGTGTCATATTTCTGTCACTGCACATTGGTGTGTCCAGAAGTCATTGACCTGTAGTATACTTGGGCCAGTGTTCAGCATAATATGGATGTGAAATTATTAATGGTCTCCCATGAAGAAAGAAAACTAGAGAGCCTCTAGCATATTTTGACAAGCGATGGTGTAAAATCAAATACAATTATAAAATTGCTCTGTATGACTACATTAAGAAAAACTATGGATTATATTTTTTTTAACATATTCTAGGTATTTTGGAATGAATCCTCTAAGGCAGTGTAACCTTTCTGATGTATGTGTATTATGCGATTTCAGCACAGGCTTTCGGATAAGCTATTTAAACCTTCTATAAAACTGAAAGGTTTATCGTCTGTAAAAGGCACTTTTGCAAGCCTGAAAATGTCCCATTTGCGAGTGATCCAGAAACATCTGTTGAAAGTGGGAAAAACTGCTACTTACGAGCTTTACTTATCCAAGTGGTAAGAAAACTGAGGATTTTTCCCACCTATAATGCTAGCTATTTATCTTGAGCAGATTAACTCCTCCATTCACATAGAGGAATGTCAGATGAACTTGTGAAACCTCCATCTGCTCATATCACACACTGTCATTTATATGGACTATATTTGGGGAATTTCCATGGTTTTTAAAAAAAAAATAGGTCACTTATTTTTAACATTGAACTTATTTACGACATTACAACAGTGACTACACTTCAAAAGTACTTAATTGCTTGTAAAGCGCTTTGGGACGTCCTGAGCTTGTTAAAGGGGCTCTATAAATGCAAGTCCTTTCTTAAAAAATGACAACCGGTTATTAAATGCCTGAAACTGTACCAAGGCAGGAGGCTTTTCACTGCCAATGAATGTTTCTCAGGTTTTTGCCTTTGCCCCTGCTGTGTGTCTCTGCTTTTGTAATGAGCGAAAGTGGTAATAAAGACTTAAAAGGCTTTTCTGTTCATGGCGGTCAGCCCTGTTTCTTTCGGAAAGGAAGAAAAGCCAAAAGAGGCCGTGCGGGTGAAATTTCCTCATGACAAATTCACCTGCAAACAGCGTGCATTTGATGTCAAACAAAGGAGAAAAAAGTTCAAGGGACAGCTTTTCAGGATGATGCGACCACTTCAAACAAAATGGAGGCATCAGGAATTCAAACCCGTTTCACCAAGTGTTTTGTTCTTCATTTTTAGAAAAGAAGATCATTAGGCCACAGTGCCTGCTGACTACAATTGGAAAATCAGTATGTGCAGTAATCAACCATTTGTGTACTCAATGAAAGAAAACCGTTGTCTCCGAGCAGCTTATGCCTCAGCTGTCCTGCCCTAACCAGTGCATTATTGACCGCAGTTACAATACTGATTTGAATGGAAGCCATGGTTATACTGCCCCGTTGCTTTGTTGTGTGTGGGGAATGCAGAGTCCCCACATTACAACAGGAGCACAGAGCCCTGATTACCGGCTTATAGTATCCAGTGAGATTTCTAATGATTGACAAGTCAGTTCTTTTCATTACTGTATGATGGTACAGTATTTCAAACTTTAAAAAGTGGAATGTTTGCTAGCTGTAATGCACAACACAAAGAGCTACAGAGAATTACATAGACATTACAACACAGAAACAGGCGGTTCGGCCCAACCAGTCCGTGTTGGTGTTCATCCTTCACACAAGCACTAGTCCTAGTACCATGCCCCTTCTCAGTTCCCTTTACCCTAGATCTAATTTTTCCTTCAATCATCTATCTAACCTATTCTTAAATGATGCCATGGTCTCTGCTTCAATCACAAACTCTGCTAGTGTATTTTACAACCTCATAAACCCTCTGTGTAAAATAGGTTTCTCCTGCTCTGTCCTAAATCTCTTATATTTAATCTTATATCTATTTCCCCTCATTCTAAACCCTTCAATCATTGGAAATGGTCAGTTTCTAACTACATTGTCTCACCTTTCATTTGTAATTCCCCTCTCCTCTATTTTAGGCAAGACATTAATCCATTCAAAATAAACGAGGTAATGCCTAAACTAGCGGGGAGAGGAATTTCACGTGGATATATTAAGTGTTCGGACCCATTGTCCCACGGTACAATTTCACTTTTTAAAAGGCTGTCCGTGTTGCTGTTTCTAATTTCAGCCAGGGGTACGGAATCATCACTTGGTAACAACAGGCACTCAGTTCCTTTCTATTGATTTAACAGGATGAGTTTTCTGTGTACTTTGTGGAAACAGCAATGCACTGTGACATGATCATCCTGTGACAAAAAAGACTGCTCATTTATTTTCCTGATGAAGCAAGTTAATTGATGCAACCAGGTAGGTAGAAAATTTACTGGGTAGATAAAATGATAAAAAGTGAATTAATGTTAGGAACTAGATATTGGATGCACTGGATATCACAATCCAACAGTCACTTTAACCTCTCCTGACTAAAGTAGCTCAAATCACTAATGTACAGACCAAAGGGACTACAAATATCCCAGAGTTCTTAATGGAATTAGAATTTGATGCCAATCAACTTGTAATGGCCTGTGGGCTTTCAAGTCAGGTGAAGGCAAAAAATACAGACAGACAAGCTAAGATTATCTCTGATCCAGGGCTTTACTTCATAACATCAGCCTTTTAAATGAATCGCTTTCTAATTTTATTGTTATTCCTTTTACATCCCTGTGATCTACCTCATCTTTCACAAAACTGTGTTGATCTAGTCAGTTCTACATTGAAAATGGCAATTTCGCATCAAAGTTACATGTCCAGTTGTAGTGAAAATGGTGTAATACAGTCTCGAAATGGTGTAATACAGGTCTCGAAATGGTGTAATACAGGTCTCAAAATGGTGTAATATAGTCTCGAAATGGTGTAATACAGTCTTAAAATGGTGTAATACAGGTCTCAAAATGGTGTAATATAGTCTCGAAATGGTGTAATACAGGTGTCAAAATGGTGTAATACAGGTCTCGAAATGGTGTAATACAGTCTTAAAATGGTGTAATACAGGTGTCGAAATGGTGTAATACAGGTGTCGAAATGGTGTAATACAGGTCTCAAAATGGTGTAATACAATCTCGAAATGGTGTAATACAGGTGTCGAAATGGTGTAATACAGGTGTCGAAATGGTGTAATACAGGTCTCGAAATGGTGTAATACAGTCTTAAAATGGTGTAATACAGGTCTCGAAATGGTGTAATACAGGTGTCGAAATGGTGTAATACAGGTCTCGAAATGGTGTAATACAGGTCTCGAAATGGTGTAATACAGGTCTCGAAATGGTGTAATACAGGTCTCGAAATGGTGTAATACAGGTCTCGAAATGGTGTAATACAGGTCTTAAAATGGTGTAATACAGGTCTCAAAATGGTGTAATATAGTCTCGAAATGGTGTAATACAGGTGTCGAAATGGTGTAATACAGGTCTCGAAATGGTGTAATACAGTCTTAAAATGGTGTAATACAGGTCTCGAAATGGTGTAATACAGGTGTCGAAATGGTGTAATACAGGTCTCGAAATGGTGTAATACAATCTCGAAATGGTGTAATACAGGTGTCGAAATGGTGTAATACAGGTGTCGAAATGGTGTAATACAGGTCTCGAAATGGTGTAATACAGTCTTAAAATGGTGTAATACAGGTCTCGAAATGGTGTAATACAGGTGTCGAAATGGTGTAATACAGGTCTCGAAATGGTGTAATACAGGTCTCGAAATGGTGTAATACAGGTCTCGAAATGGTGTAATACAGGTGTCGAAATGGTGTAATACAGGTGTTGAAATGGTGTAATACAGTCTCGAAATGGTGTAATACAGGTCTCGAAATGGTGTAATACAGGTCTCGAAATGGTGTAATACAGGTCTCGAAATGGTGTAATACAGGTCTCGAAATGGTGTAATACAATCTCGAAATGGTGTAATACAGGTGTCGAAATGGTGTAATACAGGTGTCGAAATGGTGTAATACAGGTCTCGAAATGGTGTAATACAGGTGTCAAAATGGTGTAATACAGGTCTCGAAATGGTGTAATACAGGTGTCGAAATGGTGTAATACAGTCTCGAAATGGTGTAATACAGGTGTCGAAATGGTGTAATACAGGTCTCGAAATGGTGTAATACAGGTGTCGAAATGGTGTAATACAGTCTCGAAATGGTGTAATACAGGTCTCGAAATGGTGTAATACAGGTCTCGAAATGGTGTAATACAGGTCTCGAAATGGTGTAATACAGTCTCGAAATGGTGTAATACAATCTCGAAATGGTGTAATACAGGTGTCGAAATGGTGTAATACAGGTCTCGAAATGGTGTAATACAATCTCGAAATGGTGTAATACAGGTGTCGAAATGGTGTAATACAGTCTCGAAATGGTGTAATACAATCTCAAAATGGTCTAACACAGGTGTCGAAATGGTGTAATACAGATCTCGAAATGGTGTAATACAGGTCTTGAAATGATGTAATACAGGCCTCGAAATGGTCTAATACGGGTCTCGAAATGGTGTAATACAGGTCTCGAAAGTTGACACATATACCTGACAATCAGTACTTTTTGCAATTTTAAAACCTATCGGGGATATTTAGGCAGGTGCCATTGTAAATTAATTCTTCCCCAGACAGATGAATCTCCCCATTTTAATTGATGGGTTGATATTGTCCCACTCATATTTTTGATTGGATGCAGTTCCTTGAAAGGCTTGGATCCACCGGCTCAGAATTCCCAATGGTGCTGTTGCTTTGTTTGTGCTGTGTCAGATGTGCTAGCTGCTGTAGCTTCACTTTTATGAACTGCCTTACACCATTTTTGCTACAACTGGACATGTAACTTCGATGCCAAATTGCCATTTTCAATGTAGAACTAACTAGAGCAACACAGTTTTGTGAAAGATGAGGTAGATCGCAGGGATGAACAACTAGTGACACACTGACACCGCTGCCTCTACTCTTTGCTTCAATGCACACTCTCTTTTGGTAACTGTCTTCCAAGTGAACCTACTGGACAGCACTGTCCCTTTCAGATATCATCTGATCCACTTTTGCTCTGTGATTAAGCGAAGCGCCCCATTTCAGGGGAGCAGCATCTGTGGGAGTCTGGCATTAGGCTCTGCTCTGAGTCCGGAGGTACCCAGACAACAAGACATGTATCACCAGCTCCCCAAGTCTCCCATTACTGAAACTGACTGCTGTAACCCACCGGAACAATCAGAGACCCACATTTCCCTGGTTGGGACCTGGAACGGGCTCGACGGGCCGAATGGCCTCCTTCTGTGCTGTAACCATTCTATGATTCTAACCTGGGTCCATTTGTGCTATGCAGGGAGGCCAATGGAGGGAGAAAAACATCTGCCCTCAGCTACACTGTGTTGTAAAAGCACCGTACAAATCACAATTCCACAAAACCTGATATGCAGCGCAGCACAAAACTCTTAATGGCTAAATTCTGTTCTCTTGAAGTGCACTGACACGTATGTAATACAGAGCAGATTGATGTAATTCCATGCATACTGCATCTGAGCTGTGGCCTATTCTCCTTATTGTATTGTCTGGCTCAACAAATGATTCAAGGACCCCTGATTAAAGAACTTGCTCTAATTATCAACGTCGACTGACATAACAATTTTTACAAAAGATTGGCGAGCTCCCTAAAGAAAAAATATTAATTTTATTAAACACCCATTTTGGTTATTTTTATCTTCCCGCAGCAGCAGGATTTCACTGCCATGGAAACTATGCTGCACATTTCTGTAGCAGACACTCGCTCAACACTGACCACCTCCAACCCCAGCACTGCCATTATAAAATTAGGCTACTAAGACATCCCAAATCTTTGGCTCAATCTGTATGAAGCTTTAAGTGTTCCAGGTTGGCAGGAGTCTGTGATGGTGTGAAGCAAACACGGCCCTGAATTTCCGATCGGAGGCTTCCTGCGGGCGGATGCCTCCGATCGGGAAAAATCTATGCACTTACCTGCTGGTTCCATAGGTACTGAGACTTGCGATCCTGGGCCTCTGCTCTACGAAATGCGCAGGGGCCCAGGTATCCTAGGGACGCATGCGGTTCGCAAGCGTCCCTGAGATCATGTGGGCCATGGGGAACCAATCAAAGAAGGGACTCCCCCTGCACACTTTTGACAGGTCTCTATGCATAGATCTGTCAAAAGTATGAATGGGGATCACTTAAATAAACAGTTAAACGTTAAATAATTTTTTTTTAAATCACGCATTTAAAATTAGTTAAAATTACATTACATTAACTATTTTAAACAAAAATTTAATTTTTTGAAAAAAATAATTAAAGTTTTTTACAGGGCTAAAAATAAACTTACCTTTTTTAAAAGTATTTTTAAATTATAAATGAGTGGAGAAAAAAAATATTTTTTTATTTTTTTAAACTCTTATGCTGGTAAAAGCAGGCATTCATTTTTTTAAGGTTTTCAGTGGGTGGAGGTCGTGCAGAAAGCGGAACTCTCCACTCCCGGGCAGGCAGATGATCTGTCAAGAGAATTCTTGACAGATCGGAAGTGCCGGGTTTTAGTGTATGTGCTTCGCATGCCTGAAACCGGCACTTGCGAGGCCCCTACGAGTGCGTACACACCTCGTACATACCCGTGGGGGTCGGAATGTCCGGCCCCATATGGTCTTTCTAAAGATTCGTCTTTTATGATCTTTTTTCATGCCCTTCTTGTTCATGCTCCTCAGCTCACGCTTCCAAGTTTTTTAGAAAAAGAAAAGCCTACTATATTTTTCCATATATTCAAGCAGAAATTCATGTCTAAGTAAACGATTTCCCCAGTAGCAGTCTTTTACTGAGCTCCTATAACAAGGGGACAAAGACCTTATAATTCACTCCATGCCGCTAGTGCTGGCGAATTATGGGACACATGAAAGGAACCCAGTCGTACTACAACAACAACTTTAATTGATCTAACACCTTTAACGTAATAAAACGTCCCAAGACGCTTCATGGCAGCATAATTAGGAGAGGTGACCAGAAGATCGGTCAAAGAGATAGGTTGTAAGACATGCAACTTGCAAAATATTCCACCCACTTAAGATCTAGAGAAGCAGTTGTTGGACCAGTGTATCCCTCATCTATGTGGCCAGCTCCAAGACATGAATTATATAAATTCTATATCCACCAATGAGTGCTGTATCTGGAGTGAAATGTCAACTAACTGGTTCCATGTCTTTGAAAAGGTAAATTATCTCGGTGTTATTTCACTTTATGCAGCTACCCTGAAAATCAGGTCAAACCATTTTAATGACTAGTTATTAAATACGTCACATGCCTTTTCTTTCAAAAAAAAAGGTTGTTAATGCAGCTGCCCCGATAATTGTAGCATAATCATCATAAAAAGGTTAATCTAAGTGAGTCATTATTGTCAGACTAATAGGTTTGCTCTGGATACATGCAGTACAAAACAGAAAAAGTTTTTTCAGATAAACATATTGGGAGCAATCAGTATTTTCAGACGAGACCCTATAATTATCATTCGCACTGACAGGTGAAGAGCGATATACAACAGATCTATAATTTTACCACACATCCCTTTCTGCTCAACGTATAACATTGCATTACCTGCTCTTCAACATTCTGTTATTATTAAATTAAATGGAAAGTTTAAGTTCAACACTTACTATGTTTTGTGCAGTACAAGTAGTCGACTTCTTCATCGGCTAAAATGTGTTCTACACATACACTCAGAAATGATCCTTTCTTTGTTGATCTTTATAAAAAATTACAACTGCACAGTGTAAAATGCCAGAATACTTCACGTTTTAGTGACTTGAAGAGTAACGCGGTTTAAAAGAGTCTTTATTACCCCTGTTCAGAACAGGAATTGTGACCTTTTCCCCTGTAGTTATTGTACACCAGTATGATGGATGGGTTCAATCTAGTTTATGTCTCAATGATAAAGACTGAAGATACACCTCCAAAACTCTTGTTTTCACTTTGTGTCTGAATGGTGTCTGCTTTTGCATTTATACTGGTTCCTACAAGTGGCCTATTGTGTGCCAGTTTAGTACTGCTTGGCCTATACTGAAGTGGGCCAAGAACTTGCACCTGTAAGTTATTTGCCGCTTTTAAACTACCATTTTTTTGGATCACGTTTCGGGAGAGCAGTCTTCGGAGTGCCATGCTCCCTTCGGAGTGCCATGCTCCCTTCGGAGTGCCAGGCTCCCTTCGGAGTGCCATGCTCCCTTCGGAGTGCCATGCTCCCTTCGGAGTGCCAGGCTCCCTTTGGAGTGCCATGCTCCCTTTGGAGTGCCATGCTCCCTTCGAAATGGCATGCTCCCTTTGGAGTGCCATGCTCCCTTCGAAATGCCATGCTCCCTTTGGAGTGCCATGCTCCCTTCGGAATGCCATGCTCCCTTCAGAGTGCCATGCTCCCTTCGGAATGCCATGCTCCCTTCGGAGTGCCATGCTCCCTTTGGAATGCCATGCTCCCTTCGGAGTGCCAGGCTCCCTTCGAAATGGCATGCTCCCTTTGGAGTGCCATGCTCCCTTCGGAGTGCCAGGCTCCCTTTGGAGTGCCATGCTCCCTTCGGAATGCCATGCTCCCTTCGGAGTGCCATGCTCCCTTTGGAATGCCATGCTCCCTTCGGTGTGCCATGCTCCCTTCGGAATGCCATGCTCCCTTCGGAATGCCATGCTCCCTGCTGAGTGCCATGCTCCCGTCGGAATGCCATGCTCCCTAGTGTGTGCCATGCTCCCGTCAGAGTGCCACACTACCTTTTTTATATATACCATTGCAAGCCCAACCCCATAGCCATGTTGGGTACCACTGTGTAAATGTGTGAGACCAGCGGCCTGTGTTTACTCCCCTGAAACGGAAAGACAGAACTCAGTGACAGTTCACACTGAGGAGTGCAGCCCACAGAGGGAGGACTGTATGTCGATTGCCGGCTGCACACCTCCTGCGTGCGAAGCAGCTGGCACGGGTACTTGATAAAGGGAGCATTTTGTTCCAGTGCTCTGTTCCGTCAATGACACGGTAGCCGATGGTTCTCTGCACCGTTAGCAGTTATTTCTGTACCCACCCCTCCACCCACCTTCCCCCACATTGTCCCGCATGAACAAAGTCAAGCATTTTCAACCAAGCCGAGCTAGACCGCACTTCAGCATGGACTAAATCCGAGAAAGCAGTCTAAATGGGGCATAACAATCAGCTGTTCAAAAGAGAACTGCTAAGGGTAATTTTCAGGCCATTGTTAAGCAATGTGATTCGACCTCACCCAGTAGTGGGAAATTCCTTTCCTACTTGCATTAATATGCAAAAGTTACAAACTGTTCCATTTGCCAGCAATGCCAATCCACCATTTCAGTGCACCAAAAGTAATACAACTCCACTGCTGCTGCAGAGCTACAGTTGTACTTTTCCAAAAGCAGAGTCTCCTCTCATTTCACACCTTACTGTGTACTAAAACCTAATAAAAGACACACCTGGCCTGCAGTGTTCAGGCCGTACTTTACAATGCAGGGCAGCAGTGAAATGAAGGCTTTTGAATTGTTTCCTCCTTCTACAGACCGCACACACATCAATTATTGCAATCATGTCACTTCTTGTCTTTTTTTAAACTCTTTCAATTAGTGATCAACAATACAAGCAATTCATTACCTTTCATGTACAAAGCTAGAGTTCCAAAGAATTCAATAACTTCACACACCAGACTGGATTGCTCTTTCTAAAGGCATTTTTTACATTACTGATTCAGCACGTGTGGGTCTCATGGGGGGGTCGATGGATCTGCCAAATATAAACTGACCGCCCTCTATTCAGGCCTCAGCAATGGACCCTCTATACTTGGGTCTATATGAATCTGCACCCAGTATTGCCACCTGCCACGATAGCCTTGTAAGTACACTGGGCCAGGGAGTGTATCTGTGTGCTAGCATTCTGACACAGAAGTTGTGTCATATTTGTTAGGTGCACTGGCCCGGCTCAGTGCCAGTTCGAAGCTCGCACGCTCATACTTTAAAAGAACTTCCATTTATATAGCGCCTTTCATGACCTCAGGATATCCCAAAGCACTTTACAGCCAATGAAGTACTTTTGAAGTGTAGTCACTGTTGTAATGTAGGAAACGCAGCAGTCAATTTGCACACAGCAAGGTCCCACAAACAGCAATGTGAAAATGACCAGATAATCTGTTTTTTTTTAGTGATGTTGGTTGAGGGATAAATATTGGCCAGGACATGTTATAGATCAGTTAGAAGTCCATACCACAACTGGTGTGAACCATGCAGCAAGATCTCATACCTTTGGAGATTTGGTTTGAAATTCAAGAAATCATTTTTACGTGCCGTATAACAGCCAGATATTTTTAAAAAACTGTTCAGTGTGCAGTGCGCCGATGAACAACAACTTACATTTATATAGCGTAGTAGAATGTCCCAAGGTGGTTCACAGGAACAATTATCAAACAAAATTTGAAACCGAGCCATATAAAGAGATATTAAGACAGGTGACCAAAAGCTTGATCAAAAGGCTAGGTTTTAAGGAATGACCTAGAGGAGGAGAGGTAGGGCCAAGACTCATAAATTGAACCCTCCTCCCGCTCCCCCATAACTACTGAGATCCACAGTTCCAGGAAAAGACCAGTTGCTTCCCCACAGACGTGACAAAAGAAAATCTAAAGGAAAGCCAGCCCCCAGGCAGCTCGCATGCACCTCCTAGTGGCTGATCCTCAGCAACACAAGTGGAGGTCTGGGAACAGGTTGCCCCGACACCCTCAGTTCATCACCTACCCACATAACAAAATAATCTGACCTTCCCAGTGATAAGAGTTAAACTGCCGCTCGTGCGTAAATTATATCAGAGTAAAATTACGCGGGTCAGTTGAAAACATTAAATTGTACATGCATTCTATTGATTGGTGCCTTAGGTGTTGTGTGTTTTTGCAACCGTCTCTTGAGTTGCATGTCTGCAAGGAGCTGCTTTTCTGTAGCTCTTGGCAGGACATACCAAATACCTCCCCTGTTATTGAACCCAGAGCTTCGACTGAGTGCACAGTATTACTCAGTAAGGGCAACCTCCTCCTTCCCTTACAGCAGGTCCCCAGGGGCAAGTGCATTTTCTTTCCATGATTACTTGCATATATCTGCGTGTTAACAATTAAACTTTTAGAAACCTGCTGCCAATTTCATGTTGCATTTTTATTTTTAATTCACTGCAGTATCATGAAGGCCCTGAGTTGTGCTTGTTTTTTGGCAAATCTGCTTTTTTTCCCCTATGTCGTATTCAGGATGTCTAAAAAGGTCAAATTAAATGATTAGCAGTTGATGCATTTAAAATGTTTAATTAATTCTAAGACATTTCCCACTCATGACACAATCTCAGTAATATGCTGCACTCGGTGCAATGATCTACTGAACACATCTGTTACATTTGGACTACTATTTATGTCTGGAACAACAGAAGTAAATTCTGTTTCAGATGAGATTTCTTGTTCTCCCTCTCCCACTGGGCCATGCTTTGGCAGAGATGACCTGTGTCAAGGCTTCTACAAATGCTGCTTTGAGCCGGCTGTTGTGGCGCTGGTTCTCCAAGGACAATGCTATTCTCAGGTTTCCAGCAATGCTGCTCTGTAACCGGCGGTTGGCCCTTCAATTTTACCTCCCGGAGAAGTCTCCTGTCCTCCACTTGGTGTCTCCACCTATCCCCCTCCATCCAACTCCAGACCTCAGTCAACTCCACATTCTAACACATTCTGCACATCGCAAAGCACTTTACAGCCAACTGTCATAATGTGGGAAACACAGCAGCCAATTTGCAAACAGCAAGCTCCCAGAAACAGCAATGTGATAATGACCAGATAATCTGTTTTTGTTATGTTGATTGAGGGATAAATATTGGCCAGGACACCGGGGATAACTCTTCGAAAGAGTGCCATGGGATCTTTTACGTCCACCTGAAAGGGACAGGGCCTCGGTTTAACGTCTCATCCGAAAGACGGCACCTTTGACAGTGCAGCACTGCACTGGAGTGTCAGCCTAGCTTTATGTGCTCAAGTCGCTGGAGTGGGATTTGAACCCACAACCTTCTGACTCAGAAGGCAACCCACTGAGCCACAGCTGCACAGTGTTGAAGCTCCCCCCCCCCCATGGTTTCCTTCAGTTTTTTTTTAAGTTTACTGGAACTGGAAGCATGTGTGAAGAGGGCTGCCAGTGTAATCATAGCTTTAAAGTGAAGCACAGCATTTCAGCATACCGACTGTCAAATGGAAATGTGTCACAAAGTAAAACACATTTTTTTCATTCGGAATGAAATCAATTAAGCACAAGAGGATTTTTTTTAAATTTAGCCAATAGGTAATTAAAAAAAAGTTTACCATATGAACAGTGAGAATGAGAGCTAGAAAATAGCCTGAGCAGCTAAGTGTCTGTATGTTTGGCCAACAAATTTTATATATACAATCGCATTTGTCAGTTCTACTGTATTCTAGCAATCTTTTCAGCATACAGCAGCAACAGGTAAGGTGACCCCTGTACCCATCAGGACAGCTTTAAGGCACTTACTGGGTTGTTTTAGTTCCTGTCTGGCGACCGTGAGCTACATGTGATTCTCCTCCCTTGAACATTTGGATCAGGCGCTGGTCTCTGTAAGCATGCAAGGCTCTGGGGTGTAATACAGAGACTCAGACTGCAAACATCTGGAACTGAATCTCACCGTTTACTGTCCTGGAATAGGCAAGCCTTAACCCAACAGCAGATTCACGGGGCTCCCATTGGTTTTACCCCCAGGTCTCGTGCTGTATATAGGTAGCAATGTAACCGGTAATGTAAAATCCCCGAACACTGGCCTTCGTTTATCCCCTCTTTATTGGTAAGAAGATGATACCAATACTCAACGCTTTGTCCAGAAGCTCAGTTTTGATGAGAGGCTGCCCTCTGGATGACATTAAAAGGGATGCCATTGTTATGGAAAGAGTCTGGTCTGATCCAAGCTTCTATATAGATCACACAAACACCCGAGGTGGCCATTTAGATGACAATGGGGACAAATGTAAAGGATGCACATTCTTTCCAAGGGTGTACCATGCATTACTGAACTTCACGGGCCTTTTTGTAACCTTTCCAATCCTTGTGGAATGTGCCTGTACTGGGGTATTTCACACAATAGATTCAATGATAGCTGCTTATGGGTCAATAACCTACATTGCAACCCATCCCTGTGAGAGTTTGGCCTTTACCTTATCTTGATGAATGATAATTGGAACATGCCTGCAGCACCTTCCTTTAACAAAACAGTAGAAATCTAATCTTAGCAGTAAATCTTCAGATTGACTGGTTCCGATTACTATGCCAGACAGCTAAAAAGCCCATTAAGGGGCCTGAACTAATGCTTGGTCATAATATGCATAAAAAGTCATAATTTACACAACACAGCTATCAGCAACCCAAAAAAGTAAGCATAAATAATCATTTTATATCATCTAACTTAAAATGATTGTTAAAATTGATTGTTATTTATATATATTCAAGGCGGCGATACAGATTTTTGAAAAACAGGGGAATCAAGGGATATGGGGATACTGCAGGAAAGTGGAGTTGAGGCCAAGATCAGATCAGCCATGATCTCATTGAATGGCGGAGCAGGCTCGAGGGGTCGAATAGCCTACTCCTGCTCGTATTTCTTATGTTCTTATTTAGTTGGGTAATTGACTAATTATTAATCCCCTTCCCTGTATGATGTCACAATACTGCATTACATCAATAACTACCACTATTTTACCCAGCAGTATTCTGTGACGAGGATCATCAAAGTTAAAGAAAGACTCCAATAGAGCCTTTCACGGCCTCAGGATGTCCCAAAGTGTTTTACAGCCAATAAAGTACTTTTGAGGTGTAGTCACTGTTGTAATGTAAGAAGTGCGGCAGCCAATTTGCGCACAGCAAGCTCCCACAAACAGAAATGTGATAATGACCAGATAATCTGTTCATTAATTAATTTGGAGTGACTCCTGCCAATGACCGGAAGCTGCGCAGAAGTGTACTGTGCATTAATCTGGTTCGTTGGCAGCAGTCACGTCCTAATTAATTTGTGATTCGAATGTGCTATTTAATTCAGTAACATTAGAAACTTCACAATATCTCTTAGTTGATATTTAATCAGGTACGAAGGCTGTTAAAATCTTAAATATAACTTTATTTTTAACTTTATTTGAAGTTTGTATCCTTCTAAAAGGACGCTTGCCTTGCACCCCGCCCAACCCCCGCCCAATTTTCTGTCTTCACTTTCCCCTCTCTCATCCCACAGAACACATTTCCAGTACCCGAGAGAAAATGGCACATGTCCTCTGCTCCCAGCCAATGAGATGCTCATGGCTGGGTGCCAGGATGTGCGTAAGTGGAACTTGGTGGAGATTCCAGCCATTCAATTCTCCTCTTTCCAGCCAGGAGTTTCTTGATCTTTGCTCAGTGCCTACACCAGCAGGGTGACTAAGTTTAAAGAGCACAGCAGAGGTAATGCATCAAAGCTATTTCGCACCAACCTGTGGTGTGATGGTTCTCCATTATACCGCCATTTTATTTTTGAAAAAATATCCAGCAAGCATGCTTTAATGATGTTATTATGACACCATGCAACATAACGTGCTGTTCTACAGCAAGTAACTATTGCCTGCAAGGAAAGGTCACTAGTCATAGGTAATGAGGGTGATAAAATTGTGACACTTTTCTGCGGGGGAAGGAGGAAGAAATCTGTAATTTTCAAATTTAGAGGACCTAAACAAGTGTGATGCACTGCATTGGATGACAAATAAAACATTCAGAGCACATTTTTAATTCATGTGCAATTCATGATTTTTTTCTTAAGAAAGTAACAGTCAACTAAATGTTATTATCTTCCCTCATCAAGTAGTTAATGAGGGAGCTTGTGGAAAGTATGTGGCCCAGGCAATAGGGGTCGCACAACAATGTAAAATCAATGCTGCCTTCTTTTTAGCCTTTGTGATCATTGTGATTGTGGCAGATCAAGAGAAAATGGGCTAAGAAGCTCACAGCAAAACAGCTGCTTGAGCCAAACAAGGCTGAATCCCGTTGACTCTGCTGCTGCAGTCTTACATACACTGGTATTTTGTTGATGTCAAGTGCAAGTACTGCATCTCTGATGGTAATTCAAATGTTTTTAGTGGGGGTGGGTGGGTGGAGGGAGAATGCTCGATGGTGCCTGTGGGAGAATTCAACCCAATCATGACTATCCAGTGATACTATCTTAAGAGTATTAGCTTACTGTCAGAACCCCTCTTGTTGAATCTAAAGTCCTGGTTGTGCAGCGTAACCGTTTGAGAATGGTTGTAGTTTCCCCACTTATACATTTCATTACAGAACACATCAATTAAGTATATTTTATGGATCTAGGAATTTATTTAATTCTCTTTTTGAATATTCAACATTAGAATTTTTTTTCAGATTTTGTTTTTTTTTACGTTAGGCAGTTGATACCCAGAAGAGTTAAATGTTGCTTTTGCACAGATCATATGCACAGCTAATCTTTCTTTTCTGCCCACTGAATAATTTGAGTTTTCAATCATTATTTATATGACACACACTACTGTCTTGAGCTGTCTGTGTGTTCAGGGTAAAAGAGAACAATTGGACAGAGCTAGAATTAAGGTCCAATTTGGGGCAAGGTTTGTGAGGGGAAAACTAACCACTACCTTCAAACACCACCTACATTCTCCCTCTAGGGCAAAAACTTCCTTGGGCAATCCAGCTGTGGAAACACCCTATATTTGCCAGTTGTAATTGCACTTTCAGTAACTTATGTAGCACTGGGAATGCAGTGGGAGTATTTAGGTGGTCAGTATGCACAGTCTGCCCCTTGGAGGGACAATGGCAAACGCACCTTTTTTGAGATGCCTTTGCCACTATGTTTATTGCAGTAAGCAATTGTCCATTCTTTCAACAGAAATTGAAAACTATTGTATAAGACGATCAGCCCAGGAAAAATATTAAGTTCACTATAACTTTCAGTAAGTTAAATGACTCAGTGTCAATAAGAACTGTTGCATATGTAGGAAAGGAACATTGCTTTTTTTTAAATAAAATGCCTGATTTATTTTACCAATATACTTATAATGCCTTGTTAGTAATCCTTCTCTTCACTTTTGTTTGATGTGTTTGTTTTATGTCTCTATTTTTACTTGTTTGGTTATCTTTCATTTCTACTTGCATGTTTCCAGATTGTCCTCGGGTTTTTTTCAACTTAACTTTTTTAAAGGTCAGAGCAACTTTTCAAAAAGCTCACTCTTGCTTTCTGTTTTCTTTTCTTTGAGAATGGAGATAAAAGACATCAATCTGTCCTTCATGCTTTCAATAACTTTCTGATGCTGTATTAAAAATGTTTCACCTCATCCAAACTCCTTTCACATTCCTACGTCTGTCTTTTTCCAATGTTTTCAGCTCTTGATGTTTATCTGTACTTCTCATTTCATGAATTGACTTTCTAGTCACATCTAACCCTTCAAACCCATTTTAGCCTCTTCCCTACATTATTTAAGTTTCATTTTAAAGGATTTATTATCTAATTCCTTCACCTCCAATTTCACATCCAACTACGACTCAATATGCGCTGCCAACAAGAAATACTGTACAATACCACTAAGTGAATGCTTAAGTGCAAACCGGTGGATTGAAATACTTCATGAACAAAGTGTCCCAAGAAGGACACTTTGGACAGAGATGTTTCTGTCCCATACATGGTTCCTCATCCCCATCCAACCCACTCTCAGATTATGGCTAGAGGCAGAGTAACTGGTCCTTACATATGGAGCGTCATGCTATTTAAAGTTTTGTAAAGTCAACCCTTTACCTCAGCTCCACTGTTTCACTGACTCCTTGAGTCATATTAAATGCAGCATGTAAACCCATTTTCATGCCCAGATAAAAAATGAATGGACATGTTGCACAATGTTACAATACAGCTGATCCGCTTTGCCTGCAATGCTTTCTGAGTTAGAACTGCAGTGAAATTACACCAAATAGAATGTAAAACCCTGAAATATACACCAGTCCAACACTTGTTTGAAAGTTTGCTGAATCAGATTCGCCAGCAGTCACTGCTGGTTGACCACTCGATTAATAATTTTGCAGATGAGTCCAATTGTTTTGAAGAGAGGCTCAACTAACAATTTTTTTGAAACTACATTTCTCCCCAACCCTAGCCAGCTTGTCAATATCACGCGGCAATCGATGTGGTGAAACTGACCAGGCCGCTCCATCGGTAAAGGAAGGCTGGTCCTTCTGTCAGGTACAAGCCTCTAGCAATTCTAGGGTTGACTGCAAGATTGGTCGGCGCACTCACCTCTGGAAGTGGCATCCCGTTGATGATGAGATCGGGCTGCTGTTGGGAGCTCTGGGTGCTGGTGAAGGTGTGGTAGACGTGGTTTCCAGTCGTGTTCCTCGAATTCTGATTCTCCACGTTTAAAAAGGTGGCCTCCGACCTACGACATCCTAAGGGCAAGGTCTGCTGGTGGTAGTCGAAATAGTTCAGGGAGGAGGTGAGAGAAGAGCAGCTGACCACGTTCATTTTGTCAGTCTCCTCCATGTCTCTGGGCACCAGCCTGATGTCATTCTTGCTGATCTTATTCTTTTTCTTGGGTTTCTTCTGTTGCCCGTATGAATACTCTGCAACCCTGCAGTTGTACGTCCTGATCTCCTTGTTATCTCGCTTGCACTTGACTGCTACAAAGATCATGGTTACAAAGAGGATAGCAGCGATGGATCCCAGGGCGATTATAAAAATTAAGGATAAATTCAAGGACCCTGTCGATTCCTGAGCATCGAGAGCAGGAGAGAGGTACACCACGATCAAAGCAGTGGAAGAAAGGGCGGGCTTCCCGTGATCCTGAGCCACCACGATCAGTTCATAGTTGGTCTCTGCGCCGTCCCCGAAGCTTCTGGTGGTCCTGATCTCTCCATTCGTTTGGTCCATCTCGAAGAATCCTCGGTCGCCATCGGCGATCTCGTAGGTCAAGCGGCCGTTGTCACCTTCGTCGTAGTCATCGGCTTTGACCACCGTCACCAAGTAGCCAGAGCCGACGTTTCTGGGTATGTAAACATCGGTGGTCCCATTAACCAAAGGCGGAGCAGTTATAACCGGCACATTGTCGTTCACATCTAACACAATCACCCTTACGGTGGCGTTACTCTCCAGGGCGGGGTTTCCCCCATCTTTGGCCATGACCTTAAACTCGAAGGACCTGGTCTGCTCGTGATTGAAGGACCTCAGTGCATACACATCCCCCGAAGTGGGGTTAATGGAGACATAGGTGAACACGGGCATGTCCTTGACCTGGGATGGTATAATCTGGTAGGAGACGCTGCCGTTTAACCCCAGATCCACATCTCTGGCGGACACCGAGAGGAGGTGCGACCCCGGGGTGTTGTTCTCCTGAACGATTACTTGGTAGAAAGGTTTGGAGAAGTGAGGGGGGTTGTCGTTTTCATCCGTGATCCTGACGGTGAAGGATTTGGTGGACTGGAGCGAGGGGGAACCGCCGTCTTTGGCCAGGATGGTGAGGTTGTAGAGGTCTCTCTGCTCTCGGTCCAGCCTCCCGTCCACCAGGATGGTGTAGAAGCTCTCGTACTCCTGCAGTTTGAAAGGGACGTCGCCGAGCAGCTTACACTGGACCCTTCCGTTAGACCCGGAGTCTCGGTCGGAGACCCGCACCAGACCGATCACGTAGCCAGGAGGGGCGGCTTCGCTCACCTCCACCGTCTCGCTGCTGACGGAGAATAGAGTGATCACCGGGACATTGTCGTTCACATCTACCACGTTCACCGTCACCTTGCAGTGAGCCGGGATGGAGTTGGGTCCCAGGTCTTTCGCCTGCACGTCGAGCTCGTAGATACTTCCCTCCTCGTAGTCGATGTTGCCCTTCACTGTGATGGCTCCCGTGCGGGGGTCCAGCTTGAAAAGTTCCCTGGTCTTATCCGACACATAGCTGTTGAAGGAATAAACGATCTGGCCGTTGGTCCCTTCGTCCGGGTCCGAGGCGTTCAGGTCGATGACCAGCGAGCTGGCCGGCGCGTTCTCCAACACGTTGACCGTGTAGGCGCTCTGGTCGAAGACCGGGTAGTTGTCGTTGGAGTCGATGACTTTGACGTTGAGCTGAGCCGTTCCGAAGTTGGGGGGCTGGCCTCCGTCCAGCGCGGTGATCATGTAACTGTAGTGGGACTGGATCTCCCTGTCCAGGGGCTTCTCCACCACCAGCTCGGCGAAGCGGGAACCGTCTCCCCGGCTCTTGATCTCCAGCCCGAACAAATCGTTGGGTGTGATCTCGTAGGTCTGCACCCCGAAGTCTCCGGCGTCCGGGTCGTAAGCGCTCTCCAGGGGGATCCTGGTGCCCGGGCTGGCTGTCTCCGAGATCTCCAGGTCGATCTGCTCGGTGGGGAAGCTGGGCGAGTTGTCGTTGAGGTCGAGGATCTCCACTTTGACCACGCAGATTTCCATGGAGTTGACCATCTCCTCCAGCGAGATCTGGCATTTGGGGCTCTGCCGGCACAGCAGGTCTCGGTCGATCTTCTGCTTGGTCACCAGTAAACCGGTCGTTGGGTTGATGTCCACCAGATGCGGCGCCGAGTTGGATAAAACGCGGAACAGAGGCACCGTCTGATCCCAAGTTGAGAAGCCGGCGTCTTTCGCGATGTTCCCGATCACCGTCCCGGCTCTCTCCTCTTCCACGATGGAGTATTTCAAATTAATCACAGCGGCAGCCCGAGCCCAGAAGAGCAGGGCAAGCAGCAATAGCAAATCCATCCCCGATCGGTACCTGTTGATTTCTGGATTCATTGCAAACAGCTCCTGGACGCTGGCATGATGAAAACAACAATGCTCAAATTATCACTGTTCCATTGCAAAGTAAAAAAAAAAACCAAAAAACACAGACACTTTTCGGTTCAACCTTGCAAATTATCTGCAACTAAAGTCTTTACGAAAATGAACCCTGATCGTAAGGTTTGACGCTGCAAGCTGCAGGATCTGGTGTGCACCGAAACCCCTCTTATTTGTGCAGCACCTACTTCAGCACCCAACCGTGTCGAAATCTGCAGATCTACAGAGAGGTTGTATGTTGCGGCAGGAGGTTTAATTTGGATTCAAATCCCAGTCTGCGCTCTTTTTTTCCTTCCCGATCGAAGTTTATTTTAGAAATATGCATTTGTACATCTGTACGGTGTGGGCTGGGAGGTGGAACTCTCGGCTACCGCAGGTCCGCGCTCACAATGCTGCGATTGCAAAGTGCAACTGATCAGTGGCGACTCTGCTTAGCGCGGCTGAGTCCCGGGACCAGTTTAGCTCCAGCCAATGAGAGACAAGTGCGGGGATTGATTGACAGCTGGAAATTGACAAGTTCTTTTCAACAATTTCAGGAGCTGAGAGGATGAGCCGCCACTCCTGTGATCCCATCATGAGAGGTGGAGCTTGTAAGATGCGTGTGAGTGTGTGAGAGTGGATGTGTATATAAGAGAGTGGATGCATGTGTGTGTGTGAGAGTGTGTGTGTGTGCATGTGAGAGTGTGTGTATGTGAGAGTGTGTGTGTGTGAAAGTGTGTGTGTATGTGTTTGTGTGTGTATGTGAGAGTATGTGTGAGAGCGTGTGAGAGTCTTTGTGTATGTGTGAGAGAGTGTGTATGAGTGTGTGTGTATATGTGTGAGTGTGTGTATGTGTGAGCGTGTGTGTATGTGAGAGTGTGTGAGTGTGTATATGTGTGTGTGTATGTGTGAGCGTGTGTGTATGTGAGAGTGTGTATGAGTGTGTGAGTGCATATGTGTGAGAGTGTGTGTGAGAGTGTATATGTGTGAGAGTATATGTGTGAGAGTGTGTGAGAGTGTATATGTGTGAGTGTGTGAGAGTGTATATGTGTGAGTGTGTGTGAGTGTGTATGTGTGAGAGTGTGTGTGAGAGTGTATATGTGTGTGTGTGAGAGTGTATATGTGTGAGTGTGTGTGAGAGTGTATATGTGTGAGAGTGTGTGTGAGAGTGTATATGTGTGAGAGTGTGTGTGTATATGTGTGAGAGTGTGTGTGAGTGTATATGTGTGAGTGTGAGAGTGTATATGTGTGAGAGTGTGTGAGAGTATATGTGTGAGAGTGTGTGAGTGTATGTGTGAGAGTGTGTATGAGTGTGTGAGTGTGTATATGTGTGAGTGTGTATATGTGTAAGTGTGTGTATATGTGAGTGTGTGTGTATGTGAGAGTGTGTATGAGTGTGTGAGTGCATATGTGTGAGAGTGTGTATGTGTGAGTGCGTATGTATGTGTGTGAATGAGTGTGTGTGTAAGTGTGAGAGAGTGCGTATGTATGTGTGTGAGCATGTGTGTAAAAACAAGTAAAATAAATCAAGTTGTAAATAGCTTGACAATTGAACACAATTGTTTTGTTCATTTTCCCAACGACGGTTTAAAAGCTACTCCTTTTTAACAGATTGAGAAAAAAAAACAAATGGAATCCCTACTCGGCACCTTGAAAAGACATTTACAGTTTCATTAAAAGACTAGGAAGTAGGAGATTAACTGAGATGTAAATTGAAGAATCAATCTGTGTGGACCAGTATAATTGTTATTGTGTTTAAATACCGTAATTATAACCTGTATTAAGAGCAGAGGCGGTGTCTATTTGCGTCTTATAATCACCTCCTGTGCTGCAAAAATTCAATTTTATTGGACACCAAACACACTGATTTAAAGGCAGACATCTCTTTCTAACTTAAAACCACAGCAAATGATACCAGCCTCAGTTGGATTTCGTTTTTTGTTACACGAGCATAGCCTTTTCCTGGGGTGGGGTGAGGGAATGTGCTTAGACATTACCCCCACTCACAGACGAGAGAATGAGTCCGTTTTATACTCAGAATCCTGACTCTCGGCATTCTGCTGCCTCCCTTGACAGAGATCCGCTCTCTGCAGACCGCGTTTTGTTTTAAAGTCGCCAAAGAGCCGCATTTATGATCCGCCGGTAGAAATGACAAGATTCGATTTCAATAAAATCCCAACCAATGGTTGGCTTGGACCCACTAGTCGGGGTTACAACCGAAATTATTCAGCACGATTAAAAAAAAATATTTTATTATTTTGCACGACGCCCAGTGAGTTTATTTGAATTGTTAATATATGCATGGAGTTCTTTGCTGGTATTTTGTGGTCGGGTCTGTCGGAACTCGGTGATCAATAAAATTGAAGTGGCGCCTGTAATATTTGATTGAGTACCAGAATACAGTCTGAATGGGATTCCGTGCCATTAAAAATTCCCCAGGTAAATTGAAATGGAGGAAAGATTCAGGTAAAATTATTAACGTTGTAATGGGCCTCATATTAAATCATTCAACGATAGACGACAACAGCGCATCAGCCGAATCGTGTTACCCCGGGGAAAACTAAATAGGAAGTCTATGCATCGCTGTCTCTCGCAGCTAAATAATAGCAGATTCGGATCCAAGCCCTATTTCGTTACTTCTGTCACCGCAACCATTGGGCGGATCGAAGCAAGGTTTTTTTTAAAATAAGGGCAAAATTCCTCTTGCGTTAGCCCCCAAAATACCTTTGATTGAGCGCCAACCTTCCCTAAAAAAAACTGTTCAAGTGGAGCAGTGATGTTTGCTAATCCCCCCCCCACCCCTTCAGTGTATATTAGTGTTAGTAAATGTAGTGGAATTACAGTGAAAGTATCCCGAATGCAATGCGAAAATGCTATCTAGTTAAACAGAAAACAAATGCACACGTGTAAACTGAGACGTTCACCCTAGACTATCAGACTGCAAAGTGCATTGTGAACAGGGTACAGTGTGGGAGAGCTGCCGGCATTAACAGTTTGTTTACTGAACCGGCAGCCGCCATGCGGTATGAATTACATCGGGTATGCATAATCTCTTATCTCTCTGCCTGGTGTGTTGTGAGAACTGAAATCTCCGGGGTTTGCAAACCTTTAAGGGCTGGAAAAATAAACATGTTTCTCTACTTGTACGGTGATATTTACGTGCACTCATTCGGGCTGTGCTGTGTGAAGGGTTGATATGAACAGTGAACAGTGAACAAGCACTGTTCCCTTACTTTCAACAGTAAGATTTTGGGAGAGGTACGCCTCCATGGATTTAACTCTTTAGTCACAAATTTGCGCAGTTTCGTTTAATCTTATTTTGACTACTGCGTCAACTTGTGCGAAATAAAGAATACACTTAATTAGTCTACATAATATATTTAATGTAATGTAGAAATCTAAAACTCCTTTATTGGTAGACCGACGTCTTAAGCGGTTGGGAATGAACCTCACTAGCGCCACACAGTGGCTGAATTGAATGGACTCTGGACCCGATCTAGGGTACAAATAGCAGATGAACGCAACATTTGTGGAACCTCAGTCTTTTCAGATAAATGTTTGACAAGTGTCATTGGTTTTACTTTTCATGTGCACCTTTGCTGTACGTTCGCAATTGCACAGACTTAGTATTCTGGATGTTATGATGTTTTACCGCATCTCCTGTTTTGTTTTACACTGCAGTGAGATTAAAGGCACAGTATGTGGTACTATGATAACGGTATGCCTCATATTCCAATGTAATCATTGTTTTGGCTTGCTTAAGGTGCTTGGTGGGCTCCAACAATGGGTTTAATTGTCAAATATCCTCATTTAACTGCTGTACTTGCTTTGAATTATAATCTCAAGAAGAGGTTATTGTTTGTTGGTGAATTGGGGTTACAATTGGATGCTAAATGGATTTTTTTAAATGTTACTTAAGAATGTGTAGTCATATTTCTGTCATCCTGCCTGATTTTGGTGATATTAAGTGTTAGAAAAAAATAAAGGTTGATTTGTGTTAAGTTAGCTAGAGTGCTGTGTAAGGATTTGTCTTCATGCTCGCTGAAGCACACATTTACATGGTATACTGCAATGGAGGGCACTGACTGACTCTTACCTCTCTGCATTTGTGTTTGGGCGGTGATTTGGCAGAAAACACATTCAGAAAAAAAATCCTAGAGACCTTAAAGAAATGCTGGAGATTCCAGTGTGACACTGCAGTGCTGTTGACTGTTGTCAGATCAGGCAGAGCTAGAGAAAGTTTTGCTTTGGCTAAGGTTTCAGGCTCCCAACAGATTAGACTGACACACGAAGGCTGCAGTATCCCTAAGGAGCAATTTTAAAATACAGTGCACAAAAAAAATCTTGAATTTCTTCACAATGCTGCAGGTAGTTACAGGACATTTTTTTTAGCTCTGCATGTGATAACAGCATTTATGAAACACGAATATTTGTCTACTTTAATTTTCATGAGCCATGAAAAATAAATGCAAGATTAACTTATACTAATGTGCTTTCAATGAACATGTGAGTTTTTTTTTCGAAAAGTGTTTAAATTAATCCTGGGTGTCGTCTCATGAATGGGCTATTGCAGCTTGAAACAGGCTCCAGTTGTTTTGCAGTAATTGAAATAAATTACTTCATATGTTATTACTAAAAGGATTTACCATGTTATTTTGTGTTAAAATGTTTGAATAAGCAATGCTACCACCTACATGAGAGACCACCATTAACCAGGGTGTTTCAGTACTGATTTATCCATCTGTAGGTTACCCCTGCACTACAGTTGTGATTTATGTGTTTATTTTAATTGTGGTGTGGGTGCCAGCGTCTTTTGTGTTGTGTTGGTCCTAATTAAGTGCACATTGGCCTTCTTTTTCTTAGTCCGTTTGCTGTGCATCCATCAAGTTCTTGTACTTATTTCTAGCGAGAGATGCGAGTTGCATGGTTACTTAATGTACAGCAGCACAATGGGTGCTGATGCCACAAAACTGAGGTTAAAATAAACAACACTTTCAATTGATCTGCCAGCTGATCTGGAAATCATCCCTCACTGTCTCCAATTTCATTACTACTGAACCCTGCACGGCCCATTTCTATCTCCTCCCCAAAATGCACAAATAGGACTATCCTGGTAGATCCATTCTTTCAGCTAGTCTCCTCTTAGACTCTATTCTTTCCCCCTTGTTCAGTTCCTGCCTACCTACATTCATGACGCCTCTGATGCTCTCTGCCCCTTTGAACATTTCAGATTCTCTGATCTAATTTGTCCGCTTTTCACCATGCGCATACAATCCCTTTACACCACTCTCGCCCCAGGTTTCTTTCTCAAACAATGGCCCTACTAATCTCTTCTACCACTCTCCTGTGCTTGGACGAACTTGTTCTCAGCCTGAACAACCATTCTTTTAATTCCACTCATTTTCTCCAAGTAAAACTTGCTGCTGCAGGAGCCTGCATGGTTCCAGCTATGCCTGTCCTTTTGTAGGATATGTGGAACACTCTTTGTTCCAATCATACTCAGGCCTCCTCCCTGCCCTATTCTCTGCTGTATTGATGACTGTTGAAGCTGCTTCCTGCTCTTACTCCGACCTGGAAAATGTCTTTGATTGCGCTTCCAATTTCCACCAGTCCTTCATCTCTGACTCTTCCCTCTCTTTCCTGGACTTCTCTCACTCTCTATCTCTGTCAAAAGGTTTGCCACAGACATTACAAGCTGTTTGAATTCCAGACTTACCTAGCTTATACTTCTTCCCACACTACTTCTTGTAAAGCCATCCAGTTTCTCCTCTGTCTCATATCTACTCTGACGACTTCACTTTCCATACCAAAACTGTTGAACTGTCCTTTCTTCTTAGCTGAGGCATTGTCCATGTTGTGGTCAACTGGGCCTTTGATTGTGACCGTCCCATTTTTTGTGTTTCTTGTCTTCCCATCCCCCTCCTCTCACAATCACGACAAGGTCTCCCTTGACCTCACCTTCCAAATTACCAGCCTCTACATTCATGAGATTGTCTTCTACAATATCCACAACCCATAACATGATCCTACCAGTAAACATATTTCCCCCCTCCTTTGCTTTCTGGAAGGACTATTCTTTCTGGGATACTCTTGTTCATTCCTCCATTACCAAGACTTCTGGCTTCCCTTCCTTTAGTTCTTTCCAATGTAACTGTGGCATATGTAACACCTGTTCATTCACCCCTTCCCACACCATTGTCAAAGGCCCCAAAGACTCTTTCCATGTGAGACAGCAGTTCATGTGTACCTCTCCCAATCTCTTCTACGGTATTTGCTGCTCACATGCTCCTATACTGTTCCAGCCAAGCTCAACTCTTGCTTCGGGAACTGTAGCCCAATATTGCAAAAAACCCATGGTGCCAGCTCATCTGTGGCAACAGTGCAGCGGGCAGGCTACATCAAATGTTTAGATGGGAATCCCTTTCCTTAATTTGAATAAATTACTAGTATATGGAAAGCTTGCCCAGAGAGCTTGGCCGGTATCAGACTTGGCTAATGGTGTAAAATCTGTTATAAAAGCTCTTATAGGGCTGCAGTTCACCATCAAAGGCCAGCAGAAATGTTGACTAATTGTTCACAGTGGGTTATGATAATCTAATTAGTTAGATTGTTTCTAATGGTGGGTGAGATGGTAACAAGGGGTCACAAATTTAAGATAATCACAAAAAGAATTAAAAGGGAAATTAGAAAAAACCCAGACTGAGAAGATAATTAGAATGTAATATTCTTTGCCACAAACCATTGTTGAAATAGACTTCATAAAAGAATGAACGAGTTGCTTGAAAAGGAAAAATATTAAATGGTGCGGGGAGTGAGCAGGAGAGTGGGATTAGACTAGGTGGCTTATGTAGAAAAGCACTGGCACAAGCTTGATGGCCCAAATGGCCTCTTTTTATGCTGTAACATACTATGATTTTATGTGATATTGCACCTTTTGTAGAGTTAGACTTCCGAGTAATGGAGGTACAATAAAGGAGGGTGGCCATATTTGGGGAGAAGAAGTCTGCTGGTATTAGGAAGAAGGTGAAGATAAGCGTGCTCCTCAATTGTGCATATATTTCTTTTTGGAAAGTGTTGAAAGTGTTGCCCCTTGCAAAGATGGCATTTGTCACTTGCAATTATTATATGTGCACAGTGCAAACTGCCTGATGTGACAGATGTCCCTTGTAGTATCTTAGAAGGATTCATCATGGTTTCTTCATGATGTGGTAAACGCCTCTTCAACAGGAAGAACCATCCATGTTCCACTTGTTGTCTGGAGTTCATCCTGAACCAATGGTACAACATTCTGAGAACTTGTCTTATGAAGACAGGTCTCCTCTGACACATCCAGATATGTGTGGCGGGGTCTTTTAAGTGTGGGTTCTGGGAGTAGTGACGGGTGTGAGCAAGGTGCACCGGGTATATTGCACCCATATTTGTTTTCCCTTAAGGAACTCATTTACCACATCCATATCATCAAGGGTTATAGGTACCTCCCAAAGGAATTCCCATCCTCACTAATTTGTTTGGCATTATATGGCAAAAGCAACCAAGAAAGTGTTGGCAGAACCAACTAAGACATGAAGAAAAATGCAGCAAAATATAATTGGAAATGCAAATTAACATTTTTAACAGTAACTCAAACCATAGGAACATTTATGAAGATGTCTTCTATATAAATGCAAGTTTTTAATTTTTTTTACCTGAGCAGGCCAGGTCCCATGATTCTCAGTGTACTGAACATATGGTTGAGGTGCGCTTGCTGGTGAAGCCTCATCCAAAATCATGAAGCTTGGTGTAGGACCTAATTTTGATGAATATTCAGTGCTGATGAAGGTCACCTTTAGTGCAGCCCCATTCTGCCCACCAATAGTGAGGGTTGCACGATGCGGTGCATCCAGATTCAGGGTTCAAATTTACAACCCCAAACCTGCAACTAGTGAGACTCCATGTTGCTAGCGGGACTTCATAAAATTGGTGCTAGTATTTCCTCTTTCTCCGGATTGCCTGGCAGTCCTCTGATCTGACCACTGGTTTTAGAAACATCAGCCATTTCGTTATCTCTTAGTTATCTCTCTCGTTCCTCCCATCCACTGTCCACTTCATTTGCCTCCATCTTGGAGCTTGTGTTTATGTGTGTGTATCTTTTCCACGCCTTTTGTCAGCCATACTTAACCATTGTGACAACCTGTTGTTCTTTTTATTGCTTCACAGAGATGAACTTTGGTCATCTAGTAGTTTCTACCTCTTTCCAAGTTTTCAAATAAAAATCCATTATATCCATTAGCCATTTCTTTGAGTCAGGAGTCATATTTCTTGACTTTTGAATTCTACCTATCTCTCTCTTCCCCCCCGCCCTTGCTTTGTCCAGTACTATAAAGGGGCTTGCTTATCTTCCAGTTTTCAGTTCCGATGAATGGTTTATACCTGAGACGTTACCCTGCCAGACACTGACAGACCTGTTGCATATTTCTAGCATTTTCTGTTTTTAATAAAGAAAGAATTGTATTTGTGTAGTGCCTTTCACAACCACCGGACGTCTCAAAACACTTTACAGCCAATAAAGTACCTTTTTTTTGAAGTGTAGTCACTATTGTAATGTAGGATAAAACAATATTGCTTTGCTTGCACTTATCACCTTACATTTGCTCACTATCACGTGAGACTTCTGGATATGATGCCCACACATATACAGTGGCATTCAGAAGTACTCAAGCTGCATATACTGAAAACCACTACCAGCACAAGCTTACGAGCCTGGCTGGGTGGGGGAGAGGTTGGATGGAGGGTGGAGCGGTGTCAGATTTGTCCTGGTATGTAGATTACCAGCTCCAGTTCTTATACAATATTGTAGCCAACACAATATCAATATTTATTCAGACACATACTTTTTTAGAGCTTGATTGGAAGTGCTGTAGTAGCATTGATTTTCAAAGTACCAAATCATGCATGTTATGCAACTTATCTGGTGCTGAATTAGTACAGCTATCAAAATATCGGTAGCAGTGACCACCACACAGTCATTGTGGAGATGAAGTCCCATCTTCACTCTGAGGACACCCTCCAATGTGTTGTGTGGTACTACCACCATGCTAAATGGGATAGATTCAGAACAGATCGAGCAGCTCAAAACTGGGCATCCATGAGGTGCTGTGGGCCATCATCAGCAGCAGAATTTTATTCCACCACAATATGTAACCTCATGGCCTGGTATATCCCTCACTCTACCATTACCATCAAGCCAGGGGACCAACCCTAGTTCAATAAGGAGTGTAGAAGAGCGTGCCAGGACCAGCACCAGGTGTAACTAAAAATGAGGTGCCAACCTGGGGAAGCTGCAACACAGGACTACATGCATGCTAAAAAGCAGAAGCAGCATGCTATAGACAGGGCTAACAGATTACACAATCAACGGATCAGATCAAAGCTCTGCAGTCCTGCCACATAGAGTCATAGGGGGAGAAATTCGGTTGATAGCGCCACCGATTGACGCCTAAAGAGGCCGAGAAGTGGGGCGCTAGCCAATTTCCAGGCTGGCGCAAGGCGAATAACGCCTCGCCCCATATTGAGCATGCATTTAGCGCCGGCGCTAAATCTTAGCACCCGCTCATGGGCGCAGGCTGATTATGACATAATTTGAGTGTGCAATGCCTTTTGGGTGCCCCGGACCGGAAATTCAGTGGCGCCCCCCTCCGTAGCGCCTGGCGCTAATAGTGACAGCTTACCTGGGCTTTACCAAGTCACTCTCGGGCTGGAGGAGCGTTATTTAAAGGGGACTGGTGTGGTTTAAAAGTGGCAGCCATTTTTGGATCACAACTTCCTCGAGAGCTACAAAGAGTTGCTGAGCTGCACACTGAGAGCCATTTGACCACTGAGCCAGCGCAGGCAGACGATCTTCAGCCTTCTGACCATCACCTTGCTGTTGGGGAACCTTCCTGTGGGCACTTATTATGGGGGCTGCATTGGAGGGGAACATCCTGCTGCTGAATCATCTGAAAAGGGCACTGAGACGCAGAGAGAGGGGGGCGGGCATGGCCAGATGGAGGAGGGCCAACAGACGTCGCCACAGCAGACCTTACGCTGGCAGGGTTATCCGACAGCAGTTTTCCTAAATGAACATGTCGGAGGAGCAGTGTGTCAGAAGGCTGCAATTTAGAAAGAAGGTGGTGACTGAGCTGTGCCAGCTGCTTCAGCCAGATCTGCAGCCTCAGATAAGGTGCAGGACATCTCTGTCGGCGGCTGAGAAGATGGCTGCTGGCCTGAACTTCTACGCGAGCGGCTCTTCTCAGGCTGTGCGTCAGAGACTGATCAGAAGTAGCTTCTAGGCCCCTCTCACGGAATGCTTGCTGCCATTCCAAGAACAGGAATGGAACCGGTCTGATACCCCCAAGCCTGTGAAGGGCAAGATGCATGTAAATAGCAGGCATGGCCATTGTAAATGAAGAAAGTGTTTCATTACACAAAATGTGGTTCCTTCAAACATGCGAAAGCTATGGCAACAGAAAGCAAAACTAATACACTGACACATAACTGCCTCTCACACCCGGGAGACTGTTCAAAACATAAATCACATTCTAACCATCTTCCTTGGCCTTGATTCCACTGTGCCAACCAAAGCATCCAATGCCCCATCAGTGAGGCGTTCCGCCCTCTGCCTCACCCTTTCCATGTCTTGCTAGGCTGGTGCGCCACAGGCAGGCTCCCACCGCTTTGAAGGCCTACAAGGCAGTGAGTGTGTCTGGTGATGCCAATTGACCTGCCCCTTTAAGAGCTGGCCGGTGCCACTGTGTCTCAGGGAAAGTGATTATTGACAGCACCCTCGCTGTGCCCCGCCACCGCGAAATTAGGTTGTGCCGCCAGGTTAGCGCCTTAAGAGTAGCGTGCAGCGCCTGATATAGCGCCGCAATCACCTTTAGGGGCGCTGCAACCCAATATCACGCTAGGTGGCGCTAAACTTTGTGCATCGCCAGGACTAGCGCCCCAAACGCGGCTATACCGAATTTCTAGGCCATAGAGTTATACAGCACACTAAGAGGCCCTTCGGCCCATCGTGTCCGAGCTGGCCATCAAGCCCTGTCTATTCTAATCCCATTTTCCAGCACTTGGTCCTTAGCCTTGTATGCTATGGTGTTTCAAGTGCTCATCTAAATGCTTCTTGAATGTTGTGAGGGTTCCTGCCTCTACCACCCTTTCAGGCAGTGAGTTCCAGATTCCAACCACCCTCTGGGTGAAAAAGTTTTTCCTCACATTCCCACTAAACTTCCTGCCCCTTACCTTGAAACTATGCCCCCTAATTATTGACCCCTCTACTAAGGGGAAAAGTTCCTTTCTATCTACCCTATCTATGCCCCTCATAATTTTGTACACCTCAATCAGGTCCCCCCTCAGCCTTCTCTGCTCTAAGGAAAACAACCCCAGCCTGTCCAGTCTCTCTTCATAGCTGAAGTGCTCCAGCCCAGGTAACATCCTGGTGAATCTCCTCTGCACCCTCTCCAATGCAATCACATCCTTCCTATAGTGTGGCGACCAGAACTGCACACAGTATTCCAGATGTGGCCTAACTAGCATTTTGTACAGCTCCATCATAACCTCCCTGCTCTTATATTCTATGCCTCGGCTAATGAAGACAAGTATCCCATATGCCTTTTTAACCACCTTATCTACCTGTCCTGCTGCCTTCAGGGATCTATGTACATGCACACCAATGTCCCTCTGATCCTCTGTCCTTCCTGGGATCCTACCATTCATTGTGTATTCCCTTGCCTTGTTTGTCCTCCCAAAATGCATCACCTCACACTTTTCAGGTTTAAATTCCATTTGCCACTGTTCTGCCCATCTGACCAACCCATCTATATCGTCCTGTAGCCTGAGGCTTCTCTCCTCGTTATTTACCACTCCACCAATGTTCGTGTCATCTGCAAACTTACTGATCATACCTCCTACATTCATATCTAAATCATGAATGTACACTACAAACAGCAAAGGATCCAGTACTGATCCTTGCGGTACACCACTGGACACAGGCTTCCAGTCACAAAAACAACCTTCGACCATCATCCTCTGGCTCCTGCCACTAAGCCAATTTTGGATCCAATGTGCCAAATTGCGCTGGATCCCATGGGCTCTTACCTTCTTGAACAGTCCCCCATGTGGGACTTTGTCAAAAGCCTTACTGAAGTCCATGTAAACTACATCAACTGCACTACCCTCATCCACACACCTAGTCACCCCCTCGAAAAATTCAATCAGATTGGTCAGGCCTGATCTCCCCCTGAAAAAGCCATGCTGTCTATCCCTGATTAATCCTTGCCTCTCCAAGTGGAGACTAATTCTGTCCCTCAGAATTTTTTGCAATAATTTCCCTACCACTCTTCTTCTTCTCCTTTTTAGGCAGTCCCTCGGAACTGAGGATGACTTGCTTCCACATTAAAAATGAGTTCGCAGGTGACTGATGAGTCCCGTGCAGGACCTACAGTCTCTGTCACAGGTGGGGCTGATGGTGGTTGAAGGGGTGGGTGGGTGGGGTGCTTGGGTTGTCATGCGCTCCTTGTGCTGCCTGCGCTTGGCTTCCGCTTGCTCCCGGCGAAGAGACTTGAGGTATTCGGCGCCTTCCCGGATGCTTCTCCTGCACTTTGTGCGGTCTTGGGCCAGGGATTCCCAGGTGTCGGTGGGGATGTTACACTTTTTCAAGGAGGCTTTGAGGGTGTCCTTGAAGCGTTTCCTCTGCCCACCTGGGGCTCTCTTGCTGTGCTGAAGCTCCAAGTAGAGCGCTTGTTTTGGGAGTCTCGTATCGGGCATGCGAACAATGTTACATAAGAACATAAGAACATAAGAAATAGGAGCAGGAGTAGGCCAATCGGCCCCTCGAGCCTGCTCCGCCATTCAATAAGATCATGGCTGATCTGATCCTAACCGCCAATCCACTATCACAGAACCATCTCCTGAATCTAACAGAATTAGACACACGAAATAGGAGCAGGATCAGGCTACACGACCCCTGGGCCCGCTCCGCTACCCACAGGGCCATGACCGATCCGAACCTAGACTCATGTCCAAATTCCTGCTCACTCCCCGTAACCCTTAATTCCCTTTACTTCTAGGAAACTGTCTATTTCTGTTTTAAATTTATGTAATGATGTAGCTTCTACAGCTTTTTGGGGCAGCATATTCCATGGACCTACCACCCTCTGAGTGAAGTAGTTCCTCATCATCTCAGTTTTGAAAGAGCAGCCCCTTATTCTAAGACTATGCCCCCTAGTTCTAGTTTCACCCATCATCAGGAACATCCTCCCCACATCCACCCGATCCAACCCCTTCACAATCTTATATGTTTCAATAAGATCGCCTCTCATTCTTCTGAACTCCAATGAGTAGAGTCCCAATCTTCTCAACCTCTCCTCATATGTCCACCCCCTCATCCCTGGGATTAACCGAGTGAACCTTCTTTGTACTGACTCGAGAGCAAGTATGTCCTTTCTTAAGTATGGACACCAAAACTGTACGCAGTATTCCAGGTGCGGTCTCACCAATACCTTGTACAACTGAAGCAATACCTCCCTATTTTTATATTCTATCCCCCTAGCAATGAAAGCCAACATTCCATTGACCTTCTTAATCACTTGCTGCACCTTTTGAGTTTCGTGCACCAGGACCCTCAGATCCCTTTGTACTTCAGTATTTTCCAGTTTCTTGCCATTAAGATAATAACTTGCTCTACGATTTTTCCTGCCAAAGTGCATAACCTCACACTTTCCAGTATTGTATTCCATCTGCCAAATCTCTGCCCACTTACTTAGCCTGTCTATGTCCCCTTGCAGGTTTTTTATGTCCTCCTCGCTCACTACTTTCCCTCCCATCTTAGTATCATCTGCAAACTTTGATATGTTACACTCGGTCCCCTCCTCCAAATCGTTAATATAGATTGTAAAGAGTTGGGGACCCAGCACTGACCCCTGCGGAACACCACTAGTTACTGATTGCCAGTCTGAGAATGAACCATTTATCCCAACTCTCTGCCTTCTGTTAGATAGCCAATCCTCTATCCATGCCAGAATATTACCCCCAATCCCGTGATTTTTTATCTTAAGCAATAACCTTTTACCCGTCCATCGGAGCTGATTGAGCATGATCAAAGCTTCGATGCTGGGGATGTTGGCCTGAGCAAGAACACTGACGTTGGTGCGCCTATCCTGCCAATGGATTTGCAGGTTCTTGCGGAGGCAGCGTTGGTGGTACCTCTCCAGTGCTTTGAGGTGCCTGCTGTACATGGTCCATGTGTCTGAGGCATACAGCAGAGCGGGTATCACTGCTGCTCTGTAGACCATGAGCTTAGTGCCGGGTTTGAGGTCCTGGTCTTCAAACACTCTCTTCCTCAGGCGCCCGAAGGCTGCATTGGCATACTGAAGGCAGTGTTGGACTTCGTCATTGACGTCTGCCCTTGTTGACAGTAGGCTCCCGAGGTATGGAAAGTGGTCCACATTGTCCAAGGCCCTGTCGTGGATTTTGATAATCGGGGGGCAGTACTGTGTGGTGGGGGCAGGTTGGTAGAGAACCTTTGTCTTACAGATGTTTTGTGTAAGGCCCATGCTCTCGTACGTGTCGGTGAAGGTGTTGACGATGGTTTGGAGTTCGACCTCCAAGTGAGTGCAGACACAAGCATCATCTGCATACCGTAATTTGATGACAGAGGATGGGATGACCTTGGATCTGGACTGGAGGTGACGGTGTTATGCATAACACTGATGTTATGCTCACTGGCCTGTAGGTCCCTGGTTTATCCCTACTACCCTTCTTGAATAATGGTATTAAGTTAGCTGTCCTCCAGTCCTCTGGCACCTCCCCTGTGGCCAGAGAGGTTCTGAAAATTTGTGTTAGAGCCCCTGCAATCTCCTCCCTTGCCTCACACAGCAGCCTGGGATACATCTCATCTGGGCCTGGGGATTTATCCACGTTTAAGCCCGCTAAAACCGCTAGTACCTCCTCTCTCTCAATGCTAATTTGTTCAAGTATATCGCAATCCCCCTGCCTGATTTCTATGCCTACATCATCCTTCTGCATAGTGAACACAGATGCAAGATATTCATTTAAAACCCCACCTACATCTTCTGGCTCTACACACAGATTGCCACTTTGGTCCCTAATGGGCCCTACTCTTTCCCTGGTTATCCTCTTGCCCTTAATATACTTATAAAACACCTTGGGATTTTCCTTTATTTTGCCCGCCAGTGTTTTTTCATGCCCCCTCTTCGCTCTCCTAATTTCTTTTTTAAGTACCCCCCTGCACTTTCTATACTCCTCTAGGGCTTCCACTGTTTTTAGTCCTTTGTATCTGCCAAAAGCCTCCCTTTTTTCCTAATCCATTCTTGTATATCCCTTGACATCCAGGGTTTCCTGGTCTTGTTTGTCCCACCCTTGACCTTTACAGGAACATGTTGGCACTGTACTCTCTCTATTTCCTTTCTGAATGACTCCCACTGCTCTGATGTGGATTTTCCTACAAGTAGCTGATCCCAGTCCACTTTGGCCAGATCCTGCCTTTTTATATTAAAATCGGCCTTCCCCCAATTTAGAACCTTTATTTCTGGTCCATCTTTGTCCTTTTCCATGACTACCTTAAACCTCACCGAATTATGGTCATGTCACCAAAATGCTCTCCTACTGACACTTCTACCACTTGCCCGGCTACATTCCCTAGAATTAGGTCCAGTACCGCCCCCTCTCTTGTAGGACTTTCTATATGCTGGCTCAAAAAGCAATCAGCATAGATGTCATAAAGGTACACAATGGGACTATTTTCTTGTGGAAGTATGAGTGGGCCTGTACACCTTATTTGTCCTTTTGTGAGTTCTTCAGCCCTTATTAATTATTCCGTATTTATATTACAGCACTGCCTCAAGAGTAAGATTGTTTTTCATGGCCTGCATGGACATTCCCCTAACATCACAGAAGGTCCGTATCCAAAAATGCAAAAGTTGTATCTGTAACTTTTGAGTAACTGCTCATGTGCATGCTCAGTTGTTGTAGCATTGCCGCCGTTGCTCCCAATCCAGCCCACAGGACAAATCTGTAACACGGACAGCCACAATATATTAAGGACCAACTTCTGTTCCACAATAGTGACTTTTTTTCTGGTAAACCATCATAATGTATTATTTCTGTTAATTTTACAGTAAATACTACATAATGCATTAACGATACACCTGCACACAACACAAGGCTTCCTTGGTGTAATTTCCCTTTAAATAATCTCCTGCTCTCTCACAGCACTGTAACATATAAAGAAAGTGATCTCCAAATTCCAGTTCATCCAGATTTCCATGGTCTTGTGATCTGCCATTGGGTTAAATGCTTCCTGTGCTGACCTGCTAAATGGGCCAGAGCAATTCCATGTGAGTTTGATGCAAGTACACAAACTGTGTTTTCTATATATTTTTTGTATTATTTATAGCTTTCGAGGCATAGGAAAGCGCTGGACTCTTAAGATCCTGTCAGCATTTATTTACTTCAGCTGGCCTGAAACGTGCTTCAGAAGATTTTTTTTCCATTTTCTTCAATTTCAAAGACATCCCACTGTGTTATTGCCTAATGAATGGTGAACAACAAAAACATCTAATTACCGAGTCATTTTAAAACTGTTCAAGCTGGGTGTTGGCTGTGACATGGCTCAAGTTGAAATTAAGTTTACACATAGTGTGGCTGCATATATTTAAAAGCATCGCTAATGTATCTTTTACAGATCAGACCATGTGAAGTTTTAAGTGTTTTCAGGGACAGCGTTAAGCAGCATACATATATATTTAAATTTACCTATATTTAAGTCACCAAAACAAAATCCCCTTTAATGTGCAGCTTAATACAAAATGATGGTCATAATATTACTTCAAATCAGTTGCTGTACAATGTTGCAGCAATTTATATCATGAACCTTATGGTGCTGATACTTGACAGAGCTATTTTGGATTTGTACTCTACGAAAATGGCCTCTAAAAGGCCGAACTACATGGACAGCAGCTTCAGATTACAATATAAATTCAGAGTGGTGCTCAAAGGTCTCTCTGTGAGCCCGATCAATATGTTCCTGCCACTGAGCCAGTGACCAACGGAGAGCCTCTAAAACAAGAAATGCATTCGTAACTGTTTCAATTGTTCACAGTGTGGGATTTATTCTATTTAAAATTAAAAAGTGCTTGGCCTCTTTAAGGACGCGGCTCCGCATCTCGGCTCCCTGACGTGATTTATTTGCAGCGGTGTCATGTCACTGACCAGTGCAGATCTTCCCACACTTTATTTTAATCGTGATTTTTGCAGCCCAGCTGCCGGTTTTCTAATTCTAATCCTTTGCTTTCTTTTTTGCCCAGCCAGCAGTTTGCAAATGCCTCATGATGACCGGCATCCTAATCATCTGTGATACCGTGCAGTGAACACCCGTGCTAAAGCTTCGGCATTTCCATTACAATCTGCTGCCTTCAGGTGCTCGCACACGGCGTGCGGTTTGGGAAATTTACAGCCACTCACATGACATGCATAACAAACTTCAGGGTGAATGATGGGAGCTGGGGTCCGGGGGGCGGGGGACATCACCTTGGATGTAAAGGAAACATTTGAAACCAGGAATCGCAAATTGCAGAAAATGACAGCTATTGTGCAGCTTTGCCATTATAAAAGTGTTTTCAGAATTCATCATCTTGTTAATGCTGTTTGTGTGCCGTGTTGTCCTTTCTGGCTTTTGAAGCACCTTTCGCACCACTGTTAGAAAGGCACTGTTGGTGTGCCTCTTGCATATTATAATGGCATGTTAATGAGAAGAAAACCACATTTGTGTTGTGCCTTACGTCTCTACCTGTGATTTGGAGTGTTGAGTAGAATATTTTTTTATAATTTAAATCTGCATGGTGGCAATAATAGACTAAAGGCAGAGCACGACACATGTCGTATGGTACTTATAAGAGGTATAAAGGTGATGGAGCAGGACAATTCAGCCATTATGGGAGAGAGAACAGCGCCTACAGTCCGCTACCAATCGACCTTCGTATCTCTGTGTCCGAATCAACACTGAGGTGTCACCAATCCCTCATGTGAGTCTTGATATTTGCTCAAGCTGTCTGAATATGCTGCAGATCACAGAATCATACAGCACAGAAGGAGGCCATTCGGCCCATTGTGCCTGTACCGGCTCTTTGAAAGATCTATCTAATTAATCCCACTCCCCCGCTCTTTCCCCATAGCCCTGCAATTGTTTCCCCTTCAAGTATTTATCCAATTCCCATTTGAAAGTTACGAATCTGTTTCCCCCACCCTTTCAGGCAGTGCATTCCAGATCATAACAACTCGCTGCATAAAAAAAAATGTCCTCATCTCATCTGTGGATTTTTTGCTAATTATCTTAAATATATGTCCATAGGCACAGACTATGCAACATCTCCTGCAATGCCCATCGTTAGAGGA
Source organism: Somniosus microcephalus (assembly GCF_052327205.1). NCBI lineage: Eukaryota > Metazoa > Chordata > Chondrichthyes > Squaliformes > Somniosidae > Somniosus > Somniosus microcephalus. The sequence continues at coordinate 362,271,256 of NC_140987.1, read as the reverse complement.
ACCCTGCACTGTTGCAGATCTTGCCGAATTCAACAACAAGGTGCAAAAATGTGTCCAGTTCTGGCTGGGCTATGTATAGACTGTCCGTGGACACGATAAGAAGAGACCAACCCCCCTGCCAGTGGAAATAGTTTCTCCCTATCTTCAACTCTGTTTCTGTCTCCACAGATGCTGCCTGACCTGCTGAGTGTTTCCAGCATTTTCTGTTTTCATTTCAGATTTCCAGCAGCCGCAGTATTTTGCTTTTGTTTTCCCTAACTACTGTATCAAAACCCCTCAGAATTTTGAACGCCTCTATTAAATCTCCCCTTAAACTTCTCTGCCCTAAAGAGAACAATCCCAGCTTCTCTAGTCTCTTATGAACAAGACACTCTCATAGGACCTTTGAAATATGCAGTATCACCTTTCATGAAGTAGATTTTCTGGCTTTACTTAACAGCTTAGTAAAAATAGGTACCTTGGCATGCATGAGAATATGAGGTAGAACCAGCAATAACTCAAAGAACTATGCTGGTAAGAGAGTCTGTTTAAAACTTTGGTCACACCCCAAATAGGTGCCTAACTTTTTGTTTTATTCGTTCATGGGATGTGGGCATTGCTAGCAAGGCCAGCATTTATTGCCCATCCCTAATTGCCCTTGAGAAGGTGGTGGTGAGCCACCTTCTTCAGCCGCTGCAGTCTGTGTGGGGAAGGTACTCCCACAGTGCTGTTAGGGAGGGAGTTCCAGGATTTTGACCCAGCGACGATGAAGGAACAGTGATATACTTCCAAGCCAGGAAGGTGTGTGACTTGGAGGTGATGGTGTTCCCATGCACCTGCTGCCCTTGTCCCTCTAGGTGGAAGAGGTTGCGGGTTTGGGAGGTGCTGACGAAGGAGCCTTGATGAGTTGCTGCAATGCATCTTGTAGATGGTGCACACTGCAGCCACGGTACGCCAGTGGTGGAGGAAGTGAATGTTTAAGGTGGTGGATGGGGTGCCAATCAAACGGGCTGCAATGTTCTGGATGGTGTTGAGCATCTTGCGTGTTGTTGGAGCTGCACTCATCCAGGCAAGTGGAGAGTATTCCATTGCACTCCTTGTGCCTTGTAGATGTTGGAAAGGCTTTGGGGATTCAGGAGGTGAGACACTCTCCGCAGAATACCCAGCCTCTGACCTGCTCTTATTGCCACAGTATTTATGTGGCTGGACCAGTTAAGTTTCTAGTCAATGGTGACCTCCAGGATGTTAATGGTGGGGAATTCGGCGATGATAATGCTGTTGAATGTCATGAGGCGGTGGTTAGACTCTCGCTTGTTGGAGAAAGCCATTGCCTGGCACTTCTGTGGCGCCAATGTTACCTGCCACTTATCAACCCAAGCCTGAATGTCGTCCACGTCTTGTTGCCAGTGGGCATGGACTGCTTCATTATCTGAGGAGTTGTGAATGGCACTGAACACTGTGCAGTCATCAGCGAACATCCCCATTTCTGACCTTATGTTGGAGGGAAGGTCATTGATGAAGCAGCTGAAGATGGTTGAGCCCAGGACACTGCCCTGAGGAACTCCTGCAGCGATGTCCTTGGGCTGTGATGATTGACCTCCAACTACTACAACCATCTTCCTTTGTGCTAGGTATGACTCCAGCCAGTGGAGAGTTTTCCCCTCGATTCCCATTGACTTCAGTTTTACTAGGGCTCCTTGATGCCACACTCGGTCAAATGCTGCCTTGATGTTAAGGGCAGTCACTCTCACTTCACCTCTGGAATTCAGCTCCTTTGTCCGTATTTGGACCAAAGCTGTAATGAGGTCAGGACCCAAGTGGTCTTGGCATAACCCAAACTGGGCATCAGTGAGTAAGTGCCACTTAATAGCACTGTCAATGACACCTTCCATCACTCTGCTGATGATTGAGAGCAGACTGATGGGGCGGTAATTAATCGGATTGGATTTGTCCTGCTTTTTGTGGACAATACATATCTGGGCAGTTTTCCACATTGTCGGATAGATGCCAGTGATGTAGCTGTATTGGAACAGTTGGCTAGAGGCACGGCTAGTTCTGGAGAACAAGTCTTCAGCACGACAGCCGGGATGTTGTCGGGGCCCATAGCCTTTGCTGTATCCAGTGCGCTCAGCCATTTCTTGATATCACGTGGAGTAAATCGAATTGGCTGAAGACTGGCTTCTGTGATGGTGGGGACTTCAGGAGGAGGCTGATAAGGATCATCCACTCGGCACTTCTGGCTAAAGATGGTTGCAAACGCTTCAGCCTTGTCTTTTGCACTCACATGCTGGGCTCCACTATCATTGAGGATGGGGATATTCATGGAGCCTCCTCCTCCCGTTAGTTGTTTAATGGTCCACCACCATCCATTCATCAAGGCAAATCTCAGAGAAGTGTAGAAATAATAGGGTAATAAGAGTAGGGGATTTCAACTTCCCCAATATTAACTGGGATAGTCAGAGTGTGAAAGGCTTAGAAGGTGTGGAATTCTTAAAGTGCATCCAAGAGAGATTTTTGAGCGAGCATGTAGAAAGTCCTACAAGAGAGGGGGCGGGACTGGACCTAATTCTAGGGAATGTAACCGGGAAAGTGGTAGATGTGTCAGTAGGAGAGCATTTTGGTGACAGTGACAGTGAATAGTTAGGTGAATGTGACCATAGAGAGAGAGGGAATGGGTAAGGGTGCAGGGATGTCAGTGTCAAGTGGGATTTGAAGGAAGAGGTTGCTAAAGCTGAGTGCTGGTGAGGAGAGGCAATGGGGATCAGATTGAGAGTGATGGCAAAGTCATACTCACTTTTCCAGTGTGCAGAAGGTCATGAAACCTCTTCCTGCACTGAAGCCAGGTTCTACGGATTAGTGGCAATGAGTTGACCTCCTGGGCCACCTGGATCCACACAGCCTTCGTTGAGCCTTCTTCCTCCCTGAAGAAGGGAAGAGCACCTCCTTACTAGCTCTTGCTCCCTCCACCAAAGCTTGCAGGGCGACATCATCAAATCTGGGAGCAGACTTACGTCTCCCGCTCCTCATTCTGCCTCCAGGTCCCTCTCACTGCAAAGGCCAAAAGGTTGGCAGTCTACAGAAGAAGCAAGGCTTCTTGCAGACCTTAAATGCAGCAGCAATGATGACGTCATCGGAGGTGAGTTTCAGACTGAAAAAACGAATTGGGCCATGGGTTCCCACACGCTGGAACTTAATTGCCCAATTATGTGAAAATCGCATCAATCTCCCACATCGATTTGGAATCTGGTGGATAACACGAAAAGCGGATGACACGACCCCAGCCCGCCCCAATGACAAAATCCAGCCTATGACTCTATTGATTTTTGCAGGTTTAAGTTTGTCTCCTTTGTAATGAGAACCGATGTTTCTACACTGGCATTTGTATAGTTTATATTCTTGGAGTCAGACATCTATGAGCTGGCTTGCCAGATATGGAAAATGCACTCCCTTATCCCAGCATCAGAAACATAGACCCACCAGGATAAGAAGGCTGGAATCAGTGGTGTAAACATGCGGAGCTGACTCACAGATACCAGTCTCCCAGAATCTGAGTGGAACAAGGGCTAGTGTAAGCAATAAGTGACAGCTTATTAATAGGCCCAGAAATTCGGGTCTCCACGGGTGAGTACGCACGGGGTACTCACCCGTAGGCCCAATGGAAGTGCTGGTTTCCTGCATGCACTGCATATGCGCGGGAAACCGGCACTTCCGTTCCCCTGAAAGAAGGGGTTCAGAGTTCGAACGTGTGCGTGGGAGAGGCTGCGCGTGCGCATCGAACTTCCATTTTTTTTGCAGGTTTTCCCGGGAGGGTAAGTCTCCAGAAGTTACACATTTAAAAAGCAGGCGTAAGGCCTGCTTTTTACAAGGTAAGTGGTGAATTAATTAAAATTAAAACATTTTTTCCACAGGTTTATTATTTTTAAATACTTTAAAGCAAGGTAAGTTTATTTTTAGCCCTGTTAGAAAAAAAATTATTTTTTTCAAAAATTTAAATTATTGTTTAAAATAGTTATTTCATGTAATTTATAGTTTATTTAAAAAATGTGATGTCTTTTAAAAATTTATTTGAAGGTTTAGTGATGTTTTGGGGCCGTAGTATTTATAAGTTTTGACAGCCCTTCCTGTCAAACTTATGAATGGGTATTTCCCTGCTCCGATTGGCTCTCCATGGCCCACGTGATCCCAGAGGATGCATCAAACTAACTGTGCCCCTGGGATATGCAAGCACTGCGCGCCGGCAGTTGGAGCAGGCCCAGGATTGGAATTCCACGGGGGCCCACAGCTCAACGGTCGGCGCGCAAGGTAAGTGCAGGTCGGGGGCTTACACCCGCGGAAAGCCCCCGACCTGAATTTCTGGACCGTTATTGTAGAAGGTTGTTGCGCGCTCTGTGTTGGTCTTGCTGGACTTTTACCTGGCCACATCTCAGCTGACGAATGTAATTTTTGGTGTATGATTGTTACATGAGTATGAAGACAGAGACGTTGATGGACTAGTTATGAGTACTAGAAATAGAAGTCATTTTTGAACTGTAAAAGTAATCTTGCAGAAAAAAATCGAAGAAGATCGGTCTTGGGCGGTGGTGCATGCCAAGCTATAGCGAACCGACAGCTGGTTTAGAACCCCACCTGATTTTATTTTCCATTAAAGCCAACAGTAAAGAAATTCGGGTGGGGTGTAAAACAGCCTGCCGATTCGCTATCGCCCGGTTTGTGCTACCTCCCAAGGCCAATTTCTCCGCCTGTAACTGGTGTAAGGGCTTGGTGAGAGGGAGGCCAGTTAAAAATATGGCTTTAGTGAATGTGTGCCTTGTGGGAGGCACTGTGTGATCTTGAAAGTCAATAAGAATATTAGAAATACAAATAACCAAATACAAATAAGCCGTTGATATCTGGCCGGCATGTAAAAGATTAATGTAAATAAGCCCTCCAAAAATATTTTTCAAATAGAAAGGATGGAACATAGGACAATGAATAGATGCACAAACATAGAAAGGAAATGCTAAGGGTAATGCACTCGTATCATGCCACAATAAGGAATTGAAGCTGAGTTTTACATCTTTGCTTTGACTGTGCATTTTGTTTTGCCTACACTTCATGCAGTGTCTCTATAGAGCTCAGTTCTGCCCAAGACTTGAATATTGCTCCTATAACTGGGAAGGAACTTCTAGCATTTCTCACACTCCTAGAAAGGACACAAGGAAAGCTTGCTATCTGATAGGTGATTCTTTTCTCATCACCAGCTTCCAACTTTTCTTTTTCTGTCTCAGCTCCCACCACAAACTCTGCTCTGCCACCACTGACTTCTTCTCCTTCCTTGATCACTGTTTCAGGCTCAGCTCGACTCTTTGTAAGCTCGGCATCCCCAAGCTGAGTTTTCAACTCCATAGTCCCTCCATGACAAAGCTCACATGTTTCTGCCTCTGTAACATTGCCCGCTTCCACCCCAACCTGAACCCATCTGTCATTGGAACCCTCGTCCATGCCTTTGTCACCTTTAAACTTCTTTATTTCAATGCTTTCCTGACCGGCCTCCACCTCTCCACAAACTTCAGTTCATCCAAAACTCTGCTGCCTGAAACCTATTCTACACCAAGTCCCACTCACCCAGCACCCCATCCCATCCTACACCAAGTCGCACTCACCCAGCACCCCATCCCATCCTACACCAAGTCCCACTCACCCAGCACCCCATCCCATCCTACACCAAGTCCCACTCACCCAGCACCCCATCCCATCCTACACCAAGTCGCACTCACCCAGCACCCCATCCCATCCTACACCAAGTCCCACTCACCCAGCACCCCATCCCATCCTACACCAAGTCGCACTCACCCAGCACCCCATCCCATCCTACACCAAGTCCCACTCACCCAGCACCCCATCCCATCCTGCACAGTCTCACTCACCCATCATCCCGTCCCATCCTGCACCAAGTCCCACTCACCCATTATCCCGTCCCATCCTGCACAGTCCCACTTACCCATTACCCCATCCCATCCTGCACAGTCCCACTCACCCATCACCCCATTCCATCCTACACCAAGTCCCACTCACCCATCATCCCATCCCATCCTGCACAGTCCCACTCACCCATCATCCCATCCCATCCTGCACAGTCCCACTCACCCATCACCCCATTCCATCCGACACCAAGTCCCACTCACCCATCACCCCATCCCATCCTGCACAGTCCCACTCACCCATCATCCCATCCCATCCTGCACAGTCCCACTCACCCATCACCCCATTCCATCCTACACCAAGTCCCACTCACCCATCCCGTCCCATCCCATCCTGCACAGTCCCACTCACCCATCACCCCATCCCATCCTACACAAGTCCCACTCACCCATCACCCCATCCCATCCTGCACAGTCCCACTCACCCATCACCCCATCCCATCCTACACAGTCCCACTCACCCATCACCCCATCCCATCCTACACAAGTCCCACTCACCCATCACCCCATCCCATCCTGCACAGTCCCACTCACCCATCACCCCATCCCATCCTGCACAGTCCCACTCACCCATCACCCCATTCCATCCTACACCAAGTCCCACTCACCCATCCCGTCCCATCCCATCCTGCACAGTCCCACTCACCCATCACCCCATCCCATCCTACACAGTCCCACTCACCTATCACCCCATCCCATCCTACACCAAGTCCCACTCACCCATCATCCCGTCCCATCCTGCACCAAGTCCCACTCACCCATCATCCCGTCCCATCCTGCACAGTCCCACTCACCCATCATCCCGTCCCATCCTGCACCAAGTCCCACTCACCCATCATCCCGTCCCATCCTGCACAGTCCCACTCACCCATCACCCCATTCCATCCTACACCAAGTCCCACTCACCCATCCCGTCCCATCCCATCCTGCACAGTCCCACTCACCCATCACCCCATCCCATCCTACACAGTCTCACTCACCTATCACCCCATCCCATCTTACACCAAGTCCCACTCACCCATCATCCTGTCCCATCCTGCACCAAGTCCCACTCACCCATCATCCCGTCCCATCCTGCACAGTCCCACTCACCCATCATCCCGTCCCATCCTGCACCAAGTCCCACTCACCCATCATCCCGTCCCATCCTGCACAGTCCCACTCACCCAGCATCCCATCCCATACTGCACAGTCCCACTCACCCATCACCCCATCCCATCCTGCACAGTCCCACTCACCCATCACCCCATCCCATCCTGCACCAAGTCCCACTCACCCATCATCCCGTCCCATCCTTCACAGTCCCACTCAACCATCACCCCATCCCACCCTACACAGTCCCACTCACCCATCACCCCATCCCATCCTACACAGTCCCACTCACCCATCATCCCGTCCCATCCTTCACAGTCCCACTCAACCATCACCCCATCCCATCCTTCACAGTCCCACTCAACCATCACCCCATACCATCCCGCATAGTCCCACTCACCCAGCACCCATCACCCCATCCCATCCCGCACAGACCCACTCACCCATCACCCCATCCCATCCCGCACAGTCCCACTCAGCCAGCACCCCATCCCATCCTGCAAAGTCCCACTCACCCATCATCCCATCCCATCCTGCACTGTCCTACTCACCCATCACCCCATCCCATCCTGCACTGTCTCACTCACCCATCATCCCATCCCATTCTGCACTGTCCCACTCACCCATCACCCCGTCCTATCCTGCACAGTCCCACTTACCCAGCACACCATCCCATCCTGCACTGTCCCACTCACCCATCACCCCGTCCTATCCTGCACAGTCCCACTCACCCAGCACCCCATCCCATCCTACACCAAGTCCCACTCACCCATCACCCTGTCCTATCCTGCACAGTCCCACTCACCCAGCACCACATCCCATCCTACACCAAGTCCCTCTCACCCAGCACCCCATCCCATCCTGCACTGTCCCACTCACCCATCACCCTGTCCTATCCTGCACAGTCCCTCTCACCCAGCATCCCATCCCATCCTGCACTGTCCCACTCACCCATCACCCTGTCCTATCCTGCACAGTCCCACTCACCCAGCACCCCATTTCACCCTACACCAAGTCCCACTCACCCAGCACCCCATCCCATCCTGCGCAGTCCCACTCACCCATCACCCTTAAATGCCGACCTACATTGGCCCCCAGTCAACACCTCAATTTCAAATTTCTCAACCTCGTTTGTAAATTCCTCCATGGTTTCACTCCTCCTTATCTCTGTAACCTCCTCCAGCCCCTTCCCTCGTAAATTCTCCATTCTTCTGACTCTGGCTTCTTGTGCATCGCCCCTGATTTCGCCACACAATTTGTAGTCATGCCTTCAACCACCTAGGTCCTACCCTCTGTAATTCCATCTCTAAATACCTCCATCTCTCCATCTTGTTCTCCTCCTTTAAGACCCCTTCTTAAAAGCCACCTCATTGATCAAACTTTTGGTCACCCCTCATATTCTCTCCTGCTTTGGCTTGGCATCTGAATTTTTTTCTCATGCTTCTATGAAGTGCCTTGGGACATTTTTCTATACTAAATGTGCTATACACATGTAAGGCGGTGCTTCTGTTGTAACAGCTGTAGTTATAGTAACTGGATGCTCAAAGTCTCTATGGCACCAATCATGGGTTTCATGAGAAAATTCAGTTCTGTACTTGCTCCTTCACTGAGACCTCATCTGCAGAAGGCCATGAATATGCCACTTGCTCCATGGTACCCTGCATTTGATGCACCACTGTACATAAATGACAGCTGATGCAAGCTGTTAAAGGCAGTCTCAAAGGATGTACCAAAAGCTCTCTGCCCATTCATTAACGCACATCTGACGATAGATCTACTTGGATACCAATCTTTGCCCATTCCGTTGGCAAACAGTGTGGGCCCGCAGCCTGTGCAGATGTTTTTTCTTCCACATCTGTCATCTCCACTTTCTCCTCCTCACTTGTAAGTTGTACTTCACCCAATGCCCCCTCCTCTGATCTGCTAGTATTTATGTTGGTACTCGGGGCACGTGGAGAGCTTGATGCAATATATTGTTAGGTGCGTGGGGCCTTATTGCCACTTACCTCAGCCTCCTCATCTTGGGAAGAACCTAAAGAAGAAGAAAAGGAGTGAGTTTCACAATTCATCCACAAAGCTATGGTTTCCATAGATTATTGGATGAATTGTGAAACTCACTCCTTTTCAGGTAAGATCTTTCAATCTGACAACTTTAGTGCATCATGCAGTTGATTATTAAATGGAAATCATGCTGTGCGGATTTGGAAAGGGAGTCATAGTACAGAGCTTCATAACAAATAGATACTTGCTGGGTGGTGGCACTATAACTCTGTATTCACCCATGCCAATGCCTCCTATGGAATACCATCTAAACAGGGCAAGTGCCATCTCCTCATAGGTGGTGAGATGCTTGAGTAGAGCTGGCCTGTCTCCCATCCTGGTTCTCTTACAGTGGTTGTTGTGATAGTCTTCATCTGTAGGCAGAGCACATTTATGAAGATGTTAGAAAGTGGCTGAGTACACAAAACATCACCCTTGCATTTTGCCCATGTCTCTCCCTTGCCCGGAATCCTCCCTTTAGTTCATACAGTGTGTATTTCCTGCCACAACTCTTTTGTAGATGACCTGTGAAGAACTTTGTGCATGCAACTATTGTCCCCTACTAGCAATGCAGAATCCATGTAATGTAGGTGAGCAGAAAATGGGTACCTTTGGAGCTGGTCTCTCTGAGGGAGCTCAAAAGTTACAATGGGGTCATGCCTTATATACGGGAAGCGAATGCATGTCTGCAAAAGTGGCCACACTTATCCTTGCACTTCCTCTAATGCCACAGACAGCATTGACTTGCTCCGCCACCTCTGTCCAGCCAATTTGAGCCTGTGCTTTAACAGGCTGGTGACTTTCTGCCCTCAGAAATGGCATCCTCCTTCACCACAATTCCTGCAGCAAGACCTCCCAAGCAGGAGCCAGCCAATATGCCTCCCTCCTCAACCGGTGAGCTGCCTCGGAATGCCGGCTCGGTATGCATAGCTCGCTGGCTGCATGCAAATAATGCACAGGCCTCAAAATAACTCGGGCCTCATGCTCCCTGATGGCCCATTGTGCACCTAAATTTAAAAGCGGCCACACTGTGTGAGTATAACATGCACAGGACACCCCTTCAAAAGGACAGGTGAGACCAAAATCAGAAAATGAGTCTGTTCCCCCCCACAACAACAACAGCAACTTGCATTTATATAGCAGTTTTAATGTAGTAAAATGCCCCAAGGCACTTCACAGGAGCGATTATCAAACAAATTTGACACCAAGCCACATAAGGAGATATTAGGACAGGTGACCAAAATCTTCAATTCAATTCAATTCAATTCAATTTTATTTGCCGTATGTAACTAGTACTAGTACAAGTACAATGGAATGCTTACTCCCCGTAGGGACACGTCAGCTATTCTTACAGCGCCGTGTTCAGAAAGTCAATTCAATGGCATCCAGTGGCAGTGGGAGCACGATGTCCCTCAGCCGCTCTGTCCTTCTCGTCACCGCGGCCTCCTCCTCACTGTTGCCAGCTCCACGTGTGGTGGCCTGCTTCTCCCGCTCATGATCCGACCTCTAGCCACCATGCCCGGCTCCCCTCCTCCCAGTCGGAAGCTTGATCAAAGAGGTAGGTTTTAAGGAGCATCTTAAAGGAGGAGAGAGAAGCAAAGAGGCAGAGAGATTTAGGGAGGGAATTCCAGAGCTTAAGGCCTAGGCAGCGGAAGGCATGGCTGTAGAGGTGCCATAGTCATGCGTAGTGCAAACTTTTCCAGACTCATCTCCTACTCCAATTCATTCTTACCCGAGACTTCAGCACCATGGAATTCCTTGCATTCTTAGTCTTCCCTTTCTCTTACAATCTACTTGCTATATGTGCCTTCTCCACTCTGGAGGGTAGTGACCAGTTTACTCCATCCTTTCCAGCCTCCACATCAATGGACACCTGGCCATTCCATCATCTATTCTACCATCCATTTTTTACCATCTACCATCCAGGCGGTAGAAGCACCAACAGCTTCCCTTGTGACTCCCCATAATGTACTCACAGATTGGGTGGGTATTTTGTGACATGATATGTGGTAAGTGTAGCATCCTTGGGAGGAACATGTGACTTTGGACCTATGGTTTCCAAAGCTCTCCAACATTGGGGGTTTCCTCACGTCATATCTGGGTTTATTGTAGACTGACAGAGATTGATTGCTATGGTTAGACTACAACTCCATTATCATTGTATCATGTGACCATCAGGATGGTAGAAGGTAAACGAGTTGGGCCTTGGTCTTTTTTCATCTAGCAATTCCTAAGTCACATTGTCTTTAGTTCAAGAACACTTTTGTTGTGTATGTACCTTTAAGAGAGAACTGTTTTACAGCTCCTGTATACTGTAGTACCGGCAGTGACCACACCTGTATATAAAGCCGGAGCAGGCTTCTGTACTTCAGTCTTGAGACTACTCTACTCCAGTAAATACCTGTTGATTGTTAAGTTACAGCATCCGTGTAGTTCTTGGGGAAACATTCTATTTAAAGAATCACGGATCTAACAGTGGCGACGAGTGTCAATTCGAATCTACCTGCAACTCTGCATTTCCCTTCGAGGATTCGCGGTGGAAGAAAGTCGAGGCCAGAAACACGGGCGTCGACCACGAGCAACCGCCCAGTCATCCGGCAGAGAGTGAACATCGCAGGGGAGGCTGTGGAGAGCCGGGCTTGGTTCCCCAGCCACGACGATCAGCAACAGACTGACGACAGGTACAGCGCAGACCCTTCCCGGACAGCGGCGGCTGGATCCGACCCACGGCAGAGAAAAAGCCGAGCAGCGTCGACGGGGTAAGATAGAGGGTGAAGCGCACAGGGCGCAGCCGGGGGTTGAAAACCGAGCGGCGTCGAGGAAAAACAAAATGGAGAGAGAGAGGGTAAAGCAGCAGCCGGGTTCAGGACCGAGCGGCGGAAATGGGAAAGGCGCACACAAAAAAAAAATGCGCAGAGCACAGCCAGGGCTCAAGGGCTGAACAGTGTCCGTGGGGAGAAGAAGGGAGAGCGCGGGAGACGCCATTTTTAGAAGCCGCAGCGGAGAAGAAGGGCGAGCACGGGAAGAAAGGAAAGCGCGGGAGACACCATTTTGTGCCAGTGGAGAAAAAGGGAAAGCGCGGGAGACGCCATTTTTGACAGTTAAATCACACCCAGGGATGCCGAAGAGTGGCAGTATCTCTACGTTCGACAATGAAGTCGAAGATTAGGCGACATATGTGGAACGTATTGAGGTGTACTGCAGGGCGAATGAAGTGCCAGATGCTAGGAAAGCACTGGTTTTGTTAAATTCCATAGGTGCAAAAACTTATGGGTTACTGCGAAACCTAATAACCCCAGAGAAGCCTGTGGATAAGAATTTCGAAAGCATAGTAGAAATCCTACAGGACCAATTAAACCCCAAAATTCTGCTGATAGCAGAATGATCAAAGTTCCATAAAAGGAACCAACACAAAGACGAAAGCAATGCTGAGTACTTAACGGAACTGCGCAAGCTATCGAAACACTGCCAGTTTGGAGTGGGACTAGCAGATAAGTTAAGGGACAAGTTTGTGTGTGGGCTTCAAAGTGAAGGAACCCAGAAACGGCTTCTATCAGAAAAGGATCTTACGCTGGACAAGGCTTTCAGTATGGCAGTATCACACGAAGCAGCCGCAAAGGGCGCTGCAGAGATACAACGGAGACCGCAAGAATATGGCACCAATTAAATGTCCTATGGAACAGGGAAGTGTTATCGCTGCGGCAGAACAACACACGACCAGAAGGATTGTTGGTTCAAGGAACAAGTGTGCAGACAGTGTGGAAAAGCAGGACACATAGCAAGCGTCTGCAGGTCTGGGAAGAAAACCAACAGCAAGAAATCTCCACAGGAGAAGTACAAAAAGGTACACAAGGTGATGGACAGTAGTTCAGATCAACAGAAAAGTGACACAGACTTCGGAAGCAAGGAGCTGGGTTGTCTGAAACTACATAAGGTAACCAAAATGGAGGATCACCAGACTAGCTGGGTTACACTCAAGATAGACGGAGTCCAAGTGAAAATGGAATTGGACACAGGATCAGCCCTAACAGTCATAAACCAAAGAGACTACAAGCAGCTATTTTCACATATACCCTAGAAAGCTACAGAGATTGTCTTGAAGACGTACACGGGGCAAAAAGTCAACCCAAAGGGAAAGTAAGGGTGAAAGTGATATACAAAGGCCAGGAAATACGTAAAATGGACTTATATGTATTGCCAGATGGAGGACCACCACTGCTAGGACGTGAATGGATCCGGAAGATACAATTAGATTGGCATTCCATACAGGCACTGAAGGTTGAGGCCAAAAAGGATGACGACGTCACACCTGGACGACTGTCAAAAATGCTAACTGACGCAAAAGAAGTGTTCCAGGAGGGACTCGGAACATTAAAAGGCATAACAGCAATGATTAAAATAGAGGAAAATGCAAGCCCAAAGTTTCTTAAGGCCAGACCAGTGCCTTATGCAATCAGACCAGCCGTCGAAGCAGAGCTGGAAGGGTTGGAACGTTCAGGAGTACTGTCCAAAGTAGACTGGAGTGAGTGGGCTACACCCATCGTTCCTGTAATGAAGAGGTTGTTGAGTAATACGCCTGGGGAACCAAAGAAGGTCCGCATCTGTGGGGATTTTAAGGTGACAGTGAACCCAGTCCTTCACACGGTACAATATCCGCTTCCACGAATTGAGGATATTTTCGCCTCGCTATCTGGAGGTAAGCGCTTCACCAAAATTGATCTAGCCCAGGCGTACTTGCAAATGGAGGTAGAAGAAGCCTCTAAACAATACCTCACGATCAACACTCATAAAGGTCTCTATCAATACAACCGGCTGGTGTTCGGGGTAGCATCGGCTCCGGCCATTTGGCAAAGGGCGAAGGATCAAGTCCTGCAAGGGATTCCAGGGACCCAGTGTTATTTGGACGACATCCTGGTCACGGGCGAAAATGACAGTGATCACCTCGCCAACTTGGAGAAAGTGCTCACCAGATTAAAGGAATATGGGCTACGAGCTAATCGCCACAAGTGCGAGTTTTTCCAGAAGCAGATCTCATATTGTGGCCACGTCATCGATGAAGAGGGGTTACATAAGTCCCCAGAAAAGATTGAGGCAGTAGTCAAGGCTCCAGCACCGGAAAATGTGTCACAACTGAGGTCGTTCCTCGGGCTGGTAAAGTACTACCATAAGTTCTTACCAAATTTGTCCACGGTATTACACCCACTGAACACCCTACTGCAAACAGGGGTGCCATGGAAGTGGAATGACGAACGTAGACGAGCTTTCCAGAAGTGTAAAGAATTGATCACATCAAAAGAGGTGTTGGCCCATTTCAACCCAGCACTACCAATTCATTTGGCATGTGATGCATCACCCTATGTTGGAGAGGCCAGTAGCCTTTGCGTCTCGGTCACTAACCTCAGCCGAGCGGAACTACGCCCAGATTGACAGGGAGGCCCTCAACCTAGTATGGGGAGTAAAAAAATTCAACCACTATCTGCATGGGCAGAAGTTCACCTTGCTGACTGACCACCAACCACTTGTCTCCATCTTTAATCCTAAGAAGGGCGTTCCAGTGATGACTGCACAATGGTTACAAAGATGGTCCCTGTTTCTAGGGGCGAATCAATATGAAATAGAATATAAAGGCACGAAGCAGCATGGAAACGCTGATGGGCTATCACGCCTGCCACTGCCTACTGTGGAGGAAGCACCAGCAGTGGACCCTATCGAGATATTTTATTCATCAATAATTGAACGATTGCCAGTAACGAACGCGGATATAGAGAAGGAGACCTGCAATGATCCGACACTGTCTCGGGTATATGATTTGACGGTGAGGGGATGGCCAACACATGGCGACTCACTGTTGCCAGCATTCTCATCCAGAAGAGAACAGCTGTCAGTATGCCAGGGGACAGTGATGTGTGGATCCCGAGTGGTGATTCCACCCAAGTTAAGGGAGAGAGTGCTAAATGAGCTTCATGAAGGTCATCTAGGAGGGCTGAAAATGAAAAGCCTTGCTAGGGCTTATGTGTGGTGGCCGGGGATCGATCAACAAATCGAGGACCTAACCAAGAGCTGCTCAGGATGCCAGAAGGTCCAAAATGCACCACCACATGCCCCTCTACACCCATGGGAGTGGCCCTCCTCTCCATGGCAATGGGTGCATATTGATTTTGCTGGTCCATTCATGGACTCAATGTTCTTAATAGCAGTGGATGCTCACTCGAAATGGCCTGAGGTGATAAAAATGTCCTCAACCACTACAGAGAAAATGATTGCAGTCCTACGGACCATATTTGCCAGGAATGGCTTGCCAGAGCAGATTTGCTCTGATAATGGACCACAGTTTGTGTCCAAAGAGTTTCAAAAATTTATGAGAAGGAATGAGGTAATGCATTACACATCCGCCCCGTATCATCCAGCCACAAATGGATTGGCTGAAAGGTTCGTACAAGCCTTTAAAAAGGCAATAAAGGCCATGTGCGATGATGAAATTCCACTACAGCATAAGGTGGACAATTTCCTATTAGCCTACAGAAATGCGACACATGCAGTTACCAACCAGACCCCAGCCATGATGTTCTTTAACCAAAGGTTGAGATCTCGTCTGGATTTGCTCAGACCCAATGTGTGAAGAAATGTTGAGGATAAACAATTCCAGCACATCAACGAGAAGCCGACAAGGAGCTTCAATGTAGGACAACCAGTCTTGGCCCGTGACTACCGAACAGAGAAATGGCAACCCGGAACAATATGCACAAGGCAGGGGCCATTAATGTACACAGTGGATGTCGGGGAGAACATTGTGAGATGCCACGTCGATCAGATCTTAGTGTCACAGGAACGAGTCAACCCCATGTCTCGAGTACCTGGGGATGAACCCGACATACCGGTAGCATCTACCTCCGAACCAGTAGCAGTGGAAACCAATGAACTAACCGACGAAAAGGGGCCAGAATCGCCTCCGCACCAAGAACAAGAACCTCAGGAAAGGCGCTATCCCGAAAGGATCAGGAAGCCGCCCCAAAGACTGAATCTATAAATGGACTATTTTCAGTTAATGTTGCATGTTAAAAATGTTAATTGTTAAATGAATGTTATGGCACTGTTAATCTAAAAGGGGAGGAATTGTTGTGTATGTACCTTTAAGAGAGAACTGTTTTACAGCTCCTGTATACTGTAGTACCGGCAGTGACCACACCTGTATATAAAGCCGGAGCAGGCTTCTGTACTTCAGTCTTGAGACTACTCTACTCCAGTAAACACCTGTTGATTGTTAAGTTACAGCATCCGTGTAGTTCTTGGGGAAACATTCTATTTAAAGAATCACGGATCTAACACCTTTGATTAATCTTTCATGTTATCCAGTCATTTTTAACAGTCATCGATAGTACCAGAACTCAAACTCCCCCAGTCTTCCTACATCAGTGTTCAGGGTCTAATTTTCTTATCTTGCAGTTGACTACACATAACTTTTAAGTATTCTACTTCTTACCACCAGTTTAATTTTGCAGTTGCACAGGAACTCCTTCATGCTGTTAAAAGCCTCTTTAGCAATTGCTATTTTCTGTTTAACATTTTCATTGCTTCGTCCATCGAATGTTATTAGAACACCCAAGAAAACCATGTTATCTTCTTGCTCTATTTCTATATTGTTCACTATAAGATCAATTTTTGGGAGATCCTTTTCCTTTGTGATTAACTTTGACATTGTTTTCTTATCATTTGTTTTCAATCCATGTTTCAAACGCGTCTGATCTACCTCCTACAATCTTTAGGTTTTTTAAATCCAAGTTCAGCTTCACACAGCCACTACATCTTGATTTATCTGATTTTCAACCTTTGTGGCATCCTAAACATATGAACTTATGAAAATGACAGGCAGGAATAGACCAGCTGGTTCATTGAGCCTGTCCCATCATGACTAGCCGCTTCCTACTCCTTCCTCCAGCAGGCCTGAGGAGGACAAAAAAAAACAGAAAAAAAACCAACGCCAATAAAGGAAAAAAATCTGGAAAATTCCTCTCCAACCCCCCTCAGGCAATCAAAACCAGTCCAGGAGACCACATGGACCGTGCACATGTTAACTGTATGTCCACTTACCTTTTATATGATACAAAAAAGCTAAGAACTCAATACATAAAAAAAACATTTCCTTACCATTTGTATTCCTTTTTTTCATCAGCTTTCTTTTGTGCATATTAACTGCTATCCATATAGTTATTTCCAGTTTCTATACAAGGTTTTCACACATTCAAAATACAGAAGATTTTACTGCTATAAAATGTAAATGATCTTAAATTTAATAATAACAGCCAGTCCCTTTACAACTCACAGGCTGAGGATCTTAAATCCAGTGATAGCTGGATGGCAGAGCTGAGAGACTTGACAGTGAATTTTCACAACAGTGAGACTAGTCCCAACAGCTTAAGGCTTAAAAAGGGCAAATATTTATAAAAGTTCAATAAAGTTATTGTTGGAAGCACTGCTACTGAGATCAGAATCTGAGTTGAAGTCAATAACTTCTGCACATTTAATAACAAAAACTCAATTGGCCTATTGCTTGAATTAGATGCCAAAGTTTTCTTTTCCCTTTAAAAGGTTCACACATTATAGAGTCTCTCTGCAATGCTTCTAATTTAATGCCTTTGTCACTGTCTTTTTTCAGCATTAACGTCTAACCAGACTGCACTGGAGGCATTGTCCTGTGGGAACTGTAGACTTCATTCAGACTGAGCTGAGGTCTGAGTTTCAGGCTTCAATCTATAGAGCTTAGTTTAATTTATCTAGAATTTGGAAAAAAATGGGTCAATTTGATCATGTCGCCTGGCCTTAGGTCTCAGGGCCTATAACTGCAACTTCTTCTGTAGCAGCAGTGTTTATTTTTCTGGATGCATTCCAAGTACTTATTATACTGGTGTGCAAGGTGGCAAAGCTTCCATGAGGCAGGTTCATGTGCTGTACCTAATAGATTCTATGTTCGTTTTTTTTATTGGCTTGGATATAGCCATGAAAATTTACATATTTCATATAATCACTCGACTTCGCAAAGGCAGATTGTGATGATACGATGGAAGGTTGTTTTGATTCATTTAAAATTATTATGATGATTTGTTTAAATAATTCCATCAAGCAGCAGATCATGATGCCAATGGCCGTCAGCATGGTAACCTTTATGCAGAACAATGCACAGATCTTTGAGTTAGAACAAATGAGCAGCAAATGTCGCAACAAGTCAGTTCCCTGATGCTTCAGTTGGTGAGTGCCAGCTGCTCAGGGTGAAATTGAATCATGCAGCTCAGAAATATCCAAGGTTCAATCCCCAATCTATGTTGAGTTACCTGACCTTAACGAAGGAACAGTAGTGGTGCCACAATCAGCTTTAGCTCCCCAGAGCTACACTCCCAGGTCTCTCTGTTCCGCCACCCCCTCTAAAATTGTACCATTTAGTTTACAAAAGCAAAATACTGCGGATGCTGGAAATCTGAAATAAAAACAGAAAATGCTGGAAATACTCAGCAGGTCAGGCAGCATCTGTGGAGAGAGAAACAGAGTTAACGTTTCAGGTCGATGACCCTTCATCAGAACTGGAAAAAGATGGAGATGGAACAGGTTTTTAAGCAAGTGCAGGGGCAGAGAAAGGGGGGAGGGGAGGAAAGAACAAAAGGGAAGGTCTGTGATAGGATGGAAGGCAGGAGAGATTAAGAGACATTAAGAGATGGTGCAAGGCAAAAGGATATGGTAATGGGACAAGTTAAGAAACAAAAGATGGCTCTAGATGAAGTGTAAATGGCAGAATGAAAGACAACTGCCATGTGGGAGAGAGAAAAAATAGACCATTCAGTTTATATTGCCTCTCCTCATTCTTCCCACTAAAATGTATCACTTCACTCTGTCGATGTCCTCCTGAAGCCTATTACTGTCCTCATTGTTTACTACATTTCTGAGTTTCGTGTCATCTGTAAATGTTGAAATTATACCCTGTATACCCAGGTTCAGGTCATTAATACCTAATACCGTCCCCTGATAACCCACAGCGATAGCATTTTACCAATTTGTAACTTTTAAGACCAATCACTGTACCAAATAATATTATCTGAAACACAAAGTTCATCAGTGCCTTTCAGGCTGCAAGTTATAGCAGGAATTTAACTACTTGCAGACCACTCCTTCAATAGTAATGTCTTTAATCTTTTATCCTTTTTAGTTGAGATAATTGGAGACCAGCATTCATTTTTTTCCTTCACAAATCCTATGGTGTGAGAGTTTCTATTGTTTTATAGAGATTATTATGAGCAAAGATTTGTATATAAATTCTTAAGTACAATATGTGTGCAGTTGCAGTTATGCCCAAAACACTTAAATGATTTTCCACAGTTACACACACTTGTATAAGATTGTATATACAAGGCTTTGAGACTGAAGACTCAGCTGTCTAAATATATATTGTCAGTTGAGAATTGCACATAGAGTCATAGGGGGAGAAGTTCAGTATCATCCCGTTTGGGGCGTAAGTATCGGCCGGGCGCGAAATTTTGTGCCCGGCGCAAATTATCGCCACCTACTTGTAAATTGGCCTGCTTCGCCCCAGGAGGTGCTTGGAGCGCTAAAACAGGCGCTGCATGACTGTCTTAAGGTGCTAAGCCGGAGAAGCGAGACGCTACCACCGAGGGCGGGCGCAGCGCAGGTGCGGCCAGTTAGCGATTGCACGCAGACACACTGGCGCCGGTCAGCTCTTAAAGGGGAGGTTCGATCTTGGATTGCAGCCACACCCTGCGCATCGGAGCCCTGATTCTCGGTGTAGTGTCCGTGTGTTGATAAAGACACTGAAGACAGGAGTTGGTTCATAGGTGTTTACTAAGCAAAGCCTGGGGGGGGGTTCTAACGGATATACACAATATACAGGCTTATATAGCCCGAGTGGCCATTACCGGCATTACAGCACACCTGGGGCTCTTAAAGGCACATACACTACAATTCCTCCCCTTTTAGCTAACCAGTACATCATATTTTAAGTAATTATTAATTACATGTTATAAGAAAAATAATATACACATTGCTGTAGTTAATTAATTATAAGTCAGTCTCTCAGGAGGCTTCCTGACTCGGTCCGGATAACACCTCGGGGGTGTAGTAGTTTCTGGTGGTGTAGTAGGTTCTTTTGGCGAGGCTGATTCGGCTTGAATGCCAGTGTCGGGTTCATCGGGTTCCAGTATCACTGGATCGGAGGTAGATATGGGTATCTCTACTTCATCGTTAGACGTATAGAGTTGTGGTGTAGGCTGTCCCTTTTCGGATGACATTATGATTTGGTCAGCATGGCGCCTTATTATGCTTTCTCTGATGTCCACGGTATACATCAGTGGTCCTAGTCATGTGCAGATAGTTCCAGGCTGCCATTTCTCGGTACGGTAGTGCCGGGCCAAAACTTGTTGACCTATCTGGAAGGTTCTAGTTGGCCTTTCATTCATGCCTTGAAACTGCCGTTCTCCACGTCCCTTCTGATGTTGGGCTTGACCAAATCCAGCCGGCATCTTAGGTTTTTATTGAAGAACATCATGGCGGGAGTTTGGTTGGTAACCATATGTGTTGCATTCCTGTGTGCGAATAAGAAGTTATCCACCTTGTGCTGAAGTTTTATGTTTTCATTACCCATGGCCGTTATGGCCTTCTTGAAGGTCTGGACAAACCTTTCAGCCAATCCATTGGTGGCGGGATGGTGTGGGGCGGACGTGTAGTGCTTAACCCCATTGTTTTTTAAGAACTTCCTGAATTCTTCGGACACAAATTACGGTCCATTATCAGAACAGATCTGTTCCGGCAGCCCATTCCTGGCAAATATGGTCCTTAATACTGTGATGGTTTTTTCCGTGGTGGTGGAGGACATCTTTATTACCTCCGGCCACTTGGAGTGTGCATCAACCGCGATTAAGAACATTGAGTCCATAAATGGACCAGCAAAGCCGATGTGCACCCTTTGCCAGGGAGATGAGGGCCACTCCCATGGATGTAGAGGGGCTTGTGGTGGAGCGTTTTGGACCTTCTGGCATCCTAGGCAGCTCTTGGTCATTTCTTCGATGTCTCCATCGATACCTGGCCACCATACAAATGCCCTGGCTAGGTTCTTCATTTTCACTCCACCCAGATGCCCCTCGTGAAGCTCCTTTAGCAATTTATCCTGGAGTTTGGGTGGAATCACCACTCTGGATCCACACATCAAGGTTCCTCGGCACACTGACAGCTGTTCTCTTCTTTGCGAGAATGCTGGCAACAGTGGTTCGCCATGTGCTGGCCATCCCTTCACTGTTAAACCGTAGACCTGTGAGAGAGTCGGGTCATTTCTCGTCTCCCTTTCAATGGCAGAATTTGTTATTGGTAGACATTCCACTATGGTAGAGTGGAACATCTCTACTGGGTCTACTGTAGGTGCCTCTTCTACCGTTGGCAACGGTAGGCGCGATAAACCGTCAGCATTCCCATGCTGTTTTGATCCTTTGTATTCTATGTTGTATTGGTGTGCCCCTAGAAAAAGGGACCACCTCTGTAGCCTTTGCGCTGTCATAATGGGAACACCCTTTTTAGGGTTGAATATGGAGATGAGGGGTTGATGGTCAGTCAACAAGGTAAATTTTTGTCCGTGTAAGTAATGGTTGAATTTCTTCACCCCCCATACCAGGCTGAGTGCTTCCCTGTCGATTTGGGCATAGTTACGCTCAGCTGAGTTTAATGAGCGTGACGCAAAAGCTATCGGCCGTTCTGAGCCATCAGGGAATTTATGGGATAATACTGCTCCTATGCCGTAAGGGGATGCATCGCACGCCAGTCTGATTGGCAGTGATGGGTTGTAATGAGCCAAAACTTCTTCGGATGTGATTAAGTCTTTGCATTTATGGAAGGCATGTTTACAGCCTTCGTTCCATTTCCAAATCACTCCCGTTTGTAGAAGTTCATTAAGAGGGTGTAGAAGAGTTGATAAGTTCGGTAAAAATTTATGATAGTAATTTATTAATCCCAGGAACGACCTTAATTGTGAAACATTTTCAGGTGCTGGGGCTTTTATGACCGCTTCAATTTTTTCAGGTGACTTATGCAACCCCTCATTATTAATTATGCGGCCACAATATGATATCTGATTTTGGAAAAATTCGCACTTGGGGCGATTTGCTCGTAGGCCCCGTTCTTTCAGCCTAGTGAGTACCTGCTCCAAATTGGCAAGGTGCTCGTTGTCATTTTCTCCTGTTACAAGGATGTCGTCTAGGTGGCATTGAGTCCCCGGAATCCCTTGCAGGACTTGCTCCATAGCTCTTTGCCAGATAGCTGGAGCTGATGCTACTCCAAAAACCAGTCGATTGTACTGGTACAGGCCTTTGTGTGTGTTTATCGTGAAATACTTTTTAGAGGCCTCCTCAACCTCCATCTGTAGATATGCCTGTGCCAAGTCAATTTTGGTGAAACGTTTCCCTCCGGGTAGTGAGGCGAAAATATCTTCTACCCTCGGAAGAGGATATTGTACCGTGTGAAGGACCGGGTTTACAGTCACCTTGAAGTCTCCACAGATGCAAATTTTTCTCTGTTCTTCAGATTTATCATTATTCAATGCTTTTTTCATGACTGGAACAATGGGTGTTGCCCACTCGCTCCAATCTATTTTTGATAATACGCCTGCCTTTTCCAAATTCTCCAGCTCTGCCTTGACTGCTGGACGAATTGCGTATGGCACCGGTCTTGCCTTAAAAAATTTGGGAATTGCTGCATCTTCCACATTTATTGAGGCGGTGATGCCTTTCAAGGTTCCTAGTTTCTCCTGAAACACTTCTTTGGCGTTGGCCAAGATGTCTTTTAATCGTTCAGGTATGATGTCATCATTGTTTTTTTTCTTACTGGTCACCGTCAGTGCCTGAATGGAGTGCCAGTCTAAACGTATCTTTCTGATCCATTCACGTCCCAACAACGGTGGACCACCATCTTGTAGAACGTATAAATACAACTTTTGTATTTCTTTGCCGTTGTATACAACAGGCACCCTTATTTTTCCTTTGGGGTATACTTTCTGCCCCGTATATGTTTTTAAGATAATGGATGTGTCTTTTAGAGGTATATGCGAAAATAGCCTCTCGTAATCCCGTCGATTTATTACGGTTAGAGCTGATCCTGTATCTAGCTCCATTTTAACTGGGGACCCTGCTATCGTGAGGGTAACCCAAATGGTTTGGTAATCATCTTTGGCAAGTACATTATGTAATTTGAGACAGCTTAGTCTCTTGTTTTCGGAGTCACTATTGCTCTCCTGGTCTTCGGAGCTACTGTCCGCCATCATTTGTACCTTCCTGTACTTTCCTTTATTGATTTTTTTTTTCTGTCCGTGGATTTATTTTGTCCAGATCGGCATACCCGTGCAATGTGTCCAATTTTTCCGCATTGCCTGCATGCTTTGTCCTTGAACCAGCAGTCCTTCTGGTTATGGGTGGATCTGCCGCAGCGATAACATCTTTCGAAACCCTGTGTCATTTCATGGGTGCCGAAGTCCTGTGTCTTTTGTTGTATCTCTGCAGCTCCTCTTGCTGCTGCTTCGTATGATACAGCCATACTGAAAGCTTTGTCCAATGTTAAATCTTTTTCAGAAAGCAGCCTTTTTTGTGTTCCTTCACTTAAGAGACCGCAAACGAATTTGTCTCGAAGATAATGTGCTAGTCCTGCCCCGAATTGGTAGTACTTTGATAGCTTTCTTAATTCGGTTAGGTAATCAGCGTTACTTTCATTCTTGTGTTGATTTCTCTTGAAGAATTTGAATCGTTCCGCTATCAGCAGCGGTGTTGGGTTTAAGTGCTCCTGCAGGGTATCAACAATTTCTTTAAAATTCTTGTCCTTTGGTTTGGCTGGAGTGATTAAATTTCGTAACAGCCCGTATGCCTTTGCGCCCATTAGGTTCAGCAGTACTGAAGCTTTTTTTTCATCTTCTATTCCATTTGCAGTGCAATATACCTCTACTCTTTCCACGTATGTGGTCCAATCCTCTATTTCACTATCAAAAGCATCAATATTGCCAGACTTAGGCATTTCAGAAAAGATATGGTGCTTCCCGCGCTTTTCTTTCTTTTCTGCAGCAAAGATATGGTGCTTCCCGCGCTTTCCCGCCGCTGCTGCTGATGACAACGCTGTTTCCCGTTCTTTTTTTTATTTTTTATTTACAGTTGGAGACTTGTTCCCGCGGGACTTTCTCTCCAGGTCTGAACGCTGACCTGCTTGCCGCGCCGGCCGTCTCCCGAGTGTTCCCTCCCAGTCCGTTATTGCTTTCCTCCGATTTCGCTGCCTGTCTCAGCTGTAGAGCCAGCCGCTGGAGCCCCAGCCTGACGCCCAGGACGGATTAGCGCAGTACCTGACACCAGCTTGGCCCACTGGTGAAACCACAGCTTTTCTCACTTTCTTGAGTCTTCTGGACGCCCGAGGAATCGATGTCCTTGAGGTGCTGCCGAATTGCAGGTAAGTCCATTTCCACTTCGTCGCCACTGTAGTGTCCGTGTGTTGATAAAGACACTGAAGACAGGAGTTGGTTCATAGGTGTTTACTAAGCAAAGTCTGGGGAGGGTTCTAACGGATATACACAATATACAGGCTTATATAGCCCGAGTGGCCATTACCGGCATTACAGCACACCTGGGGCTCTTAAAGGCACATACACTACACTCGGCCTGCACAGACCTGCTACCACATTCTTAAGCGTAGGACCATGGAGAGGGCCAGGGAGCGAGCGCAGCGGTTCAGCGAGGGGGTCTTGGAGGTTCTGGTTGGCGCGGTGGAGTGCAGGCGATCTATCCTGTTCCCGGACAGTGGCAGGAGGCCGCTGCCCAATGACTATCGCAAAGTTTGGAGGGAAGTGGCTCACAGAGTGACGTCCAGCAGCATGGTGCCTAGGACCCTGTGCAATGCAGGAAGAAGTTCAACGACCTCACTCGGGTTGTCAGGGTGAGTGCCCTTTTCAGAATCCTCTTCATCCCTGCATGTCGACCTCACTTTATGGCCAAAGGGTCCTGAAAGTCCCAATGCCCAGCCCTCATCCAACACCTATGGCCCTTTCAGGAAACTCACACGCACATTCAGCACTTTACACACTGTAAGGGCTAATCGACCATGGGAGGCAGTGCAGCCAAGATCAGGGCTTCACACTGTAAGGGCTATTCCACCATGGGAGACAGTGCAGCCAAGATCAGGGCTTCACACTGTAAGGGCTATTCCACCATGGGAGGCAGTGCAGCCAAGATCAGGGCTTCACACTGTAAGGGCTATTCCACCATGGGAGGCAGTGCAGCCTAGATCAGGGCTGCACACTGTACTCAGAGCCCGTCCTTTCTCTTGCAAGGCAAGCTGGTGCATAACAGGAGGCAGCAGCAACGGACCGGGGGAGGCCAGCCTCACCTTCAAGCCCTCACCGATCTGGAGCAGTGAGTCCAGCGGATTATGGCAGGCCGGATGATTGGTCCTGTCGCCACTGGAGATGCCGACCCTGTTCTGGACAGCAATGGTAAGGTCATCACCTTTTTGACCTCTCTCCTTCCACTTGTGCCTCACACCAGCATCCCTTGCAACTATCGAACCAATACAGTACATTGCAGCACTCATGCCTCCCTCGCTGCCACTCTGTCCTCATGCTAAAGCCACTTGTACCTCCCTGCATTCGCCAGGTGAGGAGGCGGGCCCTCAAGCTGCCACTGTGAGTGACTCTGAAGGTGACGACAAGGAGGAAGCTGGACCATCAATGCCACCCTCAGCCGATGCAGCCCATGGCCATAATGGGGACACGTCTTCCCCGGAGCGGAGCAGGGGGGGAATGGTCTGAGGAGGGTGAAGCTCCGGGGACCAGCGGGCTGCAACAACGCGGGGTGGGGTAGGGAAACTCGGCGGCCTTCTCCCCGGAGGGAGAGTCTAGCCTCGAGTCCTGCTACAGTGAGCACAGAAGAGGTGCGGCTCCTCGCTGAAATGAGCGCCCAGGCGGAGCACAGTCACACTGAGCTCATGGCTACAGCGGCAAGGATGCCCGAATCCATTGAATCACTGGCAAGGAGTGTCCAGGACTTCGGAGCAGCACAGTCAAGGAGTCTCCAGGACTTCGGCGCAGCACAGGCGGCTGCCACGCAAGTGCTTAGTGCTGCAATGCAGTTAGTGGCTGGTCTCATGCAGACGCAGATTGAGGCCACACGAGCACTGACTGCTGCCACCCTCGCTGGATCAGGCATGAATCGCCGGGGCCCTCGCTGCGCCACAGCAGGCCAGCAGTCTGTGCTTCAGCAGATTGCTCCGCATGCTGCAGTGCTGCCCCGTGGGAGTGCCAGTGTGTCGTCCGAACAGGGAGTTGCTGTCCTCTGTCAGGATGACAGCATTCCTGCTGCCAACACTGTCACTTCTCCACTGCAGCTGCCACCACCTGTAGGACAAACGGCTGCCGCCCATGCAGCGTTGGAGCAGTCAGCAGCTGGGCCCTCCAGGCCCAGAGCTGGTCCAGGCTGCCCCTCAAGGGCATCTGCAGTCTCAGTTTCTGACACTCAGCAGTCTTCCCCCAGCCTTGCTGCAGCCACTGGGGTCCCATTGCGGAGGAGCTGCAGGGTGGGAAGGGGCGAATCTCGTAAGCGAAACAGATCACCCTCGAAGAGCAAGAAGTAGGAGTTGTGGCAAAGTGTTGTTAAATGTTTTATTGAAGGCCGAGGATCCTGGTCATTTTTTGGTTACTGTTTTGTTCATTGTCTCCAGGTTGTGAGAGCCAGTTATGTGAGTGACTGCATTTTTTGGGGTTTCTCTCCATTACAGGAAACTTTTGATTTACCGGCACCTAAATAACTGGAAATCTCGGTTAACCAGCAAAGTTCAGGAGTAGGTTCATACTTCATATTACTTGCCTTCCTCCATCTGTTGCTGTGCAAGGGTATGGCTGCAGCTCTTGCTAAGCTACAGAGATGCTTGTAACTTGTGGCCATTGTTCTGAACCTGTTGCTAAGCAACAGGGTTTGTTGCTTTATACGGAGCTCTCAGCTCTCGTATCTTTTACTATAGCGCTCGGTGATCCAGAATTTCTGATGAACCGGCACCACGTCGGTCCCGCCGGTGCCGGATAAAAAAAAGTTTCCTGTACTTTGTCATGCGGGAAGGGCACACAGTTTCTTAAATAAAGAAGTGTCTTTATTCAGAATGTGCATGTTTGCTCTTTGAACTATTTGTTGCCTTGACCGGCTTAGGGGTTGCGGCACGGTTCCATTCATGTTCTTTGAATGGCAGAAGCCATTCCCTCAGAGGGGGCCTAGAACCGACTTGCTATAAGCTGCTGTCAGACGGCCCTTGCACTTTGTGCCTCCCTCCCGTCTTGGTGCTGCTGCTCCTACTCCTCCTCCTCCTCCTGCTCCTCCTCTGCTGGTGCTCCAATGTCTGGTGGCAGTGGCTGAGTCCTGAGGATTGCCAGGTTATGCAGCATGCAGCACACAAAAATGAAATGGGAGACTCACTCAGGTGAGTACTGAAGGGCTCCTCCGGAATGGTCCAGACAGCAGAACCGTTGCTTGAGCATGCCGATTGTGTGCTCAATGATGTTCCTGGTCGCTTGATGGCTCTCATTGTATCGTTCTTCAGCAGGGGTGCTGGGTGAACGGAGCGGGGTCATCAGCCAGGTGAACAGAGGATAGCCCTTGTCCCCGAGAAGCCAGCCTCCTGGGTGAGCCGGGGCCTCGAAAAGGTCTGCCACAGAAATCTGGCGCAGGATGAAGGCGTCGTGGCTGATGCCTGGAAAGCAGACATTGACAGCGACTATCAGCTGTCTGTGGTCACAGACCAACTGGACGTTCAATGAATGGAACCCCTTCCAGTTGCGGTATTCCTCGGCATTCTCTTGCGGTGCCCACAAAGCCACATGCGTGCAGTCAATGGCGCCCTGGACCATGGGAAAGCCCGCTATTCTTGCAAATCCCATTGCGCGCTCTTGCTGCTTGTCCGGGGTCATGGGGAAGGAGATGTGCTGACGTCTTCTTTTAAAGAGGGCATTCGTGACTTGACGGATGCAGCAATGCACTGCATACTGGGAGATATTGGCAATGTCCCCAGTAGTGGATTGAAAGGAGCCGGTGGCATAGAAGTTGAGAGCCACTGTGACCTTCACTACCACCAACAGAGACGTCCTGCTCCTCAGTTGAGGCTGCAGATCTGGCTGAAGCAGGTGGCAGAGCTCAGTGACCACCTCCTTGCTGAATCGCAGCCTCCGACAACACTGCTGCTCAGACATATTGAGGTATGAGAACTGTTGTCGGAAAACCCTGGGACGGTAGGGTCTCGTGTACCGACACCTGTTGGCCCTCCTCCCTCTGGCCATGATTGGCACTCTCTCTCTGCGTCTCTGTGCCCTCTCAATGTAATGGAGAAGCCCAATGTTCCCACCCATTGCAGCCCCCATAGTATGTGGCCACTCAAGGTTATGCCAGTGAAAAAGCAAACCAAGTACCAAGTTCTGGTCAGGAGCCAGAAGTACCTCAGCGAGCGCTGACTCAATGCAGAAAGCTCTCTCCCTTTGTCTCTCTGCAAATCTCTCTCTCACAGAAGGAGTCGTCTAAAAATGGCTACCACAAAGAAGCCAGGAAGAACCCCCTTTAAATAGCGCCCCCCCCAGCCCCACAGCGACTGGGAACCGTTCCAGTCAACCAGTCGCTGGGAGCGACAGACGGAAAGGAGGGGGGCGCCACTGAATTTCCGGTTCCGGGTGCCCCAAGGGCATTGCACCATGAAATGACGTCAGGATCTGCGTGCGCAGCTGAGCGGGCATTGCGGTTTAGCGCCGCCGCTAAATGTCCGCTCAATTTCACGAGAGGCGCAGGTCTCGCCACGCCCGGGCACTAGCTGGCTCGTGCCCTACTTATCGCCCTCTTAAGGCACTAACGGGTGGCGCAACCAACTGAATTTCTCCCCCATAGAGTTATACAGCACAGAAAGAGGACCTTCGGCCCATCGTGTCTGCACCGGCCATCCAGCCCTATCTATTCTAATCCCATTTTCCAGCAATTGGTCCATAACCTTGTATGCTATGATGTTTCAAGTGATCACTTAAATGCTTCTTGAACGTTGTGAGGGTTCCTGCTTCTACCACCCTTACAGGCAGTGAGTTCCAGATTCCAACCACCCTCTGGGTGAAAAAGTTTTTCCTCAAATCCCCTCTAAACCTCCTGCCACTTACCTTGAAACTATGCCCACTGGCTATTGATCATTCTGCTAAGGGAAAAAGTTCCTTTCTATCTACCCTATCTATGCCCCTCATAATTTTGTACACCTCAATCAGGTCCTCCCTCTGCTCTAAGGAAAACAACCCCAGCCTGTCCAGTCTCTCTTCATAGCTGAAATGCTCCAGCCCAAGTAACATCCTGGTGAATCTCCTCTGCACCCTCTCCAATGCAATCACATCCTTCCTATAGTGTGGCAACCAGAACTGCACACAGTATTCCCGCTGTGGCCTAACTAGCGTTTTGTACAGCTCCATCATAACCTCCCTGCTCTTATATTCTATGCCTCGGCTAATGAAGGCAAGTATCCCATATGCCTTCTTAACCACCTTATCTACTTGTCCTGCTGCCTTCAGGGATCTATGTACATGCACACCAAGGTCCCGCTGATCCTCTGTCCTTCCTAGGGTCCTACCATTCATTGTGTATTCCCTTGCCTTGTTTGTCCTCCCAAAATGCATCACCTCACACTTTTCAGGGTTAAATTCCATTTGCCACTGTTCTGCCCATCTGACCAACCCGTCTATATCGTCCTGTAGCCTGAGGCTTCCCTCCTCGCTGTTTAGCACTCCACCAATTTTCATGTCATCTGCAAACTTACTGATCATACCTCCTACATTCATATCTAAATCATTAATGTACACTACAAACAGCAAGGGACCCAGCACCGATCCCTGTGGTACACCACTGGACACAGGCTTCCTGTCACAAAAACAACCTTCGACCATCATCCTCTGCCTCCTGCCACTAAGCCAATTTTGGATCCAATGTGTCAAATTGACCTGGATCCCATGGGCTCTTACCTTCTTGACCAGTCTCCCATGTGGGAATTTGTCAAAAGCCTACATCAACTAGATGTAGGCTGCACTACCCTCATCCACACACCGAGTCACCCCCTCGAAAAATTCAATCAAATTGGTTAGACATGATCTCCCCCTGACAAAGCCATGCTGACTATCCTTGATTAATCCTTGCCTCTCCAAGTGGAGACTAATTCTGTCCCTCAGAACTTTTTCTAATAATTTCCCTACCACTGATGTTAGGCTCACAGGCCTGTAATTCCCTGGTTTATCCCTACTACCCTTCTTGAATAATGGTACTACGTCAGCTGTCCTCCAGTCCTCTGGCACCTCCTCCCTCTCAATGCTAATTTGTTCAAGTATATCACAATCCCCCTGCCTGATTTCTACGCCTGCATCATTCTTCTCCATAGTGAACACAGATGCAAAATATTAATTTAAAACCTCACCTACACCTTCCGGCTCTACACATAGATCTAATGGGCCCTACTCTTTCCTTGGTTATCCTCTTGCCCTTAATATACTTATAAAACACCTTGGGATTTTCCTTTATTTTGTCCGCCAGTGTTTTTTCAGGCCCCCTCTTCGCTCTCCTAATTTCTTTTTTAAGTACCTCTCTGCACTTTCTATACTCCTCTAGGACTTCCACTGTTTTTAGTCCTTTGTATCTGCCAAAAGCCTCCCTTTTTTTCCTAATCCATCCTTATATATCCCTTGACATCCAGGGTTCCCTGGACTTGTCAGTCCCACCCTTGACCTTTACGGGAACATGTTGGTGCTGTACTCTCGCTATTTCCTTTCTGAATGACTCCCACTGCTCTGATGTGGATTTTCCTACAAGTGGCTGACCCCAGCCCACTTTGGCCAGATCCTGCCTTATCATATTAAAATCGGCCTTCCCCCAATTTAGAACCTTTATTTCCAGTCCATCTTTGTCCTTTTCTGTTGTGTCTGTGTATAATAAGACACAGACTGCAGGAGAACGGTACAACAGGTGTTTACTCAACTTGGCTCACACTGGAACTGCTCTGTGCAGATTACTACTCAGTGCTATATACAGGTGTGGTCACTGCCGGTACTGCAGTATACATGAGCTGTAAAAGATAGTTCCCCCTTAAAGGTATATACATTAGAATTCCTCCCCTTTTAGATTAACAGTACCATAACACTCATTTAACAATTAAATATCAAACTAATTACAATTAACACTTTTAACATGCAACATTAGCTGAAAATAGTCTATTTATATATTCAGTCTTTGGGGAGGCTTCCTGATCCTTTCTGGATAGCGCCTTTCCCGAGTGTCTTGCTCTTGGTGCGGAGGCGATTCTGGCCCCCTGTCGTCGGTTGGTGCATCAGCTTCTGATGCTACTGTTTCTGGGGTAGATGCGACCTGTACGTCGGGTTCATCACCAGGTATGTATGGGCGAGGCATGGGGTTGACTTGTTCCTGTGACTCTAGGATCTGGTCAGCATGGCATCTCACGATGCTCTCCCCAACGTCCACTGTGTACATTAGTGGGCCCTGCCTTGTGCATATCGTTCCTGGCTGCCATTTTTCTGTTCGGTAGTCGCGGGCCAAGACTGGTTGCCCTACATTGAAGCTCCTTGTTGGCTTCTCATGGATGTGCTGGAATTGCTTACTCTCAACATCTCTTCGTACGTTTGGTCTGAGCAAATCCAGGCGAGATCTTAACCTTCGGTTAAAGAACATCATGGCTGGGGCCTGGTTGGTGACTGCATGTGTCGCATTCCGGTAGGCGAACAGGAAATTGTCCACCTTGTGCTGCAGCGGAATGTTGTCATTGTACATAGCCTTTATTGCCTTCTTAAAGGTTTGTACGAACCGCTCAGCCAATCCATTTGTGGCTGGATGATACGGGGCGGATGTGTAATGCCTTACCCCATTCTTTTTCAAGAACCTCCGGAACTCTTCGGACACAAACTGTGGGCCGTTGTCGGAGCAAATCTGTTCTGGCAAGCCATTCCTGGCAAAAATGGTCCGTAGGACTGCAATAGTTTTCTCCGTGGTGGTGGAGGACATTTTGATGACCTCAGGCCATTTCGAGTGCGCATCCACGGCTATTAAAAACAATGAGTCCATGAATGGACCAGCAAATTCAATATGCACCCGTTACCATGGAGATGAGGGCCACTCCCATGGGTGTAGAGGGGCCTGTGGTGGTGCATTTTGGACTTTCTGGCATCCTGAGCAGCTCTTGGTCAGGTCCTCGATTTGTTTATCGATTCCCGGCCACCACACATAAGCCCTGGCTAGGCTTTTCATTTTTACCCCTCCCAGATGACCCTCATGAAGCTCATTGAGCACTCTATCCCTTAACTTGGGTGGAATTACCACTCGGGATCCACACATCAAGGTCCCCTGGCACACTGACAGCTGTTCTCTCCTTGTCGAGAATGCTGGCAACAGTGAGTCGTCATGTGCTGGCCATCCCTTCACCGTCAAATCATATACCCGAGACAGTGTCGGGTCATTTCGGGTTTCCTTTTCGATACAAGCGTTAGTTACCGGTAGGTATTCAACTTTAGTCGAATGGAATATTTCGACAGGATCCACTGCTGGTGCTTCCTCCGCAGTAGGCAGTGGCAGGCGTGATAGCCCATCAGCATTTCCATGCTGTTTCGTGCCCTTATATTCAATCTCATAGTGGTGCGCCCCTAGAAAAAGTGACCATCTTTGTCGTCGTTGCGCAGTCATCACCGGAACGCCCTTCTTTGGATTAAAAATGGAGACAAGAGGCTGGTGATCAGTCAGCAAGGTGAATTTCTGCCCGTGCAGATAGTGATTGAACTTTTTCACTCCCCACACTAGGCTGAGGGCCTCCCTGTCAATCTGGGCGTAGTTACGCTCGGCTGAGGTTAGTGATCGTGACGCAAAGCCTCTCTGAGCTGTCTGAGAATTTGTGCGACAGCACCGCTCCAATGCCGTAGGGTGACGCATCACATGCCAACCGAATTGGTAATGCCGGGTTGTAATGAGCCAATACCTCTTTCGATGTGATTAGTGTTTTGCTCTTCTGGAAAGCTCGTCTACATTCGTCACTCCACTTCCATGGCACCCCAGTTTGCAGTAGAGTGTTCAGTGGGTGTAGTATTGTAGACAAATTTGGCAAGAACTTATGGTAGTAGTTTGCCAGCCCGAGGAACGACCTCAGTTGTGACACATTTTCCAGTGCTGGAGCCTTGACTGCTGCCTCAATCTTCTCTGGGGACTTATGCAACCCCTCTTTATCGATAACGTGGCCACAATACGAGATCTGTTTTCTAAAAAACTCACATTTGGGGCGGTTAGCTCGGAGCCCATATTCCTGCAATCTAGTGAGCACCTGCTCCAGGTTGGCAAGGTGATCACTGTCATTTTCGCCCGTGACAAGGATGTCGTCCAAATAGCACTGGGTCCCTGGGATCGCTTGTAGGACTTGTTCCATTGCCCTCTGCCAAATAGCCGGAGCTGATGCTACCCCGAATACCAGCCGGTTGTATTGGTAGAGACCTTTATGGGTGTTGATTGTGAGGTTTTTTTTGATGCTTCTTCAACTCCATTTGCAGATACGCCTGGGCCAGATCAATCTTAGTGAAGTGTTTCCCTCCAGATAGCGAGGCGAAAATATCTTCAATCCGCGGAAGTGGATATTGTACGGTGTGAAGGACCGGGTTCACTGTTACCTTAAAGTCCCCACAGATGCGAACCTTCCTTGGTTCCCCAGGCGTGCTGCTCAACGACTTTTTCATCACAGGGATGATGGGTGTAGCCCACTCGCTCTAGTCTACCTTGGACAGTACACCTGAATGTTCTAGACTCTCCAGCTCTGCTTCGATGGCTGGGCGGATCGCATAAGGTACCGGTCTGGCCTTAAAAAATTTTGGGCTTGCGTTCTCTTCAATTTTAATCGTCGCTGTCATGCCTTTTACTGTTCCGAGTCCTTGCTGGAACACTTCTTTTGCGTCAGTTAGGATCTTTGACAGTCGCCCAGGTGTGACGTCATCATCCTTTTTCTCAGCCACAGTCAGTGCCTGTATGGAATGCCAATCCAGTTGTATTTTCCGGATCCATTCACGTCCCAGTAATGGTGGTCCTCCATCTTGCAATACATACAGGTCTAGTTTTGGTGTTTCCTTACCGTTATATATAACGGTCACCCTTATTTTTCCTTTGGGATAGACTTTTTGCCCCGTGTACGTCTTCAAAATAATTTTTGTGTCTCTCAAGGGTATGTGTGAGAATAGCCGCTCGTAGTCCCGTCGGTTTATGACTGTTAGGGCTGATCCTGTGTCCAATTCCATCTTTACCTGGACTCCTGCTATCTTGAGAGTGACCCAAATGGTTCGGTGATCCTCCGTTGTGATCACATTATGTAGTTTCAGACAACTCAGTTCCCTGCTTTCGGAGTCGTTATCACTCTTTTGTTCGTCTGAACTATTCTCCGTCATCTTATGTACCTTCTTGTACTTTTCTTTGGTAGGTTTCTTATTGCTGGTTTTCTTTCCCGACCTGCAGACTCGTGCTATGTGTCCTACTTTTCCACACTGTCTGCACACTTTGTCTTTGAACCAGCAATCATTCTGGTTGTGTGTTGTTCTGCCGCAGTGATAGCACTTCTCTGTTCTATATGACATTTCGTTTGTGCCATATTCTTGCGGTCTCTGTTGTATCTCTGCAGCGCCCCATGCTGTTGCTTCATATGATACCGCAATGCTGAAAGCCTTTTCCAGCATAAGGTCCTTTTCAGATAAAAGCCATTTCTGGGTTCCTTCACTTTGAAGCCCACACACAAACTTGTCCCTTAAGGTATCTGCCAGTCCCGCTCCAAACTGGCAGTGTTTCGATAGTTTGCGCAGTTCTGTGAAATAATCAGCATTGCTTTCATCCTTATGCTGGTTCCGTTTGTGAAACTTGAATCTTTCTGCTATCAGCAGCGGTGTGGGGTTTAAATGTTCCTGTAGTATCGTTACTATGTCTTCAAAACTCTTTTCCATTGGCTTCGTTGGGGTTTCTAGATTTTGTAATAAACCATACGTCTTTGCACCCATTAAATTTAACAATACCGACACTTTCCTGTCATCTGACACCTCATTTGCCTTGCAGTATACCTCTATTCATTTGACATATGTAGTCCAATCTTCGACTTCATTGTCAATTGCGGTGATACTGCCACTCTTCGGCATTTTGGGTGTGGTTTAAAATGGCGTGTCCCAATGGCTTAAAATGGCATCTCCCGCTCTTTCCTTCCTCCCCCGCTGCTGCCAACACCGCTCCCGGCGGTTCTCGTGGCAATGGCGGCGCCCTGTAGATTTTGCGCGCTTCTCCTGCGCTGCTGCCAATGCCGCTCTCGGCGGTCCTCGTGGCAATGGCGGCACCTCGCGGGTTTCTGCACGTCTCTCTGTCCCTCTCTTAGACGCTGCTCGGCCCCTGAACACCGGCTGCGCCCTGTGCACTCTGCCCTCTCTCTCTCTCCCCCGTCGACGCTGCTCAGCCCTTTGCTGTGCCGCTCGGTCGGGCTCTAGCCCGCCGCTGTCCGGGAAGGGTCTGCGCACTACCTGTTGCCAGCCCGTTTCGCTGGACCACCTCGACTGGAAAGCCAAGCCTGGCTCTCGACAGCCTCCCCCGCAATTCTCGAGTCTCTGCTGGATGACTGGGCGGTTGCCCGTGGTCGACGCCCGAGTCTCTGGCCTTGACCTCCAATCTACTGATCTCCAGGAACGAATCCCCGGGAGGTGATGCAGAGTTGCAGGTAGGTTCGAACTTGCCTCGTCGCCAATGTTGTGTCTGTGTATAATAAGACACAGACTGCAGGAGAATGGTACAACAGGTGTTTACTCAACGTGGCTCACACTGGAACTGCTCTGTACAGATTACTACTCAGTGCTATATACAGGTGTGGTCACTGCCGGTACTGCAGTATACATGAGCTGTAAAAGATAGTTCCCCCCTTAAAGTTATATACATTACATTTTCCATGACTACCTTAAATCTCAACGAATTATGGTCACTGTCACCAAAATGCTCTCCTACTGACACTCCTACCACTTGCCCGGCTACATTCCTTAGAATTAGGTCCAGTACCGCCCCCTCTTTTGTCGGATTTTCTACATGCTGGCTCAAAAAGCTCTCCTGGATGCACTTTAAGAATTCCGCACCCTCTAAACCTTTCACACTCTGACTATCCCAGTTAATATTGGGGAAGTTGAAATCCCCTACTATTATTACCCTATTAATTCTACACTTCCCTGAGATTTGCCTACATGTCCGTTCCTCTATCTACACCTGACTGTTTGGGGGCCTATTGTACACTCCCAGCAAAGTGCTTGCCCCCTTTTTGTTTTTAAGTTCTACCAATATGGCCTAATTAGAGGAACCTGCTAAAATATCATCCCTCCTTACTGCAGTAATTGACTCCTTGATTAATATTGTGACACCCCCTCCTCTTTTACACCCTCCTCTGTCTCACTTGAAGATTCTATACCCCAGAATATTGAGCTGCCAGTCCTGCCCCTCCCTCAGCCATGTCTCTGTGATAGCAACAATATCTTACACCCATATGTTCATCAACACCTTCAATTCATCAGCCTTACTCGCAAGACTCCTTGCATTAAAATAAATGCCACCCAGCCTTGCCATACTCCCTTGTGCCATTACATATTTGCTCTGCCTTCCAGACTGACTTGTTTTTTCCTCTATATTTGGCTGTGCATCGCCCCCTACTATTGCTCCACTCCGTATCCCATCCCCCTGCCAAGTTAGTTTGAACCCACCATAACAGCACTAGTAAACCTCCCCGCAAGGATGTTGGTCCCGTTCTGGTTCAGGTGCAACCCATCCAACTTGTACAGGTCCCACCTTCCCCAGAAAGAGACCCAGTGATCCAGAAAACTTAAGCCCTCCCTCCTGCACCAGCTCTTTAGCCACGCATTCATCTGCTCTATCCTTCTATTCCTATACTCACTAGCACGTGGCACCAGGAGTATTCCAGAGATTACAACCTTTGAGGTCCTGCTTTTTAATCTGCTACCTAGCTCCCTAAATTCTTGTTGCAGGTCCTCATCCCTCTTTCTACCTATGTCGTTGGTGCCAATGTGAACCACGACCTCTGACTGTTCACCCTCCCCCTTCAGAATGCCCTGCAGCCGTTCAGTGACATCCTTGACCCTGACACCAGGGAGGCAACATAATATCCTGGAGTCACGTCTGCGGCCACAGAAACGCCTGTCTCCACCCCTCACTATTGAGTCTCCTACCACTATTGCCCTTCCACTCTTACTCCTCCCCACTTGTGCAGCTGAGCCACCCACAGTGCCATGAACTTGGCTCTGGCTGCACTCCCCAGAGGAACCATCACTTTCACTGTTTTCCAACACAGAAAAACGTTTGTTGAGTGAGATGCACTCTGGGGCTTTCCTGACTACCTGCCTGCCCCCGCTTCTTCTGACTGGTGGTCTCCCATTCCCTCTCTGACTGCACTTTCTTAAGCTGCGGGGTGACCACATCTAAAAACGTGCTATCCACGTAACTCTCAGCCTCGCGGATACACCGCAGTGCCTCCAGCTGACGCTCGAGCTCCGAAAACCGGACCTCAAGTTGGCCAAACCGTTGGCACTTACTGCATATGTTGTTATCCTGACTGCAAGAAGCGTCTAGGAATTCCCATATGCTACAGGCCATGCAACGCACGGGACTGAGGTCCCCTGCCATACTTTTAATTAAAAAACTCTTACCTCAAATTTAAACTCTCAGATTCCCACACTCCTGAACTACCTTAACTATGAACTACCTTAAAAGAAATAAACTTAAAATTGAAGAAAAGAAAGCACTCACCCACTACTCACCAATCAGCTTCTTCCTCTGCACCGGCGTCACTTTCTGTACTGTGACGCCAGTCTCGAATTCTGCCGCCGTTCCTGCTGCTGCCGCTGCTTGACTGGACCTGAAAATCACCGACCTTTATTTTCTCCCACAGCCGCTGCTCCCTCGCAGGTCCGCCGCTCCCGCTGCTGCTGCCGCTCTGTTTACTCTCAGAATCTCCCGCCCTGTTTACTCACAGAATCTCCCGGCCTGTTTACTCACAGAATCTCCCGCTCTTTATACTCACAGGCTCTCCCGCTCTGTTTACTCTCAGAATCTCCCGCCTTGTTTATTCACACAATCTCCCGCTCTGTTTACTCACAGAATCTCCCACTCTTTATACTCACAGAATCGCCCGCTCTGTTTACTCACAGAATCGCCTTCTCTGTTTACTCACAGAATCTCCCGCTCTTTATACTCACAGAATCGCCCGCTCTGTTTACTCACAGAATCGCCTTCTCTGTTTACTCACAGAATCTCCCGCTCTTTATACTCACAGAATTGCCCGCTCTGTTTACTCACAGAATCGCCCGCTCTGTTTACTCACAGAATCACCCGCTGTTTACTCACAGAATCTCCCGCTCTGTTTACTCACAGAATCACCCGCTGTTTACTCACAGAATCGCCCGCTCTGTTTACTCTCAGAATCGCCCGCTCTGTTTACTCTCAGAATCGCCCGCTCTGTTTACTCTCAGAATCGCCCGCTCTGTTTACTCTCAGAATCGCCCGCTGTTTACTCACAGAATCTCCCTCTTTTTATACTCACAGAATCATCTGCTCTGTTTACTCACCTAAGTCATATTTCTAAACTGAGAGTTACGTGATAAAGGTGGTTACCCCGCAGCTTAAGAGTATGCAGAGAGAGAATGGGTGACCGCCAGACAGAAGAGGAGGACCAGGCAGGTAGTGCAGGAGTTCCCGGAGAGCATAATGTTTCCGTTATTGCCACATCATATTGCCACGCGGCTAATTATGCTTGTAGCTCACCAACCTTATTCACCACACTTTGTGCGTTTATGTACATGCATTCTAAACCCATTTTTGAATTTTCGTCATCTTTCTTAGTCTGCTCCTATATAATATGGTACTACTATAGTCTCTAGTGTTATCTTCTCTAGTACTATCCAACACACGCACTCTTTTATGCACCTTATTCCTCTTTTCTACTCCTATATGCTGATGCCCATCCCCCTGCCAAGCTAGTTTAAACCCTCCCCAACAGCACCAACAAACCTCCCCATGAAAATATTGGTTCCGGCTCTGTTGAGGTATAACCCGTCCGACTTGTACAGGTCCCACCTTCCCCAGAAATGGTCCCAATGTCTCAGGAATCTAAAGCCCTCCCTCCTGCACCATCTCTCCAGCCATGCATTCATCTGTTCTATCCTCCTATTCCTGTACTCACTAGCACGTGGCACCGGGAGTAATCCGGACATTACTACCTTTGAGGTCCTGCTTTTTAATCTCACTCCTAGCTCCCTGAACTCTGCCTGCAGGACCTCATCCCTCTTTCTGCCTATGTCGTTGGTACCGATATGGACAATGACCTCTGGCTGTTCACCCCACCCCCCTTCAGAGTGTCTTGCAGCCCCTCAGTGACATCCTTGACCCTGGCACCAGGGAGGCAACATACCATCCTGGAGTCACGTCTACGGCCACAGAAACGCCTGTCTTCTCCCCTAACTATTGAATCCCCTACCACTATTGCCCTTCCACTCTATTTCCTCCCCCCCCCATGCAGCTGAGCCACCCTTGGTGCCGTGGACTTGACTCTGGCTGCACTCCCCAGAGGAACCATCGCTCTCACCAGTACTCAGAACAGAATACTGGTTGGAGAGCGCGATGCTCTCCGGGAACTCCTGCACTGCCTGCCTGGTCCTCCTCTTCTGTCTGGCGGTCACCCATTCCCTCTCTGCCTTCATACTCTTAAGCTGCAAGGTGACCACCTCTATCCATGTAACTCTCAGCCTTGTGGATGCACTGCAGTGACTCCAGCTGCCGCTCAAGCTCCGAAACCCGGAGCTCGAGTTGCTGTAGCTGGCAACACTTCCTGCACATGTGGTCGTCCATGTTAAGTCCGTGAATGATTGAGACACGGACCAGCAGGAGTGAAAACAAACAAGTCTTTACTGGTGGAAGCCAGTAGTGAAAACTAACAAACAGAGGCTCTCTAGCGCCTTTTATACAGGGGTGGTCACTGCCGGTACTGCAGTCTGAGACCAGTTATTCTCTTAAAGGTACATACACAACAATTCCTCCCCTTTTAGATAAACAGTACATAACGTTCATTTAACAACTAAATGATAACGAATTACAATCACAATTACTGTTGCTAGATACATTGGTTAAGTTTAAGCAATTATAAGTTCAGTCTTTGAGGAGGCTTCCTGATTCTGTCTGGATAACGCCTCTTTGGGGTATCAGGTTCTTCGGGCAATGTTGCGTCGGGATCAATGTCTTTGTTTGGTTCACCTGCTTCCAATATTACCGGTTCTGCGGTAGCTGCAATTGGAACGTCAATTTCATTACCAGGTGTATCAGATCGTGGTGTGGAGTTGACGTTTTCCAGCGACTCTAGAATCTGGTCAGCATGGCGTCTTACAATGCTCTCCCCAACGTCCACGGTATACATGAGAGGTCCTTGTCGTGTACAAATCGTTCCTGGCTGCCATTTCTCAGTGCGGTAGTCCCGGGCCAAAACTGGTTGACCTATCTTAAAACTCCTGGTCGGCCTTTCATTCATATTCTGAAACTGCCTGTTCTCCACATCTCTTCGGACGTTTGGCTTAACCAAATCCAAGCGGCATCGTAGTCTTCGATTGAAGAACATCATGGCTGGAGTTTGGTTGGTAACCGCATGTGTCGCATTCCGGTAGGCAAACAAGAAGTTGTCCACCTTGTGTTGTAGGGGTATATCTTCATTACACATTGCCTTGATAGCCTTCTTGAACGTTTTGGACAAACCTCTCGGCCAATCCATTAGTGGCTGGATGATATGGGGCAGATGTGTAATGCTTAACGCCGTTGTTCTTTAAGAACCTCCGGAACTCTTCAGACACAAACTGTGGTCCATTGTCAGAGCAAATCTGTTCAGGCAGCCCATTCCTGGCGAATATGGTTCGCAAAACTGTGATAGTTTTTTCCGTGGTGGTTGAGGACATTTTTATTACCTCTGGCCACTTTGAATGTGCATCCACCGCAATTAAAAACATCGAGTCCATGAAGGGACCAGCAAAATCAATGTGCACCCGTTGCCATGGAGATGAGGGCCACTCCCATGGATGCAGAGGAGCTTGTGGTGGGGCGTTTTGGACCTTCTGGCATCCTGCACAGCTCTTGGTCATCTCTTCGATTTCTCTATCGATTCCCGGCCACCACACAAACGCTCTGGCTAAGTTCTTCATTTTTACCCCACCCAGATGACCCTCATGAAGCTCATTGAGCACTCTATCCGTCAACTTAGGTGGAATTACTACTCTGGATCCACACATCAAGGTTCCTCTGCACACTGACAGCTGTTCTCTTCTCGGCGAGAATGCTGGCAGTAGTGGTTCACCATGTGCTGGCCATCCCTTCACCGTTAAATCATAGACCCGTGATAGTGTCGGGTCATTCCGTGTTTCCTTTTCTATGTTTGCATTCATCACAGGGAGACATTCGACTATGGTCGAGTGGAATAACTCCATTGGATCCACTGCAAGGTCTTCTTCTTCCACCGTCGGCAACGGTAGGCGTGACAATCCATCAGCATTCCCATGCTGTTTAGTTCCTTTGTACTCGATGTCATATTGGTGTGCCCCTAGGAAAAGGGACCATCTCTGCAGCCGTTGTGCCGTCATTATCGGTACGCCCTTCTGAGGGTTGAAAATGGAGAAAGAGGTTGATGATCGGTTAGTAGAGTAAATTTTTGACCGTGCAGATAGTGATTGAACTTCTTCACCCCCCACACTAGGCTGAGGGCCTCTCTGTCAATCTGGGCGTAGTTACGCTCGGCAGAAGTTAACGAGCGTGACGCAAAAGCTATCGGCCTCTCTAAACCATCAAGGAATTTATGTGACAGTACCGCCCAATGCCGTAGGGAGACGCATCACACGCCAGCCTGATTGGCAGTGCTGCGTTGTAGTGAGCCAATACTTCCCTTGAAGTGATTAAGTCCTTACTCTTCTGAAAAGCACGCTTACAATCATCGTTCCATTTCCATGCTACCCCCGTTCGTAGCAGGGCGTTCAGTGGGTGCAGAATTGTCGACAAATTCGGCAAAAACTTATGATAGTAATTCACCAACCCAAGGAATGTCCTCAGTTGCGACACATTTTCAGGCGCTGGGGCCTTAACAACCACTTCAATTTTGTCAGGGGACTTATGTAACCCCTCTTCATCAATCACGTGGCCACAATACGATATCTGTTTCTTAAAAAATTCGCACTTGGGGCGGTTGGCTCGCAGCCCATGTTCCCGTAATCTAGTGAGCACCTGTTCTAGGTTGTTAAGGTGTTCACTGTCATCTTCACCTGTTACAAGGATGTCGTCCAAGTAACACTGAGTCCCCGGAATCCCTTGCAGGACTTGTTCCATCGCTCTTTGTCATATCGCCGGAGCCGATGCTACTCCGAATACCAATCGATGATACTGGTAAAGACCTTTGTGAATGTTTATCATGAGATACTTCCCAGAGGACTCTTCAACCTCCATCTGCAAATATGCTTGTGCTAGGTCAATTTTTGTAAAACTCTTCCCTCCAGACAGTGAGGCGAAGATGTCTTCTATCCTTGGAAGAGGATATTGTACTGTGTGAAGGACAGGGTTCACCGTCACCTTGAAATCCCCACAGATGTGAATCTTCTTTGGCTCTCCGGACTTATTGCTTAACGTTTTTTTCATGACAGGAACGATGGGTGTCGCCCACTCGCTCCAGTCGACCTTAGACAACACGCCCGCCTTCTCCAGATTCTCCAGCTCTGCCTCGACGGCTGGGCGAATTGCATATGGTACCGGTTTTGCTTTGAAAAACTTGGGAACTGCATTCTCTTCTATTTTTATCGAGGCGGTTACGCCTTTAAGCGTGCCCAGTTCTTGTTGAAATACCTCTTTGGCGTTAGCTAAGATTGTTGACAATCGTCCAGGAGTGACGTCTTCATCTTTTTTACCGTCCACCGTCATTACATGAATGGAATGCCAATCTAAGTTTATCTTCCTGATCCATTCCCGTACCAATAACGCTGGTCCACCATTTGGCAGTATGTAGAGATACAATTTCCGTATTTTCTTGCCATTGTATTCGAGAGGCACCCTTATTTTTCCTCTGGGGTATACTTTTTGCCCCGTATACGTCGTCAAGACGATGGATGTCTCTCTCAAGGGTATGTGTGAAAATAGCCGCTCGTAGTCTCGTCGATTCATGACAGTTAGCGCTGATCCTGTATCCAATTCCATTTTAACTTGGGACCCTGCTATCGTGAGGGTGACCCAAATGGTTCGGTGATCCTCTTTTGCGATTACATTGTGAAGTTTGAGACAGCTTAGTCTCCTGTTCTCGGATTCACTATCGCTCATCTGGTCTTCGGAACTACTGTCCGTCATCTTTTATACTTTCTTGTACGGTTCCTTAGTAGCCTTTTTGTTGTCGCTGGTCTTCTTCCCAGGCCTGCAAACTCGTGCAATGTGTCCAATCTTCCCGCATTGTCTGCATATTTTGTCTTTGGACCAGCAGTCCTTCTGGTCATGGTTAGTTCTGCCGCAGCGATAACATTTTGCAAATCCCCGTGTCATTTCGTGGGTGCCGTATTCCTGTGGTTTTTGTTGAATTTCTGCAGCTCCCCTGGCTGCTGCTTCATACGATACTGCCACGCTGAAAGCCTTATCTAGCGTCAGCTCTTTTTCTGAGAGTAACTTCTTCTGTGTTCCTTCACTCAGGAGTCCACAGACAAATTTGTCCCGTAGGGTATCTGCCAGTCCTGCTCCGAACTGGCAGTGCTTTGATAGCTTGCGTAGTTCTGTAAGATACTCAGCATTGCTCTCATCTTTGTGCTGAGTTCTCCTGTGGAATTTAAATCTTTCTGCTATCAACAGCGGTGCAGGGTTGAAGTGTTCCTGTAGGACAGCAACAATTTCGTTAAAACTCTTCGCCTTCGGTTTGGCTGGAGTAATCAGGTCCCGCAATAGGCCGTACGTTCTAGCGCCCATTAAGTTTTGCAATATCGATGCCTTTTTCCCCTCCGCTATTTCGTTGGCCTCGAAATATACCTCGACTCTTTCCACATACGTGGTCCAGTCCTCTAATGTATTATCAAAAGCAGTGATACAGCCAGTCTTCGGCATCTTGCAAATCTAAAATGGCGCCTCCCGCGCTTTGCCTTCTTCCCCGATTTAACAAAATGGCGCCTCCCGCACTTTGCCTTCTTCCCCGCTGTTGTTAGCGCTGCTTTCCACGGTTTCTTGCGCGTTAAATATTGATTCTTTTTCTTTTATTATTTTCCCGTCATGGAGCGGACCCTCTGGGACACTTCCCTCCCTCTTCTTAGGTCCGAACGCTGCCCGGCTTCGAAGCACCGGCCGCGCCCTGTGTGCTCCACCCTTTCTCTCGCTCTTTGCCTCCCGACTCGCTGCCCGGCCCCGTTGAAAAGCCACCCGATCGAGCTTCAGCCCGCCGCAGCCCAGGAAGGATCAGAGCACTACCTGCCACCAGCCCGACTAGCTGGGAAACCACAGACTGGTGAACCGAACCTGGCTCTTGACAGTCTCTCCTGCAAGTTTTCAAACCGATGATTGATGGTCGACGCCCGTTTCTCGAATTTCGT
The DNA here is from genome assembly GCF_052327205.1 of Somniosus microcephalus. Taxonomy (NCBI): domain Eukaryota; kingdom Metazoa; phylum Chordata; class Chondrichthyes; order Squaliformes; family Somniosidae; genus Somniosus; species Somniosus microcephalus. Next base: position 362,226,499 of record NC_140987.1, on the reverse strand, counting down.
TGGACTCAATTTTTTTTTCTCTTTCTTCTGGCTCCGACCTTCAACAACGTCGTCTGAGGTGCTGCCGAGTTGCAGGTAAGTTCGTTTCTTACTTGTCGCCAGTGTTAAGTCCGTGAATGATTGAGACACGGACCAGCAGGAGTGAAAACAAACAAGTCTTTACTGGTGGAAGTCAATAGTGAAAACTAACAAACAGAGGCTCTCTAGTGCCTTTTATACAGGGGTGGTCACTGCCGGTACTGCAGTCTGAGACCAGTTATTCTCTTAAAGGTACATACACAACAGTCCAGGCTGCACGAAGCGTCCAGGACTTCCCACATGGCACAGGATGTGCATTCCACGGGACTGAGCTGCCCTGCCATGCCTCTATTTAATAGACTAAGAACTAACCCAACAGAAATAAACTTAAAACTTAACAAAAAATACTCCCCAGCTACTCACCAATCAGCTCTTTCCCTCAATTTAATAGTCTATTAACTAACTTAGCAGAAATAAACTTTAAAAAAAATACACTCACCAGCTACTCACCAATTAGCTCCTTCCCTTGTGCGACGTCACTTTCTTTACTCTGACATCACTTTTTCAAAAAGTAAGGATGGGCAGAACAGAACAAAGCAGACAGGCTAGAAATAAACTAGAAAAAGAGACTGAGAGCTTTTGTCTATGTTGTGATAAAACAAAAAGTAAAAAAAAATAGAAATTCTCCTCAATTATAGACTCCTAAAAAAATCATTCTATTGTCAGGCCACAAGGTGGGTGGCTTAAAGCTAGTCTAAAGGAAATGTTACAAGATGGCGGTTTGAAAAGTGATGCCAAGTTCTGAAGCAGAAAATGATGGAAAATTTAGTGTCAAGATGGGTGGGCTACACAATTAATGAACACCACAGGTACAAGTGCGCTGCAGCGGTCTTTTTACTTGATCCTTATGAGTATTCCATTGATAAAACACATCCTGAGGAATTAGTTTTTCAGGCATTACATTTGTTTTCCCCCCTTGATTTAACTACACTGTTTTGTTTTAAACGTCCCAAGTTTCACAGAAGAGGGATAGCAGTGGGTACATGTGGTTAGGGCTTTGACTGTGTTTATGAATCAGGCATTGTCGACATCAGGAATTGTGCAAAAGAGAAAAGAGAAAGGCAAGCAGCAGAGAGTGGAGACAATGAACAAAGCAGGCAGGATAAAATCAGTTAGAGGAGAAATGGAAAAAACCCAGATTGAAAGGGTAAGTTTAATTGAGTGTGTTGTGTAAATGCCAACCTAGAAAACTCACAAATGCTGACAGAAAGTTTCAAAAAAGCTCACACAGCCCTGAAAAAGCTGGTAACTCAAATAACAACCAGCAACTCAAAGACAGTCCCATGTATAAGCCTTTGACCAGGGCCACAGGGCTTTTGACCAAGGTGACTGCTTTACAGTGAGTAAGTAAGTTAAGCTATGTTTTATTACATGGGATTGCAAGATTTACACTAGTGTTTTCAGATCACTTTCACTATTCATTCCCTTTTTCTGTGAAAAACAAAAATGCCAGCAAGGCACCCACCCATACTCTGCCCCTCCATTATCTCCTGAATTCACTCCCTCTCCACAACTGGATGTTGGTTCATCGAGGCTCCAAACTGACTGTACCCTGTCTACAAGTCAACCTCATCCATCACTGGACCTCAGCCTATAACTCTGGATTCTCTATTATTGGCTTCTCCCTGTCCTCTGTTTATAACCAGGACATGCATCTCCTAATCTCTGCCATGCCTATGTAAACTGAATTCCCTCTGTGTCCATTCATGTGCCATTTTGGCTCTCGCTCTGGACCCAAGCCCATTGCTTCTATCTCCTTTTTTTATCACCTCCCATTCCTGTTACCCAATCATGTCTCCTTTCATTTCCCCCCTCTCGGGTACTTTCTCCCCCCCCCCATCCCTACCCCAGCCCATCACGACTCTTCTGCTTTCCTACTTTCTACCTGCCACCCTTGGATAAACCCACAGATACCCTCTGAGTCTCGTTTGTCATTCTCTGAAGGGCCCATTGAGAAATCTGTCACTGCCTCCTTACGAGCAGCAACCACAATTGTCCCATCTTTCCCTGTTGCCGTCCATCACCCCAACATGCCTTGTGGGAGCTAATCTCGGCAATCCCTTTCCTATCCCATTCACTCACCACTGCTGCTTCAGCCTCTGTCAGCAGATCACCAATCACTGCTCCCTCAGCATTTCCATCCAGGCCCTTGCCATCCATGACTTTCTTGTGGACAATTGCATTGACATCCTGTATTTGACTGAATTCTGGCTCACAGATGGTGACAACCTTGCCTCTTACTGAAGCATCCTTGCCTGGGTATACTTTCCCCCACCTTCCCCGTTCAAACTACCACAGTGGTGGTGGTGTGGCTCTTATCACCAAATCACACCTTGGTCTCCAACCTACTCTCCGGCATCTACTCCTCCTTTGAGCACTTCACCTGTTTCACCATTCTTGCCTTTCCTTTAAAATCCTTGTTCAGGACCCCCTGCCTTCCCAGGTCCCATCCCAAATTTCTTCCCAAGATATCTTCCCTTTTATTCCACCTCGGCCTTTGTACTGAGTGAGTCCTCATCCTTAGTGATTTCAATCTCCATCTCAGTTCACCTTGCCCTCTCTCCTCTGATTTTACTGCCCTCCATTTTAATTTTCACATAGACTGGGAAAAGCTCAAGTAGCAAAGGCAACAAATTTCTGGAATCTATTTGGGACAGTTTTCTGGAACAATGTTTTAGAACCAATAAGCTAAAAGTAACAAGAAATACAAAAATGGAATATGAAAAAAAATTGCAAGGAATATCAAAGCTAACAATAAAACAAATTATACATATATTACGAGAAAGAGTGTTGAGGGGGAAATATGGGCCCATTAAAGCCATTTTTAGGTGAGACTATAATGCTTTGCATCCATTTTCACACTAGGAGAAGAGGACAAAATACCTGTGGAACAAGGGAAATTAAAAATTAGTCATGGGTGAGGAACTTATTGGATTTAATATTAATAAAGATAAATAGTAATGGAGAAAATAATAGGACCTAAGATTGACAAATTTCCAGAACCCGATGGTTTTCATCCCATGGTATTAAAATAAATAGATGAAACTGCAGATGCATTAGCCATAATTTTCCAAAGCTCTCTAGAATCAGGAATTGTGCCTTTGGACTGGAAAATTGCAAATGTCACTCTATTATTTAAAAAGGAATAGAGGGAGAAACCAGAAAACTATAGACCTATCAATTTACCATCAGTTATGGGGAAGTAACTGGAATCTATCAGTAGGGACAGAGTAATTGAGCACTTAGACAAGCATGAGCTGATCAAAGAGAGTCAGCATGGATTTGGACAGGTTGGGTGATTGGGCAGAAGCATGTCAGATGCAGTGTAATGTGGATAAATGCGAGGTTTTCCACTTTGGTGGCAAAAACAGGAAGGCAGATTATTATCTGAATGGCAATAGATTGGGAGAGGGGGAAGTGCAACGAGACCTGGGTGTCCTTGTGCACCAGTCACTGAAGGTAAGCATGCAGGTGCAGCAGGCGGTTAAGAAGGCAAATGGTATGTTGGCCTTCATAGTGAGAGGGTTCGAGTACAAGAACAAGGATGTCTTGCTGCAGTTGTACAGGGCCTTGGTGAGACCACACCCTGAGTATTCTGTGCAGTTTTGGTCGCCTTATCTGAGGAAGGATGTTCTTGCCATGGAGGGAGTGCAGCGAAGATTCACCAGACTGATACCTGGGATGGCAGGAATGACATATGAGGAGAGATTGGGTCGATTGGGCTTATACTCGCTGGAGTTTAGAAGAATGAGAGGGGATCTCATTGAAACTTATAAAATTCTAACAGGACTGGACAGACTGGATGCAAGAAGGATGTTCCCGATGGCCGGGGAGTCCAGAACCAGGGGTCACAGTCTAAGGATAAGGAGTAAGCCATTTAGGACAGAGATGAGGAGGAATTTCTTCACCCAGAGAGTGGTGAACCTGTGGAATTCTCTACCAAAGAAGGCAGTGGAGGCCAATTCATTAAATATATTCAAGAAGGAGTTGGATATATTTCTTAAGGATATATTTCTTAAGGCTAATGGAATCAAGGGATATGGGGAGAAGGCAGGGACAGGGTACTGAAATTGAATGATCAGCCATGGTCTCATTGAATGGCGGAGCAGGCTCGAGGGGCCGAATGGCCCACTCCTGCTCCTATCTTCTATGTTTCTATGTTTCTATATTTGTGAAGTGTAGGTTATTTTTGATACAGGGAAGGAGATTTATTTGAAGAGGACACCAAAGTGGATAGGGGAATATCTATGCATGTTGTCTACATGGACTTCCAGAACAAATTTGATAAGGTTCTATACAAGAAATTATTAGCAAAAATAAAAGTGCACAGAATTGGACATAACCTTGTGACATGGGTTGGTAATTGGTTGGGGTGTAAGAGACAGTGGGCTGGATTTTGTCAATGGGAAGCTTTTGGAGGCGGGACTGCTGATTGACAGCTTTCAATCCCGCCTCCATCAGCTTCTGGCCAACCAACGGGATTTTCCCCTGATTGACCTTGTTAAGTCCACCCAGCGGGCTCAGCATGCCAATTAGGGAGAAGTCATTGACAGAGCACGTCAATGTCTGACGTGCCATCTGTAAAGATTTCTTAAAAGAAGAAATGTCAGCGTTTGACAGCTCTGTGAAGCTGTCAAACACTGACATTCTGTGTAGTTTGATGAGTCCTTGTGTTCAGGACCCATCAAACCTTTCAACTTTGCAGAAATCACCTGTCTGTTGGTTCGGACGATCCAACAGCCAGTCTTTGAAACCTACAATGAAGATGTTGGGACTCCGGCTCCACAGCGACTGAAGGCTGTAGGCAGAAACAAAGGTAAGTGAACATTTTATAACACTTTACACTCACCTTACATAGTTACCACTCCACACTTGCACCCATCACTCACCTCTACATCTCACTTTCAGACCCCTCTGACCCCCGCAGACCTCCTACTCACCTCCTACACCCCGGCGGGGTTCTCTGAGGTTGGGAAGCCTGCACTTGGAAAGGTAAAATGGGACTAACCCTATTTTCTGCCTGTTAACTACCTGTTATTTGATTTAATCCCTTTCTCGCCTAGAGGAGACGGGACCCGGGGCAGGACGGCTTCCCGCCTCCTGGCAAAAGGGCACGGAGGCGGAATGGGAGGGGCGGGTTTGCCAGCTGCCCTCACATTCTGCAACTTTACCGGCAATCCTGCCTCCATACCCACCTCCTCGGGGCTGACAAAACCCAGCCCAGAGAGTAGGGAATAAAGGGAATGTACTCTGATTAGCAGGATGTGACAAGTGGTGTTCCCCAGGGATCTGTACTGGGGTCTCAGCTTTTCACCATATATATCAATGACTTGGGGATGAAAGAATAGAGAGTTGTATATTCAAGTTTGAAAATGACACTAAGTTAAGAGGCGCAGTAAATTGTGTAGATGGGATCAGGAAATTGCAAAAGGACACAGACAGATTAAGTGAGCGGGCAAAACGATGGCAGATGGAGGTTAATGTGAGAAGTGTGAGGTCATCCAATTTGGATCCAAGAAAGACAAATCTGAATATTTTTTATTAATGGCGAGAGACTAGGAACTGTGGAGGAGCAAAGGGATTTGCGTGCCTCTTTACACAGATCACTAAAAGCCAGTACACAGGCACAAAAAGTAATCAAAAAGGCTAATGTAAGGTTGGCTTTTATCTCAAGGGAGCTGGAATACAAAAGGGAGGAAATTATGCTTCAGTTTTACAGAGTCTTGGTCAGGCCTCAGCTGGAGCACTGCATTCAGTTTTGGGCACCGCACCTCAGGAAGGATATACTGGCCTGGGAGGAAACACAGCGCAGATTCAACAGAATGATTCCAGGGCTTGCGGGGTTAAATTATAAGGACAGATTGCATAAACTCGGCTTGTATTCTTTTGAGTTTAGAAGGTTGATGGGTAATCTAATTGAAGTATTTAAAATGATAAAAGGATTTGATAGGGTAGATACGGAGAAACTGGTGGGGGAATCCAGAACTAGGGGACACAATTTTAAAGTTAGAGCTGAGCCATTTAGGAGTGAAATCAGGAAGTACATTTTCACCCAAAGGGTGGTGGAAATCTGGATCTCTCTCTCCCAAAGGGTTATGAATGCTGTGTCAATTGAAATTTTCAAGATTGAGATCGACACAATTTTTATTAGGAACAGGTTTGAGAGGCTGAATGGCCTAAAGGCAAAAGGTTTATTTCCTTAGGAGGAATGCTTCTCTGGGCCCCACAAAAATAATCTTGGCCATTCTCTGACCTCCACCCTTTGTGATTGCGACCCTCCCCGCTCATACTCCGGGCAGCCTGATATTGCGAGGCCTCAATCCGGTGAACTGCACCAGGATGCCTGCTTGGCGCCAAAATCGTGGCCACCTCTTCACTGTGGGTATGGGCAAGTGATGGGGCACTCCGCAAGTCAGTGCCCCAATAGTCTAAATCGACTCCATTAACCCAGTGACTCAGCAACTTAATACACAATAATCACCATGTAACAGAGGACTTGTAAGGTCTTTTTATAATATCATCTTCATCCTGGTAAAAAAGCTATTGTTGCAACTCTCTTCATTTGTCTTGTGCCAACCTGTTAAAAAGTAATGACTGTTAAAGCTAATAATCTTTACTCTATCCCAATACACCTGATCCTAACCTCAGAAGCACTCCCTACTGTGTCAATGGCATTTCTAGTTCATACTCAAGCACACCTTAGTGAAAATTAAGGCTAAATTTTGCTTTGTACACTCAAAGTCACTAAGATCTGGGCTGACACTGCTTAAACTCCTTTAAATTATGACCCTTCCAGACAGCAGAGAGAGAAATAATTTTTATCCCATCAGTCTGGGCAGATTTAGAACTGAGGTCCCAGAGGTGAAAAGACAGTGTTGGAACCAGTTTCTGCCCAATCCCTTTCGCTTTGGGCCCTTAGGTTATTCCATAATAGATCAAGTCTGCATTATCTTTCACTAACAGAATAGTAAGAGCATTCTCATTTCACTGGGTTTGTGTCTGTCACATGATGTGACATACCTGGGAACTTTAATCATAACTGGATGTTGTAGCTTCTTATCCTGTATGTGATTCCAACTATCTCTTGCATCTCTGATGGAATTTACAGCATGGTAATCACCATCAGCTCTAACTGACAGAAGAATATAAGTATCAAATATTATATAAAATAACAATTGGTCTGGAGTGAGTTATGGGCAGTAGTACAATGTCACGGTCTTGATGACTTTTATCAACTGTGCGAGATTTGGTCTTGAGCAATATAACGTCATCAGCACCCCACAATTGTGTTACTGTCTTTTAACAATTGCCATGCAATACATTTCGAGCCAATTGCTATCTATAGTTATATATTTTGAGATCGTATATTACTGACATCAAAATAAATTGTGCTACATTAAGAGAGTTCAGATATTTTTTGTGCATTTAAAAAAAGTTGATATGGAAGCAATTTAGATTTTCAAGAAAACATCATATAGCATCACAGAATCTAGAAATGTAACAAGGTTTTCACATTATGGACTTCCTCCAGGGACAAAGTGGGAATGAAAGCAAGACAAGTCTTGATTTTGTCTTGCTTTCCTTCCCACTTGGGAAATTTCTGCTTTCTGTGATGGTGTGTGCTGTTCATTTTTAAATCTACCTTTATTATCAACACCTAGCGCTTTCTGTTTGTTAACCATTTAGGAACTTCAGCATCATCGTGTCCAAATATTACGCAGTACAACCATTTTCTTCTTCAGACTATTGTAAACTAACCCAAGTATTTGGATTTCATTCCAATTGTAGATTTGTTCCACACATTTCAAGATTAAGTCAACCAAGCTTGGCAATCTGTAGCATTGATGGAGGATAGTAAGGCATGGGTTATAAAAAAACTAAAGGCATTGTGCATTTACAGAGAATCTCAACCAAAAAACATGAAGGAAATGAGAGAGAATATATTTAAGGCTGAATTGAACTTGACTTGAGAATGACTCATATAGAAAATTTGTAGAAAATTTAGCAACATTTTAGAAGCAGTAGACAATGTCATAGAAATCTGCAGGAATTCTGTAAGGAGATGAAATTAGTGGATGAGGGCTATATATATGTGTGAATTTTCAGAGTGTCTGTTAAGTTATGCATTTGAAGTTAAATGTGTATTCGATGAATGACAAATTACCTACTTAGATTGCAATTGGCTTTGTAATGAGAAGTTGAAGGTAGAAAGTACACAATAAGATTCTGTTCTGTGTCCTCTGCTTTTCACTATATGGAAGAAAGAAATATGGGGCTAATTTTCCTGTTCTTTGATCCCAGAAACTGTCCAGTACTTGCCATCCTACTCGACCCCGAACACAGCTTCCTCCTTCACATCTGCTCTGCCACAAAACCACTTTCATTTACCCCTCACATTTCAAGCCAATTGCTATCTGTCTTAGTTATATATTTTGAGACAGTATATTACTGACATCAAAATAAATTGTGCAGCATTAAAAGAGTTCATGGTTTTCATGCTGTAGTATATTGACTTAAAAGTTGTCCTTACTTTCAAATCCCTCCATGGCCATGCCCTACTCTACTTAACTGATCTCCTCCAAGCCTTGTCACCATTGAGTAGAAACTCAGCTGGACCAGCCACATAAATACTGTGGTCACAAGAGCAGGTCAGAGGCTGGGTATTCTGCGGCGAGTGTCTCACCTCCTGACTCCCCAAAGTCTCTCCACCATCTACAAGGCACAAGTAAGGAATGCGATGGAATACTCTCCACTTGCCTGGATGAGTGCAGCTCCAACAACACTCAAGAAGCTCGACACCATCCAGTGCAAAGCAGTTCGCTTGATCGACACCCCATCCACCACCATAAATATCCACTCCCTTCACCACCGGCGCACCGTGGCTGCAGTGTGTATTATATACAGGATACACTGCAGCAACTTGCCAAGGCTTCTTCGATCGCACCTCCCAATCCCACCACCTCTACCACCTAAAACACCATCACCTCCAAGTTCCCCTCCAAATCACACACAATCCTGATAGTGTCTTTCCTTCAGCGTTGCTGGGTCAAAATCTTCGAAGTCACAACCTCACAGCACTGTGGGACAACCTGCACCACACGGACTGCAGCGGTTGAAAAAGAAGGCTCACCACCACTTTCTCAAGGGCAACTAGGGATACGCAATAACTACTGATCTTGCTAGCAATGCTGACATCCCAAGAATTAATTTTAAAAAAGGACCGTGGCAGATGAGTGCTGGTGAACTGTAATCTTAAGGGCACTTTCCTGTATACATTCTGTCCTGTCCCACCCTCTGGCGCTTCGAGACCGAGCTGTTGCAGGCTACTAAAGTTATGACAGGCTTAACCACTCCCTCAAGCCTATACATACTCAGCCCATGTACTGGAAGGGCAAGGCCCCCTTACCACTCGTAGGTTCACACCGATCTCACTTCTGCCAGTAAGAATATGCATCCCCCTGCGGTGTTGCAATCCAACATCCCTACAACAAACATAGGTCTAAGCACATGAGACATTTTGCCAGTAATGTAGCTGCTCTGAATGGAACTGGAGAAATACCAGGAGATATAGGGTTCCTTTCGCTTGGGTCAGCCTCCTATCCATTCCAAGCCCACTCAACCGGACCGGCCTCAGGGCAACATCCCCAGTGTCCTGCACAATACCAATTAGGCACTGTTGTTGTCATAGCCTATTGCAGCTCCTCACCACATCTATCTGCAAGCCCCTAACATCCCTTAACCAGGGATGACCCTGGCTTTGACACTGACCACCCCTCACCCTAATTAACTGTATAACAACACATGAAACTGCATTTATCTGTAAGCACTATGAAATGTGTACAGCAGGTTAAAAAAATATTATTAAGCTTGCTTATTACACTGGTATGTGGCCAAGTCTTCAGCATATGGAAGATTGGTAGAATTCATAGGTATCTGGATAAATGAAATGAATGATCTAAGGATTGGTAATAGGAAATTAATGTAGGAAATTACATGGTGCTGCACATTGGTATAGGATAAATGAATTGTATATTACCAAGCGATGAATGTCCAATGTCAAAGATGACAAATATTCATTCACTGAAAGTATCCTTTCTGTTATCGACAATTCTGGAATGCACCTTGCGGGTATTTAATTTCAAATGAAATAGGTTACTTTTAACTCTACAGTCATCTATCAAAAGCCATAAAAGCTTCCATTCAATTAATGCGCAGGTGGTTTGCAAAGCAAAATGAAGGACTTTGTGTGCGAATGCATCATACCCAGGATCAACACATTAGTCCTTCATCTCTGGTTGCAGTATTTGAATGTGATGACTGACTACATGGCTGACTGCTTGGAGATTCAGGTCTCAGCTTGAAAACAGGACTCCTGTCCAACTTGCACAACCCACGTTCAGCACCAGAACACAGATACTACTAGGCATACAAGACAGTACACACTATTATTGTGTCTTTGATCAGCAATCATCATCCCTAAACTGTTGAAAGGGTTGTGGCACAAGACAGTCGAAGTGTAAAAGCTATCTGTGGTCTACTGCATACTGTATAACCTCATTATAGGGAAGGAGCTTCATTTTGAAATGAATAAGCAAACATCACAATCAAGAAGTACCACAGACTGCTTAGAGGAATCTACAGCACTCACTTTGCACAAACAGTTCTTTTGTTAAAGGTCCGAGGATTAGAAATTCATTATAGCCAAGGAATGGGCGGTGTCAGGAGATAAGTTGGAGAATTAGCGCCAGGTGCTAATGCTTTAGACTGCAAACAAAATTTGTGCTCACTGCTCAAAAAAATGATTGGAGTCCTAATTCAAGTCTTAAAGCCCAAGCTCATTGGCGTTACACTCAAGGCTCTCTACGCGGGAGTCCTCCCTTGTTCCATCGGGGACTTGGCCTGAAGGGTGTTGCACGGAGCGGTCCCGTGCAATATGGTTTTAATTAGGTGCACGGACTCCCAGGCCGCCTGCATTTTTTGCGGCCTGGAGGAGTCTGTGTTTCATGTCTACATGGAATGTGAGAGGTTGCAGCCCCTCTTCCATTACTTGAAGGGGCTGCTCCTTGATTTTTGGTTGCACTTCAGTCCCATGCTCTTGATCTACGGTCACCCGGTGCGGAGGGGAGCGGGCAGGTTGGAGGACCTCCTCGTGGGACTGCTCCTGGGCCTGGCTAAAAAAGCCATCAATTGGCCCAGGCAGCGGGCGGTCGAGGGTGTCGTCCAGCCAGATTGCCTGCCTCTCTTCCACGGCCATGTTCGCGCCCGGGTGGCCCTGGAGATGGAGCACGCGGTGTCCGCCGGCACGCTTGAGTACTTCCGCGACCGGTGGGCGCCGGGGGGACTGGAGTGCATCATCAACCCGGATAATCAAATTTTAATTTAATTTGTTTAAGTTTTATTTGAACTTTTGTTAATTTACAGTCAATTTGTTTAAGCACCAACCAAAAGAGTACACTCAAAAGTGGACCAATATCAGGTGCAGTCTAATCGCAAGACATGATTGCCACAGGCATTTTTCAGTACTTAAAGGGGAGGCTCTTTGATGCTGCAGAACCTCATTCTCAGCATTGCTGGCTGTGCAGCTGCCTCAGCAAGCAAAAGCAGCACAAGGAGAAAGAGTCGGAGGACTAAACCAGGTGTACTCATGGCCGATCCATGCACCAGGGAGAGAGTCTGCGGATTCTGCAATCAATCATTGGAGGCATTGGTTTTCGCTATGGAGAGACAGAGGGCGGTGCTCTACCCGACAACTGGCAGGAGGCCGTCACCACAAGTCTTCCGCACCATGTGGAGGGAGGTAACGCAGCACATCTCAGGCAGCACTGTGGACCCACACACGGTGCAGGAAGAAATTTAACGACCTCATTCGGGTGGTCAGGGTAAGTGAATGCTTCAACAAATTTCAATACCACCATTTGAGCCACAATCTTCACACACTGCCCAAAGCACCACACCCCCAGCATTGACCCACTAACAATCTCTACCTACCAACACTCACACCTTGCACACAATGACAGCTATTCAACTATGGCAGGCACATCATGCAAACACATTGCTCCACACTCACTCACACACTTTCCTTTCTTTTGCAGGCCAAGGTGGCTCACAACAGGAGGGAGCAGGAGCGCACAGGCGGAGGTCAAGTTGACACCCTTACCGCTGTCTGCGCTGGAGAATCGAATGCTGCAGATTATTGGGCACCAGGTGGTGGGCACCAGCGACGTTGACTCCCTTGGGGACAACAACGGTATGTTCATCCCTACTCCTTCTTCTCACATCCCACTTCTCCCTCACCCCACAAGCATTTCGCACTTTCCAGCTAATCATGCTGTATGCATGCATTTCTCCCTTCCTGCCCCACTCTCCTCACCTTAACCTGACTCTTGTGCCTTTATGCTTTCAGATAATCAGCAAGCACCTGAGCAGCTTGTCCCTGCGGGCACGGTAGAGAGCGAGGTGGGAGAAGAGGAGGAGGAAGAACATAACGCATCACTGCATGTCTCACCCGCAGGCACCAGCTCAGATACTGGCACTACACGTTCTTTAGAGGCTGGTATAGTAGCAGGATCTGCACAGGGTGAGGCACCGGGGATGAGTGGGCTGCAGCAAGTCCACGGGGAAAGGGTAGCTTGGGGCCAGCTCCCTGGAAGGCGAGTTCGCGTGTGAGTTCTGCTGCACAGGACTCAGATGAGGACCTCGGTGGGGAGGCCTTTAGAAGAAGGGTGATGGGCATGCACACGGAGATGATAGGTGCAATGTCAAGGGTGCCCGAGAGCCTCTCAACAATGGTAAGGAGCATGGAGGAGTCCATCTCTAACATTGCACAAGGCTCTGCGCACACCATGGAGCCCATCATTTCCAGTCTGCAAAGGATGGTAGACTCCCAGGGAGACCGAGGCAACCCAGACCTGATGCCGCATGTGATGGGCAATCGGCAGCTTCCATTGCAGCACAGGCAGAAGCAATGCAATGTCTTAGTGCTGTAATGCAGTCTATGGTTGGTGGAAAGAGTGGGAATTCGGAGAAGAGGGGGAAGGAGTTGCTGCTTTTTGCCTACACTACTTGCAATGCTTTGTGTTACAGGTAGATATTTAATTTCAATACCCATAGGCTGGGTTTGGACAGCCCTGATGCACAGCACAGTTAGATATAGAATATAGCTGGCTGTGCTCACCCCCAACAGTGAAACTTAGCCCCAATCTCAGACAAGTACCGTACTGCATTAGTGTGGCAGAATTCTAAGTCCCAAGCCTCACTTGAGTGCAGTTGCCAATTTATTGCCATATTAGGGGCAGTTTTGTGCTATGGGCTCATGCTGTCTAGGCACTGGATTGAGATTGGTCAAGATGGCACTGGATTGAGATTGAGATTGGTCAAGATCGCGTCCGTGGCGGTCGCAGGGTAAGTGCTCTCCGAGTCGGTCGGCCCACTCCCGCTACAGACGCTGTGCATCGGCGCTGATGAGTTTGGCGAGTTGGTGGGGAGGCAGCAGAAGCAGTGATGGAGGTCACGACGACCCGCTGTAGCACGGCGGCCGGCAGCTCCTCGGCGGGAGGCTCGGAGGTCGAACCGGTAGGAGGGGAGGCGGCCAGCGGACCGAGGGCGGGAAAAGCAGGCCCTGGAAGGTCGGACACCGCGGGAGGCTCGGAGGTCAGACCGGGTGGAAGGAGAGCCAGGGAGAAGCAGGCCCCGGGACATCGGTACCACGGCGGCTGAAGATTGTCGGGCAGGAGTGCAGGAAAAGGCGGAGCGAGGCGAGAGCGGACCCTATTGTGATGGCGCCGATGAAGATGGCTGCCGTCCTTGCGGGCTCCATATGTACCAGGCAGCTAAGTGTCCTTTGCTGCTTGGTGCGCTCGGCTCATTAAGAAAAAAGCATTTCACTGACCGGATTTCCCTTGTTGTATTTGGTTATGTGACAAATAAAATTGAAATTGAAATTGAAATTGAAATAACTTAATCTAGATCAAGTAAGTAGTCAAGAAACTGCACTGTAAACTAAGTTACCTAATTACAAGTGTAATTACATTTAATTAAATAAAACAAGGCCATATAGGTATGGCAGTGCAGGTGGTGTGCCACAACTGCAGCATGTGGGAGTTTGTGGAGAGCATTGTGATCCTGGACAACTGCGTTTGCAGTAAGTGTTTGCATCTTGAGGAACTTCAGCTCACAGTTTTTGAGGTGGAGTCTGAGGTGCAGACATTGCGGGGCATCAGGGATGGAGCGAGTTGCCTGGACACTTTGATCCAGGAGGCAGTCACACCCCTTAGGTTAGCTAGTGGTACAGATCTGGCTAGTGGTCAGGGACAGGAGGGTGTGACTGCAACTCAGGCAGGTAAGGGAACCCCAGGTGCAGTGCTGGAGGAGCCTCAGCCTTTGCCCTTGTCCAACAGGTATGAGGCTCTTGCTGCCTGAGTGAATGAGGGAAAAGCCTGCAGGTTGGATAAGCAAGCTAACCATGGCACCATGGTGCAGGAGGCCATTCAAGTGGGGGGAGTGAAAGGGAATATAGTTGTGGTAGGGGACAGTATAGTCAGGGGGATAGATACTGTTATCTGCAGCCATGACCGAGAGTTCCGAAGGTTGTGTTGCCTGCCCGGTGCCAGGGTTAAAGACGAGGAGAACTTGGAGTGGGAGGGGGAGGATGCAGTTGTTGTGGCCCATGTAGGAACCAACGACATAGATAGAACTATGAAGGAAGTTCTGCTGAGGGAGTTTGAGGAGCTAGAATCCAAACTAAAAAACAGAACCTCAAAGGTAATAATCTCTTGATTGTTACCTGAGCCACACACAAATTGGCATAGGGACAAACGATTTAAATACGTGGTTCAAAGAGTGGTGTGGGAGGAAGGGGTTTCAGTTCATGGGGCACTGGCACCAGTACTGGGAAAAGAGTGAGCGGCTCAGTTGGGACGGGCTCCACTTAAACAGGGCTGGGACCAGTGTCCTGGCGAACCGAGTAACTAGGGCAGTAGACAGGGCTTTAAACTAATGAAGGGGGGGGGGGTGAAGATTCAGGAAAGAATAAATTTAAAAGCATTGAGAGAAATGTCAAGGTTCTAAAGCAGTGTAGAGTTTTGGGTAAAAATAAGCAAAGTCAGTCAGGAAGGGACAGAGAGAGTAACAAAGTTAATAAGGCATCAGTAATTAAGGTTATTGAATCCGTTGATTCTTAAAGTATGATGTTTTCCAATAACTAGATAGAGGCTGTAAATTAACAATCAACAGGTGTTTACAGGAGGAGGGTAGTCTAAAGACTAACTGTACAGAGGCATGCTCAAGGCTTATATACAGGTGTGGTCACTGCCGGTACTACAGTATACAGGAGCAGTAAAAGTAGTTCTCTCTTAAAGGTACATACACTACAAAGGTGACATCAGGGAAAAATAGAAATAAGTCAAAGCTAAAGGCACTATATCTGAATGCACAAAGCATTCACAACAAAATAGATGAATTAATAGCGCAGATAGTAATGAATAGGTTTGATCTAATAGCCATAATGGAGACGTGGTTGCAAAGTCGCCAAGGTTGGGAACAAAATATTCCAGAATACTTAACTTTTAGAAGAGATAGGCAAAATGGAAAAGGAGGAGGGGTAGCCCTGATAATAAAGGATGGGATAAAGAAAGTAGAGAGAAAGGATCTTAGCTCTGAAAATCAAGAAGTAGAATCAGTTTGGGTGGAGCTAAGAAACAGCAAGGGGCAGAAAACATTAGTGGGAGTTGTTTATAGGCCCCCAAACAGTAGATGTAATGTAGGGCAGAGTATAAATCAGGAAAATTAGAGGCGCATGTAACAAGGGTAATACAGTAATCATGGGGGACTTTAATCTACATATAGACTGGGCAAACCAAATTTGCAGTTATAGTTTGGAGGACGAATTCATGGAATGTATGCAAGATAGTTTCCTAGATCAGTATGTTGAGGAACCAATGAGCGAACAGGCTATTTTAGATCAAGTATTGTGCAATGAGAAAGGGTTAATTAATAACCTTGTAGTAAAGGGGCCTTTACGGAAGAGTGACCATAATATATTAGAATTTTATATTGAGTTTGAAAGTGATTTAGTTAAATCTGAAACTAGGGTCTTAAATCCAAACAAAGCAAACTACATAGGTATGAGGGGCGAGTTGGCTAAGATAGATTGGGAAACTACATTAAAAGGTATGATGGTAGAGAAGCAATGGCTTGCATTTAAAGAATTAATACATAATTTACAACAAATATACATTACTTTAAGGCACAAAAACCCCACAGGAAAAGTGGTCCAACCGTGACTAACATGAGAAGTTAAAGATAGTATTAGATCAAAGGAAGAGGCTTATAATGTTGCCAAAAAAAGTAGTAAGCTTTGTAGTGTATGTACCTTTAAGAGAGAACTACTTTTACAGCTCCTGTATACTGTAGTACCGGCAGTGACCACACCTGTATATAAGCCTTGAGCCTGCCTCTGTACTCCCAGTCTTGAGACTACTCTACTCCAGTAAACACCTGTTGATTGTTAAGTTACAGCCTCCGTGTAGTTCTTGGGGAAACATTCTATTTAAAGAATCACGGATCTAACAGTGGCGATGAGGTTGATTCGAATCTGCCTGCAACTCTGCATTTCCCATCGAGGAGTCGCTGCGGGAGGACGGAGGAAGAAAGTCGAGGCCAGAAGCACAGGCGTCGACCACGAGCAACCACCCAGTCATCTGGCAGCAAGTAAACATTGCAGGAGTGGTTGTTGAGAGCCGGGCTTGGTTCCCCAGCCACGAAGATCCAGCAACAGACTGGCAACAGGTGCAGCGCACTCCCTTCCTGGACAGCGGCGGCGGGAGCCGACCGATGGCGTAGAAAAGCCGAGCAGCGTCGACGGGGTAAGAGAGAGGGTGAAGCGCACAGGGCGCGGCCGGGGGTTCAAAAACCGAGCGGCGTCGAGGAAAAACAAGCAGAGAGAGAGAGAGAGGGTAAAGCAGCAGCCGGGTTCAGGACCGAGCGACGGCAACGGGGAACGCGCACAGGAGAACGCGCAGAGCACAGCCAGGGCTCAAGGGCTGAACCGCATCCGCGGGGAGAAGAAGGGAGAGCGCGGGAGATGCCATTGAGCCGCGGAGAAGACGGGAGAGCGCGGGAGATGCCATTTTTAGAAGCCGCAGCGGAGAAGAAGGGCGAGCGCGGGAAGGAAGGAAAGCGCGGGAGACGCCATTTTGTTCCAGCGGAGAAGAAGGGAGAGCGCGGGAGACGCCATTTAGACAGTTAAATTACACCCAGGGATGGCGAAGAGTGGCAGCATCATGGCGTTCGACAATGAAGTCGAAGATTGGGCGACATATGTGGAACGCATTGAGGTGTACTGCAGGGCGAACGAAGTGCCAGATGCTAGGAAAGCACTGGTTTTGTTAAATTCCATGGGTGCAAAAACTTATGGCTTACTGCAAAAACTGATAACCCCAGAGAAGCCCGTGGAGAAGAATTTCGAAAGCGCAGTAGAAATCCTACAGGACCACTTAAGCCCCACACTGCTGCTGATAGCAGAAAGATTTAAGTTCCACAAAAGGAACCAGCATAAAGATGAAAGTAATGCTGAGTACTTAACGGAACTGCGCAAGTTATCAAAACACTGCCAGTTTGGAGCGGGACTATCAGATACGTTAAGGGACAAGTTTGTGTGTGGGCTTAAAAGTGAAGGAACCCAGAAACGGCTTCTATCAGAAAAGGATCTTACGCTGGACAAGGCTTTCAGCATGGCAGTATCACACGAAGCAGCTGTACGGGGTGCTGCAGAGATACAACGGAGACCGCAAGAATACGGCACCAATGAAATGTCATATGGAGCAGGGAAGTGTTATTGCTGCGGCAGAACAACACACGATCAGAAGGGTTGTTGGTTCAAGGACCAAGTGTGCAGACAGTGTGGAAAGACAGGACACATAGCAAGAGTCTGCAGGTCAGGGAAGAAAACCAACAGCACGAAACCTCCACAGGAGAAGTACAAAAAGGTACATAAGGTGATGGACAGTAGTTCAGACGAACAGGGAAGTGATACAGACTCCGGAAGCAAGGAGCTGGGTTGTCTGAAACTACATAAGGTAACCAAAATGGAGGATCACCAGACTATCTGGGTCACACTCAAGATAGACGGAGTCCAAGTGAAAATGGAATTGGGCGCTGGATCAGCCCTAACAGTCATAAACCAAAGGGACTACAAGCGGCTATTTCCACATATCCCCTTGGAAGCTACAGAGATTGTCTTGAAGACGTACACGGGGCAAAAAGTCTACCCCAAAGGAAAAATAAGGGTGAAAGTGATATACAAAGGCCAGGAAATACCTAAAATGGACCTATATGTATTGCCAGATGGAGGACCACCACTACTAGGATGTGAATGGATCCGGAAGATACAACTAGATTGGCATTCCATACAGGCACTGAAGGTTGAGGCCAAAAAGAATGACGACGCCACATGTGGACGACTGTCAAAAATGCTAACTGACGCACAAGAAGTGTTCCAGGAGGGACTCGGAACACTAAAAGGCATAACAGCAATGATTAAAATAGAGGAGAATGCAAGTCCAAAGTTTTTTAAGGCCAGACCGGTGCCTTATGCGATCCGATCAGCCGTCGAAGCAGAGCTGGAAGGGTTGGAAAGTTCAGGAGTACTGTCCAAAGTGGACTGGAGCGAGTGGGCTACACCCATCGTCCCTGTAATGCAGAGGTCATTGAGTAATACGCCTGGGGAACCAAAGAAGGTCCGCATCTGTGGGGATTTCAAGGTGACAGTGAACCCAGTCCTTCACATGGTACAATATCCGCTTCCACGGATTGAGGATATTTTCGCCTCGCTATCTGGGGGTAAACGCTTCACCAAAATTGATCTGGCCCAGGCGTATTTGCAAATGGAGGTAGAAGAAGCCTCGAAACAATACCTCACGATCAACGCTCATAAAAGTCTCTATCAATACAACCGACTGGTTTTCAGGGTAGCATCGGCTCCGGCTATTTGGCAAAGGGCAATGGATCAAGCCCTGCAAGGAATTCCAGTGACCCAGTGTTATTTGGACAACATCCTGGTCACGGGCGAAAATGACAGTGAGCACCTCGCCAACCTGGAGAAGGTGCTTGCTAGATTAAAGGAATATGGGCTACGAGCTAATCGCCACAAGTGCGAGTTTTTCCAAAAGCAGATCTTGTATTGTGGCCACATTATTGATGAAGAGGGGTTACATAAGCCCCCTGAAAAGATTAAGGCAGTAGTCAAGGCTCCAGCGCCGGAAAATGTGTCACAACTGAGGTCGTTCCTTGGGTTGGTGAACTACTACCATAAGTTCTTGCCAAATTTGTCTACAGTAGTACACCCACTGAATACCCTAATGAAAACGGGGGTACTATGGAAGTGGAATGATGAATGTAAACGAGCTTTCCAGAAGTGCAAAGATTTGATCACATCAAAAGAGGTGTTGGCCCATATCAACCCAGCACTACCAATCCGGTTGGCCTGTGATGCATCACCCGATGGTATTGGAGTGGTGTTGTCGCACAAATTCCCGGACGGGTTGGAGAGGCCAGTAGCCTTTGCGTCTCGGTCACTAACCTCAGCCGAGCGAAACTACGCCCAGATCGACAGGGAGGCCCTCAGCCTAGTATGGGGAGTAAAAAAATTCAACCACTATCTGCATGGACAGAAGTTCACCTTGCTGACTGACCACCAACCACTTGTCTCCATTTTTAATCTAAAGAAGGGCATTCCGGTGATGACTGCCCAACGGTTACAAAGATGGTCCCTTTTTCTAGGGGCGAACCAATATGAAATAGAATATAAAGGCACGAAATAGCACGGAAATGCTGATGGGCTATCACGCTTGCCACTGCCTACTGTGGAGGAAGCACCAGCAGTGGACCCTATCGAGATATTTTATTCGTCAATAATTGAACGATTGCCAGTAACTAATGCGGATATAGAGAAGGAGACACGCAATGATCCGACACTGTCTCGGGTATATGATTTGACGGTGAGGGATGGCCAACACATGGCGACTCACTGTTGCCAGCATTCTCATCCAGAAAAGAACAGCTGTCAGTATGCCAGGGGACAGTGATGTGTGGATCCCGAGTGGTTATTCCACCCAAGTTAAGGGAGAGAGTGCTAAACGAGCTTCACAAAGGTCATCTGGGAGGGGTGAAAATGAAAAGCCTTGCTAGGGCTTATGTGTGGTGGCTGGGGATTGATCAACAAATCGAGGACCTATCTAAGAGCTGCTCAGGATGCCAGAAGGTCCAAAATGCACCACCACATGCCCCTCTACACCCTTGGGAGTGGCCCTCCTCTCCATGGCAACAGGTGCATATTGATTTTGCTGGTCCATTCATGGACTCAATATTTTTAATAGCTGTGGATGCGCACTCGAAATGGCCTGAGGTGATCTAAATGTCCTCCACCACCACAGAGAAAACTATTGCAGTCCGACGGACCATCTTTGCCAGGAACGGCTTGCCAGAGCAGATTTGCTCTGATAACGGACCACAGTTTGTGTCCGAAGAGTTTCGAAGATTTACACCTCCGCTCCGTATCATCCAGCCACAAATGGATTGGCTGAGAGGTTTGTACAAACCTTTAAAAAAGCAGTAAGGGCCATGTGCGATGACGACATTCCACTGCAGCATAAGGTGGACAATTTCCTGTTAGCCTACAGAAATGCGACACATACAATCACCAACCAGACCCCGGCCATGATGTTCTTTAACCGAAGGTTGAGATCTCGCCTGGATTTGCTCAGACCAAATGTGCGAAGAAATGTCGAGGATAAACAATTCCAGCACATCAATGAGAAGCCGACAAGGAGCTTCAATGTAGGACAACCAGTCTTGGCCCGTGATTACCGAACAGAGAAATGGCAACCCGGAACGATATGCACACGGCAGGGGCCATTAATGTACACAGTGGATGTCGGGGAGAACATTGTGAGACGTCACATTGACCAGATCTTAACGTCACAGGAATGAGTCAACCCCATGTCTCGCGTACCTGGGAATGAACCCGACATACCGGCAGCATCTACCTCAGAAACAGTAGCAGTGGGAACCGATGGAAAGGGGCCAGAATCACCTCCGCACCAAGAACAAGAACCTCAGGAAAGGCGCTATCCAGAAAGGATCAGGAAGCCGCCCCAAAGACTGAATTTATAAATGGACTATTTCTGTTTAATGTGCATGTTAAAGTGTTAATTGTTATTTGAATGTTATAGGTACTGTTAATCTAAAAGGGGAGGAATTGTAGTGTATGTACCTTTAAGAGAGAACTACTTTTACAGCTCCTGTATACTGTAGTACCGGCAGTGACCACACCTGTATATAAGCCTTGAGCCTGCCTCTGTACTTCAGTCTTGAGACTACTCTACTCCAGCAAACACCTGTTGATTGTTAAGTTACAGCCTCCGTGTAGTTCTTGGAAAACATCCTATTTAAAGAATCATGGATCTAACAAGCTTGAGGATTGGGAGGATTTTAGAATTCAGCAAAGGAGGACCAAGAAATTGATAAAGAAAAGGAAAATAGAATATGAGAGTAAACTAGCGAGAGACATTAAAACAGACTGTAAAAGCTTCTATAGGTATGTAAAAAGGAAAAGATTAGCGAAAGTAAATGTGGGTCTCTTATAGACTGAGACAGGAGAAATTATAATGGGGAATAAGGAAATGACAGAGAAATTAAACAAATACTTTGGGCAGAATTTTCATTGAGCCATGAAGGCGGGCTTGGAGGCGTGCGGGGGGTTAAAATCGCAAAAACTGGTTTCCGACTCCGAGCAATTTTAACTCAGGCGTGTCTGATGGTCCCGACTCCATCCCACATCCAACAGGCGGGACTGGTCTTTAAGGCCCTTAATAACCACTAAATCGCCTCTATAATCCTATTTTGAAAGGCCTTTGCGAATTTAACCCTTTTCCCACGTAAAACACGCCTGGTGGGAAACACGAATGTAAAACCTAGCGGGAGCACTATTGGATTGCTGACTATCAACTGCAGGTTAACCATTAAAGAGGAGATTTGATCAGCCATCATTTGCAGGTGGCAGGACTTAGTGGTCTCAGGTCTGGGGCAACTTTTACAAGGCTTAACCACACCTGTGGAAGGTTGGAGCCTCACACCCATCTCCAGTGTGACCTCTTGGGAAACCCCTCTCGCCACCTTCACTCAGCGCTCCTCAACAGAGGCATATACCAGAAGCATGGGAGCCATTTATTTCCTTCCCATCTGGGCATTAGTGGAGCTCAAGCACCAGCTGCAGCAGCAGAACCAGGAGCAACAGCAGCACCAGCAGCAGCAGCAGGAGCGCCAGGCTGCTGCTCATCCACCTGAGGCTGCACAGGCCAGAAGGGGCCAGCGCCTGGAAGCCCGTCAGTGCAGGAGATACCCCCCAAACAGGGTCTACAGACGCAGGGTCACCTATCTCAACATGTCTGAGCAGCAGTGCCAAAGGCGGCTCCGACTTTCGCAAGAGGTAGTGACTGACATTTGCGCAATGCTACAGCAAGACCTGCTGCCCAGAGGACCAGGTGGATAAGCATTACTAGTGGCCATCAAAGTCACCACCGCACTCAACTTTTTTGCCTCAGGCTCATTCCAGGGATCAGCAGCAGACATCAGCAGCATCTCCCAGGCGGCCGCACACACTTGCAACACACAGGTAACCGATGCCCTCTTTGCTCTCGCGCACAATCACATCCATTTCACCAAGGACCGAGCAAGTGTCATGGTGCGAGCGGTTGGATTAGCTCATCTGACAGGCTTTCCAAGGGTGCAGGGCGTTGTTGACTGCACACATGTGGCCCCATCGCAATCCAGGTATTTTTGTCAACCGCAAGGGCTTCCACTCCCTTAACGTTCAGCTGGTATGTGACCACAAGAAGGAAATTTTGCATGTTTGTGCCATGCACCCTGGCAGTTGCCATTACTTCTTCATACTGCGCCAGTCTAGTGTGCCTTCACTATTCAGTCCACCAGACCAACTTAACGGATGGCTACTTGGAGACAAGGGCTATCCCCTGAGGACGTGGCTGATGATGCCGTTGAGGAGACCATCCAACGAAGCTGAGGAGAGCTACAACTCCAGCCACATGTCCACCAGAGCCAGAATCGGAAGATGTGCTTCAGATGCCTTGATAGATCAGGTGAAGCCCTGCAGTACTCAGCAGCCAGGGTCTCCAGAATCGTCGTGGTTTGCTGTGCATTTCACAACATGGCACAGTGTCGTGGCTTGCAGATTCCTGAGGACCAAGTGGCTCCTCACATATCCTCCTCAGATGAGGAGGAGGAGGAGGAGGGCAAAAACGAACATCCTGCAGAGGCCCATCAACCAGCGGCAGCATTACGCGAGAATATTGCTGCCCGGGATGCAAGGAATGCACTCATCCTGGCCACATTTGCTTAGCCTAGTCAATCAAACTCTTTTGCCTCGCAGCTTCTTACCAGAGCATTGACAATGGCCAAGAACCAGAGAATTCCTAGCACTCTGACCACCATACTGACAGTTGCAAATATTCCTAAGGCCTCAATGTGGAAGTCCCAATAGCGAAATGACAGATGCCACAACTGCAACATTTGCCATCGGAACTTTTATGTACAATTACGATGTGATGGCATTTTTACACTAAACACAAAATTCCACCCAAGTGACTAACCTTGTGATTACTTGTGCTTTTTCTTCCTCTTACACGTGCTCCTACGTAGTGCTTCCCCTGTGGCTTCAGCAGATGTGGAGGCCCTTGCTCACTTTCCTGCTGATCCTGTCTCGACACCTTTTACAGGCATCCTCTGGGGTTGCGAGCCTGTGAGGGCTCGTCAACAGTCTGCTGCTCCTGCGGCAGTGCAGGGGCTGCGACATCTATCTCACTTGGGTGTGGACTCCGGTGGGGCTCTGACCGAGGGCTCTGCAGTGGCATGGAAGTGTGAGCGCTTGGAGAGGAGCCCCCACTTCCTTGAGGTTTGCCACCAACCTCCCTCTCATGGGTCAGGCCCCCCTCAGCGCCTGCAATTGGCTGGAGAGCACCTTGCTGCACAGCAGGGGGGCCATGGGGACCCATATCTGCAATGGCAGTCCTACTCAGAAAGACTTCCATGAAGGTCTGGTTTCTCTGTTCAATAGATGCCCATCGCTCTTCAAGAGATGTCATTCTATTCTGAACAATTACCATGTTTTCCATACCCTGGCGACTAAGCTCCTCCATGGCCATAGCCCTCCTCTCCTCTACCGTAGCCATCCTCTTCTGTACGGTAGCCAGCCTTACCACGGAGGTTTCAATCATTTCCACGGAGGTAGCCATCCTTTCCATGGTGATGCGTTCATGCGCCAATGACTCCACAAAGGCTCTGCTCATGTTCACTATGGACTCCTCTATTCGCTCCACACTCGCAGTGACCCTAGAGACAAAACCTGCCAGAGACTCCTGCATCTGTGCCTGGAGATCCATCACCTCTGATCTTATGGATGGACCCAGAGGCAGAGGGTCGACATGCTGCTGAGCCGAGCTGGCAGAGTCCTGCGTCCTCCGAGTAGGACTCTCCACTGCTGTCCCTGTCTCCACAATCTGCTGATGCTCACTTGTGAGCTGTGATACACCAGGCAACAACACTATTCTATGGCCTAGAAATTCGGTTGGTAGCGCCAGCGATTAGCGCCTAAAGAGCCCGAGAATTGGGGCGTTACCCAATTTTCGGGTGGGCACAGTGAATATAGCGCCACCTCCCATATTGAGTATCCTTTTAGCACCGGCGCTAACTCTTTTCGCTCGCCCACGGGCGCAGGCAGATCATGACGTCATTTCAGTGTGCAACGCCTTTTTGGCGCCCCGGACCGGATATTCGGTGGCGCCCGCAACCTTTTCGCCTGGCGCTATTAGTGACAGTTGGATGGAGCGTTCCCAGGCTCTTCTCGGACTCAGGGGGCGCTATTTAAAGGGGACAGCACTAGTATAAAAGCTGCAGCCATTTGGGCTGGCCATTCTGATCGTTGCTGGAGAGAGTTGCTGACCTTCTGTTGGACAGTAATTTTCTCATTGAGCCTTCGGAGGCACTGGCACTGGCAGCTTGAGGGCCCGGCTCCCGAGCTGGTGATGCAGCATCTGAAAGCAGGGAGGTGGAAGAGTGGCTTTAGCAAAAGGACAGCTTGGCAGCAAGGGATGCCAGATTGCGGCAAGGCTATGACATGGGTCCACAGTGAGAAAGCATGCTGGCGGGGGAAACAAGTGGAAGGAGACAGTTGTAAAAGGTGAGAACCTTACCATCGCTGTCGACAATGGGGTCAGCAGCTGCAGTGGTTACAGGACCACTCAGACGTCCTCCAAGAATCTGGTGGACTCTCTCCTCGAGATCTGCGAGAGTGACCACTTGTGGAGGTCCTCCACCGGTGCGAAGCTGGCCTTTGCCAATCCTCGCCAGCTTGGACTGCAGGGGAAAGGAGGGGAAGTTATGTTACATGATGCCCTGAGTGATCATCTCATGCCCCCCATGGTGGAAGAGCCCTTATATGATGCCCTGAGTGATCATCTCATGCCCCCCATGGTGCAAGAGCCCTTACATGACGCCTTGAGTCAAATGTGCATGTGTGTACCCAGAAAGGGCCATGGGTGCTTGCTGGCAGATGGCCAATGGGGCACAGCCCACCCTGTAGCCATAAAGTCAGGTGCAAATGAAGGGATGCAGAAGTTTGCAGAAAAACACTCACCCTCACGACCCGAGTGAGGTCGTTGAATTTCTTTCTGCGTTGGACAGGGCTCCTGGTCACCATGCTGCTGGAGTTGACCCTCTGGCATGCATCCCTCCAAGCTCGTCGGTAGTCCTTATGATTCAGCCTCGTGCCATTGTTTGGGTAGAGAACATCTTGCCGGTGCTCCACTGCGGCCACCGATTGCTCCAGAGCCTCATTGGTGAAGCGCTCTGCTCTCTGTCTCACCTTCTCCATTTGGTCCAAGTTTATAGCGCCAGAGAAGGGCCTGCGCTGATTCTGAGGCCTGCAAGGCGAAGAGTGTGGATGCTGAAGCTGACTGACCCACCCCTTTAAGAGCTGGCCGGCGCCTGGAAGTCTCGTGGTCATCAGTAATTGAGAGCACCTGCGCTGCGCCCGTCCGCTTTGATATTGGGTTGCGCCGGAAGTTTATCGCCTTAGGAGTCCCGTGCAATGCCTGAATTCGCGCCTCAATCCCCTTTAGGGGCGATGCAACTCAATATCGCGCCAGGTGGCGATAAGTTTCGTCTGGCTATAAACTTTGCGCAGCGCCAGTTCTAACGCCTCAAGCGGGGCTATACCCAATTTCTAGGCCTATGTCCTGAAAGTCCCACCGAGGTGTGAGTGTCTGCGCTGGTGCTGGGTGCGCTGAATTCTGCTGACGCTGCGCCCTCAGAGGTTGCAGCTTCCTCTGAGGAGTCTGGCTGCTCAGCCTCTTCTTCCTGGCTAGGGGGGATGGATGCTTGTGATGGTCCTGTGGGGGAGTAAAGGAAAGAGTCAGATGTGATGCAAAGGCTACATGCATATAGCTTTTTGCAGATGCTCATAAGTCCATCTGTTACAGCTTTACAATCATTATCAGTGACTCATGCAATGTCAAAGAGAGAGATGGGAAACTTTTCTGTCACCAGCTTGCTGTGTTACACCCATCTGTCCATCCCCCATGCACGAATCATCCTCAATGCCCATAATTTCCAGGACAGCCTCCTCCCAGGGGGTCAGGTGGGCTATTGAGGCTGTCCCTCCTCCTGTCCTGGCTCGCTCTTTTTGTTGTGAGCTCTCTTTTCCTGCAATGAGGGAGACAAGTGGAGGTTGAGTGAGAATGAAGGAGTGAGTGTAGAGATTGCATAGCATAGATACTTAGAAGGAGACAAAGATGGAGTGAGGTTGCAAGACCAAGGGCCCTCCCTGTGTGTTGTCAGTTGTGTTCAAAGCATCAGAGTGATAGGGAGTGTGAGGGCTGCATGGTGGAATAGTTATGTGAATGGGAGCATAGAGAGAGAGGGAATGGGTAAGGGTGCATGGATGTCAGTGTCAAGTGGGATGTGGAGGAAGAGATTGCTAAAGCTGAGTGGTGGTGAGGAAAGGCAATGGGGATCAGATTGAGGGTGATGGGAAATTCATACTCACTTTTCCAGTGCGCTGAAGGTCATGAAATATTTTCCTGCACTGTATCCAGGTTCTGCGGGTGACTCCCAAGGAGTTGACCTCCTCAGCCATCTGTATCCACACTGCCTTGGTCTGAGTGGGAGGCCTCTTCTGTAGGGAGTTCGCAATAATTTCAAAATTTCCTACAGTTCCGAAGATTAATTTTGATTAAAGAATACCTGGGTGATATACCCTTAAAAAATCCAGGGACCAAAATGGCTGTCGGATCGCATGGCAGAAGATAAAGGACTTGAAAAGGCAGCTTGGATCTGTCTGTGAAAAAGTTCAATGGGGCAGTCAATCTGCCAATCAAAGGGGAGTTCCACTCCCTGCAGCAGACAATCAATGTGTTTACAGAAACTGCTACTTTGTGTACACAAAGGATTTACTGCGGTTTCAGTCTGGCCACAAGGACAATGACTCTGTTTACTCAAGCAATCAAGGAAATAGTTCAAACCACGGCAGCTTTATTCAAAGGACACATTTAAACTGCAACTTTATTCAAAGCCATCACAGACAATGAGGACACATTTAAACTGCAGCTTTATTCAAAAGCCCATCACAGACAATGAGGACACATTTAAACTGGAAACAGTTTAAACAAATGGGTAATTCATTCAAACCCATTATAGACAATGGGGAAAGTTTTGGATCCCTTTTGTTTAGCCCAGATGCATCCGGATCTGGGCGGGAAGATTTCGGCCCCAAATGGGGTATAAAAGATAGCTTCTCAGAAGCCATTTCTCTCTCTCTCTCTCTCTGTGGCCTCGCCTCTGTGCCTCTACAATGTGGGAGCCTGCCTAAAGGAGTGGAACACCAGCAGTTTACTTTTAAAATACTGGGGTGTTTTTACTTCGGGGCAGTGAAGATCAAAGATCGCAGGGCACGGAGCAAGCATTTTCATATGTGAGCATATATTTTTCTGGCCTTTTACAAGGCAACTTAGAATAGGTATAGGAGTGGGAATTAAGTGGGAATTTTGTTAGAACTGTGATTTTAGTAGAATTTCCCTCATGTCCGTTTCTCCTCCCCTATTTTAAGTAAGACAGTGTTGCACTAGCAGAGAAGTGCTATAGTGAACACTGAGTTCTATATTGAAACTGTATTTAAGAAGGGGTGTTGCACTAGCAGAGAAGTGCTATAGTGAACACTGAATTCTATATTGAAACTGTATTTTAAAAGGGGTGTTGCACTAGCAGAGAAGTGCTGTGGTGAACACTGTGTAGCTGTTTTTTTTAAAGTGTACTGTATGTAAAGGAATGTTGCACTGAGCAAGGAGTGCTCTAGTGGACACTGAGTGTACTGCGTTAAGCAAAAGTGCTGTACCAAGCATAAGTGCTGTATCAATTACATTTTAAGTTGTTTCTTTCTTTTTGTTTCAGTAAATACTGGTCTGTTTTGCACCCAAACCACGAGTCACGTTTTCTGTCCACATCGCTACCAAATAAGTCCGGCAGTCAGAACCAGGAATAGGGGAGCGCTTCAAAACTGCACGGGGGTCCCTGGAGCAGCTCAGAGGCTTCTGACTGACCAGAGACAAATAACCCCAACCCCGCTAGTGTTAATTCCTACAAAATGGCGACCATGGCAGGGACGTCGGCAACGGTGTGCGATGTAGCAGACGGTGGTTTGAGTCTGGAGAGAGCAGCAATTATTGGGTTTCTTTTTATCCCACTGGTTTGTTTGTGGTTAGGTTCCCGCAGGCTTGGGGAGGTTACCCGCAGGCTTAGGGAAGCCAGAGCAGAGAGTTGGGACAGGGAAAGGGAGGTCGAAGAATACCAGGCCAAGGTAGAGCGCCTGGTAGTTCAGTTTAATGAGGGCAAAAGCACACGAGGCATGAGTCAGAGTACCTGAAGTGCCTAGTTGCAGAGGCCAAGAGCAATGAGATGAGGGTGCAGGAGGAGAACGCTCGCCTCATACAAGAATTAAAAGAGCAGGAGGAAAAGGTTAGGGAAGTAAAGGCAGCATATAAGCTGGCCTGCGAGCAAGGGTTTGAGGAAGCAGATCATGGCCCCTGTAGGGCAGAGATAGAAAGCCTAAGTATGGCTTTAAAAAGAGCAAAGGGGATGATATGTCTGATCAGCCCGAAGGCAGGTCAGTTGGATTTTACTGGCAACCTAAGTAAAACAGCCCCACAGGCAACACCCAGGGAAAGGTTGGTCAGGGAATCAGAGGTCCCACGACCGCCACCCACGGCTCTGAGCTTTCAGGAGCTCTGGCAGCAAAGGGGGGTGGACGACAAGGTGGTAGAGGAAGCACAGCAGGCCCCGCTAGATAGGCCGGGACCAGTGTACCCCCTCCGACAATGGAGGTACGGTCCGCCCGTTGATGAAGATGACCCAGGGGCCATCCAGAATCAGTTTCTGGTGCCGTGTGGCACCCACCAGCTCAGGGACATGGTTAGCCACATCCCCAAGCTCACTAAAAAGGGAGACCCCTCTCTGCACTTCAGGGAGATACAGCAAGCAGCTTGTGTAAATGACTGCGATGAGGTACAGCAAGCAAAAATGCTGCTGTTTCCCCTGGCAGGTGATCTCCTCCAGTCCCTATCTGGTGAGTGCAAAAGGGGGCAGAGGGATTATGAGGGTCTTAAGAATGAGGTATTGGAGGCCATGGGACTCAATGATGGTAGCCCATTCGCTCGGGTGGAAAGAACAGTGCAGCTCCCAGGGGAGTCCCCGCAGGCGTTCGCAGACAGGCTGTGGCCAGTTTTCCAGAGCGCATGCCCGGGAATGCCAGGGCGGGCAGCACTGGACCCAGTCCAATTGACTCACTAGCTCCGGTGTATCATGACAAACAGCCTACCCCAGATCCAAGCCCAGGTCATGGCTTGGTTTGACCCCCAAAACCCCCAGACCACCGAAGAAGTGGTGATCTGCCGGCTCACAGTAGCCTTCAGGAACATGAGGGGTATCGAGGCTCCCCAACCCAAGGGAAGAGTCTATGAGGTTAAACCTGGGAGCCAGAGTAAGAAAGAGTGGTACCAGGAGGGGAATCGTCCCTCCCAGGCTAGGTTAAATTGCTGTGGGTGTGGGAAAGACGGTCACTGGAGAAAAGACTGTAAAAATCCTTGGAAGGACAAGGGAAAGGATCCCACAGCCCCAGCCCAAAAGGCAGGGCCAGACCTCCCTCCCGCAGCAATTGAGTCATTTTTACAGTCCCTACGGTCTCTTCTGACTGGCCAGGGGAGAGTAGCAGCCACCACCGGTGTTTTAACCCCATCTGCCCCACCTCACTCCCAGCAATGACTAGAGCCAGCGCAACCTGTTGACCTGTGTCCCCGCGAAAATGCTGAGGGGAGCAGGCCCTATGTTGAGATGGGGTGGAGATGATGCAGGGGAGATATTCGGTGGACACTGGAGCCTCCAGCACGGTGGTCCACTCGGAAGATCTGACCAATTCACCCCGGTCTAATGGGGTCCCATCTAGCTTAATTGGACCCACAGGTAAACAGGCAGCTGGGAGTGAACCTGAGAATAGAAATCCCCAGCCCACAGCAGGTACAAGTTCACAGGCTGCACAGGCAGGCGCTGTGGCTTGTGTCAGGGGAGGAGCCATTCTTGATTTTGAATAGGATTACTGGCAGCCAGCCAGTTATATCAAACAATGCGGTTTGTTTAAGCTGGGGGCAGGGGAACAGGCAGCTGGGATTGTAGAAGCTCCACAGCACTTGGCCTGAGCGATTCCCCCTCTCTTGTGGGACTCCGGGGAGGAGCCTGAACCAGGTTTTAGACCTGAAGTGGAAGGCTCTCAGCCACCAGCAGCCGATGGCAAGGGATTGCCAGGTTTGGGAAGGGAGGGACCCGAAGGAGGAGGTCCCCAGCCAGCAGGGAGTGTGGCCCAAGCTAAGGGTCCGCTCGCCAGGGTAGCCCCACCGTCAACACTCCCTAGGAGATCTCTTTGGGTACCCCAGCCCAAGAAAGTATGGTCACCCACTTTTCAGTGGAGTAGGGCGGTCTCCTGAGTCAGGGAGAAGCCAAAAGGCAGAGGTCCCCAACCAGCAGCCATAAGCTGTGAGGGACTTGAAGCTGGAATCAGTCCAGCCATGACGCAGGGAGCAGCCTGTGGCAGCACAACCAGGGACTAAGCTGGCCACCCGGAGACAGGCGGCGCTTGTATATAGTTTTGGTCAAGTAATGTGTGATTAAAGAATTAAGGTAGAACGTGTTATTAAGGTAGAATGTGTTAATTTTTGTTTTTTTATTGAAATTAATATTAGTGTATAAGTTTTGAGTGTGGTACCGTTCCAGAATTGTAATGTGGATCAAGGTCGTGGGACCTGATTACATTCCCCCGAGCCAGGGGACCTGGCGAGATGTTTTCTTTTTTTTTCCAGAGTTCCGGAAGGCACCGAGGACCAGCGTGTCATGGGACCCGAGAAAGAAAGCACTCCCAGCTCGCGAAGGAAGGGGTCCACGGGAGGCGGATGCCCACAACTTTTAAACTGTTGCTGGAAACACAATTTACAGAACTTGTTAATTATTTTTACTGCTTGTTTGGAGTTAAGGGAACGGATTGCATGTGCCTAGGAATTGTTGTGCCTGCAGTTCATGAATATTTAAAATACATTTTTGGCTGAAGAACAGTGCCATTTAATAAAGTGCCAGGCAATTGCATTGTAATAATAAAAAAGGAAGCTCATTGTCTTCCATCTGTATTTTTTTAGCAGATATGTTGGCTGGGTGAAAATCCCTTTAAAAATGTTGTATCATGTTAAAATTATGTTACAAGCAGTGCAGGGACATAGGACCCCCTCCATGCTTGACTTATTGTGAATATAAGTGGTACAGGGACATTGGACCCCCTCCGGGTATTGATTATTTAATTAATTTTGCGTTTTCTGTCGATAGATGCCTGCCGTACTACAATTCTCTCTGGGCAGGGGAGATGGAGGTGTCGGGGGATCAAAGATAGATTTAGTTAAGTATAAGGGAAGGCTGTTTGTGGGGGGTCAGAAATTATTGCTCACTTTTGGCAAGGATACTACAAGCAAGTTTTAGTATCCGATGGGGCACTGTAGGGAGTTTGCAATAATTTCAAAACTTCCTACAGTTCTGAAGATTAATTTTGATTAAAGAATACCTGGGTGATATACCCTTAAAAAATCCAGGGACCAAAATGGCCGTCAGACTGCATGGCAGAAGATAAAGGACTTGAAAAGGCAGCTTGGATGTGTCTGTGAAAAGGTTCAATGGGGCAGTCAATCTGCCAATCAAAGGGGAGTTCCACTCCCTGCAGCAGACAATCGATGTGTTTACAGAAACTGCTACTTTGTGTACCCAAAGGATTTACTGCGGTTTCAGTCTGACCACAAGGACAATGACTCTGTTTACTCAAGCAATCAAGGAAATAGTTCAAACCACGGCAGCTTTATTCAAAGGACACATTTAAACTGCAACTTTATTCAAAGCCACCACAGACAATGAGGACATATTTAAACTGCAGCTTTATTCAAAAGCCCATCACAGACAATGAGGACACATTTAAACTGGAAACAGTTTAAACGAATGGGTAATTCATCCAAACCCATTATAGACAATGGGGACAGTTTTGGATCCCTTTTGTTTAGCCCAGATACATCCGGATCTGGATGGGAAGATTTCAGCCACAAATGGGGTATAAAAGATAGCTTCTCAGAAGCCATTTCTCTCTCTCTCTCTCTCTGTGGCCTCACCTCCGTGCCTCTACAACATGGGAGCCTGCCTAAAGGAGTGGAACACCAGCAGTTTACTTTTAAAATACTGGGGTGTTTTTACTTCGGGGCAGTGAAGATCAAAGATCGCAGGGCACGGAGCAGGCATTTTCATATGTGAGCATATATTTTTCTGGCCTTTTACAAGGCAACTTAGAATAGGTATAGGGGTGGGAATTAAGTGGGAATTTTGTTAGAACTGTGATTTTAGTAGATTTTCCCTCGTGTACGTTTCTCCTCCCCTATTTTAAGTAAGACAGTGTTGCACTAGCAGAGAAGTGCTATAGTGAACACTGAGTTCTATATTGAAACTGTATTTAAGAAGGGGTGTTGCACTAGCAGAGAAGTGCTATAGTGAACACTGAATTCTATATTGAAACTGTATTTTAAAAGGGGTGTTGCACTAGCAGAGAAGTGCTATAGTGAACACTGAGTTCTATATTGAAACTGTATTAAAAGGGGTGTTGCACCAAGCAGAGAAGTGCTGTGGTGAACACTGTGTAGCTGTTTTTTTAAAGTGTACTGTATGTAAAGGAATGTTGCACTGAGCAAGGAGTGCTCTAGTGGACACTGAGTGTACTGCGTTAAGCAAAAGTGCTGTACCAAGCATAAGTGCTGTATCAATTACATTTTAAGTTGTTTCTTTCTTTTTGTTTCAGTAAATACTGGTCTGTTTTGCACCCAAACCACGAGTCACGTTTTCTGTCCACATCACTACCGAATAAGTCCGGTGGTCAGAGCCAGGAATAGGGGAGCGTTTCGAAACCGCATGGGGGTCCCTGGAGCAGCTCAGAGGCTTCTGACTGACCAGAGACAAATAACCCCAACCCCGTTGTTTAATTCCTTACAATTCCTCCCTGATGAAGGGAACAGCACCTCCCTGTTGGCCCTAGCCCCATCGCCTAATGGCTGCAGTGCCGCTTCGTCAAAGCGAGGAGCTTATCTTGCCCTCCCACTTGTCATTTTTGCTGCCGCTCCCTCACACTGCACAGTCAAGAAGCTTGGCAGTCCGCAGAAGAAGCAAGGCTTGCTGTGGACCTTAAATACAGCAGCAATGATGATGTCATTGGAGGGGACTTTCAGTCATGAAAAACCCATTTGCAAAGGCTTCCCACACGTTGGAAATCAACTGGCCAATTAAGTTAAAATTGCATCAATCTCCCACATCCATTTAGATTCATGTGGGAAACACGAAATTCGGATAACACGACACCAGCCCGCACCTGAGTTAAAATCCAGCCCTTTGTGTCTGTCTTCACGGAAGAAGACGCAAAAAACTTTCCGGAAATAGTGGAGAACCAAGGGTCTAGCGAGAATGTGGAACTGAAAGAAATTAATATTAGTAAAAAAAGTGTTGCAGAAATTAATGGTACTGAAAGCCAATAAATCCCCATGATCTGATGGCCTACACCCTAGGGTTTTGAAAGAGGTGGCTACAGAGATAGTGGATGCATTGGTTGTCATTTTACAAAATTCCATGGATTCTAGAATGGTTGCCACGGATTGGAAGGTAGCAAATGTAACCCCACTATTTAAGAAAGGAGGGAGAGAGAAAATGGGGAACTACAGACCAGTTAGCCTGACATCAGTAGTAGGGAAAATGCTAGAATCTATTATTAAGGACATGGTAACAGGGCACTTAGAAAATAATAATAGGATTGGGCAGAGTCAACATGGATTTATGAAAGGGAAATCGTGTTCGATGAATCTGTTAAAATTTTTTGAGGTTATAACTAGCAGAATAGATAAGGCGGGACCAGTGGATGCGGTGTATTTGGATTTTCAGAAGGCATTCGATAAGGTGCCACACAAGAAGTTATTAAACAAAATTAGGGCTCATGGGATTGGGGGTAATATACTAGCATGGATTGAGGATTGGTTAATGGACAGAAAACAGAGAGTAGGAATAAATGGGTTATTTTCGGGTTGGCAGGCTGCAACTATAGGGTTACTGCAAAGATCAGTGCTTGGGCCTCAGCTATTCACAATCTATATCAATGATTTGGATGAGGGGACCAAATGTAATATATCCAAGTTTGCTGATGATACAAAGTTGGGAGGGAATGTAAGTTGTGAGGAGGATGCAAAAAGACTTCAAGGGGATATAGACAAGCTAAGTGAGTGGGCAAAAACATAGCAAATGGAATACAGGTAGACTATCCTTTATCCGAAAACCTCGGGACCAGCCGAGTTTCGGATAAAGGAGAATTTCGGATTTCGGAAGGTGGGTCGGTGGGGGTCCGCGGGGGGGTCAGCGGGGGGTCGTGCGCACGACTTACGCTGACGCGCAGCGTAAGTCAGTCGGGGTCGGCGGGGTTCGGGGCCGGCGGGGTCGGCGGGGGGGATCGGCGGTTGTCGGGGCCGGCGGGGTCCGCGCGGGGGTCGGCGGTTGTCGGGGCTGGCGGGGTCGGCGGTTGTCGGGGCCGGCGGGGGGGTCGGCGGTTGTCGGGGCCGGCGGGGTCCGCGGGGGGGTCGGCAGTTGTCGGGGCTGGCGGGGTCGGCGGTTGTCGGGGCCGGCGGGGTCCGCGGGGGGCTCGGCGGTTGTCGGGGCTGGCGGGGTCGGCGGTTGTCGGGGCCGGCGGGGTCCGCGGGGGGGTCGGTGGTTGTCGGGGCTGGCGGGGTCAGCGGTTGTCGGGGCCGGCGGGGTCCGCGGGGGGGTCGGCGGTTGTCGGGGCCGGCGGGGTCCGCGGGGGGGTCGGCGGTTGTCGGGGCTGGCGGGGTCGGCGGTTGTCGGGGCCGGTGGGGTCCGCGGAGGGGTCGGCGGTTGTCGGGGCTGGCGGGGTCGGCGGTTGTCGGGGCCGGCGGGGTCCGCGGGGGGGTCGGCGGGGGGTCGTGCGCACGACTTACCCTTTATCCGAACTTCCGAAACCGGAACCCTCTAAAAACCGAAGGTTTTTTCGTTCGTACGCACGACTTACGCTGAACGAAAAAACCTTCGGTTTTTAGAGGGTTTCGGTTTTCGGAAGTCCGGATAAAGGGTAGTCTACCTGTATAATGTGGAGAAATGTGAAGTTATCCAATTTTGTAAGAAAAAATACAAAAGCAGAGTATTTTTTAAATGGTGAGAGATTGGGAAATGTTGGTGTTCAGTGGGACCTGGGTGTTCTTATACACGAATCACTGAAAGTTAACATGCTGGTAAACCAAGCAATTAGGAAAGCAAATGGTATGTTGGCCTTTATTACAAGAGGATTTGAGTATAAGAGTAAAGACATCTTACTGCAATTATATAGGGCCCTGGTGAGATCACACCTGGGGTATTGTGTACAGTTTTGGTCTCCTTACCCAAGGATGGATATACTTGCCATAGACTGATTCCTGGGATGGGAGATTGTACTATGAGGAGAGATTGAGTAGATTGGCCTATATTCTCTCGAGTTTAGAAGAATGAGAGGTGATCTCATTGAAACATACAAAATTCTTACAGGGCTTGACAAGTTAGATGCAGGGAGGATGTTTCCCCTGGCTGGGGAGTCTAGAACCAGGGGTCACAGTCTCAGAATAAGGGGTCAGCCATTTAGGACTGAGATGAGGAGAAATTTCTTCACTCAGAGGATGGTGAATCTTTGGAATTCTCTACCCCACAGGGCTGTGGAGGCTCAGTCTTTGAGTATATTCAAGACAGAGGTCGATAGATTTTTGAATATTAAGGGAATCAAGGGATATGAGGACAGTGCAGGAAAGTGGAGTGGAGGTCGATAATCAGCCATGACCTTATTGAATGGTGGAGCAGGCTCGAGGGGCCAAAAGGCCTACTCCTGCTCCTATTTCTTATGTTCTTAAGCATTCAATCTTCAATCTCAGACTGCTCTCATGCAGTCTCAGCTTGATGTCATGCAAGCTCTGACTGCTGCCATCGTGCCTGGCTCTACCACTGTCGACCGAGGCTTTCACGGTATCACAGCAGGCCAGCAATCTGTGCTCCAACAGATTGCTAGGAATGCTGAAGTGCTGCCCTGGGGGAGTGGCAGTGGGTCAGTGGAGCAGGAACCTGCTGTCCTCTCTCAGGATGACTGCATTCCTGCTCCCACCACTGCCACTTTGCCATTGTCGCTGTCTGTCATCCAGCCAGCCCAGACTACTGCCGCCCATGCTGAGGTGGTGCAGTCTACAGCCGCGTCTTCCAGGTCCAGAGCTGGTCAAGGGCATCCTGCAAGGCCATCTGAAGGCTCCCACATGGACACTCAGTAGCCTTCCTCCCACCGTGCTTCAGCCACTGGGCCAACACTTCGTAGGAGCACTAGATAGGCAAAGGCACAATAACAACAGGCAGTAAGGGGTTGCACAAGGGTGAATAGTTAATATTTTTGTGAAAATATGTGTTCACTGATTTTTAATAACTTTATTAATTCAGTTTTGATTATTTTGTGGTGTGTCTCATTTCAACTTTGCGCTGTGATATGGCTTGTGACAGGGATGGAATGATGGGGATGTGGTGAGCAATGGGGATTTGGGGTTTAATTCATTCGAACCGTAGTCTGATGAGGCGGTCACGGACCGCTCTTCCGAACGGCCGATTGAGTGGCTGCCTCCTCCCTCGCTGCTGTTCCTGCTCGTCGTTGTCCTTCTCGTCTTCCTCTTCCTCCTTGTCCTCCTCCTCTTCCTTTCTATCTTCCTTCTCCTGAGGTGGTACCACAATCCCTGGTGAAAAGTGCTGGGCCCTCATGTTGGTCAAGTTGTGGAGGATGTCGCAGACTGCTACGAAATGGGACACCTACTCAGCCGAGTACTGGAGGGCTCCTCCTGAGCAGTCAATGTAGCAGAACCATTGCTTCAGCAGGCCGATGGTCTGCTCGATGATGTTCCTGGTGGCAGCATGGCTCTCATTATATGAGTGCAGGGCAGGAGTGCTGGGGTTGCAGAGGGCAGTCATGAGCCAGGTGGAGAACGGATAGCCCTAGTCTCCAAGCAGCCAGCCTGGAGCTTGACGTGGTGGCTGGAAGAGTGCTGACATACCTCTCTGGCACAGGATGACGGCATCGTGGCTGCTGCCAGGATAGCGGGCATTGACGTTGAGGTTTCACTGTCAGTGGTCGAACACCAACTGCACATTTATTGAGTGTTAGCCTTTGCGGTTACGGAAGATCTCAGGATTGTTATGCAGTGCCCACAAAGCCACATGGGTGCAGTCAATGGCTTCCTGCACCATGGGGAATCCCGCTATCCTGGAAAAGTCACATGCATGCTTGTCCTGTTTCTCTCTGTTGATGGGAAAGGAAATGTAATCCTTTCTCCTACTTTAGAGAGCCTCTGTGTCCTCCCGGATGCAGTGACGGATGGTAAACTGCGAGATGCTAGCTATGCCTCCTGTTGTATACTGGAAGGAACTGCTGGCAAAGAAATTGAGGGCGACAGTGATGTTGACTGCCACTGGGAGAACCATGGCCATCCTGGTCTGAGGCTGGAGGTCTGGTTGCAGGAAGTGAGAGAGTTATGTGATCACCTCCTTGGTGAAGTGGAGTATTCTAATACACTGCTCCTCGCTTAATTGGAGGTAGAAGTGCTCTCGGAATACCCTTGCAGGGTAAGGCCTCCTGCTGAGAGCCTTGATGGTCCTCCTTCCTCTAGGCACATGTTCCAGTCTTTCTCGCTGCCTCTGCTTCCTCTGCCATAGGTCCTGAAGGGTGAGGTGACTGCCAGTGCAGCCCCCATTAATGTTACCAAGTGTCTCAGTTTGATTCTTTGAAGAATAAATGTAGCTACATTTTAGTTGCTGATACAAAAGAACCTTGAAATTGTTGAATGAAACTGTTGGAATATGTGAAATTGACAAGAAACCATTGAAACTGTACTAACCTGAAAGCTGCGAGTCATTACTGATGATTCCTTTAAATAACCTCCCTGGAATCAGCTTCCTGGTGCTTCACGCAGGCTCTCCCTGTCTGTGTTTACTCCAGGTGCTAAGGTAGGTAGCGACAATCAATTTAGCAGATCGGGCAGTCAGTGAGCGTTGCACACTCACTGACATCACGATCCACCTGGCGTTAATGTTTCCGGTGATAGCTCTTACCAGCGGTGCTACGGGGGGAGTGGGGGGGAGTGGGTGGACGGGATTTGGCGTGTGGCATTGGATTTGCCTCACCCTGGCAATACTACTTTAGCGCCCCATTAGCGCCATCTGCTGGCGCTAACGGGAGGCACTAAAGGGACAAATTTTCCCCCCCTAATGACTAACATGCAGAAAATGCTCCCAAGGACTCCAATCTGTTGGGACCATAGGAATATCACCTCTGAAATTTGAGCTAATTGGACTGAATAATATAGCTTGTATTATTAGAGCTATCTTGGGTTTGATTACAGTAGGCAGTCAAAAGGAAATTGCACTGAGACGTTCTGAATGTCTCTTTCTCCTCACTAGTGTTATGCTTGATTATTTACCTCCTTCACGTTAATTAAGGCAGAGAGAATCCATGATAGTACAGAGCATTTGTGATATATGTGAAGTAGCAGGGATGACAGGCAGAATAACCTAATCTTGTTTTTTTGCTCTAATAAAAATAATGACAATTGACATTCAGCATAATAAACTCATTCTGCCATACAAACCTATAGTTCCCCTTCAATCATAGCATCTGTATGATTTCGGTGGGTATGTTGCACTTTTTCAAGGAGGCTTTGAGGGTGTCCTTGAAGCGTTTCCTCTGCCCACCTGGGGCTCTCTTGCTGTGTCGGAGCTCTGAGTAGAGCGCTTGTTTTGGGAGTCTCGTATCGGGCATGCGGACGATGTGGCCCATGCATCGGAGCTGATCGAGCGTGGTCAAAGCTTCGATGCTGGTGATGTTGGCCTGAGCGAGTACACTGACGTTGGTGCGCCTATCCTGCCAATGGATTTGCAGGATCTTGCGGAGGCAGCGTTGATGGTACCTCTCCAGTGCTTTGAGGTGCCTGCTGTACATAGTCCATGTCTCTGAAGCATACAGGAGGGCGGGAATCACTACTGCTCTGTAGACCATGAGCTTAGTGCTGGGTTTGAGGTCCTGGTCTTCAAACACTCTCTTCCTCAGGCGACCGAAGGCTGCACTGGCACACTGAAGGTGGTGTTGGACTTCGTCATCGACATCTGCCCTTTTTGACAGTAAGCTCCCGAGGTATGGAAAGTGGTCCACGTTGTCCAAGGCCTCGTCATGGATTTTGATAATCGGGGAGCAGTACTGTGTGGTGGGGGCAGGTTGGTAGAGGACCTTTGTCTTACGGATGTTTAGGGCTCGATTTTGCCATTGGGGTGGGCTGGGGGCGTGTCAGCCACTTTTTGTGTTAGCCATCTGACTCCAATTTGATGTGGGAAAATTATGCGATTTTCACCTAATTGGGCAATTGATTTCCAGTGTGTGGGAACCCCTGGCCCACTTAGTCTTTCCATCCTGAAAGTCGCCTCCGATGATGTCATCAGTGCTGGTGGATTTAAGGCCTGCAAGCAGCCTTGCTTCTTCTGCAGACTGCAAACCTTATGCCCTTTGGCGTGATAGATTCCTCCAGCCAATATGTCCAGCAGTAGGCCAAAGTCTGCACCAAGGTTCGATGTCGCCGCCCTGCAAGCTCTGGTGGAGGGAGCAAGAGGAAATAAGGAGGTGCACTTCCCTTCCTCAGGGAGGAAGAAGCCTCCCCAGCAGATGAAAGCTGTGTGGATGTAAGTGGCCCAGGAGGTCAACTCGTTGTCTATATGCCACAGAACCTGGCTGCAGTGCAGGAAGAGGTTTCATGACCTTCTGCGCACTGGAAAAGTGAGTATGACTTTCCCATCACCCTCAATCTGATCCCCATTGCATCTCCTCACCAGCACTCAGCTTTGACAACCTCTTCCTCCACATCCCACTTGACACTGACATCGCTGCACCCTTACCCATTCCCTCTCTCTCTATGGTCACATTCACCTAACTATTCAACTATGCAGCCCTCACACTCCCTATTGCTGTGATGCTATGAAAACAACTTACAACACACAGGGAGGGCCCTTGGTCTTGCCACCTCACTCCATCTTTTTCTCCATCTAACCATCAATGCTATGGATTCTCTACACTCACTCCTTCATTCTCACTCAAACTCCACTTGTCTCCCTCATTGAAGGTGAAGAGAGCTCACAATAAGAATGAAAGAGCGAGGACAGGAGGAGGGCCACCCTCAGTAGCCCAGCTCACCCCTTGGGAGGAGGTGGCCCTGGAGATCGTGGGAGTGGAGGAGGATGTGCAAGTGGGGGACGGACAGACGGGTGCATCAGAGCAAGCTGGTGACAGAATAGTTTATCATCTCTCTCATTGACATTGCATGCGTCACTGATAATGATTCTGATGCTCTAACAGATTGACTTTTGATCATCTGCAATATTCAATGTGCATGTAACCTTGGCCTCACATCTCTGACTCTTTCCTTTACTCCCCCACAGGACCATCGAAAGCCCCTGTCCCCACTATCCAGGAGGAAGAGCCTGAGCCTCCAGGCTCCTCAGAGGAAGCTGCAACCTCTGAGGGCGCAGCGTCAGCAGAATTCAGCGCACCCAGCACCAGTGCAGACACTCACACCTCGGTGGGACCTTCGGGACATAGAGTAGAGTTATCACCTGGTGTATCACAGCTCACAAGTAAGCATCAGCAGATGGTGGAGACAGGGACAGCAGTGGAGAGTCCTCGTCGGAGGGCGCAGGATGCTCCCAGCTCGGCTCCGCTGCATGTTGACCCTGTGCCTCCGAATCCATCCAGAAGGACAGCGGTGCTGGAACTCCAGGAACAGGTGCAGGAGTCTCTGGCAGGTTTTGTCAGGGTTGCTGCGAGTGTGGAGCGAATGGAGGAGTCCATCGCTAACATGAGCAGAGCCTTTGTGGAGGCGTTGGCGCATGAACGCATCACCATGGAAAGGATGGCTATCGTAGAGGAGAGGATGGCTACCGCAGAGGAGAGGATGGCTACGGCCATGGAGGAGCTTAGTCGCCAGGGTCGTGAAAACATGGTCATTGTTCACAATAGAATGACGTCTCTTGATGAGCGATGGTCAGCTATTGAGCATATGAACCAGACATTCATGCAAGCCCTCGGGAGTAGGACTTCCAGTGCAGAAATGGGTTCGCATGGCCCCCCTAAAGTGCAGCAAGGTGCTGTCAAACCACTTGCTAGCTCTGAAGTGGGGCTGACCCATGAGAGGGATGTTGGTGGCAGACAGCAAGGAAGTGGGGGCTCCTCTCCAAGCACTCACACGACCATGCCACTGCAAAGCCCTCGGTCAGAGCCCCACCAGAGTCCCCACCCAACTGAGATCGGTGTCTCAAACCCTGCACAGTCGCAGGAGCAGCAGACTGTTGTCGAGCCCTCACAGGTTTGCAACCCCAGAGGATGCCTGCCAAAGGTGTTGAGACAGGAGCAGCAGGAAAGTGAGCACATCTGCTGAAGCCACAGGGGAAGCACCACGTAGGAGCATGCGTAAGAGGAAGATACTGCACAAGTCGTCACAAGGGTAGTCACTTGGGTGTAATGTTATGTTTAATTTTGAAATGCCATCAGTTGGTTATTGCCATTAAAAATTCTGATGGCAAACTGTTGCAGTTGTGGCGTGTGTCATTTCGCAAATGGCACTTCCACATTGAGGGCTTAGGGCAACTTGCAATTGTCAGTATGGTGGTCTGCAGGTTCTTGGCCATTGTCGATGGTCTGATAAGAATGTGCGAGGCAAAAGTGTTTGATTGTGCAGGCTAAGTAAATCTGGCCAAGATGAGTGCATCCCTTGCATCCTGGGCAGCAATGTGGTCGCGCGCTGGTGCCTTCTGGCCTGTGCACTTCTGCTGCCACCAGGTTTCACTGGCGTGTTTCAGAGGAGGCGTGCAGCATGTGGGAAAACTGTTAAAATCAGAAAGGCCTCTCAAAATGGGATCATAGAGGAACTTAACTTGGGGTCAGAAAACTCGCATGTGGGAAAATTGCTTGGAGGCGGGATGGAGGCGGGATCGGGCCCGCCAGTTTTTGCGATGTTAACACTTCACACGCCTCCAATCCCACCTGGCAAAATCGAGCCCATAGTGTAAGGCCGATGCTCTCGTGCGCTTCGGTGAAGGTGTTGATGATGGTTTGGAGTTCGACCTCAGAGTGTGCGCAGATGCAAGTATCATCTGCATACTGTAATTCGATGACAGAGGATGGGACAACCTTGGATCTGGACTGGAGGCGATGGCAGTTGAACAGTTTCCTGTTTGTTCTGTAGATTAGCTCCACTCCAGCGGGGAGCTTACAGTAATTAGCTACAAATTAGATAGGGAAGGATTGTCTAACAACAACAACTTGCATTTATATAGCGCCTTTAACATAATAAAATGTCCCAAGGTGCTGCATAGGGGCATTTTTCAGACAAAATTTGACACCGAGCCACATAAAGGGATATGAGGACAGCTGACCAAAAGCTTGGTCAAAGAGATAGGTTTTAAGGAGCGACGTAACTCCACCCACTCTGTGGCACTGTGAATTAATGCTCCACTGTATCCCTTATTCATAATTATTAAAAATGTTCTTATACACTCACTTTATTCTGGAATACTTAATGTTCTATTGTTTTCAGAATCTAATATGAACAAAACTGTTTTGGCAACTGGTACACTTCTCAGAAAATGAATCAATGTTTCCAATGTGAAAGGGTTAAATTTGTTTGAACTGGTTTATAGGAATATTAATTTTTAAAGACCAAGGGGGAGAAATTGGGTATTGCCCTGTTTGGGGCGCTAACTTTCAAAAGTTGAATAAATTAGCTGCAGGCGCTAATGTTTTACAACTTTTAAAAAATTCGGGGTTTGCGCTCCAGGAAGGAAGTGGAACACTAAATCAAGCGCTTCACTTCATTCCTGGAGCACAACAGGCAGCAGGCAGGGCAGTAGGTGTGCAGCGCTGCACAATGGGCCTTGCAGCGTTGCCGCGTTGGAAGGCTCCTTCCCTCCCTTAAAGGGAAGGGCCATCACTGTAGGCTTTGCAAGGGCAAAACTTACCTGCTCCCCGACGGCAGCCGCGATCCGGCCCGATCAATGGCAGTAGAGTGCCGGGCTGATCGATCGCTGGTGAAGAAAAATGAAAAAAAAAGAGAAAGAGCATTTCAGAATTTTTTTTTACTTACCTTGGCCAACTCGCCTTTAGGTATTGTCCCTGAAGTGCCCGGCCTCCCGATGAACGCCTCCTGCAGCTGCCGGTGTTTTTGCCCGGTGATGCTGCAGGGGGCGGAACCGAAGTTCGGGTCCGGGGCGTTACCGGGGGCGATGTGCACGGTGATGATGTCACGGTCTCTGGGCGAAGGAGATCGGGGCACAACGCCATAGCGCCGCTACAAACCTCCCGTCGAATATAGCAGGAGTCAATCTTCTTGCTGCGCCCAGTCGATAAGTGCGTAGTGCCCCTGAGGCGATAATGGGAGTTGCTAAGGAGGCCAATTTCAAACAGTCAAATGATAGGAAAATGCCATGGGCTGGGCTTATTTTGACAAAGTGCCTCGGTAGCGTTCTGAGGTAGCGCCTCGCTCTCCGACGTTTGCGCCTTAAAAGAGGTGTGTAGCGCCTGATTTAGTGCTCAAATCACCTCCGTGGGCAAGAGATGAATTTTGCAGTTGGAGGTGATAATTAGTGCCGGGCGCTAAACTTTGCACCTGGCCGATATTAGTGCACCAAAATGGGTGATACCCAATTTTTAGCCCCATAGATTTTTTCGTTCAGGATAGATTTGTGTACAAACTTTTTCTTAGTTAAT
This sequence comes from Somniosus microcephalus, assembly GCF_052327205.1. Classification (NCBI taxonomy): domain Eukaryota; kingdom Metazoa; phylum Chordata; class Chondrichthyes; order Squaliformes; family Somniosidae; genus Somniosus; species Somniosus microcephalus. The sequence continues at coordinate 362,181,894 of NC_140987.1, read as the reverse complement.
TCACTGGAGACATGCACTCCTCTCCCACATCCATACAGTTCCTTCCAACTGCATAATCTCTGACCCACCAAGGTTAATGCCCCAGGGGATCTGCTTGTATTTATCCATAATATTTGGATAAAACAAAAAAAACATAGGTTGCACAGGTCCATCACACTTATCACTCTTAATCATAGAAAATTGAACAGATAAGATAAGTAAGCATAGGGGAACATCTAGGCAATAGTGATCACAACATAACAAGGTTTAAGATAAAGAATGAGAAGGACGTAAGTAAGACAAAGACCAAAGCAATTAATTGGGGCAAAAATGATTTTAATGGGATGAGCATGGAACTTAGGAAAATAAACTAGAAAATGTAATAACAAACAAAGAAATAGAACAGCAGTGGGAAACATTTAACATAGTTATCAATGGAGTGCAGGAGAAACATATCCCACTAAAAAGCAAAAACAAACTAGCCAGTAATAAGACACCCCATTGATGAATAAAGAAATAAGGGCAAAAGTGAAACTAGATAAAAAGGCATTAACTAAGTACATAGACAACAATAGAGAGGATGACCAAAGGGAATATGCAAAGGTTAGGAAAGAATTCAAAAAACAATTAGGAAAGCAAAGAGAAACTATATAGGGAAGATGTTTCCACTTGCGGGGGAGATCATAGCTAGGAGCTAAGCAGTCACTAATAAATCCAATAAGATATTCAGGAGAAATTTCTTTACCCAGAGAATAGTTAGAATGTGGAATTCACTACCATAAGGAGTAGCTGAAGCAACTAGCATAGATGCATTTAAGAGGAAGCTTGATAAACACATGAGGGAGAAAGAGAGAGAAGGCTACGTTAATGGAGTTAGTTGAGGAAGGGTGGGAGGAGGCTTGTGTGGAGCATAAACACCGGCATGGACCTGTTGGGCCAAATAGCCTGTTTCTGTGTTGTAAATACTATGTTATACTATGTATATAAATTTATAAATTCATCATATTTTCTTTTACTTCATTGGGTGATTTATAAACATTTATTCTACTTCAAGGTAATTTCTGATCGGCTGATAGCATCTTTGGCTAATCATAAGCTTTGAGTACAAGGGTAAAGACATCTTACTGCAATTGAAAGGGCCCTGGTAAGACCACACCTGGAGTATTGTGTACAGTTTTGGCCTCCTTACCTCAGGAAGGGTATACTTGTCATAGAAGGAATGCAACAAAGGTTCACCAGACTGGTTCCTGGGATGGGGGGATTGTCCTATGAGGAGAGATTGAGTAGACTAAGCCTATATTCTCTAGAGTTTAGAAAAATGAGAGGTGATCTCGTTGAAACATACAAAATTCTTACAGGGCTTGACAGGGTAGATGCAAGGAGGATGTTTCCCCTGGCTGAGGAGTCTAGAACCAAGGGTCACAGTCTCAAAATAAGGGGTCAGCCATTTAGGACTGAGATGAGGAGAAATTTCTTCACTCAGGGTGGTGAATTTTTGGAATTCTCTACCACAGAGGGCTGTGGAGGCTCAGTCGTTAAGTATATTCAAGACTGAGGTCGATAGATTTTTGGATATTAAGGGAATTGAGGGATATGGGGATATTGCAAGAAAGTGAAGTTGAGGTAGAAGATCCACCATGATCTTACTGAATGGTGGAGCAGGCTCGATGGGCCGAATGGCACACTCCTGCTCCTTTTTTAATGTTCTTATTGTAAAGTCCACGCCTCAATAATACACGGACTTCGGGAGAAATGTTTAACAGGTACTTTACTGAACAGGAGGGCACTCTTTTAGTTTGGACCCAAAAAATAAATAAATTAATTAATTAAAAATAAATTAAAAAAAAAACCCAAATTGGATTGTAAATGAACAAAAGTCCAACTAAAACTTAACAAATCAAATTAAAATTTGGTTTTCCGGGTTGATGATGCACTCCAGTCCCCATGGCGCCCACCGGTCGCTGAAATTCTCAAGCGCACCGGCGGACACCGCATGCTCCATCTCCAGGGCCACCCGGGTGCGAACATGGCCGCGGGGAAATTAAAAACCAGAGCATGTCAGGAAGGGGCAGAAGGTATGGAGTAAAAGGTAAAGTAATAAAAAGGGCAAAAGCAGGAACTAAGTGTCACAAAACATCTTTGAAAGTTCTCTATCTGAATGCATGTAGCATTCGTAACAAAATAGATGAGTTAATGGCACAAATAACTACATATGGGTATGATCTTGTGGCCATTACAGAAACATGGCTGCAGGGTGACAATGCCTGGGAATTAAACATACCAGGTTATTTAACGATCAGGAAGGACAGGCAGGAAGGAAGGGGAGGTGGGGTGGCTATGTTAATAAAGGAAGGAATCACTGTAATACAGAGAAATGATATTGGGTCAAAAGATCAGGATAATGAAACAGTTTGGGTGGAGGTAAGGAATAATAAGGGGAAAAAAACACTAGTGGGCGTAGTCTATAGGCCTCCAAACAGTGGCAACTCTGTTGGACGGAGTATCAATCAGGAAATAGTTGAGGCTTGTAATAAGGGAACATCTATAATTATGGGGGATTTCAACTATTATATTAACTGGACAAATCAAATTGGGCAGAGCAGCCTTGAGGATGAGTTCATTGAGTGTATTAGGGATGGGTTTCTTGAGCAGTATGTAACTGAACCGACCAGGGGGCAAGCAACCTTAGATCTGGTCCTGTGTAACGAGATGGGATTAATTAAAAATGTCCTAGTAAAGGATCCCCTTGGAATGAGTGACCATAACATGGTTGAATCCCATATTCAATTAGAGGGTGAGAAGGTTGGATATTAAACAAGCGTGCTAAGCTTGAATAAAGGAGACTATGAAGGTATGAGAGCGGAATTGAGTAGAGTGGATTGGGAAAATAGATTAAAGGGTAAGACGATACATGATCAGTGGTGTACATTCAAGGAGTTATTTTACAACTTCCAAAAAAAATATATTCCATTGAGAAGAAAAGGGTGTAAAAGAAAAGACAGCCATCCGTGGCTAAGTAAAGAAATTAAGGATAGTATTCAACTAAAAACAAGGGCATATAAGGTAGCCAAATCTAGTGGGAGGATAGAGGATTGGGAAAACTTTAAAAGACAGCAAAAAATAACAAAAAGATTGATTAAGAAAGGGAAGACAGATTATGAAAGTAAATTAGCAAAAAATATAAAAACAGATAGTAAGAGTTTTTATAGTTATATAAAAAGAAAAAGGGTGGCTAAAGTAAATGTTGGTCCCTTAGAGGATGAGACCGGGAAATTAATGGTGGGAAATATGGAGATGGCAAAACACTGAATGAATATTTTACATCAGTCTTTACAGTAGAAGACACTAAGAATATCCCAACACTGGACAAACAGGGGGCTAAAGGGGGGGAGGAGCTAAACACGATCAAAATCACTAAGGAAGTGGTACTCGGTAAAATAATGGGACTCAAGGCGGATAAATCACCTGGACCTGATGGCTTACATCCTAGGGTCTTGAGGGAAGTGGCGGCAGGGATTGTGGATGCATTGGTAATAATTTTCCAAAACTCCCTGGACTCGGCAAAGGTCCCGGCAGACTGGAAAACTGCTAATGTAACACCCTTATTTAAAAAGGGCAGTAGACAGAAGGCTGGAAACTATAGACCGGTTAGCCTAACATCTGTGGTAGGTAAAATTTTGGAGTCCATTATTAAGGAGACAGTAACAGGACATTTGGATAATCATAATTTAATAGGACAAAGTCAGCATGGTTTTATGAAGGGGAAGTCATGTTTGACAAATTTGCTGGAGTTCTTTGAGGAAGTAACGTATAGGGTGGATAAAGGGGAACCAGTGGACGTAGCGTATTTAGACTTCCAAAAGGCATTTGACAAGGTGCCACACAAAAGGTTATTGCTTAAGATAAAAAATCACGGGATTGGGGGTAATATTCTGGCATGGATAGAGGACTGGCTATCTAACAGAAGGCAGAGAGTTTGGATAAATGGTTCATTCTCAGACTGGCAATCAGTAACTAGTGGTGTTCTGCAGGGGTCAGTGCTGGGTCCCCAACTCTTTACAATCTATATTAACGATTTGGAGGAGGGGACCGAGTGCAACATATCAAAGTTTGCAGATGATACTAAGATGGGAGGGAAAGTAGTGAGTGAGGAGGACATAAAAAACCTGCACGGGGACATCGACAGGCTAAGTAAGTGGGCAGAGATTTGGCAGATGGAATACAATACTGGAAAGTGTGAGGTTATGCACTTTGGCAGGAAAAATCGTAGAGCAAGTTATTATCTTAATGGCAAGAAACTGGAAAGTACTGAAGTACAAAGGGATCTGGGGGTCCTGGTGCACGAAACTCAAAAGGTTAGTATGCAGGTGCAGCAAGTGATTAAGAAGGCCAATGGAATGTTGGCTTTCATTGCTAGTGGGATAGAATATAAAAATATGGAGGTATTGCTTCAGTTGTACAAGGTATTGGTGAGGCCGCACCTGGAATACTGCGTACAGTTTTGGTGTCCATACTTAAGAAAGGACATACTTGCTCTCGAGTCAGTACAAAGAAGGTTCACTCGGTTAATCCCGGGGATGAGGGGATGGACATATGAGGAGAGGTTGAGTAGATTGGGTCTCTACTCATTGGAGTTCAGAAGAATGAGAGGCGATCTTATTGAAACATATAAGATTGTGAAGGGGTCGGATCGGGTGGATGCGGGGAAGATGTTCCCGATGATGGGTGAAACTAGAACTAGGGGGCATAGTCTTAGAATAAGGGGCTGCTCTTTCAAAACTGAGATGAGGAGGAGCTACTTCACTCAGAGGGTGGTAGGTCCATGGAATATGCTGCACCAAAAAGCTGTAGAAGCTACATCATTACATAAATTTAAAACAGAAATAGACAGTTTCCTAGAAGTAAAGGGAATTAAGGGTTACGGGGAGCGGGTAGGAATTTGGACTCCTTCTCCTATTTCTTATGTTCTTATGTTCATATGGAAGAGAGGCAGGCAATCTGGCTGGACGACACCCTCGACCGCCCGCTGCCTGGACCAATTGATGGCTCTCTTGGCCAGGCCCAGGAGCTGTCCCACGAGGAGGTCCTCCAACCTGCTGGCTCCCCTCCGCACCGGGTGACCGTAGATCAAGAGCGTGGGACTGAAGTGCAACCAAAAATTGAGGAGCAGCCCGTTCAAGTAGTGAAAGAGGGGCTGCAACCTCTCACACTCGACATAAACGTGAAACACGGACTCCTCCAGGCCGCAAAAAATGCAGGCGGCCTGGGAGTCCGTGAACCTACTTAAAACCATATTGCATGGGACCGCTCCGTACAACACCCTCCAGGCCAAGTCCCCGATGGAACAAGGGAGGACTCACGCGTAGAGAGCCCTCCAATGGGGACCTCCGCCTCCGCCGGTCGGCAAGACGCCATGCCAAGGCGTGTCCGGACGGCAGACGATGATGGCAAAGTGGAGAATGTGCAGGAGCAGCCCGTACAGGAAACCCCTCCGCGTGGAATGAAAAGGCACGGAGGGTATTTCCTCGAGACGGCTCAAGTTGTGAGGCGCCGGTTCCCGAGGGGAGTTTCGGGGCCGGGCGCCGATGAGGAATTCCATCCGAACGGGGGTAAGCTCGGACGGGATCGCCACACATGCTTGAGCCGCCTCGATACACCTAGTGGAGTCGGGGCCCAGTGCCACTTTCACCGACTCGATGGCTTCGACCGCGAGCCGGACATTAGCCCAGGACAGGCGCCGCGCCAGCTCCTCCGGCGCCATCCAGCCCGCTCCTCCGCCATCGAGCAGGTCCCTAACTCTGGTCACCTTGCCAGGCACAGCCCTGCCCTCCACCAGCCGTCCGAACCCACGGTCGTGGAGGTGCGGATTCCTGAGCAGCGGCTCCCGAAGGAGAGCCGCCGCTCCTGACGGGGGAGAGCTCCGCCTGGAAGCGACGTAGTTCCAAACCCATAGCAGTTCCTGGTAGAAGACAGGAAGCTCCCGCAGGCCGGCACGCCTGCCGCCCACTTTCACAAACAGCAGCTGCATGTTGTAATTGAGGCCGTGCAGCTGGCGGAAGAAATACGTCACCAGCGCACACCATCTCTGTTAGATCCGTGTGTTAATGGAGACATGGAATGCAGGAGTTGATTTAACAAGTGTTTACTGAACAAAGTCTGGAAGTGAACTAACTACACAAGATGCTACACAGGCTTATATACCCGAGTGGTCAATACTGGTACTACAGTATACAGGGGCTTCAAAAACATAGTTCCTCTTAAAGGTACATACACTACAATTCCTCCCCTTTTAGATAAATAGTACATAACATTTTAAGTAATCATTAAATAACATTTTTACAAGAACAATAATATACACATTTGCTGAAGTTAATCAATTACAAATTCAGTCTCTCTGGAGGCTTCCTGACTCGGTCCGGATAACGCTTCGGTGCTGTAGTACGTTCTTTTGGCATGGTCGATTCGGCTTCAATGCCAGTGTCGGGTTCATCTGGTTCCAGTATCACCGGATCGGAGGTAGATACTATGGGTATCTCTGCTTCATCACTAGGCGTATAGAGTTGTGGTGTAGGTTGTCCTTTTTCGGATGACTCTATGATCTGGTCAGCATGGCGCCTTATTATGCTTTCTCCAATGTCCACGGTATACATCAGCGGTCCTAGTCGTGTGCAAGTAGTTCCAGGCTGCCATTTCTCGGTACGGTAGTCCCGGGCCAAAACTGGTTGACCTATCTGGAAGGTTCTAGTTGGCCTTTCATTCATGCTTTGAAATTGCAGGTTCTCTACATCCCTTCTGATGTTTGGCTTGACCAAATCCAGCCGGCATCTTAGGCTGCTATTGAAAAACATCATGGCGGGGGTTTGGTTTGCAACCACATGTGTTGCATTACTTTACGCAAACAAGAAGGTATCTACCTTATGTTGTAGATTTATGTCTTCATTACCCACGGCCTTTATGGCCTTCTTGAAGGTCTGGACAAACCTTTCAGCCAATCCATTGGTGGTGGGATGGTATGGGGCGGACGTGTAGTGCTTAACCCCATTGTTTTTTAAGAACTTCCTGAATTCTTCGGATACAAATTGCGGTCCATTATCAGAACAGATCTGTTCAGGCAGCCCATTCCTGGCGAATATGGTCCTTAATACTGTGATGGTTTTTTCCGTGGTGGTGGAGGACATCTTTATTACCTCCAGCCACTTGGAGTGTGCATCCACCGCGATTAAGAACATTGAGTCCATAAATGGACCAGCAAAGTCGATATGTACCCTTTGCCATGGAGATGTGGGCCACTCCCATGGACGTCGAGGGGCTTGTGGTGGGGCGTTTTGGACCTTCTGGCATCCTAGACAGCTCTTGGTCATTTCTTCAATGTCTCCTTCGATACCTGGCCACCACACAAATGCTCTGGCTAAGTTCTTCATTTTCACTCCACCCAGATGCCCCTCGTGAAGCTCCTTTAGCACTCTATCCTTGAGTTTGGGTGGAATCACCACTCTGGATCCACACATCAAGGTTCCTCGGCACACTGACAGCTGTTCTCTTCTTTGCGAGAATGCTGGCAACAGTGGTTCGCCATGTGCTGGCCATCCCATCCTCGTCGCCACTGTTAGATCCGTGTGTTAATGGAGACACGGAATGCAGGAGTTGATTTAACAAGTGTTTACTGAACAAAGTCTGGAGGTGAACTAACTACACAAGACGCTACACAGGCTTATATACCCGAGTGGTCAATACTGGTACTATAGTATACAGGGGCTTCAAAAACATAGTTCCTCTTAAAGGTACATACACTACAATCTCGGAGGATTCTCGACGTACAGGTATCTCTGCAGCGTCTGAAGACGGAAAGTCGCAGCCTGGGTGCGAAGGCACACCAGCGCCTGACCGCCCTCCCTAAGCGGGAGACTCAGAACCGCGGCAGAGACCCAGTACTTCCTTTTGTCCCAGAAGATGTCGATGAGCTTCTTCTGCATCTTGGCGACAAACGCAGGGGGAGGGATCAAAGTGACCAAATGGTACCACAACATGGCGGCCACCAGCTGGTTAATGACCAGCGCTCGACCCGTGTAGGACAACACTCGGAGCAGCCCTGTCCAGCGTCCTAGGCGAGTGGTGACTTTGGCCTCCAGCTCTTGCCAGTTGGCCGGCCAGGCATCCACGGCAGGGCTAAGATAGACTCCCAAATAGAGGTGGTGCATGGTGCTCCAGGCGAAAGGCCTGAACTCCTCCGGCAGGGAGTCCACCCGCCACTGACCCACCAGGAGTCCGGAACATTTCTCCCAGTTGATCTTGGCGGAGGATGCGTCCGAGTAAATCTGCTGGCATTACCGCAACCTCCGCAAGTCAGCGGGATCCGTGACCGTGAGGAGCACGTCATCGGCGTAAGCCGAGAGGACCACCTCCACACACGGCCCTTGCAGAGCCAGTCCCGTCAACCTCTTCCGCAAGAGGCGCAGCAAAGGCTCCACGCAAACGGCGTATAACTGACCGGACATGGGGCATCCCTGACGCACCCCCCTCCCGAAGCGAAGGGGCGCCGTCAAAGACCCGTTAACTTTAATCAGACACTCCACGGCGGCGTACAGAAGTCGGATCCGGGCGACAAAATGCGTCCCGAACCCGAATGCGCGCAGAGTCCCGAAGAGATACTCGTGATCCACCCTGTCGAACGCCTTCTCCTGATCCAGGGAAAGGAAGGCGACCGACAGACCAGCCCACTGGGAGTGGTGGACCAGGTCCCGGACCAGATGGATGTTATCGTGGATGGTCCGGCCCGGGACCGTGTAGGACTGGTCGGGTTGGATCATGTGGGCCAGCACGGTGCCAAGGCGAGCAGACATGGCCCTGGCAAAGATTTTATAGTCCGTGCTGAGGAGGTAGACTGGGCGGCAGTTCTTAAGGAGGCGGAGATCGCCCTTCTTAGGCAGCAGGACAATGACCGCCCTGCGCCAAGAGAGGGGCATCTCCCCGGTCATCAAACTTTCTCCCAGGACCCACGCGTTGTCGCCCCCCCAAGACGTCCCAGAACACCCTGTGGAACTCCACGGTCAGCCCGTCCAGCCCCGGGGACTTTCCCCTGCAGAGCTGGCGGAGGGCACCAGACAGCTCCGCCAGGCTTAGCGGAGCGTCCAATTTTTCGGCGCCCTCTGGGCTGACCTTCGGCAGGTCCTCCCACAAAACTCTGTGCGCATCCTCGCTGGACGGATCCGGAGAGAACAGAGCCCCGTAATAGGCGCGGGTCTCCGCGCTGATTCCCTCCGGCTCCGAGACCAGAGCTCTGTCGTCGGCCAGCAGCCCCAAGAGCTGCTTACGGACCCCCCGTCTTTTTTCCAGCGAGTAGAAGAAGGGGGAGCCGCGGTCCAGGTCCCGCAGGAGCTGGATCCGCGACCTCACGTACGCGCCTCGGGACCCGATGAGCTGCAGGTCCTTCAGCGCGCCCTTCTTCTCTTCATACACCTTCTGCAGGGCCGGGTCCTCGAAGACCTGACCGAGACGGGACTCCAGGTCGAGCACCTCCTTCTCCAACCGCCCGACCCGGGCTTCCTGCCTCTTGGTCGACCCCTTCGCGCACTCCTGACAGAAGAGATGGACGTGAGCCTTGCCCACGTCCCACCATAGCCTCAAGGAGGGGGAGCCCCCGCGCTTCCTTCTCCAGTCGGCCCAGATCCGATGAAACGAATCCCGGAACCACGCGTCCTCCAGCAGCAGGTTGTTAAAATGCCAGTACGCGGACCCCCCCCGCGTGCGCAGCGAAGCGAGCTCTGCCCACACCAGGTGGTGGTCCGTGCACGGCACCGGCCGCATGGAAGCCGCCGGAACGCAGGAGACGTACGCCCGGGAAATGAAGAGGCGGTCGATTCTGGACCTTCTTCCCCCAGACCTCACGCTAGTGAAGGCGCTGGAGTCGGGGTGGAGATTTCGCCAGATGTCCACCAAGTTGAAGGACCCGACCAGGTCCCTCAACTTCTCCATCGCCGCCGGGCTTCGCGGGGGACCCGAACGGTCCCTCGCCTCGAGGGTGCAGTTAAAATCCCCCCTGAGGATGACGCACTCGCCCACGTCGACGGAGCCCAAAAGAGCGGACACTTCTTCGAAAAAGCGCACTTGCTGCGCACCGGTCTGAGGGGCGTATCCGTTCACTAGGTGGAGCGGCACGCCCCCCAGGCGAACAGTGACCTGGAGCAAGCGGCCCGGCATGTGCTCCTTGACCCCCAAGATCTCCGGCTGAAAATGCGGGGCCAGCAAGATAGCCACCCCGCTGGAATTGTTGGAGAGGTGACTCATGCTGACCCCTCCTTGCCACTCCAGGAGCCACGTGGCTTCGTCTCCCAGAACGGTGTTGGTTTCTTGCAGGAAGCACACCGCATACTTCCCGTCCCGAAGGACCGAGAAATTATTGAATCTGCGGCGCGCCTCCATGCTGCCATTGATGTTGAGGCTGGCTATGGTTATCTTCATGTCAGAAGCATAGTGCAACCTCTACCTACACCTAACGGGGGGAGTGAGCGCAGCCGCTGGTCAGCCGCCACTTCCTCAGCAGCCCAGTGAGGAACGTTCTGAGCCGACGCAGCTCGAGCGGGTTCACGCCCTCGTCCGCGCCCATGATTTTAACGGCTGCGCGGACGGACACGATGAGCAGTGCCAGCTCCGACCACCTGTCGAGGGCCAGCCGGATCTTATTGTGCCGACCCTGGCACATAGCCATAAATCCCGGATTTCCCTTACGGGAATGAGGGGAGACTCGGCGAGGGGCACGAGGTCATCCAGCGCCTCGTCGACGGTGGAGTCTGAATTGTCCTCCGTGCCCATCACCGAGTCCCCATCCTCCTCCAGGGGGTCGTCACCAGTGGCCGACCCGTCCGTCGCGCAGTGCGCAGCAAACGGCTCGGCCGCACTAGCCGGCCCCGCTTCCGCCCGGATTCCACCCCCAGGATCGGCGGCAGAGGATTCCTCCCTGGGCTCCTCTAGGGGCACCGGGCCAGAAGACGGCGGTGGTTTGGAATCCCCCCCAGCCTCAGACGCCAGAACGACCGGAGAAACCGGGGAGAGAACAATTCCCAGCTCCTCCAGTATGTCCGGCACCAGAGACGCAGCCAGGGGGCCATCCTCCTCCCCGCCACCAACCTCCAACCCAGCGGGTGGGGTGTTTTGAATTAAAACCTCTACCAGGATGAGCAGCCCCTGGGAGATGTCCGGGTCGCATTGGGCAAGCTCATTTTCCTCGAGCTCGCCCGACCCAGACCCCAGGCTGCCCGACCCAGCGAGGGGTAACGGCACCGATAAAATGTCAATCTCTGCCGCGGGTTGTCCCGCGCCCACCCCCATGGGTAGGGTCTCGTCCCCATCCCCGGGTGGCACGTGCCGGACAGACACATTTGCCTCAGCCTCCCGAGGGACAGGCGACCCCTGCTGATCGCCGGTGGTGATGACAGAGGGGGAGGGGGGGCGCAGTACCCGCGGCGGGCAACGACTCCCCCTGCTCGGAGGGACCTTCCTCCTCCCGGTCCTCCTCCTCTTCCAGGGGGTCGCGCCTTCTTTTTAGCATGGAGGGAGCAAGGGAGACCTCCATGTCTGCAGAGGCCTCCTCCTCTGCTCCCTCCGGCGGAGCAGGTTTGTTGGGTTCCTCGGGCCCGAGCCCGGCCGCAGGTATTGGCGTTTCCGCTACGGCGGTTGCGGCCACAGGCTTGGGCATGAGGCCCCTCCCACTCGCGTCTGCCCCGATTAACTCCGCGAGGAGCGTGGGTGTAAGGGGCTTAAGGGGCAAGGCCTGGCCCTCCACGGGGGGACCCACCCTAAGGTGTTTTGATTTTTGCCGCGCCTTCCTTCTGGCCGGACACGCTCCCTCCCCCCTGCCGGAGGACTTGGTGGCATCGGCCTCCGACATCGACCGCGCATCAGCGGTTCCCGACGCGCGGGCAGATCCGGGGGGAGAAGCGGTGGTGGCGCCAGCCTCGGCCGCACTAGATGATCTGGCGGCCTTGGAGGCAGGGCAGTTTTTCCGAATGTGCCCCACATCCTTGCAGGCGTGGCACCGCACACCGTCTGACGTCCAAAAGACGCGATAGGCGGTCCCCTCGTGGTGGACGACGAACGCCCCGTCGGTGTCCTACTCCCGCGCCAGCTGGATAAACAGCTGGCGCCGGAAGGAGAAGACATGGCGAAGGCTGGCTTCCCGTAAGCCGAGCGGGATGGGCGTGATCCCGACCTCAGCTCCCCAAGTTGGCATAAATGGGGGAGGAGGAGCTCACCAGGAAATTAGGGCGGGACGTTCGAGATGACGATCCTCTGCGCGGTGGCCTCGAGAGGATCCACCGGCAGGAAGGTCCTGCACATGGTGAGGCCCTTGGCGACGGCCAGGGACGCCGCCCGCTCCGACCCCGGGAAGAACACAGCCTTCCCGTACATTTTTGAGGCCGCGACGATGGCTGAAGGGCCGACAACCCCAGCCATGGCTTTAACGCAGGCCTCAATGGTCATAGTGGGGTGAGTGTAGCTCTTCACCCCAAGCTTTTTTGTCATGAGTTTAAAAGGTGACGGGGCAGCAGAAGCAGCGGGAGCAGCTGTGGCTGTGGCTGCCACTCCCGCATAAGTCCTGGCTGGCCCCGCCACCAGTGAAGATGCAGTCGTCATTATGGGGTGTTTTTATAAGGGCTACACTCACCCCAAGTCACAGGCCTGAAGGTGTTAATGGCCTCAGGTAGTTTTTGGTCCTCTATTGAGCAGAGGGAGCTGTTTAAAATGAAGGCATATCTCTCCCCTTATTGATTGAAATTGGGAGAGGGGCCTTCTCCTCTCTGCTCAATAGGCAATTAATAAATAGAGATGAAATTGAGGTGCCTCAGAGAAAGAGGAAGAGAGAGACAAAAAGAGAGAGAGGGGGGTTGGGAAGGAGGGAGGCCGCAAGGGCAGGGTTGCCACTCAGGATGGTGGGTGGGTGGGTGTTGGCAGGGGTGCACTCTCCGATGGAAATTTAAAGTCTTTGATGGTGGTGGTCTTCTGGCAGGGGGAGAAGATGTCTTCACCTGGGAAAGCTGGAGATGCCCCAGGCTCAGTCCCACACCAGGTCTTAACGATGTAATAAATGAAATTGGACTTCACCTAGTCAGCTCCAGCTGTCCCAGGTCAGGCAATAGAAGGGGTGCTTATTAGTGGTGTGTGTGGCCTAGTTTTTAACAAGAGCCACACACACACACAGACACCCCTTGATGATCCGGCCTTGTTTCTTCTTTTCTCCCCCCACCTAAAATACAAAGTCTTTGGGAGAGTGCCCCAAATAACACCCACATGTAAATGTTCTGAAAGATGATATTCCTCCCTCCTTCCGAACAGTTGGTGTTGGTTGATGGTGGTTTCTCTCCCCTCTCTCCCTCTCCTGAAGTGGAGGCCAATTTGGGGAGGCAGTGATAGGAAAGGCCTCTCCCCTGGTTGGTGTTGTTGCTGGCCTCCTTTCCCCTTCTCCTCCTCTGTCCTCTCTCTCCAGGCACCTCTGTTGTTGTGATGATGATGGTGGAGGTGGTGGTGGTGACCTATCGTTATCCTCCTCTTCCTGGTCAGGAGACCACCACTTTCCACTCTCCACTCTCCTGGTTTGGCTGCTCCTTCTCCTCCTGCTGACTGAGGCAGCTGCACAGCCAGCAATGCTGAGAATGAGGTCTGAACAGGAGGGCACTCTTTTAGTTTGAACCAAAAAAAACCCAAATTGGACTGTAAATGAACAAAAGTTCAACTAAAACTGAACAAGTCAAATTAAAATTGGTTTTCTGGGATGATGATGCACTCCAGTCACCGCGGCGCCCACCGGTCGCGGAAATACTCAAGCGCACCGGCGGACACCGCGTGCTCCATCTCCAGGGCCACCCGGGCGCGAACATGGCCGCGGAAGAGAGGCAGGCATCTGGCTGGATGACCCCCCCGACCGCCCGCTGCCTGGACCAATTGATGGCTCTCTTGGCCAGGCCCAGGAGCAGTCCCACAAGGAGGTCCTCCCACCTGCCCGCTCCCCTCCGCACCGGGTGACCATAGATTAAGAGCGTGGGACTGAAGTGCAACCAAAAATCGAGGAGCAGCCCCTTCAAGTAGTGAAAAAGGGGCTGCAACCTCTCACACTCGACATAAACATGAAACACGGACTCCTCCAGGCTGCAAAAAATGCAGGCGGCCTGGGAGCCCGTGAACCTATTTAAAAACTTATTGCACGGGACCGCTCCGTGCAACACCCTCCAGGCCAAGTCCCCGATGGAACAAGGGAGGACTCCCGCGTAGAGAGCCCTCCATTGGGGACCTCCGCCTCCGCCGGTCGGCAAGACGCCGTGTCCGGACGGCAGACGTAGATGGCAAAGTGGAGAGTGTGCAGGAGCAGCCCGTACAGGAAACCCCTCCGCGCGGAATGAAAAGGCACGGAGGGTATTTCCTCGAGATGGCTCAAGTTCTGAGGCGCCGGTTCCCGAGGGGAGTTTCGGGGCCGGGCGCCGATGAATAATTCCGTCCAAACGGGGGTAAGCTCGGACGGGATCGCCCCATGTGCTTGAGCTGCCTCGATACACCTAGTGGAGCCGGGGCCCAGTGCCACTTTCACCGACTCGATGGCTTCGACCGCGAGCCGGACGTTGGCCCAGGACAGGCGCCGCGCCAGCTCCTCCGGCGCCATCCAGCCCGCTCCTCCGCCATCGAGCAGGTCCCCGACTCTGGTCACCTTGCCAGGCACAGCCCTGCCCTCCGCCAGCCGCCCGAACCCGCGGTCGTGGAGGTGCGGATTCCTGAGCAGCGGCTCCCGAAGGAGAGCCTCCGCTCCTGACGGGGGAGAGCTCCGCCTGGAAGCGATGTAGTTCCAAACCCATAGCAGTTCCTGGTAGAAGACAGGCAGCTCCCGCAGGCCGGCACGCCTGCCGCCCACTTTCACAAACAGGAGCTGTGTGTCATAATTGAGGCCGTGCAGCTGGCGGAAGATATACGTCACCAGCGCACACGATCTCGGAGGATTCTCGACGTACAGGTATCTCTGCAGCATCTGAAGACAGAAAGTCGCAGCCTGGGTGCGAAGGCACACCAGCGCCTGACCGCCCTCCCTAAGCGGGAGACTCAGAACCGCAGCAGAGACCCAGTGCTTCCTTTTGTCCCAGAAGAAGTCAATGAGCTTCTTCTGCATCTTGGCGACAAACGCAGGGGGAGGGATCAAAGTGACCAACCGGTACCACAACATGGCGGCCACCAGCTGGTTTATGACCAACACTCGACCCCTGTAGGACAACACTCGGGGCAGTCCTGACCAGCGTCCTAGGCGAGTGGTGACTTTGGCCTCCAGCTCTTGCCAGTTCGCCGGCCAGGCGTCCTCGGCAGGGCTAAGGTAGACTCCCAAATAGAGGAGGTGCGTGGTGCTCCAGGCGAAAGGCCTGAACTCCTCTGGCAGGGAGTCCACCCGCCACTGCCCACCAGGAGTCCGGAACATTTCTCCCAGTTGATCTTGGCGGAGGATGCGTCCGAGTAAATCTGCTGGCATTCCCGCATCCTCCGCAAGTCAGCGGGATCCGTGACCATGAGCAGTGCGCAGAGAACGGCTCGGCCGCACCAGCCAGCCCCGCCTCTGCCCGGATCCCACCCCCAGGATCGGCAGCAGAGGATTCCTCCCTGGGCTCCTCTAGGGGCGCCAGGCCAGAAGACGGCGGCGGTTCGGAGTCGCCCCCCTGCCCCAGACGCCAGAACGACCGGAGAAACCGGGGAGAGAACAATTCCCAGCTCCTCCAGTATGTCCGGCACCAGAGACACAGCCAGGGGGCCATCCTCCTCCCCGCCACCAACCTCCGACCCAGCGGATGGGGTGTTTTGAATTAAAACCTCTACCAGGTCGAGCAGCCCGTGGGAGATATCCGGGTCGCATTGGGCGAGCTCATTTTCCTCGAGCTCGCCCGACCCAGACCCCAGGCCGCCCGACCCGGCGAGGGGTAACGGTACGGATAAAATGTCAATAACCACCGCGGGTTGTTCCGCAACCCCCCCCACGGGTAGGGTCTCGTCCCCATCCCCGGGAGGCACGTGCCGGACAGACACATCTGCCTCAGCCTCCCGAGGGACAGGCAACCCCTGCCGATCGCTGGTGATGACGACAGCGGGCAGGGGGTGGGGGCGCAGTACCCGCGGCGGGCGACGACTCCCCCTGCTCGGAGGGACCTTCCTCCTCCTGGTCCTCCTCCTCTTCCAGGGGGTCGCGCCTTCTTTTTAGCACGGAGGGAGCGAGGGAGATCTCCATGTCTGCAGAGGCCTCCTCCTCTGCCCCCTCCGGCGGAGCAGGTTTGTCGGATTCCTCGGGCCCGAGCCCGGCCGCAGGTATTGGCGTTTCCGCTATGGTGGTTGCAGCCACAGGCTCGGGCACGAGGCCCCTCCCACTTGCGTCTGCCCCGATTAACTCTGCGAGGAGCGCGGGTGTAAGGGGCTTAAGGGGCAAGGGCTGGCCCTCCACGGGGGGACCCGCCCTAAGGAGTTTAGGTTTTTTCCACGCCTTCGTTCCGGCTGGATGCGTTCCCTTCCCCCCGCCGGAGGCCTTGGTGGCATCGGCCCGCATCAGATGTTCCCGACGCGCGGGCAGATCCGGGGGGGAAGCGGTTGGGGCGCCAGCCTCGGCCGCACCAGACGATCTGGCGGCCTTGGAGGCGGGGCAGTTTTTCCGAATGTGCCCCTCCTCCTTGCAGGCTTGGCACCGCACACCGTCCGATGTCCAGAAGATGCGATAGGCGGTCCCCTCGTGGTGGACGACGAACGCCCTGTCGGTATCCTCCTCCCGCGCCAGCTGGACGAATAGCTGGCGCCGGAAAGAGAAGACGTGGCGAAGGCTGGCTTCCCGGAAGCCGAGCGAGATGGGCGTGATCCCCGACCTCACCTCCCCAAGTTGACGCAAATGTGGGAGGAGGAGCTCGCCAGGGACATAGGGCGGGACGTTTGAGATGACAATTCTCTGCGTGGTGGCCTCGAGAGGATCCACTGGCAGGAAGGTCCCGCCCACGGTGAGCCCCTTGGCGACGGCCAGGGACACCGCCCGCTCCGACCCCGGGAAGAACACAGCCTTCCCGTACATTTTTGAGGCCGCTATGATGGCTGAGGGGCCGACAACCCCAGCCATGGCTTTAACGCAGGCCTCAATAGTCATAGTCGGGTGAGTGTAGCCCTTCACCCCAAGCTTTTTTGTTATCAGTCTGAATGGTGACGGGGCAGCAGAAGCAACAGGAGCAGCTGTGGCTGTGGCTGCCACTCCCGCATAAGTCCTGGCTGGCCCCGCCACCAGTGAAGATGCAGTCGTCATTATGGGGTGTTTTTATAAGGGCTACACTCACCCCAAGTCACAGGCCTGAAGGTGTTCATGGCCTCAGGTATTTTTTGGTCCTCTATTGAGCAGAGGGAGCTGTTTAAAATGAAGGCACACCTCTCCCCTTATTGATTGAAATTGGGAGAGGGGCCTTCTCCTCTCTGCTCAATAGGCAATTAATAAATAGAGATGAAATTGAGGTGCCTCAGAGAAAGAGGCAGAGAGAGACAAAGAGAGAGGGAGAGGGGGGCGGTGGGAAGGAGGGAGGCCACAAGGGCAGTGTTAGATCCATGGTTCAGTGGATAAATAATTACACGGATGCTGTACATAAACAAATAACAGGTCTTTACTGGAGAAGGGTAATCTCTAGACTGGGGTACAGAGGCATGCGCACAGCTTATATACCGGTGTGGTTACTGCCGGTACTACAGTATACAGGAGCTGTAAAAAGTAGTTCTGACTTAAAGCACATACACTACAATTCCTCCCTTTTTAGATTAATAATACCCCCTTAATTTTCAAATAACAATTACATTTTTACATGTACATTCAATAACAAAAGTCCATTTATAGATTCAGTCTTTGGGGCGGCTTCCTGACACTTTCGGGATCGCGCCTTTCTGGAGGTTCTTGTTCTTGGTGCAGAGGCGATTCTGACCCCCTTTCATCGGGTAGTTCATCGGGTTCCACTGCTACTGGGTCTGAAGTAGATGCTATCGGTATGTCGGGTTCATCCCCAGGTACTCGAGACATGGGGTTGACGCATTCCTATGATGCTAAGATCTGATCGACGTGGCGTCTCACAATGTTCTCCCCGACATCTACTGTGTACATTAATGGCCCCTGCCTTGTACATATCGTTCCGGGTTGCCACTTCTCTGTTCGATAGTCCCGGGCCAAGACTGGTTGCCCTACATTGAAGCTCCTTGTTGGCTTCTCGTTGATGTGCTGGAATTGTGTGTCCTCAAAATTTCTTGGCACATTTGGTCAGAGCAGGTCCAGACGAGATCTCAACCTTCGGTTAAAGAACACCATGGCCGGTGTCTGGTTGGTAACTGCATGTGTCGTGTTTTGGTAGGCTAATAAGAAATTGTCCATCTTATGCTGTAGTGGAATTTCCTCATCGCACATGGCCTTTATCGCCTTCTTAAAGGTTTGTACGAACCTCTCAGCCAATCCATTGGTGGCTGGATGATACGGGGCGGATGTGTAATGCCTTACCCCATTCCTTTTCATGAATTTTTGGAACTCGTCGGACACAAACTGTGGTCCATTATCAGAGCAGATCTGCTCTAGCAAGCCGTTTCTGGCAAATATGGTCCGTAGGACTGCAATCGTTTTCTCTGTAGTGGTTGAAGACATCTTTATCACCTCAGGCCACTTTGAATGAGCATCCACTGCTATTAAGAACATTGAGCCCATGAATGGACCAGCGAAATCAAAGTGCACCCATTGCCATGGAGAGGAGGGCCACTCCCATGGGTGTAGAGGGGCATGTGGTGGTGCATTTTGGACCTACTGGTATCCTACGCAGCTCTTAGTTAGGTCTTCGATTTGTTGATCGATTCCCAGCCACCACACATAAGCCCGAGCTAGGCTTTTCATTTTCACTCCCCCCAGATGACCTTCATGTAGCTCATTTAGCACTCTCTCCCTTAACTTGGGTGGAATCACCACTCTGGATCCACACATCACTGTCCCCTGGCATACTGACAGCTGTTCTCTTCTGGATGAGAATGCTGGCAACAGTGAGTCGCATGTGTTGGCCATCCCCTCACCATCAATTCATATACCCGTGACAGCGTCGGACCATTGCGGGTCTCCTTCTCTATATCCGCGTTTGTTACTGGCAATCATTCAATTATCGACGAATAAAATATCTCGATAGGGTCCACTGCTGGTGCTTCCTCCACAGTAGGCAATGGCAGACGCGATAGCCCAACAGCGTTCCCATGCTGTCTCGTGCCTTTATATTCTACATCATATTGATTCGCCCCTAGAAACAGGGACCATCTTTGTAACCGCTGTGCAGTCATTACTGGCACGCCCTTCTTAGGATTAATGATGGAGACAAATGGTTGGTGGTCAGTCAGCAAGGTGAACTTCTGTCCATGCAGATAGTGGTTGAATTTTTTTACTCCCCATACTAGGCTGAGGGCCTCCCTGTCAATCTGGGTGTAGTTGCGCTCAGCTGAGGTTAGTGACCGAGACGCAAAGGCTACTGGCCTCTCCAACCCGTCTGGGAATTTGTGCGACAGCACCGCTCTAATCCCATAGGGTGATGCATCACATGCCAAACGAATTGGTAGTGCTGGGTTGAAATGGGCAAACACCTCTTTTGATTTGATCAATTCTTTGCACTTCTGGAAAGCTCGTTTACATTCGTCATTCCACTTCCATGGTACCCCCGTTTGCAATAGGGTGTTCAGTGGGTGTACTACTGTAGACAAATTTGTTAAGAACTTGTGGCAGTAGTTTACCAGCCCGAGGAATGACCTCAGTTGTGACACATTTTCCTGTGCTGGAGCCTTGGCTACTGCCTCAATCTTGTCAGGGGACTTATGTAACCCCTCTTCATCGATGACGTGGCCACAATACGAGATCTGTTTCTGGAAAAACTCACACTTGTGGCGATTAGCTTGTAGCCCATACTCCTTTAATTTGGTGAGCACCTTCTCCAAGTTGGCGAGGTGATCACCGTCATTTTCGCCCGTGACCAAGATGTCGTCCAATTAGCACTGGGTCCCTGGAATCCCGTGCAAAACCTGATCCATCACCCTTTGCCAGATCGCCGGAGCCGAGGCTACTCCAAACACCAGCCGGTTGTATTGATAGAGACCTTTATGAGTGTTGATCGTAAGGTAATGTTTCGAAGCTTCTTCTACCTCCATTTGCAAGTACGCCTGGGCTAGATCAATTTTGGTGAAGCGTTTACCACCAGATAGCGAGGCGAAAATATCCTCAATTCGTGGAAGCGGATATTGCACCGTGTGAAGGACTGGGTTCACTGTCACCTTAAAATCCCCACAGATGCGGGCCTTCTTTGGTTCCCCAGGTGTATTACTCAATGACCTCTTCATTACAGGAACGATGGGTGTAGCCCACTCGCTCCAGTCCACTTTGGACAGTACTCCTGAACGTTCCAACCCTTCCAGCTCTGCTTCAACCGCTGGTCTGATCGCATAAGGCACTGGTCTGGCCTTCAGAAACTTTGGGCTTGCATTATCCTCTATTTTAATTGTTGCTGTTATTCCTTTTAGTGTTCCTAGTCCCTCCTGGAACACTTCTTTTGCGTCAGTTAGCATTTTTGACAGTCGTCCAGGTGTGACATCGTCATCCTTTTTGCCCTCCACCTTCAGTGCCTGTATGGAATGCCAATCTAAATGTATCTTCCGGATCCATTCATGTCCTAGCAGTGGTGGTCCTCCATTTGGCAATACATATATATCCATTTTAGGTATTTCCTGACCTTTATATGTCACTTTCACCCTTATTTTTCCTTTGGGGTAGACTTTTTGCCCCGTATACATCTTCAAGACAATCTCTGTAGCTTTCAAGGGTATGTGTGAAAATAGCCGCTTGTAGTCTCTTTGATTTATGACTGTTAGAGCTGACCCTGTGTCCAATTCCATTTCCACTTGGACTCCGTCTATCTTGAGTGTAACCCAGATAGTCTGGTGATCCTCCATTTCGGTTACATTATGTAGTTTCAGACAACCCAGCTCCTTGCTTCCGGAGTCTGTGTCACTTTTCTGTTCGTCTGAACCACTGTCCATCACCTGGTGTACCTTTTTGTACTTCTCCTGTGGAGATTTCTTACTGTTGGTTTTCTTCCCAGACCTGCAGACTCTTGCTATGTGTCCTGCTTTCCCACACTGTCTGCACACTTGGTCCTTGAACCAACAATCTTTCTGGTCATGTGTTGTTCTGCCGCAGCGATAGCACTTCCCTGTTCCACAGGTCATTTAGTTGGTGCCATATGCTTGCGGTCTCCGTTGTATCTCTGCAGCGCCCCTTGCGGCTGCTTCATGTGATACTGCCATACTGAAAGCTTTGTCCAGCGTAAGGTCCTTTTCTGCTAGAATCCGTTTCTGGGTTCCTTCACTTTGTAGCCCACACACAAACTTGTCCCTTAACGTGTCTGCTAGTCCCGCTCCAAACTGGCAGTATTTCGATAGCTTGCGCAATTCCGTTAGGTACTCAGCATTGCTTTCGTCTTTGTGTTGGTTCCTTTTATGGAACTTAAATCGTTCTGCTATCAGCATCGGTGTGGGGTTTAAGTGGTCCTGTAGGATTTCTACTATGCTTTCAAAATTCTTGTTTACCGGCTTCTCTGGGGTTATTAGATTTCGCAGTAACCCATAAGTTTTGCACCCATGGAATTTAACAGAACCAGTGCTTTATTAGCATCTGGCACTTCATTCACCCTGCAGTACACCTCAATACGTTCCACATATGTCGCCCAATCTTCGACTTCATTGTCAACCGTAGAGATTCTGCCACTCTTTGGCATCCTTGGTTTTGCGTTAACTATCACCAATGGCGCCTCCTGCGCTTCCCCTTCTTCTCCGCTGGCACAAAATGGCGTCTCCCGCGCTTTCCTTCCTTCCCGCGCTCGCCCATCTTCTCCGCTGCGGCTTCGCAAAATGGCGTCTCCCACGCTGTTCCTTCTTCTCCGCGGCTCAATGGCGCCTCCCGCACTCTCCCTGCTTCTCCGCGGCTCAATGGCGTCTCCTGCGCTCTCCCTGCTTCTCCGCGGCTCAATGGCATTTCCCCTTGCTTCACCCCGCGGACCCTGATCAGCCCGTGATCCCTGGCTGTGCTCTGCGCGTTCTTCCCTTGATATTTGTCGACGCCACTCAGTCTAGAACCTGCCTGTTTCTTACCATCTCTCTCTCTGGTTTGCAGTATTTTTCCTCGACGCCACTTGGTGATCAACCCCCGGCTGCGCCCTGTTCTCTTCACCTTCTTCTTACCCCGTCGACGCTGCTCGGCTCTCTCTCTCTGCCGTCGGTCGGCTCCAGCCGCCGCTGCTCGGGAAGGGTCTGCTCTCGACCTGTCGTCGGTCTCTTACTACTCATTGTGGCTGGGGAACCAAGCCCGGCTCTCCACAGCCTCCCAAGCGAAGTTGGATCTCTGCCTGACTGCTGGGCGGTTGCTCGCGGTCGACGCCCGTGTTCCTGGACTCGACTATTTTTTTTTTATTTTGCAGGTAGATTCGCATCAACACTCGTCGCCACTGTTAGATCCGTGGTTCAGTGGATAAATAATTACACGGATGCTGTACATAAACAAATAACAGGTCTTTACTGGAGAAGGGTAATCTCTAGACTGGGTTACAGAGGCATGAGCGCAGCTTATATACCGGTGTGGTTACTGCCGGTACTACAGTATACAGGAGCTGTAAAAAGTAGTTCGGACTTAAAGCACATACACTACAGGCAGTGTTGCCACTCAGGATGGTGGGTGGGTGGGTGCTGACAGGGGTGCACTCTCCGATGGAAATTTAAAGTCTTTGATGGTGGTGGTCTTCTGGCAGGGGGAGAAGATGTCTTCACCTGGGAAAGCTGGTGATGCCTCAGGCTCAGTCCCACACCAGGTCTTAACGATGTAATAAATGAAATTGGACATCACCTAGGCAACTCCAGCTGTCCCAGGTCAGGCAATAGAAGGGGTGCTTATTAGTGGTGTGTGTGGCCTAGTTTTTAACAAGAGCCACACACACACACACAGACACCCCTTGATGATCCGGCCTTGTTTCTTCTTTTCTCCCCCCACCTAAAATACAAAGTCTTTGGGAGAGTGCCCCAAATAACACCCACCTGTAGATGTTCTGAAAGATGATATTCCTCCCTCCTTCCGAACAGTTGGTGTTGGTTGATGGTTGTTTCTCTCCCCTCTCTCCCTCTCCTGAAGTGGAGGCCAATTTGGGGAGGCAGTAATGGGAAAGGCCTCTCCCCTGGTTGATGTTGTTGCTGGCCTCCTTTCTCCTTCTCCTCCTCTGTCCTCTCTCTCCAGGCACCTCTGTTGTTGTGATGATGATGGTGGAGGTGGTGGTGGTGACCTATCGTTGTCCTCCTCTTCCTGGTCAGGAGACCACCACTTTCCACTCTCCACTCTCCTGGTTTGGTTGCCCCTTCTCCTCCTGCTGACTGAGGCAGCTGCACAGCCAGCAATGCTGAGAATGAGGTCTGAGCAGGAGGGCAACGTCAGACTGAAATACAGAAGCCTTTTTTACAGGGGTGGTCACTGCCGGTACTGCAGTCTAAAACCAGTTCTTCCCTTAAAGGTACATACACAACAATTCCTCCCCTTTTAGATAAACAGTACATAACATTCATTTAACAACTAAATAATAACTAATTACAACTTTCTGGATATTATATACATCAACTGAAATAATCATTTATAAGTTCAGTCTTTGAGGAGGCTTCCTGATCCTGACTGGATAGCGCCTTTCTCTAGTATCCTGTTCTTGCGGCGAAGCTGATTCTGGTTCATGGTCACTGATTGGTTCGTCAGCTTCCAATACCACTGCTTCTGAGGTAGACGCAATCTGTACTTCAGGTTGATTACCAGGTGCACCTTCTCGTGGCATGGGTTTGGCTTGTTCCTGTGACTCTAGAATCTGGTCAGCATGGTGCCTCACAATGCTCTCTCCAACGTCCACTGTGTACATTAGTGGTCCCTGCTGTGCGCATATCGTTCCTGGCTGCCATTTTTCTGTTCGGTAGTCACGGGCCAAGACTGGTTGCCCTACCTTGAAGCTCCGGGTTGGCTTCTCATTTATGTGCTGGAATTCCTTATCCTCAACATCTCGTCTTATGTTTGGTTTGAGCAAATCCAGGTGACATCTTAGCCTTTGGTTGAAGAACAGTACGGCTGGAGCTTGGTTGGTTACTGCATGTGTCGCATTCCGGTAAGCAAACAAGAAACTATCCACCTTGTGCTGTAATGGTATGTCGTCATTATACATTGCCTTTATGGCCTTTTTAAAGGTCTGAACAAACCTCTCAGCCAATCCATTTGTGGCTGGATGATATGGGGCAGATGTGTAATGTTTCACCCCATTATTCCTCAGGAACCTCCGGAAATCCTCAGACACAAACTGTGGCCCATTGTCAGAGCAAATCTCTTCTGGCAACCCATTCCTGGTGAAGATGGTCCTTAGGACTGCAATAGTTTTCTCCGTGGTGGTGGAGGACATTTTAATGACCTCTGGCCATTTTGAATAGGTGTCCACAGCGATTAGAAACATTGAGTCCATAAATGGACCAGCAAAATCAATGTGTACCCGTTGCCATGGAGATGAGGGCCACTCCCATGGATGTAGCGGGGCCTGTGGTGGAGCGTTTTGGACCTTCTGGCATCCTGTGCATCTCTTGGTCATATCCTCGATTTCTTTATTGATTCCCGGCCACCACACAAACGCCCTGGCTAGGCTCTTCATATTTACCCCTCCCAGATGACCCTCATGAAGCTCATTGAGCACTCTATCTCTCAACTTGGGTGGAATTACCACTCGGGATCCACACATCAAGGTTCCCCGGCACACTGACAGCTGTTCTCTCCTTGGCGAGAATGCTGGCAACAGTGAATCGCCATATGCTGGCCATCCCTTCACCGTCAAATCGTAGACCCGAGAGAGTATCGGGTCATTTCGGGTTTCCTTCTCTATACTCGAGTTTGTAACAGGCAAACATTCGACTATGGTCGCATGGAATATCTCAACAGGGTCCACTGCAGGTGTTTCTTCTACCGTAGGCAACGGTAGGCGCGACAGCCCATCAGCGTTTCCATGCTGTTTCGTACCCTTGTACTCTGTGTCGTACTGATGTGCCCCTAGAAAAAGTGACCATCTTTGCAGCCGTTGCGTCGTCATCACCGGAACGCCCTTCTTTGGGTTAAAAATGGAGACCAGGGGCTGATGATCAGTCAGTAGAGTGAATTTCTGCCCGTGCAGATAGTGATTGAACCTCTTCACCCCCCACACCAGGCTGAGGGCCTCCCTGTCAATCTGGGCATAGTTACGCTCGGCTGAGTTTAGCGAGCGCGATGCAAAGGCTATTGGCCTCTCTGAACCGTCACGGAATTTGTGTGAAAGTACCACTCCAATGCTGTAGGGTGACGCATCACATGCCAACCGAATCCGTAGTGTTGGGTTGTAGTGGGCCAATACTTTTGAAGTGAAAAGGCATTTACATTCCTGAAAGGCACGCTTACACTCATCACTCCATTTCCATGTCACTCCAGTTTGCAGCAGGGCGTTCAGTGGGTGCAGAATTGTAGATAAATTCGGCAAGAACTTATGGTAGTAGTTCACCAACCCGAGGAACGACCTCAGTTGCGACACATTTTCCGGTGCTGGAGCCTTGACTACAGCCTCAATCTTGTCCGATGACTTATGCAACCCTTCCTTATCAATCATGTGGCCACAATACGAGATTTTTCTCCTGAAGAACTCGCATTTGGGGTGGTTGGCTCGTAGCCCATATTCCTGTAATCTCGTGAGCACCTGCTCCAGGTTGGCAAAGTGTTCATTGTCATTTCGCCCGTAACCAGAATGTCGTCCAAATAACACTGGGTCCCCGGGATCCCTTGCAGGACTTGTTCCATTGCCCTCTACCAAATAGCCGAGGCCGATGCTACCCTGAATACCAGTCAATTGTACTGGTAAAGGCCCTTGTGAGTGTTTATCGTGAGGTATTTTCTAGATGCTTCTTCCACCTCCATTTGTAGATACGCTTGGGCCAGATCAATCTTTGTAAAATGTTTCCCTCCAGATAGTGAGGCGAAAATATCTTCTATCCGCGGAAGTGGATACTGTACTGTGTGCAGGACTGGGTTCACAGTCACCTTGAAGTCCCCACAGATGCGAACCTTCTTTGGCTCCCCAGGCGTGCTGCTCAATGCTTTCTTCATTACAGGAACGATGGGTGTGGCCCACTCACTCCGGTCCACCTTGGACAGCACACCCGAACGCTCCAGACTCTCCAGTTCAGCTTCAACGGCTGGGTGGATCGCGTATGGCAATGGTCTGGCCTTGAAAAATTTTGGGTTTGGGTTATCCTCAATCTTTATGGTTGCCTTTACTCCTTTTAGAGTCCCAAGTCCTTGTTGGAACACCTCTTCCGCGTCAGATAGAATTTGTGACAGACGTCCAGGTGCGACGTCATCATCCTTTTTATCAGTCACAGTTAGCACCAGAATGGAATGCCAATCCAATTGTATTTTTTGGATCCATTCATGTCCCAATAATGGTGGTCCTCCATCTCGTAGTATATACATATATAGTTTCTGTGTTTCCTTGCCGTTATATTTAACTGGCACCCTTATTTTTCCTCTGGGGTAGACCTTTTGCCCCGTGTATGTCTTCAATACAATGGACGTGTCCTTTAAGGGCATGTGTGAGAATAGCCGCTCATAGTCTTGTCGATTCATGACAGTTAGGGCTGATCCTGTGTCCAATTCCATCTTTACTGGGGACCCTGCTATCATGAGGGTGACCCAAATGGTTCGGTGATCTTCCTTTGCGATCACGTTGTGTAACTTTAGACAACTTAGTCCCCTGCTCCCGGAGTCCTTATCACTCTCTTGATCTTCCGAACTACTATCTGTCAGTTTCTTTACTTTCCTGTACTGGTCCTTAGTAGTTCTTGTCGCGTTGGTTTTCTTTCCCGACCTGCAGACTCTTGCTATATGTCCCATTTTTCCGCATTGCCTGCATACTTTGTCCTTAAACCAGCAGCCCTTCTGCTCATGGGTTGTTCTGCTGCAGCGATAGCACTTTTCTGCTCCATACGCCATTTCGTTAGCGCTGTATTCTTGTGGTTTCTGTTGTATTTCCACAGCTCCCCGTGCTGCTGCTTCGTAGAATACTGCCACGCTGAAAGCCTGTTCTAACGTCAGGTCCTTTTTTGAAAGTAGTCGTTTCTGGGTTCCTTCATTCTGGAGCCCGCAGACAAACTTATCCCATAAGGTGTCTGCCAGTCCTGCTCCAAACTGGCAGTGCTTCGATAACTTGCGTAGTTCCGTAAGGTAGGCAGCATTGCTCTCATCTTTGTGCTGGTTTCTTTTATGGAACTTGAATCTTTCTGCTATCAGCAGCGGCGTAGGGTTTAGGTGTTCCTGTAATATATTAACAATCTCCTCAAAACTTTTCTCCATTGGTTTAGCTGGGGTAATTAAATTCCGCAATAGGCCGTACGTACACGCGCCCATCAAATTCAATAATACCGACGCCCTCTTTCCATCGGCCACCTCATTTGCCTTGCAGTACACTTCAATTCTTTCCACATACGTGGTCCAGTCTTCTACCTCGTTGTCGAAAGCAGTGATACTGCCACTTTTCAACATCTTGGGTGATTTAAAATGGCGCCTCCCGCGCTTTTTCTTCTTCCCCAATGGAATAAAATGGCGCCTCCCGCGCTTTTCCTTCTTCCCCAACGGGATAAAATGGCGCCTCCCGCGCTTTTCCTTCTTCCCCTTGCTACCGCGCTGCTCCTAGCGTTCTACGGGGTAATGGCGGTGACCTGCGGCTTCGGCGCATCTCGCTTTCCTTCCCCCCCGTTTATTTTCTCTCCGCTGCCTGGTTCTTGAGCATTGACTGCGCCCTGTGCGCTCCACCCTCTCTCTCTCTTGTTTTCTTTTCCCGGCGATGCTGCGCGGCTCGTTTTGTAGAGCCGCTCTATCGAGCTTGAGCCCGCCGCAGTCCAGAAGGGTCAGCGCACTATCTGCTACCAGCACGATTTGCTGGAACACTTTAACTGGGGAGCCAAGCACAGCTCTCCACAGCCTCTCCCGCAATCCTCCGAACACCGATTAATTCTTTGGGCGGTTGCCCGCGGTCGACGTCCGTTGCTCAGGCTACGACCTCCAAGAAACCTCCTCTCAGGGCGAGATCCCCGTGAGATGATGCCACACTGCAGGTGAGTTCGAACTTACTCGTCGCCACTGTAAAGTCCGCGCTTCAATAATACACGGACTTCGGGAGAACAGTTTAACAGGTACTTTACTGAACAGGAGGGCAATGTCAGACAGAAATACAGAAGCCTGCTAGGGGCTTTTATACATGGGTGGTCACTGCCGGTACTGCAGTCTAAAACCAGTTCTTCCCTTAAAGGTACATACACAACACTTATGTTCTCTTGCCACTGGCTCACGTCACCTCCAAACCACTCTGCCTGGCGGAATCAAACCAATCACAGCAGTGGCTTACATTAAATCCCAGTTCCCAACAATCACAATGATCACTAATTTCTACCTCCACACTATTGCCTATCTATGCTCTATCTCAACCCTTCAACCGTTGAAACCCTCATACATTTCTTTTTTTATTTTCAGACTCAACTACTCCACAACCCTCCTTGCTGGTCTTCTAAACTCCTCCCTATATAATCCCCAATTTGACCAAAATTCTGCCAATGATGTTCTGTGCTGCATTAAGTTCCATTCATCTATCATCTCCATCTTGCTGACCCTCATTGGCTCCCTATTCCCCAGTGTATTGTATTTAAAATCCTCACGTTTTTCTACAAATCCTTCCATGGCTATCTGTTATCTTAACCCTGCAACTTCTTCCAGCCCTAAAATTTCTCCAGAACCCTTCATTGCTCTGAATCTAGGTTTCTATTTCATCTCCTTCCTTCGCCCCATCATTAGAGGTCACCTCAGTCATGATCTGTGGAACTCTCACCCTAGGTCTATCCACCTCTACACCTCTCTCTCTCCATCTTTAACATAGAAACATAGAAGATAGGAGCAGGAGTAGGCCATTCGGCCCTTCGAGCCTGCTCCGCCATTTAATGAGATCATGGCTGTTCATCCAAATTCAGTACCCTGTCCCTGCTTTCTCCCCATATCCCTTGATCCCTTTAGCCTTAAGAAATATATCTAACTCCTTCTTGAATATATTTAATTAATTGGCCTCAACTGCCTTCTGTGGTAGAGAATTCCACAGGTTCACCACTCTCTAGGTGAAGAAATTCCTCCTCATCTCTGTCCTAAATGGCTTACCCGTTATCTTTAGACTGTGACCACTGGTTCTGGACTCCCCCGCCATCGGGAACATCCTTCCTGCATCTAGTCTGTCTAGTCCTGTTAGAATTTTATAAGTTTCAATGAGATCCCCTCTCACTCTTCTAAACTCTAGTGAATATAAGCCCAATCGACCCAATCTCTCCTCATACGTCATTCCTGCCATCCCAGGTATCAGTCTGGTGAATCTTCGCTGCACTTGCGATAGACAGAGCTAAGCGATCTCAAACCATCGGATCAAATCAAAGCTCTGCAGTCCTGCCACATCCAGTCGTGAGTGGTGGTGGACAATTAAACAGTTAACAGGAGGAGGAGGCTCCAAAAATATCCCCATCCTCAATGATGGTGGAGCCCAGCACGTGAGTGCAAAAGACAAGGCTGAAGCATTTGCAACTATCTTCAGCCAGAAGTGCCGATTGGATGATCCATCTTGGCCTCCTCCTGAGGTCTCCAGCATCACAGATGCCAGTCTTCAGCCCATTCAATTCACTCCACGTGATGTCAAGAAACGGCAGAAGAAACTGGATACTGCAAAGGCTATGGGCCCTGACAACATTCCAGCAATAGTACTGAAGACTTGTGCTCCAGAACTAGCTGCGCCCCTAGCCAAGCTGTTCCAGTACAGCTACAACACTGGCATCTACCCGGCAATGTGAAAAATTGCCCAAGTATGTCCTGTCTACAAAAAGCAGGACAAATCCGACCCGGCCAATTACCGTCCCATCAGTCTACTCTCAATCATCAGCAAAGTGATGGAAGGTGTCGTCGACAGTGCTATCAAGCGGCACTTACTCAGCAATAACCTGCTAACTGACGCCCAGTTTGGGTTCCGCCAGGGCCACTCAGCTCCTGACCTCATTACAGCCTTGGTCCAAACATGGACAGAAGAGCTGAACTCAAGAGGTGAGGTGAGAATGGCTGCCCTTGACATCAAGGCAGCATTTGATCGAGTGTGGCATCAAGGAGCCCTAGCAAAACTGAAGTCAATGGGAATCAAGGGGAAAACTCTCCATTGGTTGGAATCATACCTAGCACAAAGGAAGTTGGCTGTGGTTGTTGGAGGTCATTCATCTCAATCACATGACATCACTGCAGGAGTTCCTCAGGGCAGTGTCCTAGGCCCAACCATCTTCAGCTGTTTCATCAATGACCTTCCCTCCATCATAAGGTCAGAAGTGGGGATGTTTGCTGATGATTGCACACTGTTCAGCACCATTCGAGACTTGTCAGATACTGACGCAGTCCGTGTCCATATGCAGCAAGACCTGGACAACATTCAGACTTGGGCTGACAAGTGGCAAGTAACATTCGCACCACACAAGTGCCAGGCAATGACCATCTCCAACAAGCGAGACTCTAACCATCTCCCCTTGACATTCAATGGCATTACCATTACTGAATCCCCCACTATCAACATCCTGGGAGTTACCATTGATCAGAAACTGAACTGGACCAGCCATATAAATACTGTGGCTACAAGAGCAGGCCAGAGGCTGGGAATTCTGCGGCGAGTGTCTCACCTCCTGACTCCCCAAAGCCCTTCCACCATCTACAAGGCACAAGTCAGGAGTGTGATGGAATACTCTCCACTTGCCTGGATGAGTGCAGCTCCAACAACACTCAAGAAGCTCGACACCATTCAGGATAAAGCAGCCCGCTTGATTGGCACTCCATCCACCACCTTAAACATTCACTCCCTCCACCACTGGCGCACTGTGGCTGCAGTGTGTACCATCTACAAGATGCACTGCAGCAACTCGCCAAAGCTCCTTCAACAGCACCTTCCAAACCCGCGACCTCTACCACTTAGAAGGACAAGGGCAGCAGACGCATGGGAACATCACCACCTACAAGTTCCCCTCCAAGCCACACACCATCCTGACTTGGACCTGTAGTGTATGTACCTTTAAGGGGAGAACTACTTTTTACAGCTCCTGTATACTGTAGTACCGGCAGTGACCACACCTCTATATAAACCCTGAGTAGCGATCTGTACTGTTAGTTTTAGAGTAACCCTCGTCCAGTAAACACCTGTTGTTTGTTATCTGCAGTCTCTGTCTATTTATTGAAGGACACCATACATCAAGATACACGGATTTAACATTGGCGACGAGTGGATTCAAACCTACCTGCAACTCTGCATCACCTCCCAGGGATTTGCTCCTGGAGAACAGTGAAAGAAGAAGGCCGAGTCCAGAAATACGGATGTCGACTATCCAGAGAAGACTTGAGCGTCGCAGAGGAGGCTGTTGAGAGCTGGGCTTGGTTCTCCAGTCATGGCGATCCAGCGCAATGGGCTGGCAACAGGCACAGCGCAGACCCTTCCCGGACAGCGGCGGCTGGAGCCGACCGATGGCACAGAAAAAGGCCGAGCAGCGTCGACGGGGTAAGAGAGAGGGTAAAGCGCACAGGGCGCAGCCGGGGTTGAAGACCGAGCGGCGTCGACAAAAAAAAAAGAAGAGAGAGAGGGTAAAGCGCACAGGGCGCAGCCGGGGTTGAAGACCGAGCGGCGTCGACAAAAAAAAAAGAAGAGAGAGAGGGTAAAGTGCACAGGGCGCAGCTGGGGTTCAGGACCGAGCGGCGTCAATGAGAGAGGCGTGCAGGAAAACGCGCAGAGTGCAGCCAGTGTTCAAGGGCCGAGCAGCATCCGCGGAGAAGTAAGGAAAGCGTGGGAGACGCCATCTGAGCCGCAGCGGAGAAGAAGGGAGAGCACGGGAGACGCCATTTTGTTTTTAGCTGCAGCGGAGAAGAAGGGAGAGCGCGGGAAGAAAAGGGAGAGCGCGGGAGACGCCATTTTGTTTGAGCCGCAGCGGAGAAGAAGGGAGAGCGCGGGAGACGGCATTTTGTTTGAGCTGCTGCGGAGAAGAAGGGAGAGCACGGGAGACGCCATTTCGAGGCAGTCTAACCACACCCAGGGATGCCAAAGAGTGTCAGTGTCACAGCGTTCGACAATGAAGTCGAAGATTGGACGACATATGTCGAATGCATAGAAGTGCACTGCAAGGCGAATGAAGTGCCAGATGACAGGAAAGCGCTGGTATTGTTGAATTCAATGGGTGCAAAAACGTATGGCTTACTGCGAAACCTAGTAACCCCAGAGAAGCCAGCGGAAAAGGATTTTGAAAACATAGTGTCAATACTACAGGACCACTTAGACCCCACACCGCTGCTGATAGCGGAAAGATTTAAGTTTCACAAAAGGAACCAGCATGAAGATGAAAATAATGCTGAGTTTTTAATGGAACTGCGCAAGCTAGCGAAAGACTGCCAGTTTGGAACGGGACTAGCAGATACTTTAAGGGACAAGTTTGTGTGTGGGCTTCAAAGTGAAGGAACCCAGAAACGGCTTCTATCAGAAAAGGATCTTACGCTGGACAAGGCTTTCAGCATGGCAGTATCACACGAAGCAGCAGCACGGGGCGTGGCAGAGATACAACGGAGACCGCAAGAATATGGCACAAATGAAATGTCATACGGAACAGTGAAGTGCTATCGCTGCGGCAGAACAACACATGACCATAAGGATTGCTGGTTCAAGGACCAAGTGTGCAGGCAGTGTGGAAAAGTAGGACACATAGCAAGAGTCTGCAGGTCAGAAAAGAAAACCAGCAGCAAGAAATCCCCACAGGAGAAGTACAAGAAGGTACATAAGGTGACGGAGAGTAGTTCAGACGAACTGAAGAGTGATACAGACTCCGGAAGCAAGGAGCTGGGTTGTCTGAAACAACATAATGTGATCAAAACGGAGGATCACCAAACTATCTGGGTCATGCTCAAGATAGCCGGAGTCCAAGTGAAAATGGAATTGGACACAGGATCAGCCCTAATAGTCATAAACCGAAGGGACTACAAGCGGCTATTCTCACATATACTCTTGAGAGATACGGAGATTGTCTTGAAGACGTACACGGGGCAAAAAGTCTACCCCAAAGGAAAAATAAGGGTGAACGTTATATAAAACGGCAAGGAAACACCAAAAATGGACCTATATGTATTGCCAGATGGAGGACCACCACTACTAGGGCTTGAATGGATCTGGAAGATACAGCTAGATTGGCATTCCATACAAGCACTGACTTTAAATGCCAAAAAGGATGACGACGTCACACCTGGGCGACTGTCAAAAATGCTAACTGACGCACAAGAAGTGTTCCAGGAGGGACTCGGAACACTAAAAGGCATAACAGCGATGATCAAAATAGAGGAAAATGCAAGCCCAAAGTTTTTTAAGGCCAGACCGGTACCTTATGCGATCCGCCCAGCCGTCGAAGCAGAGCTGGAAGGTTTGGAACGTTCAGGAGTACTATCCAAAGTGGACTGGAGCGAGTGGGCTACACCCATCGTTCCTGTAATGAAGAGGTCGTTGAGTAATACGCCTGGGGAACCAAAGAAGGTTCGCCTCTGTGGGGACTTTAAGGTGACAGTGAACCCAATCCTTCATACTGTACAATATCCGCTTCCGCGGATTGAAGATATTTTCGCCTCGCTATCTGGAGGGAAACGCTTCACTAAGATTGATCTGGCCCAGGCGTACCTGCAAATGGAGGTAGAAGAAGCCTCGAAACAGTACCTCACGATCAACACTCATAAAGGTCTCTACCAATATAACCGGCTGGTGTTCGGGGTAGCATCAGCTCCGGCTATTTGGCAAAGGGCAATGGATCAAGTCCTGCAAGGGATTCCAGGGACCCAGTGTTATTTGGACGACATCCTGGTTGCGGGCGAAAATGACAGTGATCACCTTGCCAACCTGGAGCAGGTGCTCACTAGATTGAAGGATTATGGGCTCCGAGCTAATCGCCACAATTGCGAGTTTTTCCAGAAGCAGATCTCGTATTGTGGCCACGTTATTGATGAAGAGGGGTTACATAAGTCCCCTGAAAAGATTGAGGCAGTAGTCAAGGCTCCAGCACCGGAAAATGTGTCACAACTGAGGTCGTTCCTCGGGTTGGTGAACTACTACCATAAATTCTTGCCGAATTTGTCGACAGTACTACACCCACTGAACACCCTACTGCAAACGGGGGTACCATGGAAGTGGAATGACGAATGTAAACGAGCTTTCCAGAAGTGCAAAGAATTGATCACATCAAAAGAGGTGTTGGCTCATTTCAACCCAGCACTACCAATTCGGTTGGCGAGTGATGCATCACCCTATGGCATTGAAGCGTTGCTGTCGCACAAATTCCCGGACGGCTCGGAGAGGCCAGTAGCCTTTGCGTCTCGGTCACTAACCTCAGCCGAGCGTAACTACACCCAGATTGACAGGGACGCCCTCAGCCTAGTGTGGGGAGTGAAAAAGTTCAACCATTAGCTGCACGGGCAGAAGTTCACCTTGCTGACTGACCAGCAACCACTTGTCTCCATCTTTAATCCAAAGAAGGGCGTTCCGGTGATGACTGCGCAACGGCTACAATGATGGTCCTTTTTCTAGGGGCGATCCAATATGAAATCGAGTATAAGGGCACGAAACAGCATGGAAACGCTGATGGGCTATCACGCCTGCCACTGCCTACTGCGGAGGAAGCACCAGCAGTGGACCCGGTCGAAATATTTTATTCGACTATAATTGAACGCTTGCCAGTAACTAACGCTGATATAGAGAAGGAGACCCGAAATGACCCGACACTGTCTCGGGTATATGACTTGGCGGTGAAGGGATGGCCAACACATGGCGACTCACTGTTGCCAGCATTCTCATCCAGAAGAGAACAGCTGTCAGTATGCCAGGGGACCTTAATGTGTGCATCCCGAGTGGTAATTCCACCCAAGTTAAGGGAGAGAGTGCTCAATGAGCTTCACTAAGGTCATCTGGGAGGGGTGAAATTGAAAAGCCTTGCTAGGGCTTATGTGTGGTGGCCGGGGATCGATCAGCAAATCGAGGACCTGACAAAGAGCTGCTCAGGATGCCAGAAGGTCCAAAATGCACCACCACATGCCCCTCTACACCCATGGGAGTGGCCCTCATCTCCATGGCAACGGGTGCATATTGATTTTGCTGGTCCATTCATGGACTCAATGTTTTTAATAGCCGTGGATGCGCACTCGAAATGGCCTGAGGTGATCAAAATGTCCTCCACCACCACGGAGAAAACGATTGCAGTCCTACGGACCATATTTGCCAGGAACGGCTTGCCAGAGCAGATTTGCTCTGATAACGGACCACAGTTTGTGTCCGAAGAGTTTCGAAGATTTATGAAAAGGAATGGGGTAAGGCATTACACATCCGCCCCGTATCATCCAGCCACAAATGGATTGGCTGAGAGGTTGGTACAAACCTTTAAAAAAGCAGTAAGGGCCATGTGCGATGACGACATTCCAATGCAGCATAAGGTGGACAATTTCCTGTTAGCCTAAAGAAATGCGACACATGCAGTCACCAACCAGACCCCGGCCATGATGTTCTTTAACCGAAGGTTAAGATCTCGTCTGGATTTGCTCAGACCAAATGTACGAAGAGATGTTGAGAATAAGCAATTCCAGCACATCAATGAGAAGCCGACAAGGATCTTCAACGTAGGGCAACCAGTCTTGACCCGCGACTACCGAACAGAGAAATGGCAACCAGGAACGATATGCACACGGCAGGGGCCACTAATGTACACGGTGGATGTTGGGGAGAACATTGTGAGACGCCATGTTGACCAGATCCTAAAGTCTCAGGAACGAGTCAACCCCAGGTATCGCGTACCCGGTGATGAACCCAACATACAGTTAGCATCTACTCCAGAAACCGTAGCATCGGAAGCTGATGAACCAACCGATGACAGGGGGCCAGAATCGCCTCTGCACCAAGAGCAAGACACTCAGGAAAGGCGCTATCCAGAAAGGATCAGGAAGCCGCCCCAAAGACTGAATTTATAAATGGACTATTTTCAGTTAATGTTGCATGTTAAAAGTGTTAATTGTTAAATGAATGTTATGGTAATGTTAATCTAAAAGGGGAGGAATTGTTGTGTATGTACCTTTAAGGGGAGAACTACTTTTTACAGCTCCTGTATACTGTAGTACCGGCAGTGACCACACCTGTATATAAACCTTGAGTAGCGATCTGTACTGTAGTTTTAGAGTAACCCTCATCCAGTAAACACCTGGGCCTAGAAATTCAGTTGCGTTCGCCAGCCGTTAGTGCCATAAGAGGGGTAGATTTCGAGCGCTAGGCACTTAGCGCCCAGGCGCAGACCGATCTGCGCCTACGCCCAACTTCAGTTGACATTTAGCGCCGGCGCAAAGTGTTTGCGCGCGCTCAGCTGCGCGCGCAGCTTATGACGTCATTTCGTCATGCAACGCCGTTTGTGCGCCCCAACCCGGAACTTCAGTGGCGCCCGCCCAATGTGGGCGTGGCGCTGTTAAGAACTGTGAAGTGGAACGCAGCAGAGGCCCTGCGGGCCTCGGGGAGCACTAATTAAAGGGCACTTAGACTGAACTATAAAGGGCAGCCATTTTGCTGCAATGAATTTAGTGCTACGGATTTCTGGACAGAGACCAAGGAAGAGACCTTACTGAATTGGGCCAACATAGGAGAGGTATTTTTGGCTTCTGGCCAGAGCTTGCAAATTTGTCTCATTGTGATTTCACTGTTTGCAAGTATATTATGGGGGCTGCATGGGGTTCCAACCCTCAGTTCCAGCATTATGTGCGAAGGGCTCGCAGACGCTGTGTGAGAGGGGCAGCCATGCCTAGACGCAGAGGGGCCATCAGGCGTCGGCAACGTAGGCCTTACCCACTCAGGGAATACCGCCAGCAGGTGTCCTATCTCATCATGACTGCCGCGCATTGTGTTAAGAGGCTGCGCTTCAGAAGGGAGGTGGTTGCAGAGATCTGCCAGCTGCTTCACAGAGATCTGCGTCCACAGCTGATGTGCAGGACGTCTCTGTCGGTGGAAGTGAAGGTCACGGTTGTTTGTTATCTGCAGTCTCTGTCTATTTATTGAAGTACACCATACATCAAGATGCACGGATTTAACAGGACCTGTATCGCCGTTCCTTCACTGTCGCTGGGCCAAAATCCTGGAACTCCCTTCCTAATAGCATTGTGGGTGTACCTACACCATATGGACTGCAGCGGTTCAAGAAGGCGGCTCACCACCATCTTCTCAGGGGCAATTAGGGATGGGCACTAAATGCAGGCCTAGCCAGCGACGCCCATATCCCATCAATGAATAAAAAAAAAAAATACTCCCTCCATGGCAAGAACATCCCTCCTCAGATAAGGCGAGCAAAACTGCACACAACACTCAAGGTGTGGTCTCACCAAGGCCCTGTACAACTGCAGCAAGACATCCTTGCTCCTGTACTCGAATCCTCTCACTATGAAGGCCAACATACCATTTGCCTTCTTAACTGCCTGCTGCACCTGCATGCTTACCTTCAGCGACTGGTGCACAAGGACACCCAGGTCTCGTTGCACTTTCCCTTCTCCCAATCTATTGCTATTCAGATAATTGCCTTCCTGTTTTTGCCACCAAAGTGGATAGCCTCGCATTGATCCACATTATACTGCATCTGCCATGCATCTGCCCAATCCCCGAACCTTTCCAAATCATACTGTAGTTTCGCTGCATCCTCCTCACAGCATACATGCTCACCCAGCTTTGTGTCTGTAGTGTATGTACCTTTAAGAGAGAACTACTTTTACTGCTCCTGTATACTGTAGTACCGGCAGTGACCACACCTGTATATAAGCCTTGAGCCTGCCTCTGTACTGCCAGTCTTGAGACTACTCTACTCCAGTATACACCTGTTGATTGTTAAGTTACAGCCTCCGTGTAGTTATTGGAAAACATCCTACTTTAAGAATCACGGATCTAACAGTGGCGACGAGGTCGATTCGAATCTGCCTGCAACTCTGCATTTCCCTTCAAGGATTCGCTCCGGGAGGACGGTGGAAGAAAGTCAAGGCCAGAAGCATGGGCGTGGACCATGAGCAACCGCCCAGTCATCTGGCAGAGAGTAAACATCACAGGAGAGGCTGTTGAGAGCCGGGCTTGGTTCCCCAACCACGACGATCCAGCAACAGACTGACAACAGGTACAGCGCACATCCTTCCCGGACAGCGGCGGCTGGAGCCGACCGACGGCATAGAAAAAGCCAAGCAGCGTCGACGGGGTAAGAGAGAGGGTGAAGCACACAGGGCGCGGCCAGGGGGTTGAAAACCGAGCGGCGTCGAGGAAAAACAAACAGAGAGAGAGAGAGGGTAAAGCAGCAGCCGGGTTCAGGACCGAGCGACGGCAACGGGAAAGGCGCACAGGAGAACGCGCAGAGCACAGCCAGGGCTCAAGGGCTGAACCGCGACAGCGTGGAGAAGAAGGGAGACGCCATTTTTAGACGCCGCAGCGGAGAAGAAGGGCGAGCGCGGGAAGGAAGGAAAGCGCGGGAGACGCCATTTTGTGCCAGCGGAGAAGAAGGGAGAGCGCGGGAGACGCCATTTTAGACAGTTAAATCACACCCAGGGATGTCGAAGAGTGGCAGTATCACTGCGTTTGACAATGAAGTCAAAGATTGGGCGACATATGTGGAATGCATTGAGGTGTACTGCAGGGCGAATGAAGTGCCAGATGCTAGGAAAGCAATGGTTTTGTTAAATTCCATGGGTTCAAAAACTTATGGCTTACTGCGAAACCTGATAACCCCAGAGAAGCCCGTGGATAAGAATTTCGAAAGCATAGTAGAAATCCTACAGGACCACTTAAGCCCCACATCACTGCTGATAGCAGAAAGATTTAAGTTCCACAAAAGGAACCAGCATAAAGACGAAAGTAATGCTGAGTACTTAACGGAACTGCGCAAACTATCGAAACACTGCCAGTTTGGAGTGGGACTATCAGATACGTTAAGGGACAAGTTTGTGTGTGGGCTTCAAAGTGAAGGAACCCAGAAACGGCTCCTATCAGAAAAGGATCTTACGCTGGACAAGGTTTTCAGCATGGCAGTATCACACGAAGTAGCCGCATGGGGCGCTGCAGAGATACAACGGAGACCGCAAGAATATGGCACCAATGAAATGTCATATGGAGTAGGGAAGTGTTATCGCTGCAGCAGAACAACACATGACCAGAAGGATTGTTGGTTCAAGGACCAAGTGTGCAGACAGTGTGGAAAAGCAGGACACATAGCAAGAGTCTGCAGGTCAGGGAAGAAAACCAACAGCAAGAAATCTCCACAGGAGAAGTACAAAAAGGTACATAAGGTGATGGACAGTAGTTCAGACGAACAGAAAAGTGATACAGACTCCGGAAGCAAGGAGCTGGGTTGTCTGAAACGACATAAGGTAACCAAAATGGAGGATCACCAGACTATCTGGGTCACACTCAAGATAGACGGAGTCCAAGTGAAAATGGAATTGGACACTGGATCAGCCCTAACAGTCATAAACCAAAGGGACTACAAGCGGCTATTTTCACATATACCCTTGAAAGCGACAGAGATTGTCTTGAAGACATACATGGGGCAAAAAGTCTACCCCAAAGTAAAAATAAGGGTGAAAGTGATATACAAAGGCCAGGAAATATATAAAATGGACCTATATGTATTGCCAGATGGAGGACAACCACTACTAGGATGGGAATGGATCCGGAAGATACAATTAGATTGGCATTCTATACAGGCAATGAAGGTTGAGGCCAAAAAGGATGACGACGTCACACCTGGGCGACTGTCAAAAATGCTAACTGATGCACAACAAGTGTTCCAGGAGGGATTCGCAACACTAAAAGGCATAACAGCAACAATTAAAATAGAGGAAAATGCAAGCCCAAAGTTTTTTAAGGCCAGACCGGTGCCTTATGCGATCCGACCAGCCGTCGAAGCAGAGCTGGAAGGGTTGGAACGTTCAGGAGTACTGTCCAAAGTAGACTGGAGCGAGTGGGCTGCACCCATCGTTCCTGTAATGAAGAGGTCGTTGAGTAATATGCCTGGGGAACCAAAGAAGGTCCGCATCTGTGGGGATTTTAAGGTGACAGTGAACCCAGTCCTTCACACGGTACAATATCCGCTGCCACGGATGGAGGATATTTTCGCCTTGCTATCTGGAGG
The DNA here is from genome assembly GCF_052327205.1 of Somniosus microcephalus. Lineage (NCBI taxonomy): Eukaryota > Metazoa > Chordata > Chondrichthyes > Squaliformes > Somniosidae > Somniosus > Somniosus microcephalus. The sequence goes on along the minus strand of NC_140987.1, from coordinate 362,141,553 downwards.
TAAACGCTTCACCAAAATTGATCTGGCCCAGGCGTACTTGCAAATGGAGGTAGAAGAAGCCTCGAAACAATACCTCACGATCAACACTCATAAAGTTCTCTATCAATACAACCGGCTGGTGTTCGGGGTAGCATCGGCTCCGGCTATTTGGCAAAGGGCAATGGATCAAGTCTTGCAAGGGATTCCAGGGACCCAGTGTTATTTGGACGACATCCTGGTCACGAGCGAAAATGACAGTGATCACCTCGCCAACCTGGAGAAGGTGCTCACTAGATTAAAGGAATATGGGCTATGAGCTAATCGCCACAAGTGTGAGTTTTTCCAGAAGCAGATCTCGTATTGTGGCCACGTTATTGATGAAGAGGGGTTACATAAGTCCCCTGAAAAGATTGAGGCAGTAGTCAAGGCTCCAGCACCGGAAAATGTGTCACAACTGAGGTCGTTCCTTGTGCTGGTGAACTACTACCATAAGTTCTTACCAAATTTGTCTACAGTAGTACACCCACTGAATACCCTACTGCAAACGGGGGTACTATGGAAGTGGAATGATGAATGTAAATGAGCTTTCCAGAAGTGCAAAGAATTGATCACATCAAAAGAGGTGTTGGCCCATTTCAACCCAGCACTACCAATCCGGTTGGCATGTGATGCATCACCCTATGGTATTGGAGCGGTGCTGTCACACAAATTCCCAGACGGGTTGGAGAGGCCAGTAGCCTTTGCGTCTCGGTCACTAACCTCCGCCGAGCGCAACTATGCCCAGATCGAGAGGGAGGCCCTCAGCCTAATATGGGGAGTAAAAAAATTCAACCACTATCTGCATGGGCAGAAGTTCACCTTGCTGACTGACCACCAACCACTTGTCTCCATCTTTAATCCAAAGAAGGGCGTTCCGGTGATGACTGCACAATTGTTACAAAGATGGTCCCTTTTTCTAGCGGCGAACCAATATGAAATAGCATATAAAGGCATGAAACAGCATGGAAACGCTGATGGGCTATCACACTTGCCATTGCCTACTGTGGAGGAAGCACCAGCAGTGGACCCTATCGAGATATTTTATTCGTCAATAATTGAACGATTGCCAGTAACTAACGCGGATATAGAGAAGGAGACCCGCAATGATCCGACACTGTCTCGGGTATATGATTTGACGGTGAGGGGATGGCCAACACATGGCGACTCACTGTTGCCAGCATTCTCATCCAGAAGAGAACAGCTGTCAGTATGCCAGGGGACAGTGATGTGTGGATCCCGAGTGGTAATTCCACCCAAGTTAAGGGAGAGAGTGCTAAATGAGCTTCACGAAGGTCATCTGGGAGGCGTGAAAATGAAAAGCCTTGCTAGGGCTTATTTGTGGTGGCCGGGGAATGATCAACAAATCGAGGACCTAACTAAGAGCTGCTCAGGATGCCAGAAGGTCCAAAATGCACCACCACATGCCCCTCTACACCCATGGGAGTGGCCCTCCTCTCCATGGCAACGGGTGCATATTGATTTTGCTGGTCCATTCATGCACTCAATGTTTTTAATAGCAGTGGATGCGCACTCGAAATGGCCTGAGATGATAAAAATGTCCTCAACCACTACAGAGAAAACGATTGCAGTCCTACAGACCATATTTGCCAGGAATGGCTTGCCAGAGCAGATTTGCTCTGATAATGGACCACAGTTTGTGTCCGAAGATTTTTGGAAATTTATGAGAAGGAATGGGGTAAGGCATTACACATCCGCCCCGTATCATCCAGCCACAAATGGATTGGCTGAGAGGTTCGTACAAACCTTTAAAAAGGCGATAAAGGCCATGTGCGATGATGAAATTCCACTACAGCATAAGGTGGACAATTTCCTGTTAGCCTACAGAAATGCGACACATGCAGTTACCAACCAGACCCCGGCCATAATGTTTTTTAACCGAAGGTTGAGATCTCGTCTGGATTTGCTCGGACCAAATGTGCGAAGAAATGTTGAGGATAAACTATTCCAGCACATCAATGAGAAGCCGAAAAGGAGCTTCAATGTAGGACAACCAGTCTTGGCTCGTGACTACCGAACAGAGAAATGGCAACCCGAAACGATATGCACACGGCAGGGGCCATTAATGTACACAGTGGATGTCGGGGAGAACATTGTGAGACGCCACGTCGACCAGATCTTAGCGTCACAGGAACGAGTCAACCCCATGTCTCGTGTACCTGGGGATGAACCCGACATACCGGTAGCATCTACCTCAGAAACAGTAGCAGTGGAAACCGATGAAAGGGGGCCAGAGTCGCCTCCGCACCAAGAACAAGAACCTCAGGAAAGGCGCTATCCAGAAAGGATCAGGAAGCCACCCCAAAGACTGAATCTATAAATGGACTATTTCTGTTTAATGTGCATGTTAAAGTGTTAATTGTTATTTGCATATTATGGGTACTGCTAATCTAAAAGGGGAGGAATTGTAGTGTATGTACCTTTAAGGGAGAACTACTTTTACAGCTCCTGTATACTGTAGTACCGGCAGTGACCACACCTGTATATAAGCCTTGAGCATGCCTCTGTACTGCCAGTCTTGAGACTACTTTACTCCAGTAAACAACTGTTGATTGTTAAGTTACAGCCTTCGTGTAGTTATTGGAAAACATCCTACTTTAAGAATCACGGATCTAACAGTGTCATCTGCAAACTTGGAGACATTACGTCTAGTTCCCTTGTCTAGATCCATGGCCCCGAAATTCGGGTCTCCACGGGTGAGTACGCACGGACACTCACCCGTAGGCCCAATGGAAGTGCCGGTTTCCTGCATGTACTGCGCATGCACGGGAAACCGGCACTTCCGTTCCCCTGAAAGCAGGGGTTAAGAGGTCGAACACATGCGCAGGAGAGGCTGCGCGTGTGCATCAAACTTAGGTTTTTTTTGCAGTTTTTCCCGGTCTCCAGAATTTACACATTTAAAAAGCAGTCGTAATGCCTGCTTTTTACAAGGTAAGTGGTGAATTAATTAAAATTGAAACAATTTTTCCACAGGTTTATTTAAAAAAAATATTTAAAGAAAGGTAAGTTTATTTTAAGCCTCGTTAGAAAATAAAATTATTTTTTCCAAAAATTTAAATTATTGTTTAAAATAGTTATTTCATGTAATTTATAGTTTATTTAAAAAATGTGATTTAAAAAAAATTTATTTGAAGATTAGTGATGTATTGGGGCCCGTAGTATTTATAAGTTTTGACAGCTCTTCCTGTCAAACTTATGAAAAGAGCATTCCCTGTTCTGATTGGCTCTCCATGACCCACGTGATCCCAGGGGATGCATCGAACTAACTGCACCCCTGGGATATGCAAGCACTGCGCGCCGGCAGTTGGAGCAGGCCCAGGATCGGAATCCCACGCTAGCCCACAGCTCAACGGCCAGTGCGGTAGGTAAGTGCAGGTTGGGGTCTTACACCCGCAGGAAGCCCCCGACCTGAATTTCTGGGCCATTGTGAATAGCTGGGGTCCTAGCACCGATCCCTGCAGTACCCCACTAGTCACTGCCTGCCACTCGGAAAAAGTCCCGTTTATTCCAACTCTTTGCTTCCTGTCTGCCAACCAGTTCTCTATCCAAGTCAGTACCTTATCCCCAATTCCATGTGCTTTAACTTTACACGCTAATCTCTTATGCGGGACCTTATTGAAAGCCTTCTGAAAGTCTAAATACACCACATCCACTGGATCTCCCTTATCTATTCTACCAGTTACATCCTCAAAAAATTCCAGTAGTTTAGTCAAGCATGATTTACATTTTGTAAATCCATGTTGACTTTGTCTGATCCTGTCACTGTTTTCCAAGTGCTCTGCTATTACATCTTTTATAATGGACTCTAGCATTTTCCCCACTACCGATGTCAGGCATACCAGTCTATAATTCCCCATTTTCTCTCGACCACCTTTTTTGAATAGTGGTGTTACATTAGTTACACTCCAATCCATGGGAACTGTTCCAGAATCTATAGAGTTTTGGAAGATGACCAGCAGTGCATCTATTATTTCTCGTGCCACTTCCTTAAGTACCCTAGGATATAGATTATCAGGCCCTGGGGATTTATTGGCCTTCAATCCTGTCAATTTCGCTAACACCATTTCCCTACAAATACTGATTTCATTCAGTTCCTCCCTCTCCTTAGACGCTATGTTCCCTGACATCTCTGGGAGGTTATTTGTGTCCTCCTTTTTGAAGACAGAACCAAAGTGTGTATTTAATTGGTCTGCCATTTCTTTGTTCCCCATTATAAATTCCCCTGATTCTGACTGCAAGGGACCTATGCTTGACTTCACCAATCTTTTTCTCTTCACATATCTATAGAAGCTTTTATAGTCAGTTTTAATGTTCCCTGTAAGCATACTCTCATACTCTATTTTCCCCCTCTTAATTAATCACTTTGTCCTCCTTTGCTGAATCCTAAACTGCCCCCAATCCTCAGGTTTGCTGCTTTTGCTGGCCAATTTATATGTCCTCTCCTTGGATCTTATGCTATCCCTAATTTCCCTTGTTAGCCACAGTTGAGTCACCCTCTTTGTTTTATTTTTATGCCAAACAGGGATTAACACGTTCTGCAGTTCATCCATGCGAACTTTAAATGTTTGCCATTGCCTATCCACCATCAACCCTTTAAGTAACATTCCCCAATCCATCCTAGCCAACTCGCGCCTCATACCATCGTAGTTTCCTTTATTTAAACTCAGGACCCTAGTCTCTGAGTGAAATACTGCACTCTCCATCTTAATGATGAAATCTATCATATTATGTTCGCTCCACCCCAAGGGGCCTCGCACAACAAGATTGCTATTAATCCTTTCTCATTACATAATACCCAGTCTAAGATGGCCTGATCTCTAGTTGGTTCCTCGACATATTGGTCCAGGAAACCATCCCGTATACACTCCAGGAATTCCTCCTCCACAGTATTGTTACTAATTTGGTTAGCCCAATCTATATGTAGATTAAAGTCACCCATGATATCTGCTGTGCCCTTATTGCACGCATCTCTAATTTCCCATTTAATGCCATCCCCAACCTCAGCATTACTATTTGGGGGTCTGTATACAACTCGCACTAATATTTTCTGCCCCATGGTATTTCTCAGCTCTACCCATACAGATTCCGCATCATCAGAGCTAATATCCTTCCTTACTATTGTGTTAATCTCCTCTTTAACCAGCAATGCTACCCCACCTCTTTTTCCTTTTTGCCTGTCTTTCCTGAATATTGAATACCCCTGGATGTTGAATTTCCAGGCTTGGTCACCCTGGAGCCATGTCTCTGTAATCCCAATTATATCATATCCATTTACATCTATTGCCGCAGCTAATTCATCCACCTTATTACGAATGCTCCTCGCATTAAGTCACAAAGCCTTCAGGCTTGTTTTTTTAACACTCTTGGACCTTTTAGAATTATTATTTACTGTGGCCATGTTTGACTTAAACCCTTGATTTCTCTGACTGCCACATTTGCTTTTCTCCTTCCTGTCTTTTGCTTCTATCCTTGCTTCCCTTTCCTCTGTCTCCCGGCACAGGTTCCCAACCCCCTGCCATTTTAGTTTAAACCCTCCCCAACAGCACTAGCAAACACTTCCCCTAGGACATCGGTCCCGGTCCTGCCCAGGTGCAAACCATCCAGTTTGTACTGCTCCCACCTCCCCCAGAACCAGTTTCAATGTCCCAGTAATTTGAATCCCTCCCCCTTGCACCATTCTTCTAGCCCCGCATTCAGCTGAAATATCCTTCTATTTCTACTTTGACTAGCACGTGGCACTGAGATTACTACCTTTGAGGTCCTATTTTTTAATTTACCTCCTAACTCCCTATATTCAGCTTTTAGGACCTCATCCCATTTTTACCTATATCATTGGTACCTATATGCACCACGACAACTGGCTGTTCACCCTCCCCCTCCAGATTGCCCTGCAGCTGCTCTGAGACATCCTTGACCCTTGCACCAGGGAGGCAACATACCATCCTGGAGTCTCGTTTGCGGCTGCAGAAACGCCTAAATCTATTCCCCTTACAATAGAATCCCCTATCACTATAGCTCTCCCGCTCTTTTCCCTCCCGTCCTGTGCAGCAGAACCACCCATGGTGCCAGGACTCAAACCCCAGCACTTCAGCTAATTTTTTTTTTCATTGGATGCGGGCATCACTGGCAAAGCCACCATTTATTGCCCATCCCTAATTGCCCTTGAGAAGGTGGTGCTGAGCCGCCTTCTTGAACCGCTGCAGTCCATGTGGTGAAGCTACTTCTATAGGGAAGGAGTTCCAGGATTTTGACCCAGCGATGATGAAGGAACTTGGTGTGTGACTTGGAGAGAAACTTGGAGGTGGTGGTGCTGCCATGCGCCTGCTGCCTTTGACCTTCTAGGTGGTAGGGGTCACGGGTTTGGCAGGTGCTGTGAAGAAGCCTTGGCGAGTTGCTGCAGTGCATCCTGTAGATAGTGCACACTGCAACCGCGGTGCGCCGGTGGTGGAGGGAGTGAATGTTTAATGTGGTGGATGGGGTGCTTTGGCATATTGTCTAATCTCTCTTTTCCTAGTTTGGGACCTATTTTCATTTACAATATCTGTCTCCAAAGCATCTTGGAACACTCTTGTGGTAAAAGTGCTATATAAAGTGAAGTTGCTGTTGGTGATGTACAAATTTATTAATTGACTTTCACTCATTTCTTTTTAGAAAGGACAATGCTAGCCAAGTGAACTAATCAAATCACTCAGAAACATACAATTCTTTTCATCTGCTCTTTTTCTATGTAGCTGAAATTTCTCATGTCTAGAATAAACTGTGTACACACCCGTAGGGGCCTCGCAAGTGTTGATTTCAGGCGTGCGAAGCGCATGTGTTGAAAACCGGCCTTTCCGATCTGTCAAGACACCTTTAAAAATCTTACGCCTGGTAAAAGCAGCGTAAGGACTGCTTTTACCAGCAAAAGTGTTTAAAAAAGTAAAAAAATTTTTTTTTTTCACTCATTTATAATTTAAAAATACTTTAAAATAAGTAAATTTATTTTTAGCCCAGTAAAAAACTTTAATTATTTTTTTCAAAAAATTAAATTTTTGTTTAAAATACTTAATTTAATGTAATTTTAACTAATTTTAAATATGTGATAAAAAAAAGTATTTAATATTTTAGCGTGTTTTTTGAGTGCTCCCCATTCATACTTTTGACAGATCTATGCAGAGATACCTGTCAAAAGTGTGAAGGGGATTCCCTACTTTGATTGGTTCCCCATGGCCCACATGATTCCAGGGACACTTGCGAACCGCGTGCGCTCCTGGGATACCTGGGCCTCTGTGCGCGCGGACCAGGAGAGGCCCTGGAGCGGAAGTGTCGGGACATACGGAGCCAACAGATAAGTTCATAGATTTTTCCCGATCGGAGGCATCCGCACACTGGAAGCCTCCGATTGGAAAATCCGGGCCAATATAAACATGAAAAAAATTACAAAAATGTAATTACCCATAGAGTCATAGAGTGATATGGCACAGAAGGAGGCCATTCGGCCCATCGAGTCCATGTCAGCTCTCTGTAGAATAATCCAGTCAGTCCCATTCCCCCGTTCTATCCCCGCAGCCCTGTAAGTTTATTTCCCTCAAGTGCCTATCCAATCTCCCCTTGAAAACATTGAGTGTCTCCGCTTCCACCCCCTCCATTGGCAGCGAATTCCAGGTCATCACCACTCGCTGTGTAAAAAAGTTTTTCCTCATATCCCCCCTGTATCACTTGCCCAAAACCTTAAATCTGTCTCCCCTAGTCCGTGTACCATCTACTAGTGGGAACAAACTTTCCCCGCCTAGCCTATCGCGTAGAATTCACTTTTTTGTCCAGAGGACTGGATAATTGCAAATGTTACACCATTGTTCAAAAAAGGTGTAAGAATAAACCCAGCAACTACAGGCCAGTCAGTTTAACCTTGGTAGTGAGGAAGCGTTTAGAAACGATAATCCGAGACAAAATTAACAGTTACTTGGACAAGTGTGGATTAATTAAGGAAAGCCAGCACTGATTTGTTAAAGGCAATTCGTGTTTAACAAACTTGATTGAGTTTTTTGATGAGGTAACAGCGAGTGTTGTTGAGGGCAATGCAGTTGATGTGGTGTACACGGACTTCCAAAAGGCATTTGATAAAGTGCCACATAATAGGCTTGCCAGCAAAGTTGAAGCCCATGGAATAAAAGGGACAGTGGCAGCATGGATACGAAATTGGCTAAGAGACAGGAAACAGTGAGTAGTGGTGAATGGTTGTTTATCGGACTGGAGGAGGGTACACAGTGGAGTTCCCCAGGGGTCGGTACTAGGATCACTGCTTTTCTTGATATATATTAATGACTTAGACTTGGGTGCACAGGGCAAAATTTCAAAATTTGCAGATGACACACAACTTGGAAGTATAGTGAACAGAGATAATGATAGACTTCAAGAGAACATAGATAGGCTGGTGGAAAGGGCGGACACGTGGCAGATGAAACTTAACGCAGAAAAGCGCTAAGTGATACATTTTGGAAGGAAGAATGAGTAGAGTAAATTTAAACTAAAGGGTACAATTCTCAAGGGGGTGCATGAACAGGGTATGTGTGCATAAATCGTTGAAGGTGGCAGGGTAGGTTGAGAAAACAGTTAAAAAGGCATACAGGATCCTGGGCTTCATAAATAGAGGCCAAGGGCTGGATTTTACTTACCGAGACAAGTTGGGGGGCAGGACTGCTGCCTTCCGGGTTCTAGCCCTCTCCCCAGCGACGTCTGACGAACTGACGCTATTTTGCCCTGATTGGCCTTGTTAAGCTCACCCTGTGGGCTTGCCGGCCAATTAAGGGAAAGCCGGTGGCAGATGACGGCAGTTGATGATACTTCATCTTCAGGTTTTCTTAAAGGCATAGGCACCACACTTGTTTGACAGATGATTTGACAGTGTTTGACAGCATTGAGGTGCTGTCAAACACTGACAATCACTGTCCAAAGGTGAGCCCTTTCACCCAGGCTCTCCAATTACTCTCTCCTTAGGATAAAACAGATAACAGTTGCAGCTGAGATTGCAGAAGCCATCTGTCGCTTCTCCCGATGAGAGGAGGCTACACAAACACTTCACAGCTTGTCACCTGCAGAAACATCTAACCACATTAAAAATTACTTTCTCAACATTTCCTTACCTCTGATACTAACCATTATCCCATTGCATCCTTCACACCACTTCTGCAGCTGTCATCCAAATACCAACATAACAACAGACCCACAGCACGCCTCACTTACCCTGGTGTTGGGAAGCCCACAGCAACAGTTGAAAAATTGGAAAAAGCCTCTTAACTGCCTGTTAACTACCTGTTAACAGGCAGTTAAATGGCTATAATCCTCTTCCCGCCGCTAGGAGTCGGGTTCCTGCGCAAATCGGGGACCCGATTCCCTGGAAGATTGATTGGAGGTGGGTTGAGAGCAGGTTCAGGACCCATTCCCATTCTTTTAGACTTTCCCAGCAGTCCTGCTTCCAAACCCACCTCCTCAGGGCTGCGAAAATCCAGCCCCAGAAGTCACACTTACTTACTTTGGAGAGGGTGCAGAGAAGATTCACCAGGATGTTACCAGGGATGGAGCGCCTCAGCTATGAAGAAAGACTAAACAGGCTGGGATTGTTTTCCTTGGAGCAAAGAAGGCTGAGGGGGGACCTGATTGAGGTGTACAAAATGATGAGGGGCATAGATAGGGTAGACAAAGAGGAACTTTTCCCTTTAGTAGGGGGGTCAATAACAAGGGGGCATAGATTCAGGGTAAGGGGCAGGAGATTTAGAGGGGATTTGAGGAGGAACTTTTTCACCCAGAGGGTGGTTGGAATGTGGAACTCAATGCCTAAAAGGGTGGTAGAGGCAGGAACCCTCACAACATTCAAGAAGCATTTGGATGAGCACTTGAAATGCCATTGCATACAAGGCTATGGACCAAATGCTGGAAAATGGGATTGGACTGGACAGGGATGGATGGGCGGCGCAGACACGATGGGCCGAAGGGCCTCTTTCTGTGCTGTAAAACTCTATGACTCTATGACTATGACTGAGATGCAAAATACTCTCTTTAAAAAGAGAGAAAGAGAGCCATATATTTAATGGTGTGTGCTTATTATTTCAAAGCCTGAAGTATGCAATCATTTTCCAATCTTTACACTTCCCTCACCAAACAACGCTTAAACTTTGATTGACTTGTAGCTGTGTTCTACTAAACAATTAGTCAATTATGCATATCAGCTCATTGCTGTTTTTGGGTCCTTGCTGTGCACAAATTGGCTGCTGTGTTTGCATACAAAGCAACAGTGACTACACTGGAAAAGTAATTCATTAGCTGTGAAGCATTTTGGAATGACCTGAGGATGTGAATGGAAGTATATAATTGCAAGTTCTTCATTTTCGTACATTTCGTGTGCTTTGTCAGTCACACATTTTAGGCACCACACTTTCTGTTTCAAGGAGGTGACAACATACAAGTTACAGAGTCATTATTTGCACAAACAAATTTGAGTTGTTCTGCGCTTGCGCACCATATGGGGGTGGAGCCCAAAGACCATCCTGCCACCCACCGGAACCGCGCATGTGCACTTGATCCTCGATCCGGCCGTGCATGCGCAGTGAGATATATGCAAAAGCTGGAAGTGGGACCTGTCGAACCACATTGCTGAGCCCAGAGCCTGAGCCTGAGTCTCATTTGGTAGTGTTATAATTACATTCAATTATATCTGAGATGCAACATAGTTGATATGTAACAACTACACTAAATATGGTTAGATTTCACTACTGTTATGAATAGGTGTATTGTACTTATTCCAAATTAAATTTTTAGATAACGGTGTTAGTGATAAATCTTAGTCATTTAACTGAATATTAAGCATGATACCATTTCAATTTGTGTATTTGGAGGAAAGAAGATGCTTCTGGCAAACTAGTACAGACAGACACTCACACGTACCCACACACTCAGTCCTTTCATTCAGGAACTTGTTGGGGGGTGGGGGAGGCCAGAAAATTGTTGGGGGGGGGGAGAGGTCCAAAACTTGTTGGGGGGGAGAAGGCCAGGGATTTGGGGGGGGTGGGGTGGTGGGAATGTCAGGAACTTATTGGAGGGGTGAAGGTCAGGAACTCGGCGGGGGGGGGGAGACGGTCAGGAGCTTGGGCAGGGGGAGAAGGTCAGGAACTTGGGGGGTGGGGTGGTGGGAATGTCATGAACAAGGGGAGGGGAGAAGGTCAGGAACTCGGGGGGTGAAGGTCAGGAACTTGGGCAGTGGGAGAAGGTAAGGAACTCGGGGGGCGGCGCGGGGGAGGTCAGAAACTCGGCGGGGGGTGGATGGGGAGAAGGTCAGGAACTTGTGGGGGTGGGGGAAGAGAAGGTCCTAACGCAGGAGCATGAGTCCTGTCTGTTCTCTGAAAGCAGTAGTGTTAGCATTCTGTCACAATGAATGGATCAAATTACACATTGCAAAGATCTTGATTACTCAGGCAGGCTGGATCTAATTATACATTCGATATAAACTGCTGGGTGTGTCTTGTCCTCCAACAGGACCAATCAGAAATCTGGCCATGTCATCCAAGAGGACGAATTAAAACTTTGGTGTTGCAAATAGTTACAGCCTACAAATTAATCAAATTGTGATAATGCAGTTTTTCTTAGAATTAATTTGTTAAACATAGACATAGAACATAGAAGATAGGAGCAGGAGTAGGTCATTCGGCCCCTTGAGCCTGCTCCACCATTCAATGAGATCATGGCTGATCATCCAAACTCAGTACCCTGTCCCTGCCTTCTCCCCATATCCCTTGATCCCTTTAGCCTTAAGAAATATATCCAACTCCTTCTTGAATATATTTAATGAATTGGCCTCAACTGCCTTCTGTGGTAGAGAATTCCACAGGTTCACCACTCGCTGGGTGAAGAAATTCCTCCTCATCAAGAAAGAGCTTCATGAACAGTGTTGTTCCATTACAATCAACCTAATCTGAAGCCCGCATCGCCTTGTGGAAAGACCGGCTTGCCAGTCTTGAACAACCCCCAGCGATGGAAATTTTGTCTGATGAAAGCCTTCCCCCAGGAACTAATTGCAACTGGGCAACCTGGAAGTGCCTTAACAGACTTAGGACCGGTGTAGGTTGTTGAAAGGTGTCACTAAGCAAATGGGGATATTCAACCAGCCCGACAACTTGTGAATGTGGAACTGAGGCACAGACTATGCAACATCTCCTGCAATGTCCATCGTTAGAGGAACCCTGCACTGTTGCAGATCTTGCCGAATTCAACAACAAGGCGCAAAAATGTGTCCAGTTCTGGCTGGGCTATGTATAGACTGTCCATGGACACGATAAGAAGACCTCTGTCCTAAATGGCTTACCCCTTATCCTTAGACTGTGACCCCTGGTTCTGGACTCCCCCGCCATCGGGAACATCCTTCCTGCATCTAGTCTGTCCAGCCCTGTTAGAATTTTATAAGCTTCAATGAGATCCCCTCTCATTCTTCTAAACTCCAGCGAGTATAAGCTCAATCGACCCAATCTCTCCTCATACGTTAGTCCTGCCATCCCAGGTATCAGTCTGGTGAATCTTCGCTGCACTCCCTCCATGGCAAGAACATCCTTCCTCAGATAAGGCGACCAAAACTGCACACAATACTCAAGGTGTGGTCTCACCAAGGCCCTGTACAACTGCAGCAATACATCCTTGTTCCTGTACTCGAATCCTCTCGCTACGAAGGCCAACATACCATTTGCCTTCTTAACCGCCTGCTGCACCTGCATGCTTACCTTCAGCGACTGGTGCACAAGGACACCCAGGTCTCGTTGCACTTCCCCTTCTCCCAATCTATTGCCGTTCAGATAATAATCTGCCTTCCTGTTTTTGCCACCAAAGTGGATAACCTCGCATTTATCCACATTATACTGCATCTGCCATACATCTGCCCAATCACCCAACCTGTCCAAATCAAATGTGAGCTATTGAAGGGGGTAGGGTTGTATTGAGGTAACACATTGGTGGACGAAGCTGCAGTGCCATGGAATGATAGAATGTGAGTTCTTGTAATTGCACACAGTTGAGTGGAGTTCCTGATCTCAGCTCAATTGTTTGAGTGAAGCACTTTCCCAAAGGAATGGAAGGAAAATTAGAGCTCGAGTCAGTCAGGGTCACTCTCGTGCACATGCAAGCACCTTACCACAGAATAAAATGAGCAGAACGCTAAATTAGAAAACTGCACAAGTGATTGAAAAAGAAATAGAAATGGAGTAGCGGGGGAAGGGGCTTTGGGAAAACAACACTGATAAGAGAACATTTTGGCAACACAGTGAATAAATTATATCAGCCAACCTTCAATTTTTAAATAACAAATGTTAGGAGAGAGCTCTCATAAAGGGATTTGTGTCTTTATTCTTGAATAAATTTCTTTACTCTTGCATAAGATAGGATTGTTTTAAAAATCATTAATACTCAGAGATGATAGAAATCCCAGAGATGCTTATCTTTTGGGTGATGCATTCTACTTAGTGCTACACTATGAAAGCAAGGGTAAGTCCAACACTCCCAATAGAGAACCTCATCAGCATAGGCAGGGATTAAGGTATAAGTGCGAGTTCTCCGAACCCTTGATTTCAGTTTGACCACAGCTTCCAATGAGGACCACAGCAGCAGTGAATTTACTTCACCAATTTATGGGGTTACCAATGTGCTATTATTGAGTTACGGCTAATACCTAACATGAAAAACTCCTCTCCTTGCGCTGCCCAGGAGACCAGGGATGGCCTCACCATGGCCAGATTTACTTCACTTGATGCCGTACACCCTGGCTGCCACATGATGCGCCAGGTTGGCACCACCCCACACCAACACCATAAAGCATCCCTACAATGCACAAACCATTCCTTTCACACTCATGACTATTGTATCCGTGTGTTAATGAAGACACGGAATGCAGGAGTTGGTTTACAGGTGTTTACTGAACAAAGTCTGGAGGTGAACTAACAGATACAAGACACTATACAGGCTTATATAGCCTGAGTGGCCATTACCGGCATTACAGTACACAGGGGCCTAGAAATTCAGTATAGCCACTTTTGGGGCGGTAAAGTCGGGCGGGCGCTAAATTTAGCGCCCGCCGGAAAGTGGAGGCCACTTCGCCGATATTCAGTAGCTTTGGCCAAGGAGTTTGGGCGAGCGCTGAAACTGGCGTTGCACTCCTATCTTTAGGCGCTAAGCCGGCGGTGCGGACTGATAACGCCGAGGCCGGGCGCAGCGCAGGTGCGGTCATGTTTTGATTGGCAGCAGACACCCTGACGCCGGCCAGCTCTTAAAGGGGGAAGGGTCGACTTTGTCTGCTGCCACGCCCTGGATAGTGGAGCCCTGCAGCTAGGCCTGAACACTGCTGGTGGACCCAAATAGCGCCTGAAGCCATGCAGAAGGCCCGTGAACGAGCGCAGCGCTTCTCAGAGCATGCTTTGAGGGTGCTGCTTAGGGGTTTGGAAAAGAAAAGAGAGATCTTGTGCCCGGACAGTGGCAAGAAGGCTCCTAGGAGGCAGTACAGGAGAGCCTGGAGGGAAATCGCCCAGAGGGTCTCAGCCAACAGCGATGTCCCCAGGACTGGTGACCAATGCCGCAAGAAGTACAACAACCTCACTCTGTTGGTCAGGGTGAGTATCCTTTCCAGTGTCCTCCTCATCCTTGCATGTGCACCTCACATTATGGGCAAAGGGACCTCAAAGGCCTAATGGCCAGCCCTCCTCCTGCAGCTATGGCACTGGCATGATCATCAATAGCACTTTCTGCGCTTTACACACTGGCCAAGCTATTCGACCATGGGAGGCAGTACACACAACAACAGGGCACCACACTGGCCAAGCTATTCGACCATGGGAGGCAGTGCACACAACAACAGGGCACCACACTGGCCAAGCTATTCGACCATGGGAGGCAGTGCACACAACAACAGGGCACCACACTAGCCAAGCTATTCGACCATGGGAGGCAGTGCACACAACAACAGGGCACCACACTGGCCAAGCTATTCGACCATGGGAGGCAGTGCACACAACAACAGGGCACCACACTGCACTTAGAGGCCGTCCTTTCTCTTGCAGGCCAAGCTGGCGCAGAATCTGAAGAGCCGGACTGTCACCGGGGGAGGCCGTGTCCAGTTCCAGGAGCTCAGTGACCTGGAGGAGCGCGTGGCTCGACTCATGCGTGCCCGGGTGGTTGGCCCCGTAGCTATTGGAGATGCCGACCCTGTGCTGGGCCCCAATGGTAAGGACATGACCGTTTGCACCTCTCTCCTTCCCCTTGCGCTTCAGATCTACATCCTTTGCCACTGTCCCACCAATGCGCATAATGCCACCACTCATGCCTCCCTTGCTGACGCCCTGTCCTCACTCTAAAGCTACTCTTGTGCCTTCCTGCTTTCAGCTGGTGAGGAGGAGGTCCCTGAAGCTGAGAGTGCCAGTCCCTCGGAAGAGGAGGACGACGAGGACCAAGAGGAAGGCGGCACATCTGGGGAACCCTCATCCGCGCCAGGGGATGGCAATGGAGGGGAGACGTCTTGCCTGGAGGAGAGCCAGGGGGAAGTGTTGCAGGGGGGTGTAGCTCCTGGGCCCAGTGGCGTCCAGGCACGCGGGAAGGGTCGGGCAGCACGGCGGCCTTCTCCCCAGAGGGGGGAAGTGTTGCAGGGGAGGGCAGTTGCTGGGCCCAGTGGCGTACAGGCACGCGGGAAGGGTCGGGCAGCACGGTGGCCTTCTCCCCAGAGGGGGAGGTGTTGCAGGGGAGGGCAGTTGCTGGGCCCAGTGGCGTCCAGCCACGCGGGAAGGGTCGGGCAGCTCGGCGGCCTTCTCCCCAGAGGGAGAGTCCGGCCTCCAGTCCGGAGACGGTCCTCGCCCAGGAGGTGCGCCTCCTTGATGAAATGTCCGCAGACTCGGAGCGGCGCCACACCGAGTTCATGGGGGTTGTGGGACAGTTGCCTCAGGCCATTGAGTCCCTGGCTCATAGTGTGGCCGATTTCGGGGACTCACAGGCCAGGGGTGTCGACCAACTCGCGGCAGCACAGGACGCGAGTCGAGAGTTCCTGAGTGGTGCCGTGCAGACACTGGCTGGTCTGATGCGGGCACAGACCAGGGCAGTTCGGGCACTCACTTCTGCCACACTCGCTGTGTCACGGAGGCATCGCCGGGGCACCCGCCGCCCTGCTGCAGCACAGCGGTCTGGCCTTCACCAGATTGCTGCGCTTGCTGCAGTGCCAGCCTGGCCGAGTGCCAGTGTCTCTGGCGACCAGCGAGCGCCTGGCATCAGCCAGCTTGCCCCCATTGCTGCAGCCGCCACTGCCACTCCCCCAGCCAAGCTGCGACGAGCTGCTGCAGAGACTGATGCTGCCCAGCCACAGCTGCAGCAGTCAGCAGCCGGCCCCTCCAGGGCCGGACCTCGTCTAGGCCGACCCCCAAGGGCATCTGCCGTCACGCATTGTGCCCCTCAGGAGCCTTCCCCCAGCCTTGCAACACCCACAGGGCCCAGGTTGAGGCGGAGCAACAGGTCGGGCAGGGGCTGGAGAAGCCTGCACAAGGACTCGCCCTCTCGGCACACCAAGTAGAGTGTGTTGCCAACTGTTTTTTTATATGGGGGTGTTTGTGTTCTGTATGGGGGGGGCTTATTTTGGTAAGGCTGAAGATGAAGGCAACTGTTTTTTTATATGGGGGTGTTTGTGTTCTGTATGGGCGGGTTTGCCTTGGTTAGGCTGAGGATGAAGGCCAATTGGATGGACAAGTTTTGTTATTCCTCCCCAGGTTCTGGGAGTGAGATATGTTTTTGACTATTTTTTGGGGGTCTTGTCTGTTTTTCTGTTTCATGTGGGAAGGGCCCTGAGTTTGTTAAATAAAGCTTTTTATTTATTCAGCTTGTCCAGGTGTCATGTTTCAAGTGGTTGTTGCGTTAACCGGCTGAGGGCTTGCGGAGCGGCTGCATTCAGGTGCGTTCATTGCCACAAGCCATTCCCTGACAGGGGGCCTAGAAGTGTCGTGCAATAAGCCGCCGGCGGACGGCCCTTGGACCTTGTGGCTCCCTCCTGGGCTGGTACTCCTCCTCCTCCTCCTCCTCCTCATGGTCCTCCTGCTCGTCCTCCTGAGGTGGTGGTCCAACGTGAGGTGGCAGTGCCTGAGTCCTGCGGATAGCCAGGTTGTGCAGCATGCAGCAAACGACGACGAACTGGGAGACTCTATCCGGCGAATACTGTAGAGATCCGCCGGAACGATCCAGGCAGCGGAACCGTTGCTTGAGGACGCCAATCGTTTGCTCTGTGATGTTCCTTGTGGCTTGATGGCTTTCGTTGTATGCCTCCTCAGCAGGGGTCCTGGGCGCGCGGAGCGGGGTCATGAGCCATGTACACAAAGGGCAGCCCTTGTCCCCAATAAGCCATCCCCTTGGTGGAGGCTGTGCCTCGAACATGTCAGCCACAGTAGTCTGGCGCAGGATAAATGCATCGTGGCTGCTTCCTGGAAAGCGGGCATTGACAGCTAGGATGCGCTGCCTGTGGTCACACACCAGCTGTACATTGAGGGAATGGTAGCCCTTCCGGTTGCGGTAATCGTCGGCATTGTCGATAGGTGCCCGCATAGCCACATGCGTGCAGTCAATGGCGCCCTGCACCATGGAGAAGTCGGCGATCCTGGCAAAACCGACTGCACGCTGCTCCTGCCTCTCTAGGGTCATGGGGAAAGAGATGAATTGGTGTCTCCTTGCGAAAAGGGCATCGGTGACCTGCCGGATGCAGCGAGGCACGGCGAACTGGGAGATGTTCGCTATGTTCCTAGCAGCGGCTTGGAAGGAGCCGCTTGCATAAAAGTTCAGAGCCACCGTGACCTTCACTTCCACCGACAGAGATGTCCTGCACATCAGCTGTGGACGCAGATCTCTGTGAAGCAGCTGGCAGATCTCTGCAACCACCTCCCTTCTGAAGCGCAGCCTCTTAACACAATGCGCAGCAGTCATGGTGAGATAGGACACCTGCTGCCGGTATTCCCTGAGTGGGTAAGGCCTACGTTGCCGACGCCTGATGGCCCCTCTGCATCTAGGCATGGCTGGCCCTCTCACACAGCGTCTGCGAGCCCTTCACACATAATGCTGGAACTGAGGGTTGGAACCCCATGCAGCCCCCATAATAAACTTGCAAACAGTGAAATCACAATGAGTCAAATTTCCAAGCTCTGGCCAGAAGCCAAAAATACCTCTCCTATGTTGTCCCAAATCAGTAAGGTCTGTTCCTTGGTCTCTGTCCAGAAATCCAAAGCACTAAAGTCATTGCAGCAAAATGGCTGCCCTTTATAGTTCAGTCTAAGTGCCCTTTAATTATCGCTCCCCGAGGCCCGCAGGGCCTCTGCTGCGTTCCACTTCACAGTTCTTAACAGCGCCACGCCCACATTGGGCGGGCGCCACTGAATTTCCGGTTTGGGGCGCACAAACAGCGTTGCACGACAAAATGACGTCATAAGCTGCGCGCGCAGCTGAGCGTGCGCAAACACTTTGCGCCGGCGCTAAATGTCAACTGAAGTAGGGCGTAGGCGCAGATCGGCCTGCGCCCGGGCGCTAAGTGCCTAGCGCTCGAAATCTACCCCTCTTATGGCGCTAACGGCTGGCGAACGCAACTGAATTTCTAGGCCAGGGGCTCTTAAAGGCACATGCACCACAATTCCTCCCCTTTTAGACAACCAGTACATAACATTTTAAGTAATCATTAATTAACATATTACAAGAACAATAATCTGCACATTTGCTGCAGTTAATCAATTATAAGTCAGTCTCTCTGGAGGCTTCCTGACTCGGTCCGGATAACGTCTCGGTGGTGTAGTAGTTTTTGGTGGTGTAGTAGGTTCTTTTGGCAAGGTCGATTCGGCTTGAATGCCAGTGTCGGGTTCATCTGGTTCCAGTATCACCGGATCGGAGGTAGACACTATGGGTATCTTTGCTTCATCATTAGGCGTATAGAGTTGTGGTGTAGGTTGTCCCTTTTCAGATGACTCTATGATCTGGTCAGCATGGCGCCTTATTATGCTTTCTCCAATGTCCACGGTATACATCAACGGTCCTAGTCGTGTGCAAATAGTTCCAGGCTGCCATTTCTCGGTACGGTAGTCCCGGGCCAAAACTTGTTGACCTATCTGGAAGTTTCTAGTTGGCCTTTCGTTCATGCCTTGAAATTGCCGGTTCTCCACGTCCCTTCTGATGTTTGGCTTGATCAAATCCAGCTGGCACCTTAGGCTTCTATTGAAGAACATCATGGCGGGAGTTTGGTTTGTAACCACATGTGTTGCATTCCTGTATGCAAACAAGAAGTTATCTACCTTATGCTGAAGTTTTATGTCTTCATTACCCATGGCCTTTATGGCCTTTTTGAAGGTCTGGACAAACCTTTCAGCCAATCCATTGGTGGTGGGATGGTATGGGACGGACGTGTATTGCTTAACCCCATTGTTTTTTTAAGAACTTCCTGAATTCTTCGGACACAAATTGCGGTCCATTATCAGAACAGATCTGTTCAGGCAGCCCATTCCTGGCAAATATGGTCCTTAATACTGTGATGGTTTTTTCCGTGGTGGTGGAGGACATCTTTATTACCTCCGGCCACTTGGAGTGTGCATCAACCGCGATTAAGAACATTGAGTCCATAAATGGACCAGCAAATTCGATGTGTACCCTTTGCCATGGAGATGAGGGCCACTCCCATGGGTGTAGAGGAGCTTGTGGTGGGGCGTTTTGGACCTTCTGGCATCCTAGGCAGCTCTTGGTCATTTCTTCGATGTCTCCATCGATACCTGGCCACCACACAAACGCTCTGGCTAGGTTCTTCATTTTCACTCCACCCAGATGCCCCTCGTGAAGCTCCTTTAGCACTTTATCCTGGAGTTTGGGTGGAATCACCACTCTGGATCCACACATCAAGGTTCCTTGGCACACTGACAGCTGTTCTCTTCTTTGCGAGAATGCTGGCAACAGTGGTTCACCATGTGCTGGCCATCCCTTCACCGTTAACTCGTAGACTCGTGAGAGAGTCGGGTCATTTCTCGTTTCCTTTTCAATGGCAGAATTTGTTACTGGTAGACATTCCACTATGGTTGAGTGGAACATCTCCACTGGGTCCACTGTAGGTGCCTCTTCTACCATTGGCAACGGTAAACGCGATAACCCGTCAGCATTCCCATGCTGTTTTGATCCTTTGTATTCTATGTCATATTGGTGTGCCCCTAGGAAAAGGGACCACCTCTGTAGCCTTTGCGCTGTCATAATGGGAACACCCTTTTTAGGGTTGAATATGGAGACGAGGGGTTGATGGTCAGTCAACAAGGTAAATTTTTGTCCGTGTATGTAATGGTTGAATTTCTTCACTCCCCATACCAGGCTGAGTGCTTCCCTGTCGATCTGGGCATAGTTACGCTCAGCTGAGTTCAATGAGCAAAAGCTATCGGCCGCTCCGAGCCATCAGGGAATCTATGCGATAATACTGCTCCTACACCGTAAGGGGATGCATCGCACGCCAGTCTGATTGGCAGTGATGGGTTGTAATGATCCAAAACTTCCTTGGACGTGATCAAGCTTTTGCATTTATGGAAGGCACGTTTACAGTCTTCGCTCCATTTCCAAATTACTCCCGTTTGTAGCAGTTCGTTAAGAGGGTGCAGAACAGTTGACAAGTTCGGTAAAAATTTATGATAGTAATTTATCAATCCCAGGAACGACCTTAATTGTGAGACATTTTCAGGTGCTGGGGCTTTTATGACCGCTTCAATTTTATTGTGAGATACTTTTTAGAGGCCTCTTCAACTTCCCTCTGTAGATATGCCTGTGCCAAGTCAATTTTGGTGAAACGTTTCCCTCCGGATAGTGAGGCGAAAATATCTTCTATCCTCGGAAGAGGATACTGTACCGTGTGAAGGATCAGGTTTACAGTCACCTTGAAGTCTCCACAGATGCAAATTTTTCTCTGTTCTTCAGATTTATCATTATTCAATGTTTTCTTCATGACCGGGACGATGGGTGTTGCCCACTCGCTCCAATCTATCTTGGATAGTACGCCTGCCTTTTCCAAATTCTCCAGCTCTGCCTCGACTGCTGGACGAATTGCGTATGGCACCGGCCTTGCCTTAAAAAACTTGGGAATTGCCGCATCTTCCACTTTTATTGAGGTGGTGATGCCTTTCAAGGTTCCTAGTTCCTGTTGAAACACTTCCTTGGCGTTGGCCAAGATGTCTTTTGATCATTCAGGTATGACGTCATCATCATTTTTTTTCTTACTGGTCACCGTCAGTGCCTGAATGGAGTGCCAGTCTAAACGTATCTTCCTGATCCATTCACGTCCCAACAGCGGTGGACCACCATCTTGCAGAACGTATAAATACAACTTTTGTATTTCCTTGCCGTTGTATACAACAGGCACCTTTATTTTCCCTTTTGGGTATACTTTCTGCCCCGTACATGTTTTCAAGATAATGGATGTGTCTTTCAAAGGTATATGCGGAAATAGCCGCTCGTAATCCCATCGACTTATGATGGTTAGAGCTGATCCTGTATCTAGCTCCATTTTAATTGGGGACCCCGCTATCATGAGGGTAACCCAAATGGTCTGGTAATCTTCTTTGGCAATTACATTATGTAATTTGAGAGAGCTTAGTCTCTTGTTTCCGGTGTCGCTATTGCTCTTCTGGTCTTTGGAGCTACTGTCCGTCATCATTTGTACCTTTCTGTACTTTTCCTTATTGATTTTTTTTCTGTCAGTGGATTTTTTGTTTCCAGATCGGCATACACGCGTAATGTGTCCCATCTTTCCGCATTGCCTGCATGCTTTGTCCTTGAACCAGCAGTCCCTCTGGTCATGGGTGGATCTGCCGCAGCGATAACATCTCTCGAAACCCCGTGTCATTTCATGGGTGCCGAAGTCCTGTGGCTTTTGCTGTATCTCTGCAGCTCCTCTTGCTGCTGCTTCGTATGATACAGTCACACTGAAAGCCTTGTCCAGTGTCAAATCTTTCTCAGAAAGTAGCTTTTTTTGTGTTCTTTCACTTAGCAGACCGCAGACGAATTTGTCTCGTAGAGAATCTGCCAGTCCTGTCCCGAATTGGCAGTGTAGGGTATCAACAATCTCCTTAAAATTCTTGTCCATCGGTTTGGCTGGAGTGATTAAGTTTCATAACAGCCCGTATGTCCTTGCGCCCATTAGATTTAGAAGTATCGATGCCTTTTTATCATCTTTTATTTCATTCGCTGTGCAATATTTCTCCACTCTTTCCACATATGTGGTCCAATTCTCTACATTACTATCGAAAGCAGTAATATTGCCAGTCTTAGGCATCCTGAAAAAAAAAATGGCGCCTCCCGCACTTTCCTTTCTTCCCCGCAGAAAAAAATGGCGCCTCCCGCGCTTTCCCGCCGCTGCCGCTGCTGACAACGCTGTTCTCCGCGTTTTTTTTTTTTTTTTTTTTTACACAGCTATTTTTAATAGGTGGAGACTCGTTCCCGCCGGACTCTCTGGGACTCTCTTTTCCCTCCCTCTGCTTGGTCCGAATGCCGACCTGCTTTGCAGCGCCGGCCGTCTCCCGAGTGCTCCACCCTCCGTCTCTGTTTGCCTCCGCCTTCGCTGCTCGGCCCCGCTGCAGAGCCAGCCGATCGAGCCCCAGCCCGCCGCTCAGGAAGGATTATTGCAGTACCTGCCACCAGCTCGGCTAGCTGGTGAAACCACAGCTTTTCCCTTTCTTTCGTGTTTTTCTTCGACTTTCGTCTGAGGAATCGATCTCCTTGAGGTGCTGCCGAATTGCAGGTAAGTCCATTTCCAATTCGTCGCCACTGTTGTATCCGTGTGTTAATGAAGACACGGAACGCAGGAGTTGGTTTACAGGTGTTTACTGAACAAAGTCTGGAGGTGAACTAACAGATACAAGACACTATACAGGCTTACATAGCCCGAGTGGCCATTACCGGCATTACAGTACACAGGGGCTCTTAAAGGCACATACACCACAATGACCATTACAAAGGGTACTGTTAAGTCTCACCATTCACTGCAACTCACTAAGCCAATTCCAAAGATGCACACAAATCTGTCCAAGACCAGATGTTTGACAGCACATTAACAGAAACTTTACATGAACATTGCATAAAACACCCAAGTACGTACCCTTGTGTGTTGTTAGTTGGTATGATTGCATTAGGATGAGGGTGAGTGTGAGGGGTGGCTAGTGAGATGGGGATGTGATAATGTAGATAGAGAGGGATGGGTGGAGGTGCAACGTAAGTTGATGTGAGTAAGGATGTGCAGGAGTAGGGTAGGGAAGGCAGAGTGATGGGGATGTGATGACAGGCACAGCAGGATGAGGTTAAGTGTGGCTTTGTACTAACGTTTCGTCACCTACTGAGATCATTGAAATGTTTGCGGCACTGCACCCATGTCTTCCTGACAACATCCCTGTTTGTGTCCTCTTGTGCAATGTGCAACCAGGTTGTGTTGAGCTCCTGGGGAGGTCTCTTCCACCCATGCGAAGGGAAGAGGGCCTCCCTGCGTGCTCGGACTCCCTCCATAAGCATATGGAGGGAGTCATGGGAGAGCCTGGGTGCAGCCCTGCACCGCTGTACAGTGATTGTCAGTGTTTGCAGCACCTCAATGCTGTAGAACACTGACAGCACAACCGTCAAAATAAAGTTGGCCGTGGTCCTTTTAAGGAAACCGGCTGATGACATGTCATCAAATGACATCACCAGACCTGCTTCCTCTAATTGGCCGGCAAATGCGCTGGGCAGGCTTAACAAGCCCAATCAAGAGGCTGGGATGGAGACAGCAGCGGGGTCGGGACTCACTGTCGACATCGCCCGCCATGGACCCACCGAGGTTAGCAAAATCACGGCCATTAACTCTGTTTCTCTCTCCACAGATACTGCCTGACCTGCTGAGTATTTCCAGCATTTTCTGTTTTTATTTCAGCTTCGCTAAATTCATTTTGTTAGGGGATGTGAATCTATAAGACAAAACTACCCTGAATCCTGGGGTGAATTGGCCTTGAACTGACATTTTCAGTCAGAGAGAGCACAAGGATGGTTAGGTAGGAAATAGAAATATCACACTGTTGTATTAAGGGGTGATATCACATTGGTACATTAGCAGTGTTGCTCTGAGATTGAATTTAAGATGCATTGTTGGGTATAACAGAAAACGCTTTAGTCTATATCTAATCCAAGCTATAGCTAAGCTGGGAGGACTTGATCAAGTAGAAGAATTCAATCTCAGAGCAAAGCCGCTTAATGGCCCAGAACTTGGTGTCGGGGGCTTGCCGCGCGTGCAAGCCCCCGATGTGCACTTACCCGGTGCGCCGACATCTGAAACTTGGCCCGCAGTGGATTTCCTGTCAGTGGCCCGGTTCTGATGTCGGCGCGCTGTGCTAACCTGACCCAGCGGCGTAGTTAGTGCGATGTGCCGGCTGGGATCAGGTGAGCACTGTTCAGCCAATCAGGGGAGGGGAAACTTCATTCATAAGTTTGAGAGTAAGAACTGTCAAACTCATGAAAAGCACTGGACCCCAAAACACTACTTAAACTTTAAATAAAATTTAAAAAAACATCCCAATCATTAAATTAAGTATAAATAAGTTTAAAAAAATAATTTAAACAATAATTTTTTTTTTGAAAAAAATAAATTTTTAATAAAAAGGGTCTAAAACTAAACTTACCTTAGTATAGATTCTTTAAAATAATAAATCTGTGGAAATTTTTTTTCTAAATTGCACTAAAACACCACTTACCTGTAAAAATAAATACTTACGTGTGCTTTTTACAAGCGTAAAGACCGGAGGCCTTTACACATGCGCAAATCCCCCAAAACAGAGGAAATCCAAGACGCACGCATTGCCCCCTACAGCGCACGCGCTAGCCTCTTCACCTCTTGGGTTAGAGGAGAGGAAATGCCGGTTTTCAGCGCATGCGCTGTGCATGCTGAAAACCGGCATTTCCCCCGGCCAGACGCGTGAGTACCCCTTCCGTACTCACGCGTTTGGGGAGGAATTACTGCCCCAATGTACCAATGTGATGTCACCCCTTACTGTACTAGTGTGGTATCACCCCTTACTGTGCCAATGTGATATCATCCTTTAATACAACAGTGTGATATTTTTATTTCCTACCCAACCATCCTTGTACACTTTCTGACCCATTCATTAGTGCTGACATCCTTCAACATGATAGACACAAAATTTATCCTCCCCACAAAACAGACAGCCCAGATTTAATTTGATTATTAAAATATTTCAGCCTTGACTCAGTGGTTACATCATCACCTGAGTCAGAAGGCTGTGGGTTCAAACTGTATTTCAGAGACTTGAGCACATAATTTAGGCTGCCATTCCAGTGCAATACTGAAGAAATGCTACACTGTCAGAGGTGCCATCTTTCAGATGAGACATTAAACCGAGGCCCCCTCTTCCCTCTCCGGTGAATGTAAAAGATCCCATGGCACTTTTCGAAGAAGAGCAGGGGAGTTATCCTGGTGTCTTGGCAAACATTCATTCCTCAATCAACGTCACTAAAACAGATTACTTGGTAATTTATTTCATTGCCGTTTGCGGGACCTTGCTGTGCGCAAATTGTCCCACACAACATTACAACTATGATTACACTTCAAAATTCCTTCATTGGCTGTGAAGTGCTTTGGGACATCCTGAGGTCATAAAAAGCTACATAAACACAAGTTATTTCTTTCTTCTTTAAAATGCCAGCACTGTTTATACCTCACCATATAAATGAGCATATTATTCTTCAGTGTAAAACACATTTGCATCGCACTGTGACTGATATTTGGAATACATAATTCTGTCCTTTGCACAGCAAATTATTTCCTCGACATTGTGGAAACATCTACCTTTCTGCCACAACATGCATGTATCTGCTGGGGGAGGAGGTGTTGTATTGTGAGTGGAGCTTCATTTTTTATTATGTTGACTTTCAGAATTTTCCAGATAATTATTCCCACTGTTCAAACCAAATTATTGAGAATGCGTCAGTACTTCACAGGCTAAATTCGATAACCCCCGAAAACGTGCGTAGGGATCGCAATGCGTGATTAACCCACACCCATTCAATGCAATGCAGAGAGCATGCCAACTTTGTGCTGCTTGCTCATTTACATGATTTCTGCTGTTGATTGGCTGCATGCATCAGTAGTGGTCCCAAAATTGTAAGAGGCTAGCACCAGTTAAAGCTAGCCTGCACTACTTAAAGACAGCCTGCACCTCTTAAAGGGGAGGTGCATTGTGGCTGGAGCAGGTGCTGGAAGTCATTCTACAACTGATTCTGACCTGCGAAAAACTCAATAGTGGCACAACATGGGAGCGAGCGTGCTCCAAGGTTTTCTGATGCTGCACTGGAGGTCTTGGTGGATGAGTTGGAAAAGCAGAGAGATGTGCTATAGCCACAGGGGGCCTGGAGGCCCTCCAGACACATGCTCAGAAGGCAGTAGGAGCTGATAGCCATGGCAGTCAATGCCAGGAGTCAAGCCCCGAGGACCTGGATGCAGTGTGATAAGAAGTTCAATGCCCTCACCCGAGTGGTCAAGCTCAGTGAATGCCATATCCTACCAACTGCACCACTAACCTCAGCCACTGCTCAATGCACCACACCCCTATCACTCACCTCAATCTGGTCTCATACCTAACATTCATAGCTTCACCTCACCCTCACATGCTTAGCACTGCTGCAAGCCTCACACCTTGCACACACTGCCAGCTATTCAACTATGACAGCCTCATCACCTAAACAAATTGCATGACATTCACTGACACACTTCCCTCTCTCTTGTAGGACAAGGTGGCGCACAACTGGAGGCAGTAGGAGCTTACAGGTGGGGGATAGGCACGCCTGTATGTCCTAACCCTCCGGAGGGTGAGCTTGCACACGTGTTCTGCTGCAGAGGACTCAGATAAGCACTTCGATGGGGCAGTACAGAAGAAGACTGATGGGTATACACAATGAAATGCTTGGTGCATTGGGAAGCCTGCCAGAAAGCCTGCATGCAATGTCAAGGAGCATGAAGGAGTCTGGCACCAACTTGGCACAGGATTTTGTGCAGAGCTTGGAACCCATCCTTTCCAGCCTGGAAGTGGTGGCGAACTCCATTAGCACACTTGTGAACCCAACCATGATGCAGCGTTTGACGGCCAATGTCTCAGCTTCCATTGCAGCACAAGCAGCAGCGACCCAACGTCTGAGTGATGCAGTGGAAGCTCAGACTGCTGCCATCATAGCTCTGGATTCCAGTTTTCAAAGGGGCTTTCAGGATGTCACAGCAGTCCAGCAATCTGTCCTCCAACAGATTACTAGGATTGCTGCAGCACTGCCCTGGGGAGTGGCAGTGGCTCCGTGAAGGACGAACTTGCTGTCCTCGCTCAGGGTGACAGCATTAGTCCTCCCACCAATGCCATGCCACCAGTGCCCTCGCTGTTGCCTGTCAGCCAGCCAAGCCCAGACTGTTGCCACCCATGCCATGGTGGTGCAGTCCGCAGGCAGGCCTTTTAGGCTCAGAGCTGCTCAAGGGTGTCCTCCAAGGCTATCTGAGGTGTCCACCACTGAAAGTCGGCAGCCTTCCACCAACCATGCTGCAGCCACTGGGGTAGCACTGTGTAGGAGCACTTGGACAGGCAAAAGCACACCGAAGACAGGCACTAATGGAATGCACAAGGGTGATTAGTTTACATTTGTATGCACTATGGCATGATTTGATTTATAAATTTAGCTTGGAATGTTTATTTTGTGGAGGCTTTTATTTTTGCATTGTGGCCAAGCGGACGCTGTGATGGTCAGTGACAGAGGGAAGGTAATGAGGACTGTTGGTGAATGGGAATTGGGGTTGCGGTTACCGGTATGGCACTCAGCTGAGTTCTTCACTGACAGCCTGGGCAGAAAGGGGCTGTCTTGGTTACCTCCTCCCTTCCACTTCATCTTCCTCCTCCTCCTTGCCGTATAGCTGGTGACAAGGATTGTGCCCTGATAATGGCGAGGTTGTGTAGCATGCAGCAGACCACCACCAATCTTGGCACCTGCTCTGCCGAGTACTGCAGGGCTCCTCCAAAGCTATCCAGGCAGCAGAAGTGTTATTTCAGCACACCAATGGTCTGCTCTATCACATTTCTTGTGGCAGCATGGTTCTCATTGTGTGCATGCTGCGCACATGTGCATGGGTTGTGCACCGGAGTCATCAGCCACGTTGTCAGTGGATGACTCTCGTCGCCCAGTAGCCACCCTTTGGTTTGCCGTAGTGGCTCAAATGCAGACAGCACAATGACTGCTGCAAAATGAAGGCATCATGACTGCTGCCAGGACACCAGGCATTGACCGGTACAAACAAGATGGCTCCTGGGCTGGCAACTCCTTACTGAGCTGCTCTTCTCTGCAACCTTGGCATACATTGCCATCCTTTGCCCTTTCTTCCCCCAATCTCCTTTCTTCCATTGCTTAAGATACCCTGCTTCTGATAGTGAATGTATTTGAGCCCATACTACAAGTTCAAACTGCAAGTTCAAAGCTACCCCTGCAGAGCCCACTGCCCATCTCCCGACCCTCCTTGTCTTTGTGCTCACTGAGCCCTTTTCAACTGCTGGAACTCTGCTGAAATGTGACTTCCATCACCTGGATTCTGCTGCTTTACTGACTACACTGTTTGACTCAGCTGCTGTGACTCTGTTCTGCTATTCAATTGCTTCAAGTTTTAAGTGCTGAATGCTTTTCTCAAGTTGATTTCCAAGCTCCTAGATTTCTCTGGACATCTAAACTATGTTTCTGCTTTGAACTGCACTGGATTACACTGTAAGACTTACCTGCTGTGTCTCTAATTTTGCTGCTAAAAGATTTTCTAAATAACTTTTTTACTGCGTCTGTCTCTGCTGAGCTGGTTCTACTGGTTTTTCAGCTTTGTTGGCTTTTGGCTAGCAGCTGCTGTTTCACTTGCTGTCTGGTGACTCGTTCCAATGGTTTTTTAGCTTTGCTGGTCGCTTGCTTATGGTTTTACATTTTCTCTGCTGCTTTTGATCAACGGTGACCTCCACCTTGTGTCAATTTAGCCATCATCTTTCTGTACCGCTACTGATTCTCATTCCTACGGCAACAACCTCCATCTTCCAACTCTCTACCCTTCAAATAGCTTCTGGCCTTCACTTGCCTGCTACACCTGTCTCTGAATTTGGACAGCGGTTTGTCGATACTTTGTTCTGGCTCCATCCTGCCTACGTCGGCTTTGTCCCTCCATGGGACCTCGGACTCTGGTCTCCCTACTATTGTCTCCAACCTATTCACCGCTACTACAAGGAAATATGTATCCCATTAATTACTACATAACCCGGCCATGCAACCTTAGCTTTTCTGTGTCCATTCACGTGCGCACTTTGGCTGCTGATACAGACTCGAGCCGTTCATTTCTATTTCCACTTTCCTCCCCTTTTCTCTCTATCCCTCCCTGACCGCTCTCTCTTGTCATCATGCCTTCTTTCAGCTCTGATACACTGCCCTCCCAAATCCCTACCCCAATCCTTCATTACTCTTCGACATTCCTACTCTCCTGCCACCGTCCCTTTCGTCTTCCAAAATTGCTCACTATTCCAGAAACATTCTGGAATGCAAAGATAAACCCCGGCTTCTATTCTCCACTGCTAACCATCTTCTTAAAACCCTCCACCATCACCTCCAACAACAAGTGCGAGGAGCTCATGGACATCTTTGTCTCTAAGATTGAGACCATCCTTTCAGCTGCCTCTGCCACTTCCCTTCCTTTCCCTAGCCCACCGGGTCAAACTTCCTCTAAGGGTCCCCCCTGCCCTAACCCTGAACTCACATCTTTCTCCAGTTTCTCTCTGATCTCCCCTCATGACCTCTCTGTGCTCATCTTGTCCATGAGACTCACTTCCTGCTCCCTCAACCCTATTCCCACCAAACTGACAACCACCCAACTTCTTTTTCTGGCTCCAATGTTAGCTGACATTGTTAACGGTTCTCTCTCCTCAGGTATTGTCCTGCTCTCCCTCAAATCTGCCGTCATCACTCATCTCCTCAAAAAAAACAACCCTTGACCCCTCCGTCCTTGCAAGCTACCGCCCCATTGCCAACCTCCCTTTCCTCTCCAAAGTCCTTGAATGTGTTGTCACCTCCCAAATCCGTCCCCATCTTCCCCGCAACTCCATGTTTGAATCCCTCCATTCAGGTTTCTACCCCTGCCACAGTACTGAAACGGTTATCAAAGTCACAAATGACATCTTTTGTGACTGTGACTAAGTAAACTACCCCTCCTTGTCCATCTTGACTTGTCTGCAGCCTTTGACATGGTTGACCACTCCATCCTCCAATGCCTCTCCACCGTGGTCCAGCTGGGTAGGACTACACTCGCCCAGTTCCATTCTTATCTATCTAATCATAGCCAGAGATTCACTTGCAACGACTTCTCTTCCTGCTCCTGCATCATTACCTCTGGTGTCCCCTAAGGATCTATCCTTGGCCCCCTCCTATTTCTCATCTACATGCTGCCCCTTGGCGACATCATCTGAAAACACTGTCAGTTTCCACATGCGCGTGGCCGACACCCAGCTCTACTTTACCACCACGTCTCTCGGCCCCTCCACGGCCTCCAAGTTGTCAGCCTGCTTGTGCGACAAACAGTTCTGGATGAGCAGAACTTTTCTCCAATTGAATATTGGGAAGATCGAAGCCATTGGGGGAAAAATTTAGGGTTAGCGCCTCCAGTTAGTGCCAGCAGATGCCGCTAATGTGGTGCTAGAGCATTATTGCCGGGGCGAGTCGAATCCAGCGCTGCACACCA
Organism: Somniosus microcephalus; assembly: GCF_052327205.1. Taxonomy (NCBI): domain Eukaryota; kingdom Metazoa; phylum Chordata; class Chondrichthyes; order Squaliformes; family Somniosidae; genus Somniosus; species Somniosus microcephalus. Next base: position 362,110,727 of record NC_140987.1, on the reverse strand, counting down.
AATCTCACCCCCCCCCCACCCCCGTAGTGACACCAGGAACATAGACACCAGGTGGATTGTGATGTCAGCGAGTGTGCAAGGCTCACTGACCGCCCGATCTGTGAAATTGATTGTCGCCACCTACCTTAGTGCCTGGAGTAAACACCGACAGGGAGAACTGGTGTGAAGCACCAGGAAGCCGGCTCTAGGGACGTTATTTAAAGCGATCATCAGTAATGAGTCGCAGCTGTCAGGTTAGTGCAGCGTCAGCGGTTTCTTGTCAGTTTCACATTCTCCAACACTTTCATTCAGTAATTTAAAGGTTCTTTTGTATCAGAAGTGTTGTGGCAACTAAAAAGTAGCTCCATTTATTCTTAAAAAAAATCAAACTGCTATACTTGGCCTTACATTAATGGGGGTTGTACTGGCAGTCGAACTTGCCCTCCAGGATCTACGGCAGAGGAAGCGAGAAAGACTGGACCATGTGCCCAGAGGGAGGAGGAGAGCCATCAGGGCTCTCAACTGGAGGTCTTACCCTCCGAGGGTATTCCGAGAGTCACTTCTACCTCCAATTAAGCAAGGAGCAGTGTATTCGAAGGCTCTGCTTTACCAAGGAGTTGGTCACAGAACTCTGCCACCTCCTGCAACCAGACCTCCAGCCTCAGATCAGGGCGACCACAGCTGTCCCAGTGGCAATCAAGGTCATCGTCGCCCTCAATTTCTTCACCAGTGGATCCTTCCAGTCTGCAACAGGAGACATAGCTAACATCTTGCAGTTTGCTGTACATCGCTGCACCCGGGAGGTCACAGAGGCTCCCTACAGTAGGAGAGGGGACTACATTTCCTTCCCCATCACCAGGGAGAAGCAGGACGACCGTGCATGTGGCTTTGCCAGGATAGCGGGATTCCCCATGGTGCAGGGCACCGATGACTCTCCCATGTGGCTTTGCAGGCACTGCATAACAATCCTGATATCTTCTGTAATCACAAAGGCTACCACTCACTTAATGTGCAATTGGTGTGCGACCACAGACAGCGAATCCTCAATGTGAATGCCCGATATCCTGGCAGCAGCCACAATGCCTTCATTCTGTGCCAGCACTCTTCCAGCCATCACGTCAAGCTCGCGGCTGGCTGCTCGGAGACAAGAGCTATCCATTCTTCACCTGGCTCATGACTCCCCTCCGCAACCCAAACACTCCTGCCCAGCACTCATAATGACAGCCATGCTGCCACCAGGAACATCATTGAGCAGACCATCGGCCTGCTGAAGCAACAGTCCCGCTGCCTTAACCGCTTGGGAGGAGCCCTCCAGTACTCAGCTGAGCGGGTGTCTCATTTCGTGGTGGTCTGCTGCATGCTCCACAACTTGGCCATCATGAGGGCCCAGCCCTTGCCAGCAGGGATTGCAGGACCACCTCAGGAGGAGGAACAGGGAGATGAGGAGGAGGAGGAACAGGAGCGAGGGAGGAGGCAGCTATTCAATCAGACTTCCGGAAAGGCGGTCCGCGATCGCCTCATCAGACGGTTCCAATAAATGAAACCCCAGATCCCCATTGCTCACTACATCCCCATCATTCCATCCCTGACACAGGCCATATCACAGCGCAAAGCTGAAACGAGACACAGCACAAGAGAATCCAAACTGAATTAATAAATTAATCAAAAATCACATATTTACAACAAAAATATTAACTATTCACCCTTGTGCAATCCCTTAGTGCCTCTCGTTATTGTGTCTTTGCCTACTCTAGTGCTCCTACAAAGTGTTGGCCCAGTGGCTGCAGCACGGCTGGTGGAAGGCTGCAGAATGTCCATGCGGGAGATTTCAGATGGCCTTGCAGGACGCCCTTGACCAGCTCTGGGCCTGGAAGGCCCGGCTGTAGACTGCACCACCTCAGCATGGGCAGCAGCAGTCTGGGCTGGCTGGATGACAGTCAGCGACAAGGGCAATGGCGGAGTGGCAGTGGTGGGAGCAGCAATGTTGTCATCCTGAGAGAGGACAGCCGGTTCCTGCTCCACTGACCCTCTGCCACTCCCCTGGGGCAGTACCTCAGCATCCCTAGCAATCTGTTAGAGCACAGAATGCTGGCCTGCTGCGATACCGTGAAAGCCCCAGTCGATGGTGGTAGACCCAGCCACGATGGCAGCAGTCAGAGCTTGCGTTTCATCAAGCTGAGACTGCATGAGAGCAGTCTGAGATTGGATGCCACCAAGCATAGACTGCATTACAGCACTAAGATGTTGCGTCACTTCTGCCTGTGCTGCAATGGAAGTTGCCAGATTGCCCATTACACATGGCATCAGGTCTGGGTCGCCACGGTCTGGGAGTCTACCATCCTTTGCAGGCTGGAAATAATGGACTCCATGGTGTGCACAGAGCTTTGTGCAATGTTGGAGGCGGACTCCTCCTTACCATTGCTGAGAGGCTCTCGGGCACCCTTGCCATTGCACCCATCATCTCTGTGTGCATGACCATCACCCTTCTTCTAAATGCCTCCTTATCGAAGTCCTCATCTGAAACCTGTGCAGCAGAACTCGCGTGTGAACTCACCCTTCGAGGAGCTGACTCCCGAGTTACCCTTTCCCCCTGGCCTTGCTGCAGCCCACTCATCCCCGGTGCCTCACCTTGTGCAGATCTCACTACTATAGAACGCCTCTAAAGAACGTGTAGTGCCAGTATCTGATCTGGTGCCTGTGGGTGAGACATGCAGTGATGCGGTGTCTTCTTTCTCCTCCGATTCTCACACCTCGCTCTCAATGGTGCCCTCAAGGACAGGCTGCTCAGGTGCTTGTTCATTATCTGAAAGCATTAAGGCACAAGAGTCATGTTAAGGTGAGGGGAGGGAGGTAGGAAGGGAGAAATACATGCATACAACATGATTAGCTGGAAAGTGCAAAATGCTTGTGGGATGAGGGGAAGTGGGATGTGAGAAGAAGGAGTAGGGATGAACATATCATTGTTGTCCCCGTGGTGGTCAACTTCGCCGGTGGCCACGGCGCCCACCACCTGGTGCCCAATGATCTGCAGCACTCGATTCTCCAGCGCAGACAGTGGTTGGGTGTCGACTTGTCCCCCGCCTGTGAACTCCTGCTCCCTCCTGTTGTGAGCCACCTTGGCCTGCAAGAGAAAGGAAAGTGTGAGAGTGTGGAATAATGTGTTTGGGTGATGTGCCCGCCATAGTTGAATAGTTGCCATTGTGTGCAAGGTGTGAGATGTGGGTGTGAGTGTTGGTAGGTAGAGATTGTTTGTGGGGTGTCGTGCTTTGGGCAGTGTGTGAAGAGTGTGGTTCAGATGGTGGTATGTAGCACTTGAAGCATTCACTCACCCGGACCACCCGAGTGAGGTCTTTAAATTTCTTCTTGCAGTGTGTGTGGGTCCTGGGGACCACAGTGCTGGCAGAGACGTGCTGCGCTACCTCCTACCACATGGTGCGGAAGACTTGTGGTGAGGGCCTCCTGCCACTTGTCGGGTAGAGCATCGCTCTCAGTCTCTTCAGTGAACACTGATGTTTCTAATGCTTGATCGCAGAATCTGCGTGCTCTCTCCCTGGGGCGTGGATCTGCCATGAGTACAGCTGCTTCAGTCCTCCGGCTCCTTTTCCTTGTCCTGCTTATGCTTGCTGAGGCAGCTGCGCAGCCAGCAATGCTGAGAATGGGGTTCTGCAGCTTAAATGAACCTTCCTTTTAAGTACTGAAAAAAGCCTGTAGCAATCATGACTTGCGATTAGACTGCACCTGATATTTGTCCACCCTTTGAGTGCAACGCCAATGAGCTTGGGCTTTAAAACTTGAGTTAGGACTCCAATCATTTTTTTGATCAGTGAGCACGAATTTTGCATGTAGTCTAAAGCATTAGCGCTTGGTGCTAATTCTCCAAATTTTCTACTGACACCACCCATTCCTGGGCTATAATGAATTTCTAGCCCATTGTTTTTGAACCCTGCCACTAACTCCATTCCCTAGCCACTGACTCCATCCCTCTCCCTAACATCCATCTGAGGCTGAACCACACTGTTCGCAAACTTGGTGCCATATTTGACCCTGAAACTTGACGTAAGTGTAACGTCCGTGTGTAATTGAGACACGGACTGCAGAAGTTGGTTATAACAGGTGTTTACTGAATGGAGACAAAACTGGAACTACGATACAAAGTTACTTCACAGGCTTATATACAGGGGTGGTCACTACTGGTACTGCAGTATACAGGGGCTGCAGAATATAGTTCCTTCTTCAAGGTACATACACTACAATTCCTCCCCTTTTAGCTAAACAGTACATAACATTCGATTAATAATTAAATAACATATTTACAATTACAGTTGCTATATACATTAGCTGAAGTTAAGCAATTATAAATTCAGTCTTTGAGGAGGCTTCCTGATTCTGTCCGGATAACGCCTCTTTGGGGTACCAGGTTCTTCTGGCAAAGTTGATTCGGGATCAACGGCGTTGTTTGGTTCGTCTGCTTCCAATATCACCGATTCTGAGGTAGATGCAATTAATACTTCGGTTTCATCACCAGGTGTATAGGATCGTGGTGTAGATTTGACGTTTTCCAGTGACTCTAGAATCTGGTCAGCATGGCGTCTTACAATGCTCTCTCCAACGTCCACGGTATACATGGGAGGTCCTTGCCGTGTGCAGATCGTTCCTGGCTGCCATTTCTCTGTGTGGTAGTCCCGGGCCAAAACTGGTTGACCTATCTTGAAACTCCTGGTTGGCCTTTCATTCATATTCTGAAACTGCCTGTTCTCCACATCTCTTCTGATGTTTGGCTTAACCAAATCCAAGCGGCATCTTAGTCTTCGATTGAAGAACATCATGGCTGGAGTTTGGTTGGTAACCGCATGTGTCACATTCCGGTAGGCAAACAAGAAGTTATCCACCTTGTGTTGTAGGGGTATGTCTTCATTACACATTGCCTTGATAGCCTTCTTGAATGTTTGAACGAACCTCTCAGCCAATCCATTGGTGGCTGGATGATATGGGGCGGATGTGTAATGCTTAACACCATTGTTCTTTAAGAACCTCCAGAACTCTTCAGACACAAACTGTGGTCCATTGTCGGAGCAAATCTGTTCAGGCAGCCAATTTCTGGCGAATATGGTTTGTAAGACTGTGATAGTTTTTTCTGTGGTGGTTGAGGACATTTTTATTAACTCTGGCCACTTTGAATGTGCATCCACCGCAATTAAAAACATCGAGTCCATAAATGGACCAGCAAAATCAATGTGTACCCTTTGCCATGGGGATGAGGGCCACTCCCATGGATGTAGAGGGGCTTGTGGTGGGGCGTTTTGGACCTTCTGGCATCCTGTACAGCTCTTGATCATCTCTTCGATTTCTCTATCGATTCCCGGCCACCACACAAACGCTCTGGCTAAGTTCTTCATTTTTATCCCTCCCAGATGACCCTCATGAAGCTCATTGAGCACTCTATCCTTCAATTTGGGTGGAATTACTACTCTGGATCCACACATCAAGGTTCCTCGGCACACTGACAGCTGTTCTCTTCTTGGCGAGAATGCTGGCAACAGTGGTTCGCCATGTGCTGGCCATCCCTTCACCGTTAAATCATAGACCCTGGAGAGTGTCGGGTCATTTCGTGTTTCCTTTTCTATGTTTGCATTCGTCACAGGTAGACATTCGACTATGGTCGAGTGGAATATCTCCACAGGATCCACTGCAGGTGCTTCTTCCACCGTCGGCAACGGTAGGCGCGACAATCCATCAGCATTCCCATGCTGTTTAGTTCCTTTGTATTCTATGTCATATTGGTGTGCCCCTAGGAAAAGGGACCACCTCTGTAGCCGTTGTGCTGTCATTATCGGGACGCCCTTCTTAGGGTTGAAAATGGAGACAAGAGGTTGATGATCAGTTAGTAGAGTAAATTTCTGTCTGTGCAGGTAGTGATTGAACTTCTTCACCCCCCACACCAGGCTGAGGGCCTCTCTGTCAATCTGGGCGTAGTTACGCTCGGCTGAAGTTAACGAGCGTGACGCAAAAGCTATCGGCCTCTCTGAACCATCAAGGAATTTATGTGACAGTACCGCTCCAACGCCGTAGGGAGACGCATCACACGCCAGTCTTATCGGTAGTGATGGGTTGTAGTGAGCCAATACTTCTCTTGAAGTGATCAGGTCTTTACACTTCTGAAAGGCCCGCTTACATTCATCGCTCCATTTCCATGCTACTCCAGTTTGTAGCAGGGCGTTCAGTGGGTGCAGAATTGTGGACAAATTCGGCAAAAACTTATGGTAGTAATTCACCAATCCGAGGAATGACCTCAGTTGCGACACATTTTCAGCCGCTGGAGCCTTAACTACCGCCTCAATTTTGTCAGGGGACTTATGTAACCCCTCTTCATCAATCACGTGGCCACAATACGATATCTGTTTCTTAAAAAACTCGCACTTGGGGCGATTGGCTCGTAGCCCATGTTCTCTTAGTCTAGTGAGCACCTGCTCTAGGTTGGCAAGGTGTTCACTGTCATTTTCACCTGTCACTAGGATGTCGTCCAAGTAACGCTGAGTCCCCGGAATCCCTTGCAGGACTTGTTCCATCGCTCTTTGCTATATAGCCGGAGCTGATGCTACTCCGAATACCAGTCGATTATACTGGTAAAGAGCTTTGTGAGTGTTTATCGTGAGATATTTCCTAGAGGATTCTTCAACCTCCATCTGCAAATATGCTTGCGCTAGGTCAATTTTTGTAAAACGTTTCCCTCCAGATAGTGAGGCGAAAATATCTTCTATCCTCGGAAGAGGATACTGTACTGTGTGAAGGACTGGGTTCACAGTCACCTTGAAGTCCCCATGGATGCGAACCTTCCTTGGCTCCTCAGACTTATTGTTTAACGTTTTCTTCATGACAGGAACGATGGGTGTCGCCCACTTGCTCCAGTCTACCTTAGATAGCACGCCTGCATTCTCCAGATTCTCCAGCTCTGCCTCGACGGCTGGGCGAATTGCATACGGTACCGGTCTTGCTTTAAAAACTTGGGAATTGCATTCTCTTCTATTTTTATTGAGGCGGTTATGCCTTTAAGAGTTCCCAGTTCTTGTTGAAATACCTCTTTAGTGTTAGCTAAGATTTTTGACAATCGTCCAGGTGTGACGTCGTCATCCTTTTTACCAGCCACCGTCAGTGCCTGAATGGAGTGCCAGTCTAAACTTACCTTTCTGATCCATTCACGTCCCAATAACGGTGGTCCACCATCTTGCAGTATGTACAGATACAATTTCTGTATTTCCTTGCCGTTTATTCGACAGGCATCCTTATTTTCCCTCTGGGGTATACTTTCTGCCCCGTATATGTCTTCAAGACAATGGATGTGTCTTTCAAGGGTATGTGTGAGAATAGCCGCTCATAGTCTCGTCGATTCATGACGGTCAGGGCTGATCCTGTATCCAATTCCATTTTGACTTGGGACCCTGCTATCGTGAGGGTGACCCAAATGGTTCGGTGATCCTCTTTTGTGATTACGTTGTGTAGTTTGAGACAGCTTAGTCTCTTGTTCCCGGATTCACTATCGCTCTTCTGGTCTTCGGAACTACTGTCCATCATCTTTTGTACTTTCCTGTACTTTTCCTTAGTAGTCTTTTTGTTGTCGTTAGTCTTCTTCCCGGACCTGCAAACTCGTGCAATGTGTCCCATCTTTCCGCATTGCCTGCATGTTTTGTCCTTGGACCAGCAGTCCTTCTGGTCATGGGTTGTTCTGCCGCAGCCATAACATTTTTCAAATCCCCGTGTCATTTCATGGGTGCCGTATTCCTGTGGCTTTTGCTGTATTTCCGCAGCTCCCCTTGCTGCTGCTTCGTACGATACTGCCACGCTGAAAGCCTTATCTAGTGTCAGCTCTTTCTCTGAGAGTAACCTCTTCTGGGTTCCTTCACTCAGGAGTCCACAGACAAATTTGTCCCGTAGGGTATCTGCCAGTCCTGCTCCAAACTGGCAGTGCTTTGATAGCTTGCGTAGTTCCGTAAGGTAATCAGCATTGCTCTCATCTTTATGCTGATTTCTCTTGTGGAATTTAAATCTTTCTGCTATCAGCAGCGGTGTAGGATTTAGGTGTTCCTGTAGGATATCAACAATTTCGTTAAAACTCTTCACCATCGGTTTGACTGGAGTGATCAGGTTCCGCAATAGGCCGTATGTTCTTGTGCCCATTAAGTTTAGTAGTACCGATGCCTTTTTCTCATCGGCTACTTCATTTGCCTTGCAATATACTTCGACTCTTTCCACATACGTGGTCCAGTCTTCTATTGCATTATCGAAGGCAGTGATATTGCCAGTCTTCGGCATCTTGGAGATCTAAGATGGCGCCTCCCGCGCTTTGCCTTCTTCCCCGATTGAACAAAATGGCGCCTCCCGCGCTTTGCCTTCTTCCCCGCTGGATTAAGATGGCGCCTCCCGCGCTTTCTGTCTTTTCCGCTGCTGCTAGCACTGTTGCTGGCGTTTTTATGCCTTGATGGCGACGCCCTATGGTCTTCGTGCACATCCCCCCCGCGCTGCTGCCAACGCCGCTCTCCGCGGTCCCCGTGGCAAACTGCAGCTCCTCGCGGCTTTCTGCGCTTCTAATTTCTTTTATTTTAATTACTGTTCCCGTCGTCAGAGCAGACCCTATGGGACACTTTCCTCCCTCTTCTCGGGTCTGTACGCTGCCCGGCTTCATAGCACCGGCCGCGTCCTGTGTGCTCCACCCTCTCTCTCTCTCTCCTCTTCCCGACAACGCTGCTCGGCCCCGTTGAAAAGCCACCCGATCGAGCTCTAGCCCGCCACAGCCCAGGAAGGATCAGTGTACTACCTGCCACCAGCCCGATTAGCTGGATCACCATAGACTGGATAACCAAGCCCAGCTCTTGACAGCCTCTCCTGCAAATCTTTGAATTCGATGAATCAGAGGGCGGTTGCCCAAGGTGGACGGCCGTTTCTTCTGTTTGTTTTTTTTCTTCTTGAATTTCTTGCTTCTGGCCTCGACCTCTAACAACTTCGCTTCAGGGATGGATCCCCGTGAGGTGGTGCAGAACTGTAGGTAAGTTCGGATCTGTTCGTCGCCAGTGTAACGTCCGTGTGTAATTGAGACATGGACTGCAGAAGTTGGTTATAACAGGTGTTTACTGAATGGAGACAAAACTGGAACTACTATACAAAGTTACTGCACAGGCTTATATACAGGGGTGGTCACTACTGGTACTGCAGTATACAGGGGCTGCAGAATATAGTTCCTTCTTCAAGGTACATACACTACAGTAAGGTCATCCAAAATTCAGCTGCCCGTGTCCTAACTCACACCAAGTCCCGTTCACCCATCACCCCTGTGCTCGCTGACCTACATTGGCTCCCGATTAAGCAACACCGAGTTCAAAATTTTCATCTAGTTTCCAAATCCCTCCATGGCCTCACCCCTCCCCATCTCTGTAATCTCCTTCAGCCCCACAACTGCACCCTCCCCCCCCTCTCTAATTCTGCCCTCGAGCATCCCCGATTATAATCGCTCAACCATTGGTGGCCATGCCTTCTGTTGCCTAATCCCCAAGCTCTGGAATTCCCTGCCTAAATCTCTCCACCTCTCTACCTCTCTTTCTTCCTTTAAACCTAGCTTTTGGTCACCTGCCCTAATTTCTCCTTATGTGGCTCGGTGTCAAATTTTTTCAGCTCATAATATTGCTGTGAAACGCCTTGGGACATTTTAAAACGTTAAAGGCGCTCTATAAATACAAGTTGTTGTTGTTGTTGACCTGGATATTCACTGCCTATAGTCGAACACGAGCTGGACATTGAGCGAGGCTCTTTTTGTTCCGGTATATGGCAGAGTTGACATGCCGCACCCGCAAAGCAATGTGCGTGCAGTCAATGGCACCCTGCATCAGGCGGAAGGCTGAAATCCTAGCGAAGCAGTGTGCTCGCTCTGCCTGCTGCTCTCTGGCAAGAGAGAATGAAATGTAGTTAGCTCTCTTTGAGCAGAGCGCCTCAGCGACCTCCCTTTTACAACAATGGATGGCAAACTGCGAGATGTTGCAAATATCTCCAGCTCCAGTCTGGAAGGAGCTAGATGCATAAAAGTTCATCGCTACGGTCACCTTCACAGCCAGTGGCAATGTGGTCCTTGCCCTGCTCTGAGGTTACAGTTGTGGCTGCAGCAGGTGGCAGATTTCAGTGAGGACGTCCTTACTGAACACAGACATCTCACACATTGTTACTCACTGAGGTTCAGGTAGGGGAATTGCTCCCTGAACACCCTGGGTGGATATGGCCTCCTGCCCCTCGGCCCTCTTCCAGCAGCTTGTCCCGCTCTGCATGCCCTCTCTTCATTCTCCAAGTCATGCTGTATTCCAAGGGGTATTCCTACTATTGCACCAATATGTGGCAGCAAGTGGTTTGTGCAGAAGCTTTGAATTCAGGAAAAAGTCCTTCAGCATCCGCCACACCACTTCCCGTAGACTTTAGCAACTTTAAACAACTATAGAAAGCACCAAACATTTGTAGACGCGTAGCAACAACCAGATGAAATCAACCAGCAACTAACCTGCAAATAGTTGATAATCCCTTTAAATAGCAGTGCTGGTGGGTCCTTCCTGATGCTGAACGCATGTTCAGCTGTGCGAGGTTAAGAGAGGGTGTTAGTTGGAGCGTTGAGCTCCAAAATGGCAGTGCTGGCGGCAAATTAGCATCGCATGCTGATTGACGTCATGATCTGTCTGCTCTGCATACTTATGGCAGGTGTTCACTGCGTGTGCGCTAACGCCCTCACCAACGCTGCGATTTGCCCCACAACCGTGCACACGTGCCCCTGTTTCCATTTTAAACCTTCAAGGACACTCAATGCCCAGAAAACTGGCGCTATGGATCCAAATTTTGCACCGATCTTCTCGTATGAGCACATCGCTATGAAAAAATACATTAAAAATAACTTTGAAATGGATCAAAAAGTTTTCAGAACATATTTATCTTCATGCTCACATTTATGCAAATAAAGCCTCGTTCTTACCAGTTGACCTTTAAACAAGCTTATTAGTGACCTATATTTCCAGTTCCCCTGTAGGCAATGTGACAGCCCCATACGGAAGTTTTGCAGTCTCTTACATTAGCATGTTGAATTACTTACCCACACATCTCCCAATTTATCTAATATCTGGGGATCTTCCAGTTTTTGACAGATTGCTTCCTATTTCTTGGTGTCTCACTTCAACTTCCCAGAACAAGAGTTCTAAGAATTTACTTTTTGTGATCCAGGGAGATTTTGTTGATGACTAAAGCACGGTTTTTACTGGTGCAACTTAATGTGGAATTTCTTGGGGAAAAAAAAATCAGGATTTGGCTAAAGTATTCCTTGGCTGAAATTTGAATGCGAACATAGACCTTGAAATTACAATGCGAGATTGTTAGCATATGCTGCTTAATGCAGTCGCATGGAAATCTTTTATCTGTTATAACAGAGGAGTGAACCTATTTTTTAAAAATATGGATGCATGCTTCCATTAAAGGAATTTCCTATGAACATATTAAACATTCATACAGACACTAATATTCATACAGCGTGACTTCAAAGCCATGAAGTTCTCAAACTGAAATAGTACTGACTTGGAATGCATGTCTTACATTATTACACGTTGTCTTGTATTATTTTATTGAACTAAATCTGACTCAAAAACATACTTTTTAAATTTCTGATTGTTAATGTGTTCAACCTGATTTTGCAAAGTTTAGGCTCCCAATAGTAAAATGACATTGACACAGCGATGTTGCTCTCCTTTTACTGTGCAAACTGTAACCACTGGATGATGTTATTAGCTGGACAGACAATGTGAGGAGCATGCCTAATAGTCAACTCGAGACAAGCTGAACAATCCCTGGAGAGCAGTGAAGCAAAATACATTGAACAGTAAAACCAGAGCTATCTGTTCCAAATGTTAAACTGTTGAACGTGGGCTGGATTTTCCTTACAGAGTAGGAATAAACGGGTCATTTTCAGGTTGGCAGGCTGTAACTAGTGGGGTACCGCAAGGATCAGTGCTTGGGCCTCAGCCCCAGCTATTCATAATCTATATCAATGATGATTTGGATGAGGGGACCAAATGTAATATATCCAAGTTTGCTGATGATACAAAGCTAGGTGGGAATGTAAGTCGTGAGGAGGATGCAAAGAGGCTTCAAGGGGATACAGACAGGATAATTGAATGGGAAAGAAGATGGCAAATGGAATATAATGCGGAGAAATGTGAAGTTATTCACTTTGGTAGGAAAATAGAAAAGCAGAGTAGTTTTAAAAATGGTGAGAGATTGGGAAATGTTGGTGTTCAGCGGGACCTGGGTGTCCTTGTACACGAATCACTGAAAGTTTACATGCAGGTACAGCAAGCAATTAGGAAAGCAAATGGCCTTTATTACAAGAGAATTTTAGTGTAAGAGTAAAGACGTCTTACTGCAATTATACAGGGCCCTGGGGAGACCACATCTGGAGTATTGTGTACAGTTTTTGCAAAGTCCGCGCCTCAATAATACACGGACTGCGGGAGAACAATTAAACAGGTATTCTACTGAACAGAGGGTACTCTTTTGTTTGGACCCAAAAAAAACCCCAAAACAAATTGGACTGTAAATTAACAAAAGTTCAACTAAAACTTAACAAATCAAATTAAAATTTGGTTTTCCGGGTTGATGATGCACTCCAGTCCCCGCGGCGCCCACCGGTCATGGAAATACTCAAGCGTGCCGGCGGACACCACGTGCTCCATCTCCAGGGCCACCCGGGCGCGAACATGGCCACGGAAGAGAGGCAGGCAATCCGGCCAGAGGACCCCCTCGACCGCCCGCTGCCTGGACCAATTGATGGCTCTTTTAGCCAGGCCCAGGAGCAGGCCTACAAGGAGGTCCTCCAACCTGCCCGCCCCCCTCCGCACCGGGTGACCGTAGATCAAGAACGTGGGACTGATGTGCAACCAAAAATCGAGGAGCAGCCCCTTCAAGTAGTGAAAGAGGGGCTGCAACCTCTCACACTCGACATAAACGTGAAACACGGACTCCTCCAGGCCGCAAAAAATGCAGGCGGCCTGGGAGTCCGTGAACCTACTTAAAACCATATTGCACGGGACCGCTCCGTGCAACACCCTCCAGGCCAAGTCCCCGATGGAACAAGGGAGGACTCCCGCGTAGAGAGCCCTCCATTGGGGACCACCGCCTCCGCCGGTCGGCAAGACGCCACGCCAAGGCGTGTCCGGATGGCAGACGAAGATGGCAAAGTGGAGAGTGTGCAGGTGCAGCCCGTACAGGAAACCCCTCCGCGCGGAACGAAAAGGCACGGAGGGTATTTCCTCGAGACGGCTAAAGTTGTGAGGCGCCGGTTCCTGAGGGGAGTTTCGGGGCCGGGCGCCGATGAGGAATTCCGTCCGAACGGGGGTAAGCTCGGACGGGATCACCCCACGTGCTTGAGCCACCTCAATACACCTAGTGGAGTCGGGGCCCAGTGCCACTTTCACCGACTCGATGGCTTCGACCGCGAGCCGGACGTTAGCCCAGGACAGGCGCCGCGCCAGCTCCTCCAGCGCCATCCAGCCCGCTCCTCCGCCATCGAGCAGGTCCCCGACTCTGGTCAACTTGCCAGGCACAACCCTGCCCTCCGCCAGCCGCCCGAACCTGCAGAAGGAGAGCCGCCGCTCCTGACGGGGGAGAGCTCCGCCTGGAAGCGACGTAGTTCCAAACCTATAGCAGATCCTGGTAGAAGACAGGCAGCTCCCGCAGGCCGGCACGCCTGCAGCCCACTTTCACAAACAGGAGCTGCGTGTCATAGTTGAGTCCGTGCAGCTGGCGGAAGAAATACGTCGCCAGCGCACACCATCTCGGAGGATTCTCGACGTACAGGTATCTCTGCAGCGTCTGAAGACGGAAAGTCGCAGCCTGGGTGCGAAGGCACACCAGCGCCTGACCGCCCTCCCTAAGCGGGAGACTCAGAACCGCGGCAGAGACCCAGTGCTTCCTTTTGTCCCAGAAGAAGTCGATGAGCTTCTTCTGCATCTTGGCGACAAATGCAGGGGGAGGGATCAAAGTGACCAACCGGTACCACAACATGGATGCCACCAGCTGGTTCATGACCAGCGCTTGACCCCTGTGGGACAACACTCGGAGCAGTCCTGTCCAGCGTCCTAGGTGAGCAGTGAATTGGCCTCCAGCTCTTGCCAGTTTGCCGGCCAGGCGTCCTCGGCAGGGCTAAGGTAGACTCCCAAATAGTGGAGGTGCGTGGTACTCCAGGCGAAAGGCCTGAACTCCTCCGGCAGGGAGTCCACCCGCCACTGACCCACCAGGAGTCCGGAACATTTCTCCCAGTTGATCTTGGCGGAGGATGCGTCCGAGTAAATCTGCTGGCATTCCTGCATCCTCCGCAAGTCAGCGGGATCCGTGACCGTGAGGAGCACGTCATCGGCATAAGCCGAGAGAACCACCTCCACGCCCGGCCCTTGCAGAGCCAGTCCCGTCAACCTCTTCCGCAAGAGGCGCAGGAAAGGCTCCACGCAAATGGCGTATAACTGACCGGACATGGGGCATCCCTGACACACCCCTCTCCCGAAGCGAAGGGGCGCCGTCAAGGACCTGTTAACTTTAATCAGACACTCCGCGGCGGCGTACAGAAGTCAGATCCGGGCGACGAAATGCATCCCGAACCCGAATGCGTGCAGAGTCCCGAAGAGATACTCGTGATCCACCCTGTCGAACGCCTTCTCCTGATCCAGGGAAAGGAAGGCGACCGACAGACCAGCCCTCTTGGAGTGGTGGACCAGGTCCCGGACCAGATGGATGTTATCGTGGATGGTCTGGCCCCGGACCGTGTAGGACTGGTCGGGGTGGATCATGTGGGCCAGCACGGTGCCAAGGCAAGCAGACATGGCCCTGGCAAAGACTTTATAGTCCATGCTGAGGAGGGAGACCGGGCGCCAGTTCTTAAGGAGGCGGAGATCGCCCTTCTTAGGCAGCAGGACAATGACCGCCCTGCGCCAAGAGAGGGGCATCTCCCCGGTCGCCAAACTTTCCCCCAGGACCCGCGCGTAGTCGCCCCCCAAGACGTTCCAGAATGCCCTGTGGAACTCCATGGTCAGCCCGTCCAGCACCGGTGACTTTCCCCTGGAGAGCTGACGGAGGGCGCCGGTCAGCTCCGCCAGGCTTAGCGGAGCGTCCAATTTTTTGGCGTCCTCCGGGCTGACCTTCGGCAGCTCCTCCCACAAAACTCTGCGCGCATCCTCGCTGGACGGATCCAGAGAGAACAGAGCCCCGTAATAGGCGCGGGTCTCCGCGCTGATTCCCTCCAGATCCGAGACCAGAGATCCGTCGTCGGCCAGCAGCCCCAAGAGCTGCTTACGGACCCCCCGTCTTTTTTCCAGCGAGTAGAAGAAGGGGGAGCCGCGGTCCAGGGCCCGCAGGAGCTGGATCCACGACCTCACGTACGCGCCTCCAGACCCGACGAGCTGCAGATCCTTCAGCGCGCCCTTCTTCTCTTCGTACACCTTCCGCAGGGCTGGGTCCTCGACGACCTGACCGAGACGGGACTCCAGGTCGAGCACCTCCTTCTCCAACCGCCCAACCCGGGCCTCCCGCCTCTTGGTCGACCCCTTCGCGTACTCCTGACAGAAGAGACGGACGTGAGCCTTGCCCACGTCCCACCATAGCCTCAAGGCTTCCTTTTCCAGTTGGCCCAGAACCGACAAAACGAATCCCGGAACTGCGCATCCTCCAGCAGCAGGTTGTTAAATTGCAGTACGCGGACCCCCCCCATGCGCACAGCGGAGCGAGCTCCGCCCACAACAGGTGGTGGTCCGTGCACGGCACCGGCCGCATGGAAGCCGCCGGAACGCAGGAGACGTACGCCCGGGAAATGTAGAGGCGGTCGATTCTGGACCTTCCTCCCCCAGACCTCACACTAGTGAAGGCGCTGGAGTTGGGGTGTAGATTTCGCCAGACGTCCACCAAGTCGAAGGGCCCGACCAGGTCCCTCAACTTCTCCATCGCCGCCGGGCTTCGCGGAGGACCCGAACGGTCCCTCGCCTCGCGGGTGCAGTTAAAATCCCCCCCGAGGATGACGCACTCGCCCGCATCGACGGAGCCCAAAAGAGCGGACATTTCTTCGAAGAAGCGCACTTGCTGCGCACCGGTCTGAGGGGTGTACACGTTCACTAGATGGAGCGGCACGCCCCCCAGGCAAAAAGTGACCTGGAGCAAGCGGCCCGGCACGTGCTCCTTGACCCCCAAGATCTCCGGCTGAAAATGCGGGGCCAACAAGATAGCCACCCCGCTGGAATTGTTGGAGAGGTGACTCATGCTGACCCCCTCCTTGCCACTCCAGGAGCCATGTGGCTTCGTCTCCTGGAACAGTGTGGGTTTCTTGCAGGAAGCACACCGCATACTTCCCGTCCCGAAGGACCAAGAAGTTATTGAATCTGCGGCGCGCCTCCCTGCTGCCATTGATGTTGAGGCTGGCTATGGTTATCTTCATGTCAGAAGCATAGTGCAACCTCTACCTACACCTAACGGGGGGAGGGAGTGCAGCCGCTGGTCAGCCGTCACTTCCTCAGCAGCCCAGTGAGAAACGTTCTGAGCCGACGCAGCTCGAGCGGGTCCACGCCCTCGTCTGCGCCCATGATTTTAACGGCAGCGCGGACGGACACGATGAGCAGCGCCAGCTCCGACCACCTGTCGAGGGCCAGCCGGATCTTATTGTGCCGACCCTGGCACGTGGCCATAAAGTCCCGGAGTTCCCTTACGGGAATGAGGAGAGACTCAGCGAGGGGCACGAGGTCATCCAGCGCCTTGTTGACGGTGGAGTCCAAATCGTCCTCCGTGCCCATCACCGAGTCCCCATCCTCCTCCAGGGGGTCATCACCAGCGGCTGACCCGTCCGTCGCGCAGTGCGCAGCAAACGGCTCGGCCGCACCAGCTGGCCCCGCTTCCACCCAGATCCCACCCCCAGGATCGGCGGCAGAGGATTCCTCCCTGGGCTCCTCTAGGGGCGCCGGGCCAGAAAACGGCGGCGGTTCGGATTCCCCCCCCCGCCTCAGATGCCAGAACGACCGGAGAAACCGGGGAGAGAACAATTCCCAGCTCCTCCAGTACGTCCGGCACCATAGACGCAGCCAGGGGGCCATCCTCCTCCCCGCCACCAACCTCCGACCCAGCGGATGGGGTGCCTTGAATTAAAACCTCGACCAGGACGAGCAGCCCCTGGGAGATGTCCGGGTCGCATTGGGCGAGCTCATTTTTCTCGAGCTCGCCCGACCCGGACCCCAGGCCGCCCGACCTGGCGAGGGGTAACGGTACATATAAAATGTCAATTTCCGTGGGTTGATCCGCGACCCCCCCCCCACGGGCAGGGTCTCATCCCCATCCCCGGGAGGCACGTGCCGGACAGACCCATCTGCCTCAGCCTCCTGAGAGACAGGCGACCCCTGCCGATCGCCGGTGATGATGACAGCGGGGGGGGCGGGGACGCAGTACCCGGGGCGGGCGACGACTCCCCCTGCTCGGAGGGACCTTCCTCCTCCCGGTCCTCCTCCTCTTCCAGGGGGTCGCGCCTTCTTTTTAGCACTGAGGGAGTGAGGGAGACCTCCATGTCTGCAGAGGCCTCCTCCTCTGCTCCCTCCGGCGGAGCAGGTTTGTTGGGTTCCTCGGGTCCGAGCCCGGCCGCAGGTATTGGCGTTACCGCTACGGCGGTTGCGGCCACAGGCTCGGGCACGAGGCCCCTCCCACTCGCATTTGCCCCGATCAACTCCGCGAGGAGCGCGGGTGTAAGGGGCACAATGGGCATGGGGTGGCCCTCCACGGGGGGACCCGCCCCAAGGTGTTTAGTTTTTTTCCACGCCTTCTTTCCGGCCGGATGCGCTCCCTCCCCCCCGCCGGAGGCCTTGGTGGCATCGGCCCCCGACGTTGACCGCGCATCAGATGTTCCCGACGCGCGGGCAGATCCGGGGGGAGGAGCAGCGGCGGCGCCAGCCTCGGCCGCATGAGATGATCCGGCGGCCTTGGAGGCGGGGCAGTTTTTCCTGATGTGCCCCACCTCCTTGCAGGCATGGCACCGCACACCGTCCGACGTCCAAAAGACGCGATAGGCAGTCCCCTCGTGGAGGACGACGAACGCCCCGTCGGTGTCCTCCTCCCGCGCCAGCTGGATAAACAGCTGGCGCCGGAAGGAGAAGACGTGGTGATGGCTGGCTTCCCGGAAGCCGAGCGGGATGGGTGTGATCCCCAACCTCACCTCCCCAAGCTGGCATAAATGGGGGAGGAGGAGCTCACCAGGAACATAGGGCGGGATGTTTGAGATGACGATCCTCTGCGCGGTGGCCTCGAGAGGATCCACCGGCAGGAAGGTCCCGCCTACGGTGAGCCACTTGGCGACGGCCAGGGACACCGCCCGCTCCGACCCCAGGAAGAACACAGCCTTCCCGTACATTTTTGAGGCCGCTATGATGGCTGAGGGGCCGACAACCCCAGCCATGGCTGATGCACTAGTTTACCACAATGGCTTTAACGCAGGCCTCAATAGTCATAGTCGGGTGAGTGTAGCTCTTCACCCCAAGCTTTTTTGTTATCAGTCTGAATGGTGACGGGGCAGCAGAAGCAACGGGAGCAGCTGTGGCTGTGGCTGCCACTCCCGCATAAGTCCTGGCTGGCCCCGCCACCAGTGAAGATGCAGTCGCCATTATGGGGTGTTTTTAAAAGGGCTACACTCAACCCAAGTCACAGGCCTGAAGGTGTTAATGGCCTCAGGTATTTTTTGGTCCTCTATTGAGCAGAGGGAGCTGTTTAAAATGAAAGCACTTCCCTCCCCTTATTGATTGAAATTGGGAGAGGGGCCTTCTCCCCTTTGCTCAAAAGGCAATTAATCAATAAAGATGAAATGAAATTGAAGTGCCTAGAGAAAGAGGCAGAGAGAGACAAAGAGAGAGAGAGGGGTTGGGGGGGGGAAGGAGTGAGGCTGCAAGGGCAGGGTTGCCACTCAGGATGGTGGGTGGGTGGGTGTTGGCAGGGGTGCACTCTCCGATGGAAAATTAAAAGTCTTTGATGGTGGTGGTCTTCTGGCAGGGGGAGAAGATGTCTTCACCTGGGAAAGCTGGAGATGCCCTAGGCTCAGTCCCACACCAGGTCTTAACGATGTAATTAATTAAATTGGACTTCACCTAGGCAGCTCCAGCTGTCCCAGGTCAGGCAATAGAAGGGGTGCTTATTAGTGGTGTGTGTGGCCTAGTTTTTAACAAGAGCCACACACACACACACAGACACCCCTTGATGATACGGCCTTGTTTCTTCTTTTCTCCCCCCACCTAAAATACAAAGTCTTTGGGAGAGTGCCCCAAATAACACCCACCTGTAGATGTTCAGAAAGATGTTCTCCTTCCCTCCTTCCAAACAGTTGGTTGTTTTCTGTTGATGGTGGTTTCTCTCCCCTCTCTCCCTCTCCTGAAGTGGAGGCCAATTTGGGGAGGCAGTGATAGGAAAGGCCTCTCCCCTGGTTGATGTTGCTGCTGGCCTCCTTTCTCCTTCTCCTCCTCTGTCCTCTCTCTCCAGGCACCCCTGTTGATGTGATGATGATGGTGGAGGTGGTGGTGGTGACCTATCGTTGTCCTCCTCTTCCTGGTCAGGAGACCACCACTTTCCACTCTCCACTCTCCTGGTTTGGCTGCTCCTTCTCCTCCTGCTGACTGAGGCAGCTGCACAGCCAGCAATGCTGAGAATGAGGTAACATCAGACTGAAATACAGAAGCCTGCTATGGCTTTATATACAGGGATGGTCACTGCCGGTACTGCAGTATAGAATCAGTTCTTCTCTTAAAGGCACATACACAACAATTCCTCCCCCTTTAGATAAACAGTACTTAACATTCATTTAACAACTAAATAATAACTAATTACAACTTTCTGGATATTATATACATCAACTGAAATAATCATTTATAAGTTCAGTCTTTGAGGAGGCTTCCTGATCCTGACTGGATAGCGCCTATCTTGAGTATCCTGTTCTTGCGGCGGAGTTGATTCTGGCTCATTGTCATTGGTTGGTTCATCAGCTTCCAATACCACTGCTTCTGAGGTAGACGCAATCTGTACTTCGGGTTGATTACCAGGTGCAACTGCTCGTGGTATGGGTTTGGCTTGTTCCTGTGACTCTAGAATCTGGTCAGCATGGCGTCTCACGATGCTCTCTGCAACGTCCACTGTGTACATTAGTGGTCCCTGCTGTGTGCATATCGTTCCTGGCTGCCATTTTTCTGTTCGGTAGTCACGGGCCAAGACTGGTTGCCCTATCTTGAAGCTCCTGGTTGGCTTCTCATTTATGTGCTGGAATTGCTTATCCTCAACATCTCGTCTTATGTTTGGTTTGAGCAAATCCAGGCGACATCTTAGCCTTCGGTTGAAGAACATTATGGCTGGAGCTTGGTTGGTGACTGCATGTATTCACCTTGTGTTGTAGTGGTATGTCATCATTATGCATTGCCTTGTGGTGATTATTCTTGTTTTATAAGAAGCATTGTAATTGGTTGCCTGTTTTCCTGCCTTGAGATATATGCTGTAAACTTATTGGTTAGTTGATTCCATGTGACCTGTGGTGGCCATCTTAAATTCAGTTCTCTACAGCTTGGTTGAGACTGGGTGCTTAACATGTACTGCTGGTTTTTTAAGGTTAATAAAGCCTAGCTTTTGAAAGGCAAGCTACTCTTTATTTCAATTTATTAACCTTTTGCTATAATGGAACGATATCTTCGACCGGAATGATTTAATGCTGACCCTAATTCTGCAGGAGTGGATGATCAATGGAAACATTGGTATCGTACATTTAAAAACTTTTTGGGCGTGTTGGATCAGCAATCTCTGAATAAGTTGGATATACTAATCAACTACATTGCTCCGGATGTGTATAAGTATATTTTGGACTGTGAAACTTATGAATTGGCTATTGCTACGTTGGAAAATTGTTTTGTTAAACTCAAAAATGAGGTATTTGCACGTCACCTTTTATCTGCCCGTAGGCAGCAGGCGGGAGAATCCTTGGATGCTTATTTACAAGCACTCCGGCGCCTTGGTGCTAACTGTAATTATGAGGCCATGTCTGCAGAAGAACATAAGGAAGAGTCGGTATGGGATGCATTTATTAATGGATTACTGTCTAGATCAATTCGTCAGCGGATATTAGAAAATAAGATCTTGGATCTTAAGAGTGCTTTTGAGCAAGCCTCCACATTGGATTTGGCTCAGAGAAGTTCGGATTCTTATGCTCTTTTTGACCGGCCTGCGACCGTGGTTTCGGCGGTTCCGGATGAAAGGGAGTCACGTGGATTTAATAGGAGTGGTTTACCAGATTCCGAAACAGTTTCTACTTCGGCAGCTGTTGCCTCTAGGATTCAGAAGTGTTATTTTTGCGGGAACGCCCGGCACCCCCGTCTGAAGTGCCCTGCCCAGGAGGCTGTGTGTAGTAAATGCGGCAAGGGAGGTCATTATGCACGTGTTTGCAAATCGGTTGCCTCCTCTGCGACCATTCAGCCTTTAGATAGGGCGTTTATTGCATCAGTTTCTGCCGCCTTTTCCCATGGCCTAAACAAAGCTATAGTTATGGCCCAAGTTAATGGGTTAGAAGTGAAGGCCCTTATAGATACGAGCAGTACTGAGAGCTTTATAAGTCTTCAGTTTGTGAGGGAGAAGCGTTTGAAAATTTCGCCTGCTTCCTATCAGGTGTGTATGGCTCAGACGACTCTCACCTCACAAGTAGCTGGTTGTTGCCTTGTGAAATTAATTCTCCTAGGTAATACGTATACTGATATATGCCTATCCGTTCTGCCTAATCTCTGTGCGGACATTTTGATTGGTCATGATGTGCTTCAATTACATGAGTCCCTCAGTCTTTCTTTCGGAGGAACTAAGCCACCTTTGTCTATTTGTGGATTAACTTCTTTATTCATTTCTCCATTATCACTTTTTTCCAATTTGATGCCGGACTGTAAGCCAATTGCTACCAAGTCAAGAAGGTATAGCAATCAGGATAAAGAATTTATTAATTCTGAAGTTCAACGTCTTTTATCGGAAGGAATCATTGAACCTAGTTTTTCACCCTGGCGGGCACAGGTAGTTGTCACCACTAATGAGAGACATAAGAAGCGAATGGTGATAGACTACTCTCAAACTATTAACAGGTATACTCAATTATATGCGTACCCCCTGCCTAAGATTGATGAGCTTATCAATAAAATATCTCAATATAAGGTTTTTAGCACTATTCACCTAAAGAGTGCTTATCATCAGATTCCTATCGTTAAGAGGGACAAACCATATACGGCCTTTGAAGCTGGCGGAAAGCTGTACCAGTTTTGCCGAGTACCATTCGGTGTTACTAACGGTGTCGCCTGTTTTCAACGGGCAATGGATGCTTTTATAAGTGATAACTCTCCCTCTGACACCTTCTCATATTTAGATGACATCACGGTGTGTGGCAAATCAAGGGTGGAGCACGATTTTAATCTAGAAAGATTCCTTCAAGTTGCGGAAAAAGTTGGTTTAACTTTCAATAAAGAGAAGTGTATCTTTTCGACCACCGAGGTAAATTTACTGGGGTATATTATCTCGGGAAACAAGATTAAACCAGATCCAGAATGGCTGCGACCACTGATTGAGTTACCTTGCCCTACTAATTCTAAGGCTTTGCAACGAGTTGTTGGACTGTTTTCTTATTATTCTAATTGGATTGCAAACTTCTCGCAGAAGATCCGGCCCCTTATTCGGGTTACGACATATCCTCTATCATGGGAGGCCAGGATGTGTTTTGATAATCTTAAAAAGGCTATCCTTGGAGCAGTTGTGCATTCTATTGATGAGCAGGTTCCCTTTGTGATTGAGACAGACGCTTCCGATTTTGCAATTGGGGCTACCCTGAATCAAAATGGAAGACCTGTGGCCTTTTTCTCACGTACTCTGAGCAATAGTGAGCAGAGACATTCATCAATAGAGAAAGAGGCGTACGCAATAGTAGAAGCACTGCGTAAATGGAGACATTATTTATCTGGGCGACATTTTACGTTAGTAACTGACCAAAAATCTGTGTCCTTCATGTTTGATGTCAAACATTTCGGAAAGATTAAGAATGATAAAATAATGAGGTGGAGGATCGAGTTGGCATGCTATCATTTTGATATAGTCTATCGTCCGGGGAAGGATAATGTTGCCGCTGATGCGCTGTCGAGGGCTTATTGTCCTGTGCTTCACGGAGATACGCTTATTAATCTTCATAATGCTTTGTGCCATCCTGGTGTTACGAGGATGATACACTTCGTACGCAGTAAGAATTTGCCCTTTTCAGTTGAAGACGTCAAGCGGATGACTTCGTCATGCTCTGTCTGCGCCCGGTGTAAACCAAATTTCTTTAAGCCTCAACGAGCTCATCTTATAAAGGCTACTTCTCCCTTTGAACGCCTGAGCGTTGATTTTAAGGGGCCTCTTCCTTCAACGACTCAGAATCGATATATATTTACTGTTGTGGATGAGTTTTCAAGGTTCCCTTTTGCTTTTCCTTGTGCAGATGTATCAGCTGCTACAGTTATTAAATGTCTGACTCAACTTTTTGTCATCTTTGGGATGCCTGCGTATATCCATTCGGATCAGGGAAGTTCTTTTATGTCTTCCCAGTTGAAGGAATACCTCCAGAGTCGGGGAATTTCTACTAGCAGAACTACCCCGTATAATCACCAGGGTAATGGACAGTGTGAACGATACAATGGGGTGATCTGGAAGGCAGTTATGTTGGCTTTGACATCCCGGAACCTTAAGAATACACAGTGGGAAATGGTACTGCCTGATGCCCTGCATTCCATTAGATCATTGCTTTCAATGGCTACTAATGTGACCTCCCATGAAAGGCTCTTCAACTATCCGCGGAGATCCTCTACGGGATATTCGGTACCTTCATGGCTTACTATGCAGGGACCTGTGCTGCTCCGACGCCATGTTAGACTGTCAAAGTATGATCCTTTAGTGGAGGAGGTGGAGCTATTGGAGGCAAATTCCCAATATGCTCATATTCGATTCCAAGATGGGAAAGAAAGTACGGTTTCAGTTAAAGACTTAGCTCCTTGTGGTGGCCAGCCCTCTCCTGAGGACATTAACAATAGCCATAATTCAGATAATGTTGATGTCGTCACAGATACTACGAATATTTCCAATCCTATTGCAGACACTTACAATTCTCTCAGTCTGCCCCCGATGGATGTTCATGACCCTCCCAGTCTACCTTCTAATGGGACTTCCAATCCGGAAACCGTTGATAATCGGGATATTGATAGCCTCCCTGCAGAAGATATTTCTGTGTCTCCTGGTGTGGGAGGGCAAGGAACTCCACCAAGGCTAAGAAGGTCGACACGAACAAGATATCCGGTCGACCGATTAAAAATGGACTTTTAAAATAATTAATAATTTAATAGTAAAATTTTAAAATTGTTGAAGGCATTATACATGTATTGCTCTAGTCATAAATAACTAATTGTAAACTGTAAAGGCTACCTAGGTTGAAGTATATTTTAAAAGGAGGGGTGAATGTGGTGATTATTCTTGTTTTACAAGAAGCATTGTAATTGGTTGCCTGTTTTTCTGCCTTGAGATATATGCTGTAAACTTATTGGTTAGTTGATTCCATGTGACCTGTGGTGGCCATCTTAAATTCAGTTCTCTACAGCTTGGTTGAGACTGGGTGCTTAACATGTACTGCTGGTTTTTTAAGGTTAATAAAGCCTAGCTTTTGAAAGGCAAGCTACTCTTTATTTCATGCCTTTATGGCCTTTTTAAAGGTCTGAACAAACCTCTCAGCCAATCCATTTGTGGCTGGATGATATGGGGCAGATGTGTAATGCTTCACCCCATTATTCCTCAGAAACCTACGGAAACCCTCTGACACAAACTGTGGCCCATTGTCGGAGCAAATCTGTTCTGGCAAGCCATTCCTGGTGAAGATGGTCCGTAGGACTGCAATAGTTTTCTCCGTGGTGGTGGAGGACATTTTGATTACCTCTGGCCATTTCGAATGGGCGTCCACAGCGATTAGGAACATTGAGTCCATAAATGGACCAGCAAAATCAGTGTGTACCCGTTGCCATGGAGGTGAGGGCCACTCCCATGGATGTAACGGGGCCTGTGGTGGAGCATTTTGGATCTTCTGGCATCCTGTGCATCTCTTGGTCATATCCTCGATTTCTTTATCGATTCCCAGCCACCACACAAACGCCCTGGCTAGGCTCTTCATTTTTCCCCTCCCAGATGACCCTCATGAAGCTCATTGAGCACTCTATCTCTCAACTTGGGCGGAATTACCACTCGGGATCCACACATCAAGGTCCCCCGGCACACTGACAGCTGTTCTCTCCTTGGCGAGAATGCTGGAAACAGTGAGTTGCCATGTGCTGGCCATCCCTTCACCGTCAAATCATAGACCCGAGAAAGTGTTGGGTCATTTCGGGTTTCCTTCTCTATACTTGAGTTTGTAACAGGAAGACATTCGACTATGGTCGCATGGAATATCTCAACAGGGTCCACTGCAGGTGCTTCCTCTACCGTAGGCAACGGTAGGCGCAACAGCCCATCAGCGTTTCCATGCTGTTTCGTACCCTTGTACTCTATGTCGCACTGATGTGCCCCTAGAAAAAGTGACCATCTTTGCAGCCGTTGCGCCATCATCACCGGAACGCCCTTCTTTGGGTTAACAGTGGAGACCAGGGGCTGATGATCAGTCAGTAGGGTGAATTTCTGCCCGTGCAGATAGTGATTGAACTTCTTCACCCCCCACACCAGGCTGAGGGCCTCCCTGTCAACCTGGGCGTAGTTACGCTCGGCTGAGGTTAACGAGCGCGACGCAAAGGCTATTGGCCTCTCTGAACCGTCAGTGAATTTGTGTGACAGCATCGCTCCGATGCCATAGGGAGACACATCACATGCTAACCGAATCAGTAGTGTTTGATTGTAGTGGGCCAATACTTCTTTTGAAGTGATTAGGCATTTACATTTCTGAAAGGCACGCTTACACTCATCACTCCATTTCCATGTTACTCCAGTTTGCAGTAGTGTGTTCAGTGGGTGCAGAATTGTAGATAAATTCGGCAAGAACTTATGGTAGTAGTTCACCAACCCGAGGAACGACCTCAGTTGCGACACATTTTCCGGTGCTGGAGCCTTGACTACAGCCTCAATCTTGTCCGGTGACTTATGCAACCCTTCCTCATCAATCATGTGGCCACAATACGAGATATGTCTCCTGAAGAACTCACATTTGGGGCAGTTGGCTCGTAGCCCATATTCCTGTAATCTCGTGAGCACCTGCTCCAGGTTGGCAAGGTGTTCACTGTCATTTTCGCCCGTAACCAGGATGTCGTCCAAATAACACTGGGTCCCCGCGATCCCTTGCAGGACTTGTTCCATCGCCCTCTGCCAAATAGCCGGGGCTGATGCTACGCCGAATACCAGTCGATTGTACTGGTAAATGCCTTTGTGAGTGTTTATCGTGAGGTATTTCCTAGATGCTTCTTCCACCTCCATTTGTCGATACGCTTGGGCCAGATCAATCTTTGTAAAGCGTTTCCCTCCAGATAGTGAGGCAAAAATATCTTCTATCCGTGGAAGTGGATATTGTACTGTGTGCAGGATTGGGTTCACAGTTACCTTGAAGTCCCCACAGATGCGAACCTTCTTCGGTTCCCCAGGCGTGCTGCTCAATGATTTCTTCAATACAGGAACGATGGGTGTGGCCCACTCGCTCCAGTCCACCTTGGACAGCACACCCGAACGCTGCAGACTCTCCAGCTCTGCTTCAACGGCTGGGCGGATCGCGTAAGGTACCGGCCTGGCCTTAAAAAATTTTGGGTTTGCGTTATCTTCGATTTTTATCATTGCCGTTACTCCTTTTAGAGTCCCAAGTCCTTGTTGGAACACCTCTTTCACGTCAGTTAGAATTTTTGACAGTCGCCCAGGTGTGATGTCATCATCCTTTTTATCAGTCACAGTTAGCGCCTGAATGGAATGCCAATATAATTGTATTTTTTGGATCCATTCACGTCCCAATAATGGTGGTCCTCCATCTGGTAGTATATATAGATACAGTTTCTGTGTTTCCTTGCCATTGTATTCAACTGGCACCCTTATTTTTCCTCTGGGGTGTACTTTTTGCCCCGTGTATGTCTTCAATACAATGGACGTGTCCTTTAAGGGTATGTGTGAGAATAGCTGCTCATAGCCTCGTCGATTCATGACAGTTAGGGCTGATCCTGTGTCCAATTCCATCTTTACTGGGGACCCTGCTATCATGAGGGTGACCCAAATGGTTCGGTGATCCTCCTTTATGATCATGTTGTGTAACTTTAGACAACTTAGTCTCCTGCTCCCGGAGTCCTCATCACTCTCCTGATCTTCCGAACTACTGTCTGTCATTTTTTTTACTTTCTTGTACTTTTCCTTAGTAGTTCTTGTAGTGTTGGTTTTCTTTCCCGACCTGCAGACTCTTGCTATATGTCCCATTTTCCCACATTGCCTGCATACTTTGTCCTTAAACCAGCAGTCCTTCTGATCATGGGTTGTTCTGCTGCAGCGATAGCACTTTTCTGCTCCATACACCATTTTGTTAGTGCTGTATTCTTGTGGTTTCTGTTGTATCTCCACAGCTCACCGTGCTGCTGCTTCATAGGATACTGCCACGCTGAAAGCCTGTTCTAGTGTCAGGTCCTTTTCCGAAAGTAGTTGTTTCTGGGTTCCTTCACTCTGGAGCCCACAGACAAACTTATCCCATAAGGTGTCTGCCAGTCCTGCTCCAAACTGGCAGTGCTTCGATAACTTGCGTAGTTCCGTAAGATAGTCAGCATTGTTCTCATCTTTGTGCTGGTTTCTTTTATGGAACTTGAATCTTTCTGCTATCAGCAGCGGTGTAGGGTTTAGGTGTTCCTGTAAGATATTAACAATCTCTTCAAAACTTTTCTCCATTGGTTTAGCTGGGGTAATTAAATTCCGCAATAGGCCGTACGTTCTCGCGCCCATTAAATTTAATAATACCGACTCCTTCTTTCCATTGGCACCTCATTGGCATTGCAGTATACTTCAATTCTTTCCACATATGTGGTCCAGTCTTCTACCTCGTTGTCGAAAGCAGTGATACTGCCACTCTTCGACATCTTGGGTGATTTAAAATGGCGCCTCCCGCGCTTTTCCTTCTTCCCCAATGGAATAAAATGGCGCCTGCCGCGCTTTTCCTTCTTCCCCTTGCTGCCACGCTGCTCCTAGCATTCTACAGGGTAATGGCGGCGACCCGCGGCTTCGGCGCGTCTCACTTTTCCTTCCCCTCGTTTATTTCCTCTCCGCTGCCCGGTTCTTGAGCACCGACCGCACCCTGTGCGCTCCACCCTCTCTCACTCTTTTTCGTCCCGGCGACGCTGCGCGGCCCCTTTTGCAGAGCCGCTCGATCGAGCTCGAGCCCGCCGCAGTCCGGAAGGATCAGCGCACTACCTGCTACCAGTACGATTTGCTGGAACACCTTGACTTGGGAGCCAAGCCCAGCTCTCCACAGCCTCTCCCGCAATTCTCCGAACACTGATGGATCCTTGGGCGGTTGCCCGCGGTCGACGCCCGTTGCTCTGACTTCGACCTCCAAGAAACTTCTTCTCAGGGAAAGATCCCCGTGAGGTGATGCAGTGCTGCAGGTGTGTTCGAACTTGCTCGTCGCCACTGTAAAGTCCGCGCCTCAATAATACACGGGCTGCGGGAGAACAATTAAACAAGTATTTTACTGAACAGAGGGTACTCTTTTATTTGGAACTGAACAGAGGGTACTCTTTTATTTGGACCCAAAAAAAACCCAATTCGACTGTAAATAAACAAAAGTTCAACGAAAGCTTAACAAATCAAATTAAAATTTGGTTTTCCGTGTTGATGATGCACTCCAGTCCCCGCGGCGCCCACCGGTCGCGGAAATACTCAAGCACCCCGGCGGACACCGCGTGCTCCATCTCCAGGGCCACCCGGGCACGAACATGGCCGCGGAAGAGATGCAGGCAATCCGGCTGGACGACCCCCTCGACCGCCCGCTGCCTGGACCAATTGATGGCTCTTTTAGCCAGGCCCAGGAGCAGGCCCACAAGGAGGTCCTCCAACCTGTCCGCTCCCCTCCGCACCGGGTGACCGTAGATCAAGAGCGTGGGACTGAAGTGCAACCAAAAATCGAGGAGCAGCCCCTTCAAGTAGCGAAAGAGGGGCTGCAACCTCTCACAATCCATATAAACGTGAAACACGGACTCCTCCAGGCCGCAAAAAATGCAGGCGGCCTGGGAGTCCGTGAACCTACTTAAAACCTTATTGCACGGGACCGCTCCGTGCAACACCCTCCAGGCCAAGTCCCCGATGGAACAAGGGAGGACTCCCGCATAGAGAGCCCTCCATTGGGGACCTCCGCTACCGCCGGTCGGCAAAACGCCACGCCAAGGCGTGTCCGGACGGTAGACGAAGATGGCAAAGTGGAGAGTGTGCAGGAGCAGCCCGTACAGGAAACCCCTCCGCGCGGAATGAAAAGGCACGGAGGGGATTTCCTCGAGACGGCTCAAGTTGTGAGGCGCCGGTTCCCGAGGGGAGTTTCGGGGCCGGGCGCCGATGAGGAATTCCGTCCGAACGGGGGTAAGCTCGGACGGGATCGCCCCACGTGCTTGAGCCGCCTCGATACACCTAGTGGAGTCGGGGCCCAGTGCCGCTTTTACCGATTCGATGGTTTCGACCGCGAGCTGGACGTTGGCCCAGGACAGGCGCCGCGCCAGCTCCTCCGGCGCCATCCAGCCCGCTCCTCCGCCATCGAGCAGGTCCCCGACTCTGGTCACCTTGCCAGCCACAGCCCTACCCTCCGCCAGCCGCCCGAACCCGTGTTCATGGAGGTGCGGATTCCTGAGCAGCGGCTCCCGAAGGAGAGCCGCCGCTCCTGACGGGGGAGAGCTCCGCCTGGAAGCGACGTAGTTCCAAACCCATAGTAGTTCCTGGTAGAAGACAGGCAGCTCCCGCAGGCCGGCACGCCTGCTGCCCACTTTCGCAAACAGGAGCTGCGTGTCGTAATTGAGGCCATGCAGCTGGCGGAAGAAAAACGTCGCCAGCGCACACCATTTCGGAGGATTCTCGACGTACAGGTATCTCTGCAGCATCTGAAGACGGAAAGTCGCAGCCTGGGTGCGAAGGCACACCATCGCCTGACCACTCTCCCTAAGCGGGAGACACAGAACTGCGGCAGAGACCCAGTGCTTCCTTTTGTCCCAGAAGAAGTCGATGAGCTTCTTCTGAATCTTGGCGACAAACGCAGGGGGAGGGATCAAAGTGACCAACCGGTACCACAACATGGCGGCCACCAGCTGGTTTATGACCAGCGCTCGACCCCTGTAGGACAACACTCGGAGCAGTCCTGTCCAGCGTCCTAGGCGAGCGGTGACTTTGGCCTCCAGCTCTTGCCAGTTCGCCGGCCAAGCGTCCTCGGCAGGGCTAAGGTAGACTCCCAAATAGAGGAGGTGCGTGGTGCTCCAGGCGAAAGGCCTGAACTCCTCCGGCAGGGAGTCCACCCGCCACTGACCCACCAGGAGTCCGGAACATTTCTCCCAGTTGATCTTGGCGGAGGATGCGTCCGAGTAAATCTGCTGGCATTCCCGCATCCTCCGCAAGTCAGCGGGATCCGTGACCGTGAGGAGCACGTCATCGGCGTAAGCCGAGAGGGCCACCTCCACGCCCGGCCCTTGCAGAGCCAGTCCCGTCAACCTCTTCCGCAAGAGGCGCAGGGAAGGCTCCACGCAAATGGCATATAACTGACCGGACATGGGGCATCCCTGACGCACCCCCCTCCCGAAGCGAAGGGGCGCCGTCAAGGACCCGTTAACTTTAATCAGACACTCCGCGGCGGCGTACAGAAGTCGGATCCGGGCGACGAAATGCGTCCCGAACCCGAATGCGCGCAGAGTCCCGAAGAGATACTCGTGATCCACCCTGTCGAACGCCTTCTCCTGATCCAGGGAAAGGAAGGCGACCGACAGACCAGCCCTCTGGGAGTGGTGGACCAGGTCCCGGACCAGATGGATGTTATCGTGGATGGTCCGGCCCGGGACCGTGTAGGACTGGTCGGGGTGGATCATGTGGGCCAGCACGGTGCCAAGGCGAGCAGACATGGCCCTGGCAAAGATTTTATAGTCCGTGCTGAGGAGGGAGACCGGGCGCCAGTTCTTAAGGAGGCGGAGATCGCCCTTCTTAGGCAGCAGGACAATGACCGCCCTGCGCCAAGAGAGGGGCATCTCCCCGGTCGCCAAACTTTCCCCCAGGAACCGCGCGTAGTCGCCCCCCAAGACGTCCCAGAACGTCCTGTGGAACTCCACGGTCAGCCCGTACAGCCCCGGGGACTTTCCCCTAG
This sequence comes from Somniosus microcephalus, assembly GCF_052327205.1. Taxonomy (NCBI): domain Eukaryota; kingdom Metazoa; phylum Chordata; class Chondrichthyes; order Squaliformes; family Somniosidae; genus Somniosus; species Somniosus microcephalus. The sequence continues at coordinate 362,079,334 of NC_140987.1, read as the reverse complement.
AGAGCTGGCGGAGGGCGCCGGTCAGCTCCGCCAGACTTAGCGGAGCGTCCAATTTTTCGGCGCCCTCCGGGCCAACCTTCGTCAGGTCCTCCCACAAAACTCTGCGCGCATCCTCGCTGGACGGATCCGGAGAGAACAGAGCCCCGTAATAGGCGCGGGTCTCCGCGCTGATTCCCTCCGGATCCGAGACCAGAGATCCGTCGTCGGCCAGCAGCCCCAAGAGCTGCTTACGGACCACCCGTCTTTTTTCCAGCGAGTAGAAGAAGGGGGAGCCGCGGTCCAGGTCCCGCAGGAGCTGGATCCGCGACCTCACGTACGCGCCTCGGGACCCGACGAGCTGCAGGTCCTTCAGCGCGCCCTTCTTCTCTTCGTACACCTTCCGCAGGGCCGGGTCCTCGACGACCTGACCGAGACGGGACTCCAGGTCGAGCACCTCCTTCTCCAACCGCCCGACCCGGGCCTCCCGCCTCTTGGTCGACCCCTTCGCGTACTCCTGACAGAAGAGACGGATGTGAGCCTTGCCCACATCCCACCATAGCCTCAAGGAGGGGAAGCCCCCCTGCTTCCTTCTCCAGTCGGCCCAGAATCGACGAAACGAATCCCGGAACCGTGCGTCCTCCAGCAGCAGGTTGTTAAAATGCCAGTACACGGACCCCCCCCGCGCGCGCAGCGGAGCGAGCTCCGCCCACACCAGGTGGTGGTCCGTGCACGGCACCGGCCGCATGGAAGCTGCCGGAACGCAGGAGACGAACGCCCGGGAAATGTAGAGGCGGTCGATTCTGGACCTTCCTCCCCCAGACCTCACGCTAGTGAAGGCGCTGGAGTCGGGGTGGAGATTTCGCCAGACGTCCACCAAGTCGAAGGACCCAACCAGGTCCCTCAACTTCTCCATCGCCGCCGGGCTTCGCGGGGGACCCGAACGGTCCCTCGCCTCGAGGGTGCAGTTAAAATCCCCCCCGAGGATGACGCACTCGCCCACGTCGATGGAGCCCAAGAGAGCGGACACTTCTTCGAAGAAGCGCACTTGCTGCGCACTGGTCTGAGGGGCGTACACGTTCACTAGATGGAGCGTCACGCCCCCCAGGCGAACAGTGACATGGAGCAAGCGGCCCGGCACGTGCTCCTTGACCCCCAAGATCTCCGGCTGAAAATGCGGGGCCAGCAAGATAGCCACCCCGCTGGAATTGTTGGAGAGGTGACTCATGCTGACCCCTCCTTGCCACTCCAGGAGCCACGTGGCTTCGTCTCCCGGAACGGTGTGGGTTTCTTGCAGGAAGCACACCGCATACTTCCCGTCCCGAAGGACCGAGAAGTTATTGAATCTGCGGCGCGCCTCCCTGCTGCCGTTGATGTTGAGGCTGGCTATGGTTATCTTCATGTCAGAAGCATAGTGCAACCTCTACCTACACCTAACGGGGCGAGGAAGCGCAGCCGCTGGTCCGCCGCCACTTCCTCAGCAGCCCAGTGAGAAATGTTGTGAGCCGACGCAGCTCGAGCGGGTTCACACCCTCGTCCGCGCCCAAGATCTTAACGGCGGCGCGGACGGAATCGATGAGCAGCGCCAGCTCCGACCACCTGTCGAGGGCCAGCCGGACCTTATTGCGCTGACCCAGGCACGTGGCCATAAAATCCCGGAGTTCCCTTACGGAAATGAGGGGAGACTCGGCAAGGGGCACGAGGTCATCCATCGCCACGTCGGCGCTGGAGTCCGAATCGTCCTCCGTGCCCATCACCGAGTCCCCATCCTCCTCCAGGGGGTCGTCACCAGCGGCCGACCCGTCCGCCGCGCAGTGCGAAGCGAACGACTCGGCCGCGCCAGCCAGCCCCGCCTCCGCCCGGATCCCACCCCCAGGATCGGCAGCAGAGGATTTCTCCCTGGGCTCCTCTAGGGGTGCCGGGCCAGAAGACGGCGGCGGTTCAGAGCTCCCCTCCGCCTCAGACGCCGAAACGACCGGAGAAACCGGGGAGAGAACAATTTCCAGCTCCTCCAGTACGTCCGGCACCAGAGACGCAGCCAGGGGGCCATCCTCCTCCCCGCCACCAACCTCCGACCCAGCGGACGGGGGTTTTTGAATTAAAAGCTCTACCAGGACGAGCATCCCCTGGGAGACGTCCGGGTCGCATTGGGCGAGCTCATTATCCTCGAGCTCGCCCGACCCAGCCCCCAGGCTGCCCGATCCGGCGAGGGGTAACGACACCGATAAAAGGTCAACTTCAATTACTGCCGCGGGTTGTTCCGCAACCCCCCCCACGGGCAGGGTCTCATCCCCATCCCCGGGAGGCACGTGCTGGACAGACACATCTGCCTCAGCCTCCCGAGGGACAGGCGACCCCTGCCGATCGCTGGTGATGACGACAGCGCTGGGGGGGCGGGGGGGCGCAGTACCCGCGGCGGGCGACGACTCCCCCTGCTCGGAGGGACCTTCCTCCTCCCGGTCCTCCTCCTCATCCAGGGGGTCGCGCCTTCTTTTTAGCACGGAGGGAGCGAGGGAGACCTTCATGTCTGCAAAGGCCTCCTCCTCGACTCCCTCCGGCGGAGCAGGTTTGTCGGGTTCCTCGGGCCCGAGCCCGGCCGCAGGTATTGGCATTACCGCTGCGGCGGTTGCGGCCACAGGCTCGGGCACGGGGCCCCTCCCGCTCACATCTGCCCTGATCAACTCCGCGAGGAGCGCGGGTGTAAGGGGCTCAAGGGGCAAGGGCTCACCATCCACGGGGCGGCCTGCCTTAAGGTGCTTCTTTTTTCCCCGCGCCTTCTTTCCGGCCGGACACGCTCCCTCCCCCCCACCGGAGGCCTTGGTGGCATCGGCCCCCGACGTCAACCGCGCATCAGACGTACTTGACGCGCGGGCAGATCCGGGGGGAAGGGCGGCGGCGGCGGCGCCAGCCTCGGCCGCACGAGATGATCCAGCGGCCTTGGAGGCAGGGCAGTTCCTCCTGATGGGCCCCACCTCCCTGCAGGCATGGCACCTCACACCGTCCGACGTCCAAAAGGCGCGGTAGGCGGTCCCCTCGTGGAGGACGACGAACGCCCCTTCAGTGTCCTCCTCCCGCGCCAGCTGGATAAACAGCTGGCGCCGGAAGGAGAAGACGTGGCGAAGGCTGGCCTCCCGGAAGCCGAGCGGGATGGGCGTGATCCCCGACCTCACCTCCCCAAGTTGTCGCAAATGGGGAAGGAGGAGCTCACCAGGAACATAGGGCGGGACGTTGGAAATAATGATCCTCTGCGCGGTGGCCTCGAGAGGATCCACCGGCAGGAAGGTCCCGCCCACGGTGAGCCCCTTGGCGACAGCCAGGGACACCGCCCGCTCCGACCCCAGGAAGAACACAGCCTTCCCATACATTTTCGAGGCCGCGACGATGGCTGAGGGGCCGACAACCCCAGCCATGGCCTTGACGCAGGCCTCGATGGTCATAGTGGGGTGAGTGTATCTCTTCACCCCAAGCTTTTTTGTTATTAATCGAAAAGGTGACGGGGCAGCAGGAACAGCGGGAGCAGCTGTGGCTGTGGCTACCACTCTCGCATAGGTCCCGGCTGGCCCCGCCACCGGCGAAGATGCAGTCGCCATTCTGGGGTGCTTTTTTTAAGGGCTACACTCACCCCAAGTCACAGGCCTGAAGGTGTTAATGGCCTCGGTGTATATATATATTTTTTTGTCCTCTATTGAGCAGAGGGAGCTGATTAAAATGAGGACACACCTCTCTCCTTATTGATTTAAATTGGGAGAGGAGCCCTCGCCCCTCTGCTCAATTGGCAATTAATAAAATAGATTAAACTAAGGTGCCTTAGAAAGACAGGCAGAGAGAGACAAAGAGAGAGAGAGAGGTGGGGGGGTGGGAAGGAGGGAGGCCGCAAAGGGCAGTGTTGCCACTCAGGATGGTGGGTGGGTGTAGGCAGGGTTGCACTCTCCGATGGAAAAAGTCTTTGGTGATGGTGGTCTTCTGGCAGGGGGAGAAGACGTCTTCACCTGGAAAAGCTGGAGAAGCCCAGGCTTAGTCCTGCAACAGGTCTTAACGATGTAATTAAATTAAATTAAGGACTTCACCTTGGGCAGCTCCAAGCTCTCCCAGGGCAGGCAATAGAAGGGATGCTAATTAGTGGTGTGTGTGGCCTAGCTTTTAACAAGAGCACACACACTACACCCCTTGATGATCCGGCCTTGCTTCTTCTTTTCTCCCCCAACCTAAAATACAAAGTCTTGGGAGAGTGCCCCAAATAACACCCACCTGTAGATGTTCCGGATGAAGTTTTCTTCCCTCCTTTCAAGCAGTTGGTTTCTCTCCCCTCTCTCCCTCTCCTGAAGTGGAGGCCAATTTGGGGAGGCAGTGATAGAAAGGCCTCTCCCCTGGTTGATGTTGATGTAGGCCTCCTTTCTCCTTCTCCTCCTCTGTCCTCTCTCTCCAGGCACCTCAGTTGATGTAATGATGGTGGAGTTGGTGGTGGTGGTCCAACATTCTCCTCCTCTTCCTGGTCAGGGGACCACCACTTTAATCCACTCTCCAAAGTCTGGCTGTTCCCTCTGCTCGTGCTTGCAGCTGAACAGAGGGTGCTCTTTTATTTGGACCCAAAAAAAACCAATTCGACTGTAAATAAACAAAAGTTCAACTAAAACTTAACAAATCAAATTAAAATTTGGTTTTCCGTGTTGATGATGCACTCCAGTCCCCGCGGCGCCCACCGGTCGCGGAAATACTCAAGCGCACCGGCGGACACCGCGTGCTCCATCTCCAGGGCCACCCGGGCGCGAACATGGCCGCGGAAGAGATGCAGGCAATCCGGCTGGACGACCCCCTCGACCGCCCGCTGCCTGGACCAATTGATGGCTCTTTTAGCCAGGCCCAGGAGCAGGCCCACAAGGAGGTCCTCCAACCTGTCCGCTCCCCTCCGCACCGGGTGACCGTAGATCAAGAGCGTGGGACTGAAGTGCAACCAAAAATTGAGGAGCAGCCCCTTCAAGTAGCGAAAGAGGGGCTGCAACCTCTCACAATCCATATAAACGTGAAACACGGACTCCTCCAGGCCGCAAAAAATGCAGGCGGCCTGGGAGTCCGTGAACCTACTTAAAACCTTATTGCACGGGACCGCTCCATGCAACACCCTCCAGGCCAAGTCCCCGATGGAACAAGGGAGGACTCCCACATAGAGAGCCCTCCATTGGGGACCTCCGCTACCGCCGGTCGGCAAAACGCCACGCCAAGGCGTGTCCGGACGGTAGACAAAGATGGCAAAGTGGAGAGTGTGCAGGAGCAGCCCGTACAGGAAACCCCTCCGCGCGGAATGAAAAGGCACGGAGGGTATTTCCTCGAGACGGCTCAAGTTGTGAGGCGCCGGTTCCCGAGGGGAGTTTCGGGGCCGGGCGCCGATGAGGAATTCCGTCCGAACGGGGGTAAGCTCGGACGGGATCGCCCCACGTGCTTGAGCCGCCTCGATACACCTAGTGGAGTCGGGGCCCAGTGCCGCTTTTACCGATTCGATGGTTTCGACCGCGAGCCGGACGTTGGCCCAGGACAGGCGCCGCGCCAGCTCCTCCGGCGCCATCCAGCCCGCTCCTCCGCCATCGAGCAGGTCCCCGACTCTGGTCACCTTGCCAGCCACAGCCCTACCCTCCGCCAGCCGCCCGAACCCGTGTTCGTGGAGGTGCGGATTCCTGAGCAGCGGCTCCCGAAGGAGAGCCGCCGCTCCTGACGGGGGAGAGCTCCGCCTGGAAGCGACGTAGTTCCAAACCCATAGTAGTTCCTGGTAGAAGACAGGCAGCTCCCGCAGGCCGGCACGCCTGCTGCCCACTTTCGCAAACAGGAGCTGCGTGTCGTAATTGAGGCCATGCAGCTGGCGGAAGAAAAACGTCGCCAGCGCACACCATCTCGGAGGATTCTCGACGTACAGGTATCTCTGCAGCGTCTGAAGACGGAAAGTCGCAGCCTGGGTGCGAAGGCACACCAGCGCCTGACCGCCCTCCCTAAGCGGGAGACACAGAACCGCGGCAGAGACCCAGTGCTTCCTTTTGTCCCAGAAGAAGTCGATGAGCTTCTTCTGAATCTTGGCGACAAACGCAGGGGGAGGGATCAAAGTGACCAACCGGTACCACAACATGGCGGCCACCAGCTGGTTTATGACCAGCGCTCGACCCCTGTAGGACAACACTCGGAGCAGTCCTGTCCAGCGTCCTAGGCGAGCGGTGAGAACAGAGGGTACTCTTTTATTTGGACCCAAAAAAAAAAACGACTGTAAATAAACAAAAGTTCAACTAAAGCTTAACAAATCAAATTAAAATTTGGTTTTCCGTGTTGATGATGCACTCCAGTCCCCGCGGCGCCCACCGGTCGCGGAAATACTCAAGCGCACAGGCGGACACCGCGTGCTCCATCTCCAGGGCCACCCGGGCGCGAACATGGCCGCGGAAGAGATGCAGGCAATCCGGCTGGACGACCCCCTCGACCGCCCGCTGCCTGGACCAATTGATGGCTCTTTTAGCCAGGCCCAGGAGCAGGCCCACAAGGAGGTCCTCCAACCTGTCCGCTCCCCTCCGCACCGGGTGACCGTAGATCAAGAGCGTGGGACTGAAGTGCAACCAAAAATCGAGGAGCAGCCCCTTCAAGTAGTGAAAGAGGGGCTGCAACCTCTCACAATCCATATAAACGTGAAACACGGACTCCTCCAGGCCGCAAAAAATGCAGGCGGCCTGGGAGTCCGTGAACCTACTTAAAACCTTATTGCACGGGACCGCTCCATGCAACACCCTCCAGGCCAAGTCCCCGATGGAACAAGGGAGGACTCCCGCATAGAGAGCCCTCCATTGGGGACCTCCGCTACCGCCGGTCGGCAAAACACCACGCCAAGGCGTGTCCGGACGGTAGACGAAGATGGCAAAGTGGAGAGTGTGCAGGAGCAGCCCGTACAGGAAACCCCTCCGCGCGGAATGAAAAGGCACGGAGGGTATTTCCTCGAGACGGCTCAAGTTGTGAGGCGCCGGTTCCCGAGGGGAGTTTCGGGGCCGGGCGCCGATGAGGAATTCCGTCCGAACGGGGGTAAGCTCGGACGGGATCGCCCCACGTGCTTGAGCCGCCTCGATACACCTAGTGGAGTCGGGGCCCAGTGCCGCTTTTACCGATTCGATGGTTTCGACCGCGAGCTGGACGTTGGCCCAGGACAGGCGCCGCGCCAGCTCCTCCGGCGCCATCCAGCCCGCTCCTCCGCCATCGAGCAGGTCCCCGACTCTGGTCACCTTGCCAGCCACAGCCCTACCCTCCGCCAGCCGCCCGAACCCGTGTTCGTGGAGGTGCGGATTCCTGAGCAGCGGCTCCCGAAGGAGAGCCGCCGCTCCTGACGGGGGAGAGCTCCGCCTGGAAGCGACGTAGTTCCAAACCCATAGTAGTTCCTGGTAGAAGACAGGCAGCTCCCGCAGGCCGGCACGCCTGCTGCCCACTTTCGCAAACAGGAGCTGCGTGTCGTAATTGAGGCCATGCAGCTGGCGGAAGAAAAACGTCGCCAGCGCACACCATCTCGGAGGATTCTCGACGTACAGGTATCTCTGCAGCGTCTGAAGACGGAAAGTCGCAGCCTGGGTGCGAAGGCACACCAGCGCCTGACCGCCCTCCCTAAGCGGGAGACACAGAACCGCGGCAGAGACCCAGTGCTTCCTTTTGTCCCAGAAGAAGTCGATGAGCTTCTTCTGAATCTTGGCGACAAACGCAGGGGGAGGGATCAAAGTGACCAACCGGTACCACAACATGGCGGCCACCAGCTGGTTTATGACCAGCGCTCGACCCCTGTAGGACAACACTCGGAGCAGTCCTGTCCAGCGTCCTAGGCGAGCGGTGACTTTGGCCTCCAGCTCTTGCCAGTTCGCCGGCCAAGCGTCCTCGGCAGGGCTAAGGTAGGCTCCCAAATAGAGGAGGTGCGTGGTGCTCCAGGCGAAAGGCCTGAACTCCTCCGGCAGGGAGTCCACCCGCCACTGACCCACCAGGAGTCCGGAACATTTCTCCCAGTTGATCTTGGCGGAGGATGCGTCCGAGTAAATCTGCTGGCATTCCCGCATCCTCCGCAAGTCAGCGGGATCCGTGACCGTGAGGAGCACGTCATCGGCGTAAGCCGAGAGGACCACCTCCACGCCCGGCCCTTGCAGAGCCAGTCCCGTCAACCTCTTCCGCAAGAGGCGCAGGAAAGGCTCCACGCAAATGGCATATAACTGACCGGACATGGGGCATCCCTGACGCACCCCCCTCCCGAAGCGAAGGGGCGCCGTCAAGGACCCGTTAACTTTAATCAGACACTCCGCGGCGGCGTACAGAAGTCGGATCCGGGCGACGAAATGCGTCCCGAACCCGAATGCGCGCAGAGTCCCGAAGAGATACTCGTGATCCACCCTGTCGAACGCCTTCTCCTGATCCAGGGAAAGGAAGGCGACCGACAGACCAGCCCTCTGGGAGTGGTGGACCAGGTCCCGGACCAGATGGATGTTATCGTGGATGGTCCGGCCCGGGACCGTGTAGGACTGGTCGGGGTGGATCATGTGGGCCAGCACGGTGCCAAGGCGAGCAGACATGGCCCTGGCAAAGATTTTATAGTCCGTGCTGAGGAGGGAGACCGGGCGCCAGTTCTTAAGGAGGCGGAGATCGCCCTTCTTAGGCAGCAGGACAATGACCGCCCTGCGCCAAGAGAGGGGCATCTCCCCGGTCGCCAAACTTTCCCCCAGGACCCGCGCGTAGTCGCCCCCCAAGACGTCCCAGAACGCCCTGTGGAACTCCACGGTCAGCCCGTCCAGCCCCGGGGACTTTCCCCTAGAGAGCTGGCGGAGGGCGCCGGTCAGCTCCGCCAGACTTAGCGGAGCGTCCAATTTTTCGGCGCCCTCCGAGCCAACCTTCGTCAGGTCCTCCCACAAAACTCTGCGCGCATCCTCGCTGGACGGATCCGGAGAGAACAGAGCCCCGTAATAGGCGCGGGTCTCCGCGCTGATTCCCTCCGGATCTGAGACCAGAGATCCGTCGTCGGCCAGCAGCCCCAAGAGCTGCTTACGGACCCCCCGTCTTTTTTCCAGCGAGTAGAAGAAGGGGGAGCCGCGGTCCAGGTCCCGCAGGAGCTGGATCCGCGACCTCACGTACGCGCCTCGGGACCCGACGAGCTGCAGGTCCTTCAGCGCGCCCTTCTTCTCTTCGTACACCTTCCGCAGGGCCGGGTCCTCGACGACCTGACCGAGACGGGACTCCAGGTCGAGCACCTCCTTCTCCAACCGCCCGACCCGGGCCTCCCGCCTCTTGGTCGACCCCTTCGCGTACTCCTGACAGAAGAGACGGATGTGAGCCTTGCCCACATCCCACCATAGCCTCAAGGAGGGGAAGCCCCCCTGCTTCCTTCTCCAGTCGGCCCAGAATCGACGAAACGAATCCCGGAACCGTGCGTCCTCCAGCAGCAGGTTGTTAAAATGCCAGTACACGGACCCCCCCCGCGCGCGCAGCGGAGCGAGCTCCGCCCACACCAGGTGGTGGTCCGTGCACGGCACCAGCCGCATGGAAGCTGCCGGAACGCAGGAGACGAACGCCCGGGAAATGTAGAGGCGGTCGATTCTGGACCTTCCTCCCCCAGACCTCACGCTAGTGAAGGCGCTGGAGTCGGGGTGGAGATTTCGCCAGACGTCCACCAAGTCGAAGGACCCAACCAGGTCCCTCAACTTCTCCATCGCCGCCGGGCTTCGCGGGGGACCCGAACGGTCCCTCGCCTCGAGGGTGCAGTTAAAATCCCCCCCGAGGATGACGCACTCGCCCACGTCGATGGAGCCCAAGAGAGCGGACACTTCTTCGAAGAAGCGCACTTGCTGCGCACTGGTCTGAGGGGCGTACACGTTCACTAGATGGAGCGGCACGCCCCCCAGGCGAACAGTGACATGGAGCAAGCGGCCCGGCACGTGCTCCTTGACCCCCAAGATCTCCGGCTGAAAATGCGGGGCCAGCAAGATAGCCACCCCGCTGGAATTGTTGGAGAGGTGACTCATGCTGACCCCTCCTTGCCACTCCAGGAGCCACGTGGCTTCGTCTCCCGGAACGGTGTGGGTTTCTTGCAGGAAGCACACCGCATACTTCCCGTCCCGAAGGACCGAGAAGTTATTGAATCTGCGGCGCGCCTCCCTGCTGCCGTTGATGTTGAGGCTGGCTATGGTTATCTTCATGTCAGAAGCATAGTGCAACCTCTACCTACACCTAACGGGGCGAGGAAGCGCAGCCGCTGGTCCGCCGCCACTTCCTCAGCAGCCCAGTGAGAAACGTTGTGAGCCGACGCAGCTCGAGCGGGTTCACACCCTCGTCCGCGCCCAAGATCTTAACGGCGGCGCGGACGGAATCGATGAGCAGCGCCAGCTCCGACCACCTGTCGAGGGCCAGCCGGACCTTATTGCGCTGACCCAGGCATGTGGCCATAAAATCCCGGAGTTCCCTTACGGAAATGAGGGGAGACTCGGCAAGGGGCACGAGGTCATCCATCGCCACGTCGGCGCTGGAGTCCGAATCGTCCTCCGTGCCCATCACCGAGTCCCCATCCTCCTCCAGGGGGTCGTCACCAGCGGCCGACCCGTCCGCCGCGCAGTGCGAAGCGAACGACTCGGCCGCGCCAGCCAGCCCCGCCTCCGCCCGGATCCCACCCCCAGGATCGGCGGCAGAGGATTTCTCCCTGGGCTCCTCTAGGGGTGCCGGGCCAGAAGACGGCGGCGGTTCAGAGCTCCCCTCCGCCTCAGACGCCGGAACGACCGGAGAAACCGGGGAGAGAACAATTTCCAGCTCCTCCAGTACGTCCGGCACCAGAGACGCAGCCAGGGGGCCATCCTCCTCCCCGCCACCAACCTCCGACCCAGCGGACGGGGGGTTTTGAATTAAAAGCTCTACCAGGACGAGCATCCCCTGGGAGACGTCCGGGTCGCATTGGGCGAGCTCATTATCCTCGAGCTCGCCCGACCCAGCCCCCAGGCTGCCCGACCCGGCGAGGGGTAACGACACCGATAAAAGGTCAACTTCAATTACTGCCGCGGGTTGTTCCGCAACCCCCCCCACGGGCAGGGTCTCATCCCCATCCCCGGGAGGCACGTGCTGGACAGACACATCTGCCTCAGCCTCCCGAGGGACAGGCGACCCCTGCCGATCGCTGGTGATGACGACAGCGCTGGGGGGGCGGGGGGGCGCAGTACCCGCGGCGGGCGACGACTCCCCCTGCTCGGAGGGACCTTCCTCCTCCCGGTCCTCCTCCTCATCCAGGGGGTCGCGCCTTCTTTTTAGCACGGAGGGAGCGAGGGAGACCTCCATGTCTGCAAAGGCCTCCTCCTCGACTCCCTCCGGCGGAGCAGGTTTGTCGGGTTCCTCGGGCCCGAGCCCGGCCGCAGGTATTGGCATTACCGCTGCAGCGGTTGCGGCCACAGGCTCGGGCACGGGGCCCCTCCCGCTCACATCTGCCCTGATCAACTCCGCGAGGAGCGCGGGTGTAAGGGGCTCAAGGGGCAAGGGCTCACCATCCACGGGGGGGCCTGCCCCAAGGTGCTTCTTTTTTCCCCGCGCCTTCTTTCCGGCCGGACACGCTCCCTCCCCCCCGCCGGAGGCCTTGGTGGCATCGGCCCCCGACGTCAACCGCGCATCAGACGTACTTGACGCGCGGGCAGATCCGGGGGGAAGGGCGGCGGCGGCGGCGCCAGCCTCGGCCGCACGAGATGATCCAGCGGCCTTGGAGGCAGGGCAGTTCCTCCTGATGTGCCCCACCTCCCTGCAGGCATGGCACCTCACACCGTCCGACGTCCAAAAGGCGCGGTAGGCGGTCCCCTCGTGGAGGACGACGAACGCCCCTTCAGTGTCCTCCTCCCGCGCCAGCTGGATAAACAGCTGGCGCCGGAAGGAGAAGACGTGGCGAAGGCTGGCCTCCCGGAAGCCGAGCGGGATGGGCGTGATCCCCGACCTCACCTCCCCAAGTTGTCGCAAATGGGGAAGGAGGAGCTCACCAGGAACATAGGGCGGGACGTTGGAAATAATGATCCTCTGCGCGGTGGCCTCGAGAGGATCCACCGGCAGGAAGGTCCCGCCCACGGTGAGCCCCTTGGCGACAGCCAGGGACACCGCCCGCTCCGACCCCAGGAAGAACACAGCCTTCCCATACATTTTCGAGGCCGCGACGATGGCTGAGGGGCCGACAACCCCAGCCATGGCCTTGACGCAGGCCTCGATGGTCATAGTGGGGTGAGTGTAGCTCTTCACCCCAAGCTTTTTCGTTATTAATCGAAAAGGTGACGGGGCAGCAGGAACAGCGGGAGCAGCTGTGGCTGTGGCTACCACTCTCGCATAGGTCCCGGCTGGCCCCGCCACCGGCGAAGATGCAGTCGCCATTCTGGGGTGCTTTTTTTTTTTAAGGGCTACACTCACCCCAAGTCACAGGCCTGAAGGTGTTAATGGCCTCGGTGTATATATATATATATTTTTTTTGTCCTCTATTGAGCAGAGGGAGCTGATTAAAATGAGGACACACCTCTCTCCTTATTGATTTAAATTGGGAGAGGAGCCCTCGCCCTTCTGCTCAATTGGCAATTAATAAAATAGATGAAACTAAGGTGCCTTAGAAAGACAGGCAGAGAGAGACAAAGAGAGAGAGAGAGAGAGAGAGGTGGGGGGGTGGGAAGGAGGGAGGCCGCAAAGGGCAGTGTTGCCACTCAGGATGGTGGGTGGGTGTAGGCAGGGTTGCACTCTCCGATGGAAAAAGTCTTTGGTGATGGTGGTCTTCTGGCAGGGGGAGAAGACGTCTTCACCTGGAAAAGCTGGAGAAGCCCAGGCTTAGTCCTGCAACAGGTCTTAACGATGTAATTAAATTAAATTAAGGACTTCACCTTGGGCAGCTCCAAGCTCTCCCAGGGCAGGCAATAGAAGGGATGCTAATTAGTGGTGTGTGTGGCCTAGCTTTTAACAAGAGCACACACACTACACCCCTTGATGATCCGGCCTTGCTTCTTCTTTTCTCCCCCAACCTAAAATACAAAGTCTTGGGAGAGTGCCCCAAATAACACCCACCTGTAGATGTTCCGGATGAAGTTTTCTTCCCTCCTTTCAAGCAGTTGGTTTCTCTCCCCTCTCTCCCTCTCCTGAAGTGGAGGCCAATTTGGGGAGGCAGTGATAGAAAGGCCTCTCCCCTGGTTGATGTTGATGTAGGCCTCCTTTCTCCTTCTCCTCCTCTGTCCTCTCTCTCCAGGCACCTCAGTTGATGTAATGATGGTGGAGTTGGTGGTGGTGGTCCAACATTCTCCTCCTCTTCCTGGTCAGGGGACCACCACTTTAATCCACTCTCCAAAGTCTGGCTGTTCCCTCTGCTCGTGCTTGCAGCTGAACAGAGGGTGCTCTTTTATTTGGACCCAAAAAAAACCAATTCGACTGTAAATAAACAAAAGTTCAACTAAAACTTAACAAATCAAATTAAAATTTGGTTTTCCGTGTTGATGATGCACTCCAGTCCCCGCGGCGCCCACCGGTCGCGGAAATACTCAAGCGCACCGGCGGACACCGCGTGCTCCATCTCCAGGGCCACCCGGGCGCGAACATGGCCGCGGAAGAGATGCAGGCAATCCGGCTGGACGACCCCCTCGACCGCCCGCTGCCTGGACCAATTGATGGCTCTTTTAGCCAGGCCCAGGAGCAGGCCCACAAGGAGGTCCTCCAACCTGTCCGCTCCCCTCCGCACCGGGTGACCGTAGATCAAGAGCGTGGGACTGAAGTGCAACCAAAAATCGAGGAGCAGCCCCTTCAAGTAGTGAAAGAGGGGCTGCAACCTCTCACAATCCATATAAACGTGAAACACGGACTCCTCCAGGCCGCAAAAAATGCAGGCGGCCTGGGAGTCCGTGAACCTACTTAAAACCTTATTGCACGGGACCGCTCCATGCAACACCCTCCAGGCCAAGTCCCCGATGGAACAAGGGAGGACTCCCACATAGAGAGCCCTCCATTGGGGACCTCCGCTACCGCCGGTCGGCAAAACGCCACGCCAAGGCGTGTCCGGACGGTAGACAAAGATGGCAAAGTGGAGAGTGTGCAGGAGCAGCCCGTACAGGAAACCCCTCCGCGCGGAATGAAAAGGCACGGAGGGTATTTCCTCGAGACGGCTCAAGTTGTGAGGCGCCGGTTCCCGAGGGGAGTTTCGGGGCCGGGCGCCGATGAGGAATTCCGTCCGAACGGGGGTAAGCTCGGACGGGATCGCCCCACGTGCTTGAGCCGCCTCGATACACCTAGTGGAGTCGGGGCCCAGTGCCGCTTTTACCGATTCGATGGTTTCGACCGCGAGCCGGACGTTGGCCCAGGACAGGCGCCGCGCCAGCTCCTCCGGCGCCATCCAGCCCGCTCCTCCGCCATCGAGCAGGTCCCCGACTCTGGTCACCTTGCCAGCCACAGCCCTACCCTCCGCCAGCCGCCCGAACCCGTGTTCGTGGAGGTGCGGATTCCTGAGCAGCGGCTCCCGAAGGAGAGCCGCCGCTCCTGACGGGGGAGAGCTCCGCCTGGAAGCGACGTAGTTCCAAACCCATAGTAGTTCCTGGTAGAAGACAGGCAGCTCCCGCAGGCCGGCACGCCTGCTGCCCACTTTCGCAAACAGGAGCTGCGTGTCGTAATTGAGGCCATGCAGCTGGCGGAAGAAAAACGTCGCCAGCGCACACCATCTCGGAGGATTCTCGACGTACAGGTATCTCTGCAGCGTCTGAAGACGGAAAGTCGCAGCCTGGGTGCGAAGGCACACCAGCGCCTGACCGCCCTCCCTAAGCGGGAGACACAGAACCGCGGCAGAGACCCAGTGCTTCCTTTTGTCCCAGAAGAAGTCGATGAGCTTCTTCTGAATCTTGGCGACAAACGCAGGGGGAGGGATCAAAGTGACCAACCGGTACCACAACATGGCGGCCACCAGCTGGTTTATGACCAGCGCTCGACCCCTGTAGGACAACACTCGGAGCAGTCCTGTCCAGCGTCCTAGGCGAGCGGTGAGAACAGAGGGTACTCTTTTATTTGGACCCAAAAAAAACCAATTCGACTGTAAATAAACAAAAGTTCAACTAAAGCTCAACAAATCAAATTAAAATTTGGTTATCCGTGTTGATGATGCACTCCAGTCCCCGCGGCGCCCACTGGTCGCAGAAATACTCAAGCGCACCGGCGGACACCGCGTGCTCCATCTCCAGGGCCACCCGGGCGCGAACATGGCCGCGGAAGAGATGCAGGCAATCCGGCTGGACGACCCCCTCGACCGCCCGCTGCCTGGACCAATTGATGGCTCTTTTAGCCAGGCCCAGGAGCAGGCCCACAAGGAGGTCCTCCAACCTGTCCTCTCCCCTCCGCACCGGGTGACCGTAGATCAAGAGCGTGGGACTGAAGTGCAACCAAAAATCGAGGAGCAGCCCCTTCAAGTAGTGAAAGAGGGGCTGCAACCTCTCACAATCCATATAAACGTGAAACACGGACTCCTCCAGGCCGCAAAAAATGCAGGCGGCCTGGGAGTCCGTGAACCTACTTAAAACCTTATTGCACGGGACCGCTCCGTGCAACACCCTCCAGGCCAAGTCCCCGATGGAACAAGGGAGGACTCCCGCATAGAGAGCCCTCCATTGGGGACCTCCGCTACCGCCGGTCGGCAAAACGCCACGCCAAGGCGTGTCCGGACGGTAGACAAAGATGGCAAAGTGGAGAGTGTGCAGGAGCAGCCCGTACAGGAAACCCCTCCGCGCGGAATGAAAAGGCACGGAGGGTATTTCCTCGAGACGGCTCAAGTTGTGAGGCGCCGGTTCCCGAGGGGAGTTTCGGGGCCGGGCGCCGATGAGGAATTCCGTCCGAACGGGGGTAAGCTCGGACGGGATCGCCCCACGTGCTTGAGCCGCCTCGATACACCTAGTGGAGTCGGGGCCCAGTGCCGCTTTTACCGATTCGATGGTTTCGACCGCGAGCCGGACGTTGGCCCAGGACAGGCGCCGCGCCAGCTCCTCCGGCGCCATCCAGCCCGCTCCTCCGCCATCGAGCAGGTCCCCGACTCTGGTCACCTTGCCAGCCACAGCCCTACCCTCCGCCAGCCGCCCGAACCCGTGTTCGTGGAGGTGCGGATTCCTGAGCAGCGGCTCCCGAAGGAGAGCCGCCGCTCCTGACGGGGGAGAGCACCGCCTGGAAGCGACGTAGTTCCAAACCCATAGTAGTTCCTGGTAGAAGACAGGCAGCTCCCGCAGGCCGGCACGCCTGCTGCCCACTTTCGCAAACAGGAGCTGCGTGTCGTAATTGAGGCCATGCAGCTGGCGGAAGAAAAACGTCGCCAGCGCACACCATCTCGGAGGATTCTCGACGTACAGGTATCTCTGCAGCGTCTGAAGACGGAAAGTCGCAGCCTGGGTGCGAAGGCACACCAGCGCCTGACCGCCCTCCCTAAGCGGGAGACACAGAACCGCGGCAGAGACCCAGTGCTTCCTTTTGTCCCAGAAGAAGTCGATGAGCTTCTTCTGAATCTTGGCGACAAACGCAGGGGGAGGGATCAAAGTGACCAACCGGTACCACAACATGGCGGCCACCAGCTGGTTTATGACCAGCGCTCGACCCCTGTAGGACAACACTCGGAGCAGTCCTGTCCAGCGTCCTAGGCGAGCGGTGAGAACAGAGGGTAACGTCAGACTGAAATACAGAAGCCTGCTATGGCTTTATATACAGGGGTGGTCACTGCCGGTACTGCAGTATAGAATCAGTTCTTCTCTTAAAGGCACATACACAACAGTTTTGGTCTCCTTACCTAAGGAAGGATATACTTGCCATAGAGGGAGTGCAATGAAGGTTCACCAGACTGATTCCTGGGATGGGGGGATTGTCCTATGAGGATAGATTGAGTAGACTAGGCCTGTATTATCTAGCGTTTAGAAGAATGAGAGGTGATCTCATTGAAACATACAAAATTCTTACAGGGCTTGACAGGGCAGATGCAGGGAGGATGTTTCCCCTGGCTGGGGAGTCTAGAACCAGGGGTTCTGAACCAGTCTCAGAATAAGGGGTCGGCCATTTAGGACTGAGATGAGGAGAGATTTCTTCAGAGGGTGTTGAATCTTTGGAATTCTTTACCCAGAGAGCTGTAGAGGCTAAATCGTTGAGTATATTCAAGACAGAGATCAATAGATTTTTGGATATTAAGGGAATCAAGGGATATGGGGATAGTGCAGGAAAGTGGAGTTGAGGTCGAAGATCAGCCATGATCTTATTGAATGGTGGAGCAGGCTTGAGGGGCCGAATGGCCAATCTTGCTCCTATTTCTTATGGAGGAAGAGCAGAATATGTCAACATTAGGAAACTATTAGAATTGGCATTACTAGAAAAACTGAAACAGTTTGCAAACTCATTTAAATAATCTGCACTGTAATTTTTTTCCCATTGCTGTCTTCAAAGTGTTGACTCACACTGTAGTACTGGGTGCTGGCTACCCTTTGGTGCCTAACCTCATTCATTCTTCAGCTGCGAGCCTATACTCGAGTGTTAGCAGTCTTGCTCTACCAAGGAAGGGCATCACAGGCAGACCTGATTGACCCAACCTTCTGGGATTGTCCTGGAGTTATCAGGAATAAAACATTAATCTGGACACTGCTGTGGGCAACTTGGGAGAAAAATCAGATGTGCCTCAAAAATAGGTTCATTGTACACTTTTGTTTTAGTTCTAAAAATATGGGAGATAACCGGGGGGGGAAAGCTGTATGACTGAAATAAAGCAGAGAACCAGGATGGGTTGATGTGTTGGGAACTGTCAGTCAGTGAGGGAGTGGGGGAAGGGGTTGAGGGGGAAGAGGGAGACTTCTTTTTCCCCTCCCCCCAAATCAGGTGATTGGGACTCATGGAGGGAAAGAGAAGTGGGATGGGCATTGGGGGGAGGGTTTGGGCTGGGGTGACTAGTATTTTCTGCAGTCCTGGGATAGCAGCAGCTGCTGAGTGGGACTGGAGTGGAGAGAATTTTTATACAGAATGTGTTACAGGCATCTGCGATTTTTATAACATAGCAGGGAGGCCTCAGAAGCAAAAAAGGTTGAGAATCCCTGATTTAGACAACTAAAGTTCAAACCTCCAGACAAGTGTACTTAATCCAATTCAACACCAAAGACTAGCGCCTGGGCGCGTCACCGCCCACGCCTCCCGCAAAATTCAGCGGGAGGTTAGTGGTAGCGCTAACCGGTAGCGCCCTGCGGTGCTGCTCCGCTGGCGATGACGTCATTGGCGTGCGCAGCGCCCCGCTAACGCCCCGGCCACGATCTTCGGGGGTGCCCCCTGACTTACCGCCGGACGCTATGTCCGACGGGGTCAGGGGGGCGTACCTGCAGCCGGGGAGGTGCAATTTAAAGGCGAGGTGCGGGGTGGCCATTTTTGTTGCTGGCCGCCTGCCAACACCTGCCTGCGCTCCCGTCCCAGACCTCCTGAAACGCCCCCCCACGGAGTGCTGGCTGCTCTCCAAGAGCCCGGCACTTCTCTTGAGTGCCGGGCTCTTTTGCCTGCACTCCCGATCCCCGGGAGCCCAGCTGGGCCCCAGGTCGCGCTGCACAAGGCCCCTCCCCTTTAAGAAGGGGAGGAAGGCCTGCAATACCACGGCATGACGTGCCGCAGTGTGTGGCGATGCAGCACATAACGCCGCAATATTGACTCACAGCGCCCCAAGAGGGATGCGGGGCGCTTCCAGTAGTGCCCCGCTTCCCTCTTGGGGCGCAACCACTCAATTTCCGGCGCGGGGACGCTAATTTTTCTGGGGCGCTAAAGCACTTCCATTGGGGTGCTACTCAATTTTTAGCCCTATAACTCAAAGACGTCATATTTCAACTTTGTTGAACCATTTTGACAAAAAAATGAAGCAGCTCAATTGAAGGAAAGGATCAGTTGAGTTTCCTGGACAGTAAGAAGGCCACCAGAGATCAAGACCCCAGCTGCCAACAACACACCCATGCCCAGAAGCACCTCAGAACCCACATCACTTGCAGAGAATGAGAAGCCAATATGGAGTCAGGAGTCACAAGACTGGAATTGGGTTGTCATAGAATTGATGCTCACTGCAAGAAGAACTCTGAACCTCCTCACGAATCGGGACAGCTTCACTTCCCACCAAATGAACCAAATCCTTCAGATCAGCATCCAGAATGATTAGGGGTCAGAAGGAGGACTCACCCTCCCACATAGGTTCTAACTCTGCAACAATTAGTTCCATCCAGTTGCAAACACCCAACTTCACCCAATACCACCGCAACATACCAAGCTCAGATGGGACCTCCCTCCTGCCCCTGGAGTGCAGTCTTCCTCCAGGTTGTAATCTTGGGGCTCTGCAGTTACCCCCATCACAACAGGCATCTCTTCTACTAGGGGCAGGTCCAATTCGTTCACCAGGGAGCTTCTAAACAAGAAAGCAAGCCATCGGTCAGAGTGCATCGATATGCCAAAAAAAAGTCCACCATTCCTGGTTAGATTTCTCTTACCGGTTGGCTGGCGTCTGGAAGGAACAAGCTTTGTTGACCAAACCTGGCCTTTGAACTGCTGCAGCTACTTTCAGGTGGCAACTGATGAAGATCTGCAGGAGACACATCCAAGAGATACTCAGCGTCAATGCTCACCATCTTACCTTCAACATCTCGCCTCCTCTTACCAAGTCACTAGTATCCTCAAAGAAGCAGAATGCATGCAGGTTGAACTGGAGCTTGTCCCGGTGATCACGCGGTGACACGAAAGATGAAAAGGCGTCTTCGCCTCAGCTGTCCAACAGGCAACTGGAAATGGGTTGGAAAGAGCTGCATCATTAAGAACAGATACCATCAGCTAACCAGTTATGGGATTGGCTTGTGGAGCCCAGCTAAAGACCTTACCCGTTGAAGTCAATGATGTGGTATCTGGGGGTGGCGTCCTGCTCAGGGCTCAGTGTAGCTACACAGCGGTCAATGTAGAGCCTCAGTGGCATGTGGTTCACGGTCACAACAGAGGCCTCGATGTGAATGAGGTCACCCAGGTGGTAGATATTGGAGGCACGCTCTGCACTCCAGTCATAGGGAGAGAGAGAGAGGGAGAGAGAAAAAATAGAGATCCTCACTCGATTCCAAGGAATGGGTAAAAACCGGCAAGGTAGACAATTGGCCATGACTCACCAGTCATCAAACGCAGGGAGAATGACAGATGTCTCTCTGCGCCCTTGGTGGGGGAGAATGGGACCCAAGTGGGCTCGATTGCATTACTGTTCACCATCCTCTTCCAGTGGGAAGGAGCAAGGCTAGCTTTACTGCCAATTCACAAACCCCACCCCCCTCATTGGGGGAATGAGAGCCTGTCAATCATCCACCTTACCTGGGATAATGGCACGCAATAGGGACAGCTGCTCCACTGGTTCTCACAATGACTCCAATAGGGCTCGGCCTGTAGTACAGGTGGATGTTGGAAGGTCTACAGTCATCTGGGAGAGAAGACAATCTGGGTCAGGTACAGAGTAGTGGAGTCATTTGCAGCCAAAAGTGCAGTGCAATATTGAGAGAGTAAAGAAACCCACTCAGCCCTTCATACTTGTGTTAACTAGCTAGAGCCGCAGCCTCTTTCTTATATCTTATTCTTCCTTTCCAAACAAAAACTTATCCAATTATATTTGAGTTGTTATAATCTGGAATGCACTGCCTAAAAGAATAGCAGAAGCAAGGATAGCAGAAGCAGATTCAATAGTAACTTTCAAAAGGGAATTGGATATGTAATGATCAGCAACCTGTCATTCTGGAATGGTACACTAGGTGGTGCTGTATGTATATAAGAGTGGGCTACCCATGATGCACTAGGCTACCCACAAGGCAGCAGTCAAGATGGATGCCTCTACAGATACTGTACCTAGTCCACATGTGCTCAATAAAGTGTCAAGCAAAAGCTAGCTGTTCTTAATAAAAACGACTAGATATTAATGAACATAACATGGTACCAGGATTGGTAAGATCTGCTGAATATTGTGCAACGTGACATGGAGAATTTGAAGCCACCAGAGCGTTTGAACCTCACAGGAAATGTCAACTACAATTGGCAGACTTTTAAACAACAATTTGAACTCTACATTGCTGCCATCGGGTACGGTACGAAGCCAGGCGCAAGGAAAATTGCGTTGCTGCTCACGGTTGCAGGCCCACAGGTGATAGAGGTATTTAATACATTTGTATTTAGTCCAGAGGAGAACAGAGAAAAATTAGACGATGTGATAAAGAAGTTTGATACACATTGTTCTCCCAAAAAGAATGAAACCTATGAGAGGTACATCTTCTGTTTTCAGACACAGCAGCAAAATGAGACTTTTGATAGCTTTTTGACTGATCTGAAACTGAAAGCACAGACATGTAATTTCTCTGAGCTGAAAGCATCCATGATTCGTGACCAGATTGTGTTTGGTATTCATGATAAAAAAGTCAGGGAACGTCTGTTGAGAGAAACCGAACTAACATTGGAAATTGCTGTGAAAATATGCCAAGCCAGCGAGCTAGCTCGAAAGCACACGAAGATAATGCTGCTGTCGGTGCTGTGTCCTACAAGGGGAAGAAACGTGGGCAGAACAGAAATGAAAAGCAATTGGAGGATGAAATTTTTAATTGTAAACGCTGTGGTTACAAACACCAGTTAAGACAATGCCCAGCGTTTGGAAAAATGTGCACAAAGTGTAATGGAAAGAATCACTTTGCCAAACAATGCTTTTCAAATGTAAAAACAAAGAAAGGGCAACGAGTTAATGTGATTGAGGACACTGATTTAAGTGAGACATTTTTTGTAGGAATGGTGTCATGTGACAATGTCAAAAATGATACAGAAAATGTGCAGCCCTCAGGAATTAACAATGCTGAACATAAAGTTAATGCAGTAAAAGAGGACAAATGGATGATCCCACTGCAGGTAAATAGAGCATTAGTTACATTGAAACTAGGCACTGGGGCAAAAGCAAACTTAATCAGTATGAGTGACATTAACAATATGAAAGAAAACCCCAAAATACAGAAAAAGTCAGTACTACTGAAGGACTATAGTGAACAGAAAATAGATAGCTTAGGTGTATGCAGACTTAAAGTGACAGTCAAAGACAAAGTGCATCACCTCATGTTTTCTGTTGTGGCTGAAGGACTTGATTCACTACTGGGTGACAAAGCTTGTGAGGACTTAGAACTGGTCAAGAGAGTCTACCGTATAAACTGTGCCATAAGCAGACCAGATGACTCGGTGGATTCTGTAGTGAATAATTTCCAGGATGTGTTCAAAGGATTTGGAGTTCTACCATTCACTTACAAGATCCAGCTAAAGGAGGATGCTCAGCCAGTGGTACATGCTCCACGAAGAGTTCCAGCACCCCTGCGTGACCGGCTCAAGAATGAACTGGACAGAATGACCACACTCGGAGTCATCAGGAAAGTGGAAGAGCCAACTGACTGGGTTAACTCCATGGTATGTGTAAAGAAAAAGAACAATGATCTAAGAATATGCATGGATCCAAAGGACATAAATGCAAACATAAAACGTGAACACTACCAGATTCCCAAGCGAGAAGAAATCACCAGTGAAATGTCAGGTGCCAGATACTGTACAAAGCTCGATGCCTCACAAGGATTTTGGCAACTAAAACTGGATGAAGAGAGCACCAAATACTGTACCTTCAACACACCATTTGGCAGGTATTGTTTCCTCAGAATGCCTTTCGGGATAATATCTGCATCTGAAATCTTTCATAGAGTGATGGACCACGTAATTGAAGGTCTGGAAGGAGTTCGGGTCTATGTTGATGACATCATCATCTGGGGCTCCACACTGAAAGAACACAATGAGAGACTGACTAAAGTGCTACAGAGCATACGCCGGAATGGACTGAAGCTCAACAAAGCCAAGTGTCAGTTTGGCGTCCAGGAAGTCACTTTCCTAGGAGATAATCTATCTGGTAAAGGAATAGAGCCAGATGTGGAAAAAGTGAACGCCATACTCAACATGCCCGACCCACTGACAAAAAAGGAGTTCTACGCATCATGGGGATGATAAACTTCATTGGAAAGTTCATTCCTAACTTGTCAGCCAAGACAGCCTGTCTGCGAGACCTGCTACATAAAACAAATGAGTTTGCATGGACAGAAAGACATGAACAAGAGTGGATAAACCTCAAAACAGTGCTGACAACCATACCTGTACTCACCTTCTTTGACCCAACAAAAAGAATCAAAGTGTCAATGGATGCATCAAAGTTGGCCTAGGTGTGGTCTTGCTACAAGCAGAGGGTGAAGATTGGAAGCCTGTTGCCTATACCTCCAGGTCTATGACTGATACTGAGTGTCGATACGCCCAGATTGAAAAGGAATGTCTAGGCTTGGTAGCTAGACTAGAAAAGTTTCATGGCTACATATATGGACTTCCCACCTTCACAGTTGAGACAGACCACAGCCCACTGGTTGCCGTCATAAAAAAGAACCTGAATGAGATGTCTCCAAGGAATCAATGACTCATGATGAAGCTGCAAAGATATGACTTTCAACTGATCTACACACCAGGCAAATACATAGTGTTAGCAGATGCACTATCCCGAGCACCCACAATGAGTCATGTGAGCTCTACTGAAGAAGACGTGGATGTTCATGTGAGTATGGTCACTGCTGCGCTGCCCGCGTCAGACACAAAATCAAAGCAAATAGCAGAAGAAACAGTAAAAGATACAGTATTACAAACAGTAATAGAGAACATTCATCATGGTTGGCCAAAGGGTTCCTGTCCAAAATATTTTCACATAAGGTCAGAATTGAGTGTCGCAAGTGGACTATTACTAAAACAGAACAGAATAGTCATTCCACAGGCTTTACGTCAAGACATGTTCAAAAGGATTCATGAGAGATACCTCGGAATTGAAAAATGCAAAAGGAGAGCAAGAGACACTGTTTATTGGCCTGGCATAAATAAGGACATTGAGAACATGATAGGCAAATGTGAGACATGTCAGAAACACCAAAACAAACAAGCAAAGGAACCAATGATAGTAGCTGACATACCAACAGCACCATGGCAAAAGGTTGGTATGGACCTTTTTCATTTAAATGGTAAAGACTATCTAATAGTGATTGACTACTATTCTAACTATCCTGAGATGGTGCTGCTCTCAAGCACCACAGCAAGCAGTGTCATAATGCATGTGAAATCCATCTTCGCCAGACATGGAATTCCCAGGATTGCCGCTAGCGACAATGGTCCATGCTTCAACTGTAAGGAGTGGCAACAGTTTGCAGCACATTATGACTTTCAACACATCACATCCAGTTCTTTATATGCTCAGTCGAATGGTAAGGCAGAGAAAGGTGTTCAAGTTCTCAAGCAGCTACTGAAGAAAGCGACAGAAAGCAAGTCTGATCCTAATCTCGCCCTGCTGAGCTACCGAGCCTCACCTTTAGACTATGGTTCTTCACCTGCTGAACTCCTAATGGGTCGCAATTTGCGTACCACGCTACCCTGCTGTGCAAAAGAAAAGCAGAGTAAGGAACTGAGACAGAGACTTCAACTGTTAAAGCTGAAACAGAAATCACACTATGACAAGTCATCCAAAACTCTGAAACCATTGACAAGGGATGATGTTGTCAGGATTGAGGATCCAGATGCATGGAACAGGAAAGCTACAGTTCTTGAGGAAGTAGGACCAAGGTCATACACTGTTAGAACTGAGGAAGGACAGATTCTCAGGAGGAACCGCCGTTCCCTCCTAAAAACACGAGAGACTATCGAAGAGCAAATCGATGACAATGCCGCAACTGAATCTTGTCACTCACCACCAGAACAATCTAACACAAATACACATACAGGCTCTCATGAAAACACATCAGACTCACCTGTGCTGAGAAGATCCACACGTGAAGTAAAAGAGCCTGATAGACTTAATCTTTGAGTACAAAGGAAACTACATTGAAAATGTATTGACTGTTGAAGATGTTTATGTTGTTATTGATTGATATTGATTGATACTGATTTTGTTTAACCTCAAAGAAAGGGGGATGTAATGATCAGTAACCTGTCATTCTGGAATGGTACACTAGGTGGTGCTGTATGTATATAAAAGTGGGCTACCCACGATGCACTAGGCTACCCACAAGGCAGCAGTCAAGATGGATGCCTCTACAGATACTGTACCTAGTCCACATGTGCTCAGTAAAGTGTCTAGCAAAAGCTAGCTGTTCTTAATAAAAACGACTAGTTATTAATGAACATAACAGATATATACTTCATGGGGAGAAAATTGCAGGGCTATGGAGAAAGCAGGGCAGTGGGAATAATTGGATAGCTCTTTCAAAGAACTGGCACAAGCACAAAGGGCCGAATGGACTCCTTCTGTGCTGTATGATTCTAGGTGCCATCTTTTTAAAGGCCACCATATTACTCCAGGTCCAAGTGCCTAGTTTCAACTGCCCCCTCTCAAATAAAAGTAGCATTTGGTGAAAATGTCTCAGTAGTTAGGTGTCGGCCTCCAAAACTGGCCTCATGTCTTTTGACCAGAGGTTCACAACCGGGGTCTGCAGCCCCCTAGCAGTTTGGGAGAAGATTTCAAGCCTGAAGGCTTTGTGTCTTAATGCGAGGAGCATTCGTAATAAGGTGGATGAATCAGCTGCACAAATAGAGGTAAACAAATATGATATGATTGGGATTACGGAAACATGGCTCCACGGTGGCCAAGGCTGGGAACTCAACATCCAGGGGTATTCAATATTCAGGAAAGATAGGCAAAAAGGAAAAGGAGGTGGGGTAGCATTGCTGGTTAAAGAGGGGGTTAACACAATTGAAAGGAAGGATATCAGCTCTGATGATGTGGAATCTGTATGGGTAGAACTGAGAAATACCAAGGGGCAGAAAACGTTAGTGGGAGTGGTATATAGACCTCCAAACAGTAATGCAGAGGTCGGGGATGGCATTAAATGGGAAATTAGAGAAGCGTGCAATAAGGGCACAGAAGTTATCATGGGTGACTTTAATTTCCATATAGATTGGGCTAACCAAATTAGTAACAATACTGTGGAGGAGGAATTCCTGGAGTGTATACAGGATGGTTTCCTGGACCAATATGTCGAGGAACCAACTAGAGATCAGGCCATCTTAGACTGGGTATTATGTAATGAGAAAGGATTAATTAGCAATCTTGTTGTGCGAGGACCCTTGGGTCAGAGCGATCATAACATGATAGAATTCTTCATTAAGATGGAGAGAGAAATAGTTGACTCAGAGACTGGGGTCCTGAATTTAAATAAAGGAAACTACAATGGTCTGAGGCGCGAGTTGGGTAGGATTGATTGGGGAATGTCACTCAAAGGGTTGACGGTGGATGGGCAATGGCAAACATTCAAAGATCGCATGGATGAACTACAGAATTTGTTCATCCCAGTTTGGCATAAAAATAAAACAAAAAAGATGACACAACCGTGGCTAACAAGGGAAATTAGGGATAGCATAAGATCCAAGGAGAGGACATATAAATTGGCCAGAAAAAGCAGTAAACCTGAGGATTGGGAGCATTTTAGGATTCAACAAAGGAGGACAAAGGGATTAATTAAGAGGGGGAAAATAGAGTATGAGAGTAAGTTTTCAGGGAACATAAAAACTGACTGTAAAAGCTTTTATAGCTATGTGAAGAGAAAAAGATTGGTGAAGTCAAGGGTAGGTCCCTTGCAGTCAGAATCAGGGGAATTTATAATGGTGAACAAAGAAATGGCAGACCAATTAAATACATACTTTGGTTCTGTCTTCACAAAGGAGGACACAAATAACCTCCCAAAGATGTCGGGGAACATAGGGCCTAATGAGAGGGAGGAACTGATAGAAATCAGTATTTGTAGGGAAATGGTGTTAGGGAAATTGATGGGATTGAAGGCCGATAAATCTCCAGGGCCTGATAATCTACATCCTAGGGTACTTAAGGAAGTGGCCCTAGAAATAGTAGATGCATTGCTGGTCATCTTCCAAAATTCGATAGACTTTGGAACAGTACCCATAGATTGGCGGGTAGCTAATGTTGCCCCACTGTTCAAAAATGGTGGTAGAGAGAAAACGGGGAATTACAGACCGGTAAGCCTGACATCGGTAGTGGGGAAAATGCTAGAGTCCATTTTAAAGGATGTAATAGCAGAGCACTTGCAAAAAAGTGACCGGATCGGACAAAGTCAACATGGATTTACAAAAGGTAAATCATGCTTGACTAATCTACTGGAATTTTCTGAGGATGTAACTGGTAAAATAGATATGGGAGAACCAGTGGATGTGGTGTATTTGGATTTTCAAAAGGCTTTTGATAAGGTCCCGCATAAGAGATTAAGGCACATGGGATTGGGGGCAAGGCATTAACTTGGATAGAGAACTGGTTGGCAGACAGAAAGCAAAGAGCTGGAATAAACGGCTCTTTTTCCGAGTGGCAGGCAGTGACTAGTGGGGTACCGCAGGGATCGGTCCTTGGACCCCAGCTATTCACAATATATATTAATGATCTAGACGAAGGAACTAGATGTAATATCTCCAAGTTTGCAGACGACACAAAGCTGGGTGGGCGTGTGTGCTGTGAGGAGGATGCCGAGAAACTCCAGTATGATTTGGACAGGTTGGGTGATTGGGCAGAAGCATGGCAGATGCAATATAACATGGATAAATGCGAGGTAATCCACTTTGGTTTCAAAAACAGGAAGGCAGATTATTATCTGAATGGCAATAGATTGGGAGAAGGGGCGTCCTTGTGCACCAGTTGCTGAAAGTAAGCATGCAGGTGCAGGAGGCGGTTAAGAAGGCAAATGGTATGTTGGCCTTCATAGCGAGAGGGATTGAGTACAGGGACAAGGATGTCTTGCTGCGGTTGTACAGGGCCTTGGTGAGACTACATCTTGAGTATTGTGTGCAGTTTTGGTCGCCTTATCTGAGGAAGGATGTACTTGCCATGGAAGGAGTGCAGCAAAGATTCACCAGGCTGATACCTGTGATGGCAGGAATGAAATATGAGGAGAGATTGGGTTGATTGGGCTTGTACTCGCTGGAGTTTAGAAGAATGAGAGGGGTCTCATTGAAACTTATAAAATTCTAACAGGACTAGACAGACTAGATGCTGGTAGGATGTTCCCGATGGTCGGGGAGTCCAGAACCAGGGGTCACAGTCTAAGGATAAGGGGTAAGCCATTTAGGACAGAGATGAGGAGGAATTTCTTCACCCAGAGAGTGGTGAACCTGTGGAATTCTCTACCAAAGAAGGCAGTAGAGGCCAATTCATTAAATATATTCAAGAAGGAGTTGGATGTATTTCTTAAGGCTAAAGGGATCAAGTGATATGGAGAGAAGGCAGGAACAGGGTACTGAATTTGAATGATCAGCCATGATCTCATTGAGTGGCGGAGCAGGCTCGAGGGGCCGAATGGCCTACTCCTGCTCCTATCTTGTATGTTTCTATGTTTAAGGGTTCTGCCAAGGGGTCCAGAATTCAGTTTCAGCGCCCCAAGCGGGGGCAGGCACACCCTGGAACAGCGCCCGGTTCTGACTTGGGGCGCAAAAACTGAATATCTCACGGGCGCAACTGGCTCCGCGCGCAGCGCTAACTTTTGGGCGCAAGCCAGCTGGCAGGCCCAAACTGAATTTCTAGGCCAATGTCTTTTTATCTAAAGTATGTTCAACTCAGTTAACACCATTACAGAAGACACCATCTTAGAGAGCCATCTAAAACGAAACTAAAACTAAACTCTCTCTCTCACATGCCCTCTGCTGGTAAGGCATAAATAATCAAACAGGCAAATATGCTGGTAAGGCATCATAATCAAACAGGCAAATACCATCACTATTTGCTGATAACATTACATCTCCCTTTCTTAAAACAAAAGTATTTTACTTTTATCTACCAACATGTTTTCTTTGTATTACTCTGCATTTTAACTGTAACACTTAATGAACTTACATTATCATTATCATTATCAAGGTTTTTTAACCTTGTTTTGTGTGTTCACATGAAATATGTAAATACACTAGAACTTGAAGAGTGAATAAGATAACATTACTTCCTTCTATAACAAGAGTCCGTAAACTTGCTCAATGAGTCTCTCAGGAGGCTTCACGCGTCTTGAGGATTTTCTGATTGATTGTCCTTGAATCTGAGTTGTTACCTCAGATGATGATTTCTCAGCTGTGTGATCAGGTTGTTCAACCGTATCAGTCTTTTGACCTGCTGTGTGATCAGGTTGTTCAACAGTATCAGTCTTTTGACCTGCTGTGGCTGGTCCCATCAGAAGATCCCGACGATTTCTTCGCAGAACAGCACCCTCATCTGTCTGAATGGTGTATGATCTTGGTTGAACTTCACTCAGGACAGTTCCCTTCTGAGTCCATATGTTTGTTTTGTCTTTGAACCGTACTTGGTCACCAGTGTGGAGTTCAGTTAGGTTTTGTGTTCCTCTGTCATAGTAGTACTTTTGCTTTTCTTTCTGTTGTTCTTTGAACTTCCTCACTTTCTCCCCCTCTTTTGTTTTCAGGAGGTTCTCCGGGATGGGTAGGTTTGACCTTAGCAGACATCCCATAAAGAGTTGGGCTGGTGACATACCACACTCGAGCGGCGTTGTGCGGTATACAAGCATGCTCTGGTAGAAGTCAGTTCCACCGTCTTTTGCCTTGTACATCAGTCTTTTCACTGTCTGGACCGATTTTTCCACTAGTCCATTGGACTGTGGAAAGTGAGGACTTGACGTGTGGACAAAGTCCCACTCTTTGGCAAAGTGTCGGAAACTTGCATTGTAAAACTGGGGTCCGTTGTCTGTGAAGACCTCGCTTGCCACGCCATGTCTGGAGAATATGGCTTTCATACACGTTATCACAGCATCTGCAGTGGTTGTGTACAGTCTACAAACCTCTGGATACAGGGAGTAATAGTCTGTGACTACAAGATAGTCCTTCCCTTGACATACGAATAGGTCAGCGCCTACCTTCTGGTAAGGTCTGTCTGGCGCTGGGTGTGGCTTTAGTGGTTCTACCGGATTGCTTGCTCGATATTTCAGGCATATTGTGCAGTTTGACACCTCATTTGTCACATCTTGGTTGATTCGTGGCCAGTACATCACCTCTCGTGCTCTTTTCTTACACTTTTCGATTCCCAGATGTCCTCCATGGATCCTTTTTAGCATCTCTTTTCTCAGCCTCTTTGGGATAACTATTTTACTTCCTTTGTAGATGATGTCTTCGACCACTGATAGTTCCGCCTGCAGTTCCAGTACTCTGCCATGTCAGGTGAGCAGTCTTGCTTCATGTTGGGCCATCCATCCAAGATGCTTTTCCTCAGTCGTCTCAGTGTTTCATCTTTGTTTGTCTCAGTCTTTATGAGCTCCATTTTTGCATCTGCTATGGGCAGTGCACTTGTGATCATGTCCACGTAGGTGTTCACTTTTTCATCCATTTTGGTGTTTGCGGGCTCACTTGGGTCAACAGCTCTGGACAACGTGTCTGCTGTATACATCAGCTTACCCGGTGTGTATGCAACATTCAGTGTATAGTGTTGCAGCCTGATCATCATTCTTTGTATTCTAAGCGGACAGCTATTTAGTGGCTTTTGGAACAATGCAATCAAGGGCTTATGGTCATTCTCTACACTGATTGCTTGTCCTGACACAAACTGGTGAAATCTTTCACAGGCATAGGTGATGCTGAGCAGCTCCTTTTCTATTTGAGCATATCGCATCTCCACGTCTGTCATTGAGCGCGATGCATATGCAATCGGTTGCCAGTAGTCATATTTTTGCAGAAGAACGGCACCGAGCCCACTCTGTGGTGCATCTGATGATATCTTGATGGGTCTCGCTGGGTCATAAAACCTCAGAACTGGTTCCTCTGTGAACAGTTTCTTTAGATCGCTCCATGACTTCTCATGCTCATGATTCCATTCCCATTCTATGTTCTTTTCAGTTAGTCGTCTCAGTGGCGCCATCTTTTCTGAGAGGTTGGATATGAATTTACCCATGTAGTTGATCATTCCGTTAAACCTCTGCACGTCCTTTTTGCATTGTGGCTTTGGCATATTCTCAATGGCAGACACCTTTCTGGGATCTGGTCTGATGCCCTCACTGCTAAGGATATCTCCCACGAATGTCAGTTCTGTCACCCCGAGCTGGCATTTCTCTCTATTCAGCTTCAGGTTTGTTTTCCTTGTTGCTTCCAGCACTTTTTTCAGTCTCTCGTCATGCTCAGTTCTCGTGGTTCCCCATACTATGATGTCATCCATTGATGTATCAACTCCCTCTAGGTGCTCATAGATCATATGGATAGTTTTGTGATACACTTCAGGAGCTGAGGCAATGCCAATTGGTAACCTTAGGAATCTGTATCTGCCAAATGGACTATTGAACGTGCACAGTCTTGAACTTGCCTCGTCCAGTTTCATCTGCCAAAATCCTGATGATGCATCTAACTTGCTGAAATACTTTGCATTTGCAAACTGTGACATGATTTCCTCACGTGAAGGAAGCTTGAAGTACTCTCTCTTTATTGCTCTGTTTAGATCTCTTGGATCCAGGCAAATTCTGAGCTTTCCATTCTTTTTGTCCACAACGACGAGGGAACTCACCCACTCAGTTGGCTCATCTATCTTCTGAATCACGTTCAGGCTTTCCATCCTGTCCAACTCTGCCTTCAGTTGCTTTTGAAGAGCAAACGGAACTTTTCTGCATGGATGTATGACCGTTGGCATACTTTTATCTACTCTGATCGTGTGTTCTCCTGGAAGGCAGCCTAGACCCTTAAATAGGTCATTGTACTCTTTCATGAGTTCATCATAGACTGTCTCTCCTTCGCTTTCCACAACGAGGACTCTCTTTACCAGGTTCAGTCTCTCACAGGCAATTAAACCTAGTATGGCCTGCACATCCTTTTGCACCACGATTAATGCTAGCATGTGCTCTCTGTGCTTGTGTGTCACTTTGACAATGCATCTTCCTTTCACTGGTATATCAGTACCTGTGTATCCTGTCACTTTCACTTTTATTCCATGTATCTTTGGTCTGGGTCTAATTTTCTTAAAATCAGTCTCTGATATCACATTAACTTGTGCTCCAGTATCCAATTTAAATGGAATGTGTATGTCATTCACTTTTAGTGTTAACATCCAGTCTCTTTTTTCTTTTTTGTTTTCAGACACAACATCCACATAGAACTCCTCTATCTTGCTTTCATCTACTGCATGGACCTTGCTTTGTTGTGCTTGGTTCTTACAGCAACGGGCATAATGGTTGTTTTTGTTGCAACTATTGCATGTTTTACCATATGCTGGACACTTTTTTGGTGTATGCTGTGTACCGCATCGACTACATGACTTTCGATTGCCCCTTTCATTTTTGTTCGCTGGCCACGCCTCTTTTTTCACATTGGCGCTCTTTTTGTTAAACGGTTTGTGTCTGTTCTTACTCACTGCATCCACGTTGCAGCTATTGTCACTGAACAGCTCCTTTGCCTGCCACTTCACAGTCTCTGTGGCCCTACACAGTGCTATGGCTTTTCCCAGGTCTAGATTTTGCTCTCTTAGCAGTCTTTCCCTTAGACCATTATCTGAAATACCACACACCAGTCTGTCTTTTATCAGCGAGTCTGTCAGTCCCCCAAATTCACACGTTTTGCTTCGGCTTCTCAGTTCAGTCACATACTGATCAATGGTCTCTCCCGTTTCCTGTACACATGTGAAAAATCTGTGCCTCTCAAACGTCACGTTATGTTTAGGTATGCAGTAGGCCTCAAACTGTTCCATTATTTTATCCAGCTTCATTTTGTCTCCATCAGCAGCAAATGTGAAGTTATTATACACCTCCAGCGCTTCATCACCCACAACATGTAAGAACACTGACGCTTTCATTTTATCACTTTTCTCGTCAGCTCCGATTGCTGATAAATACAACTCCAAATGTTGTTTGAACCTTCTCCAATTTTCAGCCACACTACCTGTCAACTGAAGCTTCGCCGGTGGGTGTAATCCTTCCATTTTTCACTTCGTTAGCTATTCTCCAATGGTAAGTAAAGATGTTCTCTTTTGGCTTGCTAATATGTGGAGAGCTGATTTAACTTCAGATTTTTCCTCTTCATCTCTTTCAATCACTTCTGACATCATGTATTGCTTTGTATGTGGGTTCAATGACGAGACATTCATGAAAGAGAATGTCTTTTTATCTAAAGTATGTTCAACTCAGTTAACAGCATTACAGGAGACACCATCTTAGAGATCCATCTAAAACGAAACTAAAACTAAACTCTCTCTCTCACATGCCATCTGCTGGTAAGGCATAAATAATCAAACAGGCAAATATGCTGGTAAGGCATCATAATCAAACAGGCAAATACCATCACTATTTGCTGATATCATTACACACACCATCCTGACTTAGAAATATATCACTGTCCCTTCATCATCACTGGGTCAACATCATGGAACTCCCTCCCTAACAGCACTGTGGGAGTACCTTCACCGCAGGGATTGCGGCGGTTCAAGAAGGTAACTCAGCACCACTTTCTCAAGGGCAATTAGGGATGGACAACATCCCAGGAACGAATATAAAAAAAGCTAAGCAAACTGGTGGCTCCGGCCCTGTCTCAGACCTCTATTTCTCCCCCCTCCCGAACATCTGTGTGATGTCAGCAGCAGCTGGCGCTGAGCCCAGGCCCCCGCTCACTGAGAAGGGAGAGAGGCGGCGGTAGCTGAGCGCAGATCCCCTGGCTCGAGCTCTCCATCCTCCGCTCTCTGCTCATCAGGTCCTGCTGTATATTTTGTCCCCCCACCCCCCTGCCACCACACTTGTCTTAACGCCACGCTGTGCGGGTTGTTGTTCCCCCTCCCCCGGGCTAATCAGGGCAGTTGCCCTTCTACTTTCACCCCTTGCTCCCTGAATCCTCTCACTGTCATACCTCACCAGTGGCAACTGTAACCCATTCAGTTCGAGTATTCATGACTTGAAATCAGCCAATGGCGGCTCTGCGTACATCAGTTACATTTCAGATTTGCCAAGGAGGCCATCACAGGCAGACCTGATTGTTCACACCCAATGTTGGCCTCCAGCTTGGATTTCAAACTTCCAGGATTGTCCTGAAGTCAGCAGGAATAAAACTGGACACTGCTGCCAGCAATTTGGGAGAAAAATCATAAGGGCCTTAAAAAAATTGTTTTTTTTTCATTTTCATTGTACACTTTAGTTTATTAGTTATTAAAATATTGGAGATGGAAAACTGCCATTTGACTGACAATCAAACAGAGAACCGGGACCGGCTGATGTACCGGGAACAGTTGGTGAGGGAGCCGGGGGTTGTGGGGGAAAGAGGGAGATTGGGGGTCAGGTGATTGGGGCTCATGTGGAGGGAAAGTGGGGGCGGGATGGGTGTGGGGACCAGTGTGTTCTGCAGTGCTGGAATAGCAGCAGCAGCTGTAACATGGTGAGTGGGAGTGGCGCTGAGGGAATTTTATAAAGAAAAATTATTGTGTTGTGTTACAGGGTGTCCATGGAATTTTTATAACACGGGAGGGGGTCCTCAGTAGCAAAAGGGTTGAGAACCCCGGTTTAGTGGATTGGCTAGAGACGAGGTCTGCGCGTGGTGAATCACTGGGCATGAGTGGGCTGCAGCCAGGGCAGGGGGAAAGGGTAGTGCAGGTGCCAGCTCCCCGGAGGGCGAGGTTGCACACGAGTTCTGCTACAGCGGACTCAGATGAGGACATCGATGGGGTGGCCTACAGAGGAATGTTGATGGGCATGCTCGATGAAATGTTTGGCGCATAGGTAGGACTGACAGAAAGCCTGAGTGCAATTTCAAGGAGCATCGAGGAATCTGGCACCAACCCTGCACAGGGTTTTGCGCAGAGCTTGGAGCTCATGATTTCCAGCATGGAAGTGGCAATAGCTCCAGCGTTGAGGGTGAAAATGTCGGCGCTGATGTCAAATCACACTGATTGACGTCACGATCTGCCCACTCAACATACGTCAAGCGCACGCTTCTAACGCCTGCTCTACCGTCCTCACCAAGATGGCGTCTTGCGCGGCATGCATTAGATGTGTGTGCGGCGCAGACGCCATTTTCGTTTCAAGACGGCACCCGTAGCGCCGGAAAATCAGGCGCCACGGAGCCAACTTTTTAGCCCAATGTCTTTACTTAATGTTTGAAAAGAGCTATTGGGTAAGGTAGTGGAATCAGATGCCAGTGGAGTTCGAGGTGCAGTTGGATGCTTGGCTGAGTGAGTTGAAATACGGAAGAGATGAGCTTTATAGTCTGCAGGGTTTTCTTGGCCTCCTTATTTTCTTATGTTTTAATTGCACACAGCATCCTTCCACCAGGGAGAGGAATGGTAGCCAGTGGTAGGTATGTGTGTGTGGATATTGGTTGAGGACAGGATTGAGCTTATCTGTTATGTTTCCACAGTGGAACGGCCTGCTGACATTGATTGTCTAGGCTCACAGAATACCTGAATTATTGGAGGGCTGCCAGTGCAAGTGCAGCATTACCCCAGTATGACTCACCTCCTTTTGGAGAGGAGAGAAAATTGGGAAAAAGAAAGGAAGACATTACATTTATATAGCGCCTTTCACAACCTCAGGATGACCCAAAGCGCATTATAGCCAATTAAGTACTTTTGAAGTGTAGACACTGTTGTAATGTAGGAAACACAGCAGCCAATCTGCATGCAGCAAGGTCCCACAAACAGCAATGGGAGAAATGACCAGATAAACTGTTTATTGCTGTTGATTGTGGGATAAATATTGGCGGGGAGAACTTACCTGCTCTTTTGCAAAATAGTGCCATGGGATCTTTTACGTCCACCTGAAAAAAAAAGACTATCTACTTTAGATTAGTATTTATTTAAAAGAAATAAATAAATCCTCTTTAAAAAGAAATGGGAAATTCCAATTGTGCATTCACCGACACCATCCTCTGTCATCATTCACTCACAGACCTGATTCATTCTAGACAAAAAACAGCTTGGTGCATTGAAGTGTTTTACCATAAGAATGGCTGGGTTCTATCCACTTCCTGTATTATCCACTGGGAAAGTGTGACTCAGTTGTGGGCTGGTTTCCCAGGCTAAAAAGGTCAGTGTTGCAGACCTTCCAACCTGATTAAAATTTTAAGAGGGTGAAGATTCCGCCAAGTGCTGACGACGCAAGTTGTAACCAAACTTGCTTCCGCTCAGAGGCTGCTTTAGGCCCAGGGAACCTTTAGGCAATCACAACCCCTTTGTTCTGCTTGATACAAATGCACCAGTAAACTAAGCAATGAGATCAGTGTGTGTGAATTGAAAAGGTGGGTGATGGTTCAGAAATGAGAGTGTCGCCCACGAAAATTAACTGAAGTCTGTAGGTTGTGCAGTAAATAACTTTAGAGACTTTAGAAGTACAAACAAAACAGGTCTTTACTATTCAGAGGTCTGGGCGATTTCTGACCTAGTTAACGTATCACAACCCTTATATACTGGTGTGGTCACTATCGGTATTACAGTATACATGAGCCAATAGATAGTGCCACCCTAAAGTAGTGCTCTTAAAGGCGAACGGTTACATTCTATAGTTCCCTTAAAGGTAAACGGTTACATACACAACAAAGTCCTCAGAGAACTTGTGGAACAAAGTTTGCTTGAGTGTTGGTGAAGTCTTGACAAAGTGTCCCAGAAAGTCTCCCGACGTGTTTCAGAGGTCCTCTTCCCAGCTCCAGCAGCAAGTGAACATGAAATGGTGAGTGTTCCTTTAAATAACGCTTGAAATCGACATCAACGCAGTGTTTACTCCCAAACAGCTGGTCGCTGTTAGGAGAGAGTGTTAGGACAAGCGCTAGCCACCAAAATGCCACGCAGCCTTTTTAATGAGCACTAGCAGACGTTTTGAGTGGCAATCAGCTCCTTAACGATCCTCCAGGCAACCGTTCCTACTGCAGGCTTCAACTCCTTTGCCAAAATGGCGTCTTGTGCTAAATGAGGGCCAAACCGGTGTTTCAACTCAAGACCCCATCTTGGCCACCTTGTCAGCACCTGAACGCACTGCCGAAAATCATCCCCATATATTTCTTTTATTTCTCTCATTATGCCTAGTGTCTTATGCTAATACAGTATCACTTCTGCCATTTAACTATTCCCCGTTCTCTACATCAGCACTTTACAGGTCATTCTACGTCTACCTTTATTCCTAATTCTCTTTCCTTTCTCGTGTGTGTGAGTGTGTATGTGTGAGTGTGTGTTTGAGTGAGTGTGTGAGTGTGTTTTTCCTCCCATTTTTTTGTCTTGTTCCTTTTGAAATGCCGTTCATCTGTAAAAATTTACACTTTTGGCAAAGGTTCCACACACAAGACATCAACTCATCTCTTCTCTCCACAGATGCTGCCTGACATACTGAGTGTTTCTAGCATTTTCTTTCACATTATCCAGGGTTCCTGGTTGCAAAACATTGTTCCCAATATTTGAGCGCAAGACACAATTGGGGGAAACTTCGGTATAGCCCCAGTTGGGGCGCTAAAACTTGAAAAGTTGAAAAATTTGCGCCGCGCTGATCATTCTCGCGTCCTGCGAAATTCAGTTTTTGTGCTCCAAGAGAGAAGTGGAGCGTTAAATCAAGTGCTAACCACTTTACTTAGGGCGCTAAAGTCCAAGAGCGGGGTGATAGTGGCAGAGCGCTAAACAATTTCGAATGCATTGGTAACGGCACTCTTTCATCACAAAGGCTGCTTCCCTCGCTTAAAGGGAAGGGCCAATGATGCTGCACAAGCTAGTTGTTGTCAGTTCTGTTTTGCAAGGTGACCTGGGCGACTGCCATTTCAGCCCCAAACATTCTCACAAAGTGAAGGGCTTGGCCATCTTGCACCAATGAAACATTAAAAACTTTGCGCAAGCACCAGACTGGTGCAAAAAATAATGGATGTGCTAGCTGAAAAGCATTCCCTTTAATTACCGCTCCTGAAGCGGCCAGCCGAGTTCACAACGCCTCCTCTAGCTGGCGTTGTCAGCGCGAGGCGATAAAGCAGGGGGCGCGAATGAATTTTCCATCCGGGACGATAACGGGGAGCCACGCACTGAATGAAGTCACGATCGGCGAGGCGCTAGAGGCCCAGGCACGAAGAGATAGAGCCAGCGATAAACCGACACTGAAGTTCGCGGGCGTTGCTGCATTCACCACGTCCGGGTGCTAACAACTTAGCGCCCCGCTAGCGCCCCCGCCAGGCGCTAATGGGAATCGCTAACAAACCGAATTTCTAGAATAACCTAGAGCTTACTTTTGCTGGACAACTGCCTAACAGGTAAGTGTGAAATTTCTCTGTCCGCCATTTTAATGCAGACGTTAATTCATTTATTTTAAATGGACTAGCACTTCCAGTAGACAGAAGGCTGCCATACCAATGTGTTAAATGTTTGCCTGCTAACATCAGCAAAGGTAATTTCTAGGCTTATTTTGCTTGTCTCTAGTAATGAGCACGCGACCAATCAATTATAATACGGGGGTGCAATTAAGTTTTAAAGCATCATAAAATCCTAATATCAATTCAAAAAGGTCATAATCATGCTGGGAAAATATGAACTTGTCTCTGTAAGCAGAACAACTAGGTTGCTCATGTCAGATCACAACTGTGCTACTCTTTACTGTTTTATGATCCTGGAGGTGGGTGATGTTATAATTAGAATTGTTAGTGTATTGTGAAGATATATATTGGGAGTGGGCAGTGCTGGGAGGTTGAATGACTTTGCATATGTAATCTGACCTTGTGGAAGGTGAATGGCTTAGGGTACTTTTATTGCAGCAAAAGACTCTGAATGAAACCCATTCATTTTTCTGACTGCTCACACTAGGTGATTGCAGAGGTGCATTTATATTAAAATTGTTTTTACACCCATCTTAACAGGTTGCCCTGAAGATATTCTCAAAACCAAAAACCTCTGAGACCTCATTTACTACAAGGGCTCCAATGTAGAAAATGTGTCAGATCTTCCCACTGAATATACGTACTATATACAGGTTGAAAGATTAGATATCCACATTGATTAAATTATCAGCACAGCAACAGAAAAAGGAAATATAAAGTGAGAAATGATTGTTGCCGCTACTAGCTGATGAACATTTAATACGTTTGTATGAAAACCCTCCGTCTGCTGTCTTAAGAGGCATTGGCCCGTATTTTCCGATCGCAGGCCTCCTGCGGGCGGAGGACTGCGATCTGGAAAAATCTGTGCCCTTACCTGAGAGCTCCTGGGACGTGCACAGTTCCGATGCTGGACCTCTCCAAACTGCTGGTGTGCAGGGCCCACGTATCCCAGAGGCGCATGTAGTTCGCAGCGTCCCTGGGATCACGTGGGCCATGGGGAGCCAATCATAGAAGGGAATCTCCCTTCATATATTTGACAGGAAGACCTGAAAAAACAGTAAGTAAATTAAAAAAAGCATCACATTTTTAAAATGACTTGA
Source organism: Somniosus microcephalus (assembly GCF_052327205.1). NCBI lineage: Eukaryota > Metazoa > Chordata > Chondrichthyes > Squaliformes > Somniosidae > Somniosus > Somniosus microcephalus. The sequence continues at coordinate 362,039,942 of NC_140987.1, read as the reverse complement.
AATTACAATAAATTAAGTATTTTAAACAAAAATTTAATTTTTTTGAAAAAAATAATTAAAGTATTTTAAGGGGCCAAAAATAAACTTACCTTTTTAAAGTATTTTTAAATGATAAATCAAAGAAAATGTTTTTTTAAACTTTTTTTCTACTCTTATCCTGGTAAAAGCAAGCCTTACGCCTGCTTTTACCAGGCGTAAGAATTGTAAGGGTTTTCCGCGGGCGGTGGGTCTCGCATAAAAGATTAGCATGCAAAGTTAAAGCACATGGGATTGGGGGTAAGGTATTGATTTAGATAGAGAACTGGTTGGCAGACAGAAAGCAAAGAGCTGGAATAAACGGGTCTTTTTCCGAGTGGCAGGCAGTGACTAGTGGGGTACCGCAGGGATCGGTGCTAGGACCCCAGCTATTCACAATATATATTAATGAACTAGACGAGGGAACTAGATGTAATATCTCCAAGTTTGCAGACGACACAAAGCTGGGTGGGCATGTGTGCTGTGAGGAGGATGCAGAGAAACTGTATGATTTGGACAGGTTGGGTGATTGGGCAGATGCATGGCAGATGCAGTATAATGTGGATAAATGCGAGGTTATCCACTTTGGTGGCAAAAACAGGAAGGCAGATTATTATCTGAATCGCAATAGATTGGGAAAAGGGGAAGTGCAACGAGACCTGGGTGCCCTTGTGCACCAGTCGCTGAAGGCAAGCATGCAGGTGCAGCAGGCGGTTAAGAAGGCAAATGATATGTTGGCCTTCATAGCGAGAGGATTTGAGTACAGGAGCAAGGATGGCCTGCTGCAGTTGTACAGGGCCTTGGTGAGACCACAGCTTGAGTATTGTGTGCAGCTTTGGTCGTCTTATCTGAGGAAGGATGTTCTTGCCATGGAGGGAGTACAGCGAAGATTCACCAGACTGATACCTGGGATGGCAGGAATGATGTATGAAGAGAGATTGGGTCGATTAGGCTTATATTCACTAGCGTTTAGAAGAATGAGAGGGGATCTCACTGAAACTTATAAAATTCTAACAGGACTAGACAGACCTGATGCAGGAAGGATATTCCCGATGGCGGGGGAGTTCAGAACCAGGGGTCAGAGTCCAAGGTTAAGGGGTAAGCCATTTAGGACAGAGATGAGGAGGAATTTCTTCACCCAGAGAGTGGTGAACCTGTGGAATTCTCTACCACAGAAGGCAGTTGAGGCCAATTCATTAAATATATTCAGGAAGGAGTTAGATATATTTCTTAAGGCTAAAGGGATCAAAGGATATGGGTAGAAAGCAGGGAAAGGATACTGAATTTGGATGATCAGCCATGATCTCATTAAATGGTGGAGCAGGCTCGAAGGGCTGAATGGCCTACTCCTGCTCCTATCTTCTATGTTTCTATGTCTCCAAAAAGTGGAACCACAGAGGCCCTTCTCCAGGGCAGCCGGAGGATCTGTCAAGAGGATTCTTGACAGATCGGAAATGCCGTTTTTCAGTGCATGCGCTGTGCATGCCTGAAACCAACATTTCCGATGTCCCTACGGAGTGTACACAGCTCGCACCCACCCGTAGGAATCGGAATATCCGGCCCATTATTTAATTTAAATGTGTAAATTACCCCATTAAAATACTGGCTGGAGGAATGTCACACAAACGTATTACAGGATCGTCGGTTAATATTGACAACAGTACTTTGTAGCCTCTATGGGCCGATTCAGCATAAGAACATAAGAAATAGGAGCAGGAGTAAGCCATTTGGCCCTTCGAGCCTCCACAGCCCTCTGGGGTAGAGAATTCCAAAGATTCACCACCCTCTGTGTGAAGAAATTTCTTTTCATCTCAGTCTTGAATGGCCGACCCTTTATCTTGAGGCCTAGGCCCCTGGTTCTAGACTCCCCAGCCAAGGGAAACATTCTCCCAGCATCTATCCTATCAAACCCGGTAATAATTTTGTATGCTTCAATGAGATCCCCTCTCATTCTTCTGAATTCAAGAGAATACAGGCCTAGTTTACTCAATCTCTTCTCATACGACAGTCCTGCCATCTCAGGAATCAATCTCGTCAACCTTCATTGCACTCCCTCTATGGCAAGTATATCCTTCTTTAGGTAAGGAGACCAAAATTGTACACAGTACTCCAGGTGTGGTCTCACCAAGGCCCTATATAATTGGAGTAAGACTTCTTTACTCCTTTACTCAAATCCTCTTGTAATGAAGGCCAGCATACCATTTGCCTTCCTAATAGCTTGCTGCACCTGCACATTCACTTTCAGTGACTCATGTACAAGGACACCCAGGTCCCTTTGAGCATCTGCATTCCCCAATCTTTCACCATTTAGGAAATACTCTGCCTTTCAGTTTTTTCTACCAAAGTGGATAACTTCTCATTTATCCACATTATATTCCATCTGCCATGTTCTCGCCCACTCACTGAGCCTGTCGAGATTTTGCCAACTATTGATGTGAGGCTAACAGGTCTGTAGTTCCCCATTTTCTCCCTCCCTCCTTTCTTAAATAGCAGGGTTACATTTGCTATCCTCCAATCTGCAGGAACCTTTCCAGAATCTATAGAATTTTGGAAGATGACAACCAATCCGTCCACTATTCCAATGGCCACCTCTTTCAAAACCCTAGGATGTAGGTCATCCGGTCCTTGGGATTTATCGACTTTTAGTCTCATTAATTTTGCTAGTACTGGTTTTTTACTAATAATAATTTCTTTAAGTTCCTTATTCTCACCACACCCTTGGTTTTCTCGTATATCTGGGAGGTTTTTTGTGTCTTCCTCCATGAAGACAGAAACAAATTATTTAATTTCTCTGCCATTTCCTCAATCCCCATTATAAATTCTCCCATCTCTGACTATAAAGGACCTACATTTACCTTCGCCAGTCTTTTCCTTTTCCCTCATACACTTGTAGTTTCCTCTGTTTAGATTGAAGACCTTAGTTTCAGATTGGACTACACCACTCTCAAACTTAATGTAAAATTCAATCATATTATGGTCACTTTTCCCTAAAGGCCCCTTTACCACAAGATTATTGATTAGCCCTTTCTCATTACAAAGTACCAGATCCAGAATAGCCTGTTCCCTAGTTGGTTCCTCCACATACTGATCCAGGAAACCATCTCGCATGCATTCCAAGAATTCATCCTCCACACCATTAGTGGTCATTTGATTTGCCCAGTCAATATGTCGACTAAAGTCCCCCATGATTACCATATTGCTCTTGTTACATGCACTTCTAATCTCTTGATTGATACTGTGCCCTACATTACCATTACTGTTTGGTGGCCTATACACAACTCCCACCAATGTTTTCTGCCTTTTGCTGTTTCTTAGCTCCACCCAAACTGATTCCAGTTCTACATCATGATCTGCGAAGCCAAGATCTTTTATATCTACCGTACCGATTTCATCTCTTAGTAACAGCGCTACACCACCTCCTTTTCCTTTTTGTCTGTCCTTCCTAAATGTTGAGTACCCTGGAACATTCAGTTCCCAGTTTTGGTTACTTTGCAACCATGTCTCTGTAATGGCAATTACATCATACCCATTTACTTCTATTTGTGCCATTAATTCATCCACCTTGTTGCGAATGAAACGTGCATTTAGATAAAGTGCCTTCAACTTTGCCTGTTTAATATTTCTCTGCACTTTGTCCCTCTTTACTGTTGGCCTTTGTTTCTGCTCTTGCTGTCTTTTGGGGTGTCCCATTGCCACGTGGTCTCAGGGCGCGGTGCTGAAGATATTGATGCGAAGCGCCCTCCTTTTCCTCAGCTGCCGTCATCGTCGAGTCGCGATGGGTTTTCTTCTTCTTCTCCCTTGGGCGGTCGTCAGCGGTAATGTTACGGTTGGGGGTCGGTTGGCGGTTTTTATCGTCTAAAAGATTTTACTACCCATGCTTCGAATGCCAGTTTATTCGTCACGGGCGCTGCCACCCACTCTTTGAACACCAGCTTATTCGTCACAATGGGGTTTTACTGTCCATGCATGCAACGCCAACTTATTCACCAAACGCCAGCTTATAACTCGGCATTTGGTTTTTCCCCAATGCGTCTTTCGCTGCCCTTCTCTGCTCTTATCGGTTTACCTTCTTCTTCGTCTGGTCTCGTCTCGTCTGCCCGTTTGTGGCCTGTGTGTCCTGTGTGGGTTTGAACTCAGGTCTCGTTCTCCTCCCGCGTTTGGCCCCGGTGTAATGGGCGTCCTTGGTTGTTGAGCAGTGCGGGGAGCGAGAAGAGAGCCCGCCACGAGGCCAGGGCACGAGAATGAGAGGTAGCAGCAAGAGCTAAGTGCAAGGGCCAAGAGAGCTAAGAGAGCGAGAGCCACTGATGGGCCTACAATTATACCCGTTCTTCAACTCCTTATCTGTGTGCCAAATCAGGTCAATCCTTTTGTCTAACTCTTGGTGGGCTCGTTTAAACTGATCACAGCCATTTATTTTAATGACTTATAGAGTGGTTGACTCCGGGTCTAATGGCCCCGATGTCCTGGTTGTTTGTCATGGATGAAACTTAATTGTCCCCATCCTGACTTGATGGCTACTGTGAGCTGTTACCGATTAAATATGCAGAAACCTAATGGCCTCGATTTTAGGCCCATTCTAGCTTGATTTGTTTCAAGGCGAATGAATGCATATTCTGTGTTTACTTTGTCTGTCTGTCTCCACAGAGTCCTTCTCACAGATTCCTGCATTTTAAGTTTCATCTCTGGGCCTGCCTGTCTGCAGAGCCCTGCTTTAAAAATCCTGTTGGTTTTGGTCACGAGGTTACAGAAGCCATTTTGGGTACCCTGTTTTTAATAACTTGTCCAAACAGGGTCCCTTGATCCATAATTTCGGGGAGTGCGGGAATTTTGAGAACCCTAGACTTACACTCCCCCCTGTTGATGCTAAACTTGCTTTAAAATCATCCTGATGAGGTGAGCAAAATTTCCGACCCTCCACAGTCAACCTTCCCCTGTAATTACCTATCTAAGATACCCACGACACATGAATCTTCCATTCTGTAAAAATGTAGTGTACATAAGCATACATAGAATAATTACAGTTGTTTACACACATCCAAGCACGGAGGGGGTCTGGCACCCCTGCACCACTTGGTACACATCATCTTTATTACAAGCAACACGCTGAACATCTTTATTAAAAACAATAAAAGAACATAAAAAAAACAACAATCTTCAATCAATAATACATAAGAATATAAGAACATAAGAAATAGGAGCAGGAGTAGGCCAATCAGCCCCTCGAGCCTGCTCCGCCATTCAATAAGATCATGGCTGATCTGATCCTAACTGCCAATCTACTATCACAGAACCATCTCCTGAATCTAACAGAATTAGACACACAAAATAGGAGCAGGATCAGGCTACACGGCCCCTGGGCCCACTCCGCTACCCACAGGGCCATGTCCGATCCGAACTTAGACTCATGTCCAAATTCCTGCCCTCTCCCCGTAACCCTTAATTCCCTTTACTTCTAGGAAACTGTCTATTTCTGTTTTAAATTTATGTAATGATGTAGCTTCTACAGCTTTTTGTGGCAGCATATTCCATGGACCTACCACCCTCTGAGTGAAAGTAGTTCCTCCTCATCTCAGTTTTGAAAGAGCAGCCCCTTATTCTAAGACTATGCCCCCTAGTTCTAGTTTCACCCATCATCGGGAACATCTTCCCCGCATCCACCCGATCCAACCCCTTCACAATCTTATATGTTTCAATAAGATCGCCTCTCATTCTTCTGAACTCCAATGAGTAGAGTCCCAATCTACTCAACCTCTCCTCATATGTCCATCCCCTCATCCCCGGGATTAACCGAGTGAACCTTCTTTGTACTGACTCAAGAGCAAGTATGTCTTTTCTTAAGTATGGACACCAAAACTGTATGCAGTATTCCAGGTGCGGTCTCACCAATACCTTGTACAACTGAAGCAATACCTCCCTATTTTTATATTCTATCCCCCTAGCAATGAAAGCCAACATTCCATTGGCCTTCTTAATCACTTGCTGCACCTGCATACTAACCTTTTGAGTTTCGTGCACCAGGACCCCCAGATCTCTTTGTACTTCAGTACTTTCCAATTTCTTGCCATTAAGATAATAACTTGCTCTACGATTTTTCCTGCCAAAGTGCATAACCTCACACTTTCCAGTATTGTATTCCATCTGCCAAATCTCTGCCCACCTACTTAGCCTGTCTATGTCCCCTTGCAGGTTTTTTATGTCCTCCTCACTCACTACTTTCCCTCCCATCTTAGTATCATCTGCAAACTTTGATATGTTACACTCGGTCCCCTCCTCCAAATCGTTAATATAGATTGTAAAGAGTTGGGGACCCAGCACTGACCCCTGCGGAACACCACTAGTTACTGATTGCCAGTCTGAGAATGAACCATTTATCCCAACTCTCTGCCTTCTGTTAGATAGCCAATCCTCTATCCATGCCAGAATATTACCCCCAATCCCGTGATTTTTTATCTTAAGCAATAATCTTTTGTGTGGCACCTTGTCAAATGCCTTTTGGAAGTCTATATACACTACGTCCACTGGTTCCCCTTTATCCACCCTATATGTTACTTCCTCAAAGAACTTCAGCAAATTTGTCAAACATGACTTCCCCTTCATAAAACCATGCTGACTTTGTCCTATTAAATTATGATTATCCAAATGTCCTGTTACTGTCTCCTTAATAATGGACTCCAAAATTTTACCTACCACAGATGTTAGGCTAACCGGTCTATAGTTTCCAGCCTTCTGTCTACTGCCCTTTTTAAATAAGGGTGTTACATTAGTAGTTTTCCAGTCTGCCGGGACCTTTGCTGAGTCCAGGGAGTTCTGGAAAATTATTACTAATGCATCCACAATCCCTACCGCCACTTCCCTCAAGACCCTAGGATGTAAGCCATCAGGTCCAGGTGATTTATCCGCCTTGAGTCCCATTATTTTACCGAGTACCACTTCCTTAGTGATTTTGATCGTGTTTAGCTCCTCCCCCCCTATAGCCCCCTGTTTGTCCAGTGTTGGGATATTCTTAGTGTCCTCTACTGTAAAGACTGATACAAAATATTCATTCAGTGTTTTTGCCATCTCCATATTTCCCACCATTAATTTCCCGGTCTCATCCTCTAAGGGACCAACATTTACTTTAGCCACCCTTATTCTTTTTATATAACTATAAAAACTCTTACTATCTGTTTTTATATTTTTTGCTAATTTACTTTCATAATCTATCTTCCCTTTCTTAAGATAGGAACAGCAAATTCAAACAGGTGTATCTCCCTCCACCTTAACATAATGTTCCTTCCAGGTCCTTTGGTTTTGGAATTCTAGTATCTGACCTTTTCCCTTGCACTGAGTGCATACTAGGTACAATACTATCCCCAGCTGGCACACCACGAGGATGTGGGAAGCCAGTCTGATCCACGAAGGGACCTCTATATTATTGAAAATGTCCCACCAGTGTGGGATCACAATGTCCAATATCTTAGCCCCTATCTCTACTGTTTTCTGTTCTAGAGTGTAAAAATGTTTCTGAGAAACTATAACTGCTTTGAGTATTTTGGTAAGGTGTTCTGGGAGAGGGGGAATTTCGTAGCCAAAATGCGCTACATACTTTTGCAGGTTGGTAAAATTAACTTTTACAGTGAGGTGAACAGTGGAGGGTTCAGGAATAGGGACAATTCGTTGCTGGGCCAGTTGAACTTCTGCCTCGGGTTTAAAGCAGAAATTGCTGTCACTTACCGGACACCAGCTATGCTGTCCATGCTGGTAGTGGGGTGCTCCTGTTGTGACACAATATGTCCCACCTCCTATATATGCTACCTGCGGGGAAACATGGCCTTGTGCCATTGCCTCCATGGTACAATTTATAGATTTCGCGCCAACAGCTCTGAACCCACACTTTGGTTTTGAATAGGCATTCAAGTGCTGGAGACACAGGATTATGTGTGCTCCCCGGCTCCGGCACACTGCGAGGTCAGTACCTGTCATAGCGTGCTCCCCCTTTATGATGTAAGGTGGGACCGCTGTGAAACAAATGTGTGCACCCCCTTGAATGACTCCGATGTTCTCAACCCTGTATACCAGCGCGGGTTGGGCTGTCCTACCCATGACTGGCATCCTAATTACTATGCCCATAATCGTGTAGTTAGACCGTCCACAATCCACTGGGACTGGGTAGGCTTCTGAAGCTAGCCGGAGTTGGCACGGGCTTAATGCATTCTCAAATGGGTGGAGGGCTGCGAGGTGCTTGTTGCTGATCCAGGAGGGGACTGAACCCTGTTTTAAATCCTCCAGGTTACTGCGGCACTTGCCCAGCAACTACGCCCCGTACAGCACACACACCTCATTCTGTGCAGCCTGGTCAGAAGCATTTCTGTCCTCCCTTATGAGGGCATTTACAGTCTTTGCGTGCTTCTCGAGCTCCGCTATAATCTCTTTTAAATGGACCGTAATGGCCTGGTCCTCATGTAACTCTGAACCCACTACCTTGTTCTCATCCATTAGGATTTGCTTTAACTGAGTTTTTAAACCGTTTATCTGGGTATGTAATTCTATGTCATCCAAACTGTTGATGACAGAGGACTCAGTGTTAAACGCAGTAAAAACATCATTCCATGCTCCCCTTCTTTGTCTCCCTGCATTACCCAAAAACTCATGGGGTGTGGTATACAGTTCGGTTTTGTCGAAATTGGTGAAATTGAACTCATAAAATTTTCTGAACATCTCCTTTAATAGGGCCTGGTATAGCTGCTCTGTTTCTTTGGGGCACCACTCCGGTAAGTGTACCTCGTGAGATTTAAAATCATGAAGGCTACCGCGTCGTGTACCCCCTGGTACAGCACCTGATCCGTAGGCACTAGTACCAGCCCATTCCCTGGTCCCTTGGTGGTGGTGGGGCACCCTTCCCTGTGTGGCCTTGCTGCCTGGGTCATGGGCAGGGGCTTACGGGGACGGGTTACAAGCTCAGTGGCATTGACTGGGATCGGAGAGTATGGGACCGCGCACGCCTTCAGGCTGGTATCCCACTTCAACCCCTCCCCGGTGTCTTGCCACTGCCGGTGGAAAATGATGGATATGCCTGTGGGGCAGACTTTCTCTGACCCCCACATACAGACATAAATCCCTTGATCCAGTTCCCAACACTTGTCCCAGCACACACTTAATCCCCCGTGAGTTCCTGTAATCGTCCGGTGGGTATTGTTCCCCAACCATTCCCACTCGACTGCGGGGTTTCTCATATCTTTGCTCAGCTTTCTGAGCCACCACCACCTATCCAAAGGAATGTGTCCTTTGCACGTTAAACATACACGTTTCCCTACGGTGTCGCTAACCCTTGTGGTAACAACCTGTACCCTGGGGCACAGGAGGGAGGCCTCCCCGTACATGAACCCAGTCTGGCTGGAGTACTGAGATGAATTGGACCCCAGCCACCCTGGCCACCTTCCCTCGTGGACATAGATGGCGGTCTCCTCCACATCCCGTTCGCCGCTTCCGTCGGCCACTATCGGTGCTCTATCTCCTGAGCACCCACAGATGTGGGACTTCTCCACGTCACCTTGCTTTCCAATGCTCAGTCCTATCAGGGCAAGTAGGATTACGCCCCCCCTTCATCCTGAAAGTCTTTCTGCAACAGATACAAAAACATACAGCCAGATCCCCAAGAGATTCTCTGGCTTGGGTGAAGCATCGTTGGGTCTTGCGACCTCGACTCAAATACACACACGCTTAGCAGATTATTACTTATTTAAAACTACCCATCACCTTGTTTAATGCTTAAGCTAAACACCCAAACTTAAGCTAAATACCTAAACTTAAATTACCTAAACTATATACATCCGCCGCCCATCTCCGGGCGGCCAGGCTAATCTCTGTTCGGACTGCGGCACACCGCTCCCTTCGGCGTGGCGCACTGTCTTGCACTGTCAGTCCCTCGCAGCCTGTGGCTGCCGGCTGAGGACCTCTGTCTTTGGACTTACCCCTGACTTGGGAGACTGTCCCTTTAAAATGGGGAGCCGGTGACCAGGGTTTCCTTGGCTGGGGCGTCCGTGGGGACCTTCTAGTGACTTTGGTGGGTGGGGTTTTCTTGGCTGGTGGGCCTTTAACCTGAACCGCTGTCCCCTCCGGTGCGGTCTGTGGGCTTACCACTGCCGCTGGCCGGGGATCTTCTTCCTCAGGCTTTATCTCTCCCGAACCTGGGCTAGGGGCAGGTAACTTTTTGCAGCCTGTTGCTGCAGGCTGAGAGTCTCTGCCCCCAGGTCCCAAACCTGGGTCCGGGGTGGGGTCTTCGCCCTCGGGTCCCTCCTCCTCTAAACCTGGGTCAGGGGCGGGGTCTTCGCCCTCGGGTCCCTCCTCATCTGGAGCCCAGAAGAGTGGGGGAGTGTCCCAATCAGTGGGCAGGATGGCCCCTCCCCTTAAGCAAGCCACAGCGCCTGCCTGTGCAGATTGTGAGCTCGCTCCCGCTGCAGGCTGAGGATTTCTATCCTCAGACCCTACCCCAACTGGCTGTTTTCTCTTTTCGGGTTTAAACAGTTTACACTGATTAATGTGAAACCATTTGGTACGCCGAGGCACCTTAACAGCGTATACTGTGGGGATGGCTTTGCCTACAATGCTGTAGGGCTCCATGCATAATGGTTCCAGACTCCCTACTCGGACATAGTTCCTCACCATGACCTGATCTCCTACCTCCCATTCGTGGTGCTTTCGGGGTTCTAACAGCAATCGGTTACTCCGATGCTGCTTTCCCCTGTTCCCAGCCGCCTGCTCGTGGAACTGTTTAAGATGCTTGAAGAGGTTTCGGGCGAACCTGTCCCGGTTTACCTCTCTGAGCTGACCTTCTGTGAGCACCGGGGCTAGTACATGGGTGGGGATCCGCATAACCCTGCCAGTCATCAGCTCATATGGGGAGTACCCCGTGCTTTTTGATTGGCTGGCCCGGATCCCCATCAGAACCAATGGTAGGACCTCGGCCCATTTACGGGGCGAGTCCACCGTCTCCTTCCTCAACCTTTCTTTTAGGGTCCTATTCGTCCTCTCCACAATCCCTGATGACTGTGGGTTGTGGGTCACGTGCCATTTCTCCTCGATGCCTAGTAGCATAATGGTATTCTGCATCACCTGTCCGGTGAAGTGACTCCCTTGGTCGGACTCCACATACTGTGGTAGCCCCCACCACGAGAACACTTCCCGGACCAGGATCCTGGCAGTACCCAGAGCTGTGGCTGTTCTGCAGGAGAAGGCCTCTACCCATTTGGTGAACGCATCCACCAGGACTAGGCAGTACTTATAGCCTCTCTGGGCGGTGGGTAGAGGCCCGATGTAGTCGACCTGTATCGACTGCCATGGTCCCTCTACCCTCCTGATGTGTCCCATAGGTACCTTCCTTTTGTGGGGGTCAGGGCTATTAGCAGCGCACACCAGACAGCCGGTGCAGAACTCATGGACATCTTCTCTGAGTCCTGGCCACCATCCCGCCTGTTCCACCCACTGCCAGGTGGTCTCAGGCCCGGGATGCCGCGCTCCTGGACCCTCATGGGCCAGTTGAAGGAATTCCCTCCGGTGTTGCTGCGGCACAAACCACTGCTCCCCCCGGAACAGCATGCCCTCTTTGACGGAGAGGGTTGCTGTGCCGTAAGGACCCACTGCCCTTTTTCCCTCAGTCACTGCACTGAGGACTGCTTTGAGGATGGGGTCTTGGGCTTGGACCGTCTTAAGGTCCGGGGCTAAAGCTACCCCTGCACTCCCTTGGGTCCCATCCCTACCTCTGACTGCTGCCATGGGTCTGGACCCAAATGGGTCCCAGAAAGTGCCTGCGCGGGCACCCTCCTTGGTGAGCATGTCAGCCTGCTGGTTGCCTTGGCCACGGGGTTCTGTGGAGGAATGGGCCTTCACCTTGTGAATGAAGACCTCCCCTTCCTCCCCCACTGCTGCCAGGATTTTCTCCAGCAGGTGTTTTACTGTGAGGGGTCTCCCGTCGGCGGAGGTGTCTCCGTGGCAGAACCAGATGGCCAGGTACTCCGTACACGAATTGCACGTAAACATGCTGTCCGAGCAAATCGTGCATGGGGTAGGGAAGATTTCGGGATGTGTAATGACATACACTACCATGGACAGTTCAGCCTGCTGGGCACTCATGGTGCTAGGGTGCTTAATTGCCAGGGCAATGTTTGCCGCTGGGTCATAAACTCCACACCCAGTGAGACACTCGCCAGCAGATACCGTGCTGGAACCGTCTACATAGATCTCGCGGCCCGTGTGATGTATCCCGGCCCGTAAACCTATGTTCACTTCCCAAACCCTTTCTATGGAACACTGGTGGGCTGTTCCAGGATATACCAGGTTGGCTGCGAGCTTTGGCTCGCAGAGACCCTTCACCTTAAGATCCATCTGTGAGAGGAGCAGGGTCTAGCGGGCAATGCGGGCACTACTCACTGTTCCATCCTTGATCCTCCCATCCAGAAGCATCTGGGTGGGTGTGTGATGAGTGAGGAGGGTGATGGGAGAGGTGCCTGTGAAGATCAACGATCTCTTCACAGCCCAATGTGTGGCCAAGAGGTGCCACTCACAGTTGGAGTAGCTCCTCTCCACATCCGTGAGTATCCTGGAGGAGTAGACCACCGGCCTCAGCCTGCCGTGCCACTCTTGGAGCAGCACAGCACTCAGGCTATCCCCGCTGGCTACTACCTCCAGGAAAAACTCTTTCCCCCCATCTATGGCCCCTAGAGCTGGTGCGGTCTGCAAGTCCTTCTTGAGCCTGACAAATGCTGCTTGGCAACCCTCATTCGAAACCCACTCCACTCCCTTGTGTAGGAGTCGGAGCAGAGGGGCTGCTGTGGGGCTGCTTAGTCTTAAATAAAGTCCCTGCAGTACCCGGTTAGCCCGAGAAATGACCTCACACCCATGACTGTGTTGGGGACTGGTAACTCTTGTACTGCTTCTCTCCTAGCCTTATCGATGGCCCTTTCTCCAGCGCATACGGTCAGGCGTAGGAATTTCACCTCCTGCTGGCCGATCTGCGCTTTCTTGGGGTTTACTTTAAAACCCTTTTGCCCGAGCAGCTCCAGCAGTTCGGCCAGTAGTGGGCCATGCTCCTCTCTAGAATCGGTGAAGAGAAGCAGGTCATCCACATATTGTACCAACTGTCTGGGCTGACTGAAATCCTTTAAACTGTTTGCCATGCACTGATGGAAAATGCTGGAGCTGTTATGAAAGCCCTGAGGCAAGCAGTTCCACGTGTACTGTTGTCCTTTAAACGTAAAGACAAACTTGTACTGGTCCTCCCTCCTTAAAGGGATGGACCAAAACCCATTGGAAATATCCAGCACCGTGAAAGTAGTCGCAGATGCTTGGATACTTCCAGTCAGGTCGGCAACTGCTGCTACCATGGGTGCACAGGCTGGGATGTTGCTGTTCAGCACTCGATAGTCCACCGTGGCCCTCCAGGAATTGTCTGGCTTTCTAACCGGCCACAGTGGAGAGTTTACATGGGTGGCTATCTCAGTCTCAGAACCCCCTGCTGTACCAAGGAGGACATGGCTGCTTCCATGTCTGGCTCCGCCTCCCTGGGGAAGTTATACTGTTTCTGTGGTCGGGCCATGGAGTCCCCATCTACGCTGACCTCAAACCCGTTGACCCTCCCACAGTCGTGTTTATGTGTGGCAAATGTGGCTAGGTGGGCGCGCACAAATGCCTGGAACTCCTTTGGGGTATTGCTGACCAATAGCTCGAGGTTATAACCCTCTTTGGGCTTCATGGTGCATAGGGTCCTCTTCCCTTCTTTCCCTGGGATTACTACTACCTCGCTGTCCTTTCCTGTACTTGCCCCCCCATAGGCAATGATTTCTTAAATCGACCAGGATCCCATGGCCTACAATAAAGTCGGCTCCCAGGACCCCTCTTCCACCCTCCACTTCCCATTTCATCAGGACACAGGTTCACTTAGAGCGGCGCGGTCCTAAACGAATGGCGAGCGGGATGGAAAACGAGCCGGCCTGTTCTTTGCCTGTGAACCCCAACAGACTGTATGGGACCCTGTTAGATAGAGGTGAGGTGGTGGGGTTAGCTGAATGGACCACGGTGCATGATGCCCCCGTGTCGAACAGATAGGTCCCCTTCAGCTTTTCCACCTCCATCTCCATGAGGGGTCTTTCCCATTCATTGTATCGAAGGGGACACAGGTAAACAGGCTGCGCTGGCTGTAGTCATGGCTGTGGGTTGGATGGGGCTGATGGGGTCAGAGCACCGGTAGCGGCTGCTACTCTCCCATGGCCAGTCAATAGGGACCTCATGGTGTCCAAGAATAACTCGACCGCTGTGGGAGGGATTCCCGCCTCCGCCTTTTGGGCTGGGGCTGTGGAATTCTTTCCCTTGTTGTCTTTCCAAGGGTTTTTGCACTCCTTCCGCCAATGACCATCCTTCCCACACCCGTAACAATTCGTCGTTGGGTTGGGGGGGTTATTCCCCTCCTGATGCCACTCTTTCCTACCCGGTCCGGGTTTTACCTCATGCACCTTCCCCTTGGGTGGGTGTGCATTGGTTCCCCTACCGTTCCCATAGGCTAGGGTCAACTGTCTGATCACCGTAAGTTCGGTGGTCTGGGAATTCTTGGGGTCGAACCAGACTTCCGCCTTGGCCCAGACCTGTGGCAAACTGTTTTTCACCAGGCAATGGAGCCAGTGGGCCAGTGGATCCCCGTTCAGGAATGCCTGGTTAGGTGCCCCCGGGCAAGCACTCCGGTACACCGGCCATAACCTGTCCGCGAAGGCTTGCGGGGTTTCCCCTGCAAGCTGCACCGTCTTCTCCACACGGGAGAAAGGACTTCCCTCATTCATCCCCATGGCCTCCAGAACTTCATCCCTGAGCTCCTCATACCTGCACTGCCCCTTCTTACACTCGTCAGAGAGGGATTGGAGGAGCCTACTGTCCAGGGAGAAAGCAGCATTTTGAGCCTGCTCAGCGCCATCGCAGTCATTGACGCTGGCTGCCTGCTCTACTTCCCTGAAGTGGATCGAGGGGTCCCCTTTTTCGGACAGCTTTGGGATATGGCTCACCATAGCCCTAAGCTGTTGGGTACTATAGTGTTGTGTATGTACCTTTAAGAGAATAACTGGTCTCAGACTGCAGTACCGGCAGTCACCACTCCTGTATAAAAGGCGCTAGTAAGCCTCTGTAGTTTCAGTTTCCCGATTGACTCCTTTCAGTAAAGACTTGTTTTGTTCAACTCCTGCTGTCCGTGTCTCAATCATACACGGACATAATACTGGCGATGAGCAGATACGAACTTACCTACAGTCTGCACCACCTCCTGGGATCCATTCCTGCAGCGAAGTGAGCAGAGGTCGAGGCCAGAAGGAAGAAAGAAGCAGTAGAAACGGGCATCGACCATGGGCATCCGCCCCTGTGTTAGTGGAGTTGAAGATTGCTGGAGAAGCTGTCGAAAGCGGGGCCTGGTTCCTGTTGACGGTGCTTCAGCTAATCGGGCTGGTGGCAGGTAGTACACTGATCCTTCCTGGGCTGCGGCGGTCGTGAACTCGAGCGGGTGGCTTGCAACGGGGCAGAGCAGCGTTGTCGGGAAGAGGAGAGAGAGAGGGTGGAGCACACAGGGCGCGGCCGGTGCTACGAAGCCAGGCTGCGTATAGACCCGAGAAGAGGGAGGCAAGAGTCCCACAGGGTTGTTCCACGATGGGAAATTAATTTAAAAAAAGAAATATTAAACGCGCAGGAAACCGCGAGGAGCTGCAGGTTGCAACGGAAACCGCGGACAGCAGCGCTAGCAACAGCGGGGAAGAAGGCAAAAATTCCGGGAGGCACCATCTTAATCAGCGGGGAAGAAGGCAAAGTGCGGGAGGCACCATTTTATTAAATCGGGGAAGAAGGCAAAGCGCGGGAGGCGCCATTTTAGATTTTCAAGATGCCGAAGACTGGCTGTATCACTGCCTTTGATAATACAATAGAGGACTGGACCACGTATGTGGAAAGAGTCGAGGTATATTGCGAGGCAAATGAAATAGCCGATGAGAAAAAGGCATCGGTATTACTAAAGTTAATGGGCGCTAGAACGCACGGCCTATTTCGGGACCTGATTACTCCAGCCAAACCGAAGGCGAAGAGTTTTAACGAAATTGTTGCTGTCCTACAGGAACACCTAAACCCTGCACCGCTGTTGATAGCCGAAAGATTTAAATTCCACAGGAGAACTCAGCACAAAGATGAGAGCAATGCTGAGTACCTTACGGAGCTACGCAAGCTATCAAAGCAATGCCAGTTTGGAGCAGGACTGGCAGATACACTACGGGACAAATTTGTCTGTGGACTCCTGAGTGAAGGAACACAGAAGAAGTTACTCTCAGAGAAAGAGCTGATGCTAGATAAGGCTTTCAGCGTGGCAGTATTGTACGAAGCAGCAGCCAGGGGAGCTGCGGAAATTCAACAAAAGCCACAGGAATACGGCACCCACGAAATGACACGGGGATTTGCAAAATGTTATCGCTGCGGCAGAACTAACCATGACCAGACGGACTGCTGGTCCAAGGACAAAATATGCAGGCAATGCGGAAAGATGGGACACATTGCACGAGTTTGCAGGTCTGGGAAGAAGACCAGCAACAACAAAAAGGCTACGAAGGAACCGTACAAGAAAGTACAATAGATGACGGACAGTAGTTCCGAAGACCAGATGAGCGATAGTGAATCCGGGAACAGGAGACTAAGCTGTCTCAAACTTCACAATGTAATCGCAAAAGAGGATCACCGAACCATTTGGGTCACCCTCACGATAGCAGGGTCCCAGGTTAAAATGGAATTGGATACAGGATCAGCGCTAACCGTCATGAATCGACGAGACTACGAGCGGCTATTCTCACACATACCCTTGAGAGAGACATCCATCGTCTTGACAATGTATACGGGGCAAAAAGTATACCCCAGAGGAAAAATAAGGGTGCCTGTCGAATACAACGGCAAGAAAATACGGAAATTGTATCTCTACATACTGCAAAATGGTGGACCACCGTTATTGGGACGTGAATGGATCAGGAAGATAAGCTTAGATTGGCACTCCATTCATGCAATGACGGTGGACGGTAAAAAAGATGAAGACGTCACTCCTGGACGATTGTCAACAATCTTAGCTAACGCCAAAGAGGTATTTCAACAAGAACTGGGCACTCTTAAAGGCGTAACCGCCTCGATAAAAATAGAAGAGAATGCAATTCCCAAGTTTTTCAAAGCAAGACCGGTACCATATTCAATTCACCCAGTCGTCGAGGCAGAGCTGGAGAATCTGGAGAAGGCAGGCGTGTTGTCTAAGGTCGACTGGAGCGAGTGGGCGACACCCATCGTTCCTGTCATGAAGAAAACGTTAAGCAATAAGTCTGAGGAGCCAAGGAAGGTTCGCATCTGTGGGGATTTCAAGGTGACGGTGAACCCAGTCCTTCACACAGTACAATATCCTCTTCCAAGGATAGAAGACATCTTCGCCTCACTGTCTGGAGGGAAGCGTTTTACAAAAATTGACCTAGCACAAGCATATTTGCAGATGGAGGTTGAAGAATCCTCTAGGAAGTATCTCACGATAAACACTCACAAAGGTCTTTACCAGTATCATCGATTGGTATTCGGAGTAGCATCGGCTCCGGCGATATGGCAAAGAGCGATGGAACAAGTCCTGCAAGGGATTCCGGGGACTCAGTGTTACTTGGACGACATCCTTGTGACAGGTGAAGATGACAGTGAACACCTTAACAACCTAGAACAGGTGCTCACTAGACTACGGGAACATGGGCTATGAGCCAACCACCCCAAGTGCGAGTTTTTTAAGAAACAGATATCGTATTGTGGCCACGTGATTGATGAAGAAGGGTTACATAAGTCCCCTGGCAAAATTGAAGCGGTTGTTAAGGCCCCAGCGCCTGAAAATGTGTCGCAACTGAGGTCATTCCTCGGATTGGTGAATTACTACCATAAGTTTTTGTCGAATTTGTCGACAATCCTGCACCCACTGAATGCCCTGCTACGAACGGGAGTAGCATGGAAATGGAGCAATGACTGTAAGCGGGCCTTTCAGAAGAGTAAGGACTTAATCACCTCAAGAGAAGTATTGGCTCACTACAACCCAGCACTGCCGATCAGACTGGCGTGTGATGCGTCTCCCTACGGCATTGGGGCGGTACTGTCACATAAATTCCTTGATGGTTTAGAGAGGCCGATAGCTTTTGCGTCACGCTCGTTAACTTCTGCCGAGCGTAACTACGCCCAGATTGACAGAGAGGCCCTCAGCCTAGTGTGGGGGGTGAAGAAGTTCAATCACTACCTGCACGGTCAAAAATTTACTCTACTAACCGATCCTCAACCTCTTGTCTCCATTTTCAACCCTCAGAAGGGCGTACCGATAATGACAGCGCAACGGCTGCAGAGGTGGTCCCTTTTCCTAGGGGCACACCAATATGACATCGAGTACAAAGGAACTAAACAGCATGGGAATTCTGATGGATTGTCACGCCTACCGTTGCCGACGGTGGAAGAAGAAGACCTTGCAGTGGATCCAATGGAGTTATTCCACTCGACCATAGTCGAATGTCTCCCCGTGACGAATGCAAACATAGAAAAGGAAACACGGAATGATCCAACACTATCACGGGTCTATGGTTTAATGGTGAAGGGATGGCCAGCACATGGCGAACCACTGCTGCCAGCATTCTCGCCGAGAAGAGAACAGCTGTCAGTGTGCAGAGGAACCTTGATGTGTGGATCCAGAGTAGTAATTCCAGCTAAGTTGACGGATAGAGTGCTCAATGAGCTTCATGAGGGTCATCTGGGTGGGGTAAAAATGAAGAACTTAGCCAGAGCGTTTGTGTGGTGGCCGGGAATCGATAGAGAAATCGAAGAGATGACCAAGAGCTGTGCAGGATGCCAGAAGGTCCAAAACGCCCCACCACAAGCTCCTCTACATCCATGGGAGTGGCACTCATCTCCATGGCAAAGGGTGCACATTGATTTTGCTGGTCCCTTCATGGACTCGATGTTTTTAATTGCGGTGGATGCACATTCAAAGTGGCCAGAGGTAATAAAAATGTCCTCAACCACCACGGAAAAAACTATCACAGTTTTACGAACCATATTCGCCAGGAATGGGCTGCCTGAACAGATTTGCTCTGACAATGGACCACAGTTTGTGTCTGAAGAGTTCCAGAGGTTCTTAAAGAACAGTGGTGTTAAGCATTACACATCTGCCCCATATCATCCAGCCACCAATGGATTGGCCGAGAGGTTTGTTCAAACATTCAAGAAGGCTATCAAGGCAATGTGTAATGAAGATATACCCCTACAACACAAGGTGGACAACTTCTTGTTTGCCTACCGGAATGCGACACATGCGGTTACCAACCAAACTCCAGCCATGATGTTCTTCAATCGAAGACTACGATGCCGCTTGGATTTGGTTAAGCCAAATGTCCGAAGAGATGTGGAGAACAGGCAGTTTCAGAATATGAATGAAAGGCCGACCAGGAGTTTTAAGATAGGTCAACCAGTTTTGGCCCGGGACTACCGCACTGAGAAATGGCAGCCAGGAACGATTTGTACACGGCAAGGACCTCTCATGTATACCGTGGATGTTGGAGAGAGCATTGTAAGACGCCATGCTGACCAGATTCTAGAGTCACTGGGAAACGTCAACTCCACACCACGATCTGATACACCTGGTAATGAAATCGACGTAACAATTGCAGCTACCGCAGAATCAGTGATATTGGAAGCAGATGAACCAAACAATGACATTGATCCCGACTCAACCTTGCCAGAGGAACCTGATACCCCAAAGAGGCGTTATCCAGACAGAATCAGGAAGCCCCCTCAAAGACTGAACTTATAATTGCTTAAACTTAACCAATGTATCTAGCAACCATAATTGTGATTGTAATTAGTTATCATTTAGTTGTTAAATGAATGTTATTTACTGTTTATCTAAAAGGGGAGGAATTGTTGTGTATGTACCTTTAAGAGAATAACTGGTCTCAGACTGCAGTACCGGCAGTCACCACCCCTGTATAAAAGGCGCTAGTAAGCCTCTGTCGTTTCAGTTTCCCGATTGACTCCTTTCAGTAAAGACTTGTTTTGTTCAACTCCTGCTGTCCGTGTCTCAATCATACACGGACATAATATATAGGGGAATACGAACTGGTTTTGGAGGGGTCCCTCATCGTTGCCATTGACGGTTGTGCCGAACCTCCGATGCCGGGCTGGGCACATCGGTCCCGGCTCTGGCCTCTCTGGCGGGGGTTGCTCCACCTCCGCTCCCACCTCTGACTCCACCCCCCTTGCTGCCAGACCTCGCTGAAACCTGGCGCTACGGGTGGTGCTCGTGAGACCTCCTGTTCCTCAACTGGGTCGTCCCTGGGCACTACCAGTGAGGTCTGAACTGTCTGCCCCTCGTTTCCCATAAAATCCGCCTGGCCTGCCTTCGGGCTTATGAGGCACACCATGCCTTTTGCCTTCCTCAAGGCCAGGCTCAGACTTTCTATCTGTTCCTTGCAGGGGCCATGATCTGCACCTTCAAACCCCTGTTCTCTCACTAGCTTGTAAGCTGCCTTTACCTCTTTTACTTTCTCCTCCTGTTCTCTCAATTGCCTTGCTAGACGGGCGTTCTTTTCCTGCAACCTTAACTCATTACCCTTGGCTTCGGTGACTTGGCACTGTAGGTATTCCAACTTGGCCTTATGTTCTCCCATTAAATGCAACCTCTTCTGATTCAGGGCCTGCAATGCTACCAGTAGCTTTTCCCCTGCTAGAGCCATGTCCTGGATCTCCAGGGCTGACTCCTTTAACTCGGCTGCCTGTGCTGCAACGAGCCTGTCCAAAAGCTGGACCTGCCTTTTGAAACACATCAGCCAGACTGCCTTCTCTAAGGACTTCTTGTGTTCCCTCCCCTCTGTCCACTTAGCTGCTGCATCTACCGGGCGCCCAGCACTTAACAGAGTGGTGATCCACTTAGAGTCATAGAGTCATAGAGTTTTACAGCACAGAAAGAGGCCCTTCGGCCCATCGTGTCTGCGCCGCCCATCCCTCCCTGTCCAGTCTAATCCCATTTTCCAGCATTTGGTCCATAGCCTTGTATGCATTGGCATTCCAAGTGCTCATCCAAATGCTTCTTGAATGTTGTGAGGGTTCCTGCCTCTACCACCCTTTTGGGCATTGAGTTCCACATTCCAACCACCCTCTGGGTGAAAAAGTTCCTCCTCAAATCCCCTCTAAATCTCCTGCCCCTTACCCTGAATCTATGCCCCCTTGTTATTGACCCCCCTACTAAGGGGAAAAGTTCCTCTTTGTCTACCCTATCTATGCCCCTCATCATTTTGTATACCTCAATCAGGCCCCCCCTCAGCCTTCTTTGCTCCAAGGAAAACAACCCCAGCCTGTTTAGTCTTTCTTCATAGCTGAGGCGCTCCATCCCAGGTAACATCCTGGTGAATCTTCTCTGCACCCTCTCCAAAGCAATCACATCCTTCCTATAGTGAGGCGACCAGAACTGCACACAGTACTCCAGCTGTGGCCTCACCAGCAATTTGTACAGCTCCATCATAACCTCCCTGCTCTTATATTCTATGCCTCGGCTAATGAAGGCAAGTATCCCATATGCCTTTTTAACCACCTTATCTACCTGTTCCGCTGCCTTCAGGGATCTATGTACATGTACACCAAGGTCCCTCTGACCCTCTGTACTTCCTAGGGTCCTACCACTCATTGTGTATTCCCTTGCCTTATTTGTCCGTCCAAAATGCATCACCTCGCACTTTTCAGGGTTAAATTCCATTTGCCACTTTTCCGCCCATCTGACCAACCCGTTTATATCGTCCTGTAGCCTGAGGCTTTCCTCCTCGCAATTGACCACCCCACCAATTTTCGTGTCATCTGCGAACTTGCTGATCATACCTTTTACATTCTCATCCAAATCATTTATGTAGATCACAAACAACAAGGGACCCAGCACCGATCCCTGAGGTACCCCACTGGACACAGGCTTCCAGTCACAAAAGCAACCTTCGAGCATCACCCTCTGCCTCCTGCCACTCAGCCAGTTTAGGATCCAACGCGCCAAGGCACCCTGGATCCCATGGGCTCTTACCTTCTTGACCAGTCTCCTATGCGGGACTTTGTCAAAGGCTTTACTGAAGTCCATGTAAACCACATCCACAGCATTTCCCTCATCCACCCCCCTAGTCACCCCCTCGAAAAATTCAATCAGATTTGTCAGACATGATTTACCCTTGACAAAGCCATGCTGACTATCCCCGATTAATCCTTGCCTCTCCAAGTGGAGACTAATTTTGTCCCTCAGAATTTTTTCCAATAATTTCCCTACCACAGATGCTAGGCTCACTGGCCTGTAATTCCCTGGTTTATCCCTGCTACCCTTCTTGAATAATGGTACTACATTAGCTGTTCTCCAGTCCTCTGGTACATCCCCTGTGGCCAGAGAGGTTCTGAAAATTTGTGTCAGAGCCCCTGCAATCTCCTCCTTTGCCTCCCACAGCAGCCTGGGATACATCTCGTCTGGGCCTGGGGATTTATCCACTTTTTGGCCTGCTAAAACCGCTAGCACCTCCTCCCTCTCAATGCTAATATGTTCAAGTATGTCACAGTCCCCTTGCCCGATTTCTATGTCTGCATCGTCTTTCTCCATAGTGAACACAGATGCAAAAAATTCATTTAAAACCCCGCCTACATCATCTGGCTCTACACACAGATTGCCACTTTGGTCCCTAATGGGCCCTACCCTTTCCCTGGTTATCCTCTTGCCCTTAATATACTTATAAAACATCTTAGGATTTTCCTTTATTTTGCTCGCCAGTGTTATTTCATGGCCCCTCCTCGCCCTCCTAATTTCTTTTTTAAGTATGCCCCTGCACTTTTTATACTCCTCTAGGGCTTCTTCCGTCTTTAGTCTTTTGTAACTGCCAAAAGCCCCCCTTTTATTTCTAATGCATTTTTGTATATCACTTGTCATCCAAGGTTCCCTTTGCTTGTTGGTCCCACCCTTGACCTTTACAGGAACATGTTGGCGCTGTACTCTCTCTATTTCCCTTCTGAAAGTCTCCCACTGTTTTGATGTGGATTTTCCTATAAGTAGCTGCTCCCAGTCCACTTTGGCCAGATCCTGCCTTATCATATTAAAATCGGCCTTCCCCCAATTTAGAACCCTTATTTCCGGGCCGTCTTTGTCTTTTTCCATGACCACCTTCAATCTCACCGAATTATGGTCACTGTCGCCAAAATGCTCTCCTACTGATACTTCCACCACTTGCCCGGCTACATTCCCCAGGATTAGGTCCAGTACCGCCCCCTCTCTTGTAGGACTTTCTACATGTTGGCTCAAAAAGCTCTCCTGGATGCACTTTAAGAATTCTGCACCCTCTAAGCCTTTCACACTCTGACTATCCCAATTTATATTGGGGAAGTTGAAATCCCCCACTATTATTACCCTATTATTTTCGCACTTCTCTGAGATTTGCCTACATATCTGTTCCTCTATCTCCCCCTGACTGTTTGGGGGCCTATAGTACACTCCCAGCAAAGTGCGTGCCCCCTTTTTGTTTTTAAGTTCTACCCATATGGCCTCATTAGAGGAACCCGCTAATATATCATCCCTCCTTACAGCAGTAATTGACTCCTTAATTAATATTGCAACACCCCCTCCCCTTTTACACCCCCCTCTGTCTCGCCTGAAGATTCTATACCCCGGAATATTGAGCTGCCAGTCCTGACCCTCCCTCAACCATGTCTCCATGATAGCAACAATATCGTACTCCCATGTGTTCAACAACAACTTCAGTTCATCCACCTTATTTGCAAGACTCCTTGCATTAAAATAAATGCCTTCCAGCCCTGCCATATTCCCTTTTGCCTTCACATATTTGCTCTGCCTTCCCAGCTGACTTGTTTTTTCCTCTGTATTTGGCTGTAAATCACCCCCCACTATAGCTCCACTCTGTACCCCATCCCCCTGCCAAGTTAGTTTAAACCCCCCCCAGCAGTGCTAGCAAACCTCCCCGCAAGGATATTGGTTCCCCTCTGGTTCAGGTGTAAACCGTCCGACTTGTACAAGTCCCACCTTTCCCAGAGGGGTCTCCTGCACTACCTGCCTGCTTCTATTGCTCCGCCTGGTGGTCACCCATTTCCTGTCTTCCTGTGCAGCCCTTCCCTGCGGTGTGACCAACTCACTAAACGTGCTATCCACGACCCTCTCAGCATCGTGAATGCTCAACAACCCATCCACCCGCAGCTCCAGCGCCTCAATGCGGTCTGCTAGTAGCTGCAGGTGGATGCATCTCTGGCACACGTGGTCATCAGGGGCACCGGGGTCCCTGAATTCCCACATAGAGCAAGAGGAGCATATCACGGGGCTGGGCTCACCTGGCATGACCTTCCCTTTACTTAATTTAAATTAATTTACTACCACCAATTAAAAATATCTCTAAGGCGCTTGTATAGTCTACCAACAGTCCCTGCTACACCAGAAAAGACCCTAGTAACTATAAACTACAGAGTTAAAGTTTAAAAAAGAGAAATAGAGAAATACGCACCAACCAATCACTTACCTGCTCCCTGGTGACGTCACACTCTGATTACTTTTTACCTCTCTCCTCTGCTGTTGATTTGGTGTGCCTCACCTCGCACTGCCGCCGATTTGAATCTGCCGCTGCTTTTAACTGCCGCCGGTCACTGCCCCTTCACAGGTCCGATGCTCTGATCGGGCCTCACCTCGCACTGCCGCCGATTTGAATCTGCCGCCGCTTTTAACTGCCGCCGGTCACTGCCCCTTCACAGGTCCGATGCTCTGATCGGGCCTCACCTCGCACTGCCGCCGATTTGAATCTGCCGCCGCTTTTAACTGCCGCCGGTCACTGCCCCTTCACAGGTCCGATGCTCTGATCGGGCCTCACCTCGCACTGCCGCCGATTTGAATCTGCCGCCGCTTTTAACTGCCGCCGGTCACTGCCCCTTCACAGGTCCGATGCTCTGATCGGGCCTCACCTCGCACTGCCGCCGATTTGAATCTGCCGCCGCTTTTAACTGCCGCCGGTCACTGCCCCTTCACAGGTCCGATGCTCTGATCGGGCCTCACCTCGCACTGCCGCCGATTTGAATCTGCCGCCGCTTTTAACTGCCGCCGGTCACTGCCCCTTCACAGGTCCGATGCTCTGATCGGGCCTCACCTCGCACTGCCGCCGATTTGAATCTGCCGCCGCTTTTAACTGCCGCCAGTCACTGCCCCTTCACAGGTCCGATGCTCTGATCGGGCCTCACCTCGCACTGCCGCCGATTTGAATCTGCCGCCGCTTTTAACTGCCGCCGGTCACTGCCCCTTCACAGGTCCGATGCTCTGATCGGGCCTCACCTCGCACTGCCGCCGATTTGAATCTGCCGCCGCTTTTAACTGCCGCCTTTGTGATATTCACCTTGCTAAACACATAATCAGAAATCCTTTCCTCCATCATGGTTTGCTCATCCGAACCACTGTCTACTGTATCGCACCCCTGTTGCTGGAGTCCTGCCGTGGTCGCCATTTGTGTAAGGGGGTTGGCGTACGCCCAGTCAGCTTCGCCTCTGACTGTCTTTTGAGCAGTTTGAATCGCTCCCACACCCCTGGGTTCTAGACACCGGACTTAGGTACAGGCAGTGATACAGAAAATCGAGTAGACAAGTGGTTTGGTGTAAGAAAACCAAAATTTTATTAAAAGCAGAATAAAACAATCTTAAGAGAATTACTGGTATGAAAATACAGGCATAAACAATTACACTTATATGGGAATGGGGAACACACGGCACATCGAAGGAAAAACAATTACAGTAACAATCCCCTTATCCTTAATCCCACCCCCTATACCTAACTAGATTAAGCTATGAGGGGCCAGGAATTCATGCTCACCAATCCAATATCTGTTGCTTTAATTGGGTTGTTTTTTGAGGTCCGTTCTTGCTGTCCTTTGGGATGTCCCGTCACCACGTGGTCTCAGGGCATGGTGCTGAAGTTGTTGATGCGAAGCGCCCTCCTTTATCTCAGCTGCCATCGTCGTCGAGTCGCGATGGGTTTTCTTCTCCTTCTCCCTCGGGCGGTCGTCGGCGGTAATGTTACGGTTGGGGGTCGGTTGGCGGTTTTTATCATCTAAAAGATTTTACTACCCATGCTTCGAACGCCAGTTTATTCATCACAGGCGCTGCTACCCACTCTTTGAATGCCAGCTTATTCGTCACAACGGGGTTTTACTGTCCATGCATGCAACGCCAACTTATTCACCAAACGCCAGCTTATAACTAGGCATTTGGTTTTTCCCCAATGCGTCTTTCGCTGCCCTTCTCTGCTCTTATCGGTTTACCTTCTTCTTCATCTGGTCTGGTCTCGTCTGCCCGTTTGTGGCCTGTGTGTCCTGTGTGGGTTTGAACTCGGGTCTCGTTCTCCTCCCGCGTTTGGCCCCAGTGTAATGGGCGTCCTTGCTTGTTGAGCGGTGCGGGGAGCGAGAAGAGAGCCCGCCACGAGGCCAGGGCATGAGAACGAGAGGTAGCAGCAAGAGCTAAGGGCAAGGGCCAAGAGAGCTAAGAGAGCAATTGCCACTGATGGGCCTACAATTATACCCGTTCTTCACCTCCTTATCTGCGTGCCAAATCAGGTCAGTCCTTTTGTCTAACTCTCGGTGGGCTCGTTTAAACTGATCACAGCCATTTATTTTAACGACTTGTGGAGTGGTTGACTCCAGGTCTAATGGCCCTGATGTCCTGGTTGTTTGTCATGGATGAAACTTAATTGTCCCCATCCTGACTTGATGGCTACTGTGAGCTGTTACCGATTAAATATGCAGAAACCTAATGGCCTCGATTTTAGGCCCATTCTAGCTTGATTTGTTTCAAGGCGAATGAATGCATATTCTGTGTTTACTATGGCTGTCTGTCTCCACAGAGTCCTTCTCACAGATTCCTGCATTTTAAGTTTCATCTCTGGGCCTGCCTGTCTGCAGAGCCCTGCTTTAAAAATCCTGTCGGTTTTGGTCACGAGGTTATAGAGCCATTTTGGGTACCCTGTTTTTAATAACTTGTCCAAACAGGGTCCTTTGATCCATAATTTCGGGGAGTGCGGGAATTTTGAGAACCCTAGACTTACAGTTCCCAGCCCCCTGACAAACTAGTTAAAATCCTTCCCAACAGCACTAGCAAAACCCCCTGTGAGGATGTTGGTCCCATTTCTGCCGAGGTGTAACCCGTCCAGCTTGTACAAGTCCCACCTTCCCCAGAATCGGTCCCATTGCCTCAGGAATTGAAATCCCTCCCTTCTACACCATCTCTCCAGCCATGCATTCATCTGGTCTATTCTCCTATTTCTGCTCTCGCTAGCACGTGTCACTGGAAGTAATCCTGAGATTACTACCTTTGAGGTCCTGCTTTTTAATTTATTTCCTAGCTCCCTATATTCTGCTTGCAGGTCCTCGTCCCTCTTTCTACCTATGTCGTTGGTACCGATATGGACCACGACCTCTGACTGTTCACCCTCCCCCTTCAGAATGTCCTGCAGCCGCTCAGTGACATCCTTGACCCTGGCACCAGGGAGGCAACATCCCATCCTGGAGTCACGTTTGCAGCCACAGAATCGTCTATCTGTTCCCCTTACGATAGAATCCCCTATCACTATTGCTCTCCCACTCTTTTTCCTCCCCTCCTGTGCAGCTGAGCGCTTCTCATGACCTCCGGACATCTCAAAGCGCTTTACAGCCAATGAAGTACTTTTGAAGTGGAGTCACTGTTATAATGTGGGAAACACGGCAGCCAGTTTATGCACGGCAAGCTCCCACAAACAGCAATGTGAAAATGACCAGATAATCTGTTTTTTTATGTCGTTTGAAGGATAAACATTGGCCAGGACACTGGGGATAACTCCCCTGCTCTTCTTTGAAATAGTGCCATGGGATCTTTTACGTCCACCTGAGAGAGCAGACGGGGCCTCGGTTTAACGTCTCATCCAAAAGACGGCACCTCTGACAGTGCAGCACTCCCTCAGCACTGCACTGGAGTGTCGGCCTAGCTTTACGTGCTCACGTCCCTGGAGTGGGACTTGAACCCACAACTTTCTGACTCAGAGGCAAGTGTGCTACCAACTGAGCCACAGCTGACACAGTTTTAGGTAAGTTTAAGTAGCATCTTAAAGGAGGAGAGAGAGGTAGAGAGGTGGAGAGGTTTAGGGAGGGAATTGCAGAGCTTCGGGACTAGGCAGCTGAAGGCACGGCCACCTATGATGGAGAGATGAAAATTGAGGATGAGAAAGAGGCAAGAATTGGAGGAGCACAAACATCCTGGAGGGTTGTAGGGCTGGAGGAAGTTACAGAGATAGGGAAGGGCAAGGCCATGGAGGGATTTGAGAATTTTAAAATCGAGGCTGAATTTACCACTGGAAAGTCTCATTAGATCTTTGAATTTCAGCCATTCTTATGTAAATTGGTCCCACGCCAGAATCACTTTTTTTTCCCGCTGCTTATCCCATTAGCACAGCTTGCATAAGATGGTGTTGCTTGGTTTTGTTGTTCAGGCCTTTGGAATGTTCCTTCCTAAAGGTGTGTTTTGACTGTTTACTATTGCAGCTAACGTTCTAGCTTTTTCTGATTTTTCAATATCTGTATCTGCACAGTCCTTGTTACATAAATTTTCTGCTGCTGTTTGCTGCCTTTTTTTGCATTGCAAAACTGTTTTTCCTCAATCCTTTTCCCACAACTGTCTTGCTGACAGCTGCTGTTTTTTTTTTTACATTTCTATGGCAATTCTAGATTGGGAGGAAAAAAAGAATGAGCCCTTGGACCGGAGTCATTAATTGACACCCACTGTCCCATGTCCTACCAGCTGAGTGTCTGAGGAAACTTGCCTTCATCACCTCTGCTTCATGCACCAGGTTGTCACTTAACTCCTCGAATACAACTTCAAGAGAAGCTCCACCAGAGGGGCAGTTCTGACTGTGAAGTGACCACAATATTACACTTCTATGCTATTGGGCCCTTTCAATCCACCACTGGTGATTTTTACCAGGTTTTATATTGATGTACCAAACACGTCGCAGAAGCCTTGATTAATGAACACCTTCATTA
Source organism: Somniosus microcephalus (assembly GCF_052327205.1). Classification (NCBI taxonomy): domain Eukaryota; kingdom Metazoa; phylum Chordata; class Chondrichthyes; order Squaliformes; family Somniosidae; genus Somniosus; species Somniosus microcephalus. The sequence continues at coordinate 362,010,837 of NC_140987.1, read as the reverse complement.
CGTCTCTCGGGGAAAGGAGGCAGCCTCAAGAGAGGGTACAGCACTTTTATCAAGCGGTAGGTTTCCCAAAAGTGTAGATTCCCATTGAAGGAACGCATGGCTATCCAGGCCACTAATAATATGGATAATAAGTCTTCTACTGATGCTTTCAGATAGGAACTAAATCATACAAGTGAGTGCGTGATACACTAGGAACAGCCACAGTGGCCTTATTTTGCAGGAGTCCGCCATGGCACCATTATTTGAAGGAGCAGGCAGACTGGACAGTGGCTGCTAGGAGAGCAGAGATATTCACTGCAGGCCTGGCTACCGGCCCCCTTGAGAAATCCATGTTCACGATGTCACATGCAGATATAATGAAGCTCCTGCCATCACCCAATTTCTAGTGGAATGTTACACTGGCATGTTGAAACCCCGTTTCTGCTGTTTGGGCAGATTGGCGGGGGGGGGTGGGGGGCAGGGTGGGGAGAGGGTGTGGGTGGGTGAGGGCTGCTCTGCATCTCCGACAAGGTCTCCAAAATCATCTACTATGTATTGAACAACTACACTAACGTAGTGCCACACAGGGATTGGGTCACAGTTATGGTCTTTCTGATCTCCGCTACGCTGCTGCAGGGAAGCGCTGAACACGAGCCAGGTGTCCTCCTTTAAAGAAGAAGGGAAAACGTCAAGGGGAGGCTTCATGGAAACACGGCCAGCCATGAGTGGAATCAGTATCGCCCTGGAAACAGACCACCTGCTCTGACACAGTAAAGGGGAAAAAAGCAGGGAAAACAGGATGCAAAACCTAAAAAAAAAGAATAAAATGGCAATAATTAACTCAAAAGGAAGGATATACATATCAGTCTATATGTAAGCAGATGGGGTAGAAATTGGACCTCGTGACCAATAATCTGTTTTAGTGATGTTGGTTGGATAAATATTGGCCATTCTCTTCTTCAAAATAATGCCATGGGATTGTTTATATCCAGGAGTGAAGAGGGTGCCGAACGACTACCGGCAGTGGAAGATCGGGCAGCCTTTGGCCACCCACTGGCTTTCAGGCCAGTGGCAGAGAGAGAATTTCGGGAGGGTCTCATGGGAGGAAATGGGGGTTGGTCAGCACTCCTGTTCCTCGTGAACCCACAAAGGAAAGTTTGAGACTTACCTGACAGGGCCTCCCTCTCCTATGTTCAGCCCTGCTTGGAGGGAAAGCTGCCATGGCTTCACTGCTCAGTCCCTGCTTAAAACTGCACCGGGGTCCTATTGAAGTAATAGGACCCGAATTTGCATAAATTTATGAGGCTCCTGCCTGCTTGAGGTGGGCACCTCATCTGCCTGCAAAACCCCACAGGTTCAAATCGGAAATGGTCGGTATCTGAGTGGGTAAGTAACCTACTCGATTTTAACTGCCCACTCACCCGGTTTTCACTGGGCGGGCAAGGTTATTTGAACCCTGTGTATGGTAATCTTTTTTTTTGATAGGATAAATCCACCAAAGGTGGGGGCATAGTGGCACAAAGTTGGGTGAGGGTAGTCTGGTATGACTCTGGATCCCATGAAACCTCATGGGTTCAGGTCAAACAAGGTCATGGTAACCTCCTGCTCACCAACTGCTGCTCCCTCCCCTAACTGACAAATCAGTGTTCCTTCATGTTGCACACCATTCAGAAGAAGCACTGAGGGAAACAAAGACACAGAATGTGTTACGTCCGTGTAATAATCAGACACAGACTGCGGAGAATGGTACAACGGTGTTTACTCAACGTGGCTCAGACTGCAACTGAAACAACAGATTACTACTCAGCGTTATATGCAGGTGTGGTCACTGCCGGTACTACAGTATACATGAGCTGTAGAAAGTGGTTCCCCCCTTAAAGGTACATACATTACAATTCCTCCCCTTTTAGATTAACAGTACCATAACACTCATTTAACAATTAAATATCAAACTAATTACAATTAACACTTTTAACATACAACATTAGCTGAAAATAGTCTATTTATATATTCAGTCTTTGGGGAGGCTTCCTGATCCTTTCTGGTGTGGAGGTGCCGGAGTTGGACTGGGGTGGACAAATGTAAGAAGTCACACAACACCAGGTTATAGTCCAACAGCTTTATTTGAAATCACAAGCTTTCGGAGCGCTGCTCCTTCGTCACCTGACGAAGGAGCAGCGCTCCGAAAGCTTGTGATTTCAAATAAAGCTGTTGGACTATAACCTGGTGTTGTGTGACTTCTTACATTTGATCCTTTCTGGATAGCGCCTTTCCCGAGTGTCTTGCTCTTGGTGCGGAGGCGATTCTGACCCCCTGTCGTCGGTTGGTTCATCAGCTTCCGATGCTACTGTTTCTGGGGTAGATGCGACCTGTACATCGGGTTCATCACCAGGTACGTATGGGCGAGGCATGGGGTTGACTTGTTCCTGTGACTCTAGGATCTGGTCAGCATGGCGTCTCACGATGCTCTCCCCAACGTCCACTGTGTACATTAGTGGGCCCTGCCGTGTGCATATCGTTCCTGGCTGCCATTGTTCTGTTCGGTAGTCGCGGGCCAAGACTGGTTGCCCTACATTGAAGCTCCTTGTTGGCTTCTCATGGATGTGCTGGAGTTGCTTACTCTCAACATCTCTTCGTATGTTTGGTCTGAGCAAATCCAGGCGAGATCTTAACCTTCGGTTAAAGAACATCATGGCTGGGGCCTGGTTGGTGACTGCATGTGTCGCATTCCGGTAGGCGAACAGGAAGTTGTCCACCTTGTGCTGCAGCGGAATGTTGTCATTGTACATAGCCTTTATTGCCTTCTTAAAGGTTTGTACGAACCTCTCAGCCAATCCATTTGTGGCTGAATGATACGGGGCGGATGTGTAATGCCTTACCCCATTCTTTTTCAAGAACCTCCGGAACTCTTCGGACACAAACTGTGGTCCGTTGTCGGATCAAATCTGTTCTGGCAAGCCATTCCTGGCAAAACTGGTCCGTAGGACTGCAATAGTTTTCTCCGTGGTGGTGGAGGACATTTTGATGACCTCAGGCCATTTCGAGTGCGCATCCACGGCTATTAAAAACATTGAGTCCATGAATGGACCAGCAAAATCAATATGCACCTGTTGCCATGGAGATGAGGGCCACTCCCATGGGTGTAGATGGGCCTGTGGTGGTGCATTTTGGACTTTCTGGCATCCTGAGCAGCTCTTGGTCAGATCCTCGATTTGTTTATCGATTCGCGGCCACCACACATAAGCCGTGGCTTGGCTTTTCATTTTTACCCCTCCCAGATGACCCTCATAAAGCTCATTGAGCACTCTATCCCTTAACTTGGGTGGAACTACCACTCGGGATCCACACATCAAGGTCCCCCGGCACACTGACAGCTGTTCTCTCCTTGTCAAGAATGCTGGCAACAGTGAGTCGCCATGTGCTGGCCATCCCTTCACCGTCAAATCATATACCCGAGACAGTGTCGGGTCATTTCGGGTTTCCTTTTCGATACCGGTAGGTATTGAACTATAGTCGAATGGAATATTTCGACAGGATCCACTGCTGGTGCTTCCTCCGCAGTAGGCAGTGGCAGGCGTGATAGCCCATCAGCATTTCCATGCTGTTTCGTGCCCTTATATTCAATCTCATAGTGGTGCGCCCCTAGAAAAAGTGACCATCTTTGTAGTCGTTGCGCAGTCATCACCGGAACGCCCTTCTTCGGATTAAAAATGGAGACAAGAGGCTGGTGATCAGTCAGCAAGGTGAATTTCTGCCCGTGCAGATAGCGATTGAACTTTTTCACTCCCCACACTAGGCTGAGGGCCTCCCTGTCAATCTGGGCGTAGTTACGCTCGGCTGAGGTTAGTGATCGTGACGCAAAGGCTATTGTCCTCTCTGAGCCGTCCGAGAATTTGTGCGACAGCACCGCTCCAATGCCATAGGGTGACGTATCACATGCCAACCGAATTGGTATTGCTGGGTTGTAATGGGCCAATACCTCTTTCGATGTGATTAGTGTTTTGCTCTTCTGGAAAGCTCGTCTACATTCGTCACTCCACTTCCATGGCACCCCAGTTTGTAGTAGGGTGTTCAGTGGGTATAGTATTGTCGACAAATTTGGCAAGAACTTATGGTAGTAGTTTACCAGCCCAAGGAACGACCTCAGTTGTGACACATTTTCTGGTGCTGGAGCCTTGACTACTGCCTCAAACTTCTCTGGGGACTTATGTAACCCCTCTTTATCGATAACGTGGCCACAATATGAGATTTGTTTTCTAAAAAACTCACATTTGGGGCGGTTAGCTCGGAGCCCATATTCCTGCAATCTAGTGAGCACCTGCTCCAGGTTGGCAAGGTGATCACTGTTATTTTCGCCCGTGACCAGGATGTCGTCCAAATAACACTGGGTCCCTGGGATCCCTTGCAGGACTTGTTCCATTGCCCTTTGCCAAATAGCCGGAGCTGATGCTACCCCGAATACCAGCCAGTTGTATAGGTAGAGACCTTTAAGGGTGTTGATTGTGAGGTATTTTTTTGATGCTTCTTCTACCTCCATTTGCAGATACGCCTGGGCCAGATCAATCTTAGTGAAGCGTTTCCCTCCACATAGCGAGGCGAAAATATCTTCAATCCGCGGAAGTGGATATTGTACGGTGTGAAGGACCGGGTTCACTGTTACCTTAAAGACCCCACAGATGCGAACCTTCTTTGGTTCCCCAGGCGTGCTGCTCAATGACTTTTTCATCACAGGGATGATGGGTGTAGCCCACTCGCTCGAGTCTACCTTGGACAGTACACCTGAACGTTCCAGACTCTCCAGCTCTGCTTCGACGGCTGGGCGGATCGCATAAGGTACCAGTCTGGCCTTAAAAAATTTTGGGCTTGCGTTTTCTTCCATTTTAATCATCGCTGTCATGCCTTTTAGTGTTCCGAGTCCTTGCTGGAACACTTCTTTCGCGTCAGTTAGGATCTTTGACAGTCGCCCAGGTGTGACGTCGTCATCCTTTTTGTCAGCCACAGTCAGTGCCTGTATGGAATGCCAATCCAGTTGTATTTTCCGGATCCATTCACATCCCAGTAATGGTGGTCCTCCATCTTGCAATACATACAGGTCTAGTTTTGGTGTTTCCTTACCGTTATATATAACGGCCACCCTTATTTTTCCTTTGGGATAGACTTTTTGCCCCGTGTACGTCTTCAAAATAATTTTTGTGTCTCTCAAGGGTATGTGTGAGAATAGCCGCTCGTAGTCCCGTCGGTGTATGACTGTTAGGGCTGATCCTGTGTCCAATTCCATCTTTACCTGGGCTCCTGCTATCTTGAGAGTGACCCAAATGGTTCGGTGATCCTCCGTTGTGATCACATTATGTAGTTTCAGACAACTCAGTTCCCTGCTTTCGGAGTCATTATCACTCTTTTGTTCGTCTGAACTATTCTCCGTCATCTTATGTACCTTCTGGTACTTTTCTTTGGTAGGTTTCTTATTGCTGGTTTTCTTTCCCGACCTGCAGAATCGTGCTATGTGTCCTACTTTTCCACACTGTCTGCAGACTTTGTCTTTGAACCAGCAATCATTCTGGTCGTGTGTTGTTCTGCCACAGCGATAACACTTCTCTGTTCCATATGACATTTCGTTTGTGTCATATTCTTGCGGTCTCTGTTGTATCTCTGCAGTGCCCCGTGCTGCTGCTTTATATGATACTGCAATGCTGAAAGTCTTTTCTAGCGTAAGGTCCTTTTCAGATAAAAGCCGTTTCTGATTTCCTTGGCCTAGAAATTCAGTTTGGGGCGGCCAGCTCGCTCGCGCCCAGAAAGTACCGCTGCGCGCGGAGCCACTTGCGCCCGCCGGAAATTCAGTTTCAGCGCCCCAACTCGAAGGTGGCCGCTATTCAAGGGTTTCGGCGCCCCCGCTTGGGGCGCTGAAACTGAATATCGGCGCGCTAGGTGCCGCAGCGCCACCCGCTGCGGAGCGGCAGGCTGCGGTACTGCAGGCCTTCCTCCCTCTCTTAAGGGGGAGGTGCCTGCAACAGCGAGATCGCCACTCGCTACTGCCGGCAAATGAGCCCGGCACCACGGAGAAGTGCCGGGCTCTCGGAAAACAGCCGGCAATGCCGCGGGGGCGGGGGGGGTGGAGGAGGCCGGGGAAGGAGGTGCGGGCAGGCGGCCGCCGAAAAAGCGGCCGACCGCACCTCCGCCTTAACTCGCCCCACTAACGCTACAGGACGGCCCCGTTTTCTGATCGCTGTTTGCGGCCGCTGCGGAAGAGGCGGCCGCAACTAAATATGGCGGTCGGGCCGGTAGCGGGGCGGTAGCGGGGCACTGCGCACACCGATGATGTCATCAGTGGCGGCGCAGCACTACTGGCTAACGCCGCCATTACCGCAGCGCTGAATATCGGCGAAAGCTCAGCAAGTGGCGCAAAAGCCCTCTTTGGGCGAAAACTGGGCGCAAAGCCTACTGAATTTCTAGCCCCTTCACTTTGAAGCCCACACACAAACTTGTCCCTTAAGGCATCTGTCAGTCCCACTCCAAACTGGCAGTGTTTCGATAGTTTGCGCAGTTCTGTTAAATAATCAGCATTGCTTTCATCCTTATGCTGGTTCCGTTTGTGAAACTTGAATCTTTCTGCTGTCAGCAACAGTGTGGGGTTTAAATGTTCCTTTAGTATCGTTACTATGTCTTCAAAACTCTTTTCCATTGGCTTTGTTGGGGTTACTAGATTTCGTAATAAACCATACGTCTTTGCACCCATTAAATTTAACAATACCGATGCTTTCACAGAAACAGAATCACAGAAACCTCACAGTGCAGATAGAGGCCATTTCGGCCCATCGAGCCTGCACCGACACATATCCCACCCGATCCCTGCAACCCCTACACCAACACATATCCCACCCTATCCCCGTAACCCCACATATTTAATCCCCCTAACACTAAGGGTCAATTTATCATAGCCAATCAACCTAACCCGCACATCTTTGGACTGTGGGAGGAAACCGGAGGACCCGGGGGAAACCCACGCAAACACGGGGAGAATGTGCAAACTCCACACAGACAGTCGCCCGAGGCCGGATTCGAACCCGGGTCCCTGGTGCTGTGAGGCAACAGTGCTAACCACTATGCCACCGTGTCTGCTTTCTTGTCATCTGACACCCCATTTGCCTTGCAGTACACCTCTATTCGTTCGACATACGTAGTCCAATCTTTGACTTCATTGTCAAATGCGGTGATACTGCCACTCTTCGGCATTTTGGGTGTGGTTTAAAATGGCTTCTCCCAATGGCATAAAATGGCGTCTCCCGCGCTTTCCTTCCTCCCCCGCTGCTGCCGACGCCGCTCCCAGCGGTTCTCGTGGCAATGGCAGCGCCCTGTAGGTTTCGCGCGCTTCTCTCTCTCCCTCTCTCCGACGTTGCTCGGCCCCTGAACACCGGCTGCGCCCTGTGTGCTCTGCCCTCTCTCTCTCTCCCCCGTCGACGCTGCTCGGCCCTTTGCTGTGCCGCTCAGTCGGCTCTAGCCCGCCGCTGTCCGGGAAGGGTCTGCGCACCACCTGATGCCAGCCCGTTTCGCTGGACCACCTCGACTGGAAAGCCAAGCCTGGCTCTCGACAGCCTCCCCCGCAATTCTCGAGTCTCTGCTGGATGACTGGGCGGTTGCCCGTGGTCAACGCCCGAGTCTCTGGCCTTGACCTCCAATCCACTGATGTCCAGGAACGAATCCCCGGGAGGTGATGCAGAGTTGCAGGTAGGTTCGAACCTGCCTCGTCGCCAATGTTACGTCCGTGTAATAATCAGACACAGACTGCGGAGAACGGTACAATGGTGTTTACTCAACGTGGCTCAGACTGCAACTGAAACAACAGATTACTACTCAGCGTTATATACAGGTGTGGTCACTGCCGGTACTACAGTATACATGAGCTGTAGAAAGTAGTTTCCCCCTTAAAGGTACATACATTACAGAATGTACACTGGGTAAGTAATCTGCTCGTTTTTAACTGCCCATTCACCCATGTCCATCACCAAGAGGCCCTTGGTAGCACCATCACTGATTGAGACAGCCATATCTTGAAGGCCATAGCTGCCAAACTGTACCTGCATCAGATGGTAAGGGAACTAACACGCTCATTTCTGAACATAAAAATAATCAGGGCCACTGATTTATAGCTTTCACAGAAAAATAAACAGTTGGAGAATTCAATGATCAAAGCAGTTATAAAAATATCAAAATACTGTGTAATAAAAATAGAATTTGACTTATTCAGCCATCGTAAATCAGTGACCCAGTTAACACAGTGTGCATTGCATGCCATAACACCACTATTGTTATCCTACATCTCTCAGAATGAGCAACACTACGTGGGATCTGCTTGCGTTTATAAAATAAATTAGTGGAGCTGCTCTGATATTGCTAACAAATAATCTTTGGTCCAGAGCAAGCTTGTGATATTTAGCTGCTAAGAGCTACGTTTAGCTCGGTTTATTCCTTTAAGGAGACTGTTCAAGTACTTGTCTGCCCTCTCAGGTGGACGTTAATGATCTCACTGCACTATTTGAAGAAGAGCAGGGGCGTTCTCCCCGGTGTCCTGGCCAATATTTAATCCTCAACCCACACCTAAAAGAGATTATCAGGTCATTTATTTCATTGCTGTTTGTGGGAGCTTGCTGTGCACAAATTGGCTGCTGTATTTTCTACTTCACAACAGTTCTTCATTGGATGTAAAATGCTTTGGGCATCCTGAGGTTGTGAAAGGCGCTATATAAATGCAAGTTCTTTCTTTCGTTTTTTCTTTCTTAGTTGTGGGGAAGTTACTCTAAATAGGCAAATTCAGCTAATTGTACCTACCTGAAAACTCCTGAGGTCAATTGAAGCTACTGGTAAATTTCAGGCTCCAGAAGAACTAAGCATGAAATTACTGTCTGTCTGTCTCCTTTTTAAAGATTATTTTTGTGTCTGTAACAGCGCGTGATGCCTGCAGTGTGATGTCCAGATTGTGATCTCTTCAGCACGATGGATGTGCGCTAAGACAGAAGACTTTTACGCACAGATATTGAGGTTTTTTTTTAAACCAAGACAGTAATTGTTGCAGTGCTTGGCTTGGCTTCATTCCAAAACAAATCACTGGTGTGGTAGAATTTCTGATGTACGCACTCCGAATTGTTTAGTGCCAAAGCAATATAGGAGGTAAAAGTTATTTTTGGAACAGTGTTCAAAAGGTGCGATGCCGGGGGTGAACACATGGACCTTAGGTTCTTGGGAAGAAATTAATTGACCATTAATGTGATTTTCAAATGCTGCCAGCAGGGTTTTTCGAAAGGGTTGGTCTTCTGTAAATTTCATTATAGCCTGCAGAAAGGGACACTGTCTCTTTCAATAAAGATATTTACCGGAGCCATGTAGCTGATTTTCATGCAGTCAAGACATAGGTAATTGCACAGCTGGATGAAGCCATGTGGGACAGAACCATAGGGACCATCAGTCATGCATAATCCTTGCTGAGGCATTGCACAGACAGGTATGCCTGAGACAGAGGAAGCTGAAAGATCTGCAGGCTGCCGCAGAGTAAATCCAAAAGGCCCAGGGGATCTCATGAGCATGCATAAGGAATAAGACACAAGTTAAAATTCTGCTTTGTGACAGAGCCTCGGCGACAGATTTGACAACCAAGATGTGGGTCAATCACTACTAATATGCTACCTAAGTGTGACATTTTAGTGGCAATGCCTACACCAAAAAACATGCCCTGAAACAGTTTTAAAATTTGAAACAAAACCATACCTGAACTCAGCTGTTAAAGAAAGAATATTTCTTTTGATCGCCAATGTGACTTGTTGGCCCTGATATGAATATGAAAGCAGCTTCTGAACGGGGTGGGGGGTGGAATTGCGTGGGCGAAAACTCTGAAGTCAAGTGACCGGGTCAAAATCTGTGATCTCAACTCAATTGAACCAATTAATTTTGACTTTCGGGTTTCACATCTCCAAGCTGCGCACCCCCATGACATGATTTCAGCTATATTTAAAGGGACAGTACACAAATGGAAATTGGAGGTGTTTAGGATGAACGGTGGACATAGAGCAAAGGCAACACCCAGATTCAATGACGCATCACTGGAATTACTGCTGGGTGCAGTCAGGAGAAAGACGGATATACTTTTCCCCCGCAATGTGACTATCACCAAGACGGCGTGGTTGAAGGTAGCTGACCAGCAGGAGCATTGTGCCAAGTCTTGGATGCAATGTAGGAAGCGATTTAATGACCTAACTAGGTCAGGAAAAGTGAGTACATTTGCTGATTCACCTCCATCCTGTGCATTAACCTCCCCCCCACCCCCACCCCCCGGTCTTGCTAAGCATTCTCCGTCACATCACTTCTCACACCCACTCAACTTTCAGCAGCATCCAGCCTTCACTTTCTAGTCACTTCATCATCTCCTCATTTATGCATCCAACATTGATGGTGAAAGATAACCTGGAAGTGGGAACTCCACTCAAAATGCTCCCACTTCTCACCCGTTGCGCCCACCCCCCCCAACCTCCTCAGCCAGTATCCAACATGCTGCCTCGTCTCCCAATGGCCGAGTCTGCCCCTGCACAGGCGCAGGTGGAGCAGTCTTTGGCAGGGCCCACAGGGACTCCAAAATCCAGAGGACATAGGCCAAAAGCATCTCAACAGTCAACAGGCAGGGATCTGAGCAGTCTGCATCTACCTCTGCTGAAGCCACAGAGGAAGCTCCACGTAGAAGCGGTAGGAAACGTAAGGTCAAGAAATTGTAATTCACCAACAGTATGCACATTAGTGTTTGATAAAATGTTATGTTGTTACATTCCATAACATAACTGAGGTTCTCTGAGGAATTGTCCTCATGGATGTCCTGCAACACTTGCTGTACGTGTGAAGGCCCTGGAGGACAAAGAAAGGGATATGATTTAGTCGTGGCAAAGTCACAATCTTGACACTCACCATACTCATGAATTGGAATACTTCACAATGCGATGAAGTCAGCATATGTGTGTCAGAGATATTTGTTATTCTGCCACCAGCTATCTGCAAGCTCCGACTCTCCATCTTCTACTGAGAGGGACAAAGATGTGCCACTTATCTCCAGACCCTTCCCCTCTGCATCAGTTAGCTGGTCTATGTGTGGCAGTCCTCCTCCAGTCCTCTCCCTCTCCCTTGCGTTTTGTACGCTCTTCTCCTACAAGGGGCGAAAAAACAGACCTGTGAGTGAGTGAAGGTCAGGTATTCACCCGATGGATGCAGTGCATTCGGGGAGGGTGGTCAGATGCATCACATTGCATAAGGATTGGGGTGAGTGGCAACAGTGGATGGATAAATGGGGAGGTGATGAAGTGCATAAAAAGTGAAGGCTGGATGCTATCGAAAGTTGAGTGGGTGTGAGGAGTGATGTGATTGAGTACGCATAGCAAGACAGAATGAAAGGGTGGTGGGCTTAAAGCACAGGATGTAGGTGATTCAGCAAATATACTCACTTTTCTTGACCTGGTTGGGTCATTAAAACCTGCGCTGTATCCAAGACCGGGACACAACACTCCTGCTGCTCACCCCCTTAGCTACCTCTAACCATGCCTTCTTGGTGAGAGCCGCAGGTTTCTCCCTCCCATTGCTGGGGAAAAGTATGTCCCTCATTCTCCTGACTGCATCCAGCAGTAATTCCAGCAATGCATCATTAAATCTGGGTGCTGCCCTTGCTCTATATCCACCATCCATCCTGAACACCTCCAATTTCCATATATACACTGTCCCTTTTAAATGCAGCTGAGATCATGTCATGTGGGCGCACATCACACCCGCTGCGCAGCTTGGAAACGCGAAACCTGGAAGTCAAAATTAATTGGATCAATTGAGTTGAGACCCGGTCACTTGACTCCTGGGTTTCGCCCACTCAGTTCCACCCTGCCCCTGCCCCCCACCCCCTCTAACCCTGGCTCAGAAACTGCCTTCAGAATTATATTGGGGCCACTGGGTCTGGTTGCCCCCAATGTCATCAGCAGAGAAACTAATTTGCACGTGTCCCATTTGTTTTAAGGAGGCACAACTATAAAGTTGACTTGGCTGCAAGTAGAGAATGGTTAGGCTTAACCCAACTAACTTAGAGTTAAGCAACTAACTGAGCAACCCTAAAAGGGCTGCTTTAAAATGTGGTTTCAGAGTTGGCTGGAGTAATACAGACACAGGAGGTGGTCTCACACCTCTTAGGTACAACCAAGCAATCAGATTGGGATGTAACTCCTGAATTTAACTGCCACTCTCATGTCAATGCACAGTGAAAAGTGATTCACATCAAGGAATAAATGATAGCTTAATAGGCACTATAAGAAACGGAATACTTCACAATGCTACAGATAGCAAATGTTTAGGATGTAAGAAGTCAAACATTTCAAAATGACAGAGAGCTAGCTCAAGCTTCAATCTCTGGAATGAGGTGTTAATTAGTCCCATTTGCCAATGGAGAAATGCTAGGATACAAGGTACTAAAATAGCCATTGCAAAGAACACAGACACAGCATCCCACAGTAGGGCCGAAGAAGGCAATTAAGCTGCCTTTATATTGCAGCCTGGGTCTTGGGAGAGTGAGAAAACTGCACAGCTCTGCCATGTTGACCTTTCTAATGCGCCGCCGGTCATTATGTAAACCAGCTGCCCTGTAGAGGACCACTGTTCCACACATGTGCAAACTAGCCCTCTCATTTGGGTGCATGTGCATGCACCGAGTAGTCACGTAACAATCAGTGTTCCCTTTAAGCTGCGCTAGTGCGCAGCTGCGCAGTTGTCTGGAGCTCCCACGCAGCTGGCTCACTGGCTTTTAAATAGAAAAAACTGCACATGTGCGAAAATTTGAATGGGCCGCACAACCCGTTAAAGGGACATCGCACCAAAAATAAAATTAAAGGGAACATTGGTCGCAATATTGAATCACGGTATCAAGACAAGGAATACAACAAGACAAGGAATATACCAAGACAAGGAATATACCAAGACAAGGAATATACCAAGACAAGGAATACAACAAGACAAGGAATATACCAAGACAAGGAATATACCAAGACAAGGAATATACCAAGACAAGGAATATACCAAGACAAGGAATACAACAAGACAAGGAATATACCAAGACAAGGAATATACCAAGACAAGGAATATACCAAGACAAGGAATATACCAAGACAAGTGCCTGCATGATGATGTCATGACTTTTTGTCAAGACATCGCAACAGCAAAAAAGAATTAGTGTCGCCATTGGAACAAGGGCTAAGAATTTCCACTCTGGGTGCAATTGGTCAGCCGTGCGCAAATTGTGCTCAAATTTATGCTAGTTTTAAGAAGTTTTTTTGGCTCAAGTTTCTACTCAAACTCATTTGCATATTGCCGAATCATCACAATCGGGTAGCGCTTTATAATGTAACTAAAGAAAAAAAATTCCATTAAGAAATATTTCTTGATGTATTTAAGAGTGGTAACCCGGTGCAGTTTTATTAATACAGCCGAAACTGGGTTTATCACCAAAAAATAAGCATTTTTAATCATTTTTAATCGTCCACCACCTGTGAGTAAGCTGATTTTAAAAAAGCTGAAAATGACTTTAAATAAACTATACAGAACCATTTATTAGTTAGGTTGGTGTACAGTAGTCAGTCTCTTGGTAAATTATCTAATTTTAAGATCCTCCTCGAAGGCCCACAAACAGGCGCAATTGGTGGAAACTTGCCATGGTGATTAATTTGATCTGGGGGCGTGGCCAGCTTTGTGGGTGATGTTTTTTAAGCTAACACAAAAAATCGGGGAAACTCGATTTGCATGGACATAATTTGCGTATGAAATTCTTGATCTTTTGCGCTGGTTTAGCCGATTTTGTGTGAATCACACTGAGAAAAGACAGCGCAACCTGGTGGAAGCACCAGGCTAGTGTTCTTACTGGCTCCAAGAAGATTTCAGTCAGAAAGGCCCTGTAAAAAAATTCCAGCTGGTTTATTTTGACATAACCACTGTCTGTGTGAGACCCAAAATTCTCCTGCAGCTGAAGATTAATATAAACTCAGCTTTAGCGATTTATTACAAGGGACCCTAGACATTATACCTTGAGGAAATGTTGCCAACAACAAAAGCCAGTTCTTTCACCATTGACAGCTGCTTTTAGAATCAGAGGAGTCCATTTTACCTTGCCCCACCCAAAGGAAATGAAGCGATGAATGGGGCGGGGAGCAGTTAAAATGGAGAGGGGGACTTACCCACTCCTTTCTTGCCCGATCTGATCAACTGCAATTTTACCTCAGACTCCATTGATGTTGAAGTCCTTGGGCCGCATCCTCCACCGACCTGGATTCCCATCCTGGAGCGCTTACATTGTGCCCGGAACCGTTCCCTTGGGACCCGACTGTGCCTCCTGCCGCCCGATTTAATGGCCGGGCAGCTGCTGCAAATGGCATGTTAATAAGGCTCAGCTGTTAAAATCAGCCGAGCCTCCCTGCTACTGCTCCCGGACTAAATTGTTTCTTCTTCAATGATTTATCCCGATCTCTTTCAAAATCTATTATGGATTCTGTTTACTCCGCTGTTTTTGATCGGCCATGCATGTCCTAACAAATCCCCTGATGTTGATACTAAATTTATGCTCATGAGTTTCCAACTCCTTATTTAACTTATCAAGATGTTGAGCATCTCTCTTAGATCTCCTCTTAAACTTGTCTGTTATAGTGAAAAGAGCCCAAGTTTGTCTAATCTCACAACTAAAGCATCTCATAAGAACATAAGAAATAAGAGCAGGAGTAGGCCATACGGCCCCTCGAGCCTGCTGTGCCATTCAATAAGATCTTGGCTGATCATGGACCTCAACTCCACTTTCCTGCCCAATTTCCATATCCCTTGATTCCCCTAGAGTCCAAAAATCTATCTATCTCAGCCTTGATTATACTCAAAGACTCAGCATTCACAGCCATCTGGGGCAGAGAATTCCAAAGATTCACAACCCTCTGAGTGAAGAAATTCCTCCTCATCTCAATCTTAAATGGCCTACCCCTTATCCTGAGACTATGCCCCCTAGTTCTAGACACTCCAGCCAGGGGCAGCAACCCCTCAGCATCTGCCCTGTCAAACCCCTTCAGAATCTTGTATGTTTCAATGAGATCACCTCTCATTCTTCTAAACTCCATAGAGTACAGGCACATTCTACACAATCTCTCATCATAGGACAGCCCTCTCATCCAAGGAATCAATATAGTGAACCTTTGTTGCACCGCCTCCAAGGCAAGTATATCCTTCCTTAGGTAAGGAGACTAAAACTGTGCACAGTACTCCAGGTGTGGTCTCACCAAAGCCCTGTACAATTGTAGCAAGACTTCCTTACGCTTATACTCCAAACCCCTTGCAATAAAGGCCAACATGCCATTTGCTTTCCTTATTGCTTGCTGTATCTGCATGCTAGCTTACTGTGTTTCTTGCACGAGGACACCCAATTAACGAGGTGGTCACATCGCAGGTAAAGAGTGCACAGGCAGAAAGGGAATGGGTGACCACCAGACAGAGTAAAAGAACTAGGAAGGTAAAGCAGGAGACCCCTGGGTCCATCTCCCTCTCCAACAGATTTTCCATTTTGGATACTGCTGGAGGAGATGGTTTCTCAGGGGAATGCAGCAAGAGCCAAGTCCGTGACAATACGAGTGGCTCAGCTGCACAGGAGGGGAGGAAAAAGAGTGGGAGAGCAACAGTGATAGGAGATTCTATCGTAAGAGGAACAGATAGACGTTTCTGTGGCCACAGATGTGACTTCAGGATGGGATGTTGCCTCCCTGGTGCCAGGGCCAAGGATGTCACTGAGCGGCTGCAGGACATTCTGAAGGGGGAGGGTGAACAGCCAGAGGTCGTGGTCCATATCAGTACCAATGACATAGGTAGAAAGAGGGACGAGGTCCTGCAAGCAGAATATAGGGAGCTAGGAAATAAATTAAAAAGCAGGACCTCAAAGGTAGTAATCTCAGGATTACTTCCAGTGCCACGAGCTAGCGAGAGCAGAAATGGGAGGATAGACCATAGAAACATAGAAACATAGAAGATAGGAGCAGGAGTAGGCCATTCGGCCCCTCGAGCCTGCTCCACCATTCAATGACATCATGGCTGATCATCCAAATTCAGTACCCTGTTCCTGCCTTCTCTCCATATCCCTTGATCCCTTTAGCCTTCAGAAATATAGCCAACTCCTTATTGAATGTATTTAATGAATTGGACTCTACTGCCATCTTTGGTAGAGAATTCCACAGGTTCACCACTCTCTGGGTGAAGAAATTCCTCCTCATCTCTGTCCTAAATGGCTTACCCCTTATCCTTAGACTGTGACCCCTGGTTCTGGACTCCCTGACGATCGGGAACATCCTTCCAGCATCTAGTCTGTCTAGTCCTGTTAGAATTTTATAAGTTTCGATGAGATCTCCTCTCATTCTTCTAAACTCCAGCGAGTACAAGCCCAATCGACCCAATCTCTCCTCATACGTCATTCCTGCCATCTCAGGTATCAGCCTGGTGAATCTTCGCTGCACTCCTTCCATGGCAAGAACATCCTTCCTCAGATAAGGTGACCAAAACTGCACACAATACTCAAGATGTGGTCTCACCAAGGCCCTGTACAACTGCAGCAAGACATCCTTGTTCCTGTACTCAAACTCTCTCGCTGCGAAGGCCAACATACCATTTGCCTTCTTAACCGCCTGCTGCACCTGCATGCTTACTTTCAGCGACTGGTGCACAAGGACGCCCAGGTCTTGTTGCACTTACCCTTCTCCCAAACAATTGCCATTCAGATAATAATCTGCCTTCCTGTTTTTGAAACCAAAGTGGATAACCTCGCATTTATCCACGTTATATTGCATCTGCCATGCTTCTGCCCAATCACCCAACCTGTCCAAATCATACTGGAGTTTCTCGGTATCCTCCTCACAGCGCACACGCCCACCCAGCTTTGTGTCATCTGCAAACTTGGAGATATTACATCTAGTTCACTCGTCCAGTTCATTAATATATATGTTGTGAATAGCTGGGGTCCAAGGACCGATCCCTACGGTACCCCACTAGTCACTGCCTGCCACTCGGAAAAAGAGCCATTTATTCCAACTCTTTGCTTTCTGTCTGCCAACCAGTTCTCTATCCAAGTCAATACCTTGCCCCCAATCTCATGTGCCTTAAATTTACACGCTAATCTTTTATGCGGGACTTTATCGAAAGTCTTTTGAAAATCCAAATACACCACATCCACTGGTTCTCCCTTATCTATTTTACCAGTTACATCCTCAAAAAATTCCAGTAGATTAGTCAAGCACGATTTACCTTTTGTAAATCCATGTTGACTTTGTCCAATCCGGTCACTTTTTTTCCAAGTGCTCTGCTTTTACATCCTTTAAAATGGACTCTAGCATTTTCCCCATTACCGATGTCAGGCTTACCGGTCTGTAATTCCACGTTTTCTCTCTACCACCCTTTTTGAACAGTGGGGTAACATTAGCTACCCGCCAATCTATGGGTACTGTTCCAGAGTCTATCGAATTTTGGAAGATGACCAGCAATGCATCTACTATTTCTAGGGCCACTTCCTTAAGTACCCTAGGATGTAGATTATCAGGCCCTGGAGATTTATCGGCCTTCAATCCCATCAATTTTCCTAACACCATTTCCCTGCAAATACTGATTTCTATCAGTTCCTCCCTGTCATTAGACCCTATGTTCCCCGACATCTTTTGGAGTTTATTTGTGTCCTCCTTTGTGAAGACAGAACCAAAGTATGTATTTAATTGGTCTTCCATTTCTTTGTTCCCCATTATAAATTCCCCTGATTCTGACTGCAAGGGGCCTACGCTTGACTTCACCAATCTTTTTCTCTTCACTTATCAATAAAAGCTTTTACAGTCAGCTTACTCTTATACTCTATGTTCCCCCTCTTAATTAATCCCATTGTCCTCCTTTGTTGAATCCTAAACTGCTACCAATCCTCAGGTTTACTGCTTTTTCTGGCCAATTTATATGTTCTCTCCTTGGATCTTATGCTATCCCTAATTTCCCTTGTTAGCCACGGTTGAGTCACCTTTTTTGTTTTATTTTTATGCCAAATTGGGATGAACAAATTCTATAGTTCATCCATGCGATCTTTGAATGTTTGCCAATGCCCATCCACCGTCAACCCTTTGAGTGTCATTCCCCAATCAATCCTACCCAACTCGCACCTCATACCATCATAGTCCCCTTTATTTAAATTCAGGACCCTAGTCTTTGAGTCAACTATTTCACTTTCCATCTTAATGAAGAATTCTATCATTTTATGATCGCTCTGACCCAAGGGGCCTCGCACAACAAGATTGCTAATTAATCCTTTCTCATTACATAATACCCAGTCTAAGATGGCCTGATCTCTAGTTGGTTCCTCGACATATTGGTCCAGGAAACCATCCCGTATACACTCCAGGAATTCCTCCTCCACAGTATTGTTACTAATTTGGTTAGCCCAATCTATATGTAGATTAAAGTCACCCATGATAACTGCTGTGCCCTTATTGCACGCTTCTCTAATTTCCCGTTTAATGCCATCCCCGACCTCCGCATTACTGTTTGGAGGTCTATATACCACTCCCACTAACGTTTTCTGCCCCTTGGTATTTTTCCGTTCTACCCATACAGATTCCACATCATCAGAGCTAATATCCTTCCTTTCAATTGTGTTAATCCCCTCTTTAACCAGCAATGTTACCCCACCTCCTTTTCCTTTTTGCCTATCTTTCCTGAATATTGAATACCCCTGGATATTGAGTTTCCAGCCTTGGCCACCCTGGAGCCATGTTTCTGTAATCCCAATCATATCATATTCGTTTACCTCTATTTGCGCAGCTAATTCATCCACCGTATTACGAATGCTCCTTGCATTAAGACACAAAGCCTTCAGGCTTGTTTTTTAATGCTCTTAGATCTTTTAGAATTATTATTTACTGTGGCCATGTTTGATTTAAACACTTGATTTCTCTGCCTGCCACTTTTGTTTTTCTCCTTCCTGTCTTTTACTTTTATCCTTGTTTCCCTTTCCTCTGTCTCTCCGCTCAGGTTCCCAACCCCCTGCCATTTTAGTTTAAACCCTCCTCCAGAGCATTAGCATACACTCCCCCTAGGACATCGGTCCCGGCCCTGCCCAGGTGCAAATCTTCGTTTTGTACTGGTCCTACCTCCCCCAGAACCGGTTCCAATGTCCCAGGAATTTGAATCCCTCCCCCTTGCACCATTCCTCTAGCCACGTATTCAGCTGAAATATCTTTCTATTTCTACTCTGACTAGCACGTGGCACTGGTAGCAATCCTGAGATTACTACCTTTGAGATCCTATTTTTAAATTTACCTCCTAACTCCCTATATTCAGCTTTTAGGACCTCATCCCAGTTTTTACCTATATCGTTGGTACCTATATGCACCACGACAACTGGCTGTTCACCCTCCCCTTCCAAAATGTTCTGCAGCCGCTCTGAGACATCCTTGACCCTCGCACCAGGGAAGCAACACACCATCCTGGAGTCTCGTTTGCGGCCGCAGAAACGCCTATCTATTCCCCTTACAATAGAATCCCCTATCACTATAGCTCTCCCAGTCTTTTTCCTCCCGTCCTGTGCAGCAGAACCACCCCTGGTGCCAGGAAGTTGGCTGCTGCTGCCTTCCCCTGGTAAACCATCCCCCCCATCAGTATCCAATGCGGTATATCTGTTTGAGAGGGGACCCCTGCACTACCTGCCTGCGCCTACTACTCTGCCTGTTGGTCACCCATTCCCTTTCTGCCTGTGCCACCTTTATCTGTGGTGTGACCAACTGATTAAATGTGCTATTCACAATGTCCTCAGCATCGCGAATGGTCCAGTATGTATCCAGTCACTGCTCCAGCACCGCAATGTGGTCTGCCAGTAGCTACAGCTGGACACACTTCCTGCACACTTGGTTGTCAGGGACACAGGAGGAGCATACCACGGCACCGGGCTGTCCTGCCATGACTTACCCTTTAATTAATTCAAATTAAATTAAACAAATGAATCCCACCAATTTCACTGCAGTTAAATTATATATTTAAGGGCCCTGGTTTACAAACAGTCCCCGCTACACCACAGAGAGATTAAAAAGTATAAACCACAGAGTTAAAGTTTTAATAAAGAGAGAAATACTCACCAACTAATCACTTACCTACTTTGTGGTGACGTCACACCTCGATTACTTTTTACTTCTCTCCCTCTGAGATTGGAGATTAGTATGCCTACCCACACCTCGGGTCACCTTAAATACTTGCCACCGCTCGGATTCCCACCGCTGCTGCACTGAGGCCTACCCGCGCCTTGGGCTCACCTTAAATACTTGCCGCCGCTTGGATTCCCGCCGCTGCCACACTGAGGCCTACCTGCGCCTCGGGCTCACCTTAAATACTTGCCGCCGCTCGGATTCCCGCCGCTGCCGCACCAGTTGAATGCGTGGCTGGAGAAATGGTGTAGGAGGGAGGGATTTAAATTCCTGAGGCATTGGGACCAATTCTGGGGAAGTTGGGACCTGTACAAGCTGAACGGGTTACACATCGGCAGAACCGGGACCAATATCCTCACAGGAGGGTTTGCTAGTGCTGTTGGGAAGGATTTAAACTAGTTTGTCAGAGGGCTGGGAACCTAAGTGTGGGCCCAGAATGGAGAGAAACAAAGCTGGAAGTGCAAGTTAGAAAAGTAGTCAACAAAACTAGTAGGAGCTGAAACAAAGGCCAACAGTAAAGAGGGTCAAAGTGCAGAAAAATATTAAACAGGCAAAGCTGAAGACACTTTATCTAAATGCACGTAGCATTCGCAACAAGGTAGATGAATTAATGGCACTAATAGAAGTAAATGGGTATGATGTAATTGCCATTACAGAGACAAGGTTGCAGGGTAGCCAAAGCTGCGAACTGAATGTTCCAGGGTACTCAACATTTAGGAAGGACAGGCAAAAAGGAAAAGGAGGTGGCGTAGCGCTGTTAATAAGGGATGAGATTGGTACGGTAGAGATAAAGGATCTTGGCTCGGCAGATCGTGATGTAGAACTGGAATCAGTTTGGGTGGAGCTAAGAAACAGCAAAGGACAGAAAACATTGGTGGGAGTTGTGTATAGGCCACCAAACAGTAGTGGCAATGTAGGGCACAGTATCAATCAAGAGATTAGAAGTGCATGTAACAAGGGCAATGCGGTAATCATGGGGGACTTTAATCTACATACTGACTGGGCAAATCAAATTACCACTAATGGTGTGGAGGATGAATTCTTGGAATGCATGCGAGATGGTTTCCTGGATCAGTATGTGGAGGAACCAACCAGGGAACAGGCTATTCTGGATCTGGTACTGTGTAATGAGAAAGGGCTAATCAATAATCTTGTGGTAAAGGGGCCTTTAGAGACAAGTGACCATAATATGATTGAATTTTACATTAAATTTGAGAGTGATGTAGTCCAATCTGAAACTAAGGCCTTCAATCTAAACAGAGGAAATTACAAGGGTATGAGGGACAAGTTGGACATGGTAGATTGGGAGACTACACTAAAAGGTATGAGGGTGGACATACAACGGCTAACATTCAAGGAAATAATGTATAATTTGCAACAAACATATATTCCTCTAGGGCATAGAAACCTGAAAGGAAAAGTGATTCAACCATGTCTAAGAAAATAAATTAAAGCTGGTCTTAAGTCAAAGAAGGAAGCTTATAAAGCTGCCAGCAAAAGCTGTCAGCCTGAGGATTGGGATATTTTTAGAAATCAGCAAAGGGGCACTAAGAAACTGATAAAGAAAGGGAAAATGGAATATGAGCACAAATTAGCGAAAAATATAAAAACGGATTGTAAAAGCTTCTATAGATATGTGAAAAGGAAAAGATTGGCAAAGGTAAATGTAGGTCCTTTACAGTCAGAGACGGGAGAATTTATAATGGGGAATGAGGAACTGGCAGAGAAATTAAATAAATACTTTGTTTCTGTCTTCATGGAGGAAGACACAAAAAACCTCCCAGAAAACCAAGGGTGTGGTGAGAATGAAGAACTTAAAGGAATTATTATTAGTAAAAAAACAGTACCAGCAAAATTAATGGGACTAAAAGTTGATAAATCTCAAGGACCGGATGACCTACATCCTAGGGTTTTGAAAGAGGTGACCATTGGGATAGTGGATGCATTGGCTGTCATCTTCCAAAATTCTATAGATTCTGGAACGGTTCCTGCAGATTGGAGGATAGCAAATGTAACCCCGTTATTTAAGAAAGGAGGGAGAGAGAAAACGGGGAACTACAGACATGTTAGTCTCACATCAGTAGTTGGGAAAATGCTGGAATCTATTATAAAGGATGCAATAACTGGGCACTTAGAAACTAATAGTAAGATTGGGCAGAGTCAACATGGATTTATGAAAGGGAAATCCTGTTTGACAAACCTATTGACAGTTCTTTGAGGATGTAACTAGTGGAGTAGACAAAGGGGAACTGGTAGATGTGGTGTATCTGGATTTTCAGAAGGCCTTCGATAAGGTCCCACACAAGAGGTTAGTGAACAAAATGAGGGCACATGGAATTGGGGGTAATATACTAGCATGGATTGAGAATTGGTTAACAGACAGAAAACAAAGAGTAGGGATAACGGGTCTGTTTCAGGATGGCAGGCTGTGACTAGTGGGGTACCGCAAGGATTGGTGCTTGGGCCCCAGTTATTCACAATCTATATCAAAGATTTGGATGAGGGGACTAAATGTAACATTTCCAAATTTGCTGATGATACTAAGCTAGGTGGCATTGTCAGTTATGAAGAGGATGTGAAGAGGCTTCAAGGGGATCTCGACAGGCTCAGTGAGTGGGCGAGAACCCGGCAGATGGATTATAATGTGGATAAATGTGAAGTTATCCACTTTGGTATAAAAAACAGAAAGGCAGAGTATTTCCTAAATGGTGAAAGATTGGGGAATGCAGATGCTCAAAGGGACCTGCGTGTCCTTGTACATGAGTCACTGAAAGTGAATGTGCAGGTGCAGCAAGCCATTAGGAAGGCAAATGGTATGCTGGCTTTCATCACAAGAGGATTTGAGTACAGGAGTAAAGAAGTCTTACTCCAATTATATAGGGCTCTGGTGAGACCACACCTGGAGTATTGTGTACAATTTTGGTCTCCTTACCTAAGGATGGATATACTTGCCATTGCCATAGAGGGAGTGCAACAGAGGTTGACGAGATTGATTCCTGGGATGGCGGGACTGTCGTATGAGAAGAGATTGAGTAAACTAGGCCTGTATTCTCTTGAATTCAGAAGAATCAGAGCGGATCTCATTGAAGCATTCAAAATTATTACCGGGCTTGATAGGGTGGATACTGGGAGAATGTTTCCCTTGGCTGGGGAGTCTAGAACCAGGGGCCACAACCTCAGGATAAAGGGTAGGCCATTCAGGACTGAGATGAGAAGAAATTTCTTCACACAGAGGGTGGTGAATCTTTGGAGTTCTCTACCTCAGAGGGCTATGGAGGCTCAGTCATTGGGTATATTCAAAACAGTAGTTGATAGATTTCTGACTAGTAAAGGCATCAAGAGATATGGCGATAGGGCCAGTGAATGGAGTTGAGGCAGAAGATCAGCCATGATCTCATTGACTGGCGGAGCAGGCTCGAAGGGCCGAATGGCCTACTCCTACTCCTATTTCTTATTTTCTTATCACTATGAGCACCAACATTTGAAAGTTTCTCACCATTTAAAAAATATTCTGTTTTTCTATTCTTCCTACCAAAGTGAATAACTTCACATTTCCCTACATTATACTCCATCTGCCACCTTACTGTTTGTTGACAGATTGCTAACAGCAGTTAACAGACTTTTTCCAATTTTGACACTTCTACGGCGGGCTTCCTGACGTCCGGACACCACGTCAGGTAAGTGTGGCGTGTTGTGAGCCTGCTGTAATGTTTCAGCATTGATGACAGCTGCAGAAGTGGTGTGAAGGATTCAATGGTGCACTGGTGAGTTTCAGAGGTAAGAAAATGTTGGGAAATTAATTTTTAATTAATTTAGACTTTTCTGTAGGTAACAAGTTTTGAATTGTATGTCTAGTCCCACCTCATTGGGAGAACCTTCTGTAACTTCACCTGCAGTTGCCATCTGTTCTAGCCTAAGGAGGGAGTCACTGGAGAGCCTGGATGCCAGAGCTCACCTTTGTACAGTGATTGACAGTGTTTGCAGCACCTAAATGCTGTCAAACACTGAGCAATCAGCTGTCAAAAAAAATATGCGTGGTCCCTTTAAGAAAACCGGCAGATGACACGTCATCAACTGACATCATCTGACACCAGCTTCCTCCTAATTAGTCGGCAAGCCCCCAGGGTGGGCTTAACAAGGCGAATTGAAGCAAGATCGCGTCTGTGGGCTGGATGTAGTTGGGGGCAGGACTGGAACCCGAAAGGCAGCTGACCCGCTCCCAAGCCACCTTGAAGCACAGAATCGCAGCCTTTGTGTTCTCCTCACAACTTACTGTCCCACCTAGCTTTGTATCATCAGCAAACCTGGATTCATTACACTCGGTCCCTTCATCTAGGTCATTAATATAGATTGTAAATAGCTGAGGCTAAATGCTGCGGCATCCCACTAGTTACAGCCTGCCAACCATTAATCCCTACTCTCTGTTTTCAGTCCGTTAACCAATCCTCTATCCATGTGCTATATTACTCCGCAACCCATGAGCCTTAATCTTGTGTAATAACCTTTTATGTGGCACCTTATCGAATGCCTTTTGCAAATCCAAATATACTACATCCACTGGTTACCCTTTATCTACCTTGTTAGTTATATCCTCAAAAAACTCTAATAAATTTGTCAAACACGATTTCCCTTTCATAAAACCATGTTGGCTTTACCTAATCATGTTATGATTTTCGAAGTGACTTGATACCACTTCCTTAACAATGGATTCCAGCATTTTCCTGACGACTGATGTCAGGGACTGATGTCATCCCCTGTATCACCTTAGTGACTCTCTTCTGTATCTTCTTCATGGCCTTGACATTCTGCCTAAAGTGGAGAGCCCAAAATTGGAGATAATAATCTGGACTTTGCTTGCATGGGAAGTGCAATGAGGCCGAACTTCCACTCATTTGTCAGGTGCACCCCTGACCCCCAGCCCTTTTCCTTGGGGACAGATGTGTTGACGTATTGAGGGAGGGGGTCGAAGCCATTTACAGCAGTGCTGAGGAGACTGCCTTACATTTGGAGAGGGAGGGAACTGACTGCGGTACCTTGCTGCAGTGTGGGTTGGCTGGAGTTACTGGCAGAAGATTTTGAGGAGGTTGAAAAATATTAAATTGGCACTTGGTTTGATGCAATTGATCAATGCAATTGATAGCACTGGACAATTTTAACCCCCAGACTCCATAGCAACACAGGATACCAGGAATGTACAGGCATCTCTTGTGCCAGTATTACAAGGGCTCAAATGACAGGAAATATGTTCCATGATGTCACCTGTTCATTTGCCTCCCTTTATAATACCCCTATCCATATTTAGGACTCTGGGGGGCTAAATTAGGTTGATTTGCGTCTCCTGTTAGCGCCCTAAGAGGGGGCATAAATCAACTTGGGCCGGGGCGCAGCGCCGCTAACGCCTCCCGCGGAATTCAGCGGGAGGTTAGCGGCAGCGCTTACCGTTAGCGCTGCACGGCAATCATGTCATCGCCGTGCGCAGTGCCCCGCTCGCGCCCCGGCTGTAATATTGGGTAGCGCCCCCCGACTTACTGCCGGACGCTATGTCCACCGGGGTCAGGGGGGCCTACCTGCGGCCGGGGTGGTGCTAGTTAAAGGGAAGGTGGTGGGTGGCCATTTTTGTTGCTGGCCGCCAGTCAGCACCTTCCCCTGTTGCTGTCCCCGGCCCCCCCCATGAAGCCCCCCTTTGGGGTGCCGGCTGTTCTGCGTGAGCCCGGCACTCCTTGAGTGCTGGGCTCATTTGTTGGCACTCCTGATCTCTGGTGGCCCAGCTGGGTGCCGAGACGCGCTGCGCCAGGCCCCTCCCCTTTAATAAGGGGAGGAAGGTCTGCAGTACCGCAGCACGTAGCGCCACGATATTGGCTCGCAGCACCCCAAGAGGGACGCAGGGCGCTTCCAGTAACGCTCTCCTCTCTCTCGGGGTGCTACCTGGGAAAATCGGCCACGGGGGCATTAACTTTTTCGGGGCGCTAAGACGAAGGTCACGCCCCAAAGGGCGCTACCCAATTTTTACCTTCTGTTCTTTAATCTATTCTCTAATTCCTGGTATTCTCTTTGTAGGATCTCACTTCTATTCCTTTCTATGTCATTGGTTTCAAGATGAATCATGACTTCTAGCTGTCTCCCTACCCGCTGAAAAATCTTTTGCACCCCTCTGGGTCTAACAGTGCAGCAAGATTTCACATTTCCCAAACCTGCAAACTACACCACCTAGAAGGACAAGGGCAGCAGGTGCATGGGGAATTATATATATATATTTAATATTTTCTAATGTAAGTGTTTTGCTGCTCACAATTATTTTTTTGTATTTTTTAGTTATGTGAAGATTATTTGTTTTTTTTCCCCTCTAAATTCCCGTATGTGACTGTGACCTGACACAATTCCGCGCTCTTACAGACTAAATCAGTCCCAGGACTATTGGTTACTTTCTTGTCTGATTCTGCACTGTGGCTTCCCCCTCCATTAGCTGCTCTCTTTTAGCTGCCCCCTTTCCCTGTTCCCACACATTGCTGGTTTTAAAAACAAAAGGTTTCCATTCAGCCTCGAGTTAGACCAGAGGCCCCAAATGGAACTCAACCAGGGAGAACAGACCTGTACAGAGGTCTCAGCTCTCCATCTGAATGCCGCCATCCCAGGGCAATAATTGTGTGCCTTGTGTGATGTCTGTGTTCCTGCTACTGGTTGTTATCCAGCGTCTCCTGCTGCAATTCCAATACATGTGGGTGCTGAGTGAGAACAGGGTAGATCTTGGTTGTGATACCCAGCCCCATTGTTAAATATTGTACCAGTGCTCACAGTCAAGATCCAGTCCTTAAGAATGGTCCCTGAAACGTTTACTCTGTTTCTCTCTCCACAGATGCGACAAAACCTGCTGAATATTTCCAGCTTTTTCTGTTTTTACTTAAGAATGGTTACTTGGATAGGTACGGGGGGAGGGGAGAGGAGGCCAGGTGTGTGAAGGGGAGCTGCTATCATAACCTCAGCACGGATTGCTAACTTCAGTGTAAGCAAGAGAAGGGGAGAAAATCAGGAGAAAAAAAAGACTTGGACACGCTACACAAACCCTAGCTGTCCCTAGCCTGCAAGGATTCTTCACCTGACGGAACAGAGGAACAAGACATAGACAACCGAGTGCAGTGGAAAGGAAATGTTCTGTAGCACACTGTAAACTTTAAATGGCAAGCTGGATGAAGTACGTCAAGTCCTACATGACATGAAAGCCTTGTTAGCCACTGCTGTTCCGCACGTTGGAGAAAACGAAGCAAAAATATCAACCTGTGTAAGATGACAGTCTCCAGAATAACAGGCAGATATCGAAAGCGAATGGCTTGCTCAGTCCTCTTTCAAGGGAAACTAAACCCCGGTGGTGACGTTATTCCTATCATTACATTACTCACTTTCTCCATTTAATTGCACTGATTGTTCTTAACTGTATCTTATTTCTGAGGTCAAAGCACTCTGTTTTCACTGATTTATGTTTCAAGGGCTACCATGAGATATTTATTGTGCTAAGAATTATGGATACATTTTTACACAGCGGACTCAATTTTTATGTGCAAAGGACACCTCTATAACATAATTCTCATTTAAGTAATTAAACTTGTCATGAGGAACAGGCCAACATGGCAACTAGGAGCCCTCCAGCAGAAAAATGTGCATTAAGAAAATATGAGAAATATGGTAGCTCAGGTGGCCTAAGTGAGCACAATATTCTGGGCACATACGTAGAGGAATTCTGAATAAGTACCAGCTGCCAAGGAGAAGCCAATTTAAGTGTAGAATTTAATGGTGAAGTGGAAATAATTTATAAATCTGAACCGCAGATTCAACAGAAGGGCTTAAAGGGTTAAATTATGAAGACAGATTGTATAAACTTGGCTTGTTTGTGTTAAGTAGGTTGAGCGGTGATCTAATCATGGTATTTGTAAAGTCTGTGGGTTGTTTAGTTAATTAATACACAGACTACCAGAGTAACTTAAAACAGGACTTTACTATTCGAAGGTCAGGGCGAATCTGCCCAATAAATTCTGCCACAGCACTTATATACCGGTGTGGTCACCGTCGGTATTACAGTATACAGCAGCCAGGATAAAGTAGTGCCACACCTAAAATAGTTCTCTTAAAGGTGGACGGTTACATACAATAGTTCTCTTAAAGGTAGAACAGTTACATACACTACAATCCTCCCTTTTTAGCTTACAACATACTTATTCCCCATTAACATAACATCATAACATATCCAACTTCATGTTACAACAGTTCACAGAGGTAGTCTCTGTGGAAACAGTTCACAGATTCAGTCTCTGCGGGAAACAGTTCACAGATTCAGTCTCTGATCTTCTTGACTCGGTCCGAACAACACCTCTGTGGTGTAGCCGGTTCACATTGCTAGCGTGACTCATCCAATAGTCTTTCCCTTGACCTAACAGCTTGAACTTCCGTCCTGCTGAACCAGCAGTGCTGACTTTTACAAACAGCTGGACTGCCTTGGTAATTTTTTTCCTACTTGCCAACTGATTTGGCTTCCTTCGTAGGGCCCACATATATGATCTGGTAGAAGTGATAATGATTTAGATGGTTATCACCTTCTGCTTCGCCTTTTTCTTTTCTGCTTCTTGGAGACTCTCGGGGCTCCCTTATCAGCTGCCAGCTGTAGCGCCACCATCTCCCTATGTTCCTTAGAATTTAAGTGCTTCATCCTGATTTCTGCACTTTGGGAGTTTTCATCACAAGCTGGGCAGACCAAGTCCTCGTAATATTCCGTGTCACTCAACAGGTCATGGTAATATTCGGTGTCGTCCTGAACTAGTCTAGCGAGAGGGCCTGCTACTTCTTCCTTACCCAACTGGACGTTAGCTGACTGTTGTTCCCTCCCTAGACATCTTTCCTGAAGAGACTTCTTCATGCGTTCATATTCATCCCGCTCTTCCTGGGTTTCCTGCAAATCCTTCACTAATGACCTCATTTGTGATTTCAATACTTCCCCTTCCATCGGGGATTGATTGATCGGGCTATTCAACCCTTCTACTGGAGCAGCTGTTTCAACATTCTGTTGTTCACATAGACGAGATTCAGCGTACTTTTGGCATCCCTGTAAAATCTGTGTTGCAACCTCAGCTATTTCCATAACTTTTGAGAGCTCCGAACTCCTTCCCTTTGAAGATTGAAGCTCGTGTTCAGGTTGTTCCCATTGCAGAGTCTTGTCCCTCAGCATATGAAGGAGTTGGCTGACCGTTAACTCTTCCACTGGAACACTGTGGATCAGAGTCTTCTCCATTTCATCCACCTTTTCCTCCAATGCTTTCACCTTCTTTTCCTCTTGTACTTTGGCTTTCAGCGCTCGGAGAAGTTGCGCCTTGATGCTCTCTAGCTCATGTTCAGGGGCCATTCTTACAGTCTCTGTGTTTCTTACAGTTTCCTTTTCTTCCACTGAAAGGATTCCCAGTTGAATCTGTTCTTCAAGTTGTTGAACCTCGGTCATTGCCGCCTCATATTTGTCTTGGGTTTCCTTCAAGATTTTTATGAGTTCTTGGACATCTTGTCTTTCATGTTCTGCCATGTCTTTCACCTCTAATTTCTCATCTATGGATGGAACTTCTACCGATGAGTCTGTCTTGGCCTTGAGCTCATCAAGAATTTCCTGCAGCCTTTGGACTTCTTGCTCATGTTCAACCTTTAGTTGCTCATATGCTTCTACTGAAACTAGCTTTTCGGAGGTTGCCGAGTTAATCCCCTCCAGGATTGTAGCCTGGGCCTGTTCATACTGTTCCTTCAACTTCTCAAACTCTGCTTGTAAGGAGTCGTAGAGAAGAATGGGAATAAAATCCTGGCTTCCTGAAGATTCCTCTTCATTTGCTCCTTCCTGCAAATATTCTAACTCCTGAACAGCATAAGGGAGATGTGATCGGTAATTGGTCACAATGGCTCTATGGTCGCTCTCTGCTTGAGCTAGCTGCTTCTGTTGTCTTTCCAGATTCTCCCATTCGGTGTCATAGAACTTTTTCATTGTTTTCATCTCTTGTTCGAGACGGTAACTCACTTGTTCTACTTGCTGTCGTAATTTGAAATAAAGTTGAGTCCGAGCTCGGTGTTCGTCAGTCATGGATATGTCCGTAAACTGAACAGACTCAGAATTCTCTGTCAAACTATGTTGTCGTTGTTCGGTGGAGTTCTGTTCTGAAACTTTGTTCTTCTCTGGAGCATAAGCCTTTATGCATGCCTTCGTTCTTCCAACCTTAGTCGGCAAGTCCATTTTAGCCTTGTCTTTCATATTTGGGTTGGTCTTATCGTCATCCATTTCAGAATCTGAGCTGATTGTCTGCACCGAGTCCTCACTCGTTATGGCTTTTAGATAGTGCCATTCCATGTCTATTTTCTTGATCCACTCCCATCCCAGAAGTGGTGGTCCTCCCTCAGGTAGTACGTATAAGTTCATTCTTGGGTGTTCTTTACCCCCATCTCTCACCTTGACTCTTATCTTCCCCATGGGGTATACTTTATGCCCCGTGTATGTCTGCAATACGAACTTGGTATCTCTTAAGGGTATATGTGAGAATAGCCGGTGGTAATCCCTTCGATTTATGACTGATAGAGCTGATCCAGTGTCCAACTCCATTTTCACTTGGACTCCAGCTATTTTTAGCATGACCCAGATAGTTTGTAGGTCAGCTTCCTTACTCACATTGTGAATTCTCAGACTGCCCAGCTCCTGGCCGTTTGGGTCTGAGTCCGAATTCTGTTCGTCTGAACTCTTCTCAGCCACCTTGTGTACCTTGTTGTACTTTTCCTGTGATGGCTTCCTTTGGTTGTTGGTCTTCTTCCCTGACCGGCATACCTTAGCTATGTGACCCAGTTTGCCACATTTCCTACATTCCTGGTTCTTAAACCAGCATTGGTTCTGGTCGTGTGTTGTCTTCCCACAACGATAGCATTTTGTTGTACTCGAGGTAATTTGATCCACACTGAGTGCCGCTGCCTTTAGCTGCATTTCCGCAGTTCACTTCGCTGCGGTTTCGTGCGATGCTGCAATAAGGACAGCCCTGTCAAGTGTAAGGTCGTTCTCTTCGAGTAGTCGCTTTTGCGTTCCTTCCTTTGACAACCCGCACACGAACTTGTCTCGCAATGCCTCTGTCAGATTCCCTCCAAACTGGGAGTGTTTCGCTAGTCTACGCAGTTCGACCAAGTATTCTGCGTTGCTTTCGTCTTTCCTTTGCGTTCTCGCATAGAATTTGAATCGTTCCGCCAACATCAACGGTGTGGGGTTCAAGTGATCCTTCAGAACAGTCACAATATCATCGAAAGTCTGATCCGCCGGTTTAGCTGGTGCTAGTAGATGCTTCAAGAGCCCGTATGTCTTCGCGCCCATCGAGTTTAGCAAGGTTATAGCTTTGTCATCTTCTTCTATTTTATTGGCCTCACAATAGATCTCAATGCGTTCCACATACGTGGCCCAGTCTTCTACCTCGGAATTAAAATCGTTGATGTTACCACGCTTAGGCATCTTCCTCTCTTCCTGATAACACCACGAATTATTTCTTTAAATTTTCTTTTCTTTTTTTTTCCAAGATGGCGGTTCCCGCGAAAATGGCGGTTTCCCGCGCTTATCTTCTCTCCCCGCCCACTTCAATGGCGGTTCCCCGCTTCTGTCTTCTTCTCCGCCTAATGGCGGCTTCCCGCGTTTCTTCCCCTGGCGGGAGGGGTACACTTTCCCCACGGGCGACGGCCGCTGGCTTTCAGGTTCACAGCCTGCGCGTCGGCTTCAGTGCTTTCCCTTTTCTCGGCAGGGCAACCGGCGCTGGGTACACCCCGTTGACGGCGAACAGTTTCAGCCGCTGGGCTGGCTCTCGCTCAGTCTCCCTTGGTCGGCTCTGCCTCTCCCGCTCGCTCGGCTCCCAATCGCGCCTCCCAGCCCTCTCGCAGTCCGGTGCTTCCCTCCCCGGCTGCGGCTGAGTTTTTATATCTTCCCGCGCCTACGCTCCCGGTCGCAGCGCTTCGTGGCTTCGGTCGCTGCCCGGCCTTTTTCGCCGGTCGCGGTCTACCTGTCTCACGACGCCGTTGCGTCCCCAGCCTGTCTGTACCGCGGCTTCCTTGCTCCACGCTGCCCCAGTCTCAGCGCCTCTGGGCCCGACTTCTGTTCGGCTCCTTTCCCCCTCGACCGTGGTCGAGTGCACCGCCCTTATCCTCCGGTTATTCTTTTTACTTTTCCCTTACTCACAGTCACCGTGGCCGGCTTGCTTCTCGTGCTGATCGGCTCACTCCTCACCGTGGCAGAAGGGACAGTCAGTGCCTGTTGCTGATGGAAGTCGTTGTCTCTGAATTCTTCCTCCTTTCCAGCTCTGCAGACTCGAGTTTTCTCCCAGCAGAATGACGAGGGCGGTTGCCTCTTCTCGACGCTCGTTAACTGCTTCGGAAGTATTGTTGCCGCAGGGTACGATCGGACTCGTCGCCACTGTAAAGTCTGTGGGTTGTTTAGTTAATTAATACACAGACTACCAGAGTAACTTAAAACAGGACTTTACTATTCGAAGGTCAGGGCGAATCTGCCCAATAAGTTCTGCCACAGCACTTATATACCGGTGTGCTCACCGTCGGTATTACAGTATACAGCAGCCAGGATAAAGTAGTGCCACACCTAAAATAGTTCTCTTAAAGGTGGACGGTTACATACAATAGTTCTCTTAAAGGTAGAACAGTTACATACACTACAGTATTGAAAATGATAAAAGGATTCAATAGGGTAGATACAGAGAAACTATTTTCTTTGTTGGAGGATTCAAGAATAAGAGATCTCAATCTTAAAATTAGAGCTAGGTCAGTTAATGTGAGAACAGGAATCACCTTTTCACACAAAGGGTAGCTGAAATCTGGATCTCTATCCCCAAAAGGCGGTGCATGTTGGGTCAATTACAATTTTCAAGACTGAAATCGATAGTTTCTGTTAGAGAAGGGTATCAAGGGATATTGAACAAAGGCGGATAAACGGATTGAGGCACAGATCGACCAGGATCTAATTGAATGGCAGAACAGGCTCAAGGGGCTGAATGGCGTACTCTTGTTCCTATGTTTCTTTGAACCCCGAGTGGGCCAGAACTGGCAGGATTCTTTTCATAAAACAATGGTAATGCATTGAACAGAAGATAGAAACTTTCCAACAAGGAAGGAGGGAAACTCAAAGGCCCTGATATTAATCTGAAGACGGCTTCCGTGCGGGAAGGGGATGAATTTCGTGGGGGAAACCCGGAAGTCAACTGACTGGGTCGAATTCTGCGATCTCAACTCAATTGAACCAATCATTTGGACTTCCGGGTTTCACGTCTCCAAGCTGTGCAACGGGCGTGATGCGCACCCGCATGACATGGTCTCAGCTGTATTTAAAGGGACAGTGCACAAATAGAAATTGGAGGTGTTTAGGTTGAATGGTGGACATAGAGCAAGGGCACCATTCAGATTTAATAGACTGGAGGTGGACCATCACAAATAGTACAGCTCACAGATGCAGCAGAGGAGGCCCTGGAGATATGTGGCACATCTGTGCCCCTCTCAGTCGGAGGTGGAGAGTCAGGGAGCTCGCAGATAGCCGGTGACAGAATTACAAATATCTCTGACACACATATGCTGACTTAATTTCATCAATGACTGAACCATGAGATTACTGAGTATGGTGATTGTCAAGATTGTGACTTTGCCACAACTAAATCATGTCCCTTTCATTTGTCTTCCAGGGCCTTCACGTGTACAGCAAGTGTTGCAGGACATACACTGGGGCAATTCCTCAGAGGACCTCATTCCTTCTGATGGTGCACCATCATTGGGCCTACATACCAGAGCTGATAATCACACTCTGCTGGGTCCATTTAGACAGTTGGGTTTTCACCTGGTGATTCACAATTCACAAGTGGTCACAAGCAGGCACTGGTGTCAGCAGGAACTGTGAAGAGTCCGCATCTGGGGGGCGCAATCCTCCCCAAGCACTGCTCAGCTGAACACATATGCTGAACCCTGGGGGTTATATTTGAGAAGGTGAATGCTAGAGGTGCATCAGCAACTTAGCCAGGTACTGACAGGCATGCCACGCACACACCACAAAAGCAGAGAGAATGGAGGAGCACAACTCGAACACTAATGGATTGGTGGCACAGGGAATTGCGAGAATGTCTGCCATGGAGAGAGAGGCCGTCTCCATTCTGCCAGCGCATTTCACACCTAATC
Organism: Somniosus microcephalus; assembly: GCF_052327205.1. Lineage (NCBI taxonomy): Eukaryota > Metazoa > Chordata > Chondrichthyes > Squaliformes > Somniosidae > Somniosus > Somniosus microcephalus. Next base: position 361,976,416 of record NC_140987.1, on the reverse strand, counting down.
TAGAGCTGTCTTTTGTCTCCACTAGTCCCATCACCATCTCGTCTCGTTTTGAATACCTCTTAATGTCTCTTCTCTTTTTTCTCTCCCAGCCCGGCCTCTTAATCTATTTCATTCCCTGTGCCTTTTTAGTCTTGATAAAGGGTTTTGACCCGAAACGTTGACTCTAATTTCTCTCCACGGATGTTGCCTGGCCTGCTGAGTTTTTCCAGCATTTTCTGTTGTTATTATGCACATGAGTGTTTGATTTTTCTAATGCCACATAAAATTTAATGATTTGCACCACTTCTACATATTGCCCATTATTGCATCCCGAGGGCCAACTCGCCCTTTCAGTTGTTTCATGATGAATGTCAATACATGCCGGGACCCATTGGGTGGATGTGCAATGGTGGATGAGTGGTTGAAGGACTGTTTAGTGCAGAGGGAGGTGTTAGTGCTGGTGGTGGGAGCGGACTGTGGGATTTCATTTATGTTTCACACTCGGTGAACCTTCGCGATATTAGGGCACCCCAGGCAGCAATTCGCTGGGTCAAAATCCTGGAACTCCCTCCCTAACAGCACTGTGGGAGAACCTTCACTACACGGACTGCAGAGGCTCAAGAAGGCAGCTCACCACCACCTTCTCAAGGGCAACTAGAGATGGGCAATAAATGCTGGTCTTGCCAGCGACACCCGCATCCCATGAACGAATAAAAAAAATGTAAGCGGCTGGGCTGGCGATGGGTACCCCATCTTCACCCTCCTGCTCGTCTGAATGTTTTCCTCATCCGAAGATGAGTGATGAGCCCCTTTGTCCTCCTTCACCTGTAAACCTCTCTCCTGTGTGCGTGCTGATCCCACCACCCACCCTGATCTTGTCAGTTTGAAAGCCTCCAAGGTTGAAGAAGAATTGTAATTCACCAAGGGTATGCACATGAGTGTTTGATTTTTCTAATGCCACATAAAATTTAATGATTTGCACCACTTCTACATATTGCCCATTATTGCATCCCGAGGGCCAACTCGCCCTTTCAGTTGTTTCATGATGTATGTCAATACATGCCGGGACCCGTTGGGTGGATGTGCAATGGTGGATGAGTGGTAAAAGGACTGTTTAGTGCAGAGGGAGGTGTTAGTGCTGGTGGTGGGAGCGGACTGTGGGATTTCATTTATGTTTCACACTCGGTGAACCTTCGCGATATTAGGGCACCCCAGGCAGCAATTCGCTGGGTCAAAATCCTGGAACTCCCTCCCTAACAGCACTGTGGGAGAACCTTCACTACACGGACTGCATCTTGTATCGACACAAGCAATCTCTGCCATACATTTGCCAGAAGGAACTAAGACACCAGCTGCAACAAGTGAGCTATTCAGATGGAACAATGAGAGGTTTGAATACCCACCTGAACTGCTGCTCAAACTCGCCTCTGTTCCTCTTGTCAGCTTCCTGAGCCCAGGGATACCTGTGCTGCTCAAGTCAAATTTGGAGCGAAGTTAAAAACAATTACAAAATACCTTATTAACATCTCCTAAGGATGTTAATTGAGCCAATAAGTACCCGCCTGCATCCAATTACAAAATCCTCGACTTCAGCGAGTAGTTTTCTTGCTGGCATCCAAATGCACCTCCTTTAAACCCAGAAGTGGGGATGCTGCAGCTGGGTTGCGCTCCCTCTCTAAAAATCAATGGCCTGGATTCTCCGTGCAATTGCGCTGGTTTTTTCGCCACAATTCCCCCGATATCGGCATAACCAGCGGCAAACATTGCGGAATTTTAAGCGCAAATTGCGTTCAGCGCAACTCGAGTTGCCGCGATCTTTTGTGCTAGTTCTAAAAGCAGCACGCTAGCAGTCGGCCTCGCCCAGAAAACTGACCATGCCCCCAGGGTGAATTCATCACCTTTGGGAGTTTCCGCTAGTTGCGCTCGTTTGTGGGCCTTCGAGGAGGCTCCAAAAATTAAGGCTGGAACTTTTGGGCGCAAGGACACTTTTAACTATGTTTTAAAAGGTTTTGAATGAAACTTTAAAAAATTTTACTAAGAAACTGACTAATGTGCCCCAATCTAACTAGAAAATAGTTTTGCATATTTTTTTAAAAGTCATTTTCAGTAATTTAATATCCGGTTACTCACAGGTGGGGGATTGACACTGATTTAAAATGCTTATTTTAAACCCATTTTCAGCTGTATTAAATCAAACTTTACCAAGTTTACCATTCTTAAATATATTAAGGAATATTTATTAAAGCAAATTTAAAAAAAAAAATGTCTTAAAACACTACCGATTGTGTTGGCTCATGGCAGATTTTTTGTTCGGCGATATGCAAATGGGTTTGAGCGGAAACTCAATGCAAAAACACTTTTCAAAACGGCGCAATTTTGGGCCCAAAGCGGAAACTCTACCCCAATAATTTTTACACCCCACCCACTCCCAATCCACCCATTCTTGGGGGTTAAATTCCCCCCAAGGTCTCCCAAGCTATTCCAGCACACTTCCTCATCTTTAGTTACTGGAGCCCCGCAAACAATAACCTTTCTGAGCTCTGGAATAACGATGCCTCTGGAGTCAGGGGGTGGGGGGGGGTGGGCGGCGGGGGCTGGGAGCTACGAATGGAAGCAGTGCCAAGATTAGCAAGACCTTGAGCTGTATTTCCTGTTGATGCTCTAAGTGTAGGCAAATCAGTGGATGAAGAGCGGCAAGTTAAATTGTATCCGTAGGGCTCGAAGTTTATTTTTTATATAAAGTAATTTGCATGAACTGAAATATTGGCTTATTATTTGAATATGATTTGTGGGCACTGTGGACTCTCGGTCTGACATGTACATATGGCCATGCAAATCCTAGGCTTATTATTTCTGTGGGTTGTTTATGGATTGTCAGAATAATGTGCACTGCAAGGCCAGAATGATGCAGCAAAGAGATAAAACAACAATAATACTCAGAATTTATCATAATAAAAATTCAGGTATGAAAAAGGGCAATCATTGGTAGCTTACATGTATACATGTATATATATATAAGAAATATCCATACATTTAACTGAGTTGCCTATTCACGCATAAACATCAAGCAGAAATCTACTTAGCACACTTGAACAAAGTAGAGATAGAAATGTTAAATGGCTGCAGCAGATACTGGAAGTCGATGTAGAGGAGTGTGTGACCTACAGGAAGAGTGAAGATGGCGCAAGAGTGAACATGGCAGAGAGAGGGCGCCCAGATTTTCGGATGCAGCACTCAAGGCCTTGGTGCAGGAGGAGAGATGTAACACTAGTCTCACATACTGCTCAATTCACCACACCCCCATTACTCACCTACCAGCAATCTATCAATCATGACTCATACCTCACATTCACATGCTCCATCTCACCCTCAGGCACTTACCACTGCTGCAAGCCTCACACCCACAGCTCACAGATTGCACACACTGCCAGCTATTCAACCATGACAGCCACATCAGCCAAACACAATGAACCACTGACGCACTTCCCTCTCTTGCAGGACAAGGTGGCACACAATCATAGGCAGCAGCAGCTAATTGGAGGGGAACAGGCGCGGCTTCATATTCTGACCTCGCTCGAGGAGACGGTGCTCGCCATAATTGGAGTGACACTATGACTGAGACCGTGGCCAGCAGCGGCAGTGAAACCATTGAAGATGATGATATGCTCATACCTAATCCCACTTCCCCTTCATCCCACAATCTCTTCTGACTTACAAGCTGCAGATGGTGTAAGCATGCACTTCTTGCTTTTCCCCCATCCTCCCACTCACAACAACCCTACCCTTGTGTCTTTCTGATTTCAGATCCACAAGAAATCCAATCTGGCCAGTCAGTGAAACAAGAGGAAGAGGAAGAGGAAGAGGAAGAGGTGAGTGATGAAGAAGAAGAAACATCGCCACTCGACCTGACAGTCGCAGCCACCAGCTCAGATACTGGCACTGTATGGACTTAGAAGGGAGCTTAGAGGTGGGGTCTGCATGTGATGAGTATCCGGGCACGAGTGGGCTGCAGCCAGGGCAGGGAAAAAGGATAGCGCAGGTGCCAGTTCCCCAGAGGACGAGGTCGCACACGAGTTCTGCTGCACAGGGCTTAGATGAGGACTTTGATGGGGCGGTCTACAGAATATTCAATGAGAGCGCCCCAAGAGAGAGGGGGAGTGCTTCCAGTAGTGCCCTGCCTCCTGGTTGGGGCGCTACCATTCAATTTCGGGTGCTGGGGTGCTAACCTTTTCGGGGTGCTAAAAGTAGTACCCCGGCGAAGTTATCACCCCGAAGGGGTCGCGAGCCAATTATTCCCCCTAAGTGTCTTGGGGCTACTATGTTGTCAGCCTCAGTTCCTGGACTTTCTCATTGGCTGCTGAACAGACTGCTGGAAAACCTTTGGATTGATTCTTATGCCAAATCTCTTCACTTCAGTAGCAGACAACTAGGTCCTAGTTCCTCGACATGTGTTAGAAATAGATTAATTTCTGTCCATTACATATTATGTGGTTTACCCAATCTATTGGTAGGCCCTGGCTTTGTGGATTCCAGATGACATATCAATTTGTTTGGAGTAGGTTCCATATTTCCCAGAACTCCTTTTTCCTAGATACTTCTATGGAGTAGTCCAAATCTTTTTGCTTATATATAAATTTGTAGAGCTTTCCGATAGCTCTTAGTCAAAATCTTCTTTAATCAGTGTGTTCTCATTGTTTCCCTATATCTGAAGGATCCGCCTCTCAGCATTCTGGCAATGATGGATACACTCTGGTCCTTGATTACACCAGTCTCAAACAGAATATTTTTATTAACATTGGTCAATGGTTACTGTAAATTCCATGACCTGAATCTGCTGTAGCCTGATGGTTAAGCCAATGGGTTGTGCAAAGAAGAACAATGGGACTAGAAATTCAGTGAAGAAGGCAGGAGAGAGCTTGTTTTTTAGGTGTAAAATGGATATCTAAGAGTCCAATTCCATGCTGGAAGTGTGCCTCTCTTCAAGTTGGATCAGGCTGGTCTGTAGGCCAGGATGATTCAGGAAACTTATTACAATATTTAAATAAGGTTCCTGCGCTGGCTGTAAGTCCCTTTTGTGAAATTGGCCTGCCCCAGCCCCTGACTTGCCACGTGATAAACTGACCCTTCAACTCATGGCGCTAACAGTCAGCAACGACCCTGCAGAAGTACGAGTTAAAAAGCTCATCCCCTCCATACAGGTTAGTTGCTGGTTTGTCCTCTTAGGCTGCTAATTAACTTCTGGGCCTTTATTTGGGCTATTTTCTGTGTTCTGATTTCTGGGAACAACTTTTGTGCTGGCGCTGCTCTGCTTTTGTCTGCTTTGCAAACAGTTTTTTTCCAGTCATGGGTGGTCTGGTAGCTCTGTCTTTGGGGATTGAGGAGGAGAGGAAGCAGCGAAGAAGGCAGGAGAGAGCAGGAGCAGCTTGGAGAAGAGGGAGGAGGAGGGCACTGGGAGGCCATAACCACAAGCGGGTCTTGAGGGAACACGCCATACCTGAACTTCACCGAGGAGCAATGTGTGAGGTGCTTGCGCTTCACCAACGAGGCTGTCACCGAGCTATGCCACCTGTTGTAGCCCCAACATAGAAACATAGAAAAATAGGAGCAGGAGTAGGCCATTTTGCCCTTCAAGCCTGCTCCGCCATTCAATATGATCATGGCTGATCTCCTAGCTCAATACCATATTCCCGCTGTCTCCCCATACCCCTTGATGCCTGGAGTCCCAAACCAGGGCATGAACAGCACTGCCTGTGCCTGTGAAGATCACCGTGGCAACAAGATTGTTCCAGGCTGCAGCAAGTGCCATCAGTCACATCTCGCACTTTGCTGTGCACCACTGTATCAGGGAGGTAACCGAGGAGACCAGAAGAAACATTTACATCACATTCCCCCATAAAAAGAACAAAGCAGCATAAGAGAGCACTAGGCTTTGTCCACATCGCAGGCTTACCTAAGTTTCAAGGTGCCATAGACAGCACCTACATTGCCTTGTGTACTTCCCATCATCAGCCTGGCATTTTTCTCAATAGAAATGCCACTCCCCGAATGTGCAGTTTGTTTGCAACCACAAGCAACTCATTATGCAGGTCTGTGCCCAATTTCCTGGCAGCAGTCATGATTCATTCAGTCTGCGCCAGTCCTCTGTGCCGCCTTTATTGCAACCAGGCCCTCAAGTCAAAGGCTGGCTACATGGCAATAAGGGATATCCCCTCCGGACATGGCTCATGGCTCCTGTCAGGAACTCGGGCACAGAGGCAGAGCGTGCCTACAATGAGAGCCATGCCACCACCAGAAATCTCATTGAGCAGACCTTCTGCTGCCTGGACTGTTCGTAAGGAGCTCTGCAGTACACCCCTGAACGTATTTCCAGCATTATGGTCATATGCTGCATGCTGTATAATGTCACTATACTGAGGGACCAGCCCTTACCACCACCTGGGCAGGAAGAAGAAGTGGAGGAGGATGAAAGGCAGCACGAAGAAGAGGAAGAGTACAAGCAACATCGACCACCGGTTCCCCTAGCTGCAAGAGCTCTCAGAGACCAATGCATTTAGAAGCACTTGCCTATAACCAGCTCTCCCATTCCCACACCAACAGAGTGTGTGAGTAGGAGGAGAAGGTGGTGGAGGGAAGTGTGGTGCAGTGATTGTAGGAGAGTAAAGCGAAGTGGGGAAGGGAGTGTTGTGAGTAAGGCTGCAGGTGGTGCAGGTGTGAGGAACAGTAATTGAGGTGAGAGGTAAGATTCTTACCTTGACAACTCTGGTGAAGTCATTTAACCTCGTTTGGCATTGCAGCCATGTCCTGGGAATTAAGATCCTCATGATCTCTTCAGCGACCTCTTCCCACTGGTGGCAGAGCGGTTGCCTTGGGAACAGGATCGCCGTCCTTCTGTCCACCATCTGGACCAGGGCCCCCAAACCAGCATTGGTAAAGCTGGGGGGCTGATCTACAGGTTTGCAGCCATTTCTCTGTTCACAAGCATTCCATCCTGTCTGCAATCACAGAGCACCTCCCCTTTAAGAGGTTCTGGCTGCTTTTAAGTGGCTTCAAAGACAACCGGGTTTCCACCTCCCCAAGCAGAGCTGCAGCCAATAAGCAGCCCGGTTCTCGATGGCTGTGCACCTGACCCCTGCCAGCACCAATTTTATGTAGTCCCTGTGTCCACGAGAACAGGCGTGTGCAACAGATGCCCCGCCCCCTACTTCGCCTGTTTTTGGGCACGATCGAATTTCTAGGCCTAGTTGTTTAGCCAACATCTGCTGTTCAAACTAATTAATCCACCGATTGACAACCAGTAACTAGTTCAAACTCCTCACCGATGCCCATCGTTATTCTGGAGATGCTCCAAGTTCAGCAGTTTGCAACTTAGTTTGGAGGAATAATTCTTGTATTCTTCTTCCTTGCCTATCTCTTCAAGTGTAGACACAATTGATCAGCTGCGCAGGATGCAATTGATCACCTCTATCTGATTACAACGTTTTATCAGCTTTCTGACTAACGGTAGCTATCTTAATCTCCCTTGATGACTTTGCCTTTGATTTCAGGCCTTGTAGATCAATAAATGTTGTGTCATTGATAGCAATGAAAGCTGAATCCAATTATGAACCAGCAATTGCTTGGATTTGGTCAAGTTGAGTCAATTTACTGATATACTGTACACTGGAATGTTGTCCAGTTGAGGCATTTCAGATTAGAGTAGATTTACAGTTAAAAAAGACAACTCATTCATACTTTTGTTTTACGTTTTAATAGCTTATTCATCTGCCAGCTGTGCTTCTCTGCTGAGAGTAATCCAACATACATATACTCACCATCCATGACGGGAATGGCATTGGTTTACCTTCATCCATTGTGTTCTGGGTAAATGATCTGCTTTGAAATATGAGCCCCGATTTTGCAATCCTGGCAAAATTGGGGCTGTGCACATCTGTGTCATGGGCACACACACATGCCCATAGTGCAGAAGTAACTTTCAAGCTCACAAATGCCCGTTCAAAAATCAGGACGGCTGGGTTTTTATAACCTGGACCCGCTGACTGTCAGGCTCAGCGATGTTCCTGTGACGACTACAAATTACCTGTACATTTCCTTTTACAATTTTGCACAAAGTTGTGTTTGTGGAAGGAATGAGTGGTGAAATTTCCGCAGATGCCACGCCATTGGCGGGGTCTGAAGCGCAGGGGGTGCCTTAACGGAAAATCTTGGACGCGCTGCCTGCGACTTTCCAATTAGCCACCAAGTGCATGCAAAGACCCTCCATTGTGGTGCGGGGGTCTTGGGAAATTTCTCCCTTCAATATTTAACACACAAAAATCGTGTCATATTGATGTAAACGCATCCATTTTTCCTTGCCAAAAATGCTTCCTTCAATCCTTTCGGATTGTTAAATTGTTTTTAAATACTCCATTCACTGTTTTTTCTTGTTCCAAGTAACCTGGCATTTCCCCTTTCTCTAGGCGACTGATTTATGTCTGTTTTCCTTGATTATGATGCAATAAACGGGTTCCAGTTGGAAGATATTTGCTCGAATATTTAGCCGCCAAGCACTTCTCTATTTATAATGCAATATAAGATAACGTGACAGAATTTTGTCTTGAACAGATAATTTGGTTAATACCTCCAACCTGAAAGCTTTACGGTGTAACACATGCTCTTTAATTGAGGAGAAATGCTTCTTCTGTAGCATTAACTAGAGTAGTGGAGAAAGGGCAAGCCAAGCCAAGAGAAGTGCTCATTACCTGGGATTAGATGAAAGGCCAACAGAATGTTTAACCTAAAGGGGAGGAAGAAGTTTAATGTTTTACGTGGAAACACTTAACATGCAGTTGCAAATTTTTTGAACTTCTTTATAATTAATGTTTTCGCTGCTGTCAGAGTTAACATATAAAAATTATATATCAATCATATTAAATCTGTCAGTGGTAAAATAAAGGTGTACTGCTTTTCTCATCAGCCCAAATAAGCAACTTAAATTATATTAATTTCAATCTGTAAAGATCTCGCAAATTAGCAACCACAGGCAATGCATTCAGTGTGTGATAGTACACTCTTCCAGTGCATTCACACTGATGCAGATTCTCCTGGGAAATTGCGACATTGTAATGGTGCATCAAAGGCTTAGCGACCATTGAACTGCACAAAAGGAAGAGGAAATAAGTGAATTACTCCATTAATTACCCTGTTCCATATTTTCCTGGGACTTTTACTCCGCTCCACCGTTACCCTTGTCAAAAACAGCTAGAAGGTAATTATCATAACTGCACCCCCCATTGAAATCAAATGGTGATTGCCATTTTTTCACATTTAAGCCAGTTTTCACACTGCTGTTTCTTAGATTGAAAAATAAGGACACTCAAAATGCTATACTACCATATACAATACTAAACTAAATCTAAACAGTATGGCACCATGCATATCTGTACAGCAATATATAAAACATTATTGCAGCACTATATTAATGCATCTATACAGAGATATATTGAACCTGTCTATAAACTACTACACTAAATAAAAAAGGTACTATATGAAACACTATAAAAGTATACAGTTTATATATATACTAAACATTATACACAGCACTTTACTAAATATCTGTGCACTGAATAGTTTCTATACAACAGTGCACATTATATAATCTTGCATTACGTATAACAGGTGCATATATCACTTTCTTAATTGTACCTAATGTTAACATTGTATTGATTTCTTTGTGAGTTCAATGACGAGACATTTATGAAAGAGAATGCCTTTTAATCTAAAGTCTGTTCAACTCTTTATACAGCATCGCAGGAGCTATCATGCTAGTGATGCATCTAGAATGAAACTGAAACTAAAACCAAACTGCCTTGCTTGTCTCGGTCACATGCCCTCTGCTGGTCAGGCACAAGCAATCAATACATGCAATTATGCTGGTAAGGCATGATAATCAAACAGGCAAATAACATCACTATTTGCTGATATCATTACATCTCCCTTTCTTAAAACAAAAGTATTTTACTTTTAACTAACAACATGTTTTCTTTGTATTAATCTGCATTTTAACTGTAACACTTAATGAACTTACATTAACATTATCATTATCAAGGTTTTTTAACCTTGCTTTGTGTGTTCACATGAAATATGTAAATACACTAGAACTTGAAGAAAGAATAAGATAACATTACTTCCTTCTATAACAATAGTCCTTAAATTTGCTCAATGAGTCTCTCAGGAGGCTTCACGTGTCTTGAGGATTTTCTGATTGATTGTCCTTGAATCTGAGTTGTTGCCTCAGATGATTGGTTCTCAGCTGTGTGATCAGGTTGTTCAACAGTATCAGTCTCTTGACCTGCTGTGGCTGGTCTCATGAGAAGATCTCGACGATTTCTTCTCAGAACAGCACCCTCATCTATCTGAATGGTGTATGATCTTGGTTGAACTTCACTCAGGACAGTTCCATTCTGAGTCCATGTGTTTGTTTTGTCTTTCAACCTTACTTGGTCACCAGTGTGGAGTTCAGGTAGGTTTTGTGTTCCTCTGTCATAGTAGTACTTTTGCTTTTCTTTCTGTTGCTCTTTGAACTTCCTCACTTTCTCCCCCTCTTTTGTTTTCAGGAGGTTCTCCGGGATGGGTAGGTTTGACCTTAGCTGACGTCCCATCAGGAGTTGGGCTGGTGACTGACCACACTCGAGCGGCATTGTGCGGTATACAAGCATGCTCTGGTAGAAGTCAGTTCCACTGTCTTTTGCCTTGTACATCAGTCTTTTCACTGTCTGGACCGATTTTTCCACTAGACCAATAGACTGTGGAAAGTGAGGACTTGACGTTGTGTGGACAAAGTCCCACTCTTTGGCAAAGTGTCGGAAATTTGCATTGTAAAACTGAGGTCCGTTGTCTGTGAAGACCTCGCTTGCCACGCCATGTCTGGAGAATATGGCTTTCATACATGTTATCACAGCATCTGCAGTGGTGGTGTGCAGTCTACAAACCTCTGGATACAGGGAGTAATAGTCTGTGACTACAAGATAGTCCTTCCCTTGACATACGAATAGGTCAGCGCCTACCTTCTGGTAAAGTCTGTCTGGTGCTGGGTGTGGCTTTAGTGGTTCTACCGGATTGCTTGCTCGATATTTCAGGTATATTGTGCAGTTTGACACCTCATTTGTCACATCTTGGTTGATTCGTGGCCAGTACATCACTTCTCGTGCTCTTTTCTTACACTTTTCGATTCCCAGATGTCCTCCATGGATCCTTTTTAGCATCTCTTTTCTCAGACTCTTTGGGATAACTATTTTACTTCCTTTGTAGATGATGTCTTCGACCACTGATAGTTCCGCCCTGCAGTTCCAGTGCTCTGCTATGTCAGGTGAGCAGTCTTGCTTCATGTTGGGCCATCCATCCAAGATGCTTTTCCTCAGTCGTCTCATTGTTTCATCTCTGTTTGTCTCAGTCTTTATGAGCTCCATTTTTGCATCTGCTATGGGCAGTGCACTTGTGATCATGTCCACGTAGGTGTTCACTTTTTCATCCATTGTGGTATTTGCGGGCTCACTTGGGCCTACAGCTCTGGACAACGTGTCTGCTGTATACATCAGCTTACCCGGTGTCTACGCAACATTCAGTGTATAGTGTTGCAGCCTGATCATCATTCTTTGTATTCTAAGCGGACAGCTATTTAGTGGCTTTTGGAACAATGCAATCAAGGGCTTATGGTCAGTCTCTACACTGATTGCTTGTCCTGCCACAAACTGGTGAAATCTTTCACAGGCGTATGTGATGCTGAGCAGCTCCTTTTCTATTTGAGCATATCGCGTCTCCGCATCTGTCATTGAGCGCGATGCATATACAATAGGTTGCCAGTAGTCATATTTTTGCAGAAGAACGGCACCGAGCCCACTCTGTGATGCATCTGATGATATCTTGATGGGTCTCGCTGGGTCATAAAACCTCAGAACTGGTTCCTCTGTGAGCAGTTTCTTTAGATCGCTCCATGACTTCTCATGCTCATGATTCCATTCCCATTCTATGTTCTTTTCAGTTAGTCTTCTCAGTGGCGCCATCTTTTCTGAGAGGTTGGATATGAATTTCCCCATGTAGTTGATCATTCCATTAAACCTCTGCACGTCCTTTTTGCATTGTGGCTTTGGCATATTCTCAATGGCGGACACCTTTCTGGGATCTGGTCTGATGCCCTCACTGCTAAGGATATCTCCCACGAATGTCAGTTCTGTCACCCCGAGCTGGCATTTCTCTCTATTCAGCTTCAGGTTTGTTTTCCTTGTTGCTTCCAGCACTTTTTTCAATCTCTCGTCATGTTCAGTTCTCGTGGTTCCCCATACTATGATGTCATCCATTGATGTATCAACTCCCTCCAGGTGCTCATAGATCATATGAATTGTTTTGTGATACACTTCAGGAGCTGAGGCAATGCCAAATGGTAACCTTAGGAATCTGTATCTGCCAAATGGACTGTTGAACGTGCACAGTCTTGAACTTGCCTCGTCCAGCTTCATCTGCCAAAATCCTGATGATGCATCTAACTTGCTGAAATATTTTGCATTTGCAAACTGTGCCATGATTTCCTCACGTGTAGGAAGCTTGATGTGCTCTCTCTTTATTGCTCTGTTTAGATCTCTTGGATCTAGGCAAATTCTGATCTTTCCATTCTTTTTGTCCACTACGACGAGGGAACTCACCCACTCAGTTGGCTCATCTATCTTCTGAATCACGTTCAGGCTTTCCATCCTGTCCAACTCTGCCTTCAGTTGCTTTTGAAGAGCAAACGGAACTTTTCTGCATGGATGTATGACCGGTGTCATACTTTTATCTACTCTGATCGTGTGTTCTCCTGGAATGCAGCCTAGACCCTTAAATAGGTCTTTGTACTCTTTCATGAGTTCATCATAGACTGTCTCTCCTTCGCTTTCCACAACGAGGACTCTCTTTACCAGGTTCAGTCTCTCACAGGCTTTTAAACCTAGTATGGCTTGCACCTCCTTTGGCACCACGATTAATGCTAACGTGTGCTCTCTGTCCTTGTGAGTCACTTTGACAATGCATCTTCCTTTCACTGGTATTTCAGTTCCTGAGTATCCTGTCACTTTCACTCTGATTCCATATATCTTTGGTCTGGGTCTAATTTTCTTAAAATCAGTCTCTGATATCACATTAACTTGTGCTCCAGTATCCAATTTAAATGGAATGTGTATGTCATTCACTTTTAGTGACAACATCCAGTCTCTTTCTTCTTTTTTGTTTTCAGACACAACATCTACATTGAACTCCTCTATCTCGCTTTCATCTACTGCATGGACCTTGCTTTGTTGTACTTGGTTCTTGCAGCAACGGGCATAATGGTTGTTTTTGTTGCAACTATTGCATTTTTTACTATATGCTGGACACTTTTTTGGTGGATGCTGTGTACCGCATCGACTACATGTCTTTCGATTGTCCCTTTCATTTTCGTTCGCTGGCCATGCCTCTTTTTTCACATTGGCGCTCTTTTTGTTAAACGGTTTATGTCCGTTCATTCTCACTGCATCCACGTTGCAGCTATTGTCACTGAACAGCTCCTTTGCCTGCAACTTCACAGTCTCTGTAGCCCTACACAGTGCTATGGCTTTTCCCAGGTCTAGATCTTGCTCTCTTAGCAGTCTTTCCCTTAGACCATTATTCGGAATACCACACACCAGTCTGTCTTTTATCAGCGAGTCTGTCAGTCCCCCAAATTCACATGATTTGCTTCTGTTTCTCAGTTCAGTCACATACTGATCAATAGTCTCACCCGTTTTCTGAACACATGTGAAAAATCTGTGCCTCTCAAATGTCACGTTACGTTTAGGTATGCAGTAGGCCTCAAACTGTTCCATTATTTGATCTAGCTTCATTTTGTCTCCATTAGCAGCGAATGTGAAGTTATTATACGCCTCCAGCGCTTCATCACCCACGACATGTAAGAACAGTGACGATTTCTTTTTATTACTTTTCTCGTCAGCTCCGATTGCTGATAAATACAACCCCACACGTTGTTTGAATCTCCTCCAATTTTCAGCCACATTACCTGTCAACTGAAGCTTCGCCGGTGGGAGTAAACCTTCCATTTTTCACTTCGTTAGCTATTCTCTAATGGTAAGTAACGATGTTCTCTTTTGGCTTGCTAATCTGTGGAGAGCTGATTTAACTTCAGATTTTTTCTCTTCATCTCTTTCAATCACTTCTGACACCATGTATTGATTTCTTTGTGAGTTCAATGACGAGACATTTATGAAAGAGAATGTCTTTTAATCTAAAGTCTGTTCAACTCTTTATACAGCATCGCAGGAGCTCTCATGCTAGTGATGCATCTAGAACAAAACTGAAACTAAAACCAAACTGCCTTGCTTGTCTCGGTCACATGCCCTCTGCTGGTCAGGCACAAGCAATCAATACATGCAATTATGCTGGTAAGGCATGATAATCAAACAGGCAAATAACCTCACTATTTGCTGATATCATTACAAACATGGCAATGCATTTAATTAAATTAAGCAATGCAGCTTTAGCAATGGTAACCCATCACCATTAACTTGAGAACAATTGCAGTCACGCAATTTGTACGCCTGCATCCAATTCCATTAGGATTGCCCAACTTTGCCTTGATAAAATCATTGTCCTTTTGTGCAAAACACTTGGAACTCATCCACAATCAGTGGCCCCGCAATTCACCTTCTAATAATATGTTCCTGAGAATCTGAGGCAGCAACTTATGTAAAGTGGATACTTTTGGAGCTGCAATTCTAGCTTTGGAAGAAAATTATCCGTCAAGGCTTGATTCGTAGTCTGCTTAAATGCATGAGGTTATATTATCGAAAAAATAAAACTAAACAAAAGAACAAAGAGGAGCTGAAAGGAAAGGGCTGTAATGTTACACAAGCTTTAGAAATGATACAGCCTTCCTATTTCATTGCTGTGTTAGTGATAATAAATTACTTTTCAGATGTCACTGATGAAAGAAACGCTGGGCCACTATAACAGTAACATCAGGGTGAAGCAGTTTCACACTTATGCAACAGTTATAATGTAAATTCAACCTGAATCCAGCGTTAGGGCCTGACCTGACACTAGTGCAAAGTGGAGGAGAATGGGTGCTCACTCTGCTTGACTGAAGTCAGTTTGGGCCTTAACACCTAATTTACAACAACAACAACTTGTATTTATATAACGACTTTAACATAGTAAAGCGTCCCAAAGCGCTTCACAGGAGCGTTATCAAACAAAATTTGACATTGAGCCCCATAAGGAACTATTCAGGCAGATGACCAAAAGCTTGGTCAAAGAGGTAGGTTTTAAGGAGGAAAGTGAGGTAGAGAGGGGGTATAAAACAGGTGCCACCATACCAATTTAGGAGGGGGACGGCTTGTGTCCATTCTGCACAGGTGTTGGTCCCACTGCTAAATTCGAGGGGCCTGTGTTTTTAGATGTGCTGGGCGAATGTTACTGAAGTTACGGAAGATCAGGAAGAAGTCTGTGGAAATTTGGAGCCATACTCTCCACAGATTAACGATTGAAACCGGTTCTCATGTCGCATGTAAAGACACCTGGTGATCCTTTTGAAATCATCTAGTGACTTCTCTAGTGTCCAAACCTTGTCATGCTGTAAGGACACCTAGAAATGTGATTGATCGTAATGTCTTTTTGGAGCAGACAGTATGCTTTAATTTTCTCTCTCACTCTTTCTCTGAATATCGAGTGATGCCACGCCATTCAACGTTTGACTTGTGTCACCGCGTGTGATCTTTTTACAGCCTCCTCAGCTCCCCTTTGGCTGGTTCTCCATAGTCTGCCAGTTCCAGATCCTGCACAACTACTTCAGCTGATGATTTTGTGAAAAACGGAGACATTTCGGGGACAGTTTGTTACACATCATTAGCCTTTAGAAACTAGAGGAGAAAAATAGGAAATGAGCCTGAAGCTTGTCATTGTTCCACATTTTCTGCAGTTAGTATTTTTCACAATAAAAACACGTCCATTGTCAGGGGTACACTTCAAGTCCTGGAACTGTTATCTTTCAGAATATTGCTGCTGTCCTTGAAAATTTTGGTATTTGTTACTGTGATAGATTCTATTAGAGCAGAACTGGAAAATACAATAGCCCAGAGGAAGAGTCTGTTTTTCTGGATGTTCATGATTTTTGCTCCCTGAGAGAGTTTGAGTATTTATTTGTGTGTACTCATCTTTCATTTAGACTTGTGGGAGTTTTATTGTGCCTATTAAATTTATTTTTGTTACAGAATAAAACTTTATTATATCGTTTAAAGGGGTCTTGCGCTAATGAAAAATGTGCTCGCAAGTCTTTTATTATCTAGGATGGATAACGGCACTAGAATTTGAATCCTGATGATATCACAAGGAAGCGGCATGATGATGCATTTTAATGTGAATTATGTCACTGCATTTTATGCTTGCAAACAAAGAAAACAAGGCTTGGGAATTGATGTGCCTTCAATAACCACAAAACTAGAAGTTATAGACCTTAACAAGTTGGCTTTTAATCACTAAGATCAGAGCTAACATCTCAACACACTGACTGGCTCGCAGGAATGAGTCATAAAGATCCTGGGATCTTTATGTAAGAGAAGTCAGGGGTGGAGCCAAGAGCCAAGACCTGGAACATTCCAGGTTAGTCAGGAAAGAGGAAGTGAAACTATACACCATGTGGGGGAGGGTAATATACATGAGTGCAAAACGAATACAGGCAAGCCAAACACATTTCATTACATTCACCCCTTCTTTAGATTTAGTCCATCGGGGTGATGTTTCTTAAAAGTTGGTATAAGTGAGTCTGTCAGGAGGTTTTGCGGTTCTCAGTGATCGGCGCAAAGCCGGTTGGGGTGCCTCTAGGGGAGTGGATTCTGGTTCCTCCGCTGTCCGGGCCTCCGCAGTGTCTTCCAGGTTATCTGCAGTGTCCTCCAGGTTAAAGTTGGGTATTGATACCTCTGGGCGTCCTGTCTCTTTTTGGTGTAGGTCTTCCTCAGTTAGTCTGTCATCGTTCTCTCCGCTCCCCGAGGGAGCGAGGTCTTTTATGGAAACAGTGTCCTCTCGCCCGTCAGAGTATTCGATATAGGCGTATCGAGGGTTTGCATGGAGGAGCTGTACCTTTTCCACAAGGGGGTCCATTTTATGGCCTCTCACGTGCTTCCGCAATAGTACTGTCCCCGGAGACGTCAGCCACGCGGGTAGAGACATGCCCGAGGTAGAATTCCGCGGGAAAACAAACATCTTTTCGTGAGGGGTAGCGTTAGTGGCTGTACATAACAGAGACCTTATGGAGTGGAGCATGTCTGGGAGGACTTCCTGCCAGCGGGAGGTCGGAAGGCCTTTTGACTTTAAGGCTAACGTGACAGCCTTCCAAACAGTAGCATTCTCCCTTTCCACTTGCCCATTACTCCGGGGGTTGTAGCTAGTGGTTCTGCTAGTGGCTATACCCTTTGAGAGCAAGAACTGGCGCAGTTCGTCACTCATAAATGACGTCCCCCTATCGCAGTGTATGTAGTTCGGCATGTCAAACATGCAGAATAGATTACCGAGACACTTGATGACCGTGGCACTGGTCATGTCTGGGCAGGGAATGGCGAAGGGGAAGCGGGAATATTCATCGATGATATTGAGGAAGTATACGTTACAGTCGGCAGAAGGAAGGGGTCCCTTGAAGTCCAGACTTAGGCGCTCGAATGGCCGTGTGGCTTTGATAAGGTGTGCACGGTCAGGCCTGTAGAAACGAGGCTTGCATTCCGCACAGATGCGGCAGGCTCTGGTCATTGCCCTGGCCCCCTCGATGGAGTGGGGCAGATTGCGGGACTTTATAAAATGGTATAGTCGGGTGACCCCTGGGTGACAGAGGTCGTTGTGGAGACCCTGTAATTTATCCGTATGAATGCTGGCACACATTCCCCGCGATAGGGCGTCTGGGGGTTCATTAAGGGCTCCCGGCCTGTACATAATATCATAGTCGAACGTGGATAGTTCGATCCTCCACCTGAGTATTTTGTCATTCTTGATTTTCCCCCTTTGTTTGTTATTAAACAAGAAAGCCACCGACCGCTGGTCGGTGAGCAGGGTGAAACGTTTGCCGGCTAGGTAGCGTCTCCAGTGCCGCACTGCCTCCACTATAGCCTGTGCTTCCTTCTCGACAGAAGAGTGCCTGATTTCAGGTCCCTGAAGGGTTCGGGAGAAGAAGGCCACAGGTCTCCCAGCCTGATTGAGGGTCGCAGATAAAGCAAAGTCTGACGCATCGCTTTCGACTTGAAAGGGAATGCTTTCGTCCACTGCACACAGTGCAGCCCTTTCAATGTCCTGTTTGATACTGGTGAAAGCCTCCCGAGCTTCAGCTGATAGTGGGAAGGACGTCGATTTAATGAGGGGTCGGGCCTTATCAGAGTAATTGGGCATCCATTGGGCATAATACGAAAAAAATCCCAAGCACCTTTTTAAAGCTTTGGGATTGTGTGGCAGGGGCAGTTCCTTTAGGGGGCGTAATCGGTCAGGGTCCGGTCCAATTACCCCATCTTCCACCACACAGCCGAGGATACAGAGACGGGTTGTGTTGAAGACACATTTGTCTTCGTTGTAGGTTAGATTCAGCTTTAGGGCAGTTTTTAAAAATCTCGCAAGATTTAGATCGTGGTCTTGCTGGTTGTGCCCGCAGATAGTGACATTGTCCAGATAGGGGTAGGTAGCTTGTAGTTTATTCTCGTCAACCATGCGGTCCATCTCACGTTGGAAGACCGAGACTCCATTTGTTACCCCGAAGGGCACACTGAGAAAATGGTAGAGGCGTCCGTTCGCCTCAAAGGCGGTGTATGGGCGGTCCTCCGTTCTAATGGGGAGCTGGTGATACGCGGATTTGAGGTCGATAGTCGAGAAGACTCGGTATTGCGCGATCTGGTTGACCATTTCTGATATGCGGGGTAAAGGGTAGGCGTCCAGCTGGGTATAAATATTAACAGTCTGGCTGTAGTCAATTACCATCCATTTCTTTTCGCTATTTTTAACTATGACTACTTGGGCACGCCACGGACTGGTACTGCATTCAATAATGCCTTCCCGCAGGAGTCTGTCCACTTCCGCCTTGATAAAGTGTCTGTCTTCCAGACTGTACCGTCTACTTTTGGTCGCTATGGGCCTACAGTTCGGAGCGAGATTAGTGAATAAAGAGGGCGGGCTGATTTTTAAGGTTGATAGGCCACAGACTGTGAGTGGCGGCTGGGACCCGCCATATGCTAGCGTGACACTTTCGTGGTGGCACTGGAAGTCCAGGCCCAAGATTACATTAACACAGAGTTCTGGCATCATGAGGAGTTTAAAATCCTTGTAGTCCGTGCCTTTTACAGTCAGTGTTACCACACAGTAGCCCAAAATGTCCAAAGTGTGGGGCTTAGCAGCCATAGCAATTCTGCTCCGTGTAGGGGTTACCGTTAATGAGTGCTGCCGTACCAGGCTAGGGTGGATAAAACTCTCGGTACTCCCACAGTCAATTAAACATTTCGTTAAATTCCCGTTTACCTGTATGTCCATCATGGATTTTGTCAACGGGTGTGGCCTGGATTGATCCACCGTGATCGAAGCCACTGTTGGGCCCTGGGCGGCCGTTGAGTCGGGAAAAGATGGCGGATCCCAAGATGGCGGCCCGCACGGCACGCACGAGGCGGTGATGGAGTTGGAAATCGGATTCCCCCTGCAGACTTTGCTAAAATGCCCCTTTTTCTTACATTTGAAGCATGTAGCGTCCTTTGCTGGGCATCGTTGTCTGGGGTGCTTGACCTGGCTGCAGAAGTAGCATTTCGGGCCTCGAGACATTGCCGCTGTAGTAGGACTCCTGGGTGAACTTCTGTGTGGGGACTCCGGCGGTGTAGAGCTGGTCTGAGACCTGGATGGGGAAGATGGCTGATTCCAAGATGGCGGCCCGCTCGGCGCGCACGAGGCGGTGAGGGCCGCATGGCTGGAAGAATAAAAGTCAGAGTTTTTCTGGGCCACGTCCAGCGATCGCGCAGTGGCCACTGCCTTTTTTAAGTCCAGGACCTCCTTCTCCAGCAGCCTCTGCCTGATATAATTCGATTTGAGGCCCGTGATGAAGGAATCGCGGACCAATTCATCAGAGTACGCGTTGGCCGTCACGGCCTTGCAGTTACAGTCCCGGACCAAGTCCTTTAGGCCCTGTAAGAAATCGCCCATTGATTCCTCAGGTCGCTGCCTGCGTGTAGCCAGCAGATGTCTGGTGTACATTTCGTTTACTGGCCTCTGGTATTGGGCCTTCAGGATAGTGATGGCCTCCGTGTAAGAGGTGGCGTCCCGGATGAATGAATAAATCCGATGATTAACGCGAGCAGTCAGTAGACTCAGTTTATCTACCTCGCTAGCGGATGAGGCCCTCGCGAAGAGTTCGAAGCATTTGAGCCAGTGTCCAAATTGATTTGATGCTTCAGCAGAATGTGGATCCAAGTCCAGACGCTCTGGTTTTAGGAGTCGATCCATCCTAGTATTCTTTAGTGATTAAAATTGATGTGCCTTCAATAACCACAAAACTAGAAGTTATAGACCTTAACAAGTTGGCTTTTAATCACTAAGATCAGAGCTAACATCTCAACACACTGACTGGCTCGCAGGAATGAGTCATAAAGATCCTGGGATCTTTATGTAAGAGAAGTCAGGGGTGGAGCCAAGAGCCAAGACCTGGAACATTCCAGGTTAGTCAGGAAAGAGGAAGTGAAACTATACACCGTGTGGGGGAGGGTAATATACATGAGTGCAAAACGAATACAGGCAAGCCAAACACATTTCATTACAGGAATATACAGCGTTTGAAAGAAAAAGGCAGATTAACATTTTAGGTGGGGCCTCTCATCAGAATTGACATGGTAAGGAGAGCCTCTTCATTAGTACTTAAAACAAACATCCTTGGTTCCGAGGGACTGCCTAAGAAGAAGAAGAACTTAAAACAAAGAGGAGATGAAAGAGTGACAGAGAGAGATCACGAGTACAAATATTGTAAATATTCTGTAGTACTCTCCGTACTCTTGACTCACACCTGCTGTATTCCCTGTCCTCTTTGTTTTGACAAGTTCTAGAAAGGAGTTGTCCACATTAAAATGCCATTTCTGCTGAAAGGTCCCACCCAAAACATCAACCCAGCTTTTCTAATATTCTGCCCAACCTCCTGTGAATTTTCAGCATTTTCTGCTTTTATTTAAAATCTCCAACATTTGCGGTTTTCCACCTTATTTTGAGGGATTGTGCGATACTTTTTTCCCAGGAAGATGGTGCACTTTAGTTGTACATTTGTCCAGTCTATTCTGTTGCTTATGAAGTTAATCAATGTGCTTTAGAACAAGTGAGAGATTCTGTTTGTTGGCTGTTTTTCAAATTGAACGCAAAAAGTCCTTTAGTGATTTCCACTCGCACACTGCATATGTGCGTATATGTGTATGTGTGTGTGCAGCTGAAGCATTAGTATCTGTAGGGAGGCTACACAGTTCTCCGAGCTGAACTGATTTATGACACACTTAACTGAATCCCCTCTGGAATAATTTTTAGAAAATAGCTCCTGCCTAGGTGAATGCTTTGAACATGATCGGACCACGTGTGAGAATCTTACTAGGATGAATCTTTACTACTTTGGTTTTATAAAACTGTTTGGTTTTCCCTTTGGTTAAGTGTTAGTCAATGATATTTTAAGTAATTAGATGGAACCTTTACTGTTCCCACACACCACACTAACCTAGATGCTGATAGTTGTATAAAATGTTGTTTTATCATTGCCTATGGAGCCTACCAAATATCAAGGTCACACAGACCCATGTGATTGTTATGATGTTGGAGGGCTGACGTAAAGCAGGTAAGTCACTTTCCTGCTAATGTTGGGTGATGTTTGGATGATGGGTTGGCATGGTGGATGTTGGGCCTATGGTACTGGTTGATTGGAATGAAGCCTCTGACCATATTGACATTGACAAAGTAAGAAAGCATGCCTTCTGATAATTAGCACTCTAGTTATAAAGGAGTGGTGGAAGGTGGGAGTTGTACTATTCCTTGAACATTTACTAGATATTTTGGACTAGAAGTAATTGCTTGACTGCACTGAAAAACACAATGTGACCGATGTCAGACAGGACAGACTTCAACGGTTTCTCTACAGACCATAAATCATACTTACAGATCGACATGTTCTCACAGTCCATCTGCTTGGAGAAGATAAGGCAGATGATCTTGACAGACCATACCCCGTCTGAGGTAGCCTGACAGTATAACATAGCTTTCCTGAAGTTTAATGAATCTCTTCTGTGATGAGGGGTTTGAGCTTGACATGAACTGGACAACCACCTTATATTTAATAATGCTGCAAAAACATTGGGAACCAACCTGTTGAAATCTATGAAAAAAGGATTAACAATGAGGCTGTGTGTTTTTGTACAGGCTGCATCTGATCTAGGAGAATACTGAAATTAGAAGTAAAACCAGAAACATGTGCCTAATCCTATGTTTCGTGATCTGACATTTTTAACACTTGAAAAGAGCTTAAAGGAGTAAGATACTGGTAAATGCAGAACAGATATTCTTTTGTTGTTGGGAAAAAAACCCTCCAACTTAGGGGAATCTTACTGAATTGGATGTTGCATAGGAGAGAACTGTCAGAATTTCCGAAAGAGTGAGCTTTCATTTACATCAGGTCACATTCTCAGATCTCTCAGAAATATCTTCGAGCACTTCACAAACTAAGAATTGCAATAGGCAAATGCAACGGTCATTTTACACACAGCAATGACCAGTGAGTTTATTTTGGAAGGTGTTGGTTGAATAATGAATGCTGGTTCAGACATGCCCCTACTATGCTTGGAATAGCATCATTGGGCCTCAGCTGTCCACCTAAATCACCAGAACAGGCCAACCAAATAGAGAGGGAACCACAGATTAAAGTCATATCTAAAGGATGGTATCTCTGACAATGTGGCAGTCCTTCAGAGCTTGACCTCTGACCTTCTCCCTGTCCAGAGTTTGGCCAGTAGGGATGCCAATGAAAGGAGCTACCATCCCTCTGGGTGGGGAGGGGGGGTGGTGGGATAGTCCAAGAAGTTTCCCTTCTGTTCTCAAATGGATAGGACAATTCTGATTAAATGGGGCTCATTTTTATCTCCTTCCCCACCCCAGTCAGGTGGGAATAGGCCAGTAGTGCAATACAAAATGGCTTCACTTAACATCCCACTCCCACCGATGTTTGGGTTTTCACCATTTTGGTATGTGTCTTGAAATGATTGGCCCAAGCACCGGCCAGAAACAGACAGGAGCTCCATTAGCCCATTCAAATCGAGTTTGTGTAATGTCTATAGGATCCTGATGCAATTTTGAAGTACCAGTTGGCAGAGCATGCACCGCACACACTCTACGCATTGGTTCTTGGTGTAGAGGAGCCTAACCAGCAGTCCTTAAAGGGATGACTACAGGCTGCTCACAAATGGGGAGTAAGAGTTATTTTTAAATGATTTTTGTGGAGTCAGGAGAAGCATTAATGTTCCTCCTGGCCCCAACAGAAATCTTTCCATCCGCTGCCATTCCCTGTGCCCCCCACGCCCCGGATTGTCTTACTCCCCTTTAAGGCTCTGTAAGGGGTTTTCCTCGAGAGGTTTCCCTGAGGTTTCTCTCTCTAGAGGCCTCTCTCTCTTGCACAGTAAAACCTTGAGTGGTTCGACCCACTCGCCCCTTAGATTCTATACTCTGGACTTAGGCGCAGGAACTACAATGTAGAGAAAACTCTTGTAGACCAAGTTTGATGAAACGAAATGAAATTTTATTGCATAAGGAAAAATATCAAATCAAATGCAAGCAGATAAGGGAGTACATGGGAGGGAAAAACACACAAACAAATCATAATGGGCCAGAAATTAGGATCGGGTGCTTGCCGCGCGTGCAAGCCCCCGATCTGCACTCACCCTGCGCGCTGACATCTGAAGCCCGGGCCTGCTTGCATTTCCTGTCACTGGCCCGGTTCAGATGTCGGCGCGATGTGCTTACCTGATCCAGCGGCGTAGTTAGTGCGATGTGCTGGCTGGGATCAGGTGAGCACTCTGCAGCCAATCAGGGGAGGGGAAACTCATGAAAAGTACGGGCGCCCAAAAGACTAGTTTAACTTTAATTAAAATTTTAAAAAACATCCCAATAATTAAATAAACTATAAATAACTTAAAAAAACTATTTAAAACAATGAATAACATTTTTGAAAAATTTTTTTTTTTACAAAATCAGGTCTAAAAATAAACTTACCTTATTGTAAAGTCCTTAAAAACAATGAAGCTGTGGAAAAAATGTAATAATTTTAAATAATAGACCACTTACCTTCAAGAATCCACTCCTTACGTCTCCTTTTTTCATTTCTAAAAAGTCCAGGCCCTTGCACACGCGCAAACCTGTCAAAACGAAGGAAGTTCAACGCGTGCGCGCAGAGTCCTGCGTGCACGCGTTGGACCTCTTAACCCCTTAGTTCAATGGAGAGGAAATGACAGTTACCCGCGCATGTGCTGTGCATGCTGAAATCCGGCACTTCCAACGGGCCCACGCGTGAGTACACCGTCCGTATTCACGCGTTGGGACCGGAATTACTGGCCCATTGACACAGTACTAACTAAAGCAAATACAGGCATCTTATACTCTACAAAGATCATTATGAAATAAGGAAACACACGGAACATCGAGGGACAACAACTCATGTTAATTGTACCCTTAAATCCACCCCCTTATTAAACCTATCTAGATCTGATTGTGAAGGGCTAGAAACATGCTCACCAATCCCACTGGGAAGTGCAAGGTTTTGAAATCGAGTCTGTGTTTGGTCCTTTCAGGTGTTTCGTCTCCACGTGGATCGTGGAGCCCCTGCGAGCTGTGCCACACCTCTCTTCTGAGGTGGGGGTCGGGGGCGGCTGGACACCGGCGGGCCTGGATGTCGGCGGGGTCGTGGATCGTTGGCTCGACCCTGGTTAGAGGAGCCTTGGGCTGGCTCCCATCGCTTCTTCAGTTTCTTTTCTCTTCTCCCGAGCCGGGGTGGCTGGAAGGTTTCTCCTCTTGGGGTTTTTATTTTTTTGTCTCGTCTCCCAAGTTGGGTCGATGGCCTCTCATTCCGGCAACTGCCCGGGGATGGTCGATGATCTCCCGATGTGTTTCCCCGGGGCGGAACGCTGGTTTTGAGACGGCCTTTTCGATGTTGGCTTTCTTCTTCCTCCTGCGATTGCCTGCTTCTCCTTCTGGCTGTGATTCAAACTCTCCAGCTCTCCAGCTCTCCAAGCCTGCATGTTTGTGTCCAAGCTCAAGCTCTCCCCAACTGCCGAAAAGTCTTCCAGATATACTTTCTTCCAGAAACCTCCATCTCCTGCCCAAAATCAGGTTAGTCTTTGTTTTACTTTTGGCGGGCTGGGAGCACAATGGGGCAGTCATTATATTTTAAAATGTCTTAAACGGCTGGTAAAAGGCCCATCTCTGGTCTGGAATTACCTTCATTGTTTTTAATGTCCTGCTGATCTCGTTATCTAGTCCTGGGTGCTGTTCCCATGAATATGAAATTGTCCCCTTTTGTCTGGGTCAACATTTTGATGGCCTCTGTCACCAGGCCGATCTCGACTGGATCTGCATCTAATCCATATGCATACATATGGGTCTGGTTTCGTTCTCTCAGAAACGGCTTCCAGAACTTGCTGTAGGTTGAATCCACAAAACTGTCTGAGGTTGCGCAGGAACCATTTTAAAGTGTCCCAATAAGCTGGTCACATGGTATGGTGGCCATTTTGTATGCCCCTTTTTCTGGGCTTCGTTTAAAACAGTCTTTAAAATCATGGCCTCTTCTGCCATTTGACCCTTATTAATATAAAGTCCAATTTTGCAAATCCTATAGCTCCCCTTCAGGATCGGCTCCACAGAGGAGCCGCTGGATTTCCTGCTCCTTCCTCAATCGACGGGCTGCCTGTCACTGCTGGTTCATTGCTGGCAGCTCGCACAGATTATTCAAATAAGCCCCCAACCTTGAAAATGGTTTGGAACTGATTCCATTGGGCGGTCTCTTAATGCCAACCACCCGTCCGATGGAATTGGGCACCTGAAAATGTACTCCTCCATCTTCCCACTGTTGTATGTGTTGAGTCTGAGTGTTCCAGATATGCTTATTCTAAATCACTGGACACAGACAACAAGAATAACTTAAACAGGTCTTTACTAATCGAAGGTCAGGGCTGAACTGCTTAGCAAATTACTACACAGAGTTTATATACCGGTGTGGTCACCACCGGTACTACAATATACAGTAGCCAAGAGAAAGTAGTCCATCTCTTAAGGTAATCTCTTAAGGTGGTACAGGTTACATACACCACAATTCCTCCCTTTTAGCTTAACAGTGTACATCCCAATTTAAACATAACATGGATAACATATATACAACTTCATGCAAAACTGTTCAAAGATTCAGTCTCTGAGGAGGCCTCCTGATCCGAGTTGGATAACGCCTTTCAGGGGTCTCTGATTCTCGTTGCTGGGGTGACTCATCGAGTTGATCTCTTATGGATTGGACATCATCAGGTACATTGGCGTCTGAGGTAGATGCTTCAGGTTCACTAACTTCTTCCACTGGTGTCTCTGTCGTAGTCATGGGTTCGACCCTTGTTCTCGATTCTACAAGTTGGTCAGCATGACGTCGTATTACGTTTTCACCAATATCCACCGTGTACATCAGGGGTCCTTGTCTGGCACGAATTGTTCCAAATTGCCATTTCTCATTCTTATAGTCCCGGGCTAACACTGGTTGTCCTATTTCGAAACTCCGAGTGGTCTTGTTATTTATATGCTGGAACTGTTTGTTTTCGACTTCCCTCCGCACATTTGGTTTTAACAAGTCCAACCTGGACCACAACCTCCTGTTATAGAACATCATGGCAGGGCTTTGATTTGTCACTGCATGAGTGGCGTTTCGATATGCCATTAGGAAATTGTCCACCTTGTGTTGTAGTGGAATCTGGTCTTCGCTCATGGCCTTTATCGCCTTTTTGAACGTTTGTACAAATCTCTCGGCCAACCCATTTGTAGCCGGATGATATGGGGCAGAGGTATAATGTTTCACCCCATTCTTCTTCATGAATTTCTGGAATTCTTCTGACACGAACTGCAGTCCGTTGTCTGAACATATTTGTTCTGGCAATCCATTTCTTGCGAATATCGTTCTTAGAACTGCGATCGTCTTTTCCGAGGTAGTGGTCGCCATCTTAATCACTTCTGGCCATTTAGAATGTGCGTCTACCGCAATTAAAAACATGGAGTCCATGAATGGACCTGCGAAGTCAATGTGTACACGTTGCCATGGGGTTGAAGGCCATTCCCATGGATGCAGCGGTGCAATTGGAGGTGCATTTTGAACTTTTTGGCACCCTGAGCAGCTTTTAGTCAGATCCTCTATTTGTTGGTCGATACCTGGTGTAGGGGGTTTTCTCTTGCTCGTTCTGGTCTCCTGCCAGGCTTCGTACAATAATTACCCTTGAGTGGTTCGACCCACTCCCCCTACGGTTCTAGACCTTGGACTTAGATGCAGAGAACAGTAGTGCAGAGAAAGGACTCAATAGACCAGGTTGAATAGCACGAAATGGATGTTTTTATTTTTAAACAGTTTGAAGCATTACAAAATACATGTCATAGGCACAGATTAAAGTAACTACAATCATGCACAAATTTATGAACTTGACTCTATGGAAATGGGGAACACACAGCACATCGTAAAAAGGGAAAACACATTACGATTACCCTTAACTCCCTCCCCTATACCTAAACTAAGTTTCGACCTGGGGAACTTGGGATCATGCTCACCACTCTCAAAATCGCGAAAAAGGGGATTCGCAGCCTTTTGGCACCGCTTTCCGTCGTCACGTGGATTTGGAAACTTCTGGCGCAGCCGATATTCTCTCTCTCTCTCTCGAGGCGGCGGGGTAGACACAGCCTCGATGAGCGCTCGTCAAGGTTGAAGATCAGCTACAAGCAGTTGAAGAACTGCATACAAATGGGAGAATCTGAAGGTCTCTGGCCGAATGGTATGCCGAGGACCTCCCTCGCTCCCGCCTGGCTCGGTGGCTTTCCAGAGGGTTTCTTCTCCTTCGGCCTGGGTCATCGATGATCTCCCGACCCCAGTACCCGGGCCACCCTCGTCGTCTTCCCGTCGTCACCGAGCCTTGTCTGGCTGAACACCGACCACGTTGCCTTTTCACCGAAATTGTCCGTCCGAAGCGTCTTTAAAAAGACGAAGCGTCTTCATCGATTCCGAAGCTACCGAGGTAGAAGAGGCGCCAATCCTGGATCGGTGTAACCGTCACCGTCCGTCCTTCATTCGTCCGTTCGTTCCATCGATCACTCCGATAACGTCGATCGTGTTTCCCCCGATCGTTCCTTGTAGAAGAAGTTGCCTTTAGATGGACTTTCAATCCATAGTTATACTCTTTTGGGACAGTCTTATCTCCCGCCAAATCATAGTCCTGTCTTTGTATTAATTTTGGCGGGCAGAAATCTCTGCAGGGGCGCTTTGTCTTGTAACGGGAGCCGGTGATAACTTAACTGGCCTTCCTGGCCGATAATGTCTTTTAAATTGTCATCGCGACTCGGTTCGCATATTGATCGGTCCGGAGATTTTCCTTGATGGCTGTTAAACGGTTTCTCCTTTGTACAATAAATGGGTATAAGTGTTTTTGCATTGTCCGCCCATATCTTGATGGGCCCCATCCTGTACTTAGAATCCATTGAATATGTATGCTGTTTCCCTGAGTTTCGGTTCCCAGATACTGGCTTTCGCGGGCTTACTGTCTTCAATCCACAAGCCTGTCTGGCTTGCAGTAACAGAAATAAAATGGTCCAGAAAACTGATCACGGGGCCCGGCGGCCATTTTGCATGCCCTTTTATCAAAGGTTTTTCTGTGCAAGCTTACTTTGGTCAATAAACAGTCTTATTTTATTCGGTTTTCTTGCGTGATTATTGCTGAAAATTTCGAATCTTACACTGGCCACCACACATAAGCCCTAGCAAGGCTTTTCATCTTGACTCCCCCCAAATGACCTTCATGCAGTTCCTTTAGAACTCTCTCCCTTAATTTAGGAGGAATAATCACCCTTGTTCCATACATCAATGTTCCTTGACAGACGGACAGCTGTTCTCGTCTGGCTGAGAATGCCGGTAACAGTGGTTCACCATGAGCTGGCCATCCCTTCACTGTCAATTCGTAGACCCGGGACAGTGTTGGGTCATTCCTGGTTTCTCTCTCAATACTTGCATTGGTGACAGGTAAACATTCGATGATGGTCGAGTGAAATAACTCAGCAGGGTCAACTGTCGGTGCCTCTTCCGCTGTAGGTAGTGGCAGGCGCGACAGCCCATCAGCATTACCATGTTGCTTTGTACCTTTGAATTCGATCTGATATTGATGTGCCCCTAGGAAAAGGGACCATCTCTGGAGCCTCTGCGCTGTCATCACTGAAACACCCTTCTTAGGGTTAAAAATGGAAACCAACGGCTGGTGGTCTGTCAGCAGCGTAAACTTTTGCCCTTGCAGGTAATGATTAATTTTTTTTTACTCCCCACACAAGGCTGAGAGCCTCCCTATCTATCTGAGCATAGTTGCGCTCAGCGGAGGTCAATGATCTGGATGCGAACGCGACTGGTCTTTCCAAGCCATTTGGCAACTTATGTGAGAGCACTGCCCCAATACCATATGGAGAAGCATCACAAGCTAAACGAATAGGCAGCGTTGGGTTAAAGTGAGCCAACTCTACCTTAGAGGTGATCAATGCCTTGCTTTTGTGAAAGGCCCGCTTACAGTCCTCGCTCCACTTCCATGGCACTCCCTTCTGCAAAAGAGCATTCAGCGGGTGTAGCACCATGGATAAATTTGGCAGAAACTTATGGTAATAGTTAATCAACCCTAGGAACGACCTCAACTGGGATACATTTCCCGGAGCGGGAGCCTTCACAACAGCTTCGATCTTGTCAGGTGACTTGTGAAGCCCCTCCTGGTCAATGACGTGACCACAGTACGAGATTTGCTTCTGAAAGAACTCACATTTCTGGCGATTAACTCGAAGTCCATATTCTTTCAATCTGGTGAGCACCTGTTCCAAATTTGTAAGGTTTTCCTCATCATCATCTCCTGTAATCAGAATGTCGTCCAGGTAGCATTGTGTGCCTGGAATTCCCTGTAATACCTGCTCCATGGCCCTTTGCCAAATCGCTGGAGCCGATGCCACTCCAAAAACCAGTCTATTATACCGATATAAGCCCTTATGCGTGTTGATCGTGAGATACTGGCGTGATGCTTCATCAACTTCCATCTGTAAGTACGCCTGCGCCAGGTCTATCTTGGTGAAGTGTTTCCCGCCAGACAACGAAGCGAAGATATCCTCAATCCGTGGAAGCGGATATTGCACCGTGTGAAGCACCGGATTAACAGTGATCTTGAAATCGCCACAGATGCGAACCTTCCCCGGTTCCCCCGGCTTGTTACTCGATGAACGCTTCATGACGGGAACAATGGGCGTAGCCCATTCACTCCAGTCCACCTTTGACAGTACTCCGGCACGTTCTAGTCCCTCCAGCTCAGCTTCCACAGCAGGTCGTATCGCATAAGGTACCGGTCTAGCTTTGAAAAATTTCGGGTTTGCATGTTCTTCAACCTTGATATTTGCCGTAATTCCTTTCAGTGTTCCCAGTCCCTGCTGGAACACCTCTTTAGCATCGTCCAATATTCTGGACAGTTGTTTAGGTTTGACATCGTCCTTTTTAGCGGAATCTACAGTTAGTGCTTTTAAGGAATGCCAGTCCATATTTACTCTCCTGATCCGTTCCCGTCCCAGTAGTGGTGGACCTCCCTCAGGTAAAACATATAAGTCCATTCCTCGGCTTTCTTTACCCTTGTGGACCACCTTTACCTTTATCTTTCCAATGGGGTATACTCTTTGCCCCGTGTATGTTTTCAATACAATCTCCGTATCCCTTAGGGGAATGTGTGGAAATAACCTTTTGTAATCTTGCTTATTCATGACCGTCAATGCCGATCCAGTGTCCAATTCCATCTTCACTTGGACTCCTGCTATCTGAAGTGTGACCCAGATAGTTTGGTGGTCTGCTGTGTTACCCACATTATGTATTCTTAGACAACCCAGTTCCTTACTGCTGGAGTCTGAATCCGTCTTCTGTTCATCCGAACTGTTCTCTGTCACCTTGTGTACCTTTTTGCACTTTTCCTGAGGTGACTTTTTGTTGCTGGTCTTCTTTCCTGACCGGCATACTTTAGCTATGTGACCTAGCCTGCCACATTTTCTGCATTCCTGGTTTTTGAACCAGCACTGGTTCTGATCGTGCGTTGTCCTTCCGCAACGATAACACTTTACTGCACCCAATGCCATTCGATTGATGCTGAGTTCCGATGACCTTAGCTGCATTTCCGCGGTGCCTCTTGCTGCGGCCTCGTGCGATGCTGCAATGGTGACAGCTTTATCAAGCGTAAGGTCCTTTTCCTCCAGCAGTCGCTTTTGAGTTCCTTCTTTTAGTAATCCACACACAAATTTATCTCTCAGAGCGTCTGCTAGTCCTGTACCAAACTGACAGTACTTTGATAGCTTGCGCAGTTCAATTAAGAATTCAGCGTTGCTTTCCTCTTTCAGCTGCGTTCTTCTGTAAAATTTAAATCGTTCCGCTATCAGCAGCGGCGTGGGGTTTAAATGTTCTTGCAGGATAGTAACAATATTCGCGAAAGTCTGATCCGCTGGTTTATCTGGTGTTACAAGGTGCCTCAATAACCCGTACGTCTTCGCACCCATTGAGTTTATTAAGGTTATTGCTTTCTTATCATCTGGTACCTCATTTGCTGTACAATAAACTCCAATGCGTTCTACATACGTGGCCCAATCTTCAACATCGCTATCAAAAGCAGTGATGTTACCGTGTTTAGGCATCCTTGAGAGTTTCTTTAAATATTTTATTTTCCCAAAATGGCGGCTTCCCGCGCTTGGCGGCTTTTCCCGCGCTTGTCTTCTTCCCCCGCCGACTACAATGGCGGCTTCCCGCGCTTGGCGGCTTTTCCCACGCTTGTCTTCTTCCCCCGCCGACTACAATGGCGGCTTCCCGCGCTTGTCTTCTTCCCCCACTGGCTACAATGGCGATGACCGCGCTGTTGCCGTTCTCGCCTCCCAGCAGTTCTTAATTTCCCCGACGCTGCTTTTGCTCCCCCGCGGTTCTCGTGGCCTTAACGCTGCCCTTGTCGCTGCGCCTCTCGGCCCCGATTGCAGCCCGGCCCTTTACACCGGCTGCGGTCGAGTTCTCCGCCCTTTTTCCTCCGGTTTCCCTCCCCTTCTCCACTGACAACGCGGCCGACTTTCTGCCCGTGTCGCTAGATCGGCTTACCCACCACCGTGGTAGAAGGATGATCACTGCCTGTCGCTGATGGAGGACTTCGTGGTCAGTAATTTCAACCCGGGTTCTCGATGCCTCCCGTGCGATGCGGTGCTCAGCAGGATGATGAGGGCGGATGCCTCTTCTCGACGCCCGTTCTGAGGACGAAGCTGCCTTGGATGCAAAACTGCCGCAGGGTAAGATCGAACTCGTCGCCACTGTTGAGTCTGAGTGTTCCAGATATGCTTATTCTAAATCACTGGACACAGACAACAAGAATAACTTAAACAGGTCTTTACTAATCGAAGGTCAGGGTTGAACTGCTTAGCAAATTACTACACAGTGTTTATATACCGGTGTGGTCACCACCAGTACTACAATATACAGTAGCCAAGAGAAAGTAGTCGATCTCTTAAGGTAGTCTCTTAAGGTGGTACAGGTTACATACACCACAGTATGGACCCTGTTATCTTTGAACTTGGACCTACATGTCCTTAACTGCACAATGAAGTTTGCTTTATTGAAGGATGTTAACATCTGTATGTTAAGCTTTGTTCGTCTTGGATGAGTGGATCCATATCAATAGTTTGATAGACATGAAGATATTAAAGAGATTTTATGAATGTGCTATAAAGTAAACAGAAATATAGCACCACAATAAAGAAAGCTAAAGCAGTAAGAAACTGATGCTATTGGAAAGGAATGTGTAATGAAAGCAACAAAGGACTAGTGTCAGTTTATACTGTCATAGATGAGTAACACATAATGGTTTGAGAAAACAGAAAAGGAAATTGTTGATGCTTTGATGTTGCCAGCTTTTACTGTATAAACAGTAAAGATTTTGATGTAGTTGTGAGAGAAGGTGCTAAGGAATTGGCTGATTTAGATTAATTCCGATAGAACACATCAATACTACATAAATTCAGTCCTTTTTAACAGATAGTGGGGCTGATTTTCACCTGCTTCTCCTGGTGTTAACAGGGCGCTAAGAGATTGAAAATGGCAGTGCAGTGCTAACCACCCTGATCACGCTTCCGTCATCCCCGCCATCAATTTGAGTGCCGTAAGGACCTGATTGATCCAGGAGACCAGGTATATCATGCAGATAGGATCCCTCTAACTCACGGTCATTCCTATCCCGGGTGCTGATCTCCGAAAGGTTGACAGTGCAGGTTGGTTCGGCTGGCTGGTTGGTTCTGAAGGGCCCAATTCTGCAGAGGAACCTGCAAGTAGAAAAAAAGATGAATGAATAGTAAGTACTGGACAGGTTAGTGTGCCTCATGCATGTGGGATTGGCGAGACATCAGCAATTTGGGCAGTGTTGTGTATGTACCTTTAAGGGAATAACTGGTCTTAGACTGCAGCACCGGCAGTGACCACCCCTGTATAAAAGGCCCTAGCAGGCTTCTGTATTTTCAGTCTGATGCTGCCTCCTGTTCAGTAAAGTTCCTGTTAACTGTGCTCCCGAAGTCCGTGTATTATTGAGGCGCAGACTTTACAGTGGCGACGAGTAAGTTCGAACTCACCTGCAGTGTGGCATTATCTCACGGGGATCCCACCTGAGAGGAGGGTCCTGGAAGGTCGTAGTCTGAGCAACGGGCGTCGACCGAGGGCAACCGCCCAAAGAATTCATCGGTGTTCGGAGAATTGCGGGAGAGACTGTGGTTCCAGCGAATCGTGCTGGTAACAGGTAGTGCGCTGACCCTTCCGGACTGCGGCAGGCTCAAGCTCGATCGAGCGGCTCTACAAAACGGGCCAGCGCCGCCGGGAAAAGAAAACAAGAGAGAGAGGGTGGAGCGCACAGGGCGCGGTCGGTGCTCAAGAACAGGACAGCAGAGAGAAACTAACCGGGGGGGAAGGAAAGCGAGACGCGCCGAAGCTGCGGGTGGCCGCCATTACCCCGTAGAATGCTAGGAGCAGCGTGGCAGTAAGGGGAAGAAGCAAAAGCGCGGGAGGCACCATTTTATCCCATTGGGGAAGAAGCAAAAGCGCGGGAGGCGCCATTTTATTCCATTGGGGAAGAAGCAAAAGCGCAGGAGGCGCCATTTTAAATCGCCCAAGATGCCGAAAAGTGGCAGTATCACTGCTTTCGACAACGAGGTAGAAGAC
Organism: Somniosus microcephalus; assembly: GCF_052327205.1. Lineage (NCBI taxonomy): Eukaryota > Metazoa > Chordata > Chondrichthyes > Squaliformes > Somniosidae > Somniosus > Somniosus microcephalus. Next base: position 361,941,930 of record NC_140987.1, on the reverse strand, counting down.
TGGACCACGTATGTGGAAAGAATTGAAGTGTACTGCAAGGCAAATGAGGTGTCCGATGGAAAGAGGGCGTCGGTATTATTAAATCTGATGGGTGCGAGTATGCACGGCCTATTGCGGAATTTAATTACCCCAGCTAAACCAATGGAGAAAAGTTTTGAGGAGATTGTTCATATCTTACAGGAACACCTAAGCCCTACACCACTGCTGATAGCAGAAAGATTCAAGTTCCATTAAAGAAACCAGCACAAAGATGAGAGCAATGCTGACTATCTTACGGAACTACGCAAGTTATCGAAGCACTGCCAGTTCGGAGCAGGACTGGCAGACACCTTACGGGATAAGTTTGTCTGCGGGCTCCAGAGTGAAGGAACCGAGAAACGACTACTTTCAAAAAAGGACCTGACGTTAGAACAGGCTTTCAGTGTGGCAGTATCCTACGAAGCAGCAGCACGGGGAGCTGCGGAAATACAACAGAAACCACAAGAATACAGCGCTAACAAAATGGCGTATGGAGCCGAAAAGTGCTATCGCTGCAGCAGAATGACGCATGAGCAGAAGAACTGCTGGTTTAAAGACAAAATATGCAGGCAATGCGGAAAAATGGGACATATAGCAAGAGTCTGCAGGTCGGGAAAGAAGACCAACACGACAAGAACTACTAAGGAACAGTACAGGAAAGTAAAGAAACTGACAGATAGTAGTTCAGAAGATCAGGAGAGTGATAAGGACTCCGGGAGCAGGAGACTAAGTTGTTTAAAGTTACACAACGTGATCGCAAAGGAAGATCACCGAACCATTTGGGTCACCCTCATGATAGCAGGGTCCCCAGTAAAGATGGAATTGGACACAGGATCAGCCCTAACTGTCATGAATCGACGAGACTATGAGTGGCTATTCTCACATATACCCTTAAAGGACACGTCCATTGTATTGAAGACATACACGTGGCAAAAGGTCTACCCCAGAGGAAAAATAAGGGTGCCAGTTGAATATAACGGAAAGGAAACACAGAAACTATACATGTATATACTACGAGATGGAGGACCACCATTATTGGGACGTGAATGGATCCGAAAACTACAATTGGATTGGCATTCCATTCTGGCACTAACTGTGACTGACAAAAAAGATGATGACGTCGCACCTGGACGTCTGTCACAAATTCTATCTGACGCGGAAGAGGTGTTCCAACAAGGACTTGGGACTCTAAAAGGAGTAAAGGCAACCATAAAGATTGAGGATAACGCAACCCCCAAATTTTTCAAGGCCAGACCGGTGCCATACGCAATCCGCCGAGTTGTGGAAGCTGAACTGGAGAGTCTGGAGCGTTCGGGGGTGCTGTCTAAGGTGGACTGGAGCGAGTGGGCCACACCCATCGTTCCTGTAATGAAGAAAGCATTGAGCAGCACGCCTGGGGAGCCAAGGAAGGTTCGCATCTGTGGGGATTTCAAGGTGACTGTGAACCCAGTCCTGCACACAGTACAGTATCCGCTTCCACGGATAGAAGATATTTTCGCCTCACTATCTGGAGGGAAACGTTTTACGAAGATTGACCTGGCTCAAGCGTATCTACAAATGGAGGTGGAAGAAGCATCTAGGAAATACCTCACGATAAACACTCACAAAGGCCTTTACCAGTACAATCGACTGGTATTCGGGGTAGCATCGGCCCCGGCTATTTGGCAGAGGGCAATGGAACAAGTCCTGCAAGGGATCCCGTGGACCCAGTGTTATTTGGACGACATCCTGGTTACGGGCGAAAATGACAATGAACACCTTGCAAACCTGGAACAGGTGCTCACGAGATTGCAGGAATATGGGCTATGAGCCAACCACCCCAAATGCGAGTTCTTCAGGAGACAAATCTCGTATTGTGGCCACATGATTGATGAGGAAGGGTTGCATAAGTCGCCGGACAAGATTGAGGCTGTAGTCAAGGCTCCAGCACCGATAAATGTGTCGCAACTGAGGTCGTTCCTCGGGTTGGTGAACTACTACCATAAGTTCTTGCCGAATTTATCCACAATTCTGCACCCACTGAATGCCCTGCTTCAAACTGGTGTAACATGGAAATGGAGTGATGAGTGTAAGCGTGCCTTTCAGGAATGTAAATGCCTAATCACTTCAAAAGAAGTATTGGCCCACTACAACCCAACACTACCGATTCGGTTGGCATGTGATGCGTCACCTTACGGCATTGGAGCGGTGCTGTCACACAAATTCCGTGACGGTTCAGAGAGGCCAATAGCCTTTGCATCGCACTCGCTAACCTCAGCCGAGTGTAACTACGCCCAGATTGACAGGGAGGCCCTCAGCCTGGTGTGGGGGGTGAAGAAGTTCAATCACTACCTGCACGGGCAGAAATTCACCCTACTGACTGATCATCAACCCCTGGTCTCAATTTTTAACCCAATGAAGGGCGTTCCGGTGATGACGGTGCAACGGCTGCAAAGATGGTCACTTTTTCTAGGGGCACATCAGTGTGACATAGAGCACAAAGGTACGAAACAACATGGAAACGCTGATGGGCTGTCGCGCCTACCGTTGCCTACGGCGGAAGAAGCACCTGCAGTGGACCCTGAGGATATATTCCATGCAGCCATAGTCGAATGTTTGTCTGTTACAAATGCAAGTATTGAGAAGGAAACCCGAAATGACCCGACACTCTCGCGGGTCTATGATTTGACGGTGAAGGGATGGCCAGCATATGGCGACTCACTGTTGCCAGCATTCTCGCCAAGGAGAGAACAGCTGTCAGTGTGCCGGGGAACCTTGATGTGTGGATCCCGAGTGGTAATTCCACCCAAGTTGAGAGATAGAGTGCTCAATGAGCTTCATGAGGGTCATCTGGGAGGGGTAAAAATGAAGAGCCTAGCCAGGGCATTTGTGTGGTGGCCGGGAATCGATAAAGAAATCGAGGATATGACCAAGAGATGCACAGGATGCCAGAAGGTCCAAAATGCTCCACCACAGGCCCCGCTACATCCATGGGAGTGGCCCTCATCTCCATGGCAATGGGTACACATTGATTTCGCTGGTCCATTTATGGACTCAATGTTTCTAATCGCTGTGGACGCCCATTCGAAATGGCCAGAGGCCATTAAAATGTCCTCCACCACCACGGAGAAAACTATTGCAGTCTTAAGGACCATCTTCGCCAGGAATGGGTTGCCAGAACAGATTTGTTCCGACAATGGCCCACAGTTTGTGTCTGAGGATTTCCGGAGGTTCCTGAAGAATAATGGGGTGAAACATTACACATCTGCCCCATATCATCCAGCCACTAATGGATTGGCTGAGAGGTTTGTTCAGGCCATAAAGGCAATGTATAATGATGACATACCACTGCAACACAAGTTGGATAACTTCTTGTTTGCTTACCAGAATGCGACACATGCAGTAACCAACCAAACTCCAGCCGTACTGTTTTTCAACCGGAGACTAAGATGTCGCTTGGATTTGGTCAAACCAAACATAAGACGAGATGTTGAGGATAAGCAGTTCCAGCACATAAATGAGAAGCCAACCAGGAGCTTCAAGATAGGGCAACCAGTCTTGGCCCGCGACTACCGTACAGAAAAATGGCAGCCAGGAACGATATGTACACAGCAGGGATCACTAATGTACACAGTGGGCGTTGGAGAGAGCATCATGAGATGCCATGCTGACCAGATTCTAGAGTCACAGGAACAAGCCAAACCTATACCACAAGCATGTGCACCTGGTAATGAGCCCGAAGTACAGATTGCGTCTACCTCAGAAGCAGGGGTATTGGAAGCTGATGAACCAACCAATGACAATGAGCCAGAATTGACTCCACCACCAGAACAGGATACTCGAGAAAGGCGCTATCCAGTCAGGATCAGGAAGCCTCCTCAAAGACTGAACTTATAAATGACTATTTCAGTTGATGTATATATTACTGAGAAAATTGTAATTGTAATTAGTTATTATTTAGTTGTTAAATGAATGTTAAGTACTGTTTATCTAAAAGGGGAGGAATTGTTGTGTATGTACCTTTAAGGGAATAACTGGTCGTAGACTGCAGTACCGGCAGTGACCACCCCTGTATAAAAGGCCCTAGCAGGCTTCTGTATTTTCAGTCTGACGCTGCCTCCTGTTCAGTAAAGTACCTGTTAACTGTTCTCCCGAAGTCCGTGTATTATTGAGGCGCGGACTTTACAGGCAGTTCCCTAAAAAGATGCTCATCAAGGGTAAATAGAAGAGAACAAATCACAGACCTTGCTGCTCCAGTAATCCCAACTCTCCAGCCCAATGCTTTGAGGGAGACCTGTGTCGTGAATGTCGAGGGCTCCCTGCTCCATTGTACCGAGGGCCTAGATGTGAGTCCGTCAGTTCCTGCCCACTCCTTGGCATTGTGTACCAACTTGTCCTGCAGAAACAATGGGTGCTTATTAGTGAGTGGCTCCGTCAAAGGCTTGATATTTGTTATGAGGCATGTTGATGTGTGGCATTGAGCAAAAAGTGGGCAGAAAGGGGAGGCGTTACAGAGCAGGACAGCAACAGGAGGGTGATATGTGCTAGTAAGGATAAGAGAACAGATAGCTTTCCTGGTGCAGCCATGTTACAGCAATATGCTATATGTGTTTGTTTTGAGGGAACTCGGAGGAGGGAAAGCTTATTCCCCTTGCACATTAGAGCATATGCAGGTGCAGAGGGGCTGGGAGTGCTTGAGGTGGTGAGGGGGAAAGAGATGTGGCAAGATGTGATGTAGAGGTGTAATGAGAAGAAATCATTTTTACCTTGGCCAAGCGTGCAAGATTGTTAAATTTCTTGTGACATTGAAGCCATGTCCTGGGGTGAGGCTGACACCATTGACCTGCTCTGAGGTCTCCGTCCAGGCCTGGTGCAGGGTCTGTCTGGGAACCCAAGTCTTCGCAGAGGAGAACAGTAGGACACTCTGTGCACCTACATTAAAACCTGCAGAGCTGCATCAGAGAATTGGTAGTGCCCTTCTTTGAGAAGGATGTTTCTGATGGCCGGGCAGTCCAGAACCAGGGGTCATAGTCTAAGGATAAGGGGTAAGCCATTTAGGACTGAAATGAGGAGGAATTTCTTCACCCAGAGAGTGGTGAACCTGTGGAATTCTCTGCCACAGAGGGCGGTGGAGGCCAGTTCATTAAGTATATTCAAGAAAGAGTTGGATATATTTCTTAAGGCTAAAGGGATCAAGGGATATGGGGAGAAGGCAGGGACCGGGTACTGAATTTGGATGATCAGCCATGATCTCATTGAATGGCAGAGTAGGTTCGAAGGGCCGAATGGCCTACTCCTGCTCCTATCTTCTATGTATGTATCTATGTAATGCCCAATCTCAGCTCAGAGTGGTGCGGTAGTAATCAGACATCCTCGCTTGAAGAGAAGCTGCCTCTCTCTTTATGATGGTGAGCCCCCCGGAAATCCTACCCCCTCCTTATTGGCGAGCTGCCCACTCACTTCGGAAAACTCAGGGGCAGCTCGCCTGTCATAGGATAATGAGGCCCGACCATCAAGATGGTTCGAGCCTCTCACGCTTTCTAGTGGGCGAACAGCATGGTTGTTCAGCCCATCCGACACCTATTCAGCGTCCGGAGTGACTCCAATACCTTCTGATTTTAGAACTGCATAGATGTTGTAGGATAGCTGTTACAGTAGTCATTACTGATCCATGTTTCAAACGATTTCAAAGCTTGCACTATTGACTAAGGTAATAGGCTCTTCAGTGTCCTGTCTTAGAAGATGTACATTCTGTTGCTCTGGCTACATGTCAGCCAATACATTTTAAAACCAAGGAATTTAGGAAATATAAAGGTTTCAACTTTTCACCCCGGTTAGTTATTACCATGCATTAAGTCTGATTGGAGCAGTCAATAGAGAGGGTTTATAGCCATTGAAAACAAAATCAAATTATTTTGTATATTAAAAAGCAATTTATTTACTCTCCTGTTGGTTCAGTTGTTAGATTTTCTACCCAGTGTAATGCTAAGAACCACAGAGCTGGTTCGACCCCTGACTGCAGATTTTGCTGATATCAGGTCTGCTGTCAGTCTTGGTACTGCAGTTGTCATAAGCGCTCCAGAGCAATGGAGAAGAAAAGTAAGGCAAAATCCACTCCCCCCCCGCCAAGCAATTTCCAGTTATTCTACTGGAAAGTGCTTGGGCATTGGATGAGGACTGGATCATTGTGATGCTTCCTGTAGTTTAATAGGCAGTCAACGTGCACTGTCCGTGCTCACATAAGAATGGCCCCTTAGGTGAGCTACCCAAGAGCAGTTGCCTTCTGCGGAATCATAGTCTTGCAAAATCAACATCTTGATAGACACATAAAACCGAACTGCTGTTCCAATCACTCAGGAGGAAAGATTGCCCCTGGGCATTGCATGTAACAACATCATAAACCTGTTTATAAAGAATGGGCTTATGATTTTGTTACAGCAAGTGCACTGCGAAAATTGCTCCCCTGTATGTAGAATGCCACCTGGTGGTGGTAATCATTGAACTTTATTGGGTTAAAGTACAGCCAAAAACCTATGGCCCCAAAAATGTTTAGGTTCACTATCCTGGCTGTTACGCTGGGGTCACGCCTGCTGGTGTCCTCCACCATTGACCTCACTGGAGTTTGTGAGGGTCAGTGAGACGGCATCTCACTAGCATAGGAAAGATGGGTGCAATTATCACTACAGGTACAATTGTGGCACAGAAACTTTGGCTCCTGCCCGGCTTTGCAGGGGTGGGGAGGGGGACGGGATGTTGTACAGCCCCACCCCTACTCCCACCATCCCCCCGTCTCGGCCCCTGTACTTGTCCTATTGGTCTCTTCAGCAAGGAAGTTGAACCATGAATATTCTTTTTAAAGTGTTACCCGTTTTATGATTCTATGATTCAGGGGTTCAGTGCACTTGCCTGACTTGGATCCCTTACACACTCACCCTTATATATCCCAGTATGCCTGCAGTTATAGTACACCGACTACCACTACTCTGGGTTCCAGCTAAGGCTCAGGAGCAGGAGCAGGAAGTTCTGCCCCTAGCACTGCCCCATGCTTGCTATTTGAAAAGAAGAGGAAAGACTTGCATTTATATAGCGCCTTTCACGACCACTGGACGTCTCAAAGTGCTTTACAGCCAATGAAGTGCTATTTGAAGTGGAGTCACTGTTGTAATGTGGGAAACACGGCAGCCAATTTGCGCACAGCAAGCTCCCACAAACAGCAATGTGATAATGACCAGATAATCTGTTATTGTTATGTTGGTTGAAGAATAAATATTGGCCAGGACACTGGGGATAACTCCCCTGCTCGTCTTCAAAATAGTGCCGTGGGATCTTTTACGTCCACCTGAGAGAGCAGACGGTTCCTCGGTTTAACGTCTCATCTGAAAGACGGCAGCTCGGCAGTGCAGCACTCCTTCAGCACTGCACTGGAATGTCAACCTAGCTTTATGTGCTCAAGTCCCTGGAGAGGGACTATGAACCCACAACCTCCTGACTCAGAGGCGAGTGTGCTACCCACTGAGCCACAGCTGACACTTATATTGCCTTATATTGGATGGAAGTCCCCCCCTCCCCCTGCCTCCACCCCTCTTACAAGGAAACTCCCAGATACAGCTGGGACCTGGCAGGCTGCCTGCGGAATTTCACATCCCATAGATTTGCTGCTATTGTATCCAAAGCAATATAACCTTCAACTATGACTTCAGGTATGTCTTCATTTACCCATCTGAAAATGAGGTTGAATAGGAGCGAAACATAACAAATTCTTTAGGAAACTGCTGTTTACTGTAGCTAGTTAAAATTTACACGAATGTAAGAACTGCAGTTTTAAAGCCTTTAATCACCAAAGCCATTCAATCCTTGAGGTTTTATGCCTGTTGCTGTGTTTCAAACTCCAGAGATGCCTCAGACTGCTCATGGATTCTAGCACATTGAACCCACTGACATGGTAAGAGAAAATAACATAAATTTTAAAGTAGTTGATATGACTGCCAAAAAATTATTAAACCATAGACAAGTATTTGAAATGTGCATATATTGGCCTCCTGAAGAGGTAGCTGGTTATAGCAGCTAGTACCTGAGCCACACAGACTAAGGAGCTTCTGGATTTGATACCTAATCTGTGCTGAATTAGCTGATCTCAGCCAGACTGGTGGTTGGGGTACTACCTCAGCACCTGGGTTTAATGAGGGGGAAAAAAATCAGCCAGTCCTTCCACTCCTGGGGCAGGATTTTCATTGGGCCGTGGAGGCGGGATTGGAGGCGCGTGGGGGGTTAAAATCCCGAAATCAGGGGGACACAAACCCATCCCGCACCCAACCCGCCTCCATGCCAGTTTCAAAGGAGGTGGGTACCCGACCCGCACTGGGGCCCGCCTCCCTGAGGCGGGAAGGGGATTAGTGCCAATTAACTGCCTGTTAACCGGTAGTTAACAGGCAGTTTTTAGCCTAATCCCTATTTTTAATGTTGAAGTGTGGGATTCCCGATGGCTCCAAACAACGCCAAGTTAGAGGAGGCGGACCATTGGGATGAAGGTCTTGGAGGGGTTGAGATGTCCGGTGTTCAGGTGAGTGATGGGTGCATGAGTGCAAAGGTAAGTGTGTTTGATGTGCGTAAAGTGTTCAAATAAGTTTTACATACCTTTACTTACCTTTAAAGCCTTCCTTCCTTCAGGTCTCGGGAGTCCCTCATACCACCATCACAGAAAGCAGAATGGCTGCGAGCTGTCAAAAATTGCAGCATTCAGCTTTCTGTTCCGGGGAGATCGCTAAATCATCCTGAGAGGAAGGACTTAACTTAGAGTACAGATTGTCAGTGTCTGACAGCTTCAAACAGCTGTGAAACACTGATATTTCATCTGTCAAAGGTCTTGACAGATGAAATATCAATCTGTGATGTCACCTGTTGCTGGGTGGCCCTTAATTGGCCTGGTGAGCCCGCTGGGCAGGCTCAACAAGGTCAATCAAGTCAAAATCGCGTGGGTTGGCTAGAACTCAATGGAGGCGGGACTACAACCCCAAAAGTTGTAGTCCCGCCTCCTACCCGACTCCTCAATGAAAATCCAGCCCCAGATCTCTGTCAAACGACCCCCCACCCTCCCCCCGCCCCCACCGCTGGTAGTTCTTGTGTGTGGATTCAGTATTGGACCAGATACTGGAGGCTACCTAATGCTCACGGAACCATAGCTCAGCAAGGAAGCAATAACTTCAGTGGAAGAAGAGAGGAGGGGATAACATTGACAAGCGAGAAAGGGGAATAAGGGCTACTGTCAGCTCAACCTGCTAATATAGTGTTGTCAATGTCCCAACAACTATATGGAATAGAAGGGCGGAGAAGTAAAAGTTTTGCATGTACCATTGGTGCAGAATAAGTCTTAATACAAAGTTATTAACTATTCACCTCTGAAAATATTTGCCTTAGCTTAACTGGCTTGTGTTAATGACTTTTAGCAATGTGTGGGAGTGAACAGCAGAACCGTCAGGCTTCACCTGCAACAAAGTGCAAGAAATGTAATTAAAACTCATACACAGGATGTGTCATTCACCTGATTCATTACATACAATGGCTGAATTAGAGCCTTGCGTTAGAGAGACAATGGAGAAGAAACAAACCATATACATATCTTTCAGCTGATTCATGAAATAAAAAACAAAATATTCAAACCAAAGTTTCTGTGGAGAATGATCATGACTGCTTTATTTTCACCATTTATTTATAACTTCTATATAATTAGTTTTAGTTTCATATAATTTCTAATTCTTATTGTTCTATTTCAGTTTCAGACAATGTTACAGTCTTTATACAGATCATGTTACAGGCCCAAACTGACCACATTACAGTCCCGATACTGACCATATTACAGTCCCTCTACTGACCATATTACAGTCTTTATACTGACCATATCACTGTCTCTAAACTGTCCATGTTACAGTCCCTAAACTGACCATGTTACAGTATCTATACTGACATTGTTACAGTCCCTATACAGACCATGTTACAGTCTCTATACTGATTATATTACAGTCCCTATACTGACCATATCACCGTCTCTATACTGCCCAGGTTAGGCCTCTATACTGACCATGTTACAGTCTCTATACTGACTATATTACAGTCCCTATACTGACCGTATAACAGTCTCTATACAGAATATGTTACAGTCTCTATACTGACAATATTACCGTCTCTATACTGACCATATTACAATCTCTATACTGACCATATTACAATCTCTATACTGCATGTTACAGTCTCTATACTGACCATGTTACAGTCTCTATACTGACCATGTTACAGTCTCTATACGGGCTATATTACTGTCCCTACACTGACCATATTACAGTCTCTATACTGACCATGTTACAGTCTCTATACTGACCATATTACAGTCTCTATACTGACCATGTTACAGTCTCTATACGGATTATATTACTGTCTCAATACTGACCATATTACAGTCTCTATACTGACCATGTTACAGTCTCTATACTGACCATGTTGCAGTCTATATACTGACTATATTGCAGTCCCTATACTGACCATGTTATAGTCTCTATACTGACCATATTCCTGTCTCCGTACTGACCATATTACAGAGACTCTATACTGGGATTATTTTTGTGTCCCTACATCCATATTTGCGCTTATTACCGGGGTGCTAGTAATTCGATAATAGTGCATAGTTTGATGTTCTGATTTACTAGCAGGATTTCAGCCTGTTCTGATTTTCTGGCAGATGTCAATCTGGGTGGCAATTGTAGTGTCCGTGTGTTGATAAAGACACTGAAGACAGGAGTTGGTTCATAGGTATTTACTAAGCAAAGTCTGGGGAGGGGGGGTTCTAACGGATATACACAATATACAGGCTTATATAGCCCGAGTGGCAATTACCGGCATTACAGCACACCTGGGGCTCTTAAAGGCACATACACCACAGCAATGATCCTCATTAATATGTACAAATTGGAGTCAAATGTCATAGCTACAACACTCTGATGCCATTTCCTCTCTGCCGGTTTTGCTGTGACCAATTCTTGCTCCCACCCACAAGTGATGGGTGGTACCAGGTGAAGTGTGGCCAATTCCAGCAATATTTAAAGGGATCACCAGCTGCTCCCAGGTAAAACTGTAGAAAGTTTTGGGAGACAGTTTGCTCCCATTAGATAGTGATTTTTGTTACTTAGGTGATTACAAAATGCTTGTAGTTCTGAATTCTTAAGGGATTTCTGGTATTGCACTCATTTCTTCATGGAATTCCTTTTGGGAATTGCACTCCAGCAAGAGGAGGAGGAGGCAGATAGCGAGGAACAGGAACAGGAGGAGAAGCTAACAGAGTTGCAGCTGGAGGGAGAGCATGCAGCACATCATACAGATATATGCCGACTTTCCAATCCACATAAGGTTAAATTAGGGCAGGTGACCAAAAACTTGGTCAAAGAGGTAGGTTTTAAGGAGCATCTTAAAAGGAGGATGGAGAGGTAGAGAGGTGGAGAGGTTTAGGCAGGAAATTCCAGAGCTAAGGCCTAGGCAACAGAAGGCATGACCACCAAAGGTTGAGCAATTATAATCAGGGATGCTCAAGAGGGCAGAATTAGAGGAGCGCAGATATCTCGGGGTGTTGTGGGGCTGAAGGAGATTACAGAGACAGGAAGGGGCGAGGCCATGGAGGGATTTGAAAACAATGATGATAATTTTGAAATCGAGGCATTGCTTAACTGGGAGCCAATGTAGGTCAGTGAGCACAGGGGTGATGGGTGAACGGGACTTGGTGCGAGTACGGACATGGGCAGCCGAGTTTTGGATGACCTCAAGTTTACGTAGGGTGGAATATGGGAGGCCAGCCAGGTGTGCATTGGAATAGTCAAGTCTAGAGGTTACAAAGGCATGGATGAGGGTTTCAGCAGCAGATGAGCTGAGGCAAGAGTGGAGACGGGCGATGTTATGGAGATGGAAGTAGGTGGTCTTTGTTATCCTGCGGATATGTGGTCGGAAGCTCATTTCAGGGTCAAATATGACACCAAGGTTGCGAACAGTGTGGTTCAGCCTCAGACAGATGTTAGGGAGAGGGATAGAGTCAGTAGCTTGGGAATGGAGTTTGTGGCGGGGACCAAAAACAATGCCTTTGGTCTTCCCAATATTTAATTGGGGAAATTTTTTGCTCGTCCAGAACTGTATGTCAGACAAGCAGTCTGACAATTTAGACACCATGGCGGGGTGGAGAGAAGAGGTAGTGATGTAGAGCTGGGTGTTGTCAGCGTACATGTGGAAACTGATGCTGTGTTTTCGGATGATGTCACCAAGGGGCAACATGTAGATGAGAAATAGGAGGGGGCCAAGTATAGATCCTTGGGGGACACCAGAGGTAATGATGTGGGAGGAGGAAGAGAAGCTGTTGCAGGTGATTCTCTGGTTATGATTAGATAGAAAAGAATGGAACCAGGTGAGTGCAGTCCCACCCAGCTGGACGATGGTGGAGAGGCGCTGGAGAAGGATGGAGTTGTCAACTGTGTCAAAGGCTGCAGACAAGTCAAGAAGGATGAGAAGGGATAGTTTACCGTTGTCACAGTCACAAGGGATGTCATTTGTGACTTTGATGAGTGCCGTTTCGGTACTGTGGCAAGGGCGGAAACATGATTGGTGGGATTCAAACATTGAATTGCGGGAAAGATGGGCACGGATTTGGGAGGCGACAGCACGTTCAAGGACTATACCTTCCTCCAGTCTAAAAAACAAGTGTTCACCATTACTCCCTGTTTTCTGTCACTTAGCCAATTTTGTATCCATGCTGCCACTGTCCCTTTTATTCCATGGGCTTCAACTTTGCTGGCAAGCTTATTATGTGGTACTTTATCAAACTCCTCAAGCAATGATTCTGAACCCTGTACAGGTCTAGCACACAGAGAGTGTCCCGTATGATAGTGGTTTGCTGTATGCTGCATATCTTTGCTCTGCAGCGGGGACAACACATGGAGTCACCATTGGAGGAGGATCTTCAGCATGTTGAGGGAGGAGACACTGAGGAAATGCAGGATGATGAGAAAGTGGGTGGGGTCCAACAGTTGCCTGCGGGCAAAGGTCTTCAGCAGCAGCTGAATGAAAAGCATTTCATCTGAACAATCCCATGTCCCCTGCATTCACTGTCACTGTCATGTCCAACATCTCTCCCAGTCCATCTACCCTCGAATAAAATGCATCTGCCTAAAGAGCAAACACAACATAAATGTCTACTTTTGTGCTTTATATATAAAACTGAAAACTACTTCGACCTTTAAATGCTGACTCCCTGTCGACAAAGAGTGTCCCTGATCCTGATTAGTTGTAGGCAAACTGAGCATACTGTGCATTCCCCACTAGAAAATCAGGGAATTGAGCCTGCGCTGATTTCCATCTTTTTAGCATTCATTATTAATCTGAAAATTAAGCATTTGTGCTTCAGAATTTCCTGAAGGGTTGGTCGAAAAAGATACATGGTGGATGTAGTGTATGTACTTTGCAGAAGGAACTATATTCTGCAGCCCCTGTATACTGCAGTACCAGTAGTGACCACCCCTGTATATAAGCCTGTGTAGTAACATTTGCATAGTAGTTCCAGGTTGCCTCCATTCAGTGAAGACCTGTTATAACCAACTCCTGCAGTCCGTGTCTCAATTATACACGGACATAATACTGGCGACGAGCAGATACGAACGTACCTACAGTCTGCACCACCTCATGGGGATCCATCCCTGAAGCGAAGTTATCAGAGGTCGAGGCCAGAAGGAAGAAAGAAACAGAAGAAACGGGAGTCGACCGTGGACATCCGCCTCTGAGTCAGCGGAGTTGAAGATTTGCAGGAGAGGCTGTCGAGAGCGGGGCTTGGTTATCCTGTCGATGGTGCTTCAGCTAATCGGGCTGGTGGCAGGTAGTACACTGATCCTTCCTGGGCTGCGGCGGTCTAGAGCTCGAGCGGGTGGCTTTGCAATGGGGCCGAGCAGCATTGTCGGAAAGAGGGGAGAGAGAGAGGGTGGAGCACACAGGGCGCGGCCGGTGCTACGAAGCCGGGCAGCGTACAGACCCGAGAAGAGGGAGGCAAGAGTCCCACAGGGTTGTTCCGACGACGGGAAAATAATAAAAATTATACGCGCAGAAAGCCGCGAGGAGCTGCAGTTTGCCACGGGAACCGCGGAGAGCGGCGTTAGCAGCAGCGCGGGGGGAAGTGCGCGAAGACCATAGGGCGTCGGCATCAAGGCATAAAACGCCAGCAACAGCGCTAGCAACAGCGGAGAAGACAGAAAGCGCGGGAGGCGCCATCTTAATCCAGCGGGGAAGAAGGCAAAGTGTGGGAGGCGCCATTTTGTTAAATCGGGGAAGAAGGCAAAGCATGGGAGGCGCCATTTTAGATTTCCAAGATGACGAAGACTGGCAATATCACTGCCTTCGATAAAGCAATAGAAGACTGGACCACGTATGTGGAAAGAGTCGAGGTATATTGCGAGGCAAACGAAGTAGCCGATGAGAAAAAGGCTTCGGTACTGCTAAACTTAATGGGTGCAAGAATGTACGGCCTATTGCGGGACCTGATTACTCCAGCCAAACCGAAGGCGAAGAGTTTTAACGAAATTGTTGATATCCTACAGGAACATCTAAATCCTACACCGCTGCTGATAGCAGAATGATTTAAATTCCACAGGACAAATCAGCATAAAGATGAGAGCAATGCTGATTACCTTACGGAACTACGCAAGCTATCAAAGCACTGCCAGTTCGGAGCAGGACTGGTAGATACCTTACGGGACAAATTTGTCTGTGGACTCCTGAGTGAAGGAACCCAGAAGAGGTTACTCTCAGAGAAAGAGCTGACGCTAGATAAGGCTTTCAGCATGGCAGTATCGTATGAAGCAGCAGCAAGGGGAGCTGCGGAAATACAGCAAAAGCCACAGGAATACGGCACCCATGAAATGACACGGGGATTTGCAAAATGTTATCGCTGCGGCAGAACAACCCATGACCAGAAGGACTGCTGGTCCAAGGACAAAATATGCAGGCAATGCGGAAAGATGGGACACATTGCACGAGTTTGCAGGTCTGGGAAGAAGACCAATGACAACAAAAAGGCTACTAAGGAACCGTACAGGAAAGTACAAAAGATGACGGACAGTAGTTCCGAAGACCAGATGAGCGATAGTGAATCCGGGAACAAGAGACTAAGCTGTCTCAAACTTCACAACATAATCGCAAAAGAGGATCACCGAACCATTTGGGTCACCCTCACGATAGCAGGGTCCCAAGTCAAAATGGAATTGGATACAGGATCAGCTCTTACCATCATGAATCGACAAGACTACGAGCGGCTATTCTCACACATACCCTTGAAAGAGACATCCATTGTCTTGAAGAAGTATACGGGGCAAAAAGTATACCCCAGAGGAAAAATAAGGGTGCCTGTCGAATACAACGGCAAGGAAAGACAGAAATTGTATCTGTACATACTGCAAGATGGTGGACCACCGTTATTGGGACGTGAATGGATCAGAAAGATAAGTTTAGACTGGCACTCCATTCAGGCACTGACGGTAGCTGGTAAAAAGGATGACGACATCACTCCTGGACGATTGTCAACAATCTTAGCTAACGCCAAAGAGATATTTCAACAAGAACTGGGAACTCTTAAAGGCTTAACCGCCTTGATAAAAATAGAAGAGAATGCAATTCCCAAGTTTTTCAAAGCAAGACCGGTACCATATGCAATTCGCCCAGCCGTTGAGGCAGAGCTGGAGAATCTGGAGAATGCAGGCGTGTTATGTAAGGTAGACTGGAGCGAGTGGGCGACACCCATTGTTCCTGTCATGAAGAAAACGTTAAACAATAAGTCAGAGGAGCCAAGGAAGGTTCGCATCTGTGGGGACTTCAAGGTGACGGTGAACCCAGTCCTTCACACAGTACAATATCCTCTTCCAAGGATAGAAGACATCTTCGTCTCACTATCTGGAGGGAAGCGTTTTACAAAAATTGACCTAGCACAAGCATATTTGCAGATGGAGGTTGAAGAATCCTCTAGGAAGTATCTCACGATAAACACTCACAAAGGTCTTTATCAGTATAATCGACTGGTATTCGGAGTAGCATCAGCTCCGGCGATATGGCAAAGAGCGATGGAACAAGTCCTGCAAGGAATTCCGGGGACTCAGTATTACTTGGACGACATCCTAGTGACAGGTGAAGATGACAGTGAACACCTTGCCAACCTAGAGCAGGTGCTCACTAGACTACGTGAACATGGACTACGGGCCAATCGCCCCAAGTGCGAGTTTTTTAAGAAGCAGATATCCTATTGTGGCCACGTGATTGATGAAGAGGGGTTACATAAGTCCCCTGACAAAATTGAAGCAGTACTTAAGGCTCCAGCGCCTGAAAATGTGTCGCAACTGAGGTCATTCCTCGGATTGGTGAATTACTACCATAAGTTTTTGCTGAATTGGTCCACAATTCTGCACCCACTGAACGCCCTACTACAAACGGGAGTAGCATGGAAATGGAGCGATGAATGTAAGCGGGCCTTTCAGAAGAGTTACGGGGGTAGGGTGGGATATGTGTTGGTGTAGGGGTTACGGGGATCGGGTGGGATATGTGTCGGTGCAGGCTCGATGGGCCGAAATGGCCTCTATCTGCACTGTGGGTTTTCTGTGATTCTGTGATTCTGTAATCACTTCAAGAGAAGTATTGGCTCACTACAACCCATCACTACCGATAAGACTGGCGTGTGATGCGTCTCCCTACGGCATTGGGGCGGTACTGTCACATAAATTCCTTGATGGTTCAGAGAGCCCGATAGCTTTTGCGTCACGCTCGTTAACTTCAGCTGAGCGTAACTACGCCCAGATTGACAGAGAGGCCCTCAGCCTGGTGTGGGGGTGAAGAAGTTCTATCACTACCTGCATGGTCAGAAATTTACTCCAGTCACTGATCATCAACCTCTTGTCTCCATTTTCAACCCTCAGAAGGGCGTACCGATAATGACAGCACAACGGCTACAGAGGTGGTCCCTTTTCCTAGGGGCACACCAATATGACATCGAGTACAAAGGAACTAAACAGCATGGGAATGCTGATGGATTGTGGCGCCTACCGTTGCCGATGGTGGAAGAAGAACTTGCAGTGGATCCAGTGGAGATATTCCACTCGACCATAGTCGAATGTCTCCCGGTGACGAATGCAAACATAGAAAAGGAAACACGAAATGTCCCGACGCTCTCCTGGGTCTATGATTTAATGGTGAAGGGATGGCCAGCACATGGCGAACCACTGCTGCCAGCATTGTCGCCGAGAAGAGAACAGCTGTCAGTGTGCAGAGGAACCTTGATGTGTGGATCCAGAGTAGTAATTCCACCCAAATTGAAGGATAGAGTGCTCAATGAGCTTCATGAGGATCATCTGGGAGGGCTAAAAATGAAGAACTTAGCCAGAGCGTTTGTGTGGTGGCCGGGAATCGATAGAGAAATCGAAGAGATGACCAAGAGCTGTACAGGATGCCAGAAGGTCCAAAACGCCCCACCACAAGCCCCTCTACATCCATGGGAGTGGCCCTCATCTCCATGGCAAAGGGTGCACATTGATTTTGCTGGTCCATTTATGGACTTGATGTTTTTAATTGCGGTGGATGCACATTCAAAGTGGCCAGAGGTAATAAAAATGTCCTCAACCACCACAGAAAAAACTATCACAGTCTTACGAACCATATTCGCCAGGAATGGGCTGCCTGAACAGATTTGCTCTGACAATGGACCACAGTTTGTGTCTGAAGAGTTCCAGAGGTTCTTAAAGAACAATGGTGTTAAGCATTACGCATCCGCCCCATATCATCCAGCCACTAATGGATTGGCCGAGAGGTTCGTTCAAACATTCAAGAAGGCTATCAAGGCAATGTGTAATGAAGATATACCCCTACAGCACAAGGTGGATAACTTCTTGTTTGCCTACCGGAATGTGACACATGCGGTTTCCAACCAAACTCCAGCCATGATGTTCTTCAATCGAAGACTACGATGCCACTTGGATTTGGTTGAGCCAAACATCAGAAGAGATGTGGAGAACAGGCAGTTTCAGAATATGAATGAAAGGCCGACCAGGAGTTTTAAGATAGGTCAACCAGTTTTGGCCCGGGACTACCGCACAGAGAAATGGCAGCCAGGAACAATCTGTACACGGCAAGGACCTCTAATGTATACCGTGGATGTTGGAGAGAGTATTGTAAGATGCCATGCTGACCAGATTCTAGAGTCACTGGGAAACGTCAACTCCACACCACGATCTGATACACCTGGCGATGAAACCGAAGTACCAATTGCATCTACCTCAGAATCGGTGATATTGGAAGCAGATGAACCAAACAACGACATTGATCCTGACTCAACGTTGCCAGAAAAACCTGATACCCCAAAGAGGCGTTTTCCAGACAGAATCAGGAAGCCGCCTCAAAGACTGAACTTATAATTGCTTAACTTCAACTAATGTATCTAGCAACTGTAATTGTAAAAATGTTATTTCATTGTTAATCGAATGTTATGTACTGTTTAGCTAAAAGGGGAGGAATTGTAGTATATGTACTTTGCAGAAGGAACTATGTTCTGCAGCCCCTGTATACTGCAGTACCAGTAGTGACCACCCCTGTATATAAGCCTGTGTAGTAACATTTGCATAGTAGTTCCAGGTTGCCTCCATTCAGTAAAGACCTGTTATAACCAACTCCTGCAGTCCGTATCTCAATTATACATGGACATAATAGTGGACAATGAGCAGAGGATTTGCTGGAGAGTGTTCTCTGCCCGACTTCTCAGCCCCTGATCTTCCATTCTATTTCAGCACCATTGGAAAGTTTGCCCTGTGATTCATCCTTTGTAGATAGAAGGAGCTAAAATATAAAGTTCACAGCATGGAAGTTTTCAGTCATCACAGAACATAATATTTGCATATTTTCTGAGGAGATGAACAGTGTGCACTATGCAGAATGATTTGAAGGGATAATTAGCTCAGATTTAGCTGGAGTTGACATGAATCGAAGCACCCCATGTTGGGCAATATTTCTGCTCTTCCTAAGTCTCTTGTCCCATTGTATTCAAAGTTCCTCTCCCGCTGATTTTTTCCCCCATGAAGCAGGAGTAATCCTTTTGTTGTCCTTTGCAGACTGATTTCACATCCATCAAAAATTAAATATACAAAGCTGTGTAATGTAACCAAATGATAGAAGCAATGCAAAAGATCATTGCTCCACATATTACTAGTTGAGATGAATAATACAAATACCTTTAAGGGGAAGCTAGATAAGTACATGAGGGAGAAAGGAATAGAAGGATATGCAGATCGGGCGAGATGAAGAGGGGTGGGAGGAGGCCTGTGTGGATCATAAACACCAGCTTAGATCAGTTGGGCTGAGAGGCCTGTTTCTGTGCTGTAAATTCGATGCAAGTATGTCCAAAATCTTTAGTTCAGCACATTTCCAGTGAATTCGTGTATCATAATCTCTTCCATCTGATTTCTATGCTTTGCTCAATTGTTTTGTATGGCTCAGTTATAGTTCAGCAGCTCTCTTCAGGGCAGTAATTAG
Organism: Somniosus microcephalus; assembly: GCF_052327205.1. Taxonomy (NCBI): domain Eukaryota; kingdom Metazoa; phylum Chordata; class Chondrichthyes; order Squaliformes; family Somniosidae; genus Somniosus; species Somniosus microcephalus. The sequence continues at coordinate 361,922,361 of NC_140987.1, read as the reverse complement.
TTATAGAGCTATATTCTGGTGGAGCTAAAAGGGAGTCTTCTGCAAAATGGACCACTTCCAATTACAACATTGATGCGCTATTAAATACTCAAAAGACTGAGGTTAAGCGAGTAACTAACAGGCTTTTATTAACAAGAGAATGAAGGTGTGCCTCGAGTGGTCGACCAGTCCAGAATACAGAGGGACTGTGGAGCAGTCACCTTTATACCTGGACTCGTGGGAGGAGTCAGCCGAGGCATGTACAGACATGTACACAGTGGAATACAAACACCCACACAGGCAGGTATAACAGTGGTTTACCACATTCACCCCTTGTTTAAAAATGAGTCCGGCGGGGTGAAGTGTATTAAAAGTTTGTGTATTGGAGTCTCTCCGGAGGTCTTGTCTGCCGCTGTGATCGACGTGGTGACGGCAGGGGTAGTGAAGCTTCCGGCGTCGAGTCCCGCGTAGGCTGGGGCACTGGTGTGTAGTCCTCGTGGGTGTCGAGCGGGTCGCGGGGCCCAGGCGTGCCGGCTGCTGGGGTTGGATATTGGATCGTGGGGGGGGGTGGTAGTGGGTAGTGGGTTACTGGGGCCCCCAAGGGTGCGAGGTCTCGTATGGAGGCTGTGTCCTCCCGCCCGTCCGGGTACGCAATGTAAGCATACTGGGGGTTGGCGTGGAGGAGGTCGACCCTCTCGACCAGGGGGTCCATTTTATGGGTCTTCACGTGTCTTCTCAGTAGGACCGGCCCTGGGGACGTCAGCCATGGCGGTAGCGATGTCCCCGATGTGGACTTCCTTGGGAAGACAAACATTTTCTCATGAGGGGTGGCGTTAGTGGCAGTGCAGAGCAGTGACCGAATAGAGTGGAGCGCATCGGGGAGCACATCCTGCCAGCGGGAGGTCGGAAGGCCCCTAGACTTTAAGGCTAGCAGGGCGGCCTTCCAAACTGTCGCATTCTCTCTTTCCACCTGTCCGTTCCCCCGGGGGTTGTAACTGGTGGTCCTGCTTGTGGCAATACCCCTAGCGAGCAGGTACTGGCGGAGTTCGTCGCTCATAAACGATGAGCCCCGGTCACTATGGATATAGCTGGGGAAACCGAACAGGGTGAAGAGGTCGTTCAGACATTTAATGACCATGGCACTGGTCATGTCCGGGCAGGGGATGGCGAACGGGAAACGGGAGTACTCATCAATAATGTTGAGGAAGTACACATTGCGGTCGGAGGAGGGGAGAGGCCCTTTAAAATCAACGCTCAGGCGCTCGAAGGGGCGAATGGCTTTTATCAGGTGAGCCCTGTCTGGTCTATAAAAGTGCGGTTTGCACTCAGCGCAGACTTGGCAGTTCCTGGTCATGGTCCTGACCTCCTCAATGGAGTAAGGCAGGTTGCGGGCCTTGATGAAGTGGAAGCACCTGGTGACCCCCGGGTGGCAGAGGTCATTGTGGAGGGCCCGCAGTCTATCGATCTGCGCGCTGGCGCAGGTGCCACGCGATAGAGCATCCGGGGGTTCATTGAGCTTCCCGGGCCGGTACAAGATCTCGTAATTGTAGGTGGAAAGTTCGATTCTCCACCTCAAGATCTTGTCGTTTTTGATTTTGCCCCTCTGCTTGTTGTTAAACATAAAAGCAATTGAACGCTGGTCAGTGAGCAGGGTAAATCGTTTTCCGGACAGGTAGTGCCTCCAATAATGCACAGCCTCCACAATAGCCTGGGCCTCCTTCTCAACAGTGGAGTGTCTGGTCTCCGGGCCCTGGAGGGTTTGTGAAAAGAAGGCCACGGGTCTCCCCGCCTGATTAAGGGTAGCGACCAGGGCAAAGTCGGACGCGTCGCTTTCCACCTGGAAGGGGATGGATTCATCCACTGCGTGCATGGTGGCTTTGGCAATGTCTTCCTTGATACAGTGGAAGGCTAAGCGGGCCTCTGCCGTCAAGGGAAAAGAGGTGGACTTGATCAGCGGACGGGCCTTGTCCGCATAGTAGGGGACCCACTGGGCGTAATAGGAGAAAAACCCTAGGCACTTCTTCAGGGCCTTGAGGCAGTGGGGCAGTGGTAGTTCCATAAGGGGACGCATCCGGTCGGGGTCGGGACCGATGACTCCGTGTTCCACAACACAGCCAAGGATGGCGAGGCGGGTTGTGCGGAATATGCACTTCTCCTTGTTATATGTCAGGTTCAGGAGTTGGGCGGTGCAGAGGAATTTTTCGAGGTTTGCGTCATGGTCCTGCAAGTCATGGCCGCAGATGGTCACATTGTCCAGATATGGGAAAGTGGCCTGCAACGCATTTTGATCGACCATCCGGTCCATCTCCCTTTGGTGACGCCAAAGGGAACCCTAAGGAAGTGATAGAGGCGGCCGTTTGCCTCAAAGGCAGTACACTGGCGGTCCTCAGGGCGGATAGGGAGTTGGTGGTACGCTGATTTCAGGTCAATGGTCGAGAAGACACGGTACTGCGCGATCTGGTTGACCATATCAGCTATGCGGGGGAGTGGGTAAGCGTCCAGCAGGGTGTAGCGATTTATTGTCTGGCTGTAGTCGATGACCAGGCATTGCTTCTCGCCGGTCTTAACGACCACAACCTGGGCTCGCCAGGGGCTGGTGCTGCCCTCAATAATCCCCTCCTTAAGGAGCCGCTCCACTTCGGTTTTAATGAAAACCCTGTCCCCGGCACTGTATCGCCTGCTCTTTGTGGCGATGGGCTTACAGTCGGGGGTGAGGTTAGCAAACAGTGGGGGGGGGGTGACTCTGAGTGTGGAGAGGTTGCACCTGGTGCGCAGCGGGCAATTTGGAAGCTGCTGGCAATTTGGAAGCTGCTGGCTGCGGACTGTGAGTGGGGGGAGGGGTCCACCGTACGCCATCGTAACACTTTTAAGGTGGCACTGAAAATCTAACCCCAGTAGAACGGCAGCGCAGAGGTGGGGCAGGACCAGAAGTTTAAAATTATCGTACACAGTCCTGTCTACTAAGAGTGTCACCACGCAGTAGCCGCCAATGTCCGCCGACTGGGACTCGGAGGCCATAGAAATCCGCTGGTGCGCAGGCAGGACTGGAGAGAGCAACGCCGCACCGTGTCGGGGTGGATGATGCTCTCCGTGCTCCCAGAGTCAAAAAGGCAGGTTGTTTCGTGACCATTTACCTTAATGTCCATTGTGGACCGGGCAAGTTGGTGCGGTCTCGCTTGGTCCAGCGTAACGGAGGCCAGCGTAGGGGTCGGTGTGTCGCTGCGGGTATCAGATGAGGCGGTGTTGGGGGCCTGCTGCATCCCGGCTGGCGTCCAAGATGGCGGCGTCCATGATCCCCATGTGGCTGGAGGCGTCCAAAATGGCTGCTGTTCCGGTGGTTCGCACATGGCTGGGGAGGCCCAAGATGGCGGCCTGCACGGCCCACACGCGGCGCTGCTGGGGTTCGGGGTGGCTTTGGCCCTGCAGACGCTGGCATAGTGTCCCTTCTTCCCGCAGTCCGAGCAGATCGCATTTTTCGCCGGGCAGCGCGCTCTGGGGTGTTTGGCCTGGCCACAGAAGTAGCATTTCTGGCCTTGGGACACTGCTGCGGTAGTTGGGCCATTGCTGGGATGTGGCTGGGGTGGCACGGCGCTATGAGACGGTCCTACCGTGTCCCAGGCTGTCGTTCCCCGCGGCGTCCACGGTGCAGAGGAGTAGGCATCCATGCCCCGGTAGGCTGCGTCCAATGATAGTGCGAGTTCAGAGGCCTTGTTGAGGTCGAGGTCACTCTGCTCCAACAGTTGCTGTCGGGTGTAATTGGACCTGTGGCCTGCTACAAAAGCATCCCGGATAAGTTCCTCTGTGTACACGGCGGCCTTTACATCCTTACAACCACAGGCCCGGCCAAGCACAGACAGTGCCTGAAGGTATTCCTCGGTCGATTCCCCAGGTTGTTGTTTATGACTCCCCAGGAGGTGCCTGGCGTACACCTCGTTCACTGGGCACGTGTACTGGTCCTTGAGGAGCTTGAGAGCAGCCGTGTACGAGGTCGCGTCCTGAATGATGGAGTACGCTCGGTGGTTCACTTTGGAGGTCAGGACATCCAGGTTGTCCTCATCCGATTTGACCGTTGCAGCGGAGGCGATCAGGAATCTTTCAAAGCACCTGAGCCAGTGAGCAAACTTGGTGGATGCGTCCGCCTCCCGATAGTCTAAGTCCAGGCATGCTGGTGTGAGGATCTTCTCCATTATAAAAAAATCTTGTTAATAAAATTGATGCGCTATTAATTACTCAAAAGACTGAGGTTAAGCGAGTAACTAACAGGCTTTTATTAACAAGAGAATGAAGGTGTGCCTCGAGTGGTCGACCAGTCCAGAATACAGAGGGACTGTGGAGCAGTCACCTTTATACCTGGATTCGTGGGAGGAGTCAGCCGAGGCATGTACAGACATGTACACAGTGGAATACAAACACCCACACAGGCAGGTATAACAGTGGTTTACCACAAACATTACTTCGGCGTCTGTTAATTTGTTACTTAAAGGCAAACGAGGCCGATTTTAACTTGAGGTGCACAATGTGAGCCTGTTGTTACCTCCATGAAAGTGGAGTGGATTTGAGGCCCAGGCCTCTTTTGCATGCGGGAGGCAAACTGCAGGCATCTAACCTGCGCTTGGAGGCAGCTCGCTGGCTGGAGAAGGCGGGAAATCATCTAACCTCCAAACGAAGCCAGCTGACAGTCGGAACCTGGGGGAAGAGTTAGGGAAATCCTGGGGGTGGGGGCATGGCAGGGGGGCTAGAGTTTTTTGAAGGCCCAGGAGAAGCATGCACGCTCTTCCTGCCCTCTCCCCACAGATATAAAAGTAAAATAAAATAACTTTGGCCATTTCTGAGCAGCCCCTTTAAAGAATACCGGTTAGGCCACTCAATGCTGCTACAATGGGTGGAGTGTGCATGGTGCATGCTCTGTCCAGTTGTACCCTAAAATTGCAATTGGGGACCTATACACGATTTGCATATTAGTAAGTGGCTTCCCGCCTGATACAGGCAGGTGCTCCGGTCGCCTATCTCACAACCCTATCCAAGATGGCGATAGCTGGAGCGCCAGCATCAGCAGAGTGATAAGAGACCCAATGCCATTTTCAGGCCACTCCGGTCCATTTACATCAGGTGGGTGCACTTAAAATCGGCCTCAAACCATTGCTCAGTGTAGTGATAGAAACATACTTTAAGGGTGGAAATGTGACATCTTTTGCCGTGAAATCTCTGCTGATCCTTATATAAAAGAACAATTCTGGGGATGTACCCTGATGGCATCATTCGATGGACAGAATAATGGACAGGATGTTGTAATAGCTTGAAACAGAACTGGGCTGTACCGAGCAATACCAAAGGTTGTGAGACCTTACTTTCACTTGCCATTGGAATGCAACCCAGTGATTTACCAATAATTACCAAAAATCAGAAGGGAAAGACTCTAAGAATGACCCCCCCCAAAAAAAAAAAATAGACGACTTGTAGTTACCAATTTGGATCCTGTCAAGGTGAAAGTAATCTTAATAAGCACAAAATAATTCAAAAAGGTCAATTAATAGATTTGTATTTGCCAGTAGTGTAGTCATTAACGATGGCTGAAGCTCTTTATGTGTGTATCACGTTTGAACTCCATCTTGCACTGTATTAGCTATTTAGTGGCACTTTGAAGGAACACAAATCTTTCCTATATTGCTTTATTTATTGGCCTTTAATGAAGCCTGCAAGGACTCAATACTGAGCTTCTCAGTCAATCTCTATGTGTAACTTTAAGTCTTCAAGTAATTGAATACTGATATAGTTCACCTACCTCAGTTAAAGGAGTTTGATTAATACAAACTAAAAGGTAACTTGCTGAAAGATTGATCATACAGGGGTTTCAGACTTCGTTCATGTCAAGAATTACATAGGATTTGCATCACGGAAACAGGCTGACCGGCACAGTCTATGTTGGTGTTTATCCTCCACATGAGCAGTAATTCCAATCCTATGTGCCCCACCTGTTCCAATATCCATCTATTCCCTTTCCTTCAACCTATCTAACCTACTCTTAAATGTTGACATGGTCTCTGCTTCAATCAATAGCTCCGGTAGTACATTTCCCAGCCCTACGACTCTCTGTATAAAGTAGTTTCTCCAGTTCTCTGCCCTCAGTCTCTTACAGACTGTACTTCAAATTTACTGAAGCATAACGGGAGATTGGTGGACATCTTAGGCAGCATGGACAAAGTCCTGAAATTACACTGTGGAATATTATAACATTCATCTGAAATTTCTCTTTCTGCTATTTTAGCAGAGTGTTAACCCATATATTTTGAACGGGTTAATGCTGCCACTAAAATAGTGGAAAGAGTAACTGCAGACAACCATGTTAAGTGTTAATATGATATTAGCCATTGTGATTTCAGGGCAATGGAGCTTAGATTATGATTCTTCATACAGCAGTCTGTAAGAATTTAAATATCTGTCATATTGAAATCTTAGTTCAACATCTCATCCAAAAGTCACTGTTTGCATGATGGAACATTTCCTTACATTTTACTAGATTGCAGTGAGGATACCTTCAAGGCAAAACAACTTTCATAATCAATGGATTTCAAAAGAAAAGTCATTTAGCTTTGGAATAAAAAAAGTTACTTTTACAAATGTTTTGTATTTATGCATCACCCTGGATTTTACAGTCCTCATTTATTGTTATATCAGCAATGCAGTGCAATGATTTATGTAACAGGTGATGTCTTTATGGAAAGAAACAATGGATTGTGTGCTGAGTTAATAATATAGCAATGCAGTGAGTTCCATTAGCTATTGTGAGTAAAGAATCTTGTCCATCTCAAATAATAACTCAGACTATCAGTCCAGAGGGGTTCGTATATTTATTTATTTACAGCTGTACATTAAAGCAAGGGAAAAGCGAATGGTGGCTTTATGCAAGGAATAATAAGAATTGTCAAATACTATCAAAGTGAACGTTTTAATTGAAAAAGAATTGAAATTGCTGAACAAAATACATAATCATTTAGTGCTGTGCCTTCCAATTACTTGCATATTCATCAAACAACTAATACATCTTTATTGTTGATTAGAAACTAATGTCATTTTACATTTTATAAGTTGACAAGTGAATTATTAGTGTAATAGCTTAATTTAAATAGATGGAAATTAGCAATGATCTTTATTGAAAACTTTTATATGGTTGGTCCAATTACCACCCAATTAGAATTCACTGAAACTATCTTTATGTGTGCATTACATGTGTGCACTAGAAAAACAATCTACTTGGTTTTTATCTATCCTTGATGTGAGGCAAATTAAATTCCGTCAGACTGATGTTTTGAGGTATCATTTGTGAAAGAGGAAATTTTTCAACTGCAAACAGCAACTCGCTCAACATAATGCCTTGTGGTACTACAACAACAGCAACTACGGAAACAACAGCCTCCATTTACACAGAGCCTGTAATGCAGGAACATATCCCACGGCGTATCACAGAGGCGTAATCAGACAAAAATGGATGCCAAACCAAAGAAGGAGATATTCGGAGGGGTGACCAAAAGCTTGGGTTTAAAGAATGGCCCTTAAAGGAGGAGAGGAATTTGGAGAGGCAGAGGGGTTTAGGGATAGAGTTCTAGAGCATGGAGCCGAGATGACTGAAGGCGCAGCCACCAATGGTGGATGAAGGGACAGAAAGATGCACAAGAGGCCCGTCGGAGGAATTAAAATCTTGGGGTCGGGTGGGGTGGTGCTGGTAAGGGTGGAAGAGGTTATATGGATAGGGAAGGGTGAGGCCATGAAGGCATTTAAATATGAAGATTAGAATTTGAAATTAAAAAAGTGTTGGGGGCTGGGAGCCAATGCACAGCAACATGGACAGGAGTGATTGGTGAATGGGATGAGATACAGGCAGCAGAGTTTTGGATGTGTTGAGGTTTACAGAGTCTAGAGGATGGGAGACCAGCCAGGAGAGCATTGAAATAGTCAAGTCTCTAGATGACAAATGTATGGGTGAGGGTTTCAGCAGCATGCAGGCTGAAGCAGGGACAGAGGCAGGCAATATTACAAAGGTGGAAGTGTGACGGAAAGGCTATGGAGTCAGATGTTCATCTCAGGGTCAAATAGGACGCCAAGGTTGTGAACAGTCTGGTTCAACCTGGGGATGGAATCAGTGGGAAGGCTCCAGAGTTTGTGGCGGGGGCCGAAGATGATGGCTTTGGTCTTCCTAACCCTTAACTGAAGGAAATGGGGGCTCATCCAAAACTGGATGTTGGATAAGCATTACAACAATGAAGGGGTTGAGAGAGGTGGCGGCGGTGGGACATAAAGCAGAGAGTGGAGGACAGCATGGACCTAATCGGAGGCAGTATCAGCAGCAGCGGAACCTTCCATGATTTCCAAAAAAACAAGGTGTGACGTCACAGGACAGAAGGTAGGTGATTGGTTGGTGAGTATTAAGGTTTTTTTTTCTCTCTAAACTAAGACAGTAGTCTAAACTAGGAGCGGGAAACTATAACATACTGTATTAAACTTATAGCTTAACTAGTTAAACTAATGAACATAACTATAAATAATCGCTGAATATAGACTTTAATTAAATAAATAAAATAAGGATAGACTAAGATATGGCAGGGCAGGTTGTGTGTCTGGACTGCAGTATGTGGGAGTTTGTGGATAGCGAGATTGTCCCGAGTGAACACGTCTGCAGGAGATGTCTCCATCTCAAATCTCTCCGGCTCAGAGTCATTGAGCTGGAGTGCAAGTTGGAGACACTCCAACACATAAGGGAGGGAGTTGAATTTCTGGATAGTTTTATCCCGAATACAGTCACACCCCAGAGGAAAGCATAGGTTCAGGAAAGGGAGGGTATGACTGTTAGGGAACCGGGTAGCGGGGATTTAGGAGAGGTTGAGAAGGAGGTCCCACAGACACTGGTCATGTCCAACAGGTACGATATACTCGCTAACTGTGAGGATAAGGAGAAAGACTGCAGGGAGGACGGCCACAATGCAGACCAAGGCACCATGGCTCAGAAGGCTGTCCAAAGGCGGGAGGGAAGAACAGAATAGAAATGTGGCAGTGATAGGGGACTCTATAATTAGGGGGATAGATAGCGTCCTCTGCAGCCAAGAATGAGAATCCTGAAGGGTGTGTTGCCTACCTGGTGCCAGGGTAAGGGATATCTCATGACGGCTGGAGAGGAACTTGGAAAGGGAGGGGGTAAATCCAGATGTCATGGTCCATGTTGGAACAAACGACATAGGTAGGAACAGGGAGGAGGCTCTGCAGAAAGCGTACCAGGAGTTAGAATCTAAATTAAAAAGCAGGACCTCGAGGGTAATAATCTCTGGATTATTGCCCGAGCCACATGCAAATTGGCATAGAAGCAGACAGAGCAGGAGAATTAACACGTGGCTAAAGGGCTGGTGTGGGAAAGAGGGGTTCCTTTTCATGGGAAACTGGCACCAGTTCTGGGGCAGGAAGGAGCTGTACCGATGGGACGGGCTCCACCTAAACTGGGATGGAACCCGTATCCTAGTGGAAAGGGTAAATAGGGAGGTGGCAAAGGCTTTAAACTAGTAATATGGGGGGCAGGATCTACAAGAAACATAACCAGCCTAAATATAAACAAAACAGGAAGAGAGAGCATAGGAAAGAATAAAGTAAGGGAGGACATTGATGGCAAGGGAATAAATAGAGTTATAGAACAGGAGTCTAAAAAGATGGTTAAACATAAAGTAAGAGGAAATCCTATTAAAAATGAGTTAAACTGTCTGAGTTACACAGTGTCCATAATAAAACAGGGGAGCTGGAGGCAATCATGCGTTATGAGGAACCAGATATAGTAGGGATTACTGAGACATGGCTATAGAAAAATCAGGACTGGGAATAAAACATTGCAGAGTATAACATATTTAGAAAAAATAGGGAGGGGAAAAGGGGATGTGGAGTAGGTGGATAGAACATGTCCAGGGAATTATAGACCAGTCAGCTTAACATCGGTGGTAGGAAAAATAATGGAATCCCTACTAAAGGAGAAAATAGAAGAACATCTAGAAACCAAAAATATAATAATGAATAGTCAGCATGGATTTCAAAAGGGAACGTCTTGCTTGACCAACCTCATCGAATTTTTTGAAGAGGTAATGGAGAGAGTAGACAATGAATTTTCAAAAGGCCTTCGATAAGGTACCCCATAATAGACTGATGAACAAGGTCAGGGAATGCGGAGTCAGGGGGCAAGTAGCAGAATGGATTGCTGGCTGGCTTCAGGACAGAAAGCAGAGAGGAGGGGTAAAAGGTAACTATTCACAGTGGCAGAAGGTGGGTAGTGGTGTTGCACAAGGATCAGTGCTGGGACCACTGCTGTTCACAATTTACATTAACAATTTAGACTTTGGAATCAAAAACTCAATTTCTAAATTTGCGGATGACACCAAATTGACAGGGGGGGGTGGTGGCTAGTCAATACTAAGGAGGACTGCAACAAATTACAGGAGTACATAAATATGAAGGGATAATTACAGGTCCTAGCCCTTTTCGGGCTACCCCAGATCAGGCATATTCCCCGGACGTTCACCTTCAACTAAAGTTAGAGATAGCCGAATTATTTAAGACGCTTACATGGATCTAAAGGTTCAGGCTATCTCTCCCTAAAGGAAAGGAATGACTGAAAATGTTACCATCCTCCAGATAGCACTTTTAATGAGTTTAACTAGACTATAATCTTCCAGATATTATGAGGGTCCAGAATACTCCCCAGAATTCTGCAACTCCTTACAAAAGAATGTACAGAAATTGGGTTTGCGTGTTTATACAGAAATACTCTGTGAGACAACTCTAAAAATATATAGATTTATTTAAGAGCTGACATTCATTTAACAGCTGTTGAGTCAGTCGCAACATTAACAATTCAAAATACAAACATTTCTTATTTCTCAGAGATCCTTATTTTCAAATCTTTACTTCATTTCATTTCTACATGTCTTACTTATTTCTAAATCCAGAACATCCACCAAAATCAAATACCTTGATTACCTGAGACTCAAAGTTAAAAACTTACAGAGCGTGCCTGTGAAGTTGAGAAACACTTGCCTGTTCAGCTACTTCTGACTTTTCACCTGAAAAGCTCTCTCTTTTATACTTTTTTTTAGTGGTTTATTCTTTGAAGTTTCCTGCTGATGTAAACTAATTGTCTTATTCATTCTCTCTGTTGAATTCTTACTGATCTTATTGCCAATTAAGCTGCTGCATGCATAATTATGTCTCTACCTTTAGGTGTTCCAAAAACCATCATAAAATGACTACAACAGATTTATCTTTGTTGTCATTCTTATCGAAGATTTTCCATTCAATTCTTAATATTGGCTTAACTGGTTATAACCACAGATGTTGTGACTCTGTGGTGTTCCAAGTTCAATACAAAAACAATGTAATTGCTTGGTGTCATCTATTGAAGTCATATCTTCAAAGTGTTCTACAGGTATCATATTTACTACATGTAAATTAAAACCACTTTAACCAGGGTGTTTACTTGTTTTCCAGCTATCTCAATTGGTTGCATATTTAACCTTATGTTTCCTGTCTTCCAAGTTTAACATAAAAACTATTTGACCAGCAGGTGTTTCTTTTACTTAATGTCATCTTTTCAAAGGCACATGGTTTTTAAATATTCTGTTTCTGTTTCATGTGTTGGTTCTTAACACTTTACTTGGGTCATTGCATTGTGTTGGTTCCAAACCACAGACCCTTCGGAAGCGCCAAACTGCTATTTCAATAGGGCCATTGTATTAGCATTAACAATCAATTCCCATTTCAAAGCTTGTAGTGTTTACAACTTTGTTATCAAACCATCCCATCTCAGAAGCCTGTATTCTGTTTGCAGCCTGTGTCTCCGAGGCTTTAGATTTTTAAACCCAGTATATCGTGTATTAATAAATATCAGAAATCTGTTCATATAATGGTCTATCTCTTGAAATATGACTTATTCCATCACAAATAAACTTGCAAAATGGACATATAATTGGCAAATCAAGTTCAACACAGATAAATGTGAGGTATTACATTTTGGTAGGAAGAATAGGGAGGTCACTTATCATTTGAAAGGTGCAAGTCTAGAAGAACAAAGGGATCTCAGAGTACAAATACACAAATCATTAAAGTTGCCACACAGGTTAGCAAGGCCATAAAAAAAGTAAACCAAGCACTAGGGTTTATTTCTACAGGTATAGATTTGAAAAGTAGGGAAGTTATGCTAAACCTGTATCGAACCTTGGTTAGATCACACTTAAGAGTACTGCGTACAGTTCTGGTCGCCATATTATAAAAAGGATATAGAAGCACTGTAGAGGGTGCAGAGAAGATTTACAAGGATGATACCAGAAATGCGAAGGTATACATATCAGGAAAGGATGAACAGGCTGGGTCTCTTTTCTCCTGAAAAAATAAGGCTGAGGGGTGACCTAATAGAGATCTTTAAAATTATGATAGAGTGGATACAGAGAGAATGTTTCCACTTGTGGGGAAGAGCATAACTAGAGGCCATCAATGTAAGATAATCACCAAGAAATCCAATAGGGAATTCAGAAGAAACTTCTTTACCGTCGTGAGAATATGGAACTCGCTACCATAGGGAGTGGTTGAAGCGAATAGTATAGGTGCATTTAAGGGGAGCTTAGATAAGCATATGAGGGAGAAGGGAATAGAGGGTTATGCTGATAGATTTAGATGAGGAAAGACGGGAGGAGGCCCGAGTGGAGCATAAACGCCGATATGGACTGGTTGGGCTGAATGGCCTGTTTCTGTGCCATATATCCTATGTAATCCTATGTAAAGGTGTGGTTCTGTCATGTTGAGGTAAAACATCCTGTTCCAGAAGACCCAAATGCTGTAACCCTTCCTTGGCCCTTGCCTCCTTCATCTTTTTTGACCTTACACACGTCTGTGCTGCTGTTGCCACCTGCTGTGGTGGCCTCAATGTTAATCCCAGTAAGGTTCTCATATATTCTGAGCCTCTGCAGCCAATGGATGCAAACAATGCACCTGCAGCCAAAAGTCAGCTCTCTAACAGCGGTGTACTCACAAAAATCTGCCAAAACTCAGCTAAAAGAACTAAAATATGGCTCCAAAATGGCCCAGTTGCCTTTAAAATTACTTTCCAAAGACTTGCCTTAATGAAGATGGGGATCCCTTTAAATATCGCTGCTTCAGCCAGCTTCCTGAGTGTTCATGCCATATTTTACTGGGCGAATGAAACGCTCCCAGGTAACAGTTTCTGAAAGGTGTTCTAATTCAAGTGCAGGACCCCTATTTACATATTTCAATGAGGCCAGCGTTCATTTCAGGTGGCCGCCAGGGATGCCTAATATGCGCCTGAAGCAATATAGCGACGGCCACTTTTTGTGCGCAGTTCTGGTGCGGGATGTCCCACCGCAAATTTGGGAAGCAGAACGTCAATTCTGTGCTCAAAAACTCACCGAAACACAAAGGAATTTCCACTCCTTGGTGTTTGTTAAAGTGATGTTTAAGCTGTGTAGCACCTAGTGAGTGCTGTTCCTCCAGATCCATCTGTAGAGAGGTGATGTATGTTCGGAGTGTAGGACAAGAACCTTCTAATCTTATTGGAAGGGAATAAAAAAGGTTTAGTAATGGGAAGCAATGTGCCTGACACATATATTTGCAGGAACTAAGACTTACATTAATAGTTACTGACACTTGTTATATGGAAATTACAAACCTACCAGGTTTAGATTCAATGGGCTAAATTTTCGGGGAGCCCTCAGGCGGGGTTTCAGGCGTGTGGGGGGGGGGGGAAATCCTGACTTTGGGGGTCCCGACACCATCCTGCCCAAAACCCCGCCCCACGTAAGTTTCAGGGGCGGCGTACCTGCCCCGCACTGGGACCTGCCGAAACTTTGTGGGAAGGGATTAGTGCCAATTAACTGCCTGTTAACTACCTGTTAACAGGCAATTTTTAGCCTAATCCCCATTTTGAGGGGTTTCGTGTGGGTTTCCCGACGGCTCCAAACCACGCCAGGTTAGAGCAGCGGGCTGTCGGGTTGAATGAGTTGGAGGGGTCGCGATGTCGGCGCTCAGGTGAGTGATGGGTGCATGAGTGTAAAGGTAAGTGTGTTTGGTGTGTCGAAAGTGTGTAAAGAACTTTTACTTACCTTTACTTACCTTAACAGCCTTTCTTCCTCTAGCCGTCGGGAGCACAGAACTCAGCCGGAACTGAAAGCTGAATGGCTGCAATCTGTCAAAAGTGACAGCCTTCAACTTTTAGTGCTGCTGAGATTTCTAAATGAGTCTGCACAGAAGGACTCATCTTAGAAATCAGACTGTCAGTGTTTGACAGCTTCAAACAGCTGTGAGACACTGATATTTCATCTGTCAGAAATCTTGACAGATGAAATTTCAGTCTGTGACGTCATCTGTTGCCAGGTGGCCCTTAATTGGCCTGCTGAGCCCGCTGGACAGGCTCAACAAGGTCAATCAAGGGAAAATCGCGCGGATTGGCCGGACGTTGAAGTAGGCGGGTCAGAAACCCAAAAGGGGACGTCCCGCCTTCTTCCCGACAGGTTCGACAAAAATCGACCCCAATGATAGAATCTATCACCTCAGCATGTGTAACACAGTCCATACTTAAGACTGCTGAAACCCTCAGCTCCCTGGTGCTAACTTATTTAATTGTATGGGTTCACCACTAATTATCCAATGACTTGGTCATGGTTATTATATCTTTGCACACTTCCCTTGGAGAATAGCGTGAACTAGTAGAAGGATTCGTAAGCTGATTAACAGTCTGACAGGTTCCAATGTGAATGCTCCTTCCATGGCCGTAATCATCTATATACCAGCCAAAAGAGTGTTTAGTCCAATACAGTGGGAGGGCTTTATGTGCTCCCACATACCATATGATGAGAGGGAGCCACCCACTGGATGCGAATATCTCACTGGATATCAACCCAGAATTCTGAGCCGGAGCCCCTGTCTCCACTCGTTAGAAATGTCTGGAGTGGGGTTTGAACACTGCACCTTCTGACTCAGGCAGGAATGCTACCACTAAGCTTGCTCCCGACTTGGACATAATAATAAACACATAACTGCCTTTTCCTTGGGGATCTTCTTTACATCATTGAATCTTTTTTTGACCATGTGATGGGCCTTGTTTTTTTCCGAAGATTGTGTTCAATCATGAGCAGCCTCCTTCCAGGTTGCACTCCTTGTTCTGTGGTTGGATGGATTCAAACCTTGTCAGAGATGTCCATGGTCTTTTCAGGTTACCAAATCTACCACTTGCTCCATAAATCTGGACCTTCTGTGTTTTTCTTTAGGAAGGAGTGCAATTTGCAGTTGGCTCTGCTATTATTGTAGAGGTGTCTAGCCTGTGAACCTGGGGCCACATGGGGTCCCACAGCTCTTGCAATCTAGCCCTTGAAGCCCAGGGCAACTCAGTCCTATTTGTGTTTTCATTTAAGTATTCTATATTTTGAAAGAGAGAGAAAGAAAACAAACAGAAGTTGAATATACTTGAAAAGAAAAAATTTGCAGGACTATGGGGAAAGAGCAGGGGAGTGGAGCTAATTGGATAGCTCTTTCAAACAGCCAGCACTGGCACGATGGGACGAATGGCCTTCTTCTGTCCTGTATGATTCTATGAAATGAGAGTGGACATTCAAGTACACCTTAGCAGCAGGGACCCTCACCCATCAGCTTCTCATAGCAGGAACTGGCACCAGTGGCCCTGCCATTTCCTGAATTGTGTGAGCAGCGGACAAGGCTTCCCACCAGCAATGTAAAGTTAATGTAGGGGACCTAGGTCTTCCCCTCATTCTGCCAGTCAGCAGAATGATAGAGTTAGAGGGTTGAAAGAGGCTTAGACAGGTTGCCTAAACATAGCTTGAGTATTCCCTTGAGTATAAAAGATATAGGAGATTGGGGGTAATCTGATGAAGGTGTTTAAAATGTTAAAATCATTTGATACGTTTGATACGGAGAAGCTATTTCCTCTGATGGAGGACTCAAGAACGAGGGGACACAATCTTAAAATTAGAGCTAGGCCATTTAGAAGGGAAATCAAGAAGTATTTTTCACACAAAGGTTAGTAGAAATCTGCAATTCTTGTTCCCAAAGGGGTGAGGGTCCGAGGCCAATTGGACCTTTCAAGACTGAGATCGATTAATTGTTGTTAGGTAAGGATATCAAGGGATATCGTGCTAAGGTGGATAAATGAAGTTAAGGTACAGATCAGCCATGATCCAATTGAATGGCCGAGCAGGCTCGAGCGGCTGAATGGTTTCCTCCAGCTCCTATATTCCTAGGGTCGCGCCAAGGAGACTCGTGCAGCCGACTGCGGACCAAATGTGGAGCAGTTGGAACCTGTTAAGACCAGCTGTCAAGAAAGCCCATTCCAGGGCTGCTGGTATTCGCAAGTCCTGGCAGTTTTGCAATTGCTTTGCAGCTGTCTGCGCACGATCCATGTTTCGTGAACCTGACAACATGAGCGCTATATAAAAGCACCTTCAGGGCATGATCTGACCTCCACTCACTCATTATAAGGTTCACGATGAAGTAGGACAAAAACAGTTTATTGAGGCGCAGAGCAACGGACAAATAAAATAGTACAGTGGATCCACTGTACGTGAGGCAGCAGAGCAAGAGCTTCATAAAGCAATGAAATCAGACAGATACTTTCACACGCAGTAAGTTTTTCAGCTACATCAGCAACCAGTGTATATTTATTTGCTGCTCATGCTGCTAGAAAGGGAGAAAGGCCAAAGGAGAGACTGAAATAAAAACAGAAAATGCTGGAGAAACTCAGCAGGTCAGGCAGCATCTGTGAAGAGAGAAACAGAGTTAACGTTTCAGGTCAATGACCTTTTTTCAGAACTGGAAAAAAGCAGGAAATGGAACAGGTTTTTAAGCAAGTGAAGAGGCTGGGAAAGGGGGGAGGGGATGAAAGAACAAAAGGGAAGGTCTGTGATAGGATGGAAGACGGAAGAGATTAAAAGAAATTAAGAGATATTCAAGGCAAAAGGAGATGGTAATAGAACAGGTTAAGAAACAAAGGATGGCTGTAAATGAAATGTAAATTGTGTTGGCAGAATAAAAGACAGCTGCCATGTGGGGGAGAAGAAAAAAAGACACAGACAAAAAGTGTGGATGAAAAAAAAAAATATATATATATATGATAGCGGCCAAGGTTATGATCTGAAATTGTTGAACTCTATGTTGAGTCCGGAAGGCTGTAAAGTGCCTAATCAAAAGATGAGGTGCTGTTCCTCGAGCTTACGCTGAGCTTCCGTGGAACAATGCAAGAGGCCGAGGACGGTGAGGTCTGAGTGGGAGTGGAGTGGTGAATTAAAATGACAGGCGACCGGAAGCTTGGGGTACCCCTTACGGACTGAACGGAAGTGTTCCGCAAAGTAGTCACCCAATCTACATTTGGTCTCCCCAATGTAGAGGAGACCACATCGTGAGCAGCGACAGTATACTAAATTGCGAGAAGTACAAGTAAATCGCTGTTTCACCTGGAAGGGGTGTTTGGGGCCCTGGACAATGGGAAGGGGGGAGGTATAGGGCATGTGTTGCATCTCCTGCGCTTGCATGGGAAGGTGCCAGGCGAAGGGGAAGGGGTGTTGGGGGTGATAGCAACCATTGTAAGATTCGCAAAATCTCGCAGATCCCCCAAAACTCGGAGGAAAACCCTAAAGAAGGGATTTTGGACTGTTCTAAACTATCACAGGATGATAAAAGAATATTGGGCCTAAAGGAGAGAGATTCAAAGTCAAAACCCCAAGATTTGGTATTTTAAAAGCATGTTTGAGCCTGTGGAAGGAAAAGGCTGCAACAGAAGAATTGGGATTGGCCTCTGTAAATGGACAGTTTTGGGTATTGGGATTAACCAAGCTGTCTGGGGACTATCTAGACTGTCTCAGTCACTCAGACAATTTTACATACTGACAATTGACCTATGGAAGAGCAGTTCCTGCCCAAATTACAGAACCATCCAAAAACATGCATAATACAAAACATGCCATCAACCAACAAAGAATCTCAAGGCCCCAGAGGAAACTCAAAGACTAAGGGCAAAACTGACAATTAAACAAGAGTTTAAACAATCGATGGGACCATCCCAAAACCACTTCACATGTTCTTAAACAACTTAAGCAAGCAATGGAACCATCCCGAAACCAATTAAACAATTGAACAGATCAATATTAATGAGCCCGCCCAAAATCTAACAATTAGCAGGCCTCATTTAGTATAATTGGAAGCCTGTTTTTACAAGAAAGCAGTTAGTTCATCGAGGGGAGTTCATCAAGGAAATCATCAAGAAGCAGTTCAAGCAGCGCTCTCTCTCCCTACAGAGTTCAGCGGTCAGTTCAGAAAAGCAGTTCTCTCTCTCTGGAAGCAACAGGAGTGCTCTCTTTCTGGAAGCACCAGTTCTCTACAGAAGTTCTCAACAGTGTCAGTGATCCAGAACATTACCAGACACGCAGTCGAAGTCCTTTACAGCATCCAGGGTACGGCAGGCACCAACCAACACATCCAGCGAACCCCGAAACTGCGAACCAGCTCAACTGTCAAGGGTTCGTTTGGTGAGCATTATCTCTGGTCCTCTGGAGCCCAACTTAGCTAGTGAAGTGGGATTGGGAGGGGTGAAGTATTCTGTCTATTGTTATTTTCCCTCGTATATTCCGAAGTGTTCCCCCAATTTAGAGTGTTAAGATTATTGTGTCGTGTATTTTCTTTCTCAAATAAAGATCAAAGTTCGTTCACCAAAATTCAGTTGTCTGCTGCAATTTAATTACAGCCGCCAAATAAGTTCAAGGTCTAGAACCAAGGGAGTGGGAGCGATTCGAACCGCTCATAAGTCAGAAGCGAAGCTAACCCCAAACACCACCCCCTACATAATGGTGATTGTGGCAGGAGCTTGGCAAAAGTGATGTGATGCAGTGGGCACTGTTTTTGAGGAAAGAACGAAGAAGGAAGAGAGGATTTCCTCTTATGTATTTGAGAAAGTGAATATCACCAAGAAATGGGTGCTCAGTCTGTTGTACGCTGAGCGTCCCATGGACGCTGCAGCCAAATGGACTGAGAGCAAGGATCATAAAAAGTCTGTGGAGAAAGCCATCTGGTTGGTCTGCTCCCCGCGACAGATCCAGCTTTTAGACAAGCGCATTGAGGCACTAACAGAAGAGCTGCGGGAATCAGCTCAGCCTTCTCAAGCAAGGGCTCTAGCAGGGGAACAATTATTGGAGGAATTAAACACCCAAAATCAGGAAAGACTACAGATAGTAGAGAAACATAGGGCCAAACAGGAATACTTTCTGTGTCAGGTCACCGAAGCCAAAAGTAATGAACTAGTGTTACGAGAAGAGAACACCCGCCTTACCAGGCAAATAAAAGAACAGGAAGAGAGGTTAAGAGACGTACAGGCAGCTTATAAGGTAGCAAGCACTTGGGGTTTTGAAGCGGGAGATCACGGCCCCTGCCAAAAGCAGATCGATTGTTTAAACCTTGCTCTGTCCAGGGCAAAAGGCATGGTATGCCTAGTGAGCCCGGGTGCGGCCCGGGTGGGCCTGGAAGTAGAAGGGGAAACTGTTCAGACATCACCTGTGGTGCCGGGGAACAACTCGGTTGGGCCGCAGGAGGGATAGGCAATTTGTGAGGCTGGCACGGAGTGCACACCAGCACCACCTGTGGCGCCGGGTTTTAACACAGTTTGGCAGCAGGGAGAGGTGGGCGAGCCAATGCAGGAAAGGTCGGAGCCGGGGCCGATGTGCCCGGTCCGGCAGCAAAAGTTTGGCCTGCCCGGTGGTGGTGGGGGTCAAGGACCCCTTGAAAGCCAATTCGTGGCTCCCCATGGTACCCAACAGCTTAGGGCTATGATAAGCCACCTGAATAAACTCACCCAAAAGGGAGACCCCTCGGTCCACTTCATGGAAGCAGCAGGCATCAATGAGTGCGATGACTCTGAGATGGCCAAAATGCTCCTTTTCTCCCTGGATGGCAAATTGTACCAGTCCCTTTCTGCGGAGAGCAAGAAAGGGCAGGGCGGGTACGCTGCTATCCGGGAGGAAGTTCTGGAGGCCATGGGTATGAACAATGGTAGTCCTTTCTCCCGGGTGGAGAGGACAACACAGCTCACAGGGGAGACCCCAGAGGCTTTCGCAGACAGGCTGTGGCCTGTGTACAGGAGTGCCTGTAATGGAGTTCTCAACCGGGCTCACCTGAACCAGAACGAGCTGGCCCATTGGCTCTGAAGCCTGGTGGCAAACAGCTTGCCGCGGATCAGAGCTAAGGCTGCGCTTTGGTTTGACCCGAAAGACCCCCGGGTCACCGAGGAGACAGTGGTCAGACAACTGACCCTGGCTTACCGGAACGGTAGAGGGATAGAAGAGCACCCACCAAAAGGAGAAGTATATGAAATAAAACCTAGCCAGAGCAAGAAAGAGTGGCACCAGGAAGGGGGTAACCCTTCCGATATGAAGCGTAACTGCTTTGGGTGTGGGAAGAATGGGCATTGGAGAAAGGACTGTGGGAATCCATGAAAGGATAACATAGGAAAAAACTCCCCAGCTCCTGCCCCAAAAACAGAGACACCGATCTCTCCCTCCACGCTTGATTCAATAGCAGCTGCGATCCGAGTTTTATTAACTGGCCCAGGGAAGGTAGCCACTGCCACTGGTGCTTTAACCCCATCTGCCCCATATAACCCAGACCTATGACTAGAACCAGTGCAGCCTGTCGACTTGTGTCCCCTTGAATACGATGAGGGGGGCAGGCCCTGTGTTAAGATGGGGGTGGAGACGGTGCAGGGGAAATATTTGCACTGGAGCTTCCAGCACGGTGGTCCATTCAGAAGACCCGACCAATTCACCCAGGTCTAACAAGGTCCCATTTAGCCTAATGGGATTCACAGGGAATGAGCAGGCTGGGGAAATGTCCAAATCTTTGACCATAGATTTAGGATCCCTCATACCACGTGGGGGGGTAACCAAAAGACCGACGAGGTGGCCAAGCAGGGGGCCAGGGAAGGAGAGTTCTGGGACCCCTGTAGAGCAGGTCCGGTCGCCGCAATCCGGGACAAGGGATGCACACAGGGGATAGCTTTGGCCCTGGACTTAAAGCAGATCCAAACCCAGGATTCCGTCTTTAAGGCCGTCCTGGTAAAGAGAGAGAATGGGGAGTCCATAGAAGGCCCATTCGGGGCAGCGGAAGAGACTTTAAAACAGGTTCACTGGCAGGCTGCTAGTTACATTAGCCAGTGTAAACTGTTTAAACCCGAGAAAGGGGAACGGCCAAAAGGGGTGAACCGTTTTAAAGTTAGAGATCATCAGCCTGCAGCTGTGACAGACTTACAGACTGCACCGGTGGGAGCAGTGGCTTGTGTCACTGGAGGGGTCCTCCCACCAATTATTTGGGACACGCCCCCTCGCATACCACAGCAAAAACTACCATGGTCACCTGTGTACCAGTTTAAATGGTCTAGCCCCGGGAGGGCCACAACCCAAAAGGGAAAGCCCAAGGTCAGGGATCAGCCTAAAAATAGGGATCCCCAGCCTGTCATCTCCAATGGTGAGGGACTCACAGGAGAGGTAGCATTGGGCAGAGAGAGAGACAAGGGTCCCCAGCCTGCGGCATCAGGCTGCGCGGAACCCACAGGACAGGACAGGGAGCCAGCAGTCACACTGAAGTGGGTAGTGTGCTGCAGTACAGGAGGGCACACTCCCCCGATCATCTGGGAGTCAGAGAAACTCCCAATTCCTTTAAGGAGGACTCTCTGGGTCCGGTGGCACAGGCCACCTTACGCCCAGGTGTACAAGCTGCCCAGAAGCCACAAAAGACGGAAACCAAACAGGAATTAGCCTGGCCGTCCGGAGATGGGCAGCGGATGTACATAGCTTTCTGGTAAATTTTTAAGTGTGTTTTACAATTGGTAGTTTTAGGTTTACTCTTGTTTAATTAGTTATGATAAGTTTAAGTTTTCGAAACTCGGTAACTGTGTCAAGCCAGAGAACCTTCTTGGGACATGGCTCTCTGTTTTGCATGTCCCTACAGAGAGGAAATCGGCATGTGGAGGGTTCTGCTCCTGCCCGCCCTGGTAGGGGTGAGCATCGGTGACCGAGGAGACGTGGAGGACTCCCACTTCTATGGGTGCTCAGGAGAGAGAGCACCAATCGTTACTGCTGGGGGTGGCGAACCAGGTGTGAAGGAGCTCGCCATCTACTTCCATGAGGGAAGGTAGCCAGGGTGGCTGGGGTCTAACTCCACACAATACTCCAGCCAGACCGGGTTCACATACGGGGAGGCCTCCATCCCTTGCTCCAGGGTACAGGTCGTTGCCACAAGGGTCAGTGTCACTGAGGGGAAACGTGTGTGTCTTACATGCAAGGGACGGATTCCCCTGGATAGGTGGTGGTGGCTCAGAAAGCTGAGCAGGGACATAGGGGACCGTACAGTCGACTGGGAACGATTGGGGAACGACACTCACCGTACGATCACAGGGATCCAAGGGGGAGTGAGTGTGTGTTGGGATAAGTGGTGGGAGTCGGAACAGGGAATCTATGTCTGTATGTGGGGGTCAGAGAGAGTCTGCCCCACAGGCATGTCCATCATCTTCTCCAGACAATGTCAAGATGCCAGGGAGGGGATGGGGTGGGATTCTAGCCTGCATGCATGCGCGGTCCCACACTCCCCGATCCCAGTCAATGCCACTGAACTCGTGGCACGCACCCGAAAGCCCCTGCCCACGACCACGACATCAAGGACCATAGTAGAAAGGTGTCCTACCACCACCAAGGGACTAGGGAATGGGTTAGTATTAGTGCCGACCGATAAGGTATTATACCAGGGGGTACACTATGCGGTAGCTTCAGTGATCCTAAACCTTACCGAGGTACACTTACCTGCATGGTGCCCTAAGGAGACAGAACAGTGTACCAGGCCATGCTAAAGGAAATGTTTAGGAAATTTTATGAATTTGACTTTGCCAACGTGGACAAAGCAGAACTGTACAATTTATGTGCTGAGCATACTATGGGTGCGGGGAGACAAAGAAGGGGAACCTGGAACGATATTTTCACCACTTATAATACAGTATCCTCTGTAATAAACAGCCTGGATGACATAAGAGCTGCAAACACAGATAAATGGTTTAAAAACCCAATTACGAAAGATCCTAACAGAGGAGAACACGGTGGTAGGCTCAGAGCTACACGAGGGCCAAGCTATGATGGTCCATTTAAAAGAAATAATTGCTGAGCTGGAGAGACACACTAAAACAGTAAATGCACTCGTACGGGAGGACAGGGATGCTTCGGATCAGGCTGCACAGAATGAGGTGTGTGTGCTATACGGGGCATGGTTGCTGGGCGAGGGCCGCATAAACCTGGAGGATTTAAAACAGGGTTTAGTCCCCTCTTGGATTAGCAACAAGCACCTTGCAGCCCTCCACCCATTTAGTAATTCGCTGAGCCCATGTCAGCTCTGTCTAGCCTCTGAAGCCTACCCTGTCCCAGTAGATTGTGGACTTTCCAACCATACTATCATGGGGATAGTAGTGAGGATGCCAGTCATGGGTGGGATACAAGGTGGAGAACATTGGGATCATTCAAAGGGGTGCACACGTCCGTTTCGCAGCGGTCCCACCTTATGTCATAAAGTGGGAGCACGCTATGACAAGTACAGACCTCTCTGGGTGCCGGAGCCGGGGTGCCCACATAATACTGTGTCCCCAGCACTTCAACGCCTATTCTAGACCACAGTGCTGGTTTAAAGCTGCTGGCGCACAACCTGTGAATGTACCATGGAGGTAATGGCACAAGGCCATGTTCCCCCACAGGTAGCATTCCTAGGGGTGGGACATATTGTGTCACCACAAGTGCGCTCCACTACCAGCATGGATAGGTTATCTGGTGTCCGGTAAGTGACAGCAGTTTCTGCTTTAAACCCCAGGCAAAAGTTCAAGTGGCCCAGGAACGGATTGTCCCCATTACTGAACCCTCAACTGTTCACCTCACTGTCAGGGAAAACATCACCAACCTGCAAAACTATGTCGCACATTTCGGCTATGAAATTCTCCCTCTACCCCAACATCTTACCGCCTACTAAAAGCAGTTGTTATATCACAAAAACATTTCTACACATTAGAACAGAAGACAGTCGAGGTAGGGGTCAAGATCTTGGATATCGTAGTTCCACCCTGGTGGGATATTTTTGAAAATATAGAGGTCCCTTCTTGGATCAGAATGGCTTCCCACATTTTAGTGGTCTGCCAGCTTGGTATAGTTTTCTACTTACTGTGCACAAAGTGCAAGGGGAGGAACAGAATGCTCCAATCTCAACACGAGAGAGCATGGGACCAGCATCAAAATAAAGTCTATGACCATGTATAAAACAAACCTTAACCGTTATTAAAAAAATAAAGTTTTTGTGACTACGTGTTGTTACTTTTACTATGTGTGTGCTATATTTTTCCAAGTGGTGCAGGGGTGTTGGACCCCCCTCATGCTTGGATATGAATGTAACTGAATTTTTACCTATGTATGTATCTGAACACTACACCTTAAGGGGAATGGGAGTGTGTTGAGGCTTTAGTAGATAATACAGGGGAAGGTTGGCTCTGAGGGATAAAGAATTTTGCTCACCCAGTATGATACTCTAGCGAATAGAGTATCACAGAGGGAACTGTAAGATTCGCAAAATCTCGCAGATCCCCCAAAACTCGGAGGAAAACCCTAAAGAAGGGATTTTGGACTGTTCTAAACTATCACAGGATAATAAAAGAATATTGGGCCTAAAGGAGAGAGATTCAAAGTCAAAACCCCAAGATTTGGTACTTAAAAGCATGTTTGAGCCTGTGGAAGGAAAAGGCTGCAACAGAAGAATTGGGATTGGCCTCTGTAAATGGACAGTTTTGGGTATTGGGATTAACCAAGCTGTCTGGGGACTATCTAAACTGTCTCAGTCACTCAGACAATTTTACATACTGACAATAGACCTACGGAAGAGCAGCTCCTGCCCAAATTACAGAACCATCCAAAAATATGCATAATACAAAACATGCCACCAACCAACAAAGAATCTCAAGGCCCCACAGGAAACTCAAAGACTAAGGGCAAAACTGACAATTAAACAAGAGTTTAAACAATCGATGGGACCATCCCAAAATCACTTCACACGTTCTTAAACAACTTAAGCAAGCGATGGAACCATCCCGAAACCAATTAAACAATTGAACAGATCAATATTAATGAGCCCGCCCAAAATCTAACAATTAGCAGGCCTCGTTTAGTATAATTGGAAGCCTGTTTTTACAAGAAAGCAGTTAGTTCATCGAGGGGAGTTCATCAAGGAAATCATCAAGAAGCAGTTCAAGCAGCTCTCTCTCTCCCTACAGAGTTCAGCGGTCAGTTCAGAAAAGCAGTTCTCTCTCTCTGGAAGCAACAGGAGTGCTCTCTTTCTGGAAGCACCAGTTCTCTACAGAAGTTCTCAATAGTGTCAGCGATCCAGAACATTACCAGACACGCAGTCGAAGTCCTCTACTGCATCCAGGGTACGGCAGGCACCAACCAACACATCTAGCGAACCCCGAAACCACGAACCAGCTCAACTGTCAAGGATTCGTTTGGTGAGCATTATCTCTGGTCCTCTGGAGCCCAACTTAGCTAGTGAAGTGGGATTGGGAGGGGTGAAGTATTCTGTCTATTGTTATTTTCCCTCATATATTCCGAAGTGTTCCTCCAATTTAGAATTTTAAGATTATTGTGTTGTGTATTTTCTTTCTCAAATAAAGATCAAAGTTCTTTCACTAAAATTCAGTTTTCTGCTGCAATTTCATTACAGCCCCCAAATAAGTCCAAGGTCTAGAACTAAGGGAGTGGGAGCGATTCGAACCGCTCATAAGTCAGAGGCGAAGCTGTCCCCAAACACCACCCCCTACATCATCTATTTCATTACATTCATGATAATTCTTTGCAATTTTTTAAAGATGTGTATTCATGGCCAGACTACCTCTTTCCACAATTAGTGTACTTGTAAGTTAAATAACACAAGCTAAAACAAACTAGAACCCAAGCTGATATAACATACGGTTTACGGTGCTTGGATGGTAGCACGACTAGAATACTTCCAATCATCAAGGAGACTGCTCCAGCAAACAGCTAAAAGATGCAAACTTTTCTCATTTTAATGTTTGTTCTTTCAATTTCTTTGCCAGTATTATTTCACTGCCATTTATACTTGTTCACAATGACTACTAAGTATTAGAAACATCATATAAATTAACTTTGTATTGATTTCAGGCTGCACTGATGTCAGGAAAATAAAAATGTATTATTGGATTATCATTAAGTAAAAGATATGCAATACTGATATTAGCAACGTCTTGTCAATGTCCTTATATAGAGTTTTATTATAGCATTTACAACACAGAAACAGGTCAAACAAAAAGAAAATACTGCAGATGCTGGAAATCTGAAATAAAAACAGAAAATGCTGGAGATACTCAGCAGGTCAGGCAGCATTTGTGAAGAGAGAAACAGAGTTAACATTTCTGGTCGATGACCTTTCGTCAGAACTGGAAAAAAGCAGGAAATGGAAAAGATTTTTAAGCAAGTGTAGGGGCAGGGAAAGGAGGGAGGGGATGAAAGAACAAAATGGAAAGTCTGTGATAGGATAGAAGGCAGGAGAGGTTAAGGGACATTAATAGATATTCAAGGCAAAAGGAGATGGTAATGGGACAGGTTGAGAAACAAAAGATGGCTCTAGATGAATTGTAAATTGCGCTGTCAGAATGAAAGACAACTGCCATGTGGGAGAGAAGAAAAGACACAAACAAAGGTGTGGATGAAAGATATATATAGGATAGGGGCCGAGGTTATGATCTGAAATTGTTGAACTCTATGGGGCAGAAATTCCTCCCCAAACGCGTGAGTATGGAAGGGGTACTCACGCGTCTGGCCGGAGGAAATGTCGGTTTTCAGCATGCACAGCGCATGCGCTGAAAACCGGCATTTCCTCTCCTCTCACCCAAGAGTTGAAGAGGCTAGCGCGTGCGCTGTAGGGGGCAGCGCGTGCATCTTGGATTTCCTCTGTTTTGGGGGATTTGCGCATGTGTAAAGGCCTCCGGTCTTTATGCTTGTAAAAAGCACACGTAAGTATTTATTTTTACAGGTAAGTGGTGTTTTAGTGCAATTTAGAATTTTTTTTCCCACAGGTTTATTATTTTAAAGAATCTACAATAAGGTAAGTTTAGTTTTAGACCTTTTTTATTAAAAATTTATCTTTTTCAAAAAAAAAAATTATTGTTTAAATTATTTTTTTAACTTATTTATACTTAATTTAATGATTGGGATGTTTTTAAAAATTTTATTTAAAGTTTAAGTAGTGTTTTGGGGTGCAGTACTTCTCATGAGTTTGACAGTTCTTACTCTCAAACTTATGAATGAAGTTTCCCCTCCTCTGATTGGCTGAACGGTGCTCACCTGATCCCAGCCGGCACATCGCACTAACTACGCCGCTGGGTCAGGTTAGCACAGCGCGCCGACATCAGAACCTGGCCACTGAAAGGAAATCCACTGTGGGCCAGGTTTCAGATGTTGGCGCACAGGGTGAGCGCACATCGGGGGCTTGCACGCGCGGCATGCCCCCGACACCAAGTTCTGGGCCTATGTTGAGTCCAGAAGGCTGTAAAGTGCCTATTCAAATGATGAGGTTGTAAGGTCTGTGGGTTGTGCAGTTAA
Source organism: Somniosus microcephalus (assembly GCF_052327205.1). NCBI lineage: Eukaryota > Metazoa > Chordata > Chondrichthyes > Squaliformes > Somniosidae > Somniosus > Somniosus microcephalus. The sequence goes on along the minus strand of NC_140987.1, from coordinate 361,894,666 downwards.
TAAATACACAGACTTCAGAAGTAACAAACAAAACAGGTCTTTACTATTCGAAGGTCCGGGCGAATCTGCCCCAGCAATCCTGCCACAACACTTATATACTGGTGTGGTCACTATCGGTATTACAGTATACAGAAGCCAAACAAATAGTGCCACACCTAAAGTAGTTCTCTTAAAGGTGAACGGTTACATTCAATAGTTCCCTTAAAGGTAGACGGGTACATACACTACAATCCTCCCTTTTTAGCTTATTACTCAGAGTCTCCGTTAAACATACATATCTTCAACTTCCTATAAACAATTACAGATATAATCTCGGTGGAATCAATGTCATATAAAACAATTTACAGATATAATCTCGGTGGGAACAGTTCACAGGTTCAGTCTCTGCGGAAACAGTTCATAGATTCAGTCTCTGACCTTGACTCGTTCCGAACAACATTTCTTTGGTGTAGCCGGTTCACCTGGCTAGCGTGACTCCTCCATAGCCTTTTTCTTGACGTAACAGCTTGAACTTTCGTCCTGTTGAACCAGCAGTGCGGACTTTTACAACCAACTGGCTGCCTTGACATTTTCCAGTTTTTCAACTAATTTAGCTCCTTTCGTAGTGTTCCGCCTGAGATGGTAGAAGTGCTAATATTTTAGACAGTTATTATCTTCTGCTTCTTCTTTTTCTTTTCTGCCTTTTTGAAACTCTCGGAGCTCCTTTCTCGGCTGCCAGCTGTAGCGCCACCAACTCTCTATGTTCCTTAGACCTTAAGTGCTTCCTCCGGATTTCAGCACTTTGGGAGTTTTCATCACAAGCTGGGCAGACCACATCCTCGTAATATTCAGTGTCACTCAACAGGTCATGGTAATATTCAGGTTTGTCCTGAGTTAGGCCAGCGAGAGAGCCTTCTTCTTCCTCCTCACCCGTCTGGACGTTAGCTGACGGTGGTTCCTTCCCTAGACATCTTTCTTGAAAAGACTTCTTCATGCATTCATATTCATCCCGCTCTTCCTGGGTTGTCTGCCATTCCTTCACTACTGACCTCATTTGTGAGTTCAACACCTTCCCTTCCACCGGGGATTGCGGTATCAGGCTATTTAATCCTTCTACTGAAGCAGCTGTTTCAACATTCTTCTGTTCACATTGACGTGATTCAACGAACTCTTCATAGAGTAAACTGTAACACAAAATCTGTGTTGCCACCTCAGTTATTTCTGTAACTTTTGGGAGCTCCGAATTCCTTCCCTTTGCAGATTGAAGCTCGTGTTCCCATTGTGGAGTCTTGTCTCTCAGCATGTGAAGGAGTTGGCTGACCGTTAATTCTTCCGCGGGGACTCTGTGGATCAGAGTCTTCACCATTTCATCCACCTTTCCCTCCAATGCTTTCACCTTCCTTTCCTCTTGTACTTTGGTTTCAAGCGCTCGAAGAAGTTGTGCCTTGATGCTCCCAAGCTCATGTTCAGAGCCCATTCTTACAGTCTCTGTGTTTCTTACAGTTTCCTTCCCTTCCACTGAAAGGATTCCCAGTTGACTCTGCTCTTCAAGTCGTTGAACCTCAGTCATTGCCGCCTCATATTTGTCTTGGGTTTCCTCCAATATTTTTATGAGTTCTTGGACATCTTGTCTTTCATGTTCTGCCATGTCTTTCACTGCTAAATTCTCATCTATGGATGGAACTTCTACCGATGAGTCTGTCTTGGCCTTGAGCTCATCAAGAATTTCCTGCAGCCTTTGGACTTCTTGCTCATGTTCAACCTTTAGTTGTTCATATGCTTCTACTGAAACTAGCTTTTCGGAGGTTGCCGAGTTAATCCCCTCCAGAATCGTAGCCTGGGCCTGTTCATACTGTTCTTTCCACTTCTCACACTCTGCTTGTAAGGAGTCGTAGAGAAGAACTGGAATAAAATCCCGGCTTCCTGAAGATTCCTCTTCATTTGCTTCTTTCGCAATTTCCTGTTGGAGTTCAGCCAAGGCTGCTATGCTATCTGCCTCTTGAAGTCTCACTGCCATCAAATCTTCTTTATTCTTGCAGTCTATCTCAGTCATTTTCCCTTTATTTTCATTTAACTGAGTGATAAGTTCCTCTTGCAACATGGCCACATTATTCACATCAGGTAAAGAAGCGTTTCTCTTTTCCATGTCCAAGATTTTTTTCTGCATCTCTTTAAGTGCACACTGCGATTCAGCTTCTCTTAACCTTGCCTGCACTAGCTCCGTCTCCAATTGCAGAACAAAATCCTCAGTGTAGCGTGGTTTGCCTTTATGCTGTATCTCTAGATCATGCAAATATTCTAACTCCTGAACATCATAAGGGAGGTGTGATCGGTAATTGGTCACGATGGCTCTATGGTCGCTCTCTGCTTGAGCCAGCAGGTTCTGTTGTCTTTCCAGACTCTCCCATTCGGCGTCATAGAACTTTTTCATTGTTTTCATCTCCTGTACGAGACGGTAACTTAATTGTTCGAATTGTTGTCGTACTTTGAAATAACGTTGAGTTCGAGCTCGGTGTTCCTCCGTAATGCATATGTCTGTGACTTGAACAGACTCAGAATTCTCTGTCTTTATGCATGCCATCGTTTTTCCAACCTTAGTCAGTGAGTTCATGTTAACCTTGTTTTTCATACGTGGGCTGGACTTATCGTCTTCCGGCTCAGAGTCTGAGCTGCTTGTCTGCACCGAGTCCTCACTCGTCATTGCTTGTAGGTAGTGCCATTCCATGTCTATTTTCTTGATCCACTCCCGTCCTAGAAGTGGTGGTCCTCCCTCATGTAGTACATACAAGTTCATTCTTGGGTGTTCTTTACCCCCATCTCTCACCTTGACTCTTATTTTTCCCATGGGTTATACTTTATGCCCCGTGTATGTCTGCAATACGAACTTGGTATCTCTTAAGGGTATGTGTGAGAATAGCCGGTGGTAATCCCCTCGATTTATGACTGATACAGCTGATCCAGTGTCCAACTCCATTTTCACTTGGACTCCAGCTATTTTTAGCATGACCCAGATAGTTTGTAGGTCAGCTTCCTTACTCACATGGTGGATACTCAGACTACCCAGCTCCTGGCCGTTTGGATCTGAGTCTGGATTCTGTTCGTCTGAACTCTTCTCAGCCCCCTTGTATACCTTGTTGTACTTTTCTTGTGATGGCTTCCTTTGGTTGTTGGTCTTCTTCCCTGACCGGCATACCTTAGCGGTGTGACCCAGTTTGCCACATTTCCTACATTCTTGGTTCTTAAACCAGCATTGATTCTGGTCGTGTGTTGTCTTCCCACAACGATAGCATTTTGTTGTACTCGAGGTAATTTGGTCCACCCCGAGCGCCGCCGCCTTTAGTTGCATTTCCGCCGTTCCTTTCGCTGCGGCTTCGTGTGATGCGGCTATAAGGACAGCCCTGTCAAGTGTAAGGTCGTTCTCTTCTAGTAGGCGCTTTTGCGTCCCTTCCTTGGACAATCCGCCTACGAACTTGTCTCGCAGTGCCTCTGTCAGATTCCCTCCGAACTGGCAGTATTTCGCTAGCCTACGCAGTTCGACCAAGTATTCTGCATTGTTTTCGTCTTTCTGTTGCGTTCTTGCATAGAATTTGAATCGTTCAGCCAACATCAACGGTGTGGGGTTCAAGTGGTCCTTCAGAACAACCACAATCTCTTCGAAAGATTGATCCGCCGGTTTAGCTGGTGCTAGTAAATCCTTCAAGAGCCCGTATGTCTTTGCGCCCATCGAGTTTAACAATGTTATCGCCTTGTCGTCTTCCTCTATTTTGTTGGCTTCACAATAGATCTCGATGCATTCCACATACGTGGCCCAGTCTTCTATTTCAGAATTAAAGTCGTTAATATTCCCTCGCTAAGGCATTTTTCTTCCCTTGGGAGCAGCACCAGTATTTCTTTAAGTATTCTTATTTATTTGTTTGTTTCTAAGATGGCGGTTTTCCGGCGAAATCGGCGGTTTCCCGCTCTTTCCTTCTCTCCCCGCCCGCTTCAATGGCGGTATGTCAATCAAGATGGCGGTTTTCCCGCGAAAATGGCGGTTTCCCGCTCTTCCTTTCTCGCCCCGCCCACTTCAATGGCGGTTTCCCGCTTCTGGCGTCTTCTCCGCCTAATGGCGGCTTCCCGCGTTTCTTCCCGGTGGAAGGGGTACGCTTCCCCCACAGCGGACAGGTTCAGCCGCTGGCTGGCTACCGCACAGCTCCCCTTACTCGGCTATGTCTTTTCCTCCCGCCCGCACGGCTCTACCGGCGCTGGGTACACCCCGTTAACGGAGGACAGTTCAGCCGCTGGACTGGCTCTCGCGCAGTCTCTCTCTCCGTCCCCGGCTCTGTCGCTCTCTCACCCGCACGTTTGGTGCTACCGGCCCTGGGTACCCCGTTGGTGGAGAACAGTTCAGCTGCTGGACTGGCTCTCGCGCAGTCTCTCACCCCGTTTTCGGCTGTGTCTCTCACCCACTCCCGCACGTTCGGTTTTGCCGGCTCTGAGTACCCCGTTGGTGGAGAACAGCTCAGCCGCTGGACTGGCTCCTCGCAGTCTCTCTCTCCGCACCCGGCTCTCACCCGCACGGTTCCCGTTCGCCTCCCCAGCCCTCTCGCAGACCGGTGTTTCCCTCCCCGGCTGTGGCTGGGTTTCTCTTCCCGCGCCTACTCGCAGGCTCAGCGCTTCGTGGCTGCGGTCGCTGCCTGGATTTTTCCCGCCGATCGCGGTCCGGCTGTCACCCGACGCCGTTGGACCCGACTTTTGGCCGGCACAGCTCCCCCTCGACCGAGGTCGAGTGCTCTGCCCTTATCCTCCGGATACTTCTACACCTTCCCCTACTCACAGTCTCTTCGGCCGCCTTGTTCCCTGCTGATCGGCTCACTCCGCACCATGGTAGAAGGGTAGTCAGTGCCTGTTGCTAATGGAAGCTTTTGTTGCTAAAGTCTTCCACCTTTCTCCTGCTGCAGCCTCGTGTTTTCTTCCAGCAGCACGACGAGGGCGGTTGCCTCTCTTCGACGCTCTTCTTGCTTTGGTAATCTTGCCGCAGGGTACGATCGGACTCGTCGCCACTGTAAAGTCTGTGGGTTGTGCAGTTAATAAATACACAGACTTCAGAAGTAACAAACAAAACAGGTCTTTACTATTCGAAGGTCCGGGCGAATCTGCCCCAGCAATCCTGCCACAACACTTATATACTGGTGTGGTCACTATCGGCATTACAGTATACAGAAGCCAAACAAATAGTGCCACACCTAAAGTAGTTCTCTTAAAGGTGAACGGTTACATTCAATAGTTCCCTTAAAGGTAGACGGGTACATACACTACAGAGGTGTTGTTACTTGAGCTTACACTGGGGAACAGGTCATTCAGCTCATCTCGTCCATGCCAGTGTTTATTCTCCACACGAGCCTCCTCCCACCCTACTTCATCGCACCCTATCAGCATATCCTACTATTCCTTTCTCCCTCGTGTACTTGGCCAGATTCCTCTTAAATGCATCTATACTATTCACCTCGACTACTCCTTGTGGTAGCGAGTTCTACATTCTAATCACTCTCTGGGTAAAGAAGTTTCTCCTGGAAAAAAAATTATTCAAACTATCACCAAGTCTCCCAGTTTAACATTTTTGAACCATGAATAATGCTACAGACTGTTCTGTTATGTGCAACTAAGATTATATGCAAACCTGTGCTTGCAAAACTGGATTCCACTGTGCTTTAGTTGGTGCATAGTGAACAGGTAATATGTATGAACAACCACGCACAGTTCACTGCACCTACTGCACACAAGGCTCTAATGTGGGCCTCACTATTATCTGCCTTAAACTGTAAGATCTTTAAAAAAATCAGATTTAAATACATAATTTGTGTTCGTGCTGCTCTTCTAATCAATTTGCCTGATTCACAAAGCTCAGATCTCATAGAATCATAGAATAATACAGCAGTGATGGAGGCCAGTCAGTCTATCGTGCCTGTGTTGGCTCTTTGAAAGAGCTATCCAATTAGTCCCACTTCCCTGCCCCTTCCCGAGGGTCCTGCCAATGTTTCCCCTTCAAGTATTTAACCAATTCCCTTTTGAAAGTTATTGCTTCCACTGCCCTTTCAGGCTAAGCATTTCAGATCATAACGAATTCTGAGGGTAAAAACAATTCTCCTCATCTCACCTCATCTCTGTTCAGCACCAATCCCCAGAAGATATGACTGAGACTATAGACTCACCGGGTTTCATGTGGAAGCGTTGACTCTCTCTCTCAGGCAGTCCTAACATTCAGTCTTTTCTTTGATTGCAATCCTGTGGTGGTAGCTTGGGATTGGGATTGGGATGCTTTTGCTTCCGTTCTGTCGAAGCAAAGGGAGATGCATTGACTAGTCCACACCAACACCTGCCTGATTTGTAGGGGTCAGGCGCTATGGCACAGAAGGGTGGTCATATAAAAAGTTTGAGTTTTTGGTTCCTGTACAGAACAGCAGTGAAATATGGGGTGAGGGGGTGGGGCACAGAGCAGTAGTGATACCCACCCTCCTATATGCCTCAGAGACATGGACCATGGACCATGTACAGCAGGCACCCCAAAGCACTGGAGATGTACCACCAACGCTGCCTCCGCAAGATCCTGCAAATCCATTGGCAGGATAGGCACACCAATGTCAGTGTTCTCGTTCAGGCCAACATAAAGTCATAGAGTCATAGAGTCATAGAGTTTTACAGCACAGAAAGAGGCCCTTCGGCCCATCGTATCTGCGCCGCCCATCCATCCCTGTCCAGTCTAATCCCATTTTTCAGCATTTGGTCCATAGCCTTGTATGCAATGGCATTTCAAGTGCTCATCCAAATGCTTCTTGAATGTTGTGAGGGTTCCTGCCTCTACCACCCTTTTAGGCATTGAGTTCCACATTCCAACCACCCTCTGGGTGAAAAAGTTCCTCCTCAAATCCCCTCTAAATCTCCTGCCCCTTACCCTGAATCTATGCCCCCTTGTTATTGACCCCCCTACTAAGGGGAAAAGTTCCTCTTTGTCTACCCTATCTATGCCCCTCATCATTTTGTACACCTCAATCAGGTCCCCCCTCAGCCTTCTTTGCTCCAAGGAAAACAACCCCAGCCTGTTTAGTCTTTCTACATAGCTGAGGCGCTCCATCCCAGGTAACATCCTGGTGAATCTTCTCTGCACCCTCTCCAAAGCAATCACATCCTTCCTATAGTGAGGCGACCAGAACTGCACACAGTACTCCAGCTGTGGCCTCACCAGCGTTTTGTACAGCTCCATCATAACCTCCCTGCTCTTATATTCTATGCCTCGGCTAATGAAGGCAAGTATCCCATATGCCTTTTTAACCACCTTATCTACCTGTTCCGCTGCCTTCAGGGATCTATGTACATGTACACCAAGGTCCCTCTGACCCTCTGTACTTCCTAGGGTCCTACCACTCATTGTGTATTCCCTTGCCTTATTTGTCCGTCCAAAATGCATCACCTCGCACTTTTCAGGGTTAAATTCCATTTGCCACTTTTCCGCCCATCTGACCAACCCGTTTATATCATCCTGTAGCCTGAGGCTTTCCTCCTCGCAATTTACCACCCCACCAATTTTCGTGTCATCTGCGAACTTACTGATCATACCTTTTACATTCTCATCCAAATCATTTATGTAGATCACAAACAACAAGGGACCCAGGACCGATCCCTGAGGTACCCCACTGGACACAGGCTTCCAGTCACAAAAGCAACCTTCAACCATCACCCTCTGCCTCCTGCCACTCAGCCAGTTTAGGATCCAACGTGCCAAGGCACCCTGGATCCCATGGGCTCTTACCTTCTTGACCAGTCTCCTATGCGGGACTTTGTCAAAAGCTTTACTGAAGTCCATGTAAACCACATCCACAGCATTTCCCTCATCCACCCCCCTAGTCACCCCCTCGAAAAATTCAATCAGATTTGTCAGACATGATTTACCCTTGACAAAGCCATGCTGACTATCCCCGATTAATCCTTGCCTCTCCAAGTGGAGACTAATTTTGTCCCTCAGAATTTTTTCCAATAATTTCCCTACCACAGATGTTAGGCTCACTGGCCTGTAATTTCCTGGTTTATCCCTGCTACCCTTCTTGTATAATAGTACTACATTAGCTGTTCTCCAGTCCTCTGGTACATCCCCTGTGGCCAGAGAGGTTCTGAAAATTTGTGTCAGAGCCCCTGCAATCTCCTCCTTTGCCTCCCACAGCAGCCTGGGATACATCTCGTCCGGGCCTGAGGATTTATCCATTTTTTGGCCTGCTAAAACCGCTAGCACCTCCTCCCTCTCGATGCTAATATGTTCAAGTATGTCACAGTCCCCTTGCCCGATTTCTATGTCTGCATCGTCTTTCTCCATAGTGAACACAGATGCAAAAAATTCATTTAAAACCCCGCCTACATCATCTGGCTCTACACACAGATTGCCACTTTGGTCCCTAATGGGCCCTACCCTTTCCCTGGTTATCCTCTTGCCCTTAATATACTTATAAAACATCTTAGGATTTTCCTTTATTTTGCTCGCCAGTGTTATCTCATGGCCCCTCCTCGCCCTCCTAATTTCTTTTTTAAGTATGCCCCTGCACTTTTTATACTCCTCTAGGGCTTCTTCCGTCTTTAGTCTTTTGTAACTGCCAAAAGCCCCCCTTTTATTTCTAATGCATTTTTGTATATCCCTTGTCATCCAAGGTTCCCTTTGCTTGTTGGTCCCACCCTTGACCTTTACAGGAACATGTTGGCATTGTACTCTCTCTATTTCCCTTCTGAAAATCTCCCACTGCTTTGATGTGGATTTTCCTATAAGTAGCTGCTCCCAGTCCACTTTGGCCAGATCCTGCCTTATCATATTAAAATCGGCCTTCCCCCAATTTAGAACACTTATTTCCGGGCCGTCTTTGTCTTTTTCCATGACCACCTTAAATCTCACCGAATTATGGTCACTGTCGCCAAAATGCTCTCCTACTGATACTTCCACCACTTGCCCGGCTACATTCCCCAGAATTAGGTCCAGTACCGCCCCCTCTCTTGTAGGACTTTCTACATGTTGGCTCAAAAAGCTCTCCTGGATGCACTTTAAGAATTCTGCACCCTCTAAGCCTTTCACACTCTGACTCTCCCAATTTATATTGGGGAAGTTGAAATCCCCCACTATTATTCCCCTATTATTTTCACACTTCTCTGAGATTTGCCTACATATCTGTTCCTCTATCTCCCCCTGACTGTTTGGGGGCCTATAGTACACTCCCAGCAAAGTGCTTGCCCCCTTTTTGTTTTTAAGTTCTACCCATATGGCCTCATTAGAGGAACCCGCTAATATATCATCCCTCCTTACAGCAGTAATTGACTCCTTAATTAATATTGCAACACCCCCTCCCCTTTTACACCCCCCTCTGTCTCACCTGAATATTCTATACCCCGGAATATTGAGCTGCCAGTCCTGACCCTCCCTCAACCATGTCTCCGTGATAGCAACCATATCGTACTCCCATGTGTTCAACAACAACTTCAGTTCATCCACCTTATTTGCAAGACTCCTTGCATTAAAATGAATGCCTTCCAGCCCTGCCATATTCCCTTTTGCCTTCACATATTTGCTCTGCCTTCCCATCTGACTTGTTTTTTCCTCTGTATTTGGCTGTAAATCACCCCCTACTATAGCTCCACTCTGTACCCCATCCCCCTGCCAAGTTAGTTTAAACATCCCCAGCATCAAAGCTTTGACCACGCTCAATCAGATCCGATGGACGGGTCACATTATCCGCAGGCCCGATACGAGACTCCCAAAACAAGTGCTCTACTCGGAGCTCTGACACGGCAAGAGAGCTCCAGGTGGGCAGAGGAAATGCTTCAAGGACACCTTCAAAGCCTCCTTGAAAAAGTGCAACATCCCCACCGACACCTGGGAATCCCTGGCCCAAGACCGCACAAATTGGAGGAGAAGTATCCGGGAAGGCCCTGAACACCTCGAGTCTCTTCGCCGGGAGAAAGCGGAAGCCAAGCGCAAGCAGCGCACCCACCCACCCCTTCAACCACCATCTGTCCCACCTGTGACAGCGACTGTAGGTCCCGCATTGGACTCATCAGTCACCTGCGAATTCATTTTTAATGTGGAAGCAAGTCATCCTCGGTTCCGAGGGACTGCCTAAGAGAGGTGGTGGGGGATAAGTGGGGGGTACTTTTGTTTATTTTCAGAACATCTGTGGTGGTATCCTGACTTGTTCTAGTGGAGCTTCTTCCTTCGGTATAAAGCAAATAAATTCTGACTCACAACAGTCAATATTTAAATCACTTAATAGATAGTGTAGCTTGTTTCTGTATTGGCAACTGTTAAACCTTGCCAATGACTTTTAGTTTTTATGACTTCATAAATACACTTGCAACTTCACTTCAAAGCTGGAATATGTCAAAGGAATATCACAGATTTTACACTTATTTTTGCCTCTGTTTTAAAAATGCCTTTCCTCCCTCCACTTTTATCTTTCGGAATGCTCCGCCCACAATCTCCCGGCCAAGGAAGCTGATATCGAACTGCTCCCAGGTGCCTGTTAATGTTGACAATACTACTCTTAAGCCGGACGCTAGGAGGTGCATGAGAGTGATTTAAGTTGACTTGTGCAACAATTTACATACCTTTTCCTGTAAGAAGCACCTCATCTCTGCTCAGCACTAATACAACAACAACAACAATAACTTGTATTTATATATCGCCTTTAATGTAGTAAAATGTCCCAAGGTACTTCACAGGAGCGTTATAAGATAAAAATTTTGACACCGAGCCACATAAGGAGAAATTAGGACAGGTGACCAAAAGCTTGGTCAAAGAGGTAGGTTTTAAGGAGCGTCTTAAAGGAGGAAAGAGAGGCAGAGAGGGTTAGGCAAGGAATTCCAGAGCTTAGGACCTAGGCAACAGAAGGCACGGCCAACAATGGTTGAGCGATTATAATCAGGGATGCTCAAGAGGGCAGGATTAGAGGAGTGCAGATATCTCAGGAGGTTGTGGGGCTGAAGGAGATTACAGAGATAGGGACGGTGCGAGGCCATGGAGGGATTTGAAAACAAGGATGAGAATTTTGAAATCGAGGCGTTGCTTAACCGGGAGCCAATCCCCAGAAGATAAGGCTGAGCATATGGACTCAGTGGGGGTGATTTTAACTTTGGGCAAGGGTGTTAAGTGGCCGATATTGAATTAGCCAACCATTATACAGCACGGCCGATTTTCCTTTCCATTGAAATCAATGGAAAAAAAGAATTGGGCAGGTTGTATAATGGGCGGCCAATTCAATATCGGTCACTTTACACACTCGCCAAAAGTTAAAATGACCCCCACCATGTGCTGAACGGTGTCCATGAACCCCAGGCCAACATGTCATCATAGAAAAGTATTATTGTTGATGGAGATGCAGAGATACTGTAACTATCACTGCCAACTAACAACAGTATTTCCCTTAATCTAGGATGGTAAAGCAACACCAATGAGCCCATCCAAAGCAAATGATTGCAAACACTTCTCAACTTTGCAATGAAGGCTTTAGCCACCACTCAATACTTATCAGCTTGTCTAATATATGGTGCTTTGGAAGTTGGTTGATAATGCCAAAAACAAATGTGATTTTAAACCATTTTAAATGCCCCCTTTCATTTATTTTAAAGTTATCTTGTACTTTACATTGTCCTTTAAACACCAGTCATTCTTGTTTTCTGTTTACTGACTGCTGTGGGGATTCATAAAGCTTAAAACTACTTCAGTGAATATTATAAGATCCATTAAATGTTGGCCCAGAAATTCGGGTCCCAACGCGTGAGTACGCGCTGGGTACTCACGCGTAGGCCCAACGAAAGTGCCGGTTTCGTGCATGCACTGTGCATGTGCGGGAAACCGGCACTTCCGTTCCCTTGAAAGAAGGGGTTGACAGGTGGAACGCGTGCGCCGGAGAGGCAGTGCGTGCGCATCGAACTTACGTTTTTTTGCAGGTTTCTCCGGGAGGGTAAGTCTCCAGCAGTTACACTTTTAAAAAGCAGGCGCAAGACCTGCTTTTAACAAGGGAAGTGGTGAATTAATTAAAATTAAAACATTTTTTCCACAGGTTTATTATTTTTAAATACTTTAAAGAAAGGTAAGTTTATTTTTAGCCCCGTTAGAAAATGTAAGTAATTTTTTCAAAAATGTAAATTATTGTTTAAAATAGTTATTTCATGTAATTTATAGTTATTTTAAAAATGTGAAGTTTTTAAAAATTTACTTGAAGTTTTAGTGATGTTTTGGGGCTTATAGTATTTATAGGTTTGATGGCTCTCCCTGTCAAACTTATGAATGAAGCATTCCCTGCTACCATTGGCTCTCCATGGCCCACGTGATCCCAGGGGACGCATCGAACTAACTGCGCCCCTGGGATACACAAGCACTGCGCGCCAGCAGTTGGTGGAGGCCCAGGATCGGATTAACACGTGGGCCCACAGCTCAACGGCCGGCGCGCAAGGTAAGTGCAGGTCAGAGGCTTGCACCCGCGGGAAGCCTCCGACCTGAATTTCTGGGCCATTATTAGGTTTTGGTAATTAGTTGTTAGCTCCACAGCTCCCTCACATTTATTGAAAATTTTATACATCTGAGTAAAATTCCTGCTAATATTATTGCATCTTCATAATTGTAGTGTATGTACCTTTAAGACAGAACTACTTTTACAGCTCCTGTATACTGTAGTACCGGCAGTGACCACACCTGTATATAAGCCTTGCGCATGCCTCTGTACCCCCAGTCTTGAGACTACCCTCCTCCAGTAAATACCTGTTTATTGTTAAGTTACAGCATCCGTGTGGTTATTGAAAAACATCATACTCTCAGAATCACGGATCTAACAGTGGCGACGAGTGTCGATTCAAATCTACCTGCAACTCTGCAGTTCCCTTCGAGGATTCGCTCCGGGAGGGCGGTGTAAGAAAGTCGAGGCCAGGAACACGAGCTTCGACCACGAGCAACTGCCCAGTCGTCCGGCAGAGAGTGAACATCGCAGGGGAGGCTGTGGAGAGCCTGGATTGGTTCCCCAGCCACGACGATCAGCAAGAGACTGACGACAGGTACAGCGTAGACCCTTCCCGGACAGCGGCAGCTGGAGCCGACCAACGGTGGAGAGAAAGCCGAGCAGTGTCGACGGGGTAAGACTGAGGGTGAAGCGCACAGGGCGCAGCCGGGGGTTGAAAACCGAGCGGCGTCGAGAGAAAAAAAAACAAACCGGAGAGAGAGAGGGTAAAGTAACAGCCGTGTTCAGGACCGAGCGGCGTAGAAAAAAAAAGGAACGCGCAGAGCATAGCCAGGGCTCAAGGGCTGAACAGTGTCCGTGGGGAGCAGAAGGGAGAGCGCAGGAGACGCCATTGAGCCGCGGAGAAGAAGGAAGAGCGCAGGAGACGCCATTTTTAGAAGCCGCAGCGGAGAAGAAGGGCGAGCGTGGGAAGGAAGGAAAGCGCGGGAGACGCCATTTTGTGCCAGCGGAGAAGAAGGGGAAGCGCGGGAGATGCCATTATTGACAGTTAAATCACACCCAGGGATGCCGAAGAGTGGCAGTATCTCTACGTTCGACAATGAAGTCGAAGATTGGGCGACATATGTGGAATGTATTGAGGTGTACTGCAGGACGAATGAAGTGCCAGATGCTAGGAAACCACTGGTTTTGTTAAATTCCATGGGTGCAAAAACTTATGGGTTACTGCGAAATCTAATAACCACAGAGCAGCCGGTGAACAAGAATTTCGAAAGCATAGTAGAAATCCTACAGGACCACTTAAACCCCACACCGCTGCTGATAGCAGAACGATTTAAGTTCCATAAAAGGAACCAACACAAAGGCGAAAGCAATGCTGAGTACCTAACGGAACTGCGCAAGCTATCGAAAAACTGCCAGTTTGGAGCGGGACTAGCAGATACGTTAAGGGACAAGTTTGTGTGTGGGCTACAAAGTGAAGGAACGCAGAAACGGCTTCTATCAGAAAAGGATCTTACGCTGGACAAGGCTTTCAGTATGGCAGTATCACATGAAGCAGCCGCAAGGGGCGCTGCAGAGATACAATGGAGACTGCAAGAATATGGCACCAATGAAATGTCCTATGGAACAGGGAAGTGCTATCGCTGCGGCAGAACAACACATGACCAGAAGGATTGTTGGTTCAAGGACCAAGTGTGCAGACAGTGTGGGAAAGCAGGACACATAGCAAGAGTCTGCAGGTCTGGGAAGAAAACCAACAGTAAGAAATCTCCACAGGAGAAGTACAAAAAGGTACACCAGGTGATGGACAGTGGTTCAGACGAACAGAAAAGTGACACAGACTCCGGAAGCAAGGAGCTGGGTTGTCTGAAACTACATAAGGTAACCAAAATGGAGGATCACCAGACTATCTGGGTTACACTCAAGATAGACGGAGTCCAAGTGAAAATGGAATTGGACACAGGATCAGCCCTAACAGTTATAAACCAAAGGGACTACAAGCGGCTATTTTCACATATACCCTTGAAAGCTACAGAGATTGTCTTGAAGACGTACACAGGGCAAAAAGTCTACCCCAAAGGAAAAATAAGGGTGAAAGTGATATATAAAGGCCAGGAAATACCTAAAATGGATATATATGTATTGCCAGATGGAGGACCACCACTGCTAGGACGTGAATGGATCCGGAAGATACAATTAGATTGGCATTCCATACAGGCACTGAAGGTTGAGGCCAAAAAGGATGACAACGTCACACCTGGTCGACTTTCAAAAATGTTAACTGACGCAAAAGAAGTGTTCCAGGAGGGACTCGGAACACTAAAAGGCATAACAGCAATGATTAAAATGGAGGAAAATGCAAGCCCAATGTTTCTTAAGGCCAGACCAGTGCCTTATGCGATCAGAGCAGCTGTCGAAGCAGAGCTGGAAAGGTTGGAACATTCAGGAGTACTGTCCAAAGTAGACTGGAGCGAGTGGGCTACACCCATCGTTCCTGTAATGAAGAGGTCGTTGAGTAATACGCCTGGGGAACCAAAGAAGGTCCGCATCTGTGGCGATTTTAAGATGACAGTGAACCCAGTCCTTCACACGGTAGCCCAGGCGTACTTGCAAATGGAGGTAGAAGAAGCTTCGAAACAATACCTTACAATTAACACTCATAAAGGCCTCTATCAAGACAACCAGCTGGTGTTCGGGGTAGCCTCGGCTCCGGCTATCTGGCAAAGGGCGATGGATCAAGTCCTGCAAGGGATTCCAGGGACCCAGTGTTATTTGGACGACATCCTGGTCACGGGCGAAAATGACAGTGAGCACCTCGCCAACTTGGAGAAGGTGCTCACCAGATTAAAGGAGTATGGGCTATGAGCTAATCGCCACAAGTGCGAGTTTTTCCAGAAACAGATCTCGTATTGTGGCCACGTCATCGATGAAGAGGGGTTACATAAGTCCCCTGAAAAGATTGAGGCAGTAGTCAAGGCTCCAGCACCGGAAAATGTGTCACAACGGAGGTCGTTCCTCAACTACTACCACAAGTTCTTACCAAATTTGTCCACGGTATTACACCCACTGAACACCCTACTGCAAACAGGGGTACCATGGAGGTGGAATGACGAATGTAGACAAGCTTTCCAGAAGTGTAAAGAATTGATCACATCAAAAGAAGTGTTGGCCCATTTCAACCCCGCACTACCAATTCGTTTGGCATGTGATGCATCACCCTATGGTATTGGAGTGGTGCTGTCGCACAAATTCCCAGTCGGGTTGGAGAGGCCGGTAGCCTTTGCGTCTCGGTCACTAACCTCAGCCGAGCGCAACTATGCCCAGATTGACAGGGAGGCCTTCAGCCTAGTATGGGGAGTAAAAAAATTCAACCACTATCTGCATGGGCAGAAGTTCACCTTGCTGACTGACCACCAACCACTTGTCTCCATCTTTAATCCTAAGAAGGGCGTTCCAGTGATGACTGCACAACGGTTACAAAGATGGTCCCTGTTTCTAGGGGCGAATCAATAGGAAATAGAATGTAAAGGCACGAAACAGCATGGGAATGCTGATGGGCTATCGCGCCTGCCACTGCCTACTGTGGAGGAAGCACCAGCAGTGGACCCTATCGAGATATTTTATTCGTCAATAATTGAACGATTGCCAGTAACGAACGCGGATATAGAGAAGGAGACCTGCAATGATCCAACGCTGTCTCGGGTATATGATTTGACGGTGAGGGGATGGCCAACACATGGCGACTCACTGTTGCCAGCATTCTCATCCAGAAGAGAACAGCTGTCAGTATGCCAGGGGACAGTGATGTGTGGATCCAGAGTGGTGATTCCACCCAAGTTAAGGGAGAGAGTGCTCAATGAGCTACATGAAGGTCATCTGGGGGGAGCGAAAATGAAAAGCCTTGCTAAGGCTTATGTGTGGTGGCTGGGAATCGATCAACAAATCAAAGACCTAACTAAGAGCTGCTCAGGATGCCAGAAGGTCCAAAATGCACCACCACATGCCCCTCTACACCCATGGGAGTGGCCCTCCTCTCCATGGCAATGGGTGCATATTGATTTTGCTGGTCCATTCATGGACTCAATGTTCTTAATAGCAGTGGATGCTCATTCGAAGTGGCCTGAGGTGATAAAAATGTCCTCAACCACTACAGAGAAAATGATTGCAGTCCTACGGACCATATTTGCCAGAAACGGTTTGCCAGAGCAAATTTGCTCTGATACTGGACCACAGTTTGTGTCCTAGAGTTTCGAAAATTTATGAGAAGGAATGGGGCAAGGCATGACACATCTGCCCCATATCATCCAGCCACAAATGGATTGGCTGAGAGGTTCGCATAAACCTTTAAGAAGGCGATAAAGGCCATGTGCGACGATGAAATTCCACTACAGCATAAGGTGGACAATTTCTTATTAGCCTACCGAAACGCGACACATGCAGTTACCAACCAGACCCCGGCCATGATGTTCTTTAACTGAAGGTTGAGATCTCGTCTGGACTTGCTCAGACCAAATGTGCGAAGAAATGTTGAGGACAAACAATTCCAGCACATCATTGAGAAGCCGACAAGGAGCTTCAATGTAGGACAACCAGTCTTGGCCCATGACTATCGAACAGAGAAATGGCAACCCGGAACGATATGCACAAGGCAGGGGCCATTAATGTACACAGTGGATGTCGGGGAGAACATTGTGAGACACCACGTCGATCAGATCTTAGCGTCACAGGAATGAGTCAACCCCATGTCTCGAGTACCTGGGGATGAACCCGACATACCGGTAGCATCTACCTCAGAACCAGTAGCAGTGGAACCCGATGAACTACCTGATGAAAAGGGGCCAGAATCGCCTCTGCACCAAGAACAAGAACCTCAGGAAAGGCGCTATCCCGAAAGGGTCAGGAAGCCGCCCCAAAGACTGAATCTATAAATGGACTATTGTTGTTTAATGTACATGTTAAAGTGTTAATTGTTATTTGAATATTAGGGGTACTACTAATCTAAAAGGAGAGGAATTGTAGTGTATGTACCTTTAAGACAGAACTACTTTTGCAGCTCCTTTATACTGTAGTACCGGCAGTGACCACACCTGTATATAAGCCTTGCACATGCCTCTGTGCCCCCAGTCTTGAGACTACCCTCCTCCAGTAAATACCTGTTTATTGTTAAGTTACAGCATTCGTGTGGTTATTGAAAAACATCATACTCTCAGAATCACGGATCTAACAATGTTCTCATATTGTTCTTCAGACAATAATTAGCTCATGCTGTGAAGCTAAATCAATGCAGCTTGGGTGAGAATCGGAAATGTTTCTGTGATAGTTGCTTGGTCATAATTCTTGAATCCATTCATTAAAACAGTCATTTGTACAATTACGTTTTTCTGAAAATTGTACCTTAAGTTCCCAGCCCTAAGATGGTAATTTCCTTTTATACTTTAGAATTCCAATCATTTAAAATAAACAACAGCATGGCTTCCAAATAAAGATAGGATTATTGCAACAAAGTTTTTTTTACACTATACTCATACTTAGGGCTGGATTCTCCTCTTTGGGGGAATAGAGAATCACGGCTTTGACTCAACCCTGACCCAGCCCATTTCCCTAGATTTGTGGTCATTGGATAAGCTCCGAGTGGGAACCCGCCAGTGACCAGCTACAAAATCCCACCAGTAGGAGCACCAGAAGAACTGGCCAGGCCTTTTGAAGGAGCAGAAGAGCCCTAAAGATGAAGGCCTAGAAATTAGGTTGGTAGCGCCAGCGATTAGCGCCTAAAGAGCCCGAGAATTGGGGCGTTACCCAATGTTCGGGCGGGCGCAGTGAATATAGCGCCACCTCCCGTATTGAGTATCCTTTTAGCGCCGGCGCTAACTCTTTGCGCGCGCCCACGGGCGCAGGCAGATCATGACATCATTTCAGTGTGCAACGCATTTTTGGCGCCCCGGACCGGATATTCGTTGGCGCCCGGAACCTTTGCGCCTAGCGCTGTTAGTGACAGTTCGATGGAACTTTACCAGGCCCTTCTCGTAGTCGGGGGGCGCTATTTAAAGGGGACAGCTCTAGTATAAAAGCTGCAGCCACTTGGCCTGTTCATTGTGATCGTTGCTGGAGAGAGTTGGTGAGCTACTGTGGAGCAGATTTTTTGGAATTTAGCCTTAGAATACTTGGGACCTTCAAACCTGTCCAGAGCAGTTGGAGCGCTACACCTAACAGCGTTTGACCGACTGGCATCGGAATGGGAGCTGCTTTGGATGGCAACGTCCTCATGGCCAGACACTGTGAAGGGGCAGAGAGACGGCGGGAGAGAGGGCCGGGATTGGCCAGAAGGAGGAGGGGCAATGGAGGTCGGCCAATCCGAGGGTACGCTGCAAGGATATTCAGGCAGCAGGTCTCATACCTTGCTATGTCGGAGGAGCAGTGTGTGCGAAGGCTCCGCTTCGGGAAGGAGGTTGTAACTGAGCTGTGCCACCTGCTTGCTCAGGATCTGCAGCCGCGCCTATGGTGCAGGACCTCTCTGTCGGTGTCCGTTAAAGTGACTGTTGCCCTCAATTTCTATGCCACCGGATCCTTTCAGTCAGCCACTGGGGACATTGCGAATATCTCTCAGTTTGCAGTCCATTGTTGCATCCGGCAAGTTACAGCTGCCCTTTATAGATGAAGGCATCAATTCATCACTGTAGTGTATGTAACCGTTCCACCTTTAAGAGAACCGTTCCACCTTTAAGAGAACTATTTTAGGAGTTGCACTACTTTATCTTGGCTGCTGTATACTGTAATACCGGGGGTGACCACACCGGTATATAAGTGCTGTGTAATGATTTATTGGGCAGTTCCGCCCTGACCTTCGACTAGTAAAGACCTGTTAAATTTTACTCTTGTGGTCTGTGTAGTAATTCTCAATATAACACACAGACTTAACAGTGGCGACGAGTACGATCTTACCCTGCGGCAGAGATACATCCAAGGCAGTTTAACGGGCGTCGAGAGGAGGCATCCGCCCTCATCATTCTGCTGAGAAAAGACTCGGGTCTGCAGAGCAAAGGAAGAATTCTGACACGAAGCCTTCCATCAGCAACAGGCAGTGATCATCCCTTCTATCACGGTGGTGGGTAAGCCGATCAGCGACGAGCAGCAAGTCGGCCACGTTGGCGTGAAGTAGGGGAGGGAAAAACGGAGAATATAAGGGCGGAGAACTCGACCACGGCCGGGGAAAAGAGCCGGACAGAAGTCGGGGCCAGAGGCGCTGAGACTGGGGCCAGCGTAAGGCACAGGAGCCGTGGTGCATGCAAACGCAGCCGGTGTAAAAGACCAGGCTGCAAGTGGGCTGGGAGACGCAACAGCATCGAGAGAGAGCTCGACCGCGACCGGTGAAAAAGGCCGGGCAGCTACCGAGGCCGCGAGGCGCAGCGACCGGGTCAGCGTAAGGCGCGGGAGAAAATAAAAAAAAAAAAACCGCGGAGAACTCAGCCGCAGCCGGGGGAAAGGACCGGACTGCAAGAGGGGCTGGGAGGCACGATTTGAAAACCGCTGGGGGAGGGCGAACGCAGCAATACGGCAATCGCCATTATAGCCAGCGGGGGAGAAAGGCAAACGCAGGAAGCCGCCATTTTCGTAGGCGGGGGAAGAAGACAAGCGCGGGAAACCGCCATTTTGAAAAAAAAAATAAAAGAAAAATTTCCTTTTGTTTCTCAAGAAGATTGCGAGGATGCCTAAGCGTGGTAACATCAACGATTTCGATCCCGATGTTGAAGATTGGGCCATGTATGTAGAACGCATAGAGATATATTGTAAGGCAAATAAAATATCAGATGAAGATAAAGCACTAACCTTACTAAACTCAATGGGTGCGAAGACATACGGGCTATTGAAGCATCTTCTATCACCAGCTAAACCGGCGGATCAGATTTTCGCTAAAATTGTTGCTGTCCTGACAAATCATTTGAACCCCACACTGCTGATGTTAGTGGAACGATCTAAATTTTATGTGAGAACGCAACTGAAAGAGGAAAGCAACGCGGAGTATTTAATTGAACTGCGTAAGCTAGCAAAATACTGTCAGTTTGGGGAAAGCCTGACAGAGGCACTGAGAGACAAATTCGTGTGTGGATTGTCGAAAGAAGGAACACAAAAGCGGCTGCTTGAAGAGAATGATCTTACACTTGATAAGGCTGTCACTATTGCAGCATCGCACGAAGCCGCAGCGAGAGGCACTGCGGAAATGCAGCTGAAGGCAGCGGTACTCAGCGTAGATCAAATGGCTTTGGGTACGACGAAATGTTATTGTTGTGGGAAGACGACACACGATCAGAACCAATGCTGGTTTAAAAACCAGGAATGTAGAAAATGTGGCAAGCTTGGTCACATAGCTAAAGTATGCCGGTCAGGAAAGAAGACCAGCAACAAAAAGTCGCCGCAGGAAAAGTGCAGAAAGGTACCTAAGGTGGCTGAGAAGAGTTTGGATGAACAGAATTCGGATTCAGACTCCAACAGCAAGGAACTGGGTAGTCTGAGAATTCACAATGTGAGTAAGGAAGCTGACCGACAAACTATCTGGGTCACACTGCAGATAGCAGGAGTCCAAGTGAAGATGGAATTGGACACCGGGTCGGCGTTGACGGTCATGAATAAGCAAGATTACAAAAGGTTATTCACACATATTCCCCTACGGGATACGGAGATAGTATTGCAGACATACACGGGGCAAAAAGTATACCCCATCGGAAAGATAAAAGTCAAGGTGAGACACAAGGGCAAAGAACACCAAGGAATGGACATATATGTACTACCTGAGGGAGGTCCACCACTTCTGGGACGGGAGTGGATCAGGAAAATAAATATGGACTGGCACTCCCTAAAAGCAATGATGGTAGATTCCGGAAAAAAACGATGTCAAACCTGAACGATTGTCCAGAATATTGGATGAGGGCATATGCAGCAGTGACAGTGACAAAGCAGAGAGTGAGAACTCGGTGAAGACAATCAGCTCAGACACTGGAACTGATGATGGTAAGACCAGCCCACGTGCAAAAGACAAGTCTAAAATGGACTTGCAGACTAATGATGGAAAAACGAAGGAGTGCATAAATGCTTCAGAAGAGAACAAAGTATCAGAACAGAATTCCACTGAACAACAACATAGTTTGACAGAGAATTCTGAGTCTGTCCAGTCTACAGACATGCACATTTCTGAGGAACACTGGGCTCGAACTCAACTCAATTTCAAACTACAACAGCAATTAAAACAAATGATTCGCCGTTTTGAGCAGGAAATGAATGCAAAGAAAAAGTTCTTTGACACAGAGTTGGAGAATCTGGGAAGACAGCAGAAGCAGCTGATTGAGAAAATGAATCAGGAACACACAAACCGTCTGCGCGATGAGGCCAAACGAATCAAAGCTGAGCAAGAAAGGGAATATGTCAAATTCCTCAATCAGTTGAAAGCTAAGAAGAAAGAGCGCCCTTTTGTGAGCCGTGTCAGCAGTAATAAGCCACTCAGGGAATTGGTGGCAGAGGCAAAAGCTGAAGTGATGGAGGAAATAGAAGACAATAGAGAAGAAGCAGAAGATGATGACTCATCTGAACCATTATCACCCCTACCAGGTCACGCACGTGGTCCCTTCGAACTGAGCCAAATCAGTCTGGAAGTAGAAAAACTTCCCAAGGTACTCGAGCCTTTAGAAGTCAGCAATGCTGGTTCTGAAGTTACGAAAGTTCAAGCTGTTAAGTCCAGTGAAGGACTATTAGATGAGTCACCCCAGCAACGAGAACCTACTACACCACCGAGAACTACTACACCACCGAGGCGTTATCCGAACCGAGTCAGGAGGCGAAGGAGGCACCCCTTCAGAGACTGAATCTGTGAACTGTTTTACATGAAGTTGTGTAGATATGTTATGATGTTATGTTTAATGGGAAATATATACTGTTAAGCTAAAAAGGGAGGATTGTAGTGTATGTAACCGTTCCACCTTTAAGAGAACCGTTCCGCCTTTAAGAGAACTATTTTAGGAGTTGCACTACTTTATCTTGGCTGCTGTATACTGTAATACCGGGGGTGACCACACCGGTATATAAGTGATGTGTAATGATTTATTGGGCAGTTCCGCCCTGACCTTCGACTAGTAAAGACCTGTTAAATTTTACTCTTGTGGTCTGTGTAGTAATTCTCAATATAACACACAGACTTAACAATCACCTTCCCTCTGAGCCTGGAGAAGCAGGCAGAGCACGCGCAGGGCTTCGCTGCTATTGCGGACTTCCCCATGGCAAAAGAGCCCGGCACAACGGACAAGTGCCGGGCTCCACGGAAACCAGCCGGCAATGCCGCGGCGGGGGGTGTGGAGGAGGCCGGGGAAGGAGGTGCGGGCAGCCGGCCGCCGAAAAAGCGGCCGGCCGCACCTCTACCTTAAAGCGCCCCGCTAAGGCTGCAGTAAGGACCCGGTCTCCCGATGTTGTTAGCGGCCGCCACGGAGGAGGCGGCGGCAACTGAAGATGGGGTTCGGGGCGGTATCGGGGCGGCACCGGGGCACTGCGCACACCGATGACGTCATCGGTGCCGGCGCAGCGCTACCGGCTACCGCCGCCATTACCGCGGCTCTCAAAATCAGCGCTACCACCCCTACTGGCGCAGAAGCCCTCTTTGGGCTGTAACTGGGCGCAAAGCCCACCGAATTTCTAGGCCACAGTGTTACAAACAGTAATAGAGAACATTCATCATGGTTGGCCAAAAGGTTCCTGTCCAAAGTACTATCACATCAGGTCAGAGTTAAGTGTCGCAAGTGGACTATTACTTAAACAGAACAGAATAGTCATTCCACAGGCTCTACGTCAAGACATGCTCAAAAGGATTCATGAGGGACACCTCAGAATTGAAAAATGCAAAAGGAGAGCAAGAGACACTGTTTATTGGCCTGGCATAAATAAGGACATTGAGAACATGATAGGCATATGTGAGACACAATGGTAATGAAGGATATTAGCTCTGATGATGTGCAATCTGTATGGGTAGAATTGAGAAATACTAAGGGGAAAAAAACATTAGAGGGAGTGGTATATAGACCTCCAAACAGTAAGGCAGAGGTTGGGGATGGCATTAAAAGGGAAATTAAAGAAGCGTGCAATAAGGGCACAGCAGTCATCATGGGTGACTTTAATCTACATATAGATTGGGTTAACCAAATTAGTAACAATACTGTGCAGGAGGAATTCCTGGAGTGTTTACGGGATGGTTTCCTGGACCAATATGTCGAGGAACCAACCAGAGATCCGGCCATCTTAGACTGGGTATTATGTAACGAGAAAGGATTAATTAACAATCTTGTTGTACGAGGCCCCTTGGGTCGGAGCAATCATAATATGATCGAATTCTTCATTAAGATGGAGAATGAAGTAGTTGACTCAGAAACTAAGGTCCTCAATTTAAATAAAGGAAACTACGATGGTCTGAGGAGCGAGTTGGGTAGGATTGATTGGGGAATGGCACTCAAAGGGTTGACGGTGGATAGGCAATGGCAAACATTCAAAAGACTGAATGGATGAACTACAGAAGTTGTTCATCCCAGTTTGGCATAAAAATAAAACAAGAAAGGTGACTCAACCGTGGCTAACAAGGGAAATTAGGGATAGCATAAGATCCAAGGAGAGGACATACAAATTGGCCAGAAAAAGCAATAATCCTGAGGATTGGGAGCAGTTCAGGATTCAACAAAGGAGGACAAAGGGATTAATTAAGAAAGGGAAAATAGAATATGAGAGTAAGCTTTCAGGGAACATAAAAACTGACTGTAAAAGCTTTTATAGATATGTGAAGAGAAAAAGATTGGTGAAGACAAGCGTAGGTCCCTTGCAGTCAGAATCGGGGAATTCATAATGGGGAACAAAGAAATGGCAGACCAACTAAATACATATTTTGGTTCTGTCTTCAAAAAGGAGGACACAAATAACCTCCCAGAAATACCGGGGAACATAGGGTCTGATGAAAGGGTGGAACTGAAAGAAATCAGTATTTGTAGGGAAATGGTGTTAGGAAAATTGATGGGACTGAAGGCCGATAAATCCCCAGGGCCTGATAATCTACATCCCAGGGTACTTAAGGAAGTGGCCCTAGAAATAGTAGATGCATTCCTGGTCATCTTCCAGAACTCAATAGACTCTGGAACAGTGCCCATGGATTGGAGGGTAGCTAATGTTACCCCACTATTCAAAAAAGGTGGCAGAGAAAAAGCGGGGAATTATAGACCGGTAAGCCTGACATCGGTAGTGGGGAAAATGCTAGAGTCCATTATAAAAGATGTAATAGCAGAGCACTTGGAAAGCAATGACAGGATCGGACAAAGTCAACATGGATTTACAAAAGGTAAATCATGCTTGACTAATCGACTGGAATTTTTTGAGGATGTAACTGGTAAAATAGATAAGGGAGAACCAGTGGATGTGGTGTATTTGGACTTTCAGAAGGCTTTCGATAAAGTCCCGCATAAAAGATTTGCGTGCAAAATTAAGGCACATGGGATTGTGGGCAAGGTATTGACTTGGATAGAGAACTGGTTGGCGGACAGAAAGCAAAGAGTTGGAATAAACGGGTCGTTTTCCGAGTTCCAGGCAGTGACTAGTGGGGTACTGCAAGGATCGGTCCTAGGACCCCAGCTGTTCACAATATATATTAATGATCTGGATGAGGGAATTGGATGTAATATCTCCAAATTTGCAGATGACACAAAGCTGGGTGGGAGGGTATGCTGTGAGGAGGAAGTCATGAAACTCCAGTACGATTTGGGCAGGTTAGGTGATTGGGCAGAAACATGGCAAATGCACTATAATGTGGATAAATGTGAGGTTATCCACATTGGTGGCAAAAACAGGAAGGCAGATTATTATTTGAATGGCAATAGATTGGGAGAAGGGGAAGTGCAAAGAGACCTGGGTGTTCTTGTGCACCAGTCGCTGAAGGTAAGCATGCAGGTGCAGCAGGCGGTTAAGAAGGCAAAAGGTATGTTGGCCTTCGTAGCAAGAGGGTTCGAGTACAGGAACAAGGATGTCTTGCTACAGTTATACAGGGCCTTGGTGAGACCGCACCTTGAGTATTGTGTGCAGTTTTGGTCGCCTTATCTGAGGAAGGACGTTCTTGCCATGGAAGGAGTGCAGCGAAGATTCACCAGGCTGATTCCTGGGATGGCAGGAATGACGTATGAGGAGAGATTGCGTCGATTGGGTTTATACTCACTGGAGTTTAGAGGATTGAGAGGGGATCTCATCAAAACCTATAAAATTCTGTCAGGCCTGGACAGACTAGATGCTGGAAGGATGTTCCCGATGGTCAGGGAGTCCAGAACCAGGGGTCATAGTCTAAGGATAAGGGGTAGGTTATTTAGGACTGAAATGAGGAGGAATTTCTTCACCCAAAGAGTGGTGAACCTGTGGAATTCTCTGCCACAGAGGGCGGTGGATTCCAGTTCATTAAATATATTCAAGAAAGAGTTGGATATATTTCTTAAGGCTAAAGGGATCAAGGGATATGGGGAGAAGGCAGGGACAGGGTATTGAATTTGAATGATCAGCCATGATCTCATTGAATGGCGGAGCAGGCTTGAAGGGCCGAATGGCCTACTCCTGCTCCTATCTTCTATGTTTCTATGTTTCTATGAGACATGTCAGAAACACCAAAACAAACAAGCAAAGGAACCAATGATAGTAGCTGACTTACCAACAGCACCATGGCAAAAGGTTGGTATGGACCTCTTTCATTTGAATGATAAAGAGTATCTAATAGTGATTGACTACTATTATAACGATCCTGAGATGGCGCTGCTCTCAAGCACATCAGCAAGCAGTGTCATAATGCATGTTAAGTCCATCTTCGCCAGACATGGAATTCCCAGGATTGCCGTTAGCGACAATGGTCCGTGCTTCAACTGTAAGGAGTGGCAACAGTTTGCAGCACATTATGACTTTCAACACATCACATCCAGTCCTCTGTATGCTCAGTCGAATGGTAAGGCAGAGAAAGGTGTTCAAGTTCTCAAACAGCTACTGAAGAAAGCAACAGAAAGCAAGTCTGATCCTTATCTCGCCCTGCTGAGCTACCGAGCCTCCCCTTTAGACTGTGGTTCTTCACCTGCTGAACTCCTAATGGGTCGCAAGTTGCGCACCACGCTACCCTGCTGTGCAAAAGAAAAGCAGAGTAAGGAACTAAGACAGAGACTTCAACTGTTAAAGCTGAAACAGAAATCACACTATGACAAGTCATCCAAAACTCTGAAACCATTGACAAGGGATGGTGTTGTCAGGATTGAGGATCCAAATTCATGGAACAGGAAAGCTACAGTTCTTGAGGAAGTAGGACCAAGGTCATACACTGTTAGAACTGAGGAAGGACAGATTCTTAGGAGGAACCGCCATTCCCTCCTGAAAACACAAGAAACTATCCAAGAGCAAATCGATGACAATGCCGCAACTGAATCTTGTCACTCACCACCAGAACAATCTAACACAAACACACATACAGGCTCTCATGAAAACACATCAGACTTACCTGTGCTGAGAAGATCCACACGTGAAGTAAAAAAGCCTGATAGATGAGTACAAAGAAAACTGTAATAAAAGAATGAAAAGCTTAGAGTTCATAAAGTAAAGCTTTGAAAATGTGTTGACTGTTGTGAAGATGTTTATGTTGTTATGATTGATTGATATTGATTTTGTTTAACCTCTAAGGAAGGGGGATGTAATGATCAGTAACATGTCATTCTAGAATGGTACACTAGGTGGAGCTGTATGTTCAGTAATGGGCTACCCACAAGGCAGTAGTCAAGATGGATGCTGTACACTAGTCCACATGGCTGAATAAATGACTAGCACAAGCTAGCTGTTCATAATGAAAACGTCTATTTATTTATGAACATAACACAAAGGACTGTAGATGCTGAATCGTTGAGTATATTCAAAGCTGAGATAGATAGATTTTTAGGGGGTGAAGTTCCCCTAGAGGGTTGTTTGGGGCACTAAGTAAAAAATGTTTGGCAAGTTAGCACCAGGAGTTAACCTTTTCAAACATTAGTTAAATTCCCATTTTTTCTTCCAAGAGGGAAGTGGACGCTAAATCACACGCTCCACTTGTCTCTTGGAGCGCAGGAGGCAGGGAACATTCCGATCCAGGGCGATGTGCTCAGCAGCGCCACAAGTGGCCAAGCGTGGCACTGCCATATTACAGGGGCTCTTCCCTGCATTAAAAGGAAGGGCCCCACGCTGTGAGCTCTGCAGCTTTATTTTTAGATATGTGGGCGTGCCGTGCAATCAGCCTGGCACTCATGCAGAGTGCACTGAGTGATCGCGGCACAGACGCCGCAATCAGTGTCCGAAAATAAATATGAAAAAAATCGCCTTTTTTTTGGCCGGCCTCCCACCGCGTCTTTAAATTGTGCCCCACGAGCGACCGGCCTCACTGGTCGTGACCCCTGCAGCAGTCTGTAACATCGCCTGGTGCTGCTGCGGGGCGCGATTGTGAATTTTTCTTCCGAGGCGCTGCGCCCGGAGATGACGTCATGATCTCTGGGTGCAAATGATCGGGGCGATACCCGGTAGCGCCACCACTAACCTCCTGCGGAATTTTGCGGGAGGTGCGGTTATCACCTCTGGAGGGCGCAGAGCCATTCATGCTCCGTTTGCACCTCCCAAATGAGGTGAATTTCGCTCCCTTAGACTTTAGTGGAATGAAGGGATATAGGGATACAGTGGGAAAGTGTAGTTGATGTCGCAGGTCAGCCATGATCCTATTGAATGGCGGAGCAGGCTCGAGGGGCTGTTTGGCCTACTCCTGCTCCTAATTCTTATGTTCTTATGGTAAAGTAAGGCCTCTAAGAAGACAGAAAATGCTGGAAATACTTAGCAGGTCAGGCAGCATCCGTGGAGAGAGAAGCAGAGTTCACGTCTCAGGGCGAGATGCTGCCTGACTTGCTGAGTATATCCAGCATTTTCTGCTTTTATGTCAGATTTCCAGCATCCACTCACAGAGGGAAGAGGATGACGCAGAAGAGGAAGATGGAGAAGAGGAAGACGCAGAAGAGGAGGAAACGGAAGGAAGGATGAAACCCAGGTAGCCCCTTTCTGACCGGGATATCCGGGATGGAGTCATTCGCCTGCAGAACCAGTGACCACAATCCCAATTCCCCATTAGTCCCACACCTTACCTTTCCTTTGTTACTGACCATCATAGTGTCCTCTTGGCTACAATGCTGAAATAAAACCACCACAAAGCAAACTTTCCATTCCAACTTTATACATCTAACCATCAAATACGACATCAAGAAATCAACTCATCACCCTTATGCATTCCCTTAGTGACTGTCTTGTGTGTGCCTTTGCCTATCCTACTGATGTCACACAGTACTACCCCAGTGGTTGCAGCATGGCTGGTGGAAGGCTACTGACTTTCAGTGGTGGACATTGCAAATGACCTTACTTGTGGCTGGGAGTGTCAAATCAAGTGACGTGTTTCTTCTTCTTCTTCTTCTTCTCCTCCACCTCCTCCGGCTTGGTAGGCTGCATTTCTTGGGTGTTGTGAGATGAGGAAGGCACAAGGGTGGAGTTGTGGTGAGAGGAGGGTGGAAAAGCAAGAGGTGCATGCGAGAAGGAGGATAATGTATGAGGATACCAGCATCTTGTATCCTTTTGGTCCCATCACTGGCCAGTGGCTCAGCCATGTCCCTGCCAAGAATGGCCAGCACTGTCTCCTCCAGGGGAGTGAGGTGAAACTAGGTGTGTTTGGTATGGATTGTTGGTAGGTGAGTGATGGGGCAGGGGGTTCATGCATTGAGCAGTGGTGCAGTTGGTAGGAGACGGCTTTTAAAGATGCATTTACTGACCTTGACCACTGGTCTGAGGTCATGAAGCTTCTTTGGGCACTGGAGCCAAGTCATTGGGGTGACACTGCTGGCAGTGACAATCTCAGTGATCTGGTTCCACATTGTTATTTCTGGAGGGCCTCCCCACTCTCACAGCATTGACCCCTTGCG
Organism: Somniosus microcephalus; assembly: GCF_052327205.1. NCBI lineage: Eukaryota > Metazoa > Chordata > Chondrichthyes > Squaliformes > Somniosidae > Somniosus > Somniosus microcephalus. The sequence goes on along the minus strand of NC_140987.1, from coordinate 361,865,226 downwards.
CAAAGTTGAAGTGCTGTGTGCGAGACCCTGGGTGCCCCTTCTCTGGTTTGTTGAGCCATTAGTTTTAGTGCTGAAGCACTTTTACCTTTTTTTTAGGTGCGGAAGGCAATTCAGCTTTAAGAACTGACGCCTGCAATTTGAGAATTAATTTTTTTTTTCAGATGGCAGTTGAGCTTTAAGGGCTAAAAACTACCTATTTTTAAGTGATTTTTATTTTTTTCATTTTAGAAGGCAGTTACCCTTTAAGGGACCAACACTACTTTGTAAAATGACAGCCTTGCTTTAAGGTAACACTTGCTTCAGGGACGCTATGGCCATGCTACATTGGGCCTCCTGCTGAGAGCAGCACCGGAAAAAAAGGGTTGCATGGTATGTTTAGTGCTGTGCTAATATAAATTAGCAGTCAGCTCCAAAATACCGGTGCTGCCTGCGCTAAGAATTCAGGCGGCTGCTAACAACTGTGGCTCACAGTGACACTGGCAGGTTTTCGGTGTACGAGAATTTCTAGGCCAAAGTCTTGCATTTATATAGCACCTTTTACGACCTCAGAACTTCCAAAGCACTTTAAAGCCAATGAAGTACTCTTGAAGTGTAATCATTTTTGTAATGTAGGAAACATGGCAGCCAATTTGCGCACAGCAAGCTCCCACAAACAGCAATGAGATAATGACCAGATAATGTGTTTTTTTTGTGATATTGATTGAGAGATAAATATTGGCAAGGACACCAAGAATAACTCCCCTGCTCTTCGAAATATTGCCATTGGATCTTTTACATCCACCTGAGAGAGCAGATGGGGCCTCAGTTTAACATCTCATCCAAAAGACGGCACCTCTGACAGTGCAGCACTCCCTCAGCACTGCACAGGAGTGTCAGTCTAGATTTATGTGCTCAAGTCTCTAGAAGTCTCTTGAACCCACAACCTTCTAACTCAGAGGCAAGAGTGCTACCAACTGAGCTACTGGCTGACACAACTGGTATTTTGATGCAGTAGGTGGGAAGTGGTGGCTGTATCGTTTTGTATGTGGGTTCAATGACGACTCATTCATGAAAGAGAATGTCTTTTTATCTAAAGTTTGTTCAACTCCTTTAACAGCATTACAGGAGACACCATCTTAGGGATCCATCTAAAACGAAACCAAAACTAAACTGCTTGTCTCTCACATGCCCTCTGCTGGTCAGGCATAAATAATCAATCAGGCAAATATGCTGGTAAGGCATCATAATCAAACAGGCAAATACCATCACTATTTGCTGATATCATTACATCTCCCTTTCTTAAAACAAAAGTATTTTACTTTTATCTAACAACATGTTTTCTTTGTATTACAATGCATTTTAACTGTAACACTTAATGAACTTACATTATCATTATCATGATCAAGGTTTTTTAACCTTGTTTTGTGTGTTCACATGAAATATGTAAATACACTAGAACTTGACGAAAGAATAAGATAACATTACTTCCTTCTATAACAATAGTCCTTAAACTTGCTCAATGAGTCTCTCAGGAGGCTTCACGTGTCTTGAGGATTTTCTGATTGATTGTCCTTGAATCTGAGTTGTTGCCTCAGATGATGGTTTCTCAGCTGTGTGATCAGGTTGTTCAACAGTATCAGTCTTTTGACCCGCTGTGTGATCAGGTTGTTCAACAGTATCAGTCTTTTGACTTGCTGTGGCTGGTCCCATGAGAAGATCTCAACGATTTCTTCGCAGAACAGCACCCTCATCTGTCTGAATGGTGTATGATCTTGGTTGTACTTCACTCAGGACAGTTCCCTTCTGAGTCCATATGTTTGTTTTGTCTTTGAACCTTACTTGGTCACCAGTGTGGAGTTCAGGTAGGTTTTGTGTTCCTCTGTCATAGTAGTACTTTTGCTTTTCTTTCTGTTGTTCTTTGAACTTCCTCACTTTCTCCCCCTCTTTTGTTTTCAGAAGGTTCCCCGGGATGGGTAGGTTTGACCTTAGCAGACGTCCCATAAGGAGTTGGCGGTATACAAGCATGCTCTGGTAGAAGTCAGTTCCACTGTCTTTTGCCTTGTACATCAGTCTTTTCACTGTCTGGACCGATTTTTCCACTAGTCCATTGGATTGTGGAAAGTGTGGACTTGACGTTATGTGGACAAAGTCCCACTCTTTGGCAAAGTGTCGGAAACTTGCATTGTAAAACTGGGGTCCGTTGTCTGTGAAGACCTCTCTTGCCACGCCATGTCTGGAGAATATGGCTTTCATACATGTTATCACAGCATCTGCAGTGGTGGTGTACAGTCTACACACCTCTGGATACAGGGAGTAATAGTCTGTGACTACAAGATAGTCCTTCCCTTGACATACAAATAGGTCAGCGCCTACCTTCTGGTAAAGTCTGTCTGGCGCTGGGTGTGGCTTTAGTGGTTCTACCGGATTGCTTGCTCGATATTTCAGGCATATTGTGCAGTTTGACACCTCATTTGTCACATCTTGGTTGATTCGTGGCCAGTACATCACTTCTCGTGCTCTTTTCTTACACTTTTCGATTTCCAGATGTCCTCCATGGATCCTTTTAAGCATCTCTTTTCTCAGACTCTTTGGGATAACTATTTTACTTCCTTTGTAGATGATGTCTTTGACCAGTGATAGTTCCGGCCTGCAGTTCCAGTACTCTGCCATGTCAGGTGAGCAGTCTTGCTTCATGTTGGGCCATCCATCCAAGATGCTTTTCCTCAGTCATCTCAGTGTTTCATCTTTGTTTGTCTCAGTCTTTATGAGCTCCATTTTTGCATCTGCTATGGGCAGTGCACTTGTGATCATGTCCACGTAGGCGTTCATTTTTTCATCCATTTTGGTGTTTGCGGGCTCACTTGGGTCAACAGCTCTGGACAACGTATCTGCTGTATACATCAGCTTACCCGGTGTGTACGCAACATTCAGTGTATAGCGTTGCAGCCTGATCATCATTCTTTGTATTCTAAGCGGACATCCATTTAGTGGCTTTTGGAACAATGCAATCAAGGGCTTATGGTCAGTCTCTACACTGATTGCTTGTCCTGACACAAACTGGTGAAATCTTTCACAGGCGTATGTGATGCTGAGTAGCTCCTTTTCTATTTGAGCATATCGCGTCTCCGCGTCTGTCATTGAGCGCGATGCATATGCAATAGGTTGCCAGTAGTCATATTTTTGCAGAAGAACGGCACCGAGCCCACTCTGTGATGCATCTGATGATATCTTGATGGGTCTCGCTGGGTCATAAAACCTCAGAACTGGTTCCTCTGTGAGCAGTTTCTTTAGATCGCTCCATGACTTCTCATGCTCATGATTCCATTCCCATTCTATGTTCTTTTCAGTTAGTCGTCTCAGTGGCGCCATCTTTTCTGAGAGGTTGGATATGAATTTACCCATGTAGTTGATCATTCCGTTAAACCTCTGCACGTCCTTTTTGCATTGTGGCTTTGGCATATTCTCAATGGCAGACACCTTTCTGGGATCTGGTCTGATGCCCTCACTGCTAAGGATATCTCCCACGAATGTCAGTTCTGTCACCCCGAGCTGGCATTTCTCTCTATTCAGCTTCAGGTTTGTTTTCCTTGTTGCTTCCAGCACATTTTTCAGTCTCTCGTCATGCTCAGTTCTCGTGGTTCCCCATACTATGATGTCATCCATTGATGTATCAACTCCCTCCAGGTGCTCATAGATCATATGGATAGTTTTGTGATATACTTCAGGAGCTGAGGCAATGCCAAATGGTAACCTTAGGAATCTGTATCTGCCAAATGGACTGTTGAATGTGCACAGTCTTGAACTTGCCTCGTCCAGTTCCATCTGCCAAAATCCTGATGATGCATCTAACTTGCTGAAATACTTTGCATTTGCAAACTGTGTCATGATTTCCTCATGTGTAGGAAGCTTGAAGTGCTCTCTCTTTATTGCTCTGTTTAGATCTCTTGGATCCAGGCAAATTCTGAGCTTTCCATTCTTTTTGTCCACAACGACGAGGGAACTCACCCACTCAGTTGGCTCATCTATCTTCTGAATCACGTTCAGGCTTTCCATCCTTTCCAACTCTGCCTTCAGTTGCTTTTGAAGAGCAAACGGAACTTTTCTGCATGGATGTATGAAGGGGGTCATACTTTTACCTACTCTGATCGTGTGTTTTCCTGGAAGGCAGCCTAGACCCTGAAATAGGTCGTTGTACTCTTTCATGAGTTCATCATAGACTGTCTCTCCTTCGCTTTCCACAACGAGAACTCTCTTTACCAGGTTCAGTGTCTCACAGGCTTTTAAACCTAGTATGGCTTGCACATCCTTTGGCACCACGATTAATGCTAGCGTGTGCTCTCTGTCCTTGTGTGTCACTTTGACAATGCATCTTCCTTTCACTGGTATATTAGTACCTGAGTATCCTGTCACTTTCACTTATATTCCATGTATCTTTGGTCTGGGTCTAATTTTCATAAAATCAGTCTCTGATATCACATTAACTTGTGCTCCAGTATCCAATTTAAATGGAATGTGTATGTCATTCACTTTTAGTGTCAACATCCAGTCTCTTTTTTCTTTTTTGTTTTCAGACACAACATCTACATAGAACTCCTCTATCTCACTTTCATCTACTGCATGGACCTTGCTTTGTTGCGCTTGGTTCTTACAGCAACGGGCATAATGTTTGTTTTTGCTGCAACTATTGCATGTTTTACCATATGCTGGACACTTTTTTGGTGTATGCTGTGTACCGCATCGACTACATGACTTTCGATTGCCCCTTTCATTTTTGTTCGCTGGCCACGCCTCTTTTTTCACATTGTCGCTCTTTTTGTTAAACGGTTTGTGTCCGTTCTTTCTCACTGCATCCACGTTGCAGCTACTGTCACTGAACAGCTCCTTTGCCTGCGACTTCACAGTCTCTGTAGCCCTACACAGTGCTATGGCTTTTCCCAGGTCTAGATTTTGCTCTCTTAGCAGTCTTTCCCTTAGACCATTACCTGGAATACCACACACCAGTCTGTCTTTTATCAGCGAGTCTGTCAGTCCCCCAAATTCACACGTTTTGCTTCTGTTTCTCAGTTCAGTCACATACTGACCAATAGTCTCTCCCGTTTTCTGTACACATGTGAATAATCTATGCCTCTCAAACGTCACGTTATGTTTAGGTATGCAGTAGGCCTCAAACTGTTCCATTATTTTATCCAGCTTCATTTTGTCTCCATCAGCAGCGAATGTGAAGTTATTATACACCTCCAGCGCTTCATCACCCACGACATGTAAGAACACTGACGCTTTCATTTTATCACTTTTCTTGTCAGCTCCGATTGCTGATAAATACAACTCCAAACGTTGTTTGAACCTTCTCCAATTTTCAGCCACATTACCTGTCAACTGAAGCTTCGTCGTGGGTGTAAACCTTCCATTTTTCACTTCGTTAGCTATTCTCCAAAGGCAAGTAACGATGTTCTCTTTTGGCTTGCTAATATGTGGAGAGCTGATTTAACTTCAGATTTTTCCTCTTCATCTCTTTCAATCACTTCTGACACCATTTATTGTTTTGTATGTGTGTTCAATGATGACTCATTCATGAAAGAGAATGTCTTTTTATCTAAAGTTTGTTCAACTCAGTTAACAGCATTACAGGAGACACCATCTTAGGGATCCATCTAAAACAAAAACAAAACTAAACTGCTTGTCTCTCACATGCCCTCTGCTGGTCAGGCATAAATAATCAATCAGGCAAATATGCTGGTAAGACATCATAATCAAACAGGCAAATACCATCACTATTTGCTGATATCATTACAGTGGCCAGAGCCAGACTTAGCCAGAGGTCAGGGCCGTGAGGCGGTGCTAGACCTCACTGCCTGATTTTGCCTCATTCTCTGCAGAGGAGAACCCAGCTTGCAATCTTATTGCTAGTTATGGAACCTTGCTGTACGTAAATTGCTTCCTGTGTTTGCCAACAAACTTCAGAAATAATTTGTTATCCACGACGCACCTTGAGACATCTTGAGGTTGTGAAAAGTGCTATATAAATAGAAGTAATTTCTTTCACCATATAGCAGGGTTGTCCAACATGCAACTAGGGTTGCCAGCCCTTCAGGATTGTCTTGGAGTCTCCAGGAATTAAAGATTTATCTCCAGGGCACTGCTGTGAGCAACCGGGGAGAAAAATCATAGGGGTGTTAAAACAAATTGTGTTTTTTAAACATTTTCTTTGAGCACTTTTCTTTACTAGTTATACAAATATTGGACATGGCAAAAATACTGTTTGACTGACAGCGAATAATTATCCAATTGGCTAATGAAGAGTCTATTAACTTTCTGATTGACGTCGGAAGGCTGTGCACCATGAGGATGGACATGTCGGGGGACCAATGGCGAGAGTGCGGGGGCGGGGCGGTCAGCAGTAGGAGGTCATGTGATGAAACCTCCAGGAGGAATATGCCCAACCAGAGTTGGTAAGCCTACCTACAGTCCAGGTAACCCAGCCCATGAAGTCTAGTTGGTTCAGTTCTATTTCAGCTCATACTTTGATTTGCAGGTAAGTCTTAATTGATTTCTTTAGCCTGGATGGTTGTAATGGGCTGTTCCCAGTTGCTTCATTGGTGGAGAAATCTTAAATCAGAACATTAAGATCTGTTAGGATAAACAAATTGAAATTCATGCAAACTAATGGGGACATGAATTTCAGCTTTATATATGGCCTCCAAGGCATCAGGCTATGCACCTTAGTGGTCCACAGAGATAACAACAACTTACATTTATGTAGCAAAGTTTTGGCGAAGGGTCATCGACCTGAAACATTGGCCCCGATTTTCGGCTTGTGTGGGAAATGGTTGGGTTTTCCCGAATGTGGGGTTTCTGACACACATAAAAAAGTTTCAGCCAGCTCCACGCAATTTTCCCTCAATTGGCCAATTAATTCCCAGCATGTGGGAAGCCTTGCTAATTGTCCAATTCGAGTCAGAAATCCCCACAGTATGATGTAATCATTCGTGGTGCTTTCAAGGTCCATAGCAAGCAGTGCATCCTCTGAAGGCTTCCAAATGAACAATACAGGATGGCAGAGGAGCCTGCAGCAGCTGTGGCCAGTGCCAGACCCCGAGCTGCCTTCAAATTCGACGAGGCTTCACTGCAGGCATTATTGGATGGGGTTAGGGCCCACAGGGAGGTCCTCTTCCCTAGGTCAGGGAGGAAGAGGCCTCCCACTGAGACCAATGCTGCATGGATGCAGGTGTCAGCAGATGCCAACTCGCTGGGAGTCAACAGAAGAACCTTGGCATTACATCTCTAACTCCTTCCTTTACTCCCCCACAGTACCATCCAGAGCCCCCGTCCTCACTGTGGAGGAGGAAGAGGCTGTGCAGCCAGACTCCTCAGAGGAAGCTCCAACCTCTGAGGGCGCAGCGTCAGCAGAAGTAAGCGCACCCAGCACCAGCGCAGACACTCACACCTCGGGGGGACCTTCGGGACATAGAGTAGTGTTGTCACCTGGTGTTTCACAGCTCACAAGTGAGCCTCAGCAGATTCTGGAGACAGGGACAGCAGTGGAGAGTCCTCGTCGGAGGGCGCAGGACTCTGCCAGCTCAGCTCAGCTGCGCTGCATGTCGACCTGCTGCCTCTGGGTCCATCCACAAGAGAAGAGGTGATGGATCTCCATGCACAGATGCAGGAGTCTCTGGCAGGTTTTGGCTCCAGGGTCACTGCGAGTGTGGAGCGAATGGAGGAGTCCATAGCGACCATGAGCAGAGCCTTTGTGGAGTCATTGGCGCATGAACGCATCACCATGGAAAGGTTGGCAACCTCCATGGAGGAGCTAACTCGCCAGGGTACGGAAAACATGGTGAGTGCTCATAAGAGAATGACATCTCTTGAGGAGCATTGGCCATCTGTTGACCAGAGAAACCAGATCTTCATGGAAGTCCTTCTGAGTAGGACTGCCAGTGCAGAAATGGGTCCCCATGGCCCCCTAAAGCGCAGCAAGGTGCTCTCAAGCCACTTCCAAGTGCTGGCCCCTTCTGGCCTGTGCAGCTTCAGGTGAGTGAGCAGCAGCCTGGTGCTCCAGGTGCTCATCCTGCTGTTCCTGGTTCTGCTGCTGCCGCCTTTGCTGTTGGAGATCCTGTAATGGCAAGAAGGGAAGGAAAAAAATGCGTCCCATGCTTCTCGCAGATGCTGAGGAAGCGCTGAGTGAGGGTGGCGAGAGGGGCTTCCCAGGAGATCGCATTGGAGAAGTGTGTGAGGCTCCAACCTTCCACAGCTGTGCCTAAGCCTTGACGAAGTAGCCCCAAACCTGCAACAACAAGGTCCTTCAACATACAAGTGCTGTCCCTTTAAATCACAGCTTTCCCTGACCTGCAGCTGACAGCAAGCAAGCCGGCAAGCTTCACGCCAGGTCTCATCAGCGGGGTTCCCCGCAGGCGTGTTTGATGTGGGGAAAGCCCCAAAGTCACAACGGCCCCGGAAAATCTTCTTCAATTGACCCCGTTAACTCTGTTTCTCTCTTTACAGATGCTGCCTGCTGAGTATTTCCAGCATTTTCTGTTTTTATTTTACATTTATTTAGTGTCTGTAACGTGGTAAAACTTCCCAAGGGTCTTCACAGGAGCACAATCAGATAAAATTTGACATCGAGCCACAGGAAGAGATATTAGGACAGGTGGCCAAAAGCTGGGTCAAAATGTTAGGTTTTAAGGAGTGTCTTAAGGGAGGAGAGAGAGAGAGGTAGAGAGGCGGTGAGGTTTAAGGAGAGAATTCCAGAGCTTCGGGCCGAGGCAGCTGAAGGCACAGCCGCCAATGGTGCTCCAATGAAAATTGAGGATGCGCAATAGGCCAGAATTGGAGGAGCGCATTGAACTTGCGTAACAGGAGAGACTTTAAACCACCCGTCCATCGGGAATGAGGCGGGCAACAATTAGAATTGCCTCCGAGAACTTACCGCTGCGTTCCCGCCGCCACCGTTGTTTTAAACGTGCAATTTTTTAGGTGCCTGGGGTGCCAGCCGGAAATAGGTAGCTGCCTCATGAATGATTGAAAATTGCTGTCCTATGATGTCATTAGGACCCCAACGTGGTTTTACCAGCAAATAGTGGAAGTCCCGCCCAGTGCCAAACCCACTAAATAAAACCTAGCGGTATTGATATCCAATGGCCACTGGAAGCACGAAAGTTTCAGTCAGATCATAGTCTGCTGCTGTGCTTTTTGGATTTCCAAGGGAATTCTGAGCGTGGAGATTGCTTCTTCTGATTTATTTTTTGATTTACTCATCCTGAATAAGCATTCACAGATTACCATGGATCCCATTCTCACTCCATTGTTTTGGATGGAGGAAGAGGAGGAGGAGAAGGAGCAGCAGCCACAATAACCAGGAAAAGCATCAGGTGGGCCTGTTAGAAGACCGCGGGGCTGCTCATGGAAAGCCTTACCCAGCCCATAAGTGAGTTTTCTGGACATCTCTGAGGAGCAGTGCATGGGGGGAGGGTGGGGGTTTCTGTGCTTCTCCAGACAGGCTGATCTCAGCAGCCTCCTGCAACAAGACCTGCTGGGCCAGGTCGACATGCTTTGGCAGTGACTGTGAAAGTCACCACCGCCCTTAACTTGTTTGCCTCAGGCTCATTCCAGAGTGCTCTAGCAGACATCACTGCAGATGTTTGCAGGTCACCAATGCTCTACTTGTCAGGGCTAATCAATGGATGCCAACAGTCAAAATGATAGAGCTCTGAGATTTGCAGCAGTGACTGGCTTGCCTCATGTCAATGGAGGTTATAGACTGCCCTCGAAAGAAAGACTTGCATTTATATAGTGCCTTTCATGACCACCGGATGTCCCAAAGCACTTTGCAGCCAATGAAATACTTTTTGAAGTGTAGTCATTGTTGAAATGTAGCAGCCAATTTGTGCACAGCAAGCTCCCACAAACAGCAATGGGAAAATGGAGACAATCTGCTTTATTGATGTTGATTGAGGGATAAATATTGGCCAGGACACTGGGGATAACTCCGCTGCTGTTCTTTGAAATGGTGCCATGGGATCTTTTACGTACACCTGAGAGAGCAGACAGGGCCTCAGTTTAACATCTCATCCGAAAGACAGCACCTCCAACAGTGCAGCACTCTCTCAGCACTGCGCTGGAGTGCCAGCCTAGATTTTTGTGCTCAATCTCTGGAGTGGGACTTGAACTCACAACCTTCTGACTCAGAGGCGAGAGTGCTACCTACTGGGCCACAGTTGACACATGTTGGGCTAGATTTTCGGGGAGCCACCAGGCGGGGTTTCAGGCGTGTGGGGGGGGAAATTCCCGACTTTGGGGTCCCGACACCATCCTGCCCAAAACCCCGCCCCACGTAAGTTTCAGTGGCGGCGGGTACCCGCCCCGCACTGGGACCCACCAAAACCAGGCGGGAAGGGATTAGTGCCAGTTAACTGCCTGTTAACAGGTAGTTAACAGGCAGTTTTTAGCCTAATCCCCATTTTGAGGGGTTTCGTGTGGGTTTCCCGACGGCTCCAAACCACGCCAGGTTAGCGAGGCGGGCCGTCGGGTTGAATGAGTTGGAGGGGTCGCGATGTCAGCGCTCAGGTGAGTGATGGGTGCATGAGTGCAAAGGTAAGTGTGTTTGGTGTGTCTAAAGTGTGTCAAGAACATTTACTTACCTGTACTTACCTTCACAGCCTTTCTTCCTGTGGCCGTCGGGAGCGCATCACTCAGCCGATGCTTAAAGCTGAACGGCTGCGATCTGTCAAAAGTGACAGCCTTCAGCTTTCAGTACTGCTGAGATTTCTAAATGAGTCTGCGCAGAAGGACTCAGCTTAGAAATCAGACTGTCAGTGTTTCACAGCTTCAAACAGCTGTGAGACACTGATATTTCATCTGTCAAAAAATCTTGACAGATAACATTTCAGTCTGTGACGTCACCTGTTGCCGGGTGGCCCTTAATTGGCCTGCTGAGCACACTGGGCGGGCTCAACAAGGTCAATCAAGGGACAATCACACGGATTGGCCGGACGTCGAAGTAGGCGGGTCAAAAACCCGAAAGGGGAAGTCCCGCCTTCTTCCCGACAGGTTCGACAAAATCGACCCCGTAGTGTAGTCATCAAGGCACCTGAAGACCAACCAGCAACTTTCATCACTGGGAAGGGCTTTCACCCCAGTAATGTTCAGCTGTGTTGCCACCACCACAAAAGTCTGTGCCAGTTTTGCAGGCAACTATAACAACACCCATATCCTGCAACAATAACCATCCCTCTCCCCTCCCCCCACTATTTCACCCTTCTAGGAACGTTAGACGGTGGCAGCTTGGGATCAAGGGCTACTCCTTCCACAGATGGCTGATGACACCCTCCACAACCCTACCATGACTGTACAGCTCAGGTACAACCAAAGTCAAGGAACCACCAGGAACATCATTGAGTACACTTGAGGACTCTTGAAGCAACTGTTCAGGTGCCTGAATATGTCTGGAGGCTTCCTACAATATGCCCCAAAGTCACCTGCATCATTATAGAGTGCTGCATGTTGCATAACATGGCAATCCAGAGAGGATTGCATTTGGGGAGGCAGTGCAACAGCAACTGTGAGTGAAGGCAAAGCTAAAGCAGAAGGAAGAGGGTCAGCAGAACGCCATGGAGCCAGAGATGGCCAAGGATCAGTTGATAGCACAGCGCTTCCAGTGACCTATATTCCACTGCCTGAAAAATTGCACAAAGCCACTCTGCATTAACTCCTTCACTACTCCCTTAACCCTGAATTAAAGAACATTGAACCCATTGGGGGTGATTTTAGCTCAGGTGCGGGATGGTGTCATCTTATCCGAATTTCATGTTTCCCACACAAATCTAAATGGATGTGGAAAATTGATGCAATTTTAACTCAATTGGCCAATTGATTTCCAACGTGTGGGAAGCCTTTGCAAAGGGATTTTTCATGACTGAAAGTCCCCTCCGATGATGTCATCATTGCTGCTGCATTTAAGGTCTGCAACAAACCTTGCTTCTTCTGCAGACTGCCAACTTTTTGCCCTTTCATGCTAGAGGGATCTGGAGGCAGAATGACCATCGAGAGACCTAGATCTGCTCCCAGGTTTGATGATGTGGCCCTGCAAGCTTCAGTTGAGGGAGCAAGAGCTCATAAAGAGGTGCTCTTCCCTTCTTCATGGAAGAAGAAGCCTCCCCAGCAGACCAAGGCTGTGTGGATCCAGGTGGCAGAGGAGGTCAACTCATTATCAGTACCCCGCAGAACCTGGATTCAGCGCAGGAAGAGATTTCATGACCTTCTGTGCACTGGAAAAGTGAGTATGAATTTCCCATCACCCTCAATCTGATCCCCATTGCCTTTCCTCACCAGCACTCAGCTTTAGCAATCCCTTCCTCCACATCCCACTTGACACTGACATCCATGCACCCTTAACCATTCCCTTTCTCTCTATGGTCACATTCACATAACTATTTGACTATGCGGTCCTCACACTCCCTATCACTCTGATGCTTTGAACACAACTGACAACACACAGGGAGGGCCCTTGGTCTTGCCACCTCACTCCATCTTTGTCTCCTTCTAAGTATCTATGCTATGGAATCTCTCACTCCTTCATTCTCACTCAACCTCCACTTGTCTCCCTCATTGCAGGAAAAGAGAGCTCACAATAAGCGAGAAAGAGTGAGGAAAGGAGGAGGGCCACCCTCACTAGCCCACCTCACCCCCTGGGAGGAGGCGGTCCTGGAGATCGTAGGAGTGGAGGAAGATGCGCAAGTGGGGGACGGACAGACGGGTGCATCACAGCAAACTGGTGACAGAATAGTTTTACATCTCTCTCATTGACATTGCATGAGTCGCTGATAATGATTCTGAAGTTCTAACAGATGGACTTATGATCATCAGCAATATGCAATGTGCATGTAACCTTGGCATCACATCTCTGACTCTTTCCTTTACTCCCCCACAGGACCATCGCAAGCAGCCGTCCCCACTAGCCAGGAGGAACAGCCTGAGCATCCAGACTCCTCAGAGGAAGCTGCAACCTCTGAGGGTGCAGCATCAGCAGAATTCAGCGCACCCAGCACCAGCGCAGACACTCACACCTTGGTGGGACCTTCGGGACATAGAGTAGTGTTGTCACCTGGTGTATCACAGCTCACAAGTGAGCATCAGCAGGTTGTGGAGACAGGGACAGCAGTGGAGAGTACTAGTCGGAGGGCGCAGGACTCTGCCAGCTCGGCTCAGCTGCATGTCGACCCTCTGTCTCTGTGTCCATCCATAAGATCAGCGGTGCTGGAACTCCAAGAACAGATGCAGGAGTCTCTGGCAGGTTTTGTCTCCAGGGTCGATGCGAGTGTGGAGCGAATGGAGGAGTCCATAGCGAATATGAGCAGAGCCTTTGTGGAGTCATTGGCGCTTCAACGCATCACCATGGAAAGGGTGGCAACCTCCATGGAGGAGATAAGTCACCAGAGTGCAGAAAACATGGTGAGTGTTCATAATAGAATGACATCTCTTGAGGAGCGATGGGCATCTATTGAACAGAGAAACCAGACCTTCATGGAAGTCCTTCTGAGTAGGACTGCCAGTGCAGATACGGGTCCCCATGGCCCCCTGATGTGCAGCAAGGTGCTCTCAAGCCACTTCCAAACGCTGGCCCCTTCTGGTCTGTGCAGCCTCAGGTGGGTGAGCAGCAGTCTGGTGCTCCTGTTGCTGCTGATTTTGTTCCTGGTTCTGCTGGTGCCGCGGCTGGTGTTCAAGCTCATCTAATGCCTAGAAGGGAAGGAAATAAATGGCTCCCATGCTTCTGGCATATGCCTCCGTTGAGGAAGCGCTGAGTGAAGGTGGCGAGAGGGGTTTCCCAGGAGGTCACACTGGAGATGGGTGTGAGGCTCCAACCTTCCACAGGTGTGGTTAAGCCTTCTAAAAGTTGCCCCAGACCTGAGACCACTAAGTCCTGCCACCTGCAAATAATGGCTGTTCAAATCTCCACTTTAATGGTTGACCTGCAGTTGATAGTCAGCAATCGAATACTGCTCCCGCCAAGTTTCACATTTGTGATTCCCACCAGGCGTGTTTTATGTGGGAAAAGGGGTAAAGTTGCAAGGACCTGTTAAAATAGGATTATAGAGGCCATTTAGTGGTAATTAAGGGCCCTAAAGATCAGTCCCGCCTGTTGGATGCGGGACGGAGTCGGGACCATCAGACATGCCTGAGTTAAAATTGCTCGGAGTTGGGAACCAGGCTGGGGGGTCCCGCCTGCCAGTTTTTGCGATTTTAACCCCCCGCACGCCTCCAAACCCGACTCCACGGCTCAATGAAAATCGAGGCCATTGAGTCAACTTTTATATGAATGACATACCAACAATGCAGTCTCAGAAGCTCCTTTTTTTTATTCATTCCTAGGATGTAGGCATCGCTGGCAAGGCCAGCATTTATTGCCCTAATTGCCCTTGAGAAGGTGGTGGTGAGCTGCCATTTCAGAGGGCAGTTAAGAGTCAACCACATCGCTGTGGGTCTGGAGTCACATATAGGCTGGCAGATTTCCTTCCCTAAAAGGCATTAGTGAATGGGTTTTTACAACAATCTGGTAGTTTCATGGTCACCATTACTGAAACTAGCTTTTTATTTCAGATTTATTTAATTAACTGAATTTAAATTCACCAGCTGCTGTTGGGAATTGGACTCATGTCTCCTGTAGTCCAGGCTTCTGGATTACTAGTCCAGTAACATAACCACTATGCTACCATACCCTACACTATGTCATGAAAAGACACTGCAGACCAAAGTGCCAAATACATTAAAGATTATTAATTAATGCCAAACACAATAATTGCCTTGAATTTGTTTCTTACCCAAGTGTCAATCCATAGTGCCTTTCTTAAAGGAAGGCTTATTAACTCAACTGCTCCTACAAGGTACTACCCCAGTGGCTTCAGAAAAGCCAGTGGAAGGCTGCTGTTGCTGATGTTGGGACCCTTGGGATGCTCGTGGTCTGTGACCTCCAGAAACTCCAGCATGCAGAGTGCAGTACTTCAGCAGCTGCCGGAGCAGCCTGGCCCAGCTGGCTTTGCGGCACCATGGTGGGCATTGGTTGAGCGGGTGGCGAGGGAGCAGATGTGCTGACATTCTGAGAGAGGCTTAACACATTATGACACTACCAATCCCACGGGTCTATGGCTCATCACTCCCACTGATCTGCGAGAGAGCAGACTGTAGGCGATGATGCCTAAAAAGACCCTATCCACATGCTCTACCAGTTGCTTGAGGGTGGAACCCAATTGGAGCCCAGAGTCTGGATGGCAGCCGTTTGAGTATCCTGGCATCTCTGAAGGTGGCCAAGTGCTCCAAGTTGGGCAGCAGAGTGCTGATGCCATGCGACAGGACAGCACAAAAGCTCAAAGCAGTCTGCTCCGTACTTTCAGCCACATTACGGAAACTCCTTGGCAGGTTTTCTAAAACCTGGCATAATTGCTTGTGTGAGGCAAGACTGGGCCCATGAAGTCAGCATTTCTGTTCTGCTCAGTGGAACCGTGAGACAAACTCACCTTCCTGCAAGGGAGTTAAAATAGCCCGGGCCTCAAACTGATGTTGTCAGGTACATTTGGTGCTCATAAGAACATAAGAAATAGGAGCAGGAATAGGCCATTTGGCCCCTCGAGCCTGCTCCGCCATTCAATAATATCATGGCTGATCTGATCTTGGGCTCAGCTCCATTTCCCTGCCCGCTCCCCATAACCCTTCACTCCCTTATTGTTCAAAATCTGTCTATCTCCACCTTAAATGTATTTAATGACCCAACCTCCACAGCTCTCCGGGGCAGAAAATTTCACAGATTTACAACCCTCTGAGAGAAGAAATTCCCCCTCATCTCAGTTTTAAATTGCCGACCCTTTATTCTGAAACTATGCCCCCTAGTTCTAGATTCCCCCATGAGGGGAAACATCTTCTCTGCATCTACCTTGTCGAGCCCCCTCAGTATCTTATATGTTTCATTAAGATCATCTCTCATTCTCCTTAAATAAGGAGACCAAAACTGTACGCAGTACTCCAGGTGTGGTCTCACTAATACCCTGTAGAGTTGTAGCAGGACTTCCCTGCTTTTAACCCTCTTGCAATAAAGGCCAACATTTCATTTGCCTTCCTGATTACTTGCTGTACCTGCATGCTAACCTTTTGTGTTTCATGCACAAGGACCCCGAGGTCTCTCTGTACTGCAGCATTTTGTAATCTCTCTGCATTTAAATAATAATTTGCTTTTTTATTTTTCTTACCAAAGTGGATAACCTCACACTTTCCCACATTATACTTCATCTGCCAAATGTTTGCCCATTCACTTAGCCTGTCTATATCCCTTTGCAGATTCTTTGTGTCCTCTTCACAACTTGCTTTCCCACCTATCTTTGTATCATCAGCAAATTTGGCTACATTACACTCGGTCCCTTCATCCAAGTCATTAATATAAATTGTAAATAGTTGAGGCCCCAGCACTGACCCCTGTGGCACCCCACTAGTTACCCTTTGCCAACTGGAAAATGACCATTTATCCTGACTCTCTGTTTTCTGTTAGTTAGCCAATTCTCTATCCATGCTAATATATTACCCCCAGCCCCGTGAGCTCTTATCTTGTGCAGTAACCTTTTATGTGGCACCTTATCGAGTGCTCACCCCACACCCCCATATCTGCTGCCAATTAAAATCCCCCACAAGTTTCCAGGCTTCTGCTACGGAGCTTCCAGTTATCTAAATAATAAATAAGCAACAAAATATTCATTAAGTATGTAAAGTCAAAAATGGCAGCCAATTTGCACACAGCAAGGTCCAACAAACAGCAATGTGATAATGACCAGATGATTCATGGTGATGTTGGTTGAGGGATAAATGTTGGCCAGGACACCCAGGGGAACTCCCCTGCTCTTCTTCAAAATAGTGTCATGGGATCTTTAACATCCAACTGAGAGGGTAGTTGGGGCCTCGGTTTAACGTCTCAGCTGAAAGAACAGCATCTCTAACAGAGCAGTGCTTCCTCAGTACTGGCACTGACATGTCAGCTCAAGTCTCTGGAGTGGGACTTTGAACCTACAACCTTCTGACATAGAGGCGAGAACACTACCAACTAAACCACAGATGACAGTTGGCCTCATTACTATGGTGGCTGATGTCTATCGGAGGACAGACAGCACATTTGCTTCCAGAGGTTCTACTCTCTATTTCCAATGAAAAGGGGCAGCTGAAAATCTAAAATGTTTGGCAAAATTGATGGCTGTGGAACAATTTGCAGACTCTAATAGAGTTTCTCGACCATTATTTCTTCTTTGTGGAGCAGCTATTTACTTTTGTGTGTGCACAGCATTTAAGGCTATTTTGCAAAACGCCATTTCAATTTCCGGCACAGCACTGTAAGCTGCGCAAACAAAGGTAAAAGACCACAGCAGAAAGGATGGCTGGGTAAATGCTACTAATGTGTATAAATTGTTTCCCCTTTATTGATTTTGTCAAACAACGTTTTATTCTTGCTGGAGAAGCTTTTCAAACGTAGTGACGAATTATATGGAGATAGTGCACTCAAACTAGGTGGCAATTGACTACAGTTTATCAGAATCCAAACAGCATGAAAAGATGACTGACATTTCCCTCCAAATAATAAACTGTACAGCAAAGGATTACAGAGGAATAATCCCAGACCTGCCAACTCTCGCGAATAGATGCGATTTCTGAGTGAACTGAAGCCTCACTCATGTTCTTGCGATACAACACCGAAATCTCTCATTTTTTCCTAAACTTTCACACACGTGCAGCGCCCACGACAGCAGCCTCATTAGAATAATCTCATCAAGCCGCCAGCGTGGTTCCACAGCCGCCCTCAGGGCCGTGCAGTAACCGATTCGTTCCACTGTTCACCAAACTCATACCATGGCACATTACAGCGGGGCGGGGCCAGGGGCTGTGACTGGATCCGGCCAACTCCTCCAGAGAAAAGCTCATCTCATGGGGGAGAGGGCTGCGTTACTGACACTGGGCAGGCACCGGTGGGGGCAGGTGGGAGGGGGGGAGTTGGGGATAGATCCCGGCCACTGGGTGGGCCCCGGGGGGGTGGGAAACATGGCCGCTGGGTGGGCCCCGGGGGGTAGGCTTAAGCTGCAGTGCGTGCCCCAGGCGTAGATCCCAGGTGCTGGGAGGGCCCCGGGGGTAGGCCACAGATGCTGAGCGGGCCCCAGTGGGGGGTAGATCCTGGCCACTGGCCGGGCCCTGGGTGGTAGGCTCTGGACGCTGGATGGGCCCCAGGGGTAGATCCCTGATGCTTGGCAGGCCCCGGTGGGGGACCCAGTGTGGGCCCTAGTGAGTAGATTCTGGACACTAGGTGAGCCTCAGGGGGGTAGATCCTGGAGACTGGGCGGGCCCTGGGGTGGGGGAGGAAAGATCCCAGCCGCTGGGCGGAACCCGGGGGGTAGGCTCTGGACACTGGGTGGGCAAGGGGGGGAAGGCCCCAGCTGCTGCGTGTGCCCCAGGTATAGATCCCGGATGTTGGGTGGGCCCTGGGTGGTGGGGTGAACCCCTGCCACTGGGCGGGATCTGGCGAGATACCCGGCCACTGGGCAGAACCCGGGGGTAAATCCCCACTGCTGGGTTGTGAGATGAGCTTTTCTCTGGAGGAGTTGGTCAGATCCAGTCACAGCCCCTGGCCTCGCCCGCTGTAATGTGTCGCGGTTTCATTCACCTTCTCTGAATTATTTAAACTTTACACTGGAAGATTAGTGAAAGATTCGTAAAGGCCGTGTGCACATTTCCAGGTTCATTTAGTAAGGTGCAAACACCTAATATTTTATTGGACTGTGAACCAGCCACAGGAGAAGCTGTGCAAATAAGTGCATTTTGCATTCAGCAGCCTTTCAACCCCCTTTTACTTGTTTTTCCAGTTCAGTGTAATCTCCATTGGATCACGGAACCCAGGGATTTGTTCATATTTCCTTATAGAGCATTTTCATTTGTTAATTATTGCCTAGGTTTAAATATTACTATGGTATTTTTTCTGAGAGGGCAATGAGGTAATTAGATCCTATGCCGTTAATATTTGACAGGAAATTTTCCTTTTTGACAATTGTATCTGTCATGTCGAAAAAGGAAAAGGAAAATCAAGTAAGCGGCGCCACTGCAGGTGCAACGTGGTGATAACACGTAAGATTTTTAGAAAGTTTTTGTGAAGCATTTTCAGATAGAGTAATGTAGGCCCATATTTTCCGACCCCCACGGGTATGTACGAGGTGTGTACACACCTGTATGGGCCTCGCAAGTGCCAGTTTCAGGCATGAGAAGCACATACACTAAAACCCGGCACTTCCAATCTGTCAAGAATCCTCTTGACAGATCCTCCGCCTGCCCTGGAGAAGGACCTCCGCCCGCTGAAAACCTTTAAAAATCTTACACCTGGTAAAAGCAGCATAAAGCCTGCTTTTACCAGCATAAGAGTTTAAAAAAGTAAAAAAATCATTTTTTTTCACTCATTTATAATTTAAAAATAATTTTAAAAAAAGTAAGTTTATTTTTAGCCCCGTAAAAAACTTTAATTCTTTTTTTCAAAAAATTAAATTTTTGTTTAAAATATTTAATTTAATGTAATTTTAACTCATTTTAAATACGTGATTAAAAAAAAATGTATTTAATGTTTTAGTTTTTTTTGTGTGATCCCCATTCATACTTTTGACAGATATATGCGGAGAGAGCTGTCATAAGTGTGCGGGGGGTTCCCTTCTTTGATTGGGTCCCCATGGCCCAAGTGATCCCAGGGACGCTTGTGAACCACCTGCACCCCCGGGATACCTGGGCCTCTGCGCGCGCACACCAGGAGAGGCCCAGGAGCAGAAATGTCGGGATCTACGGAGCCAACAGGTAAGTGCGTAGATTTTTTCCAGATCGGAGGCATCCGCCCGTAGGAAGCCTCCGATCGGAAAATCCGGGCCATAGTTTTTGTAAAGAGCTGTGACCTGTTAGAGATTAAATAAACCATTAATGGGGTTTGTAAGGTTTATAAGGTTTGAGAAAAATAGCAACTCACGATTTTTATATCAAATCTCTTGACTTTTAAGAGTTTGGGGGAAAAATTCAGTTGGTTTGTGCCTCCCGTTAGTGCCTTAAGAGGGCGCTAATGGGGCGCAAAGCAACCAGCGCCCATGCACGATGGTGTTTGCGCCGCTCACGAAATTAACGAGACATTTTGCGGCGGCGCTAAACACTACTGCCACAATCTCCTGCGCCGGCAGATCGTGACGTCAGTCGAGTGTGCAACGCCCCGGTAGCGCCCCGGACTGGATATTGAGTGGCGCCCCCTGCCTTACCGCTAGCAACAACAGGTTGAGGGGAGCGTTTTGCAGTCAGGAAGGGACTGGGGCAGCGCTATTTAAAGATGACCGCTTCCTGCCTTTTTTTGTTGGTGACATTTTTGCACCACGCATTCTGAGAGAGAGAGAGAGAGACTTCTGGAGAGATTAAACGCTGTGTGAAGGAGTTTTGGGTATGTTACGTCCGTGTAATAACAAGAAAAGGACTGCAGAGAACGATCAACAGGTGTTTACTCAATGTGGTTCAAACTGCAACTGATTGTACAGATCACTACTCAGGGTTTATATACAGGTGTGGTCACTGCCGGTACTACAGGATACAGGAGCTGTAAAAAGTAGTTCTCCCCCTTAAAGGTACATACATTACAATTCCTCCCCTTTTAGATAAACAGTACCATAACACTCATTTAACAATTAAATATCAAACGAATTACAATTAACACTTTTAACATGCAACATTAACTGAAAATAGTCTTTTTATAAATTCAGTCTTTGGGGAGGCTTCCTGATTCTTTCTGGATAACGCCTTTCCCGAGTGTCTCGCTCTTGGTGCGGAGGCGATTCTAACACCCTGTCGTCAGTTGATTCATCAGCTTCCAATGCTATTGTTTCTGAGGTAGATGCGACCTGTACGTCGGGTTCCTCACCAGGTACGTATGGCCGAGACATGGGGTTGACTCGTTCCTGTGACTCTAGGATCTGGTCAGCATGGCGTCTCACAATGCTCTCCCCAACATCCACTGTGTACATTCGTGGCCCCTGCCGTGTGCATATCGTTCCTGGTTGCCATTTCTCTGTTCGGTAGTCGTGGGCCAAGACTGGTTGCCCTACATTGAAGCTCCTTGTCGGCTTCCCATTGATGTGCTGGAATTGCTTACTCTCAACATCTCTTCGTACATTTGGTCTGAGCAAATCCAGACGAGATCTCAACCTTCGGTTAAAGAACATCATGGCCGGGGCCTGGTTGGTGACTGCATGTGTCGCGTTTCTGTAGGCTAACAGGAAATTGTCCACCTTATGCTGCAGTGGAATGTCGTCATCGCACATGGCCTTTACTGCTTTTTTAAAGGTTTGTACGAACCTCTCAGCCAATCCATTTGTGGCTGGATGATACGGGACGGATGTGTAATGCCTTGCCCCATTCCTTTTCATAAACCTTTGAAACTCTTCGGACACAAACTGTGGTCCGTTATCAGAGCAAATCTGCTCTGGCAAGCCGTTCCTGGCAAAAATGGTCCGTAGGACTGCAATAGTTTTCTCCGTGGTGGTGGAGGACATTTTGATCACCTCAGGCCATTTTGAGTGTGTTACGTCCGTGTGTAATTGAGACACGGACTGCAGGAGTTGGTTACCACAGGTGTTTACTGAGTGGAGACAAAACTGGAACTACTATGCAAAGTTACTTCACAGGCTTATATACAGGGGTGGTCACTACTGGTACTGCAGTATACAGGGGCTGCAGTATATAGTTCCTTTTTCAAAGTACATACACTACAATTCCTCCCCTTTTAGATAAACAGTACATCACATTCGATTAATAATTAAATAACATATTTACAATTACAGTTGCTATATACATTAGCTGAAGTTAAGCAATTATAAATTCAGTCTTTGAGGAGGCTTCCTGATTCTGTCTGGATAACGCCTCTTTGGGGTATCAGGTTCTTCTGGCACAGTTGATTCGGGATCAATGTCGTTGTTTGGTTCGTCTGCTTCCAATATCACCGATTCTGAGGTAGATGCAATTGGTACTTTGGTTTCATCACCAGGTGTATTGGATCGTGGTGTGGATTTGACATTTTCCAGTGACTCTAGAATCTGGTCAGCATGGCGTCTTACAATGCTCTCTCCAATGTCCACGGTATACATTAGAGGTCCTTGCCGTGTGCAGATCGTTCCTGGCTGCCATTTCTCTGTGCAGTAGTCCCGGGCCAAAACTGGTTGACCTATCTTAAAACTCCTGGTCGGCCTTTCATTCATATTCTGAAACTGCCTGTTCTCCACATCTCTTCTGATGTTTGGCTTAACCAAATCCAAGCGGCATCGTAGTCTTCAATTGAAGAACATCATGGCTGGAGTTTGGTTGGTAACCGCATGTGTCACATTCCGGTAGGCAAACAAGAAGTTATCCACCTTGTGTTGTAGGGGTATGTCTTCATTACACATTGCCTTGATAGCCTTCTTGAATGTTTGAACGAACCTCTCAGCCAATTCATTGGTGGCTGGATGATATGGGGCGGATGTGTAATGCTTAACACCATTGTTCATTAAGAACCTCCGGAACTCTTCAGACACAAACTGTGGTCCATTGTCGGAGCAAATCTGTTCAGGCAGACCATTTCTGCAGAATATGGTTCGTAAGACTGTGATAGTTTTTTCTGTGGTGGTTGAGGACATTTTTATTACCTCTGGCCACTTTGAATGTGCATCCATCGCAATTAAAAACATCGAGTCCATAAATGGACCAGCAAAATCAATGTGCACCCTTTGCCATGGAGATGAGGGCCACTCCCATGGATGTAGAGGGGCTTGTGGTGGGGCGTTTTGGACCTTCTGGCATCCTGTACAGCTCTTGGTCATCTCTTCGATTTCTCTATTGATTCCCGGCCACCACACAAACGCTCTGGCTAAGTTCTTCATTTTTACCCCCTCCCAGATGACCCTCATGAAGCTCATTGAGCACTCTATCGTTCAATTTGGGTGGAATTACTACTCTGGATCCACACATCAAGGTTCCTCTGCACACTGACAGCTGTTCTCTTCTCGGCAAGAATGCTGGCAACAGTGGTTCGCCATGTGCTGGCCATCCCTTCACCGTTAAATCATAGACCCTGGAGAGTGTCGGATCATTTCGTGTTTCCTTTTCTATGTTTGCATTCGTCACAGGTAGACATTCGACTATGGTCGAGTGGAATATCTCCACAGGATCCACTGCAGGTGCTTCTTCCACCATCGGCAACGGTAGGCGCGATAATCCGTCAGCATTCCCATGCTGTTTAGTCCCTTTGTACTCGATGTCATATTGGTGTGCCCCTAGGAAAAGGGAGCACATCTGTAGCCGTTGTGCTGTCATTATCGGGACGCCCTTCTGAGGGTTGAAAATGGAGACAAGAGGTTGATGATCAGTTAGTAGAGTAAATTTCTGACCGTGCAGGTAGTGATTGAACTTCTTCACCCCCCACACCAGGCTGAGGGCCTCTCTGTCAATCTGGGCGTAGTTACGCTCGGCAGAAGTTAACGAGCGTGACGCAAAAGCTATCGGCCTCTCTGAACCATCAAGGAATTTATGTGACAGTACCGCTCCAATGCCGTAGGGAGACGCATCACACGCCAGTCTTATCGGTAGTGATGGGTTGTAGTGAGCCAATACTTCTCTTCTGATAGACCCGCTTACATTCATCGCTCCATTTCCATGCTACTCCAGTTTGTAGTAGGGCATTCAGTGGGTGCAGAATTGTGGACAAATTCGGCAAAAACTTATGGTAGTAATTCACCAATCCGAGGAATGACTTCAGTTGCGACATATTTTCAGGCGCTGGAGCCTTAACTACCGCTTCAATTTTGTCAGGGGACTTATGTAACCCCTCTTCATCAATCACGTGGCCACAATATGATATCTGTTTCTTAAAAAACTCGCACTTGGGGCGATTGGCTCGTAGCCCATGTTCTCTTAGTCTAGTGAGCACCTGCTCTAGGTTGGCAAGGTGTTCACTGTCATTTTCACCTGTCACTAGGATGTCGTCCAAGTAACACTGAATCCCCGGAATCCCTTGCAGGACTTGTTCCATCGCCCTTTGCCATATCGCCGGAGCTGATGCTACTCCGAATACCAGTCGATTATACTGGTAAAGACTTTTGTGAGTGTTTATCGTGAGATACTTCCTAGAGGATTCTTCAACCTCCATCTGCAAATATGCTTGTGCTAGGTCAATTTTTGTAAAACGCTTCCCTCCAGATAGTGAGGCGAAAATATCTTCTATCCTCGGGAGAGGATACTGTACTGTGTGAAGGACTGGGTTCACCGTCACCTTAAAGTCCCCACAGATGCGAACCTTCCTTGGCTCCTCAGACTTATTGTTTAATGTTTTCTTCATGACAGGAACGATGGGTGTCGCCCACTCGCTCCAGTCTACCTTAGATAACACGCCTGCATTCTCCAGATTCTCCAGCTCTGCCTCGACGGCTGGGCAAATTGCATACGGTACCGGTCTTGCTTTGAAAAACTTGGGAATTGCATTCTCTTCTATTTTTATCGAGGCGGTTATGCCTTTAAGAGTTCCCAGTTCTTGTTGAAATACCTCTTTAGCGTTAGCTAAGATTTTTGACAATTGTCCAGGTGTGATCTCGTCATCCTTTTTACCAGCCACAGTCAGTGCCTGAATGGAGTGCCAATCTAACTTATCTTTCTGATCCACTCACATCCCAATAACGGTGGTCCACCATCTTGCAGTATGTACAGATACAATTTCTGTATTTCCTTGCCGTTGTATTCGACAGGCACCCTTATTTTCCCTCTGGGGCATAATTTCTGCCCCATATACATCTTCAAGACAATGGATGTGTCTTTCAAGGGTATGTGTGAGAATAGCCGCTCATAGTCTCGTCGATTCATGATGGTCAGGGCTGATCCTGTATCCAATTCCATTTTGACTTGGGACCCTGCTATCGTGAGGGTGACCCAAATGGTTCAGTGATCCTCTTTTGCGATTACGTTGTGAAGTTTGAGACAGCTTAGTCTCTTGTTCCCAGATTCACTATCGCTCTTCTGGTCTTCGGAACTACTGTCCGTCATCTTTTGTACTTTGCTGTACTGTTCCTTAGTAGCCTTTTTGTTGTCGTGAGTCTTCTTCCCAGACCTGCAAACTCGTGCAATGTGTCCCATCTTTCTGCATTGCCTGCATATTTTGTCCTTGGACCAGCAGTCCTTCTGGTCATGGGTTGTTCTGCCGCAGCGATAACATTTTTCAAATCCCCGTGTCATTTCATGGGTGCCGTATTCCTGTGGCTTTTGCTGTATTTCCGCAGCTCCCCTTGCTGCTGCTTCATACGATACTGCCACGCTGAAAGCCTTATCTAGCGTCAGCTCTTTCGCTGAGAGTAACCTCTTCTGGGTTCCTTCACTCAGGAGTCCACAGACAAATTTGTCCCGTAGGGTATCTGCCAGTCCTGCTC
Source organism: Somniosus microcephalus (assembly GCF_052327205.1). Lineage (NCBI taxonomy): Eukaryota > Metazoa > Chordata > Chondrichthyes > Squaliformes > Somniosidae > Somniosus > Somniosus microcephalus. The sequence goes on along the minus strand of NC_140987.1, from coordinate 361,839,781 downwards.
CGAACTGGCAGTGCTTTGATAGCTTGCGTAGTTCCGTAAGGTAATCAGCATTGCTCTCATCTTTATGCTGATTTCTCTTGTGGAATTTAAATCTTTCTGCTATCAGCAGCGGTGTAGGATTTAGGTGTTCCTGTAGGATATCAACAATTTCGTTAAAACTCTTCGCCATCGGTTTGGCAGGAGTGATCAGGTTCCGCAATAGGCCGTATGTTCTTGCGCCCATTAAGTTTAGTAGTACCGATGCCTTTTTCTCATCGGCTACTTCATTTGCCTTACAATATACTTCGACTCTTTCCACATACGTGGTCCAGTCTTCTATTGCATTATCGAAGGCAGTGATATTGCCAGTCTTCGGCATCTTGGAAATCTAAGATGGCGCCTCACGCACTTTGCCTTCTTCCCCGATTGAACAAAATGGCGCCTCCCACGCTTTGCCTTCTTCCCCGCTGGATTAAGATGGCGCTGTAAGGGTTGGGGGCTTCTTTAAACTGGTTTAAAGTAATTTTCCTGGTCTTGCAGCCTTTGCCTGCACTCAGATCAATTCCAATAAAACCAATTTTAAAATAGCGGTTTCAAATCGCTACCCCTCCTTCAGTTCTGAGTGGAGGAACTTATAATTAATGATATTAAAACGGAACAAGTGGTTTGGATGAGAGAAAAATCAAGTTTTATTATCTAAATAAACTACAATCCAAAGAATAAACTATACCACACGAACACAGTAATTACATTAAAACTATATAACAGGGGGTTTGCAGATGGCGAAAACGAGGGATAAAATGACTACAATGTTATTTAAACAATCTTAGCAATACCCTTAAATCACCACCCCAAACTCCTGCTAGGTTGCCTTGTTGAGGAGTCAGAACACCCTGCTCACCTGTGGCCCAGCGAAGTAAGAGAGAGAGATAGCTTCTCAGCAGCTATCTTTATACCTGGTCAGGTCCTGCCGTTCTGCCCTGCAAGGGCTGTGTGCAAAATTCCCCGCCCAAAGGGTCCAATACACAAGAGAAAGCTGTGATTGGCTAACTCAATGTGGTTAGACTGGGTTAATGTGTCTTCCGGAGCTCCCTGGGCTGAAACAAAAGGGAAATACAACTGCTCTATTGTCCAGAATGCTAGGTGATTTAGACCCATTCAATTCTTAAACGGATCCCATTCAAGATACAGAAGTCTCTTCTGCAGTTTAGATGTATCCACTCGATATACAAACAAATGCTAATAGCATTCAATTGCTTTGTAAACAAGCATTGTCCTTTGTCTTCGGCCATGTGGTGACAGCATTTTTATCCCTGGAAATTTAAAAGCACAACGCCCAGGGATTCTTTAATCAAAAAAATTAATCTTCAGAACTGTAAATTATTGCGAATTCTTACAGCGCCTCCCGTGCTTTCTGTCTTCTCCGCTGCTGCTAGCGCTGTTGCTGGTGTTTTTATGCCTTGATGGCGATGCCCTATGGTCTTCGCGCACTTCTCCCCCCTGCGCTGCTGCTAACGCCGCTCTCCGCGGTCCCCGTGGCAAACTGCAGCTCCTCGCGGCTTTCTGCGCTTCTAATTTCTTTTATTTTAATTACTGTTCCTGTCGTCAGAGCAAACCCTACGGGACACTTTCCTCCCTCTTCTCGGGTCCATACGCTGCCCGGCTTCGTAACACCAGCCGCACCCTGTGTGCTCCACCCTCTCTCTCTCTCTCCTCTTCCCGACAACGCTGCTCGGCCCTGTTGAGAAGCCACCTGATCGAGCTCTAGCCCGCCGCAGCCCAGGAAGGATCAGTGTACTACCTGCCACCAGCTCGATTAGCTGGAACACCATAGACAGGATAACCAAGCCCCGCTCTCGACAGCTTCTCCTGCAAATCTTCAAATCCGATGAATCAGAGGCGGTTGCCCACGGTCGACGCCCGTTTCTTCTGTTTGTTTTTTTTTCTTTTCTTCCTTCTGGCCTCAACCTCTAACAACTTCGCTTCAGGGATGGATCCCCATGAGGTGGTGCAGAACTGTAGGTAAGTTCAGATCTGCTCGTCGCCAGTGTTACATCCGTGTGTAATTGAGACACGGACTGCAGGAGTTGGTTACAACAGGTGTTTACTGAGTGGAGACAAAACAGGAACTGCTATGCAAAGTTACTACACAGGCTTATATACAGGGGTGGTCACTACTGGTACTGCAGTATACAGGGGCTGCAGAATATAGTTCCTTCTTCAAAGTACATACACTACAGAGTGCGCATCCACGGCTATTAAAAACATTGAGTCCATGAATGGACCAGCAAAATCAATATGCACCCGTTGCCATGGAGATGAGGGCCACTCCCATGGGTGTAGAGGGGCATGTGGTGGTGCATTTTGGACCTTCTGGCATCCTGAGCAGCTCTTTGTCAGTTCCTCGATTTGCTGATCGATCCCCGGCCACCACACATAAGCCCTAGCAAGGCTTTTCATTTTCACCCCTCCCAGATGACCTTCGTGAAGCTCATTGAGCATTCGCTCCCTTAATTTGGGTGGAATTACCACTCGGGATCCACACATCAAGGTCCCCTGGCATACTGACAGCTGTTCTCTTCTGGATGAGAATGCTGGCAGCAGTGAGTCGCCATGTGCTGGCCATCCCTTCACCGTCAAATCATATACCCGAGACAGTGTCGGGTCATTTCGGGTCTCCTTCTCTATACCAGCGTTAGTTACTGGCAAGCATTCAATTATAGTCGAATGAAATATTTTGACAGGATCCACTGCTGGTGCTTCCTCCACAGTAGGCAGTAGCAGGCGTGATAGCCCATCAGCGTTTCCATGCTGTTTCGTGCCCTTATACTCGATTTCATATTGGTGCGCCCCTAGAAAAAGGGACCATCTTTGTAGCCATTGCGCAGTCATCACCGGAACGCCCTTCTTTGGATTAAAGATGGAGACAAGTGGTTGGTGGTCAGTCAGCAAGGTGAACTTCTGCCGTGCTGATAGTGATTGAACTTTTTCACTCCCCACACAAGGCTGAGGGCCTCCCTGTCAATCTGGGCATTGTTATGCTCGGCTGAGGTTAGTGACCGAGACGCAAAGGCTACTGGCCTCTCCGAGCCGTCCGGGAATTTGTATGACAGCACCGCTCCAATGCCATAGGGTGATGCATCACACGCCAACCGAATTGGTAGTGCTGGGTTGAAATGAGCCAACACTTCTTTTGATGTGATCAATGCTTTGATCTTCTGGAAAGCTCGTTTACATTCGTCACTCCACTTCCATGGTACCCCCGCTTGCAGTAGAGTGTTCAATGGGTGTAGTATGGTAGACAAATTCGGCAAGAACTTATGGTAGTAGTTCACCAGCCCGAGGAACGACCTCAGTTGTGACACATTTTCCGGTGCTGGAGCCTTGACTAATGCCTCAATCTTTTCAGGGGACTTATGTAACCCCTCTTTATCAATGACGTGGCCACAATACGAGATCTGCTTCTGGAAAAACTCGCATTTGTGGCGATTAGCTCGGAGCCCATATTCCTTCAATCTAGTGAGCACCTGCCCCAGGTTGGCAAGGTGATCACTGTCATTTTCGCCCGTGACCAGGATGTCGTCCAAATAACACTGGGTCCCTGGAATCCCTTGCAGGACTTGTTCCATAGCCCTTTGCCAAATAGACGGAGATGATGCTACCCCGAACACCAGCCGATTGTATTGGTAGAGACCTTTATGAGTGTTGATCGTGAGGTACTGTTTCGAGGCTTCTTCTACCTCCATTTGCAGGTACGCCTGGGCCAGATCAATCTTAGTGAAGCGTTTCCCTCCAGATAGCGAGGCGAAAATATCTTCAATCCGCGGAAGCAGATATTGTACAGTGTGAAGGATTGGCTTCACTGTCACCTTAAAGTCCCCACAGATGCGAACCTTCTTTGGTTCCCCAGGCGTATTACTCAACGACCTCTTCATTACAGGAGCGATGGGTGTAGCCCACTCGCTCCAGTCCACTTTGGACAGTACTCCTGAACGTTCCAAACCTTCCAGCTCTGCTTCGACGGCTGGGCGGATCGCATAAGGTACCGGTCTGGCCTTAAAAAACTTTGGGCTTGCATTTTCCTCTATTTTGATCGTCGCTGTTATGCCTTTTAGTGTTCCGAGTCCCTGCTCGAACACTTCTTGTGCGTCAGTTAGCATTTTTGACAGTCATCCAGGTGTGACGTCGTCATCCTTTTTGGCATCTACAGTCAGTGCTTGTATGGAATGCCAATCTAGCTGCATCTTCCGGATCCATTCATGTCCTAGTAGTGGTGGTCCTCCATCTGGCAATACATATAGGTCCATTTTTGGTGTTTCCTTGCCGTTATATATAACGTTCACCCTTATTTTTCCTTTGGGGTAGACTTTTTGCCCCGTGTACGTCTTCAAGACAATCTTTGTATCTCTCAAGGGTATATGTGAGAATAGCCGCTGGTAGTCCCTTCGGTTTATGACTGTTAGGGCTGATCCTGTGTCCAATTCCATTTTCACTTGGACTCCTGCTATCTTGAGCATGACCCAGATAGTTTGGTGATCCTCCATTTTGATCACATTATGTAGTTTCAGACAACCCAGCTCCTTGCTTCCGGAGTCTGTATCACTCTTCTGTTCGTCTGAACTACTCTCCGTCACCTTATGTACCTTCTTGTACTTCTCCTGTGGAGATTTCTTGCTGCTGGTTTTCTTTCCCGACCTGCAGACTCTTGCTATGTGTCCTACTTTTCCACACTGTCTGCACACTTTGTCCTTGAACCAGCAATCATTATGGTCGTGTGTTGTTCTGCCGCAGCGATAGCACTTCACTGTTCCGTATGACATTTCATTTGTGCCATATTCTTGCGGTCTCCGTTGTATCTCTGCAGCGCCCCGTGCTGCTGCTTCGTGTGATACTGCAATGCTGAAAGCCTTGCCCAGCGTAAGATCCTTTTCTGATAGAAGCCGTTTCTGGGTTCCTTCACTTTGAAACCCACACACAAACTTGTCCCTTAAAGTATCTGTTAGTCCCGTTCCAAACTGGCAGTGTTTCGATAGCTTGCGCAGTTCCGTTAAATACTCAGCATTACTTTCATCTTTATGCTGGTTCCTTTTGTGAAACTTAAATCTTTCTGCTATCAGCAGCGGTGTGGGGTTTAAGTGGTCCTGTAGGATTGAAACTATGTTTTCAAAATCCTTTTCTACTGGCTTCTCTGGGGTTACTAGGTTTCGTCGTAAGCAATATGTTTTTGCACCCATTGAATTCAACAATACCAGCGCTTTCTTGTCATCTAGCACTTCATTCGCCTTGCAGTATACTTCTATGCTTTCGACGTATGTCGTCCAATCTTCGACTTCATTGTCGAACGCTGTGATACTACCACTCTTCGGCATTTTTGGGTGTGGTTAGACTGGCTTAAAATGGCGTCTCCCGCGCTTTCCTTTCTTCCCCGCTGCGGCTTAAAATGGCGTCTCCCACGCTGCTGCCAACGCCGCTCTCGGCAGTCCTCGTGGCAAATGGCGACGCCCTGTGGGTTTCGTGCGCTGCTCTTGCGCTGCTACCAATGCCGCTCTCTGCGGTCCTCGTGGCAATGGCAGCGCCTCGCGTTTTCCTGCGTGCCTCTCTCCCCCGTTGACGCTGCTCGGCCCTTGAACACCGGCTGTGCTCTGCTCTCTCTCGCTTCTCTCCCCCGTTGATGCTGCTCAGCCCTTGAACACCGGCTGTGCTCTGCTCTCTCTCGCCTCTCTCCCCCGTTGACGCCGCTCGGTCCTGAACACCGGCTGCACCCTGTGCGCTCTGTCCTCTCTCTCTCCCCCGTCGACGCTGCTTGGCCTTTTTCTGTGCCGCTCGGTCGGGCTCTAGCCCGTCGCTGTCCAGGAAGGGTCTGCACAGTACCTGTTGCCAGCCCGTTTCGCTGGACCACCGTGACTGGAAAGCCAAGCCTGGCTCTCGACAGCCTCCCCTACGATGCTCAAATCTCCGCTGGATGACTGGGCGGTTGCCCGTGGTCGACGCCCGTGCTTCTGGACTCGACCTTCTTCCACTGTTCTCCAGGACGAATCCCAGGGAGATGATGCAGAGTTGCAGGTAGGTTCGAATCTGCTCGTCGCCAATGTTACGTCCGTGTAATAATAAGAAAAGGACTGCAGAGAACGATCAATAGGCGTTTACTCAACGTGGTTCAAACTGCAACTGACTGTACAGATCACTACTCAGGGTTTATATACAGGTGTGGTCACTGCCGGTACTACAGGATACAGGAGCTGTAAAAAGTAGTTCTCCCCCTTAAAGGTATATACATTACAGGGTACTGAGCAGCACTTTGCAGGTTCATACTGATTTGCCCTTCCTTGTATCGATTTAGAAGAGACTATGGGGGCTACACTCTGAGCTCTTTCCCATGGCCTCTCCATTGTTCTTTCCAGCAGATTTGATGTACAGGTCTCTCCAGGCTGAGGTACAAGGCTGCAATGAGCAGGATGCGGATGGAGAGCAAGATCAATCCTCCCCTTTAAGAACTGGCCGGCGCCATTGTGTCTGTGTTCCATTGCTGACTGACATCACATGGTAACATCTTGCTCCTCGGCCTTTGTGCCTTAAGACAGGTGTGTAGCGCCTGATTTAGCTCTCCAATCACCTCCAGGGGTGATAAAAGCCAAGTTTGCAGTCGGAGGCGATAATTAGCGCCAGGTGCTAATCTTTACGCCCGGCCGATAATTGCGCCCCAAATGGGGCGATACTGAATTTCTCCCCCTTTGTCTCTTGATTTATGAGATGGTGAGTTTGCCATGTCTGGGGCTACCTGTGCATTAATGAATGGTCCACCCTGTTCCAGAATAGGTCAATGCTCTGTAAGCTCCTGGTTCTGATACAAGTTAAGAGTTGTCTTGCTAACAGTCCCTGGAAACTAATCAGAAAAAAAACCTGAAAATTAAAATAAAAATACAAAAAGGCCTTAAAGGAAGTGAGAATTCATGCGTACCTAAAACGGAAAGGTGTGAACTAAAAGTAACAACTTTTAATTTAACATCTCAATAAATACAAATCAGTGAAAATTGCTTTGATGTCAAGGCAGAAAAGGTTTTTTGAAATCTTCCTGATAAGCTGTAGGCATTTTTAATACCAGTTTTTTTTCTCTAAGCATTGTAACAGCGCTAGGGGAATTGTGATTGATCAGTTATCGAAGTCATGTTATCTGTTATCTTGAGGAAAAATTATTGACAAAGGCTTTCACCCCCTTTATTAAGTTAATAATGCTCACTAATTGAATGTGTGAAAGAATCAGTTGCAATGTGTATTATTTTGACTACTGTCTTTAAATCTTTGCTGTACATCACTGTAAGCAAATTGGAGTCATCTATGTAAAAGGTCAGCTCTTATCAAGCAAGATAAAAATCACATGGCCTAAAAATTACTGTGGGGATAATTTTTAATTTGGACGTGGTCCTGTAACCTGGTGGTTGTCCATTCCAGGGACTTGAACACAAAATCTAGCCTGAAGCTCCATTGCAGTACTGAGGGAGTGTCGCACTATCGGAGGTGCTGACTTTCGGGTGAGATGTTAAACCGTCTGTCGCTTCAGGTGAATGTAAAAGACCCCATAGTACTGTTTCGAAGAAGAGCAGGGGTGTTCTCCCCGTTGTTGTTGTTGTTGTCCTGGTGAACCAACAACTCTAAAAAAAAACAGATTATCTGGTCATTATCACATTTCTGTTCGTGGGGCCTTGCTGTGCGCAGATTGGCTGCCATATTTCCTACACCGCAACAGTAACTGCACTTCAAAATACTTCATTGGCTGTAAAGCGCTTTGTGACGTCCTGAGGTCAGGAAAGGTGCTATATAAATGCAAATCCTTTCTTTCATTCAAAACGCCAGCACAGGTATGGTGAATTGTGTAAAACTGAGTTGTGGCACCTGTTCTACTCCGTGCAGGCAAATTGTTGCCAATGGTCCTCAAACAGGCGTTAGGTTGCTTGTATATGCAAGTCAGTGTCTAACGCCTGCTTCAGGCAGCTGCCTTGACACCTAGAAAGCCCCTTACAATATAGCAGTGCCCCTAACGTAGGTGCAGAAACTGGTCCTTTTTGCGGGAGGACCGATTTCTATCCCATTCTCCTTTAAAGGAAGATATGGATATTAAAAAGGGATTGTGAAAAATTGTCATGTATAAATACTGGCCATTTGAATAATAATTTCCAGGTTTTTCTGAACCATTGCCACAAATTATTCCATGTGTGTGACCATTGATATTACAGTAATTGGGATTCATTGACTTAGTCACTTGAATACAGCTGGTGTAATTGTGATATAATTTGCAAGCTTTGACTGTTCACTGCATGCATGCAAATAACAGATTCTTGGAATGCTTTTATGAGTAAGACTGTTCTTTTTAAAAAAAAAATAGGGTTGGAAAGATTTTGCCTCTCCTCTCCTTGTGTTGTGGCATCACAGGCGCCAGCTTTTATAATTCCAACTTCTAAATCTGTGAAGACATTTTGAAATGCTCAGCAGACTTTCAGTATCGCACTCCTTTTGAAGAGTTGTTTCTCATTGACAGCCTTGGCTTTTATAGAGCAACCTTGTTTGCTATCATGCTCAAAGGATTCAAAGGTTTGGTTTATTGGAGGTTACACAACACAAGGATTTGTATTCACTGCCATTATTTTGGATATCAACCTAAGAGGCAAGAAAGGCAACAAAAAGAAAAGTAAATAGTTATTCAGCAACTGCAATTCTTGATTTCTCTGACATTGAGACCTGTCTAGTTCACCAGCAGTTAGATGTCAAATTAATCTCCTTTGTTGCAAAACTTAGTTTCAAATTTCTGTTGTTAGAAATGATTATGAATAGATTCTATAGACAATACTTCAAGAAAAAAGAGAACCATTTTGCCAACATGCATTATGCTTTCTAAAAAATGTTATTGATGCTGTAAAAACATCCCCATGTTATGTTAGAAATAGCATGCTCTTAATAGTTATGAGACAGAAAGCACATCAATTATAAATTTGTGGAGTTTAAGGATTTCGGTTTTGTGGAGGTGGAGCTTACCCCTCTAGCTGGAGAGGGTTGCAGAAGTGAGGCAGAGACCTAGAGATAGAGCAGGACCTTTAGATGGAATGTAAATCATAGGATCATAGAATGATACTGCACAGAAGGAGGCCATTCAGTCCATTGTGCCTGTGCCAGCTCTTAGCCCCATTCTCCTGCCCTTTCCCCATAGCCTTGCAAATTTTTCCTCTTCAAGTATTTATCCGATTCCCTTTTGAAAGCTACTACTGAATATGGTTCCACCACCCTTTCAGGCAGTGAATTCCACATCATAACAACTTGCTGCATAAAAAAATACTCCTATCTCGCCTCTGGTTCTTTTGCCAATTACCTTAAATCTGCATCTTCTGGTTACCGACCCTCTGCCAGTGGAAAAAGTTTTTCTTTATTTACTCTATCAAAACTCTTCATGATTTAGAACACCTCTATTAACTCTCCCGATTACCTTCTCTGCTGTAAGGAGAACAACCCCAGCTTGTTGAGTCTCTCTATGTAACTGAAGTCTCGCAACCCTGGTACCATTTTAGTAAATCGCCTCTGCACCCTCTCTAAGGCTTTGACATCCTTCCTAAAGTGTGGTGCCCAGAATTGGCCACAATACTCCAGTTGGGGCCGAACCAGTGATTTTAAAGTTTTAGCATAACTTCCTCTATTTATAAAGTCAAGGATCCCGTAAGCTTTTTTAACAGCCTTCTCAACTTGTCCTGCCACCTTCAAAGATTTGTGTACATACAGAGTAAAAAGTGGCATGTTGAAAGGGACTGATGCTAACGCCTGGAAGAGGGATGTTAAAGTGATGCAGAAGCTTAGAATATTGAAGGGGGAAGTGAGGTAGAGGCCTGGAAACATGGATTCGGATGTGGGAGAGAGTCTCAAAGGAGGAAGAGGAGCAATTTGGAAACTCGGGAGAGGAAAGGGGAAATGAGACATGGTCCTGCAAAATGAATGTAGAAGAAAGCCAATGGTTGAGATGGTGGAAGGAGGAGTGAGACAACAGCCAGTAAGAGAAACATTGTTGTAAGGCAGTTGGCTGGAAGAAAGAAGAGGGAGTGAGCAGAGTCATGAAAAAAGGAAGAATGAGAAAGAGACATGAAAGGAGGCAATAAAAATAATGATGAAGACATCAGTATCCACAATATACGACAATTGTGGTGATCTGCTTTGGTTCAGAGTACAGTGCTTGTTGTAATATTGTAGCATTTACTGATGACACCAAATCATGTGACCAGGTGACAAATAAAAGGGAGATCATGCATCCTGAAAGACCCGAGTCATATATCACTTTGTATATCATGCTAAACGTGAACTAGAAGGATCTTTTATTAGTTTTGGAGATAGTGTTCTATTATTCAAATCCCTCTTCTCTGGCCTATATGATTATAAATGAGAAACGAGTGACAGAAGTACTACATGAAATGTGTAAACCACACAACTCATACTTGGCTATTAAATCACTGGAGAGCTGTTGACAGAAGTGGCACATCTGATGCGATGATGATCAGCATTGGGCTTTCAACCAAATGGGCAATTCATCAGCAAGAATTCACTAAAAACTAAGAACAAAGACTAAACAACACTTCACTCTATCCTTTAAAGCATAATAGTCTCAAAGTGAATTTCAACAAGATTACAAAAAAATTGTTTACAGCTGTGTTATCTAAAGCTGGCATATAAAAGAGAAGACTCTGATGAGTGGATGAGTCTTCTCTCAGGGAACGCTGACTGTTCTAGGATCACAACAAGCCTAGATAAATTGCAGTAAAGGGTTGCAAGGCTTTGGTAGTTAACTGAAGCTTTATTCTAAAATGGATGACCACATGTAATCATAATCTGAAGACAGTCTATGCGCAAATATTATTTGAAACTCAGTAGATTGAATATTATTGGACTGATTTTTTATTGGAATGACATGCCTTTTTTAATATACATTTTTGTTACTCTGAAGGAATAACTCTCCCATCAGTTATTTCATTATTCAGATTTTAGTAGACAACTTGTTCTGATATTCTTAACAATTGCTACTTTCATTTTATATTAAGGAATTGTACTTTGACAGCTTGTCATTCAAACTCTCATTTTATTTTTCTTTGAATTAGCTTTTTATGTAAATGTTATGTATGTGATGAAATGAGATGAGTAATAGATTAATTGCATAATCCTAAAACAATATAGCAGAGGCATTTTTTTTCTTTTCTAGTTATATCTTATAATGCAGACTATACAAACATGTTTTATTATCAGCATTAAATATTCATAACACCTCTGAAAATAACCCTGTTGTGAATATGTTTGTGCAATTTCTACCTCTTCAACTGTTAGGATAAACAAGATAATTTTGATTGATGGACAGGGTACACATATCAGCATTTATTCAAAAGCAAAATATTGCAGATGCTGGAAATCTGAAATAAAAACAGAAAATGCTGGAAGTACTCAGCAGGTCAGGCAGTATCTGTGGAGAGAGAAACAGAGTTAACGTTTCAGGTCGATGACCCTTCATCAGCATTTATTGTTTTGTGATTTTTCCTTACTAAACCCTAAAAGATTCAAACTGATAGGATATAGGCTTCATTCTTGATTATTTTATTTGTGCATGCATATCACTTGATTGCAATGTTGGAACTGTAATATTTACAGAGCCATTCTTTGCGATCACCCTTTGTGTTACTGATGCGCTATCAATTACTCATAAAAGACTGAGAGTTAGAAGAGTAACTAAAGGCTTTTATTAACAAAAGAATGGAGGTCTGCCTCGAGTGGTCGACCGGTCCAGAAATACAAAGGGCTGGGGAGCAGCCACCTTTATACTAGGACTTGTGGGAGGAGTCAGCCGAGGCATGTCCAGGCATGTACACAATGGAATGCAAACAGTATACAAACAGTGGTTTACCACAGTTACAGACTGCCCCCCTCTTTTTGATTCAATTTTAGGTTTTAATGTTCAAATTTCTAGCATCAGCCATTTTACACAGCAATTCTCACTCAGAGAGCTTTGGCTTACACTTAATTTCATGTTGAGGACAGGCTTACAATTGTTACGGTCATTTGATTAACCCATGATCAGTTCCACTCTTCTATGGTGAGTGAATAAATCAAATTTTGTCTTTATTACATAGGATCCTGGAATTTCTACTGGCGCTTCAGGGATCACATTCTGTACTCCTGCCCATTTATAATTAGGCCCTTTGATTAATGGGCCGGAATCTTTACCTGAGCATCGGGGCGGGAGCGTGCGGGCCGCGTAGGGTCGCCACCCCAAACTTTTTAACAGTGCGTTCCGCACTGCGCGTTTATCTCAATTACATCAATTGAAACAGTCATGCGGGTTTCCCGGCCCAATTAAATGGAGCGGGTCTGCTAACGTCACCAATGTTTCAGTGCGGATATTTAAAGCATCCCAGTTAAAGGTTGTTGTAGGAGAGATAAAGGTGTTTGAGAGAGATAGGAATTGCTGCATATCACTGAGGTTTGTGTGGGTCATGGAGTCACACAGACAGAACGCTGCGCCAAAACTCCCTGATGCCTCCCTGGAAGCGCTGATACTCTTCCCTGTGGATTGTCGTAAAAGACCAGCCAGAGATACCAAGAGATCGTGGAGGAGGTCAACAACAGGGATGTGGTAGGGCGGTCCTGGATCCAGTGCCAGAAAAGATTTAATGATCTCATGAGGTCAGGAAAGGTGAGTGCAATGTCACACTCACCTACATCCTGATGTGCCTGTCACCCCAACCCCATCACTCTGCCTTCCCAAGCCTACTCCTGCACATCACTCCTTACACCAACCTACCTTGCAGGTGCACCCATCCCTCTCTGTCTATGCACCTACTCAAATCCCCATCTGACTAACCACCACTGACACTCACCCTCATCCTAATGCAATCATAGGAAGCAACATCACAGAAAGAGGGCATTTGGCAACGTCACACCACTTCCTCATAGTCACCCTCTACAGATGTAGCCCATTCATTCCTTACACTCATTCCATCACTCTCACTCAAAATTTTCTTCTTTCCTTCCTTGCAGGAGAAGAGAGCACAGAACAACAGGGAGAGGCAGAGAACCGGAGGTGGCCCTCCAGTATTTACTAATTTGACTCCAGCAGCAGAAGAGGCGTTTGAAATCTTTAGAGTTGCAGAGCTGCTGGTGGTGGGAGATGGAGAGAGGAGGACCTCCCAGCAACCTGGTGACAGAATTAAATCTCATACAGCCACATGGCATGCAACAGTCACTCATGGTGACTTGATGTCAGCAGCCAGTGAAATGTCATCATGTGCATAATGGTAATGTTACACATTCTTATCATAAGACTTCTAATTCATCTCTTTACTTTCCCACAGGCCCATCAAGTGCACCCCCGCCCCCACTGTCCAGCCGGAGGAGGAAGACGATGACTCAGAGGAAGCGCCAGTCTCTGAGGGTGCGCCATAACCAGTGCAGGTAAACGCACCTCGGTGGATCCTGTGAGGTTTGGCCTAGAAATTCAGTTGTTTGCGCCAGCCGCTAGCACCTTAGGAGGAGGAGAAGTGGGGTGCTAAGCGGCTAGCGCCCAGGCGCAGCGCGATCTGCGCCTCTCGCGAACTTCAGTTAAGATTTAGCGGCGGCGCAAAACCTTTGCGCGCGCTCAGCTGCACGCGCAGATCCTGACATCATTTCATGGTGCAACGCCCTTTGTGCGCCCCGAACCGGAAATTCAGTGGCGCCGGCCTATTGTGCGCCTGGCGCCCCTAGCGACTGGTAGAGGGGAACGGTTCCCAGTCGCTGCGCGGCGCGGGGGGCGCTAATTAAAGGGGACTCCTCCTGCAGTATAAATGGCAGCCATTTTGCACCACTCCTTCTTTGTGAGAGCCGGATCTTTGGAGAGAGACAAAGGTAGAGAGCTTTCTGGTTTGGCTCAACACTCGCACAGGTACTTGTGGCTTCAGGCCACAGCTTTGCACTTGTCTTTAACTTCAGTGTCATGGCATTGATTGGAAACATATAATGGGGGCTGCAATGGGTGGAAACGTTGGGCTTCTCCATTGCATTCAAAGGGCTCAGAGATGCCGTCAGAGAGTGCCAGTCATGGCCAGACAGAGAAGGGGCAACAGGCGTCGGCAAAGGAGGCCTTACCCACCCAGGGTATACCGCCAGCAGTTCTCATATCTGAACATGTCTGAGGAGCAGTGTGTTCGGAGGCTGCGATTCAGAAGGGCGCTCGTCACTGAGATCTGCCACCTGCTTCGCGGAGATCTGCAGCCACAGCTGAGGAGCAGGACGTCTCTATCGGTGGCAGTGAAGGTGACGGTGGCTCTCAACTTCTATGCCACCGGCTCCTTCCAATCCGCTACTGGGGACATTTCCAACATCTCCCAGTTTGCGGTACATTGCTGCATCCGCCAGGTGACCAATGCCCTTTTCAGAAGGAGATGTCAGTTCATCTCCTTCCCCATGACCGTTGACAAGCAGCAAGAGCGTGCAATGGGCTTTGCAGCATTAGCGGGCTTTCCCATGGTGCAGGGCGCCATTGACTGCACGCATGTGGCTTTGCGGGCACCTCTAGAGAATGCCGAGGATTACCGCAACCGGAAGGGCTACCATTCGCTCAATGTGCAGTTGGTGTGTGACCACAGGCAGCTCATCCTAGCTGTCAATGCCCGCTTTCCAGGCAGCAGCCACGATGCCTTCATCCTGCGCCAGACTTCTGTGGCAGACATGTTCGAGGCCCAGCCTCACCCACGAGGATGGCTTCTCGGGGACAAAGGCTATCCTTTGTGCACCTGGCTGATGACCCCGCTCCGTGCGCCCAGCACCCCTGCTGAAGAGGGATACAATGACAGCCATCAAGCAACCAGGAACATCATTGAGCAAACAATCGGCGTGCTGAAGCAATGGTTCCACTGTCTGGATCGTTCCGGGGGAGCCCTACAGTACTCGCCTGAGCGAGTCTCCCATTTCGGTGTCGTGTGCTGCATGCTGCAAAAACCTGGCTATCCGCAGGACTCAGCCACTGCCAGCAGACATTGGAGGACCACCGGAGGAGGAGGAGGAGGAGGACCAGCACAGGAGGGAGGCAGAAAGTGCAAGGGCCGCCCGTCGGCGGCTTATTGCAAGTCGGTTCTAGGCCCCCTCTCAGGGAATGGCTTGTGCCAATGGCAGAAGATGAATGTAGCCACTCCACAAGCCCTCAGCCGAGCAGGGCAACCAGGACTTCCAAAAGAAAGCATGGACAGTACGATTTAAGATTTTTTTTTACTGTGATACCTCTGTGCCCTTCCCACATGACAAACTAATGGAGAGAAACCCCCCCCAAAAACACAAATACACCAGTCTCGGCCTTTACAAGTAAAACAAATATACCAGTCTCGGCCTTTAAATATGAAACAAATACACCAATCTCGGCCTTTACAAGTAAAATAAATATACCAGTCTCGGCCTTTATATATGATACAAATACACCAGTCTCGGCCTTTAAATACGAAACAAATATACCAGTCTCGGCCTTTACAAGTAAAACAAATATACCAGTCTCGGCCTTTAAATATGAAACAAATACACCAGTCTCGGCTTTTATAAGTAAAACAAAACATTTGGCCACACCTTCTGCTTTTTCCCCTGCGAGGGTGATCCGTTTCGCTTCCGTGACTGGCCCTTACCTGCCCTGCAGCTCCTCCTCAATGGGACCCCAGTGGCTGCAGCAAGCCTGGGGGAAGGCTGCTGAGGGTCAGATGATGAGACGGCAGATGCCCTTGGGGGTCGGCCTGGACCAACTCTGGGACTGGAGGGGCCGGCTGCTGACTGCTCCAACTCTGCTTGGGCGGCAGCAGTCTGTCCAACAGCTGGTGGCAGCTGCAATGGAGGAGTGACAGTGTTGGCTGCAGGAATGCTGCCAACCTGACAGATCACAGGCACTCCCTGGTCGGCTGATACATTGGCACGCGCACGGGCCAGCACTGCAGCATGCGCAGCAATCTGCTGAGGCACAGACTGCTGGGCTGCTGCGGCACAGCGAGTGCCCCGGCGATGCCTGGCCGATCCAGCGAGTGTGGCAGCAGTTAGTGCCCGTATGGCCCTGGTCTGTGTCTGCATGACAGCAGCCAGTGAATGCACGGCACGACTGAGCACTTGGCTAGAAGCCGCCTGTGAAGCAACGAAGTCCTGCTGACTCCTAGCCTGTGCTGCCGCGATGTCCTGCAGACTCCTGGCCTGTGCTGCACTGAATTGTTGCAGACTCCTGGCCTGTGCTGCACTGAATTGTTGCAGACTCCTGGCCTGTGCTGCCCCGAATTCCTGCACACTCCTTGCCAGTGACTCTATGGAGTCAGGCATCCTTGCCACTGCAGCCATGAGCTCAGTGTGCCTGCGCTCAGCCTGGGCGCCCATTTCCGCTAGGAGCCGCACCTCCTCTGCGCTCACCGTAGCAGGACTGGAGGCTGCACTCACCCTCCGGGGAGAAGGCCGCCGAGCTTCCCCACCCCTCCTGCGTTGCTGCAGCCCGCTGGTCCCCGGAGCTTCACTATCCTCCGACCCTTCCCCCCTGCTCCCCTCCAGGGAAGACGTGTCACCATCATGGCCATGGGCTGCCTCGGCTGAGGGTGTCCCTGATGGGCTGGCTTCCTCTTCCTCCTCCTCTATGTCTGACTCGGACACAGTGCCAGCTTGAGGGGCCGCCTCCTCACCTGGCGAGTCACCATCTGAAAGCAGGGAGGCACAAGAGTTACTTTAGAGTGAGGACAGGGCGGCAGCGAGGGAGGCATTATTGCTGCTGCGCACTGCATTGGTTCGATAGTGGCAAAGGATGCTGGTGTGAGGCGCAAGTGGAAAGGGAGAGGTCAAAAAGATGATGACCTTACCATTGGTGCCCAGAACAGGGTCAGCATCTCCAGGTGCGACGGGGCCACTCAGCCCTCCTGCCATGATCCGTTCCACTCGCTGCTCGAGGTCGCTCAGCTGTTTCAGGTCAGGACGGCCTCCCCCGGTCTGTCGCTGCTGTCTTCTGTTATGCGCCAGCTTGGCCTGCACGAGAAAGGACCGCCTCTAAGTACAGTGTCAAGCCCTGATCTTGCCCGCACTGCCTCCCATGTTCGATTAGCCCTGACAGTGTCAAGCCCTGATCTTGCCCGCACTGCCTCCCATGTTCGAATAGCCCTGACAGTGTCAAGCCCTGATCTTGCCCGCACTGCCTCCCATGTTCGATTAGCCCTGACAGTGTCAAGCCCTGATCTTGCCGGCACTGCCTCCCATGGTCGAATAGCCCTGATAGTGTCTAAAGTCCTGATTGCGCAAGTGCTTTTCATGACAGTCCCATAGCTGCTGGATGAGGGCTGGCCATTAGGGCTTTCAGACCTGTTTGGCCATAAAGTGAGGTACACATGCAGGGATGAGGAGGGTACTGGAAAGGGTACTCACCCTGACAACCTGAGTGAGGTCGTTGAATTTTTTCCGGCACTGGGTTGGTGTCCTGCCAACCACGCTGTTGGACGTGACCCTGTTTGCCACATCCCTCCAAGCTTTCCGATATTCGGTGGGCAGCGGCCTCCTGCCACCCTCAGGGAAGAGGATATGGCGCCTGCGGTCCACTGCGCCAACCAGCAGCCTCAGGTCACCCTCGCCGAAGCGCTGCGCTCTCTCCCTGGCCTTCTCCATTCTCCTGGGCGTGGAGCTGTTCCAGAAGCAGTGTTCAGGCCTTGCCTTAGGGCTGCAGTGTGCAGGGTGTGGCAGCCAAGCAATTCCACCCTCCCCCTTTAAGTGCTGACCGGCGCCTGACTGTCTGCCCTCAATGAGCACCTCGCCGCACCTGCGCTGCGCCCGCCTTCGGTGTTTGCGCCCTGGATTGCTGGCTTAGCGCCTAATGATAGTCGTGCATCGCCTGCTTTAGCGCAGCAGCAACCTCTTGGGGCGATGCAACTGAATATCGGCGAAGGTGGCGCTAAGTTGCGCCGGGCGCAAAAGTTAGCGAACGCCATGCTGCAGCGCCCCAAACGTGGCTATACTGAATTTCTATTGTCACCTGGTCTCTCCCAGCTCACAAGTGAGCAAGAGCAGATGGTGCTGACAGGGACAGCAGTGGAGATTCCTCGACGGAGAGCGCAGGACGTTCCCAACTCTGCTGAGCTGGATGCAGATGTTGAACCTCAGGGGACATCAACAAAGAGGATGATCTTGGAGGAACAGCAACATATGAGCGAGGCTCTGGCAGCTTTTGCAGCCGCAATGTGTGTGACTGTACAGAGAATGGAGGAGTCCATCTCCAACATGAGCACCACCATGTCGCAGGCGATGGCGATGATGCGCTCTTCCATGGAAAGGATGGCCACCTGCATGGAGCAGCAAATGCGCCAGTCCAAAGAGAACATGCTTGCTGTGAACAACAAATTGCAGACACTCATTGACCTCATCTTGAGGAGGGGTACAAATGTAGATTTGGGTGTTCATCGCCCCACTGATGTGCAGCAAGGTGCTTTCCAGCTCCTTGCTACCAGGGAAGTGAAGGTGGCCCATGAGAGGGATGATGGTGAGAGGGGCCATGGAAGTGAGGGCTCTTCTCAAAGCACTCCCACTTCTCCCCTGTTGTCTCCCCCTCAGTCAGTGCCCCACATGCTGATCCCGATAACTGAGTCTGCCCCTGCACTGTTGCAGGGGGAGCAGTCTTTGGCAGAGCCTCCACAGGCTCCAAAATCCAGAGGATGTCCGCCAAAAGTGTCAAAGTAGTCGCAGTAGGGAAGTGAGCAGCCAGCCTCTACCTCTGCTGAAGCCACAGGGGTGGCACCTCGTAGAAGCACGTGGAAATGAAAAAAGACACAATCGTAGATACATAAGGATATACACATGGGTGTTTGACAAAATGTTAATGTTAAATTTTAGTTCGATTTCTGACCCACATAAATTTTATTCTTTGCACAACTTTCCCGTCTGGTCCATTTTTGCCTGCTACCTGGGAAGTGTCTTTGTCACTTGGAGCGAATGGTGAGACATTACTTAACCTCGAGCAATGGGGGTTTGGATGACAGGAATGGCTTTGTCACTGTAGGACTGCTTTGTGGTGTTGTTGTGTGTGGGGGGGGGGGAGAGGGGGGCATGCAGGAAGTTAGCACAGCATCTGGGAGCTCTATGGGTACACTGGTGCAAGTAAAGTATATCTGGCCATTATGAGGCCATCCTGGGCCAGCAATGTGCACCGCTGCTGGTGCCATCTTCACCTCAGGTTCCTCCTCCTCCTCCTCCTCATGTTCCACCTGTTCCTTCTCCTCTGAAGAGGCCGTGCGCTCTGCGCCTTGCTCCTCCTGCAGCCCCAATCCTCGCTGCTGTGCTATGTTGTGCAGCACGCAGCAATTGACGATGATTTTGGAGACCCTGTGTATTGAAGGGCTCCTCCAGGTCTGTCAAGGCATCTGAAGCGCATCTTTTTCATGCCGATTGCTTGCTCTATGACACATCTGGTGGACATGTGGCTGTCATTATAGCACTCCTCGGCCTCATTGCTTGGCCTTCTCAACAGTGTCATCAACCACGTCTTCAATGGATAACCCTTGTCTCCAAGCAGCCAGCCGGTAAGTCTGTTTGGAGGTGCGAAGAGCTGAGGGAGGGTGGACTGGAGGGTGTCTTCCTACAGCAAGCTACAAATGTCTGCCACAGCTTGGCGCAACAGCCTGAGCCTCCTGAAGCACTGCTGTTCAGTCATGTTGAGGAAGCTCATCCTCTGCCTGTATACCCTGTGTTGGGGGTAATGCCTCTGGCTTGGTGCGCCCTGTGCTGACCCCCTCTCTCCTGTGTAGCATCAGGTCACTGAGGAGAAGGCTGCTGTTGTGGTTGCTTCTGCTGCTGATGTTGTTGCTGCTGCTGCTGCTGGTGTGGCTGGTATTAGTGCTAGGGCTCATCTTGGTCTGATTCTGAGGTCCAAGGTGAGACAGCATAAGTGGCACCCATGCTGATCTAATAGATGGCAAGTAAAGTAGAGATCAGAGGCACAATTCTCGATTATAGTGAGAGTGACTAGCAATGTGGTGAGAGTAGCTTCTGAGGTTGCAGAAATGACCTGCAAACTCCTGAAAGCTAAATCTCTGCACAAAATGGTGTCAGCAAGAGTCTTTCCCTTAGGCAAGGAAGCAGGTATAAGGTGTGAGTATTTGTGTGCTTTTTCCAGCTGTCACTTAATGAACTTGCAAAATGGCCACTGAGCTTCCACCTCCCCTTCACAGGCAAGGTTCCCGAGGTACGTGAATCCCGTGCTCAAGATGTTAAAGCCCAAACCTGATGTTAAAAAGGCAGTTAAGGGTCTGTAAATGACCAGTTAAGTACCTCAATGAGGTCGCCCGCCTCTCCCGAGTGGGTTCGTGGCAAGCCTCGAAACGCGTCCGAGTTAAATACGGAATTCGGCACGATGATGGCGGCTTCCCGATATGCTGTCAATTTCCGCACTTTTAACTGCTGCCCTGTCCCCAACCCACATGCTCTCCAATGGGAAAATTCCGGCGATGATGACTGAATAAGTCAAATTTTGTTTTTTCACTACATCGGAGCATGGAATTTTCTGGGACTTTTACCAGTGTTTTAGAGATCTATTCTGTCCATTTTCTTTTAACAAAAATGAACATCAGTAGTTTTCACAGGATTACAAGATAATTATGAATGAGGAAGGCCATTCGGCCCACCTTAGATCATCCAGCAGAGAGATTCTAAAGTCCTCCCCAATTATAGCATCCAATTGTTTTTTGAATGATTCCAGGGTTCTTGCTTCCAATGGAAGTTTATTTCGCACATTGATCAATCTTTGTGTGAAGAAGAATTTCTTGATATATACCTATAATTACCTTTTATTGGTTTGAACCTTTGTTCCCTAGATCTAGTCCCACAATTTAATTCAAAGTGACATTCCAGGTTAACCTTTTCTCTATTTGTAACAATCTCTATAAGGTCGTTTCTCGGATGCCTCCTTTCTAGACTGAAAAGCTCAAGTTTCTTCAGTCTTTCCTCATAACTCAGTGTAAGATTTGATCAAGGGTTGCAGATTACCCAAAAGAGTCGAGGGGTCACAAGCGGTTTATTGAGGAGCGACGGTTCAAATACAACACATAATCAGGATAGGCACGGTAGATATATGACCCGCAACAGGTGAGAATGATTTACCAGGCCTGGATCGGACGGACAGACGGATGAGGCAGTATGACTTGATCTTTGCAGCCTACGGTAACAATCACTTCTTCTTCGGACATCTCTCAAACTAGCTGAGGTGTTAAGCCGAAACTAGCATGGATCCACCTCGGGGAGCTCTCCTCCGTCTGTCCTTTTATCCCTTCTCGACTGCTCATAGAACATAGAAAAAACAGAAAAATAGGAGCAGGAGAAGGCTATTTGACCCTTCGAGCCTGCCCTGCCATTCAATATGATCATGGCTGATCCTCTATCTCAATACCATATTTCCGCTCTCTCCCCATACCTCTTGATGCCTTTTGTGTCTAGAAATCTATCTGTCTCCTTCTTAAATATATTCAGTGACTTGGCCTCCACAGCCTTCTGAGGTAGAGAATTCCACAGGTTCACCTCCCTCTGAGTGAAGAAATTTCTCCTCATCGCAGTCCTAAATGTCCTACCCCGTATCCTGAGACTGTGAGCCCTCGTTCTAGACCCCCCAGCCAGGAGAAACATCCTCCCTGCATCCAGTCTATGTTTCAATGAGATCTGTAAGCGGTTTTTGATCCTAGCCCAATTGCTAGACAGACAGTTCGAATCGCCCCCGCCTTACGAAAGTTCTATACCCGGGAATTATTATTCAGACTGTAAATGAAATAAGTCACGGACAGGAATGCTTCGGTGAAAAATCAAACTTATATTTATTTGGTCTAACATACACTGGCTAAAACATGCACTACTAAACGAAATCACTGTCCCTGTGGAGAATAAAATCCAGGTTACAAGCAACATACATACAGTACAAAACTGGGGATTATAACAAGCAGTAATTCCCTTGTTTCTATGGTGGACTCTAATTCCACCCCTACCAACGAATTACCCAGTCGCATAAACCCCTTCACCTGGCTGAAACAAATGAAGCTCCCACCCTCGGAATAGCCCAAAACTTCACTTCTGAGAAAACTCTGAGCCCTCACAGCTCATGGGTTACTGGCTTGGAACACTCAAGACTGTGCTTACCCCCACACGTGGTCGGTTTCGATCGCTCCGCTCGTCGGCTTCTCTGGTACTTCTTGTTAGTTCGATCTTGTTGGAGCAGGGAGCGAGAGAGAGAGAGAAAGAATGGTGGAAAAGAATCTATCTTTATAGTAGTCTGGCTACCCCCTATCTTTTCCCGCCAATCTGTAAAATCCTATTGGCCCAGAAATTAGTGTCCCAACGCGTGAGTAAGCACCGTGTACTCACGCGTGGGACTGATGGAATTGCCGGTTTTCTGCATGCACAGCGCATGCGCGGGAAACCGGCATTTCCGATCCTCTGAACCAAGGGGTTCAGAGGTCGAACGCGTGCGCGCAGGAGTCTGCGCGTGCGCGTTGAATTTCCTTTTTTTTTCCAGGCTTGCCCGTGCGTGAAGGCCTCCACTTTTTACACTTTAAAAAAGCAGACGTAAGGACTTAATTTTAAAAGGTAAGTGGTCTATTAATTAAAATTAGAATTTTTTTTCCACAGGTTTATTATTTTTAAAGACTTTACAGTAAGGTAAGTGTATTTTTAGCCCCGATTTTTTATAAAATGATTTTTTTCAAAAATTTAAATTATTGTTTAAAATAGTTATTTAAAGTTATTTATAGTTCATTTAAATAGTGTGATTTAAAAAAAAAATTATTTCAAGTTTAAGTACTGTTTTGGGCACCCGGAGTTTTCATGAGTTTGACAGTTCTTACTGTCAAACTCATGAATGAACTTTTGCATCCTCCGATTGGTTGCCCAGTGCTCACGTGATTCCAGCCGACGCATCGCACTAAGTACGCCGCTGGATTACGCAAGCACAGCGCGCCGGGAGCTGAACCGGGCCACAGACAGGAAATCCACACAGGCCCAGGCTTCAACTGCCGGCGCGCTAGGTAAGTGTAGGTCGGGGCCTTGCACCCGCGGGAAGCCCCCGACACCAATTTCTGGGCCATTGTTTCTAAGCACTCCGGTGCTTAATCAGTGATGAGTCATCCTCGGACCCATGAGTATTGGATTAATGGCCCTAAGTCTGGGACATATCTTTCGGTCTTTGCGTTGGGAAAAAATCTGGCTCCTTTTCGGCTGGCTGAGGCCAGTGGGTTCATTGTTCTGCTTCTCTTCTGAGATGGAGGTGAGAAGTGCTTTGCATATTAGAGTGGCCTTTTCAAGTTCAATGGCCCCCTTCCTTTTTCCAGGACTGTCAGGCGAACCCATACATTCTGGATGACTGACAGTCCTTTTGTCACAGCCAACTGCCATGCGTTCTCTGGAGTTTTAACAAACCAGTCCCCCACGCATCTGCACAGGGTGATCCCACCACAGGGAAAACACCCTCAGCCCATAAAGTCCACAAAAATACTCTCGACTGAGTCCATTCTTCAAACAGAGACTTTGCGATCTCTTCAGTCCCCCGTTTGATGCTTTTCTTTCCACAAAGCATCACTCGACGAGAGAGAAAAGGCCAAAGCCTCCCACAAGTGAAGCTGTTTCCCTGGTTTTACGTTATAAAACCCCGGAACTGTACCCCTTACTGCGTGTCATAGTTCCCTTCTACCGAGTAAAAATATCAGCGAAACAGCTTCTTAACACATTCAAACGGCTGGGTTCCAATTCCCACCGACAAACTTCAAGTCAAAATACAGAACATTAATAAGATCCACGGGACATTACCAAAAAGTCACCGCGCACATCACACAGTACAGCATTGACAGGTGGCAACACATTACAAAAATGCAACAGCGCACATTGCGCAATACAGAGTGCTAAAGTATAACCAGAACACAATACACTTGCTTACAGAACTTTGGTACATTACAAGTCTTGCAGGGAGAAACCATAAATCAATTACACCTTTCCGGATCGATCTAACACTCCTTGCCACTGCACTTGGAGCATCTGGCTCCATCGCCTGCAGCTGGTGTAAAACAAGTAGCTTACAAGCAACAATTGTATGATAACTAATGCATGGGAACAGATGCGAATCCAGGGTGGAATCTCCATACTCAGACCGATGTCCCACCATGGTGGTGAGACAATCCCTTTGATCTCCTCCCCCACTTCTACTGTCTTTTGCTCTAAAGTGTAAAATTGTTTCTGGGAGAGCTCAACGCTCTTTATTAACTCAGTGAGGTGTTCCGGCAGAAAAGGAATTGGGTACCTGAAATGCTCCACATAGTCCTGGAGATGCGTGAAGGTGTTATTCACAGTGAGGTGAATGGTCGAGTGTTCGGGGATGGGAGTAATTTGCTCTTGTGCCACTTGAACCTCAGCCTTGGGTTTGAAGCATAAACTGCTCTTGCTCACCAGACACCACATATCCTAGCTGTGCTGGTAGTGGAGCGCACTTGCGGTGACACAGTATGTCGCACTCCCTACATATGCTACTTGTGGAGGTACGTGATCTGGTGCCATCACCTCCATGGTGCAATTGATAGGTTCCGTGCCTGCAGAAGCAAACCCACATTCTGGTCGCGCAAAAGCATTCAAGTGCTGGGGACACAGTATTACGTGTGCACCCTGGCTCTGGCATCCGGAGAGGTCAGTGCCTGTCATAGCATGATCCCACTTTATGACGTATGGCGGGAACACTTTAAAATGAACATGCACTCCTCCACGAATGACCCTGATATTCTCTACCCTGTATACCGGTGCTGGCTGGGTTGATCCGCCCATTACCAGCATTCTCACTAAAATTCCCATCACTGTACGGTTGGACTGCCCGCAATCTACAGGGACAGGGTAGGCTTCAGAGGCTAAACAAAGCTGGCACGGGCTCAATGAATTGCGATACGGGTGCAGCGCGGCGAGATGCTTGTTGCTTAACCATGAAGGGACGCGACCTTGTCTCAAGTCCTCCAGGTTACTGCGGCCCTCGCCCAGCAACCAAGCTCCATACAACACATACACCTCATTCTGTGCAGCCTGCTCCGAGGCGTTCCTGTCCTCCCATATCAAATCATTAACAGTTTTTGCAGCCTCTCCAGCTCCGCAATGACCTCCTTTAAATGAACGGTCATTGCCTGGTCCTCATGAAGCTCTGAACCCACCACTGTATTCTTTTCCCCTAGAATCTTGCGCAGTTTGTTCTTTAACCCACTGATCTGCATCTGGAGTTGTGCATCATCCATTGTAAGCGGTTTTTGATCCTAACCCAATTGCTAGACAGACTGTTCGAATCGTCCCCGCCTTATGAAACATAGAAACATAGAAGATAGGAGCAGGAGTAGGCCATTCGGCCCCTCAAGCCTGCTCCGCCATGCAATGAGATCTTGGCTGATCATCCAAATTCAGTACCCTGTCCCTGCCTTCTCCCCATATCCCTTGATCCCTTTAGCCTTAAGAAATATATCTAACTCCTTCTTGAATATATTTAATGAATTGGCCTCCACTGCCTTCTGTGGTAGAGAATTCCACAAGTTCACCACTCTCTGGGTGAATAAATTCCTCCTCATCTCTGTCCTAAATGGCTTACCCCTTCTTCTTCTTCTTAGGCAGTCCCTCGGAACTGAGGATGACTGGCTTCCACATTAAAAATGAGCTCGCAGGTGACTGATTAGTCCAATGCGGGACCTACAGTCTCTGTTACAGGTGGGGCAGACGGTGGTTGAAGGGGCGGGTGGGTGGGGTGCTTGGGTTGACATGCGCTCCTTGCGCTGCTTGTGCTTGGCTTCCGCTTGCTCCCGGCGAAGAGACTCGAGGTGTTCGGCGCCTTCCCGGATGCTTCTCCTCCACTTTGTGCGGTCTTGGGCCAGGGATTCCCAGGTGTCGGTGGGGATGTTTCACTTTTTCAAGGAGGCTTTGAGGGTGTCCTTGAAGCATTTCCTCTGCCCACCTGGGGCTCTCTTGCCGTGCTGGAGCTCTGAGTAGAGCGCTTGTTTTGGGAGTCTCGTATCGGGCATGCGGACAATGTGACCCGTCCATCGGAGCTGATTGAGCGTGGTCAGCGATTTGATGCTGGGGATGTTGGCCTGAGCAAGAACACTGACATTGGTGCGTCTATCCTGCCAATGGATTGGCAGGATCTTGCGGAGGCAGCGTTGGTGGTACCTCTCCAGTGCTTTGAGGTGCCTGCTGTACATGGTCCATGTCTCTGAGGCATACAGCAGGGCGGGTATCACTGCTGCCCTGTAGACCATGAGCTCAGTGCCGGGTTTGAGGTCCTGGTCTTCAAACACTTAGACTGCGACCCCTGGTTCTGGACTCCCCGACCATCGGGAACATCCTTCCTGCATCTAGCCTGGCTAGCCCTGTTAGAATTTTGTAAGTTTCATTGAGATCCCCTCTCATTCTTCTCCAGCGAGTATAAGCCCAATTGACCCAATCTCTCCTCATATGTCATTCCTGCCATCCCAGGTATCAGTCTGGTGAATCTTTGCTGCACTCCCTCCATAGCAAGAACATCCTTCCTCAGATAAGGCAACAAAAACTGCACGCAATACTCAAGGTGTGGTCTCACCAAGGCCCTGTACAACTGCAGCAAGACATCCTTGTTCCTGTACTTGAACCCTCTCGCTACGAAGGCCAACATACCAATTGCCTTCTTAAGCGCCTGCTGCACCTGCATGCTTACCTTCAGTGACTGGTGCACAAGGACACCCAGGTCTCATTGCACTTCTCCTTCTCCCAATCTATTGCCATTCAGATAATAATCTGCCTTCCTGTTTTTGACACCAAAGTGGATAACCTCGCATTTATCCACATTATACTGCATCTGCCATGCTTCTGCCCAATCACCCAACCTGTCCAAATCATACTGGAGTTTCTCGGCATCCTCCTCACAGCACACATGCCACCCAGCTTTGTGTCGTCAGCAAACTGGAGATATTACATCGAGTTCCCTCGTCTAAATCATTTATATATATTGTGAATAGCTGGGGTCCTAGGACCGATCACTGCGGTACCCCACTAGTCACTGCCTGCCACTTGGAAAAAGAGCCGTTTATTCCAACTCTTTGCTTCCTGTCTGCCAACCAGTTCTCTATCCAAGTCAATACCTTGCCCCCAATCCCATGTGCCTTAACTTTACATGCTAATCTCTTATGCAGGACCTTATCGAAAGCCTTCTGAAAGTCCAAATACACCACATCCACTGGTTATCCCGTATCTATTCTATCAGTTACATCCTCAAAAAAATTCCAGTAGATTAGTCAATCACGATTTACCTTTTGTAAATCCATGTTGACTTTGTCCATTCCTGTCACTGTTTTCCAAGTGCTCTGCTATTACATCTTTTATAATGGATTATAGCATTTTCCCCACTACCGATGTCAGGCTTACCGATCTATAATTCCCCATTTTCTCTCTACCACCTTTTTTGAATAGTGGGGTAACATTAGCTACCCTCCAATCCATGGGAACTGTTCCAGAGTCTATCGAATTTTGGAAGATGACCAGCAATGCATCTACTATTTCTAGGGCCACTTCCTTAAGTACCCTAGGATGTAGATTATCAGGCCCTGGGGATTTATCGGCCTTCAATCCCGTCAATTTCCCTAACACCATTTCCCTACAAATACTGATTTCTTTCAGTTCCTCCCTCTCTTTAGAACCTATGTTCCCCGACATCACTGGGAGGTTATTTGTGTCCTCCTTTGTGAAGACAGAACTAAAGTATGTATTTAATTGGTCTGCCATTTCTTTGTTCCCCATTATAAATTCCCCTGATTCTGACTGCAAGGCACCTATGCTTGACTTCACCAACCTTTTTCTCTTCACATATCAATGAAAGCTTTTACAGTCAGTTTTTATGTTCCCTGCAAGCTGACTCTCATAATTTATTTTTCCCCTCTTAATTAATCCCTTTGTCCTCCTTTGCTATATCCTAAACTGCTCCCAATCCACAGGTTTACTGCTTTTTCTGGCCAATTTATATGTCCTCTCCTTGCATCTTATGCTATCCCTAATTTCCCTTGTTAGCCACGGTTGAGTCACCTTTTTTGTTTTATTTTTATGCCAATCAGGGATGAACCAATTCTGTAGTTCATCCATGCGATCTTCGAATGTTTGCCATTGCCTATCCACCATCAACCCTTTGAGTAACATTCTCCAATCAATCCTACCCAACTCACGCCTCATACCATCGTAGTTTCCTTTATTTAAATTCAGGACCCTAGTCTCTGAGTCAACTACTTCACCCTCCATCTTAATGATGAATTCTATCATATTATGATTGCTCCGACCCAAGGGGCCTCGCACAACAAGATTGCTAATTAATCCTTTCTCATTACATAATACCAAGTCTAAGATGGCCTGATCTCTAGTTGGTTCCTCAACATATTTGTCCAAGAAACCATCCCGTATACACTCCAGGAATTCCTCCTCCACAGTATTGTTACTAATTTGGTTAGCCCAATCTATATGTAGATTAAAGTCACCCATAATTGCTGTGCCCTTATTGCACGCACCTCTAATTTCCCGTTTAATGCCAGCCCCAACCTCCACATTACTGTTTGGAGGTCTGTATACCACTCCCACTAACGTTTTCTGCCCCTTGGTATTTCTCAGTTCTACCCATACAGATTCCACATCATCAGAGCTAATATCCTTCCTTTCAATTGTGTTAATCCCCTCTTTAACCAGCAATGCTACCCCACCTCCTTTTCCTTTTCGCCTATCTTTCCTGAATATTGAATACACCTGGATGTTGATTTCCCAGCCTTGGTCACCCTGGAGCCATGTTTCCGTAATCCCAATCATATCATATCCGTTTACCTCTATTTGCGCAGCTAATTCATCCACCTTATTACGAATGCTCTTCGCATTAAGACACAAGGCCTTCAGGCTTGTTTTTTTAACACTCTTACACCTTTTAGAATTATTATTTACTGTGGCCATGTTTGATTTAAACCCTTGATTTTTCTGACTGCCACCTTTGATTTTCACCTTCCTGTCTTTTGCTTCTATCCTTGTTTCCCTTTCCTCTGTCACCCTGCTCAGGTTCCCAACCCCCTGCCATTTTAGTTTAAACCCTCCCCCAGAGCACTAGCAAACACTCCCCCTAGGGCATTGGTCCCGGTCCTGCCCAGGTGCAAACCTTCCGGTTTGTACTGGTTCCACCTCCCCCAGAGCCGGTTCCAATGTCCCAGGAATTTGAATCCCTCCCCCTTTCAACATTCCTCTAGCCATGTATTCATCTGAAATATCCTTCTATTTCTACTCTGACTAGCACGTGGCACTGGTAGCAATCCTGAGATTACTACCTTTGAGGACGTATTTTTAAATTTACCTCCTAACTCCCTATATTCAGCTTTTAGGACCTCATCCCATTTTTTACCTATATTGTTGGTGCCTATTTGCACCACGACAACTGGCTGTTCACCCTCTGTTACGTCCGTGTATATTAAGACACAGACTGCAGAGAACGGTACAACAGGTGTTTACTCAGTGTGGCTCAAACGGCAACTGAACTGTATAGATTACTACTCAGTGTTATATACAGGTGTGGTCACTGCCGGTACTGCAGTATACATGAGGTGTAAAAAATAGTTCCCTCCTTAAAGGTATATACATTACAATTCCTCCCCTTTTAGATTAACAGTACCATAACACTCATTTAACAATTAAATATCAAACTAATTACAATTAACACTTTTAACATGCAACATTAGCTGAAAATAGTCTATTTATATATTCAGTCTTTGGGGAGGCTTCCTGATCCTTTCTGGATAGCGCCTTTCCCGAGTGTCTTGCTCCTGGTGCGGAGGCGATTCTGGCCCCCTGTCGCGGTTGGTTCATCAGCTTCCAATGCTACTGTTTCTGGGGTAGATGCGACCTGTGCGTCGGGTTCATCACCAGGTACGTATGGGCGAGGCATGAGGTTGACTTGTTCCTGTGACTCTAGGATCTGGTCAGCATGGCGCCTCACGATGCTCTCCCCAATGTCCACTGTGTACATTAGTGGGCCCTGCCGTGTGCATATCGTTCCTGGCTGCCATTTTTCTGTTCGGTAGTCGCGGGCCAAGACTGGTTGCCCTACATTGAAGCTCCTTGTTGGCTTCTCATGGATGTGCTGGAATTGCTTACTCTCAACATCTCTTCGTACGTTTGGTCTGAGCAAATCCAGGCGAGATCTTAACCTTCGGTTAAAGAACATCATGGCTGGGGCCTGGTTGGTGACTGCATGTGTCGCATTCCGGTAGGCGAACAGGAAGTTGTCCACCTTGTGCTGCAGCGGAATGTTGTCATTGTTCATAGCATTTATTGCCTTCTTAAAGGTTTGTATGAACCTCTCAGCCAATCCATTTGTGGCTGGATGATATGGGGCAGATGCGTAATGCCTTACCCCATTCGTTTTCAAGAACCTCCGGAACTCTTCAGACACAAACTGTGGTCCGTTGTCAGAGCAAACCTGTTCTGGCAAGCCATTCCTGGCAAAAATGGTCCGTAGGACTGCAATAGTTTTCTCCGTGGTGGTGGAGGAAATTTTGATGACCTCAGGCCATTTCGAGTGCGCATCCACGGCTATTAAAAACATTGAGTCCATGAATGGACCAGCAAAATCAATATGCACCCATTGCCATGGAGATGAGAGCCACTCCCATGGGTGTAGAGGGGCCTGTGGTGGTGCATTTTGGACTTTCTGGCATCCTGAGCAGCTCTTGGTCAGGTCCTCGATTTGTTTATCGATTCCCGGCCACCACACATAAGCCCTGGCTAGGCTTTTCATTTTTACCCCTCCCAGATGACCCTCATGAAGCTCATTGAGCACTCTATCCCTTAACTTGGGTGGAATTACCACTCGGGATCCACACATCAAGGTCCTCCGGCACACTGACAGCTGTTCTCTCCTTGTTGAGAATGCTGGCAACAGTGAGTCGCCATGTGCTGGCCATCCCTTCACCGTCAAATCATATACCCAAGACAGTGTTGGGTCATTTCGGGTTTCCTTTTCGATACAAGCGTTAGTTACCGGTAGGTATTCAACTATAGTTGAATGGAATATTTCGACAGGATCCACTGCTGGTGCTTCCTCCGCAGTAGGCAGTGGCAGGCGTGATAGCCCATCAGCATTTCCATGCTGTTTCGTGCCCTTATATTCAATCTCATAGTGGTGCGCCCCTAGAAAAAGTGACCATCTTTGTAGTCGTTGCGCAGTCATTACCGGAACGCCCTTCTTCGGATTAAAAATGGAAACAAGAGGCTAGTGATCAGTCAGCAAGGTGAATTTCTGCCCGTGCAGATAGTGATTGAACTTTTTCACTCCCCACACTAGGCTGAGGGCCTCCCTGTCAATCTGGGCGTAGTTACGCTTGGCTGAGGTTAGTGATCGTGACGCAAAGGCTATTGGCCTCTCTGAGCCGTCTGAGAATTTGTGCGACAGCACCGCTCCAATGCCATAGGGTGACGCATCACATGCCAACCGAATTGGTAATGCCGGGTTGTAATGGGCCAATACATCTTTCGATGCGATTAGTGTTTTGCTGTTCTGGAAAGCTCGTCTACATTCGTCACTCCACTTCCATGGCACCCCAGTTTGCAGTAGGGTGTTCAGTGGGTGTAGTATTGTAGACAAATTTGGCAAGAACTTATGGTAGTAGTTTACCAGCCCGAGGAACGACCTCAGTTGTGACACATTTTCCGGTGCTGGAGCCTTGACTACTGCCTCAATCTTCTCTGGGGACTTATGTAACCCCTCTTTATCGATAACGTGGCCACAATACGAGATCTGTTTTCTAAAAAACTTGCATTTGGGGCGGTTAGCTCGGAGCCCATATTCCTGCAATCTAGTGAGCACCTGCTCCAGGTTGGCAAGATGATCACTGTCATTTTCGCCCATGACCAGGATGTCATCCAAATAACACTGGGTCTCTGGGATCCCTTGCAGGACTTGTTCCATTGCCCTCTGCCAAATAGCCGGAGCTGATGCTACCCTGAATACCAGCTGGTTGTATTGTTAGAGACCTTTATGGGTGTTGATTGTGAGGTATTTTTTTGATGCTTCTTCTACCTCCATTTGCAGATACGCCTGGGCCAGATCAATCTTAGTGAAGCGTTTCCCTCCAGATAGCGAGGTGAAAATATCTTCAATCCGCGGAAGTGGCTATTGTACGGTGTGAAGGACCGGGTTCACTGTTACCTTAAAGTCCCCACAGATGCGAACCTTCCTTGGTTCCCCAGGCGTGCTGCTCAACGACTTTTTCATCACAGGGACGATGGGTGTAGCCCACTCGCTCCAGTCTACCTTGGACAGTGCACCTGAACGTTCCAGACTCTCCAGCTCTGCTTCGATGGCTGGGCGGATCGCATAAGGTACTGGTCTGGCCTTAAAAAATTTTGGGCTTGCCTTTTCTTCAATTTTAATCATCGCTGTCATGCCTTATAGTGTTCCGAGTCCTTGCTGGAACACTTCTTTCGCGTCAGTTAGGATCTTTGACAGTCGCCCAGGTGTGACGTCGTCATCCTTTTTGTCAGCCACAGTCAGTGCCTGTATGGAATGCCAATCCAGTTGTATTTTCCGGATCCATTCACGTCCCAGTAATGGTGGTCCTCCATCTTGCAATACATACAGGTCTAGTTTTGTGTTTCCTTACCGTTATATATAACGGTCACCCTTATTTTTCCTTTGGGGTAGACTTTTTGCCCCGTGTACGTCTTCAAAATAATTTTTGTGTCTCTCAAGGGTATGTGTGAGAATAGTTGCTCGTAGTCCCATCAGTTTATGACTGTTAGGGCTTATCCTGTGTCCAATTCCATCTTTACCTGGACTCCTGCTGACTTGAGAGTGACCCAAATGGTTCGGTGATCCTCCGTTGTGATCACATTATGTAGTTTCAGACAACTCAGTTCCCTGCTTTCGGAGTCGTTATCACTCTTTTGTTCATCTGAACTATTCTCCGTCATCTTATGTACCTTCTTGCACTTTCCTTTGGTAGGTTTTTTATTGCTGGTATTCTTTCCCGACCTGCAGACACGTGCTATGTGTCCTACTTTTCCACAATGTCTGCACACTTTGGCCCCAATTTTCGGCATGTGTGGGGAATGGTCGGATTTCCCCGAATGTGGGGTTTCTGACACACTTGAAAAAGTGTCAGCCAGCCCCACGCAATTTTCCCTCAATTGGCCAATTAATTCCCAGCATGTGGGAAGCCTTGCTAATTGTCTAAATCGAGTCAGAAATCCCCACAGTATGATGTCATCATTCGTGCTGCTTTCAAGGTCCATGGCAAGCACTGCATCCTCTGAAGGCTTCCAAATGAACCATACAGGATGGCAGAGGAGCCTGCAGGAGCTGTGGCCAGTGCCAGACCCCGAGCTGCCTTCAAATTCGACGAGGCTTCACTGCAGGCATTATTGGATGGGGTTATGGCCCACAAGGAGGTCCTCTTCCCTAGGTCAGGGAGGAAGAGGCCTCCCACTGAGACCAATACTGCATGGATGCAGGTGTCAGCAGATGCCAACTCGCTGGGAGTCACCAGAGGAACTTTGGCATTACATCTGTAACTCCTTCCTTTACTCCCCCACAGTACCATCCAGAGCCCCCGTCCTCACTGTGGAGGAGGAAGAGGCTGTGCAGCCAGACTCCTCAGAGGAAGCTCCAACCTCTGAGGGTGCAGCGTCAGCAGAAGTAAGCGCACCCAGCACTAGCGCAGACACTCACACCTCAGGGGGACCTTCGGGACATAGAGTAGTGTTGTCACCTGGTGTTTCACAGCTGACAAGTGAGCCTCAGCAGTTACTGGAGACAGCGACAGCAGTGGAGAGTCCTTGTCGGAGGGCGCAGGGCTCTGCCAGCTCAGCTCAGCTGTGCTGCATCTTGACCCTCTGCCTCTGGGTCCATCCGCAAGAGAAGAGGTGATGGATCTCCATGCACAGATGCAGGAGTCTCTGGCAGGTTTTGTCTCCAGGGTCGCTGCGAGTGTGGAGCGAATGGAGGAGTCCATAGCGACCATGAGCAGAGCCTTTGTGGAGTCATTGGTGCATGAACGCAGCACCATGGAAAGGTTGGCAACCTCCATGGAGGAGATAACTCGCCAGCGTACGGAAAACATGGTGAGTGCTCATAAGAGAATGACATCTCTTGAGGAGCGTTGGCCATCTGTTGAACAGAGAAACCAGATCTTCATGGAAGTCCTTCTGAGTAGGACTGCCAGTGCAGAAACGGGTCCCACTGGCCCCCTAAAGCGCAGCAAGGTGCTCTCAAGCCACTTCCAAGCGCTGGCCCCTTCTGGCTTGTGCAGCTTCAGGTGAGTGAGCAGCAGCCTGGTGCTCCTGGTAATCATCCTGCTGTTCCTGGTTCTGCTGCTGCCACCTCTGCTGTTGGAGATCCCCTAATGCCAGGAAGGGAAGGTGCTAAAGGCCTTCCATGCTTCTAGCAGATGCCTCGGTTGAGGAGGTCCTGAGTTAGGGTGGTGAGAGGGGCTTCCCAGGAGCTCACACTGAAGAAGTGTGTGAGGCTCCAACATTCTGCAGCTGCTCCTAAGGCTTCAAATAGTTCCCCCAAGCCTTGATCAAAAAGGTCCTGCAGCCTGCAAATGCTGCCTCTTTAAATCTCTTCAGCCCTCAGCGACCTGCTGCTGCAAGCAAGCAAGCCAGCTGTTTTCACGCCAGCTCTCATCGGCGGGGTTCCCCGCAGGCGGGTTTCGGGTGGGGAAAGCCCCAAAGTCTCAACGGCACGGGAAAATCGTCTTTAACAGGGTGATCATTGGTGATTAGTGCTCCGACGAGCAGTCCCGCCAGCGGCGGCCGGGACTGAAGCGGGGCGCTTAGAAGCGGCGGCCCGAAAGTCGGACGGGGCGGGGAATCAGGCGGGGGGGGTCCCGACCCGCTTTTTTCGCGATTTTCGGACCACGGCCGCATGAAAAGCCGCCCGACAGCTGCCCGAAAATCTGGGCCTTTGTCTTTGAACCAGCAATCATTCTGGTCGTGTGTTGTTCTGCCGCAGCGATAGCACTTCTCTGTTCCATATGACATTTTGTTTGTGCCATATTCTTGCGGTCTCTGTTGTATCTCTGCAGCGCCCCGTGCTGCTGCTTCATATGATACCGCAATGCTGAAAGCCTTTTCCAGCGTAAGGTCGTTTTCAGATGAAAGCCGTTTCTGGGTTCCTTCACTTTGAAGCCCACACACAAACTTGTCCCTTAAGGTATCTGCCAGTCCCGCTCCAAACTGGCAGTGTTTCGATAGTTTGCGCAGTTCTGTTAAATAATCAGCATTGCTTTCATTCTTACGCTGGTTCCGTTTGTGAAACTTGAATCTTTCTGCTATCAGCAGCGGTGTGGGGTTTAAGTGTTCCTTTAGTATCGTTACTATGTCTTCAAAACTCTTTTCCATTGACTTCGTTGGGGTTACTAGATTTCGTAATAAACCATACGTCTTTGCACCCATTAAATTTAACAATACCGACGCTTTCTTGTCATCTGACACCTCATTTGCCTTGCAGTACACCTCTATTCGTTCGACATATGTAGTCTAATCTTCGACTTCATTGTCAAATGCGGTGATACTGCCACTCTTCGGCATTTTGGGTGTGGTTTAAAATGGCGTCTCCCAATGGCTTAAAATGGCGTCTCCCGCGCTTTCCTTCCTCCCCCGCTGCTGCCGGTTCTCGTGGCAATGGCGGCGCCCTGTAGGTTTCGCGCGCTTCTCCTGCGCTGCTGCCAACGCCGTTCTCGGCGGTCCTCGTGGCAATGGCGGCACCTCGCGGGTTTCTGCGCGTCTCTCTCTCCCTCTCTCCGATGCTGCTCAGCCCCTGAACACCGGCTGCGCCCTGTGCGCTCTGCCCTCTCTCCCTCTCCCCCGTCGACGCTGCTCGGCCCTTTGCTGTGCCGCTCGGTCGGGCTCTAGCCCGCCACTGTCCAGGAAGGGTCTGCGCACTACCTGTTGCCAGCCCATTTCGCCGGAGCACCTCGACTGGAAAGCCAAGCCTGGCTCTCGACAGCCTCCCCCGCAATTCTCGAGTCTCTGCTGGATGACTGGGCAGTTGCCCGTGGTCGATGCCCGAGTCTCTGGCCTTGACCTCCAATCCACTGATCTTCAGGAACGAATCCCCGGGAGGTGATGCAGAGTTGCAGGTAGGTTCGAACCTGCCTCGTCGCCAATGTTACGTCCGTGTATAATAAGACACAGACTGCGGAGAATGGTACAACACCTGTTTACTCAACGTGGCTCAAACTGCAACTGAACTGTACAGATTACTACTCAGTGTTATATACAGGTGTGGTCACTGCCGGTACTGCAGTATACATGAGCTGTAAAAAATAGTTCCCTCCTTAAAGGTATATACATTACACCCTCCCCTTTCAAAGTATTCTGCAGCCGCTCTGAGACATCCTTGACCCTTGCACCAGGGAGGCAACATACCATCCTGGAGTCACGTTTGCGGCCGCAGAAACGCCTATCTATTCCCCTTACAATAGAATCCCCTATTACTATAGCTCTCCCACGCCTTTTCCTCCCGTCCTGTGCAGCAGAACCATCCATGGTGCCAGGAAGTTGGCTGCTGCTGCCTTCCCCTGATAAGCCACCCTCCCCAACAATATCAAAAGCGGTATATCTGTTTGAGAGGGGGATGGTCACAGGGGACCTGCGCCTACTACTCTGCCTGGTGGTCACCTATTCTCTTCCTGCCTGTGCAGCCTTTACCTGCGGTGTGACCAACTCCCTAAACGTGTTATCCACGACGTCCTCAGCATCGCGAATGCTCCAATGCGGACTGTCAGTAGCTGCAGCTGGATACACTTCCCGCACACATGGTCACCAGGGACACAGGAAGTGTCCCTGATTTCCCACATAGTGCAGGAGGAGCATACCATGGCACAGAGCTCTCCTGCCATGACTTACCCTTTATTTAATTCAAATTAAATTAAATCAAATCAATCCCACCAATTACACTACAATTAAATGATATACTCAAGGGCCCTTGGTTACTAGCACTAGAAACTATAACCACAAAATTTAAGTTTGGATAAAAGGAGAAAGAGTGAAATACTCACCAACCAATCACTTACCTGCTTTCTGGTGACGTCATACTTCGATTACTTTTTACTTCTCTCTCTCCCTCTCTCGGAGCTCTGAGATTGGTAAGCCTACCTGCTCCGCTGCCTCGCTCTTTATATCGCCGCCGCTGCTCCTCACAGGTCCACCGCCGCCGCCGCTGTGGGGCCTACGCGCTCTGCCACCTTGCTCTTTATATCACTGCTGCCACTCCTCACACGTCCGCCGCCAGCGCAGCTGTGGGTCCTACCTGCTCCACCGCCTTGCTCTTTATATCACCGCCGCCGCTCCTCACAAGTCCGCCGCCGCTGTATTCTATACCTGGGAATTATTATTCAGAGTGTAAATGAAATGAGTCACGGACAGGAATACTTTGGTGAAAAATCAAACTTATATTTATTTGGTCTAACATACACTGGCTAAAACATGCACTACTAAACGAAATCACTGTCCCTGTGGAGAATAAAATCCAGGTTACAAACAACATACATACAGTACAAAACTGGGGACTATAACAAGCAGTAATTTCCTTGTTGCTATGGTGGACTCTTATTGCACCCCTATCAACAAATTACCCAGTCGCATAAACCCCTTCGTCTGGCTGAACCAAACGAAGCTCCCACCCTCGGAATAGCCCAAAAGCTTCACTTCTGAGAGACTGTGCTCACCCCCACATGCGGTCAGTTTCGATCGCTCTGCTCATCGGCTTCTCTGGTACTACCTGTTAGTTCGATCTTGTTGGAGCAGGGAGCGAGAGAGACAGTGAGAATGGTGGAAAAGAATCTATCTTTATAGTGGTCTGCCTGCCCCTATCTTTTCCCGCCAATCTTTAAAATCCTGTTGTTTCTAAGCACTCCGGTGCTTAATCAGTGATGAGTCATCCTCGAACCCATGCATATTGGATTAATGGCCCTAAGTCTGGGACATATCTTTCGGTCTTTGTGTTGGGAAAAAACTGGCTCCCTTTTGGCTGGCTGAGGCCAGTGGGTTCATTGTTCTGCTTCTCTTCTGAGATGGAGGTGAGAAGTGCTTTGCATATTAGACTGGCCTTTTCAAGTTCAATGGCCCCCTTCCTTTTTCCAGGACTGTCGGGCGAACCCATACATTTTGGATGACTGACAGTTCCTTTGTCACAGCCAACTGCCATACGTTCTCTGGAGTTTTAACAAACCAGTCTTTCACGCATCTGCACAGGGCGATCCCATAACAGGGAAAATACCCTCAGAAAAATTCAATAAACTCCACAAAATATTCCCGACTGAGTCCATTCTTCAGAGACTTTGCGATCTCTTCAGTCCCCTGTTTCATACTTTTCTTTCCACAAAGCATCACTTGACGAGAGAGCAAAGGCCAAAGTCTCCCACAAGTGAAGCTGTTTCCCTGGTTTTATGTTTAAAAACCCCGGAACTGTACACCTTACTTTGTGTCACAGTTCCCTTTTACCGAGTCAAAACATCAGCAAAACAGCTTCTTAACACATTCAAACAGCTGGGTTCCAATTCCCACCGACAAACTTCAAGTCAAAATACAGAACATTAATAAGTTCCACAGGACGTTACCAAAAAGTCACCGCGCACATCATACAGTACAGCATTGACAGGTGGTAACACATTACCAAAATGCAACAGCGCACATCGCGCAATACAGAGTGCAAAACTATAACCAGAATACAATACACTTGCTTACAGAACTTTGGTACATTACAAGTCTTGCAGGGAGAAACCATCATCAACACAAATCGAATTGTATCCTTTCCGAATCGATCTAACAACCCTTGCCACCGCACTTGGAGCACCTGGCTCCATTGCCTGCAGCTGGTGTAAAACAAGTAGCTTACAAGCAACAATTGTATGATAACTAATGCATGGGAACAGATGCGAATTCAGGGGGGAATCTCTATACTCAGACCAATGTCCCACCATGGTGGTGAGACAATCCCTTTGATCTCCTCCCCCACTTCTACTATCTTTTGCTCTAAAGTGTAAAAATGTTTCTGGGAGAGCTCAACGCTCTTTATTAACTCAGTGAGGTGTTCCGGCAGAAAAGGAATCAGGTACCCGAAATGCTCCACATAGTACGGTTGGACCATCCGCAATCTACAGGGACAGGGTAGGCTTCGGAGGCTAAACGAAGCTGGCACGGGCTCAACGAATTGCTATACGGGTGCAGCGCGGCGAGATGCTTGTTGCTTAACCATGAAGGGACGCGACCTTGCCTCAGGTCCTCCAGGTTACTGCGGCCCTCGCCCAGCAACCATGCTCCATACAACACACACACCTCATTCCGTGCAACCTGCTCTGAGGCGTTCCTGTCCTCCCGTATCAAATCATTAACAGTTTTTGTGTACCTCTCCAGCTCCGCAATGACCTCCTTTAAATGAACAGTCATTGCCTGGTCCTCATGAAACTCTGAACCCACCAATGTATTCTCTTCCCCTAGAATCTTACGCAGTTGGTTCTTTAACCCAGTGATCTGCATCTGGAGCTGTGCATCATCCATACTATTAATAATACCCGTTCCTGTACTGAACGCTGTGGCTACATCATTCCAGGTCCTTCTTCTCTGCCTCCCGGACCCCACACTGCCCCCAACATTCAGCTTATAAAGCTGTTCTTTCTCTACATTTCCATGGTCCAGTTCATAAAATTCCTGAAACATCACTTTTAACACAGCTTCATAAAGCTTCTCTGTCTTCCTTGGACACCACACAGGCAGATGGACTTCAGTCAGGTTCAGAATCACGGATGCCATGGCGTAGTACACATTCTGAAACAACACTTTTCAGTAGGGATTAACATCAACCCATTCCCTGGACCCCTGGTGGTGGTGGGACACCCATCTACAGTCATCTGTACCGTCGGGGCTCTGGGCAGGGGCTTCCTGGTGTATGAGATAAGCTCTGTGGCGTTGATGGTGTTCGGGGGGTTTGGGATTACACAGGAGTCCACACTCCGATCCCATCCGATCCCACCCCCGGCATCCTGCCATCGCCAGCTAAACGCGATCGACACACCTGCTTGGCAGATCTTTTCTAACCCCCACATACATACATAAATCCCTTCCTCGGTTTCTCACCACTTATCCCAACACACATTCACTCCTCCCTGAGAACCCGTGATCGTCCGGTACGTGTCATTACTTAGTCTTTCCCAGTCAGCTGTTTGGTCCCCTGTATCCGCGCTCAGTTTCCTGAGCCATCACCACTTTCCCAGTGGAATGTGTCCCCTGCAGCTAAGGCACACCCGTTTATCCTCTGTTACCCTAACCCGAGAGGTGGTAACCCCTATTCTCGGGCATGAGATGGACGCTTCACCATAGGTGAACTCGTCATGGCTGGCATACCGGGTGGAATTCGCCCCCAGCCATCCAGACCATCTTCCCTCGTGGAAATAAATGCTCGCCCCATCCTTCGAGCCACCTCCTGTGGTCACGGTCGGTCCGTCTCCGCCGATGCAGCTGAAGACAACTGATTCCTCGGTATTGCCCCTGTGACTTGTGCTGGCTTAGGCGTTCCCTGAAAACACACACAATGCAACATTGTCCTTGGGTGATGCCTCGCCTTTCCAGATGCAGCTACACATGATTAAAATCCAAACTATACAGACAAGCTAAGGCAACAGAGAGGAGAGAAAGAAGTTATGTACAGCGCCACCCATCTCCGGTGGCCACACTAGGTCTCCTCGACCCTGGGCCTCTTACGACTCCGGCTTCCTTCGTTCACCAGTCTGTAAGGAGGCATCCACGGCACCCTTGGCCGTGGGATCCTGGCACTCCTTCTCACTCCTGCCCCCACAGGCGGAAAGAATGGTCCCTCTGTGGGCTCCTCACAGTCCCAGATTATGGGCTGGAGACCCACACCTGTAGCGCAGCTCACCACTCCCTGCTGTTTCCTCCTCTTGTCAGCTTTTTCCCCAGGGTTAAAAAGCTTGCACAGATTGATATGGAACAACTTAGTGCGTCGGGGCATTTTGACTGCATATACCATTGGACTCGCCCTATCCACGATACTGCACGGTCCCATGTATAGCGGTTCAAAAGTCCCTACCCTGGCGAAGTGTCTAACCATTACTTGATCTCCGACCTTCCACTCGTGGTGCCTCTGAGGCTCAAGCAATAAACGATTTCTATGATGTTGCTTCCCCATGTTACTGGCAGCCTGCCAATGGATCTGTCTGAGATGCTCAAGCAAATTCTTAACAAACCTGTCCCGGTTTACCTCTCACAACTGACCTTCCATGAGAACCGGGGCCAGTACATGGCTGGGCGTTCTCATGACCCTGCCAGTCATGAGCTCATGCGGGGAATACCCTGTGCTTCTAGACAGGCTGGCTTGGACCCCGATCAGAACTAACGGCGTGCCTGCTGTTCATTTTCTAGGCGAGTCTCCCGTCTCCTTCCGAAACCTTTCCTTTATGGTCCTATTCATCCGCTCCACAATCCTCGATGACTGTGGGTTGTGTGTGACGTGCCATTTACCCTCTACGCCTAGCAGCTTCAGAGTCACCTGCATGACTGCCCCTGTGAAGTGACTCCCCTGATCGGACTCCACATACTGTGGTAGCCCTCACCTAGAGAACACTTCTCTCACTAGAATCCTTGCAGTCCCCAAAGCTGTGGCTATTCAGCATGGGAAGGCTTCTTCCTTTACCGTAATACCTGCCACTCTGTATGGACCCTCTACCTTATCTCCCTTAACCAGCATCTACAGAACAGTCTTTAGGGCGGGATCCCATGCCTGGACCATCTTTAGGTCCGGGGCCAATGCTACCCCTGCACTCCTTTGGGTCCCACCTCTGTCTCTGATCGCTGCTACCAGACTCGACCCATATGGATCCCAAAACGTGCCCGTTCGAGCACCCTCTTTGGCCAGCACGTCGGCCTGCTGATTGCCCTCCACATGGGGTTCTGTCTTAGAATGGGCCTTGACTTTGTGGATATAGAAATCCCCCTGGGTTCCTATCGATGTTATGATCTGTTGCAACAATAGCTTAGTTGCTAGGGGTTTCCCATCTGCAGATGTGAACCCGCGACGAGACCAAATGGCTAAATATTCTGTGCATGAATTGCAAGTGAACATGCTGTCGGAGCCAATTGTGTAGGGTGTAGGGAAATCTTCAGGGTGGGTAACCACATACACCACCACTGACAGTTCAGCGTGCTGGACGCTCATGGTGCTCGGGAGTTTAATGGCCTTGGCAATGCCTGCCTTTGGGTCAAAAATCCCGCATCCAGTGAGTCACTCCCCGGCCACCACTGTACTGGACCCGTCTACATAGATCTCGCAGCCCGTGGGATGGATCCCAGCCCGAAACCCTATGCCTACGTCCCATACCCCTTCAACAGAACATTTGTGGGCCACCCCTGGGTAGATCATATTTGCAGTGAGTTTGGGCTCACAGAGGCCTTTCGCACTCAACTTCATCTGAGAGAGCAATAAAGTCCAGCGAGCAATGCGTGCATTGCTCACCGTGCCGTCCTTTATCCTCCCATCTAGAAACATCTGAGTGGGCTTATGACGTGTTAAGAGAGTTACCGGGGACGCCCCGTAAAGATTTGTGATCTCCTCACGGCCCAATGTGTGGCAAGCAGGTGCCTCTCACAATTGGAGTACCCCCTCTCTACATCTGTGAGGATTCTGGATGAGTATACCACAGGCCTCAGCTTGCCATGCCGCTCCTGGAGCAGCACTGCGCTGAAACTGTCCCCTGTGGCAGCTACCTCCAAAAAGAACTCCATTCCCCCATCAATCGCTCCTAAAGCTGGTGCAGTCTGTAGATCTCCCTTCAGATGACTAAAGGCTGCCATGCAGTCCTCATCCCACTCCCAACCTACTCCCTTGTGGAGGAGCCGGAGCAGAGGAGATGCCGTAGCGGCATAG
This sequence comes from Somniosus microcephalus, assembly GCF_052327205.1. Lineage (NCBI taxonomy): Eukaryota > Metazoa > Chordata > Chondrichthyes > Squaliformes > Somniosidae > Somniosus > Somniosus microcephalus. The sequence goes on along the minus strand of NC_140987.1, from coordinate 361,796,850 downwards.
TCCTCTATGAAATCCCTGTAATACACTGTGAGTCACAGGAAGGATCTTACCCCCGTTACCATGGTTGGGGCTGTAGGGGTTTGCAAAATTCCCTCAGCCCCCGAAGATCGGGAAATATTAATCCACATCGTGGACGAAGACTTTGCGTGATTTAAATTGTCTCTGGGTTGGACAATGTTTTAAAACATACCCAGAAGCACAAGAAGGCTGCGTTAAGCTAGGCAGCACTTGGACAACACTGGAATCAAAGAACTTTGTAAAAAAATCGCACACCTTAAGACAGTACATTTTTATTTTAAAAATGTACTGTTGAGTTTGGTAAATTGCCCAGGGATAAAAATGGCTGTCAGAAAGCATGGCCAAGGACAAAGGACCTAAAAGCAGCTTTCTGTGTCTGTGAAGCAATGGCAGTCAAATTCTGTTAGTCAAAAGGGGAGTTTCCCCTCCCTGCAGAGACAATCGATGTTTGTTTACAGAAACTGCTACTTTGTGTACACAAGGGATTAAACCACTTGACTGCGGTTTCAGTGACCACAAGATAATGGGTTTCTGTTTACATAGTAATACAACTCCATTCAAAACCCATCAGGATGAATCGAAATGGTTCAATAGCCCATCACACACAATGAACTCAGCACAGAAGAGATATTTGGACTGAGGAAGCAAACAGTTTATATTGAATGGGTTTGAATCACCCATTACTGGACAATGGGGACAGTTGGATCCCTTTTGTTTTAGCCCAGAAACTTCCAGATCTAGGCGGGAACATTTCGGCCCCAAAATTGGGGTATAAGAGATAGCTTCTCAGGGGCATCTCTCTCTCTCTGGCCTGCCTCCATGTGCCTCTCTCTCTACAGTGTGGTCTGTCTGAAGAAGTAAAACACCAGCAGTTTACTTTTAAAACACTGGGGAGTTTTTCACTTCTGGGCAGTGAAGAGCCAAGATCGCAGGGCACGGAACTGGCATTGCAGTGGTGAGCATATAATTTTCTGGCCTTCCACAAGGCAACTTAGGATAGGCTTAGGGGTGGGAGTAAAGTGAGGATTTTGTTAGAATTGTATTTTAGTCGATTTCCCTCATTGTGACCGTTTTTTCCTCCCCTACTTTTATCGTGTGGTGTAGTTTCTTAGTTGTAATAAAATTTGACTTTCTTGCATCCAGACCATTTGTCCACTTTTATATATCATTAATTAATTATAAGTTCCTCCAGTCAGAACTGGAAGGAGGGTTTTAGCGATTCAAAACCGCTGATTGGAATTGGTCACAGATAAAGACAAAGGCTGCCTGACCAGGTAAATTACCGTAAACCAGGTAACGGATGCCCCCTTACAAATTGGTGACCGCGGCAGGACTGGAGGCAGTTTTTGATATGATAAGTGGTCTGGATCTGGAGAAAGCATCAGCTCTTGCTTTTCTTGCTTTTAGTCTGCGGGTAGCCCTGCTGAAGTTAGCGGCAGTGTGTAAGCTGACATATTATGGTATAGGTGGCTCGGTTAAGAAGGGTGAGATGAGGGTGCGGAAGGAGGTTACAGAGGCCAAGAATCGGGAGTCAGAGTTTGAAAAATGCCAGGCGGAGGTAGAACGCCTCATAAGAGAGGTGAATGAGGCCAGAGATAGTGGGATGAGAGTGCGGGAAGAAAATGCACGCCTCACACTAGAGGTCACAAAATGCCAGGCAGAGATAGAGTGCCTTGTGCAGGAAGACACAGAGGCTAGCGACAGTGAGATGAGGCTACAGGAGGAAAACGCACACCTCACCCAAGAAGCTAGCGAGGGCAAAAGCCATGAGAGGCACAAGATAGAGTTACTAAAGTGCCAAATTACAGAAGCAAAGAGTTACGAGATGAGACTGCGGGAAGAGAATGCCCACCTCACCTTAGAAGTAACAGAGCAGGAGGAAATGGTTAGGGAGGTAAAGGCAGCTTATAAGCTGGCCTGCGACCAAAGGTTTAGTGGAGCAGACTATACCCCATGTAACAGAAAGATAGAGAGTTTGGGTATGGAGTTATTAAGGACTAAAGGGATGGTATGTCTCATAAGTCCGAAGGGAAGTCCGTCGAACAGTACCAGCAGTCCAAATTAAACCGCCCCACAGGCAGCGCCCAGAACAGAGCTGGCTAGGGAATTAGAGATCCCAAGACCGCAGCCCACAGCTCCGAGTTTTGAGGAGCTCTGGCAGCAAGAAGGGGTGGACAATGGGGTGGTAGGAGAACGCCAGCAGGCCCCGCTAGGCAGGTGGGGACCAGGACCAGTGTACCCCCTCCGACAACGGAGCTACGGTCCGCCCGTGAATGATAATGACCATGGGGCTGTTCAGCATACCTATCTGGTACCCTATGATACCCCACAGCTCAGAGTCCTGGTGAAACATATTCCCCTGCTCTCCGAAAAGGGAGACCCCTCAGTGCACTTCCAATGGATAGAACAGGCAGCCTGTGTTAATGGCTGTGATGACAAAGAGAAAGCCAAAATGTTGCTTTTCTCTGTAGATAGTAAGCTCTATCAGACCCTTTCAGATGAGGCTAAGAGAGGGCACAAGGGTTTTGAGAACCTAAAGGAGGAAATACTGGAAGCCATGGGTGCGAACGACGGCAGTCCGTTCAATCGCATAGGGAAAACACTGCAGAAGGAAGGGGAGACCCCACAGGCATTTGCAGACAGGCTGTGGCCAGTCTACAACAGCGCGTGTACAGGGGGACAAAATAGGGCACACCTGAACCAGCAGCAGCGGACCCAATGGCTTTGTTGCCTGGTGTCCAATTGCCTGCCCCAGATAAAAGCAAAGGCTGATACTTGGTTTGACCACCGAGACCCCCTAGCAACTGAAGAGATTGTAATCCGGCAGCTCACGGTAGCATATAGGAACGGTAGGAATAGTGGGACCCCCCAGCAAAAGGGTAAGATCCACAAGGTTAAACCTGGGGCTCAATACAAGAAAGAGTGGTGCCAGGAGGGGAGCCGTCCCTCCCAGAACAAGGTCACTTGTTACAGGTGTGGGGAGGATGGCCACTGGCGCAGGGATTGTAAAACGCCTGGGAGAGACGATAAAGCCAGGAACCCCGCAGCCCCAACTCAGAAGGCAGAGACAGAAACTCCTCCCGATACAGTCGAGTCCGTCATGGAGTCGATAAAATCGTTCCTCAGGGCCAATCAGGGAAAGGTAGCAGCCATCAGTGGTGCTGCAGCCCCCTCGCCCACCTCTGCCTGCGTATAATGACTGGAGCCCGCGCAGCCTGTCCATCTGTGTAATCTCCGGTACGATGAATGGAAGAGATCGCTCGTACAGATGGAGGTAGAGAAGGTTACAGGGACTTATCTATTGGATACGGGGGCATCATGCACCGTGATCCATACGGATAATCCCACCACCTCACCTCTGTCTGACGGGGTTCCATATATACTATCGGGATTCACCGGTCAGGAGCAGGTGGGGGTATACTCCAGACCCCTCTCAGTCCATCTGGGCATGCTCCAAACTAAGTGGACGTACATCCTGGCAAAGTGGAATAAGGAGGAAGGAAAGGGGATCCTAGGGGCCGACTTCCTGGTGGACCACGGGATCCTCGTGGATCTCCACAACCATTGCCTTTGGGGGGCTAGCACAGACAAGGAAGAAGGTGTAGTGGTCATCCCGGCCAAGGAGGGTAAGGGGACCTTGTGTACTGTGAAGCCCAAAGAAGGTAATGACCTCGGGCTCATGGTAAATGGTGTCCCGGAGGCACTGCAGGCAGCCGTGCAGGCAAACCTCACAGCCTTTGCCACCCATAAACACGACTGCGGGAGGATCACAGGGTTTGAGGTTAAAATAGACGGGGACCCCATAGCCCAACCACAGAAGCAGTACAATTTCCCCAAGGAGGCAGAACCCGACATGGAGACAGCCATCACCTCCTTAGATAAACAGGGAGTGTTGAGGCCCATAGCCACTCATGTTAATTCTCCACTTTGGCCGGTTAGGAAACCGGACAATTCATGGAGAGCCACGGTGTACTATCGGGTGCTTAACAGCAATATCCCCACGTGTGCCCCCACAGTAGAAGCAGTGGCTAATCTTATTAGCAGTATTCCAGCATCCGCGAACACATTCGCGGTGCTGGACATTTCGAATGGGTTCTGGTCCATCCCTTTAAAACGGGAGGACCAATATAAGTTTGCCTTCACCTTTAAGGGACAGCAGTATACCTGGACCTGTCTGCCACAGGGTTTCCACAACAGCCCCAACATCTTCCACCAATGCATGAAGGATAGTTAAAGGGAGACCTGCAGACCGCACCAGCCCGAGGAGCGATAGATGGAAAAAGGGAGTTTTTTCTGGAGGTAGCAGCCAGTGGGGCTAGCCTGAGTGCTGTGCTGCTCCAAGAGTGACACGGTAGGCTGAGACCCGTGGTCTTTTCCTCCAGAATGCTCACCGATGTAGAGAGGAGCTACTCAATATGTGAAAGGCACCTTTTAGCCACAAATTGGGCTGTGAAGAAATCCCGGATCTTCGCAGGCACCTCTCCAATCACCCTACTCACACACCACACACCCACTCAGATGCTTTTGGATGGGAGGATTAAAGATGGGACAGTCAGCAGCATCCGCATTGCGGCTGGACCCTTCTCCTCTCACAGATGGATCTGAAGGTAAAGGGCTTTTGTGAGCCAAAGCTTGCGGCCAATATGGTATACCCTGGAACAGCCCATTGATGTTCCATAGATGGGGTATGGGAAGTGAACATAGGCTTACGGGCCAGGATACATCCCACGGGCCGTGAGATCTATGTAGATGGTTCCAGCACGATACCCGCTGGAGTACGACTCACGGGTTGCGGGATCTTTGACCCAACGGCAGACATTGCCTTGGCAATCAAGCTCCCTAACACCATGAGTGCCCAGCAGGCTGAACTGTCCGCGGTGATGTACGTGGTTACACACCCCGACATCTTCCCTACCCCATATAAGATTTGCTCTGACAGTATGCTCACTTGCAACTCGTGTACGGAGTACTTGGCCATCTGGTCCCGTCGTGGGTATACCTCCGCCGACGGGAAGCCCTTGACAGTAAAGCCCCTGCTGGAGAAAATCCTGGCAGCTGTGGGGGAGGAAGGTGCAGTTTTCATCCATAAGGTGAAAGCCCATTCCTCCACAGAACCCCGCAGCCAGGGCAACCAGCAAGCCGATATGCTGGCCAAGGAGGGTGCACGGGCAGGCACTTTCTGGGACCCATATGAGTCCGGGCCAGTGGCAGCGATAACAGGCAGGGATGGGACACAGGGAAAATCAGGAGTAGTGTTAGCCCCAGACCTCAAGACGGTCCAAGCCCAGGACCCAGTCCTGAAAGTTGTCATTAGCACAGTGATGGAGGGCAGGAAGTTAGAAGGCCCTTACGGCGCAGCCTCCCACTCCATAAGGGAAGGCATGCTGTTCAGGGGGGAACAGTGGGTAGTACCCCAGCAACACCGGAGGGAGTTCCTTCAGCTGGCCCATGAGGGGCCGGGAGCGGGGCACCCCGGGCCTGAGACCACCTGGCAATGTGTGGAACAGGCGGGATGGTGGCCAGGACTCCGGGATGATGTCCGCGAGTTCTGTGCTAGCTGTCTTGTGTGTGCAGCAAAAAATCCCGATCCCCACAAAAGGAAGGTTCCCATGGGACACATTAGGAGGGTGGAGGGACCATTGCAGTCGATCCAGATCGACTATATAGGGCCCTTGCCCACCACCTAGGGAGGCTACAAATACTGACTCGTCCTGGTGGATGTGTTTTCCAAGTGGGTGGAAGCCTTCCCCTGCAGGACGGCCACAGCAATGGGGTCTGCAAAGATCTTGGTGAAGGAGGTGTTCTCGCGGTGGGGACTGCCCCAGTTCATGGAGTCCGACCAGGGAAGCCACTTCACTGGCCAAGTCATGCAGAACACTCTCAGGCTTCTTGGTATTCAGGGGAAATGGCATGTCGCTCACAATCCCCAGTCCTCAGGGATTGTGGCGTGCATGAACTGGACCATTAAGGAAAGGCTGAGGAAAGAGACAGTAGGGTCACCCCAAAAATGGGCAGAAACCCTACCTCTGACCCTCATGGGGATCCGGGCCAGCCAGTCCAAAAGTACAGGGCATTCACCACATGAGCTCATGACCGGCAGAATTATGAGGACCCCCACTCATGTCCTTGCCCCAGTCCTTACTGAAGGACAACTGCAGGAAATAAACCGGGATAAATTCGCCCGAACCCTCCTAGAACACCTCAAATGAATTTATGGGCAGGCAGCTGACAGCATGGGGAAGCAGCATCGGAATAACCGGCTGCTGCTTGAGCCTAGCAGGAGCCACCAGTGGGAGATAGGAGACCCAGTGATGGTAAGAAACTATGCCCGGGTGGGAAGTTTAGAACTGTTAAATCTGTGTGTTCCAGTTGTATTAAGATTAATTACTGACACAGACTACAAGAATAAAGTTTCAACAGGTCTTTACTAGTTGGAGGTCAGGACTATACTAAATACAATTTCACTACACAGTACTTATATACCAGTGGTCACCACCGGTATTACGTATACAACAGCCAGAGAAAGTAGTACATCTCTTAAGGTGGAACAGGCTTAAGTTCTCTTAAGGTGGAACAGGTTACATACACCACAAGAACCACTCTACATGGGGCCCTATAGTATAGTTGATAGGGCCAGCCCCATGGTCTATGCAGTAAAACTACCCCGGTGCACAAAGTGGTTCCACGCCAACCAATGTAAATTGTATAAATCTGACCGTACAAGTTCAAGTTCACAGGCTGTAAAGACAGGCACTGTGGCTTGTTCCAAGAGAAAAGTTGTCCGGCCCACCAATGGGGACACTTCCCCGCCCCAGTGGGACCTAAGTTTTGGCCAAAGATTAAATTTGAACCAGTTATCCAGTTCAGAAACAGAGAAACTGCAGCCTGAGAGTAGAAATCTATAGGCTGCTGCGAGTTCATTCACAGAAAATCGCTTGGGGGGCTCCAGGGATGAGCCGCTCTTTGAAGAGACTGCCCGCACATGCGTAGTCGCTGGTCTGGAGACAGGAATTTCCCAGTCTTTTGAACAGGAGGTTCATGCAGGCGCAGTCGCGTGCCTGAGGGGAGAGGTTTCCTAACACTGGGTTCGCGTAGGCGCAGTTCCCCAGCCTGTGAACCCAGCGGCTCCTCTTCAGTTTCCCTGTGCAGGCGCAGTCGCCTGTTTGAAGACAGAGGTTTCACAGCCTCTGCCGGGGGACTCTGGGGAGGAGGTTCGTTCAGACGCAATTCCCCAGCCTGTGACCCCAGCGGCTTCTCTTCCGTTTTCACGCACAGGCGCAGCCGCCTGTTTGAAGACAGAGGTTTCACAGCCTCTGCCGGGGGACTCCGGGGGGGAGGTTTGCGCAGGCGCAGTCGCCTTTCTGAATACAGAAGTTTCACAGCCTCTGCCGGGGGACTCCGGGGAGGAGGTTCGCGCAGGCACGGTCGCCTGTTTAAAGGGACAAGCTTTCCAGCCCGCTTCTAGAGTGGTTCCCCCTATGGTGTGGGACTCTGGGGAGGAAGGGATTGCAATTCCTCTTGCAGAGGACATATGGAAGGGACTGGTACCAGGTTTTGGACCTGGAGAGGAAGATTTTCAGCCACCAGCAGCGGGTGGTGAGGGGATACCTGCCCCCAGTACAGGAGTGGGTAGGGAAAAGGGGACAAACCCAGAGTACCGGCAGGCTGCCAGGTTTATTAAACAGTGTGAGCTGTTTACATCAGGGGGAGAATGTTCCCAGCCAACTAGGGCTGTGACCCAAGCGCAGGGTCCGTCAGCCAAAGTTTCCCCCACAGAGAAGCCCCTCAGAAGGTCTCAGCGCGTCCACAAGCCCAAGATAAGATGGTCACCAGGGTACCTGCCACAAAGATCAATCTCCCGAGCCTGGGAGGAAACAGATCACAGAGGTCCCCAACTAGCAGCCATAAGCTGCCAGGGACCATAAGCAGGAGGCAGTCCAGCTTCGCTGCAGACAGCAGTAATCTGCGATAGTGACGCCAGAGATTAGCCTGGCCGTCCGGAGACGGGCGGCATTTGTATTATAGCCTTGTGTTAAGTTTAAAATGTTTATAGCTTGCTTTCAAGGTGTTTCAATTTTAAGTTTAGAATGTAACTAGCAGTTTTGTGTTTAGGTTTAATGTTTAAGTTTATAAGTGTGACAAATGCTTGTATTTTGGTCCGAGGTCGAGGGACCCGACCATGTCTCCACCTAAGGCAGCAGGTCAGTAAGAGACCTGGCTGCAAGCCCTTTTAAGTTCTTTTGCAGGAGACTGGACAAAGGAGCAGCCCTGTTCGCCCAGCCCGAGCTGGGCATCGAATGAAGATATGGATACGGAATGTTGGGGATCACCTTGCCACTGGACAAATCCAGGAGGAGACCCCGCAGCGACCTTCAGGAGAAACCGGATCGAGTCCGGAGGAACCTGCCTACTCATCCTACGCGGAAGAGATGGCCCCAGCTGGGCTCCAACCCAGCACTATCCTGACCGAATTTCACTTGCGGGAGACCTCGCTATTGAGGAGTCATGGTGGGGAAGCACGGGCGCCTTGTCAGATAGGGACGCGTTCCCCGGGAGTGGGTGGTGATGGCCCGGGAAAAGGGAGGGGGAGACCCAAGAGTCATATGGGTGCGTTTAGGGAAGGGAGGAACTCCATCGGGGCCCACGGGCAAAGTTGGAGTGTAAGTGTGGCTGGGAAGGATGAGTGGGTGGCCGGATCTGGGATCCAAGTTTGAGTGTGGGCCCAGTGAGAGACACCCATCGTTTTCTCCAGCCAGTCGAGGGAAGATGGGAGGGGGAGGGACTGGGAGTCGTGATCCCATACTCTCCGGTCTCAGTCTGTGAAACATGAGGGGTACCCCGCCTCCACAAAGGGACAAGGGAATGGCTCGGGGATGGCGGAGCAGACTGTTCTGTAAAATCCATTCTGTATGTTTTAAAAGTTTAAGACCATTAAAGGGGCGGGGGTGGAAGGAACATTTACTGCCTGGGTGGGAGGAGCAATACCCACTCGAATTTCGCGACCCATCATTGGCATGTGATGTTCGGGGTTTATTTCAGCATTTTGTTTCAAATGTTTAATGGAGATTTTTGTATTTTGTTTTACAGTTCCAAGTGGTGCAGAGGCGTAGGACCCTCTCCGTGCTTGGAATCATTTTGATTACCTTGTATAACCAAGATTGCAACATTTTGTAATATGTTATAATGTAACAAGTGGTGCAGGGGTATGAGACCTCTTATTGTAACATTTTGTAATTGATGTATCTGTAGATGCCTACCGTACCACGTTTTTTCTCGGATTTGAGGGGAATAGACGGGTCGGGGAATCAGTGATAGGTAGCTATAGGTAAATACAGGGGATGGTTGTTTGTCAGGGGTCAGAAAATTTTGCTCACTTCTTCAAGGGGATACTACAAGCAAGTTGGACGTATTCAAGGGGGGAATGTAGGGGTTCACAAAATCCCCTCAGCCCCTGATGATCGGGAAATATTAATCCACATTGTGGACGAAAACTTTGCGTGATTTAAATTGTCTCTGGGTTGGACAATGTTTTAAAACATACCCAGAACCACAAGAAGGCTGCGTTAAGCTAGGCAGCACTTGGACAACACCGGAATCAAAGAAGTTTGTGAAAAATCGCACACCTTAAGACAGTATATTTTTATTAAAAGAATGTACTCTTGAGTTTGGTAAATTGCCAGGGATAAAAATGGCCGTCAGAAAGCATGGCCAAGGACAAAGGACCTGGAAGCAGTTTTCTGTGTCTGTGAAGCAATGGCAGTCAAATTCTGTCAATCAAAAGGGGAGTTCCCCCTCCCTGCAGAGACAATCGATGTTTGTTTACAGAAACTGCTACTTTGTGTACACAAGGGATTAAACCACTTGACTACGGTTTCAGTGACCACAAGATAATGGGTTTCTGTTTACATGGTAATACAACTCCATTCAAAACCCATCAGGATGAACGGAAATGGTTCAATAGCCCATCACATACAATGAACTCAGCACAGAAGAGACAATTGGACTGAGGAAGGGAACAGTTTAAATTGAATGGGTTTGAATCACCCATTACTGGACAATGGGGACAGTTGGATCCCTTTTGTTTTAGCCCAGAAACTTCTGGATCTGGGCGGGAACATTTCGGCCCCAAAATTGGGTATAAGAGATAGCTTCTCAGGGGCATCTCTCTCTCTCTGGCCTGCCTCTGTGTGCCTCTCTCTCTACAGCATGGAGTCTGTCTGAAGAAGTAAAACACCAGCAGTTTACTTTTAAAACACTGGGGTGTTTTTCACTTCTGGGCAGTGAAGAGCCAAGATCGCAGGGCACGGAACTGGCATTGCAGTGGCGAGCATATAATTTTCTGGCCTTCCACAAGGCAACTTAGGATAGGCTGAGGGGTGGGAGTAAAGTGGGGATTTCATTAGAATTGTATTTTAGTCAATTTCTCTCGTTGTGTCCGTTTTTTCCTACCCTATTTTCAGCAAGTTTACCGTGATTCCTTTTATTATGTGGTGTAGTTTCTTAGTTGTAATAAAATTTGACTTTCTTGCATCCAGACCATTTGTCTGTTTTTATATATCATTAATTATAAGTTCCTCCAGTCAGAACTGGAAGGAGGGGTTTAGCGATTCGAAACCGCTGATTGGAATTGGTCACAGATAAAGGCAAAGGCTGCCTGACCAGGTAAATTACTGTAAACCAGGTAACGGATGCCCGCCTACAGGGCAGATAGCTCCTGTACCACCTTCCTCCTCGCCTCATTGATGGCCCTCTCCCCAGCACGCACGGTCAGCCCGAGGAATTTTACTTCCTGCTTGCCGACCTGTGCTTTCTTGGGATTAACCTTGAACCCAGCTTCCTTTAACAGACTCAGCAGTTCAGCCAGCAGGGGGCCATGCTCCTCCCCCTCGTTGGAGAACAAAAGCAGGTCGTCCACATACTGCACAAGCTGCTGTGGTCTGCTGAACACTTTTAAACAGTTGGCCATACATTGGTGGAAAATAGAAGGACTGTTATGAAACCCTTGGGGAAGGCAAGTGCATGTGTACTGCTGACCCTTGAAAGTGAATGCAAACTTATACTGGTCCTCCCTTTAGAGAGGGATAGACCAGAATCCGTTCGAAATGTCCAGCACCGTGAATGTTTTCGCGGATGCTGGGATACTCCCCATCAGGCCGGCTACGGCTGCTACGGTGGGGGCACAGGCTGGGATGTTCTTGTTAAGAACCCGATAGTCCACAGTGGCTCTTCACGAATTGTCCGTTTTCCTAACCGGCCAAATCGGAGAGTTCACATGGGTTGCTATGGGTCTCAACACACCCTGCTCAACCAGTGATCCCACTGCCGTCTCTAAATCCGCCTCTGCCTCTCTGGGGAAGTTGTACTGTTTCTGTGGTCGGGCCATGGGGTCTCCTTCTACTCTGACCTCCACCCCTATTACCCTCCCACAGTCGTGCTTGTGTGTAGCGAATGCCGTGAGGTTGGCTCGCACATCCATTATGTACTCCGTCAGGGTAGAAGTGACCAAACGTTCAAGGTCATAACTACCCTTGGGCTTCATTGTGCACACGGTTCCCTTGCCTTGCTTCCCTGGTATAATTACTACCTCCTTCTCCTTTCCCATGCATACTGCCCCCCAAAGACAGTGATTCCGGAAATCCACCAATATCTTGTGGGCCAGTATGAAATCTGCCCCCAAAATGCCTATTCCCTCCTGCTCCCACCGCATCAGGGCACATTTCCACTCCATATGGAGTGTACCTAGATCGATGGCTAGCAGGGTGGAGAAAGACCCAGCCTGTTCGTCCCCGGTGAACCCTACTAATTTAAATGGGACCTCGCTCGATAGAGGTGATGTGGTCGGGTTATCCGCATAAACAATGGTGCTTGAAGCTCCAGTGTCCAGCAGGTAGGTCCCTTGCACCTTCTCCAACCCCATTTTCACGCACAGCCTCTTCCAAGCATCATAACTTAGTAGGCACAGGTAAATGGGCTGAGAAGCCCCTAGTCATGGGTTGGGATTGTTCGGGGCAGATGGGAGTACGCTACCCGCTGCCGCGTCCACCCTACCCTGCCCTGCCGGAAAGACTGCGTGGAGAGCAGCCACTAATACCGCGAACAGATCAGTGCTGCTTACTGCCACAGCTGCGGCTTTCTGCACTGGCACTGGAGAATCCCCTTTCCTGCTTCTTTTGTCAGAGACTGGGCAGTCTCACCTCCATTGCCCTTTACTCCCGCACCTATAACAACCCTGCTTCTTCTCTGAGCTACCCTCTTCCTGGCGCCACTCTCTTCTAACGTTGCCTCCACTAGGCTTTAACTCGTGTACTCTGCCCTTTGGTTTGTCATCCTCACCTCTACCATTCTTAAAAGAGAGCGTTAACTGCTGGATCACACTCTCTTATGTGGTCTGGGGAATCCCTGGAATCGAACCACCCCTCTGCTTTGGTCTTGATCCTGGGCAGACTGTTCGCCACCAGGGTCCTCAGCCAATGAGCCCTAGGCTCCCCCTGCAGATGCGCCCGGTTGGGCTCCTCCGCACAGGCACTCTGGTAGACGGGCCAAAGCCTGTCTGTGAAAGCCTGCGGTGCCTCCCCAGCTGACTGCAGTGTCCTTTCCACTCGGGAGAAGGGACTTCCATCATTGAGGCCTGTGGTAAACCACTTTTATCGTTCACTATCGTTACACTATAGTTATCACTGTTATATTGTTACTCTATGGTTATCACTGTTCACACTGTTGTATCACTATACGAGGTCGCCTCTTGTCACGCTGCTATACCTGGGCTGACCACTGCTGACTCCGCCCATGACTCCACCTACCTGCCCAGGTATAAAGGTAGTCGACTGGCTGGCATTCCTCCTTGTTGTATCCGATCACCCACGAGGGTGGGCTCTGTTATTTAGCCAATAAAAACCTATAGTTACTTTCTTAACTCGTCGCTTTTCATTGGATGAATTGATAGGTATATCAAGGCCCTTAGCCTCTAGGATGTCATCCTTTATCCCCTCTAACATACCCTGCCCCCTCTTGCTACCCGCTGAGAGCGACTGGTGCAACCTACTAGCCAGGGAAAATAAAAGTAATCTAGCTGTCTCAGCTTCGTTACATTTATTGATCCCCCCCACCTGCTCCAGATCCGTAAAATGGAGAGATGGGTCCCCTGTGCTGGTCAGTTTGGTCAGGTTAGAGACCATTGCCTGCAGCTGGGGAGCTGTATTCGGGACCACAAAGTCACTCTGCAGTGGTCCTTGCGCTTGACCGTCTACGGGCGCACCGTATTTCTGCTGCCGGACAGAGCACATGGGTCCTGGTCCCGGCACTTCGGGCGGTGGTCGAGCGTCCTCCTCTGCCTTACAGTCCTCCTTATCTCCCTCCTGCTGTTCCTCATCTACCCAGGCCATTCCTGGAGCTACCAAGCAGACCATCCCTTTGGCCTTAGATAGAGCATCGGTCAAATTCCGGATCTGTTCCTGGCAAGGACCATGATTACCCTTATCAAACCCTCCAGTGTTGGCGACACTGTATGCCACCTGAATATCATTCAACTGCTCTCCCAGCACCTTTACCTCACAACAAGCGAGCATTCTCCTCCCTAACCACCCTCTTGTTCCCCTTTGCCTCAGTTACCTGGCAATGCAGGAACTCCTTATGGTTACAGAAGGTTTCCTCCTGGCTTATTCTTCCCTGCTTCTCATCCCTTAGCTCCATGCATAACCTGCTCCCTACTACAGCCCTTGCGTTTGACTGTGCCTCAGACACCCTGAGCTCTGCCTCTAACTTAGCAACCTGCTTATCTAGCAGTTGCACTTGTCTTTGTAGACAGACGAGCCATATCGCCTTTTCAATGCTGCGCATATGCTCCTTGCCCTCCGTCCATTCTGCCGCTGTGTTCACCGGACGCTCAGCATGCAAGAAGCCTAGCACCCACTTCTTAGTGATGTTTACCTTATTAAACACATATGAAGAAATCCTTTCCTCCATTTGGGATCTTTTGCCAGAAGCGCTGTCCATGACTCCTTAACCCAGGTCCTGCCGTGGTCACAAAGAGATGTAAGCGGTTTTTGATCCTAGCCCAATTGCTAGGTGGACATTTCAGATCACCCCCGCCGTACAAAAGTTCTATACCCAGGAATTATTATTCAGAGTGTAAATGAAATAAGTCACAGACAGGAATTCTTTGGTGAAAAATCAAACTTATATTTATTTGGTCTAACATACACTGGCTAAAACATGCACTACTAAACGAAATCACTGTCCCTGTGGAGAATAAAATCCAGGTTACAAACAACATACATACAGTACAAAACTGGGGACTATAACAAGCAGTAATTCCCTTGTTGCTATGGTGGACTCTAATTCCAACCCTACCAACGAATTACCCAGTCGCATAAACCCCTTCGCCTGGCTGAACCAATCGAAGCTCCCACCCTCAGAATAGCCCAAAACTTCACTTTTGAGAAAACTCTGAGCCCTCACAGTTCACGGGTTACTGGCTTGGAGCACTCGAGACTGTGCTTACCCCCACACGCGGTCGGTTTCGATCGCTCCGCTCGTTGGCTTCTCTGGTACTTCTTGTTAGTTTGATCTTGTTGGAGCAGGGAGCGAGAGAGAGAGAGAAAGAATGGTGGAAAAGAATCTATCTTTATTGTAATCTGGCTATCCCTATCTTTTCCCGCCAATCTTTAAAATCTTTTTGTTTCTAAGCACTCCGGTGCTTAATCAGTGATGAGTCATCCTCGGGCCCATGAGTATTAATGGCCCTAAGTCTGGGACATATCTTTCGGTCTTTGTGTTGGGAAAAAAACTGGCTCCTTTTCTGCTGGCTGAGGCCAGTGGGTTCATTGTTCTGCTTCTCTTCTGAGATGGAGGTGAGAAGTGCTTTGCATATTAGAGTGGCCTTTTCAAGTTCAATGGCCCCCTTCCTTTTTCCAGGACTGTCGGGCGAACCCATACATTCTGGATGACTGACAGTTCCTTTGTCACAACCAACTGCCATACGTTCTCTGGAGTTTTAACAAACCAGTCCCCCACGCATTTGCACAGGGCGATCCTACCACAGGGAAAACACCTTCAGCCCATAAAGTCCACAAAAATATTCTCGACTGAGACCATTCTTCAAACAGAGACTTTGCGATCTCTTCAGATCCCCTCTCATTCTTCTAAACTCTAGTGAATACAGGCCTAGTCGACCCAATCTCTCCTCATGCGACAGTCCTGCCATCCCAGGAATCAGTCTGGTGAACCTTTGCTGCACTCCCCCTATGGCAAGTATATACTTTCTTAGGTAAGGAGACCAAAACTGCACACAGTACTCCAGGTGTGGTCTCACCAAGGCCCTGTATAACAGTAGTAAGACATCCTTGCTCCTGTATTCAAATCCTCTTGCAATGAAGGCCAACATACAATTTGCTTTCCTAACTGATTGCTGCACCTGCATGTTTGCTTTCAGTGACTGGTGTACAAGGGCACCCAGGTCCCTTTGTGCATTAAAATTTCCCAATCAATCACCATTTAAATAATAATCTGCCTTTCTGTTTTTCCTACCGAAGTGGATAACTTCACATTTGTCCACGTTATACTGCATCTGCCATGTATTTGCCCACTCATTCAACTTGTCTAAATCAACTTGAAGCCTCTTGCATCCTCCTCACAACTCACAATCCCATCTAGTTTTGTGTTATCAGCAAACTTGGGAATATTGCATTTGGTTCCCTCATCCAAATCATTGATATATGTTGTGAATAGCTAGGGTCCAAGCATTGATCCCTGCAGTACCCCACTAGTCACCACCTGCCAACCCGAAAAAGCTCCATTTATTCCTTCTCTCTTTGTCCTGTCTGGTAACCAATTTTCAATCCATGCCAGTATATTACACCCAATCCCATGTGCTTTAAATCTGCACACTAACCTCTTATGTGGGACTTTATCAAAGGCCTTCTGAAAATCCAAATACACCACATTGTAGGGGGGCACCCTTTACCTGGTTTACGGTAATTTACCTGGTCAGGCAGCCTTTTGCCACTGCACTGTGACCAATTCCAATCAGCGGTTTCGAATCGCTAAACCACCCCTTCCAGTTCTGACTGGAGGAACTTATAATTAATGATATATTAAAAACGGACAAATGGTCTGTGTAGTGTCCGCATATCAATAACACACAGACTGCAGGAGAACGGTAATAACAGGTGTTTACTGAACAGAGGGTATGCTGGAACTGAAAGTACGGAAGCCTGCTACAGCTTTATATACAGGTGTGGTCACTGCCGGTACTACAGTATAAAAGCAGTTCTCTCTTAAAGGTACATACACAACAATTCCTCCCCTTTTAGATAAACAGTACATAACATTCATTTAACAATTAAATAATAACTAATTACAATTACAATTTCTTTGTACTATATACATCAGCTGAAAGTAATCATTTATAAATTCAGTCTTTGAGGAGGCTTCCTGATCCTGTCTGGGTAGCGCCTTTCTCGAGTATCCTGTGCTTGCGGCGGAGTCGATTCTGGCTCATTGTCATTGGTTGGTTCGTCAGCTTCCAATACCACTGATTCTGAGGTAGACGCAATCTGTACTTCGGGTTCATCACCAGGTGCGCATGCTCGTGGTATGGGTTTGACTTGTTCCTGTGACTCTAGAATCTGTTCAGCATGGCGTCTCACGATGCTCTCTCCAACGTCCACTGTGTACATTAGTGGTCCCTGCCATGTGCATATCGTTCCTGGCTGCCATTTTTCTGTTCGGTAGTCGCGGGCCAAGACTGGTTGCCCTACCTTGAAGCTCCTGGTTGGCTTCTCATTGATGTGCTGGAATTGCTTATGCTCAACATCTCGTCTTATGTTTGGTTTGAGCAAATCCAGGCGACATCTGAACCTTCGGTTAAAGAACATCATGGCTGGAGCTTGGTTGGTGACTGCATGTGTCGCATTCCGGTAAGCAAACAAGAAATTATCCACCTTGTGTTGCAGAGGTATGTTGTCGTTATACATCGCCTTTATTGCTTTTTTAAAGGTTTGAACAAACCTCTCAGCCAATCCATTTGTGGCTGGATGATATGGGGCAGATGTGTAATGCTTTACCCCATTATTCCTCAAAAACCTCCGGAAACCCTCGGACACAAACTGTGGTCCATTGTCGGAGCAAATCTGTTCTGGCAAGCCATTCCTGGCGAAGATGGTCTGTAGGACTGCAATAGTTTTCTCCGTGGTGGTGGAGGACATTTTGATGACCTCTGGCCATTTCGAATGTGCATCCACGGCGATTAAAAACATTGAGTCCATAAATGGACCAGCAAAATCAATGTGTACCCGTTGCCATGGAGATGAGGGCCACTCCCATGGGTGTAGCAGGGCCTGTGGTGGAGCGTTTTGGACTTTCTGGCATCCTGTACATCTCTTGGTCATTTCCTCAATTTCTTTATCGATTCCCGGCCACTACACAAACGCCCTGGCTAGGCTCTTCATTTTTACCCCTCCCAGATGATCCTCATGAAGCTCATTGAGCACTCTATCTCTCAACTTGGGTGGAATTACCACTCGGGATCCACACATCAAGGTCCCCCGGCACACTGACAGCTGTTCTCTCCTTGGCAAGAATGCTGGCAACAGTGAGTCGCCATGTGCTGGCCATCCCTTCACCGTCAAATCATAGACCCGAGAGAGTGTCGGGTCATTTCGGGTTTCCTTCTCTATACTTGAGTTTGTAACAGGTAGACATTCGACTATGGTCAAATGGAATATCTCAACAGGGTCCACTGCAGGTGCTTCCTCCACCGTAGGCAGCGGCAGGCACGACAGCCCATCAGCGTTTCCATGCTGTTTCGTGCCCTTATACTCTCTGTCGTATTGATGTGCCCCTAGAAAAAGGGACCATCTTTGCAGCCGTTGCGCCGTCATCACCGGAGCGCCCTTCTTTGGGTTAAAAATGGAGACAAGAGGCTGGTGATCAGTCAGTAAGGTGAATTTCTGCCCGTGTAGATAGTGATTGAACTTCTTCGCCCCCCACACCAGGCTGAGGGCCTCCCTGTCAATCTGGGCGTAGTTACGCTCAGCTGAGTTTAACGAGTGTGACGCAAAGGCTATTGGCCTCCCTGAACCGTCATGGAATTTGTGCGACAGCACCGCTCCAATGCCGTAGGGAGACGCATCACATGCCAACTGAATCGGTAGTGTTGGATTGTAGTGGGCCAATACTTCTTTTGAATTGATTAGGCATTTACATTTCTGAAAGGCACGCTGTTGAGTCTGTGTTTCCAAATGTAGTTATGCTGAATAACTGGACACAGACTACAGAAATAATTAAACAGGTCTTTAGTAATTGAGGGTCAGGGCTTAACTGGAATACACTTTGCTCCACAGGGTTTATATACCGGTGTGGTCACCACCGGTACTACAATGTACAGGAGCCATCAAAAAGTAGTCCATCACCTTAAGGTCTCTCTTAAGGTGGTACAGGTTACATACACTACAATTCCTCCCCTTTTAGCTTAACAGTGTACACCCCAATTTAAACATTACATGGATAACATATATACAACTTTCACACAAAACTGTTCAAAGATTCAGTCTCTGAGGAGGCCTCCTGATCCGGGCCGGATAACGCCTTTCAGGGGTCTCTGGTTCTCGTTGCTGGGGTGACTCATCCATTTGACCTCCTATGGATTGAACATCATCATGTACGTTCGAGTCTGAGGTAGATGCTACAGGCTCAATAACTTCTTCAACTAGTGTCTCTGCCGTAGACATGGGGTCGACCCTTGTTCTCGATTCCACAAGTTGGTCAGCATGACGTCGTATTACGTTCTCTCCAACGTCTACCGTGTACATCAAGGGTCCTTGTCGGGCACGAATTGTTCCGGATTGCCATTTATCATTCCTATAGTCCCTGGCCAACACTGGTTGTCCTATTTCGAATCTCCGAGTGGCCTTGTTATTTACGTGCTGGAATTGCTTGTTTTCGACTTCCCTACGCACATTGGGTTTTAACAAATCCAACCGGGACCGCAACCTCCTGTTATAGAACATTATGGCAGGGCTTTGATTTGTCACTGCATGCGTGGCGTTTTGATATGCCATCAGGAAATTGTCCACCTTGTGTTGTAGTGGAATATGGTCTTCGCTCATGGCCTTTATTGCCTTTTTGAACATTTGTACAAATCTCTCAGCCAACCCATTTGTAGCCGGATGATATGGGGCAGATGTATAGTGTTTCACCCCATTCTTTTCATGAATTTCTGGAATTCTTCTGACACGAACTGTGGTCCGTTGTCTGAATATATTTGTTCCGGCAACCCATTCCTTGCAAATATGGTTCTTAGAACTGCGACCGTCTTTTCAGAGGTAGTGGTCGACATCTTAATCACTTCTGGCCATTTAGAATGTGCGTCTACTGCTATCAAAAACATGGAATCCATGAATGGACCTGCAAAGTCGATATGCACACGTTGCCATGGGGTTGAAGGCCATTCCCACGGATGCAGCGGTGCAATTGGAGGTGCGTTTTGAACTTTTTGGCACCCTGAGCAGCTTTTAGTCAGATCCTCTATTTGTTTGTCGATACCTGGCCACCACACATAAGCCCTAGCAAGGCTTTTCATCTTGACTCCCCCCAGATGACCTTCATGCAATTCCTTCAGAACTCTCTCCCTTAATTTAGGAGGAATAATCACCCTTGTTCCATACATCAATGTTCCTTGACAGACGGACAGCTGTTCTCGTCTGGCTGAGAATGCTGGTAACAGTGGGTCGCCATGTGCTGGCCATCCCTTCACTGTCAAATCGTAGACCCGAGACAGTGTCGGGTCGTTTCGGGTCTCTCTCTCAATACCCGCATTAGTGACTGGTAAGCATTCGATGATGGTCGAGTGAAATATCTCGACAGGGTCAACTGCCGGTGCCTCTTCCGCTGTAGGTAGCGGCAGGCGTGACAGCCCATCAGCATTACCATGTTGCTTTGTACCTTTGAATTCGATATCATATTGATGTGCCCCTAGGAAAAGGGACCATCTCTGAAGCCTCTGCGCCGTCATAACCGGAACACCCTTCTTAGCATCGTCCAATATTTTGGACAGTCGTTTAGGTTTGACGTCGTCCTCTTTACAGGAATCTACAGTCAGTGCTTGTATGGAATGCCAGTCCACATTTATTCTCCGGATCCATTCCAGTCCCAGTAGTGGCGGACCTCCATCAGGTAACACATACAAGTCCATTTCCTGACTTTCTTTACCATTGTAGACCACATTTACTTTTATCTTTCCGATGGGGTATACTATCGCTATGTGACCAAGTTTGCCACATTGCCTGCATTCTTTATCTTTGAACCAGCACTGGTTCTGGTCATGCGTTGTCCTTCCGCAACGATAGCACTTTACTGTGCCCAATGCCATTTCATTGGTGCTGAATTCCAATGGCCTTTGCTGTATCTCTGCAGCACCTCGTGCTGCTGCCTCGTGCGATGCTGCAATGCTGAAAGCTTTGTCCAGCATAAGGTCCTTTTCCTCTAGCAGTTGCTTCTGGGTTCCTTCCCTTAGGAGCCCACACACAAACTTATCTCTCAGTGCGTCTGCTAGTCCTGTACCGAACTGACAGTACTTTGATAACTTGCGCAGTTCGATTAAGAATTCAGTGTTGCTTTCCTCTTTAAGTTGAATTCTTTTGTAGAATTTAAATTGTTCCACTATCAGCAGCGGCGTGGGGTTTAAATGCTCTTGCAGGATAGTAACAATATCCGCGAAACTCTTTCCTACCGGTTTATCTGGTGTTACAAAGTTCCTTAATAACCCGTACGTCTTCGCACCCATCAAGTTTAATAGGGTTAGTGCTTTCTTATCCTCCGGTACCTCATTCGTTGCACAGTAAACTACGACGCGTTCCACATAAGTGGCCCAATCTTCCACATTGCTATCAAAAGCAGTGATGTTACCCGTTTTTGGCATCCTTGTTGAGTATCCTTTCCTTCGGATATGATTATTATTTTATTTTATCTTTTTCAAAATGGCGGCTTTTCCTGCGCTTGTCTTCTTCCCCCGCCGACTCAAAATGGCGATTACCGCGCTGTTGCCGTTCTTGCCTCCCAGCGGTCCTTTATTTTCCCCTACGCTGCTGCTCTTGTTCCCCGCCGCTCCCGCGGTCCTTGTGGACATAAACGCTTTTCTGGCTGCTGCGCGTCTCTGCCCCGATTGCAGTCCGGCCCCTGACACCGGCTGCGGTCATGTTCTCCGCCCTTTTCGTCGTTTCCCTCCCCTTCTCTTAATGACAACTCGGCCGACTTCCCCCCCGTGCCACTCGATCGGGCTTACCCGCCGCTGTCGTCGAAGGGATGTTGAGGGTGGATGTCCTTGATCGACGCCCGTTTCAGAGGCGAAGCTTCCTTTGATGCAACTGCCGCTAGGTAAGATCAGACTCGTCGCCACTGTTGAGTCTGTGTTTCCAAATGTAGTTATGCTGAATAACTGGACACAGACTACAGAAATAATTAAACAGGTCTTTAGTAATTGAGGGTCAGGGCTGAACTGGAATACACTTTGCTCCACAGGGTTTATATACCGGTGTGGTCACCACCGGTACTACAATGTACAGGAGCCATCAAAAAGTAGTCCATCACCTTAAGGTATCCTCTTAAGGTGGTACAGGTTACATACACTACACATGCTTACACTCATCACTCCATTTCCATGCTACTCCAGTTTGCAGCAGGGCATTCAGTGGGTGCAGAATTGTAGACAAATTTGGCAAGAGCTTATGGTAATAGTTCACCAACCCGAGGAACGACCTCAGTTGCGATACATTTTCCGGTGCTGGAGCCTTGACTACTGCCTCAATCTTGTCTGGGGACTTATGTAACCCCTCTTCATCAATCACGTGGCCACAATACAAGATTTGTTTCCTGAAAAACTCGCATTTGGGGCGGTTGGCTCGTAGCCCATATTCTTGTAATCTAGTGAGCACCTACTCCAGGTTGGCAAGGTGTTCACTGTCATTTCCGTCCGTAACCAGGATGTCGTCCAAATAACACTGGGTCCCCGGGATCCCTTGCAGGACTTGTTCCCTCGCCCTCTGCCAAATAGCCGGAGCTGATGCTACCCCGAATACCAGTCGGTTGTACTGGTAAAGACCTTTGTGAGTGTTTATCGTGAGGTATTTTCTTGATGCTTCTTCTACCTCCATTTGTAGATACGCTTGGGCCAGATCAATCTTCGTAAAGCGTTTCCCTCCAGATAGTGAGGCAAAATATCTTCTATCCGCGGAAGTGGATATTGTACTGTGTGAAGGATTGGGTTCACAGTTACATTAAAGTCCCCACAGATGCGAACCTTCATCGGTTCCCCAGGCGTGCTGCTCAATGATTTCTTCATTACAGGAACGATGGGTGTGGCCCACTCGCTCCAGTCCACCTTGGACAGCACACCCGAATGCCCCAGACTCTCCAGCTCTGCTTCGACGGCTGGGCGGATTGCATATGGTACCGGTCTGGCCTTAAAAAATGTTGGGTTTGCGTTATCTTCAATTTTTATCATTGCCGTTACGCCTTTTAGAGTCCCAAGTCCTTGCTGGAACACCTCTTTCGCGTCAGTTAGAATTTTTCCAGGTGTGACGTCGTCATCCTTTTTGTCAGCCACAATTAGCCCCTGAATGGAATGCCAATCCAATTGTATTTTTCGGATCCATTCACGTCCCAATAATGGTGGTCCTCCATCTTGAAGTATATATAGATACAGTTTCTGTGTTTCCTTGCCGTTGTATTTAACGGGCACACTTATTTTTCCTTTGGGGTAGACTTTTTGCCCCGTGTATGTCTTCAAGACAATGGACGTGTCCTTCAAGGGTATGTGTGAGAATAGCCGCCCGTACTTTCGTCGATTCATGACTGTTAGGGCTGATCCTGTGTCCAATTCCATCTTTGCTTGGGACCCTGCTATCATGAGGGTGACCCAAATGGTTCGGTGATCCTCCTTTGCGATCACGTTGTGTAACTTTAGACAACTTAGTCTCCTGCTCCCGGAGTCATTATCACTCTTCTGATCTTCTGAACTACTGCCCGTCATCTTTTGTACTTTCTTGTACTTTTCCTTAGTAGTTCTTTTAGTGTTGGTTTTCTTTCCCGACCTGCAGACTCGTGCTATGTGTCCCACTTTTCCACATTGCCTGCGTACTTTGTCCTTAACCCAGCAATCCTTCTGTTCATGGGCTGTTCTGCCGCAGCGATAGCACTTTTCTGCTCCATATGCCATTTCATTGGTGCTATATTCTTGCGGTTTCTGTTGTATTTCCGCAGCTCCCCGTGCTGCTGCTTCGTAGGATACTGCAACACTGAAAGCCTTTTCTAGCGTAAGGTCCTCTTCCAAAAGTAGTCGTTTCTGGGTTGCTTCACTCTGGCGCCCGCAGACAAACTTATCCCTTAAGGTATCTGCCAGTCCTGCTTCGAACTGGCAGTGTTTCGATAACTTGCGTAGTTCCGTAAGATAGTCAGCATTACTCTCGTCTTTGTGCTGGTTTCTTTTATGCAACTTGAATCTTTCTGCTATCAGCAACGGTGTAGGGTTTAGATGTTCCTGTAAGATATTGACAATCTCTTCAAAGCTTTTCTCCATTGGTTTAGCTGGGGTAATTAAATTCTGCAATAGGCCGTACGTTCTCGCGCCCATCAAATTCAATAATACCGACGCCTTCTTTTCATCGGCCACCTCATTTGCCTTGCAGTACACTTCATTTCTTTCCACATACATGGTCCAGTCTTCTATTTCGTTGTCGAAAGCAGTGATGCTGCCACTCTTCGGCATCTTGGGTGGTTTAAAATGGCGCCTCCCATGCTTTTCCTTCTTCCCCAATGGATTAAAATGGCGCCTCCCGCACTTTTCCTTCTTCCCCCTGCTGCCAATGCTGCTCCTAGCATTCTAACTAGTAATGGCGGCACCCCGCGGCTTTCTGCGCGTCTCTCTTTTGTTAATTAATTTTCTTAGTTTTATTCTTCTTCGCCGCTGTCCACTGTGCATCTCTTTTCCTTCCCCTTTTTTATTTTCTTTAACGCTGCCCGATTCTTGAGCACCGGCCGCGCCCTGTGCGCTCCACCCTCTCTCTTTTTCTTCCCGACGACGCTGCTCGGCCTCCTTTCAGAGCTGCTCGATCGAGCTCTAGCCCACTGCAGTCCGGGGAGGGTCAGCGCACTACCTGCTACCAGCCCGATTTGCTGGGACACCTTGACTGGAGAACCAAGCCCAGCTCTCCACAGCTTCCCCTGCGATTCTCTGAACTCCGATGGATCACTGGGCGGTTGCCCACGGTCAATGCCCGTTGCTCTGGCTTCGACCTCCAAGAAGCTTCTTTTCAGGGATGGATCCCCGTGAGGTGATGCAGTGCTGCAGGTGAGTTTGAACCTGCTCGTCGCCACTGTAGTGTCCGTGTATCAATAACACACGGACTGCAGGAGAACGGTAATAACAGGTGTTTACTGAACAGAGGGTATGCTGGAACTGAAAGTACAGAAGCCTGCTATGGCTTTATATACAGGTGTGGTCAGTGCCGGTACTGCAGTATAAAAGCAGTTCTCTCTTAAAGGTACATACACAACAGTCTGGATGCAAGAAAGTCAAATTTTATTTACTAAAGAAACGACACCACACGATCAAAGTAATCACAGTAAAATTGCTTAAATAGGGGAGGAAAAATGGACACAATGAGGGAAAATGACTAAAATCACAATTTCTAATGAAATTCCCACTTTACTCCCACCCTTATGCCTATCCTAAGTTGCCTTGTGGAAGGCCAGAAAAATATATGCTCACCACTGCAATGCCAGCTCCGTGCCCTGCGAAACTTAGATCTTCACTGCCCCGAAGTAAAGAAACACCCCAGTGTTTTAAAAGTAAACTGCTGGTGTTCTTACTTCTTCAGACAGACTCCCACGCTGTAGAGGCACACGGAGACAGGCCAGAGAGAGAGAGATGCTTCTGAGAAGCTATCTCTTATACCACAATTTTGGGGCCGAAATGTTCCCGCCCAGATCTGGAGGTTTCTGGGCTAAAACAAAAGGGATCCAACTGTCCCCATTGTCCAGTAATGGGTGATTCATCCAAACCCATTCATTTTTAAACTGTTCCTTTTCTCAGTTTAAGTGTCTCTTTTCAAATGTCTGTGCTGAGCTTTGAATGTAAAGCTGCAGTTCAAATGTGTCTTCATTCATCCTGATGGGTTTTGAATGGAGTTGTATTACTATGTAGACAGCTTGGGAGGAGTGTAAACAGAAACCCATTGTCTTGTGGTCACTGAAACCGCAGCCAGAAGTGGATAATACCTTGTGCAAACATCCTTGTAGCAGTTTCTGTAAACAAATCGATTATCTAACTTCCCGAACTGCCTTTGATTGGCAGATTCAAACGGACTACTCCCCAGTGCAAACAAGCAGCTAATAGGTTACTGGACCCGCCCAATACCACAGGGTGACTGACAGCTCGGGCTCCATTCATATGCTAACAGCCTGCCTATCCTTTTGAAATTCTGTTTCCATGAGGTCTGTTCAGCCATTTTTATGCCCTGAGCAATTTAAACAGTCCAAACTCAAGAGTACATCTTTTAATAAAATGTACAATCATAAAGTGTGCGATTTTCACAAAGTTCTTTGATTCCAGTGTCCAAGTGCTGCCTAGCCTACGAGCTTTTTAACGCAGCCCTTTTGCGGTTCTGGGTATGTTTTAAAACATTGTCCAACCCAGAGACAATTTAAAATCACACAAAGTCTTCGTCCACGATGTGGATTAATATTTCCCGATCTTCGGGGGCTGAGGGGATTTTGCGAACCCCTACAACATCCACTGGTTCTCCCTTATCTATTCTACCCGTTACATCCTCAAAAGACTCCAGTAGGTTTGCCAAACAGGATTTCCCTTTCATAAATCCATGTTGACTTTGTCTAATCCCATTGATATTTTCTAAATGTCCTGTTATCACATCCTTTATAATATATTCTAGCATTTTCCCTACTACTGATGTTAGGCTAACCAGTCTGTAGATCCCTGTTTTCTCTCTCCCTCCTTTTTTAAATAGTGGGGTTACATTTGCCACCCTCCAATCTGCAGGAACTGTTCCATAATCTATAGAATTTTGGAAGATGTCAACCAATGCATCCACTATTTCCATGGCTACCTCTTTTAGTACTCTGGGATGCAGATTATCAGGCCCTGGGGATTTATTGGCTTTCAGTCCCATTAATTTCTCCAGCACTATTTTTTTACTAATACTAATTTCCTTTAATTCCTCCTTCTCACTAGACCATTGGTTCCTTAGCATTTCTGGGAAGTTATTTGTGTCCTCTTCCGTGAAGACAGAACCAAAGTATTTGTTTAATTGCTTTGCCATTTCCTTGTTCCCCATTATAAATTTTCCCATTTCTGACTGTAAGGGACCTACATTTGTCTTCACTAATCTTTTTCTTTTTACATACATACTTGTAGAAGATTTTACAGTCCGCTTTTATGTTCCTTGCAAGTTTACTCTCATACGCTTTATTTTTCCCCTCTTAATCAATCTCTTGGCCCTTTTTTGCTGAACTCTAAGCTGCTCCCAATCCTCAGGCTTGCTATTTTTACTGGCTACTATATGACTCCTCTTTGGAGCTAATGCTATCCTTAATTTCTTTTGTCAGCCATGGTTGGGTCGCTTTTCCTTTTGTGTTTTTGCACCAGAAAGGAATGTATAAGTGTTGCAATTCATGCATTCGTTCCTTAAATGTTAGTTATTGCCTATCAACCATCATGTCTTTTAATGAAGCTCCCCAATCTATCATAGCCAACTCCCTACTCATACCTTCGTAGTTTCTTTTGTTTAGATTTAGGACCCTAGTTTCAGATTGGACTACCTCACTTTCCATCTTAATGAAGAATTCTATCATATTATGGTCACTCTTTCCTAAAGGATCCCGCACAACAAGATTATTAACTAACCCCTTCTCATTGCACAATACCCAATCTAGGATAGGCTATTCCCTAGTTGGCTCCTCAATGTATTGGTCTAAAAAACATCTCGTACACACTCCAGGAATTCATCCTCCACAGTATTATTGCTAATTTGGTTTGGCCAGTCTATATGTAGATTAAAGTCACCCATGATCACTGTAGTAACCTTGTTACATGCATCTCTAATTTCCTGTTTGATGCCATCTCCTACATTACCACTACTGTTTGGAGGCTTATAGACAACTCCCACCAATATTTTCTGCCCCTTGGTGCTTCTTAGCTCCACCCAGACTGATTCTACATCTTGATTTTCTGAGCCAATATCCTTTCTCACTATCGCTCTGATTTCATCCTTTACTAACAACACCACCCCACCTCTTTTTCCTTTTTGCCTGTCCTTCCTAAATATCAAATGTCATTGGATAATCAGCTCCCAGCCTTGGTCACGCTGCAGCCATGTCTCCGTAATTGCAATTATATCGTATCCATTTTCATCTAGTTGTGCTGTTAATTCGTTTACCTTATTATGAATGCTTTGTGCATTCAGATACAGTGCCTTTAGATTTGTCTTTTTAACATTTTTAAACATCTTAACATTTTTTTTGTACTATGGCCCTATTTGTCTTACCATTTTTTCTTACCCGGACCCTATTTGTTAGTGCACTCTTCTGTTTGTACGCTCTGTCCCTTCCTGACACAATCTGGTTATCCTTACCCCAATCACTTTCCTGCACTCCTTCCTTGTCTATTCTTTTTAGCATTCTAGATTTCTCTCCACCAGGACCGCCCCCCCCCCTTACTTAGTTTAAAGCCCTATCTACCTCTCTAGTTATTCAATTCGCTAGAACTCTGGTCCCAGCATGGTTCAGGTGTAGTCCGTCCCAATGGAACAGCTCTCTCTTTTCCCCAGTACTGGTGCCAGTGCCACACGAATCAAAACCCACTTCTCCCACACCAATCTTTGAGCCACACATTCATCTCCCTGATTATATTGACCCTATGCCAATTTGCTCGTGGCTCCGGTAATAATCCAGAGATTTTGACCTTTGTGATTCTGCTTTTTAATTTAGTCCCTAGCTGCTCAAACTCCCTCAACAGAACCTCATTCTTTGTCCTACCTATGTTGTTGGTACCTACGTGGACCATGACAACTGGATTCTCCCCCTCCCACTCCAAGTACTTCTCCAGCCTGGAGGAGATGTTCTTTACCCTGGCACAAGGTAGGCAACATAGCCTTCGGGACTCATGCTTCTGGCTGCAGAGAACACTGTCTATCCCTCAAACTATACTGTCACCTACTAGAACCACCTTCCTTTTTATTCCCCCCACTTCAATGGCTTCCTGTACCACGGTGCCGTGGTCAGTTTGCTCATCCTCCCTGCAGTCCCCACATTTGTTCACAAGGGTTGCAAGAACCTCGAATCTATTGGACGAGTGCAGGGACTGAGGCTCCTGAAATACTACCTCCTTGATCCCCGTACCTGCCTCATTCGCAGTCACACCCTCCTGTCCCTGACCACATGTCAATTCTAAAGTATTTAATCTAAGGGGTGTGGCTGCCTCCTGGTGTAAAAGGTCCAGGTAACATTCACCCTCCCTGATGTCTCACAATGTCTGCAGTTTGGACTCCAGCTCCTCAACTCGGAGCCGAAGTTCCTCGAGCTGCAGACACTTACCACAGATGTAGTCGCCCTGGACAAAATGTCCACAAGCTCCCACATATTGCAGCTTCAATACATCTCCTGTTCTCCCATTATTTATTTATTTAATTAATTTGTTTGGTGTTAATCAAATTATTTACCTTGTTTAGTTTATTAAATTAATTAAATTAAGTTTCGTTTTTAAAATTTAATTGTATGTTAACTTAAAACTTAGCCACAGTCACTACCAATCACTTACCTGCATTACCTGTGACATCATACTGAAGTTTTCTCTTGTAGTTGCAGGTCTGTTGCTGCTTTTATCCCCGCTCTCGAGCCTCGGTCTGCTCCCACTCAGGTCCGCCGCTGCTCTGTGGGAGAAGTTAGGAAAAGCAAGCACCTCCTGCCCCCACTTAACCAAACTCCCACACTTACCGAACTCCCAAGTTGTTCACTCTGTTCCAGCTGCACTCCGTTTATATACCTTATTTTAGTGGCCGGTGGATACCTCATGTCAATCATTCATTTAATTACATTTACCCATTCCATTGGTCAATTACAGGGGAATAGATACCCAAGGCGGACCCCTCCTAACCTAGGTTCCAGTCCCATGAGATCATTCCTTCACTTATCTCTTGTATGGACATCTTGTTACCTTCTCCCAGACAGTTTGTTTTAGATACGTGGATCATGAGGCTCCTTCCCCAACCTCTTATCAGGCCCAGTCATGCCTACACAAAGGCCTGTTTCTACATTATGTCCTTGACCTCATAATGAGGCATTGTGAAAACCCTTATTTAACATGATTAACATTATTCTGTGACTGCTGAAGAATTGCCCTTAACTGGAGAAGCCAATTTCTTATGATTCTATAGGACCACTATTTCTTACAATTTCCCACCTTGAGAAGGAAATATCATTATTGACTTCTCACAATCGGCTCCTGACTAATCTGGCTATTTATCTGCAAACAGAAATTGTGGAGTATTTATTTTTTTGCAGTTTTTAGCTGATTGATGTGGTACCATTTGGGTCTCTTTTTTTCCTTTTTATCCGGGATCTGGATCAAGTACACAGAGGGACTGGCTCTGTCCACAATTGGATAGGGTCCGCTCATTTGGGTGCAAAGGCATGCCCCTTTCTTTGATAGTTTAGGACCATGACCACATCTCCCACCTGGTACTCAAATGGCCAAACCTTTTTGTCCAAAAATATTTTGATTTGTTGTTGGCTTTTCCCGGCGTGCTGGGCCACGAGCTCATTCATCTTCTAAATGTGTTCTATCATTGAATCTAACCATTTCTGGTTGGCCATCCTTTGTAAGAGTGGGGTGAGAGATAGAGTGAGGAGATGGGCAGGCATCCTCATTAACTGTCCCGCCATAGCCTGGTAAGGTGAAATACCTATGGTGCTATGTGGGGTTGCTGTCATGGCCATCAGGCACATGGGTAACATTGTGTAGGGCGGTCTGCACAAAATTTTTTGAGCATTGTTTGAAGGGTTCGGTTGCCCCTTACCACCACCCCCGATGATTGTGGGTGATGCGCAACGTGCAACTTATGGGTGATTTTGATGAGTTGTTGGAGTTCTGAGAAGATTTTCCTGGTAAAGTGTGACCCCCTGGTCGCTATCTACCTGGATTGGTATTCTCTACCAGCAGACCACCTCACACAACAACAGTTTCACTGCTGTGAGGGCGGTGTCCATCTTATAGGGGAAGGCCTCAATCCATTTTGTGAATTTGTCTATCAGGATCAGGCAATACTTGTAGCCCAAGGGCCCCGTGGCGAGAGGGCCTATAAAATCTATCTGAATGTGTGTCCAGGGCCCGTCCGGCGGGGGCAGTTGTTGCAGTAGTGCCCGATTGAAATGATTGCCCGGGTTATGTTGGATACATGGAAGACACCTCTGAGTTCTGGTCTCCGGGTACCAGGCCATGATGGATAGTTTCTCCAGGGTGGCCTTCGCTGAATAATGACCCTCTTTGGGGTGAGCACGCAATAATTCAAATAACTCATTTCCCATAGCCGGGGGTATGCAGGCAACGCAAAACCCAGGGCTGTCACCATACACGAGGATGGGTGTCTGGGTGACAGTTGCGTCCTGATAGAGGGAGGTGAGTTGGGCCCAAGGGGTCAGAGCCGGCAAGGGCCGGCCATGCTGATGCCATGCAATGACAATTGAATAAGGGTTGTATGTGGCCTGCAAGGTCAATGACTGGGTTTACAGATTATATAGGTAGCGAGCCAGGTTCCTGGGGCTTTTCACTCACGGGGGCATCTATAGCAGCCTCTCTTGTGGCCTTGTCCGCCATTGAATTACCCTTGGCGAGCAGTTCTGTGGAGCGGGAGTGTGCTCTAACTTTGCCTACATAGACGGGCCCCGTACATTTTCATAACACCGCATCTAGGGTTCGAAATAAACTAGCGTGAAGCAAGGGTTTGCTGTCGGTAGTACAAAAATTATTCCACGCATACAATGGTAAGGATAGCAGAGTGCTGATAGCACAGGCACTGTTGGACCAAATGTTAACACTTTGAGAACTGGTAACGTGGATGGCAGTGACTAGTGCCGCCACCTCGGCGGATTGTGCAGAGTGAGGGATGCACCTGTACTGAATAATCTCGTTTGGCATGAAAATGGCGAACCTGGTATACAGTTTGCCAACCTTGTGAAATGATGATCCGTCGATGAAGACATCCGGTGCCCCTTTAACCGGTTCTGCCCGGACCAAAAGGGTGTGGAAGTCCAATGGGGGAAGGGGACACTCGTGCAGCGGTCCGTCGTACAGGAGATGCTGAGGCAGCAAAGTAGTCTGTTTCAAAGTGACTTCCAGGTCATGTTGGGTCAGTTCCAATGTCCAATGGCTCAGCCGAGCTGATGACACCAGTGTGTCCCCTGGCCGGAGCAGCATGTTTAGGGGAGTATGTGGCCTGTGCAGTATCACTCTGTTGAACCCTGTGATGTAGGTGAAGTGTTTGACGGCCCAGAACGTGGCTAACAAGTGTCTTTCGCAGGCAGAATAAGTCAGTTCAGCCCCCCTTAGGATTCTGGAGGCATACACAATGGGTAGTAGTCTGCCCTGGTTTTCTTGGCATAGGACGGCAGCCAGGCTTTTCTCTGTGGCCCCTGCTTCCAGGTGGAAGGACTTGTTGGGATTAGGTGAGATAAGACACGTGGCTTGGATGACAGCTTTCTTCAATTGTGTTACTGCTTCCGTGCACCCCTCAGTCCAACCGGGTTGGACCTGGTCGCCATCACCTTTAAGTAGTTCATAAAGTGGTGCCGCAGTCTCCGTGAATCGAGGGATGAATGTCCGCTGATACCCCACCAGCCCGAGGAAAGAATGCAAGGCAGACTTTGAGATGGGTAGGGGCAGACGCTGGATAGTCTCAACCTTATGTTGGTCTGGGCTGATGCCGGACGATCCGGACGTCTAAAAAGGTGACACAATCTTGTACCAGTTGGGCCTTACGTGGATAGACCTTCAGTCCAGCTCCCAAAAGTAGCTGCAATAGTTCTTGTAAAAGCGTTAAATGTTGGACGCGGTCTGTGGTGGCAAGGAGATCATCGACACATTGGAGCAAGCAGGAGGGTTGTGAAAATCTCTTCAGGATCCCGGCCATACGTTTGTGGAAAATAGCGGGGGCTTTATGGAACCGTTGCGGCAGACACGTCCAGGAATAACTCTGGTCCTCAATGGTGAATGCAAATTTGAATTGATTCTCTTGTTTTACTGGGATACTCCAAAAACCATTAGAGATATCCAGAGTGGAGAAAACAGTACTGCCACTGGGAAATTGGGAGAGTAGAGTGAGTGTCTCTCGGACCACCAGGGCACACATGGGGTGACTGAGTTGAGTTTGCAGTATTCAATAGTCAGTCACCAGCTGTCATCCGGTTTTCTAACCGGCCAAATCGGGGAGTTAATAATGAATGTGCCTCTGTGAATAACATACTGCCTAACAATGACTCGATGGTGGCTTGAATATACAGTATACTCTCGGCTGGGTGGGAGTACTGCTTCGCCGGAGCATGTACTGGTCCGTTAATTTCTTCGGGTTCGGTCATGTTTCTGCAATCATGTTTATGGGTTGCGAATACACCCGGCACCGACTCTAGGGTCGCCTGTACCTCTGGGTCATCAGAGGTGCCTGGTCCGTGCTCCTCTGATTTTTTAATCACGAATACTGAGTGCACGCTAGACACCGGAGTAGAGGGTCCGTTTTTAAGGTTCCACCAGATATAATTGTTGGCATAATCAATCACAGCCTGATAACTTTGGAGCACATCACTACCCAGTAGTCCCTGCCCATTATGCATGGCCATATAAATGGGAGACAAGACTGTGACTCAAACCTCGTCTATGTCTAGCTGTAGGGGAAGGGATCTTGTATAGTTTCCTGGGTTGAATTGTCAACGCCCGATAAAACTTGGGGCACACCCTTCATCGGGTCGGCGTGGGGATCATGAATGATGGTGGCAGAGGAGCCGGAGTCGATTAGTATTAATTGTTGACTGCCTCCAGTATCAACAGTGTGGACTACTGGTCTCCCACCACCATCATATCGGAGAGGGGAAATCACCTCTCCCTGAGAGGCATACTGGAGTCACTGGGGATCTTGAGCCATTTGCCCAGATTGCTGATACACTGTGGCAACTGGCCGAGCACCCTGACTAATCTGCATGGCCTCGATTGCTGCCTCCATCCTCTCTAGTCGCTGCTCGACAGGATTGGGACCTGTCTGTCTCAGAGGATAGCGGGGATCACCGTTGCTATCAGCCTCAATAATGCATCTATTGCGGCAGTTACAGGCATAGTGGCCCAGGCGATAGCAATTAAAGCAGCACACCTTTCTCTGGTGCAGGGGATTTAGATGGCCTTGATCTCTGGCTGGGTAGCAGGCCCTTGACAGCTGCTACCTTAGCTTTAGTGGGTGCTCGGGGAACATTGGCACGGGTCTGCTCCCAAGCAGTTCCGGGATGGTTGCGCAGTTGTTCCCAGGGTATGTTTTTAGTGATGTAAACGCCCAGCGCGTTACGGACTAATGGTTGAAGGCCGTTCGAAAAGAGGGTTTTGAAGTCCGGGGAATCAAAATGGTTCCCTCTACCATCCCTAGTGCGCCGGAAGATGTCATGGAGCTTAACTGCGAAGGCATTCGGGCTTTCGGTAGGGCCCTGTTTGGTATTGGCCAGGGCTTGGTGGAAGTCGATGCCCTCCTCCCCCAGCACTCTGCACAGGTCAGCCTCAATATCCTCTACCGTGCCCTCGACCAGGATTACCTGATCCATCTCTTGTCTTAACTCCGAGGAACACGCGGCCAGGAGGACCTGTTTAAGGTCATTCCCTTCTCGTTCTGGATGAGTGACCTTAAAAATTCTCCACCGTTGCATGAGGTCGAGGGAGCTGGTGTTCACATCCACCGTCCCCAGGTCAACCTTTAGCACCCTGACCTCAACGGGGGTAAGGGTACTATGCGTGGTTGTGGCAGCGGTTTCTCCCTCGTCGTCAGTGGTGGTGAATGGATGGTCTTTGGTCTCCTCTCGGTCAGTCCTGTGCCTAGGCTGGCACACAACCCTGGCTCAGGTGACCACACACACACTGGTATTTTTTCATTTGTCTTGCTGTTCTTGTACAGAGGAGGGGGTGCAGAGGGGGTGAGGTTCTCAACTATATTGTCCCAACAAAGGCCGGGGTCTCCTGTTCTGGTTTTGGAGACAGCAGCCACCACTGCCCGCTGTTGGCCGATTAGTGCCTGAAGCTGTCGGATTTTATCTAAACACGGGCCGTGGTCTGTTTCGGGGGAGGTGACGGTTTGGCGCCAGTCTAACTCCCTCAAAGTCCCCCTAGCATCTTTTAACTCTTCACCTAGTCTGGTATTTTCTGCCTGTAATTCCATTATTAGTTCCAGCTTTTTCTGTGGATAATGCGCTCCATGATGCGCTTCCTGTTCCCACCGTAACTGATTGTGCAGGACGGCAATGCATTCCTGCCAACCTTCACTTTCCTTTTGTAACTTGTCTATCTGTTCCTTCAATTCTTTGTTTTTTTTATTTAACTGTGAAGCGCACAAGTGTGCCCTGTAGGCCAACTTATTCTCGGCTTTTTTTTAGCTTAAGGTTGCATTTCTGGACGTCCTCAGAGAGCCTGCTGAGAATGTAATCGTAATCTGCATTGCACTCCTCTAAAATCCTTAGGATGTCCGTCGCCCCAGGTGTGTCTGTTTTCTCTGTCAGGCTATTTACCAACTGTTCCCTGTGAAATGCCAATGCCATTCTACCTCTGGTTTCACTTATTCAGAACACCCTCTCTCTCTCAAGGTTTCCTACCCAGCCTTAGCGATGATCACACGCGGTTGACCGAGTTTATCGGGTCTCACAAACCAAGGCCTGTGTGACACCTACTTCTCTGATCCCACTTCTGACACTACTGGAAGATTTGATCAAGGGTTGCAGATTACCCAAAAGGATCGAGGAGTCACAAGTGGTTTATTGAGGAGCGACGGTTCAAATACAACACATAATCAGGGTAGACACAGTAGACATATGACCCGTAACAGGTGAGAATGGTTTACTGCACCCGGATCGGATGGATGAGGCAGGACAACTTGAGCTTTTCAGCCTGTGGTAACGATCTCTTCTTCTTCGGTCGTCTCTCAAGCTGGTTGAGGTGTTAAGCCGAAGCTAGCATGGATCTACCTCAGGGAGCTCTCCTCTGTCTGTGCTTTTTTCCCTTCTCGACTGCTCGTTTACATACCTTATTTTAGGGGCCAGTGGATACCTCACGTCAATCATTCATTTAATTACATTTACCCATTCCATTGTTCAATTACAGGGGAATAGATACCCAAGGTGGACCCCTCCTAACCTAGACTCCAGTCCCATGAGATCATTCCTTCACTTATCTCTTGTATGGACATCTTGTTACCTTCTCCCAGACAGTTTGTTTTAGATACGTGGATCATGAGGCTCCTTCCCCAACCTCTTATCAGACCCAGTCATGCCTACACAAAGGCTTGTTTCTACGTTATGTCCTTGGCCTCAAAACAAGCAATTGTGAAAACCCTTATCGAACATGATTCACATTGTTCTGTGACTGCTGAAGAATTTCCCTTAACTAGCGAAGCCTATTTCTTATGATTATATAGGACCACTATTTATTACATCAGATCCCTTGACCCTGAGGATCAGCCTCGTGGCTCTTCTCTCCACTGCCTCCAGTGCTTCAATGTCTCTTTTATTTCTTAGTGACCAGAACTGAATGCAGTATGCATGGTGTGGTTTGACCAGAGCACTATAACGTTTGATTACTACCTTCTACTGTTTTGATTATTTGTTCAACATCCTATCGGCTTTGTTAATTGCTGCTCTGCATTGGTTGGACATGTTTAGTGTCAAATCTACTAAGACTGCGAAATCTCATCAGCTTCATTCTTAGCTATTTCAACACCACTCATGAAGTACATGAGTCCTCTATTTTTCTTCCTATGTAGCATTTTACATTTTTCTTTATTAAAGTTCATCTCCCATTGTTCTTCCCACTGACATATTTTGTCCAACTCACTCTGCAATTTCTGACCTGCCTCTTCTGATTCCATTATCTCTCCTAGATTGGTATCATCTGCAAATTTGACCACATTGCATTGAGTTTCTGAATTCAGGTCCTTTATGTAAATTAGAAACACTAATGATCCCAGCACCAAGAATTCAGGTAACGCACTCAATACTCCTTTCCTCTCCACTCTTCTAACGAGTTCTTGTTGCTTCCTACCCTTCAGCCAGTTTCCTAGTCATTGCCAGGATTTACTCTGAATCCCCACAGCTTTGAGTTTAACTAATAGCCTTTTGTGTGGAGCTTTATATTTTGAAAGATGAGCTACACCGAGGTCATAGGGCAGCCCATTTGAGGAGGTTGGTCAGAGAGGATCACCCCCTTCCCAATCTATGCTGTTAACTAAGTTAGCATTGTATAAATGATCCCCCAGTTTACTCCTGATAATTGATGATAGTTTTGCCCATGAATTACAGGGGCACAGAGAAGGTTTTAACCAATAAGAGAGTTTTCCTGCCTTCAGAAACAT
This sequence comes from Somniosus microcephalus, assembly GCF_052327205.1. Classification (NCBI taxonomy): domain Eukaryota; kingdom Metazoa; phylum Chordata; class Chondrichthyes; order Squaliformes; family Somniosidae; genus Somniosus; species Somniosus microcephalus. The sequence continues at coordinate 361,760,182 of NC_140987.1, read as the reverse complement.
CAAATATACCATAATAATTATATGATAATGGTATTAGCTCATGGTGTATCATCCACAAGATACACAATCAGGCTGCAGGTGCCATGGATAAGTTAAGTCTTTGCTTGAGATGAATAAAATCTATGGTGTAATCATGACAACCGTCAAAGCTAAGTGTATATGTAACTTAGCTTATTTTAGATAGAGATAAAGTAAAAGTATAATATAAAAATAGGCGAGCAAACAAATGGAGAAGAGGAGAAAAGGGTGAGAAGACATGTTTAAAGGTTCGAACATTGCACCTTGGGAAATTAGAGGATAAACAATATCTGAAATCCTGCTCTCTGCTATTTTAGTGGAGGTGTTAGTCCATTTAATTTAAATTGGTTAACATGTCTGCTAAAAGAGTAGCAAAAGGAATTTCAGATTAATGCACTCGTATCCTGCAGTGTAATTTCAGGACCAATTATTTTTTAATTTTAATATAACATTGTATTTTCAAGTATTTATTTTAGTGATGTTACTACAGTATTAAAACTACTCCTGACACATTTGATTAGTTTACTTAGGATTAAATTGGATATATGGCACAGAAACAGGCCATTTGGCCCAACCAGTCCATGCCGGTGTTTATGCTCCACTCGAGCCTCCTCCCGTCTTTCCTCATCTAACTCTATCAGCATAACCCTCTATTTCCTTCACCCTCATATGGTTATCTAGCCTCCCCTTAAATGCATCTATATTATTTGCCTCAACTGCTCCCTGTGGTAGTGAGTTCCACATTTTCACCACTCTCTGGGTAAAGAAGTTTCTTCTGAATTCCCTATTTGATTTCTTGGTGAATATCTTATATCTAGTTTTGCTCTTCCCCACAAGTGGAAACACTGTCTCTGTATCTACTCTATCAAAACCTTTCATAACTTTAAAGACCTCTATTAGGCCACCTCTCAGCCTTCTTTTTTCAAGAGAAAAGAAGCCCAGTCTGTTCAAACTTTCCTGATAGGTACACCCTCACATTTCTGGTGTCATCCTTGTAAATCTTCTCTGCACACTCTCCAGTGCCTCTATATCCTTTCTATAATATGGCGACCAGAATTGTACGCAGTACTCCAAGTGTAGTCTAACCAGGGTTCGATATAAGTTTAGTATAACTTCACTACTTTTCAATTCTATCCCTCTAGAAATAAACCCTAGTGCTTGGCTTGCTTTTTTATAGCCTTGTTAACCTATGTCACAACTTTTAGTGATTTGTGTATTTGTGCTCCAAGATCCCTTTGCTCCTCTACCCCACTGAGATCACACCCTCCAAGTAATAAGTGACTTCCCTATTCTTCCTACCAAAATGTAATACCTCATATCATTTATCTGTGTTGAACTTCATTTGCGAATTATATGCCCATTCTACAAGTTTATTAATGTCCTCCTGTAAGATGTTGCAGTACTCCTCAGTATTGACTATCCCCTCCCAAATTTAGTGTCATCCACAAATTTAGAAATTGTGTTTTTGATTCCAAAGTCTAAATCATTAATATAAATTGTGAACAACAGTGGTCCCAGCACTGATCCTTGTGGAACACCACTACCCACCTTCTGCCACTGTGAATAGCTACCCTTTACCCCTACTCTCTGCTTTCTGCCTTGAAGCCAGCTAGCTATCCAATCTGCCTCTGATCTCTCAGTCCTCGGCTTGTTACATTGTTGCAATATAGCTCAACGTAAGCTCAAGGAACAGCACCTCATCTTTTGATTAGGCACTTTACAGCCTTCTGGACTCAACATTGAGTTCAACAATTTCAAACTATAACCCCTGCCCCCATTTTTCATGCTGTATGATTTTGCCATTCCCATTTGCAACATTTTATCTATCCTGCCTCTTACAAAAGCACAGTATATTCCTTCAATTCCTCCCTCCCCTCCCACCCCTCCCCTGTCTCTGCACCTGCTTAATATCTGTTACATCTCCAGCTTTTTCCAGTTCTGATGAAGGGTCCCAGACCTAAAACGTTAACTCTATTTCTCTCTCCACGGATGCTGCCTGGTTTTTCTAGCTTTTCTGTTGTTACTTCAGATTTCCAGCATCTGCAGTATTTTGCTATTGTATTAGTGTTTGGTTCACTGCCACCTCTCTTCTAGGAATGCCCACCTTGAAGAAATTCTGCTCCTCCCTCCGACTGGATTTCCGTTTGTCTCTTCAACCTTGTTCATCTTCATTGCTTTTCCGTTTCCCTTCTCGTGTTTGATCAGGTATCTGCCAAGGCTCGGTTTCACAGCCTCATCTCTTTCCTCAGCAACTGTCTCCGGTTCCGACTTATTCCACGTGGATTCCAACTAAACTTCCACCCTTCGTGTTTCGGATCCACCCAGGATTACAAATATCTCCAAGATATTCACCATTCCTCGAACTACTGCTCTCACCACATCTTGAGATCCACGACTGTAAGTCTAGGGTTCTCAAAATTCCCGCACTCCCCAAAATTATGGATCAAGGGACCCTGTTTGGACAAGTTATTAAAAACAGGATACCCAAAATGGCTTCTGTAACCTCGTGACCAAAACCGACAGGATTTTTAAAGCAGAGCTCTGCAGACAGGCAGGCCCGGAGACGAAACTTAAAATGCAGGAATCTGTGAGAAGGACTCTGTGGAGACAGACAGCCAAAGTAAACACAGAATATGCATTCATTCGCCTTGAAACAAATCAAGCTAGAATGGGCTTAAAATCGAGGCCATTAGGTTTCTGCATATTTAATCGGTAACAGCTCACAGTAGCCATCAAGTCAGGATGGGGACAATTAAGTTTCATCCATGATGAAAAACCAGGACATCGGGGCCATTAGACCCGGAGTCAACCACTCCACAAGTCATTAAAATAAATGGCTGTAATCAGTTTAAACGAGCCCGCCAAAAGTAGGACAAAGGACTGACCTGATTTGGCACACAGATAAGGAGTTGAAGAACGGGTATAATTGTAGGCCCATCAGTGGTAATCGCTCTCTTGACTCTCGGCTCTTGCCCTTAGCTCTTGCTGCTGCCTCTCATTCTCGTGCCCTGGCCTCGTGGCGGGTTCTCTTCTCGCTCCCCACACCGCCCAACAACCAAGGACGCTCATTACACCAGGGCCAAATGCGGGAGGAGAACTAGACCCGAGTTCAAAACCACACAGGACACACAGGCCGCAAACGGGCAGACGAGACGAGACAAGACGAAGAAGAGGGTAAACCGATAAGAGCAGAGAAGGGCAGCGAAAGACATTGGGGAAAAACCAAACGCCTAGTTATAAGCTGGCGTTTGGTGAATAAGTTGGCGTTGCATGCATGGACAGTAAAACCCCGTTGTGACGAATAAGCTGGCGTTCAAAGAGTGGGTAGCAGCGCCCGTGACGAATAAACTGGTGTTCGAAGCTTGGATAGTAAAATCATTCAGACAGTAAAAAACCGCCAACCGACCCCCAACCGTAACATTACCGCCGACAACCGCCCGAGGGAGAAGAAGAAGAAAACCCATCGCAACCCGCCGACGACAGTAGCTGAGGAAAAGGAGGGTGCTTCGCATCAACAACTTCAGCACTGCGCCCTGAGACTATGTGGTGACGGGATACCCCAAAGGACAGCAAGAGCAGACCTCAAAGCAACCCAATTAAGCAACAGGTTTTGGATTGGTGAGCATGAATTCCTGGCCTCTTATAGCTTAATCTAGTTAGGTATAGGGGGAGGGATAAGGATAAGGGGATTGCCAAAGTAGTTGTTTTCCCTCGATGTGCCGTGTGTTCCCCATTCCCATATAAGTGTAATTGTTTATGCCTGTATTTTTCATACCAGTAATTTTCATAAGATTGTTTTATTCTGCCTTTAATAAAATTTTGGTTCTCTTACACCAAACCACCTGTCTACTCGATTTTCTGTATCGCCGCCTGTACCTAAGTCCGGTGTCTAGAACCCAGGGGAGTGGGAGCGATTCGAACCGCTCAAAAGACAGTCAGAGGCGAAGCTGACTGGGCGCATGCCACCACCCTACATGCCCAACGCCATGCACTGCCACATGAACACTCTCACCCTCACTCGTCAGCAGCACCGATGCACTCTACTTCAAAGCTGTCCGGGTCCACAGTTCCAGTTCATCCTTCGACTCATCTGACGCTTCAACAAAAAACTTTTTGTCTTCCTTTCTGATGTCAAGGATTGCAAGCTTCATCAACTCTTGGACACCAATGCCCCTCCGGAACCTTCTTACCCTTCGCTTTCCTCTGACCAAATCCCTTCTTCCAATCTCACCCCCTGCCATGTTTTCACTATTCCCTCTGACCTTCCCCTCTCTGACCCCGAACGATCAGTCCTCAGCAAAGGCCTGAGCTTCATCCCCTTACGTCCCAATTGTTGTGTATGTACCTTTAAGAGAATAACTGGTCTCAGACTGCAGTACCGGCAGTGACCACACCTGTATAAAAGGCGCTAGAGAGCCTCTGTTGTTTAGATTCGTTATGGACTTCCACCAGTAAACATCTGTTTGTTTTCACTCCTGCTAGTCCGTGTTTAAATCATTCACGGACTTAACACTGGCGACGAGTAAAGAAACGAACTTACCTGCAACTCAGCAGCAGCTCCGACAACGTTGTTGAAGGTCAGAGCCAGAAAAAAAAAAATAGAGGCCATTGAAACTCGAGAAACGGGCGTCGACCGTCAATCATCGGGTTCAAGGCTTTGCAGGAGCGACTTTCCAGAGCCAGGCTGGGTTCCTCGGTCCGTGGTTTCCCAGCTAATCGGGCTGGTGGCAGGTAGTGCTCTGATCCTTCCTGGGCTGCGGCGGGCTGAAGCTCGATCGGGTGGCCTTTCAACGGGGCCGGGCAGCGAGTTGGGAAGCAAGAGAGAGAGGGTGGAGCACACAGGGCGCGGCCGGTGTTTCGAAGCCGGGCAGCGTTCGGACCTCAGAAGAGGGAGGGAAGTGTCCCAGAGGGTCCGCTCCACGACGGGAAAATAATAAAAGAAAAAGAATACGCGCAAGAAGCCGTGGAAAGCAGCGCTAACAACAGCGGGGAAGAAGACAAAGCGCGGGAGGCGCCATTTTGTTAAATCGGAGAAGAAGGCAAAGCGCGGGAGGCGCCATTTTAGATTTGCAAGATGCCGAAGACTGACTCTATCACTGCTTTTGATAATACATTAGAGGACTGGACCACGTATGTGGAAAGAGTAGAGGTATATTTCGAGGCAAACGATATAGCGGAGGGGAAAAAGGCATCGATATTGTTAAACTTAATGGGCGCTAGAATGTACGGCCTATTGCGGGATCTGATTACTCCAGCCAAACTGAACGCGAAGAGTTTTAACGAAATTGTTGCTGTTCTACAGGAGCACTTAAACCCTGCACCGCTGTTGATAGCAGAAAGATTTAAATTCCGCAGGAGAACTCAGCAGAAAGATGAGAGCAATGCTGAGTATCTTACGGAACTGCGCAAGCTATCAAAGCACTGCCAGTTCGGAGCTGGACTGACAGATACCCTACGGGACAAATTTTTCTGTGGACTCCTGAGTGAAGGAACACAGAAGAAGTTACTCGCAGAAAAAGAGCTGACGCTAGATAAGGCTTTCAGCGTGGCAGTATCGTATGAAGCGGCAGCCAGGGAAGCTGCAGAAATGCAACAAAAACCACAGGAATACGGCACCCACGAAATGACACGGGGATTTGCAAAATGTTATCGCTGCGGCAGAACTAACCATGACCAGAAGGACTGCTGGTCCAAAGACAAAATATGCAGACAATGCAGGAAGATTGAACACATTGCACGAGTTTGTAGGTCTGGGAAGAAGACCAGCGACAACAAAAAGGCTACTAAGGAACCGTACAAGAAAGTACAAAAGATGACAGACAGTAGTTCCAAAGACCAGATGAGCGATAGTGAATCCGGAAACAGGAGACTAAGCTGTCTCAAACTTCACAATGTAATCGCAAAAGAGGATCACCGAACCATTTGGGTCACTCTCACGATAGCAGGGTCCCAAGTTAAAATGGAATTGGATACAGGATCAGCGCTAACCGTCATGAATCGACGAGACTACGAGCGGCTATTTTCACACATACCCTTGAGAGAGACATCCATCGTCTTGACGACGTATACGGGGCAAAAAGTATACCCCAGAGGAAAAATAAGGGTGCCTGTCGAATACAATGGCAAGAAAATACGGAAATTGTATCTCTACATACTGCCAAATGGTGGACCACCGTTATTGGGACGGGAATGGATCAGGAAGATAAACTTTGATTGGCATTCCATTCATGCAATGACGGTGGATGGTAAAAAAGATGACGACGTCACTCCTGGACGATTGTCAACAATCTTAGCTAATGCCAAAGAGGTATTTCAACAAGAACTGGGCACGCTTAAAGGTGTAAACGCCTCGTTAAAAATAGAAGAGAATGCAGTTCCCAAGTTTTTCAAAGCGAGACCGGTACCATATGCAATTCGCCCAGCCGTCGAGGTAGAGCTGGAGAATCTGGAGAAGGTGGGTGTGTTGTCTAAGGTCGACTGGAGCGAGTGGGCGACACCCATCGTTCCTGTCATGAAGAAAACGTTAAGCAATAAGTCCGGAGAGCCAAGGAAGATTTGCATCTGTGGGGATTTCAAGGTGACGGTGAACCCTGTCCTTCACACAGTACAATATCCTCTTCCAAGGATAGAAGACATCTTCGCCTCACTGTCTGGAGGGAAGCGTTTTACAAAAATTGACCTAGCACAAGCATATTTGCAGATGGAGGTTGAAGAGTCCTCTAGGAAGTATCTCACGATAAACACTCACAAAGGTCTTTACCAGTATCATCGATTGGTATTCGGAGTAGCATCGGCTCCGGCGATATGGCAAAGAGCGATGGAACAAGTCCTGCAAGGGATTCCGGGGACTCAGTGTTACTTGGACGACATCCTTGTAACAGGTGAAGATGACAGTGAACACCTTAACAACCTAGAACAGGTGCTCACTAGACTACGGGAACATGGGTTGCGAGCCAACCACCCCAAGTGCGAATTTTTTAAGAAACAGATATCGTATTGTGGCCACGTGATTGATGAAGAGGGGTTACATAAGTCCCCTGACAAAATTGAAGCGGTTGTTAAGGCCCCAGCGCCTGAAAATGTGTCGCAACTGAGGTCATTCCTCGGGTTGGTGAATTACTATCATAAGTTTTTGCCGAATTTGTCGACAATTCTGCACCCACTGAACGCCCTGCTACGAACGGGGGTAGCATGGAAATGGAGCGATGATTGTAAACGTGCTTTTCAGAAGAGTAAGGACTTAATCACTTCGAAGGAAATATTGGCTCACTACAACCCAGCACTGCCAATCAGGCTGGCGTGTGATGCGTCTCCCTACGGCATTGGGGCGGTACTGTCACATAAATTCCTTGATGGTTTGGAGAGGCCGATAGCTTTTGCGTCACGCTCGTTAACTTCTGCCGAGCGTAACTACGCCCAGATTGACAGAGAGGCCCTCAGCCTAGTGTGGGGGGTAAAGAAGTTCAATCACTAACTGCATGGTCAAAAATTTACTCTACTAACCGATCATCAACCTCTTGTCTCCATTTTCAACCCTCAGAAGGGCGTACCGATAATGACAGCACAACGGCTGCAGAGATGGTCCCTTTTCCTAGGGGCACACCAATATGACATTGAGTACAAAGGAACTAAACAGCATGGAAATGCTGATGGATTGTCACGTCTACCATTGCCGACGGTGGAAGAAGAAGACCTTGCAGTGGATCCAATGGAGTTATTCCATTCGACCATAGTCGAATGTCTCCCTGTGACGAATGCAAACATGGAAAAGGAAACACGGAATGACCCGACACTATCACGGGTCTATGATTTAACGGTGAAGGGATGGCCAGCACATGGCGAACCACTGCTGCCAGCATTCTCACCGAGAAGAGAACAGCTGTCAGTGTGCAGAGGAACCTTGATGTGTGGATCCAGAGTAGTAATTCCACCTAAGTTGACGGATAGAGTGCTCAATGAGCTTCATGAGGGTCATCTGGGTGGGGTAAAAATGAAGAGCTTAGCCAGAGCATTTGTGTGGTGGCCGGGAATCGATAGAGAAATCGAAGAGATGACCAAGAGCTGTGCAGGATGCCAGAAGGTCCAAAACGCCCCACCACAAGCTCCTCTGCATCCATGGGAGTGGCCCTCATCTCCATGGGAACGGGTGCACATTGATTTTGCTGGTCCCTTCATGGACTCGATGTTTTTAATTGCGGTGGATGCACATTCAAAGTGGCCAGAGGTAATAAAAATGTCCTCAACCACCATGGAAAAAACTATCACAGTTTTACGAACAATATTCGCCAGGAATGGGCTGCCTGAATAGATTTGCTCTGACAATGGACCACAGTTTGTGTCTGAAGAGTTCCGGAGGTTCTTAAAGAACAATGGTGTTAAGCATTACACATCTGCCCCATATCATCCAGCCACTAATGGATTGGCCGAGAGGTTTGTCCAAACATTCAAGAAGGCTATCAAGGCAATGTGTAATGAAGATATACCCGTACAACACAAGGTGGACAACTTCTTGTTTGCCTACCGGAATGCGACACATGCGGTTACCAACCAAACTCCAGCCATGATGTTCTTCAATCGAAGACTATGATGCCGCTTGGATTTGGTTAAGCCAAACGTCCGAAGAGATGTGGAGAACAGGCAGTTTCAGAATATGAATGAAAGGCCGACCAGGAGTTTTAAGATAGGTCAACCAGTTTTGGCGCGGGACTTCCGCACTGAGAAATGGCAGCCAGGAACGATTTGTACACAACAGGGACCTCTCATGTATACCGTGGACGTTGGGGAGAGCATTGTAAGACGCCATGCTGACCAGATTCTAGAGTCACTGGAAAACGTCAACTCCACACCACGATCTGATACACCTGGTAATGAAATCGACGTTCCAATTACAGCTACCACAGAACCGGTAATATTGGAAGCAGATGAACCAAACAACGACATTGATTCCGACTCAACATTGCCAGAAGAACCTGTTACCCCAAAGAGGCGTTATCCAGACAGAATCAGGAAGCCTCCTCAAAGACTGAACTTATAATTGCTTAAACATAACCACTGCATCTAGTAACTGTAATTGTGATTGTAATTCTTTATCATTTAGTTGTTAAATGAATGTTATGTACTGTTTATCTAAAAGGGGAGGAATTGTTGTGTATGTACCTTTAAGAGAATAACTGGTCTCAGACTGCAGTACCGGCAGTGACCACCCCTGTATAAAAGGCGCTAGAGAGCCTCTGTTGTTTAGATTCGTTATGGACTTCCACCAGTAAACATCTGTTTGTTTTCACTCCTGCTAGTCCGTGTTTAAATCATTCACGGACTTAACACCCATCACAATGAATTTCAAGCTCGGCATGATGCTGAGCTCTTTTTCCATCGCCTTCATCTCCGTGCCCACTTCTTTGACCAGGAGTCCTCCCCCCGCACAGCTGACACTTTCTCCTGCTTTTAAAATTGTCGTTCTACCTGGACCCCTCCCCCTGGCCTCTTACCCTCTCTAGATCTTTTTATTGCTAACTGCCGATGTGACATCGGCCGTCTCAATTTCTCTGCTCCCCTCTCTCACTCCAACCTACCTCCCTCTGAACTTGCATCACTACGTTCTCTCCTATCCAACCCTAACATTATCATTAAACCTGCTGATAAGGGTGGTGCTGTTGTTGTTTGGCGAACCGTCCTCTACCGTGCGGAAGTTGAATGCCAACTCTCCGACTCCTCCTCTTACCTCTGCCTGGACCATGACCCCACTAGCAAACATAAAGCCATTGTTTCCAAAACTGTCACTGACCTCATCTCCTCTGGAGATCTTCCCTCCATGGCCGCCAACCTCATAGTTTCACAAAGGCCTTCGACACTGTCAACCATGAGGGATTATGGAGTGTCCTCCTCAAATTTGGCTGCCCTCAAAAGTTTGTCACTATCCTCCGCCTGCTTCACGATGACATGCAAGCTGTGATCCTGACCAATGGTTCCACCACAGGCCCAATTCACGTATGAACCAGGGTCAAGCAAGGCTGTGTCATCGCACCAACGCTCTTCTCGATCTTCCTTGCTGCAGTGCTCCATCTCACCCTCAGTAAGCTCCCCACTGTAGTGGAGCTAATTTACAGAACAAACGGCAAACTGTTCAACCTCCATCGCCTCCAGTCCAGATCCAAGGTCGTCCCATCCTCTGTCGTTGAATTACAGTATGCAGACGATGCTTGCATCTGCGCTCACTCGGAGGTCGAACTCCAAACCATCATCAACAGCTTCACCGAAGCGTACGAGAGCATGGGTCTTACACTAACCATCCACAAGACAAAGGTCCTCTACCAACCTGCCTCCACCATACAGTACTGCCCCCCGATTATCAAAATTCACGACAAGGCCTTGGACAACGTAGACCACTTTCCATACTTTGGGAGCCTACTGTCAACAAGGGCGGACGTCGACACCAAGTCCAACACCGCCTTCAGTGTGCCAGTGCAGCCTTCGGTCGCCTGAGTAAGAGAGTGTTTGAAGACCAGGACCTCAAACCCGGCACTAAGCTCATGGTCTACAGAGCAGCAGTGATACCCGCCCTACTGTATGCCTCAGAGACATGGACCATGTAAAGCAGGCACCTCAAAGCACTGGAGCGGTATCACCAATGCTGCCTCCGCAAGATCCTGCAAATCCATTGGCAGGATAGGCGCACCAACATCAGTGGTCTTGCTCAGGCCAACATCCCCAGCATTGAAGCTTTAACCACGCTCAATCAGCTCCGATGGACGGGTCCGCATGCCCGATATGAGTCTCCCAAAACAAGTGCTCTACTCAGAGCTCCGGCACGGCAAGAGAGCCCCAGGTGGGCAGAGGAAATACTTCAAGGACACCCTCAAAGCCTCCTTTAAAAAGTGTAACATCCCCATCGACACCTGGGAATCCCTGGCCCAAGACTGCACAAAGTAGAGGAGAAGCATCCGGGAAGGCGCCGAACACCTCAAGTCTCTTCGCCGGGAGCAAGCGGAAGCCAAGCGCAGGCAGCGCAAGGAGCGCACGTCAACCCAAGCACCCCACCCACCCACCTCTTCAGCGACCATCTGCCCCACCTGTGATAGATACTGTAGTTCCCGCATTGGGCTCATCAGTTACCTGTGAACGCATTTTTAATGTTGAAGCAAGTCATCCTCGGTTCCGAGGGACTGCCTAAGGAGAAATAGAGTCCCCCAACCCCACACAGCCCGCTTCTACCTCCTTCTCAATATCCACAAACCGGTCTGCCCTGGTAGACCCATCATTTCAGCCTGTTCTTGCCCCATGGAACTTATCTCTTCCTGTCTCGACTCTATTTTTTCTCCCCTTGTCCAGTCTCTTCCCACCTACATTCGCGAGTCTTCCGACGCCCTCCGTCACTTTAACAGTTTCCAGTTTCCTGGCCCCAACCGTCTCATTTTCACTATGGACGTCCAATCCCTCTACACCTCCATCCCCCACCATGACGGCCTGAGGGCGCTCCGCTTCTTCCTTGTACAGAGGCCCGACCAGTCCCCATCCACCACCACCCTCCTCTGCTTGGCTGAACTTGTTCTCACATTGAATTATTATTGTCTTCTTTGTCTCCACTTGTCTCGTCTCGTCGGACCACCATACAGGTCCTGGGCTACCTGCTCAACTTCGTCTCACCCCTTTCTGCGGCCTGGGCGTCCTGGATGGCTATGGACTTGGGTCTCGTTCCCCTTCTTAGCAGTTGGTATGGTGTCCTTAGCTACTGAAAATCTGCTCCGGGAAGAGAGAACCCGCCACGAGGCCAGGGCACGAGTACGAGCGGCACCTCATTTCGAGCAGAGCAGGGCAGCGAAAAACGTATCAATGAGTAAACCAAGCACCTAGTTATAAGCTGACGCTTGGGAAAGAAAGTGCTTGAGGACGGTGAAGACAAACACCTTGTTGAACACTGCGATAACGCAGGTGTCTACGCCACAACGAATAAACGGGCGTTTGATGCATGGGTAGGAAAATCTAAGCAGTTAAAACTGCCAACTGCCCCATAGGCACAGCGTTACTGCTGACGACCGCCCGAGCAAGAAGAAGAGGAGAACCCATCGAGATGAGACGAAGACGGTAGCGGAGGGGAAAATGTGTGTCACAGTAGTCGATCCAGCACCGCGCCCCTGAAGATGACGCGGCGACGGGTTACCTAGAAGGACCAGAGACCAGACTTCAAAACTCGCACTCGTTAACAGTTGGCCTTAATTTGGATTGGTGAGCATGAATTCTGACCCCTCATAGCTTAATCTAGTTAGGTATAGGGGGTAGGATAAGGATAAGAGGATTGTCAAGATAGTTGTTTTCCCTCGATGTGCCGTGTGTTCCCCATTCCCTGTCTAAGTATAGTTATTTGTATTCGCCTGTAATTTTACACTAGTAACTTCTCATAAGACTGTGTTATTTTTCTGTTTAATAAATTCTTGGTTTTTTGCTTATATCCAAACCACCTGTCTACTCGAGTCTTTCCTGTATCACCGCCTGTACCTAAGTCCGGCGTCTAGAACCCAGGGGCGTGGGAGCGATTCGAACCGCTCACAAACAGTCAGAGACATAGCTGGCTGGGCGCATGTGCCAAACACCACCACACGCCACCCCCTACAGTATTTTGCTATTGTATTAGTGTTTGGTTCACTGCCACCTCTCTTCTAGGAATGCCCACCTTGAAGAAGTTCTGCTCCTCTCTCCGATGGGATTTCCGTTTGTCTCTTCAACCTTGTTCATCTTCATTGCTTTCAGTTTCCCTTCTCGTGTTTGATCAGGTATCTGCCAAGACTCGGTTTCACAGCCACATCTCTTTCCTCAGCAACTGTCTCCGGTTCCAAAGTATTCCACGTGGATTCCAACTAAACTTCCACCCTTCGTGTTTTGGATCCACCCAGGATTACAAATATCTCCAAGATATTCATCGTTCCTCGAACTACTGCTCTCGCCGCATCTTGAGATCCACGCCCAACACCATGCGCCGCCACATGAACACTTTCGACCTCACTCTTCAGCAGCACCGACGCACTCTACCTCAAAGCTGTCCGGGTCCACAGTTCCATTTCATCCTTCGACTCATCCAATGCTTCAACAAAAAACTTTTTTTCTTCCTTTCTGATGTCAAGGATCGCAAGCTTCATCAACTCTTGCACACCAATGCCCCTCTGGAACCTTCTTCCCCTTCACTTTCCTCTGACCCCATCCCTTCTTCCAATCTCACCCCCTGCCGTGTTTTCACTATCCACTCTGACCTTCCCCTCTCTGACCCCGAATGATCAGTCCTCAGCAAAGGCCTGAGCTTCATCCCCTTACGCCCCCATCACAATGAATTTCGAGCTCGGCACGATGCTGAGCTCTTTTTCCGTCGCTTTCATCTCGATGCCCACTTCTTTGGCCAGGAGTCTTCCCCCCCGCACAGTTGACTCTTTCTCCTGCTATCAAAATTCTTGTTCTACCTGGACCCCTCCCTCTGGCCTCTTACCCTCTCTAGATCTTTTTATTGCTAACTGCTAACGTGACATCGGCCGTCTCAATTTCTCTGCTCCCCTCTCTCACTCCAACCTATCTCCCTCTGAACTTGCAGCACTCCGTTGTCTCCTATCCAACCCTAACATTATCATTGAACCTGCTGATAAGGGTGGTGCTGTTGTTGTTTGGCGTTCCGTCCTCTACCGTGCGGAAGCTGAACGCCAACTCTCCGACTCCTCCTCCTACCTCTGCCTGGACCATGACCCCACTAGCAAACATCACGCCATTGTTTCCAAGACTGTCACTGACCTCATCTCTTCTGGAGATCTTCCCTCCATGGCCGCCAACCTCATAGTCTCACAAAGGCCTTCGACACTGTCAACCGTGAGGGATTATGGAGTGTCCTCCTCAAATTCGGCTGCCCTCAAAATTTTGTCACTATCCACCACCTGCTTCCTGATGACATGCAAGCCATGATCCTGACCAACGGTTCCACCACAGGCCCAATTCACGTACGAACTGGGGACAAGCAAGGCTGTGTCATCGCACCAACGCTCTTCTCGATCTTCCTTGCTGCAATGTTCTATCTCACCCTCAGTAAGCTCCCCACTGGAGTGGAGCTGAAAGAAATCAGTATTTGTAGGGAAATGGTATTGGGGAAATTAACGGGATTGAACACCGATAAATCCCCAGGGCCTGATAATCTACATCCTAGGCTACTTAAGAAAGTGGCCCTAGAAATAGTAGATGCAAGGGAGTTACGACCTGGTACAGTTGGTTAGTAGCGCCCCAGCCCAGCACCAGGTGAATGTACGGGACAACCTCGCCGCATTCGCCACCCATAAACACGATTGTGGCAGGCTGACCGAGGTGGAGGTCCGGGTGCAAGGGGACACCATGTCACAGCCACAAAAGCAGTATAGTTTCCCCCGGGAGGTAGAAACCGACTTGGAGGCGGCACTGGGATCCTTGGTGTTGAGACTAATAGCCACCCATGTGAACTCACCACTCTGGCCGGTGAAGAAACCCGACCAGTTGTGGAGAGCCACCGTGGACTATCGGGTCCTTGATAAGAACATCTCAGCTTACTCGCCCACAGTCGCAGCTGTCGCCGATCTGATAGGGAGCATTCCAGCAACCGCAACCACATTCACGGGGCTGGATATCTCCAATGGGTTTTGGTTGATTCCCCTCAGACGGGAAGACCAATACAAATTTGCATTCACTTTTAAAGGGCAGCAGTATACATGGACATGCCTTTCCCACGGGTTCCACAACAGCCCCTCCATATTCCACCAATGCATGGCGGACACATTGAAAGGCTTCAGCCGACCCCACCAGTTAATCCAGTACATGGATGACCTGCTTTTGTTCTCCGCAGAGGGGGAGAACCACGGGCCACTGCTGGATGAGCTGTTAAAGCTGTTGCAGGAGGCGGGGTTCAAGGTCAACCCCAAGAAAGCTCAGACTGGCCAGGTTGAAGTCAAATTCCTCGGGCTGACTTTAAGGGCTGGTGAAAGGGCCATAGACGAGGCTAGGAGGAAGGCAGTAAAGGAGCTACCAGCCCCCAAGAATGTAACCGGGGCAAGGTCTTTTCTGGGACACACAGGGTACTGCCGGGAATTCATAGAGGGTTACGCAGCCACGACAGCCTCTCTGCATCGGCTCCTCCGCAAGGGAGTCAAGTGGGAGTGGGATCAGAACTGCCAGGAAGCGTTTACTCGCCTCAATTGGGAGTTGCAGATGGCACCCGCATTGGGAGCCATTAACTGTGGGGAAGAATTTGGCATAAAAATAAAACAAAGAAGGTGACTCAACCATGGCTAACAAGGGAAATTAGAGATAGCATAAGATCCAAGGAGAGGACATATAAATTGGCCAGAAAAAGCAGTAAACTTGAGGATAGGGACCAGTTTAGGATTCAACAAAGGAGGACAAAGGGATTAATTAAGCGGGGGAAAATAGAGTATGAGAGTAACCTTGCTGGGAACATAAAAACTGACTGTAAAAGCTTTTATAGATATATGAAGAGAAAAAGATTGGTGAAGTCAAGCGTAGGTCCCTTGCAGTCAGAATCTGGGGAATTTATAATGGGGAACAAAGAAATGGCAGACCAATTAAATACATACTTTGGTTCTATCTTCACAAAGGAGGACACAAATAACCTCCCAGAGATGTCGGGGAACATAGGGTCTAATGAAAGGGAGGAACTGATAGAAATCAGTATTTGTAGGGAAATGGTGTTAGGGAAATTGATGGGATTGAAAGCTGATAAATCCCCAGGGCCTGATAATCTACATCCTAGGGTACTTAAGGAAGTGGCCCTAGAAATAATAGATGCATTGCTGGTCATCTTCCAAAATTTGATAGACTCTGGAACAAGACCCATGGATTGGCGGGTAGCTAATGTTACCCCACTGTTCAAAAAAGGTGGTAGAGAGAAAATGGGGAATTACAGACTGATAATGGGGAAATGCTAGAGTCCATTATAAAAGATGCAATAGCAGAGCACTTGGAAAACAGAGACCGGATCGGACAAAGTCAACATGGATTTACAAAAGGTAAATTGCGCTTGAATAATCTACTGGAATTTTTTGAGGATGTAACTGGTAAAATAGATAAGGGAGAACCAGTGGATGTGGTGTATTTGGACTTTCAAAAGGCTTTCGATAAGGTCCCGCATAAGAGATTAGCGTGTAAAGCTAAGGCACATGGGATTGGGGGCAAGGTATTGACTTAGATAGAGAACTGGTTGGCAGACAGAAAGCAAAGAGTTGGAATAAACGTCTCTTTTTCCGAGTAGCAGGCAGTGACTAGTGGGGTACCGCAGGGATCGGTCCTTGGACACCAGCTATTCGCAATATATATTAATGATCTGGACGAGGGAACTAGATGTAATATCTCCAAGTTTGCAGACGACACAAAGCTGGGTGGGCGTGTGTGCTGTGAGGAGGATGCCGAGAAACTCCAGTATGATTTGGACAGTTTGGGTGATTGAGCAGAAGTATGGCAGATGCAATATAATGTGGATAAATGCGAGGTTATCCACTTTGGTGTCAAAAACAAGAAGGCAGATTATTATCTGAATGGCAATAGATTGGGAGAAGGGGAAGTGCAACGAGACCTGGGCGATTTTGTGCACCAGTCGCTGAAGGTAAGCATGCAGGTGCAGCAGGCAGTTAAGAAGGCAAATGGTATGTTGGCCTTCGTAGCGAGAGGGTTTGAGTACAGGAACAAGGATGTCTTGCTGCAGTTGTACAGGGCCTTGGTGAGACCACATCTTGAGTATTGTGTGCAGTTTTGGTCGCCTTATCTGAGGAAGGATGATCTTGCCATGGAAGGAGTGCAACGAAGATTCAGCAGGCTGATACCTGGGATGGCAGGAATGACTTATGAGGAGAGATTGGGTCGATTGGGCTTGTACTCGCTGGAGTTTAGAAGAATGAGAGGGGATCTCATTGAAACTTATAAAATTCTAACAGGACTAGACAGACTAGATGCAGGAAGGATGTTCCCGATGGTCGGGGAGTCCAGAACCCGGGGTCACAGTCTAAGGATAAGGGGTAAGCCATTTAGGACAGAGATGAGGAGGAATTTCTTCACCCAGAGAGTGGTGAACCTGTGGAATTCTCTACCACAGAAGGCAGTAGAGGCCAATTCATTAAATATATTCCAGAAGGAGTTGGATATATTTCTTAAGGCTAAAGGGATCAAGGGATATGAGGAGAAAGCAGGGACAGGGTACTGAATTTTGATGATCAGCCATGATCGCATTGAATGGCGGAGCAGGCTCAAGGGGCCGAATGGCCTACATTCTATGTTTCGTAGAGGTAGCAGCCAGCAGGGATAACTTGAGCACGGTGTTGCTCCAGGAACGACACGGCAAGCTACGGCCCATGGTATACTCACCTAGGGTTCTCACCGAGGTAGAATGGGGATATTCCAACTGCGAGAGGCACCTCCTAGCCACGCATTGTGCCGTAAAACGCTCTCAGCTTTTTACGGGTCCATCCCCAATAGTTCTCTTGACCCACCACACACCCACTCAGATGCTGTTGGACGGGAGAATCAAAGATGGGACGGTGAGCAGTGCCCGAATTGCTCGCTGGACATTACTGCTTTCATAGTTGAACTTGAGAGTGCAGGGGTTGACCGAGCCAAAGCTAGCAGCCAACATGCTTTACCCAGGGATGGCCCACACGTGTACGGTAGAGGGGGTGTGGGATGTAGATGAAGGATTCTGGGCTGGGATATAACCGCCGGGCCGGGACATCTATATAGATGGGTCCAGTTCGGTCGTGAAGGGGGAGTGTCTCACCGGGTTCAGAATCTATGACCCTACGGCTAAAATAGCGAAGGCCATTAAACTCCCCAACACCCTGAGCGCTCAGCATGCCAAACTGGCGGTGGTGGCTTACGTGGTCACCCACCCCGACGAGTTCTCCACCCCCTACACCATTTGCTCAGACTCTATGTTCACGTGCAACTCATGCACAGAATACCTGGCAATCTGGGCCGGGCATGGATTCAAGTCCGCAGATGGGAAGCCTCTAGCAACAGCACCGCTGCTAGGTAAAATTTTGGAGGCCACAGGCACCCAGGGAGATCACTATATTCACAAAGTTAAAGCCCATTCAAATACAGAGCCCAAGTGGGAGGGCAACCAAAAGCTAGATGAGCTGACCAAACAGGGGGCCAGGGAAGGAGTATTCTGGGATCCATACAAAGCAGGTCCAGCAGCCACAATCCGGGACAAGGGAGGCAAACAGGGGGTAGCTTTGGCCACGGACTTAAAGCAGGTCCAAGCCCAGGATCCTGCCCTTAATGCCGTCCTGGTAAAGAGAGAAGATGGGGAGTCCATAGAAGGTCCGTTCGGGGCAGCGGACATTAGTATCAAAGAGGGGATGCTTTTCAAAGGGGATCGGTGGGTAGTCCCAGCGCAGCACCGAGAGGAGTTCCTCCAGTTGGCCCGTGGGGGCCCGGGAGCGGGACACCCAGGGCCGGAAACTACCTGGCAAAGTCTAGAGGAGGCAGGGTGGTGGCCCCAGCTCAGGGAGGATGTCCGAGTTTTCTGTGCGCACTGTTTGGTGTGCGCAGCCAATGACCCTGATCCGCAGCACAGGAAAGCCCCCATAGGACACACCAGGAGGGTAGAGGGGCCGTGGCGGTCCCTGTAGGTCGATTTCATCGGACCACTGCCCACCACTAAAGCAGACAAGTATTGTTTAGTCCTGGTGGACGTATTCTCCAAGTGGGTGGAAGCCTTCCCCTGCCGAGCAGCCACGGCACTAGCAACAGCTAGAATCCTGGTGAGGGAAGTGTTCTCCTGGTGGGGGCTGCTACAGGTCGTGGAGCCATTTCACGGGGCAGGTGAGGCAGGCCACCTTAAAACTCTTGGGAATACAAGGGAAGTGGCATGTGGCTCACAACCCCCAGTCATCGGGGATTGTGGAGCGCATGAACCGGACACTGAAAGAAAGACTGAGGACGGAGATAAGCCCGTTCCCACAGAGATGGGACGAGGTCTTGCCTCTAATCTTAATGGGTGTCTGGGCCAGCCCCCCAGAAGCACAGGGCACTCCCCACACAAGCTTATGACCGGGAGGATTATGCACACCCCAACCCATGTGTTGGTGCCGGTCCTCACTTAAGCGCAGGTCAGGGAGGTAAAACGGGACAGGTTTGTCCAGAATCTGTACGAGACATTGAAACGGATTCACTGGCAGGCAGCCAGTAACCTGGGGAGCCAGCACCAGAAAAATCAGCTGCTGTTAGAACCCCAGAGAACCCACGAGTGGGAGGTGGGACACCAGGTAATAGTCCGTAATTACGCCCAAGTAGGGGCATTCGAGCCGCTGTGTATAGGGCCGTATAATATCGTGGATAAAGCGAGCCCCATGGTATATGCAGTAAAACTCCCGAAATGCACGAAATGGTTTCATGTAAATCAGTGCAAGTTGCTTAATCCCAAGGAAGGGAAAACAAAGGCCAAGAGGCACCAGGGCACAGTCATGAGCCTGGTGGATGCGGGTCTTCCTTCCATGATGACCCAGAGGATGGGGCGGTAAGGAGGAGCAGTAGGGTCCCACAGCCTAGGGTGCTGTGGACGCCTCCCTACTCGCCGACCGCGAGCCGCAAGAGGCCCCGATGGGAGAGGTCTTAAATGGGGTGCTCGTAAATGCGGCTGGGAACACTGTAGACATTTTGTAAATAACCAGAACCAGATCCGTGAAGGAAAACCCACTCACAGAACGGAACTGTTTTGCTTTTAATTTGGCAGGGAACCAAAGGAGGTCGGAGGAACAAGGGGACATGGCCAACAAATTTATTGTACTTCTATTCCTAATGATGATCGGGACTGGCAGCATGGAAAGAGGAGACACCGAGGTGTCCTTCCTCTATGGCTGCACAGGAGAGAACGGGCCTACCATGACTCAGGGGGGTAGGACATGGGACACGGACGGAATGGCCATTTACTTCCATGAGGGAAGGTGGCCAGGGTGGCTAGGATCGAACTCGACTCGGTACTCCGGCAGCGAGGGTTTCACGTATGGAGAAGCTTCCATACCTTGTCCCAAACTGCAGGTCACAGCCACACGGGTTAGGGTGACCGAGGGGAAACGCGTCTGTCTAAGATGTGAGGGACACATTCCCTTGGGATGGTGGTGGTGGGTAAGGAAGTTGGGCCAGGCCAAGGGTAGCCGATCCACGGACTGGGAGAAACTGGGGGACGATACGTGCCGACAGATTACGGGGGCGAGGGGGGGGGAGTAGAAATGTGCTGGAACAAATGGTGGAAAGAGGAAAAGGGAATTTACGTGTGTATTTGGGGGTCGGAACGGGTCTGCCCGGCGGGTGTGTCGATCACCTTCTTGTGGCGATGGCAGGATTCCGGGGCCGGGATCAGATGGGATCAGAGTGGGGACTCCTGCGTGATCCCAGACCCTCCCAACACCGTAAATTCCACGGAACTGGTAGCACACGAGAGGAAGCCCCTGCCCACAGCCCACAGGAAACACAGATTAGTTGTCCCGGCACCACACCGGGACCGAGGAACGGGTTAGTGTTAGTCCCAACCGGCAAGGTCTTGTACCAAGATGTTCACTACGAAGTCGCGTCGGTCATTCTAAATTTAACATGGGTACAGCTCCCCCGGTGGTGTCCGGTAGAAAGGGAAAAATTATATGAGGCCCTGTTGAAGGAAATGTGCCAACAATTTTACGAATTAAGTTACGGGGATGTGAATCGGGAATGTCTGTACGATTTAACTGTAAACCATCGCGTTGGTTCGGGGAGATATAGACGGAGGGTATTTAATGATGCGGCTACAGCCTTCCGCACGGGCACGTCCATTATCAACAGTATGGACGATGCACAGTTGCAGATGCAGGTCAACACCTTAAGGGACCAGCTGCGAAAGATACTGGGGGAGGGTAACGAGCAAGAGGGGTCAGAGTTATGGGAGGACCAGGCTATGACGATACATTTAAAGGAAGTCATAGCCGAGCTGGAGGCATGTGCTCAGACGATCAATAGTTTGATCAGGGAGGATCAGAATGCCTTGGTGCGGGCAGCGAAAAATGATGCATGTGTGTTGTATGGTGCGTGGCTGCTGAACGAAAGGTGTAGTAATTTGGAGGACGTATAGCAAGGTCGCGTTCCCTCGTGGGTCAGCAACCGGCACTTCACTGCGCTCGGCCCGAAACTTTAATGAGCCCGTGACAACTCCGACTGGCCTCAGAGACATACCCGGTCCCAGTTGACTGTGGCCAGTCCAACCACACTCTAATGGGGATTGTACTCTGGATGCCGGTAATGGGCGGGTCACCGCGGCCAGCGTCGGTAAACTGAGTAGAGAATATTGGCGTCCTAAGGGATGGGGTGTGTTAGATCCGTGATTCTTTAAATAGGATGTTTCCCCAAGAACTACACGGAGGCTGTAACTTAACAATCAACAGGTGTATACTGGAGTAGAGTAGTCTCAAGACTGGGAGTACAGAGGCAGGCTCAAGGCTTATATACAGGTGTGGTCACTGCCGGTACTACAGTATACAGGAGCTGTAAAAGTGGTTCTCTCTTAAAGGTACATACACTACAATTCCTCCCCTTTTAGATTAACAGTACCCATAACATTCAAATAACAATTGACACTTTAACATGCACATTAAACAGGAATAGTCCATTTATAAATTCAGTCTTTGGGGCGGCTTCCTGATCCTTTCTGGATAGCGCCTTTCCTGAGGTTCTTGTTCTTGGTGCGGAGGTGATTCTGGCCCCTTTCCATCGGTTCCCACTGCTACTGTTTCTGAGGTAGATGCTGCCGGTATGTCGGGTTCATTCCCAGGTACGCGAGACATGGGGTTGACTCGTTCCTGTGACGCTAAGATCTAGTCGACGTGGCGTCTCACAATGTTCTCCCCGACATCCACTGTGTACATTAATGGCCCCTGCCATGTGCATCTCGTTCCGGGTTGCCATTTCTCTGTTCGGTAATCACGGGCCAAGACTGGTTGTCCTACATTGAAACCCCTTGTCGGCTTCTCATTGATGTGCTGGAATTGTTTATCCTCGACATTTCTTCGCACATTTGGTCTGAGCAAATCCAGGCGAGATCTCAACCTTCGGCTAAAGAACATCATGGCCGGGGTTTGGTTGGTGATTGTATGTGTCGCATTTCTGTAGGCTAACAAGAAATTGTCCACCTTATGCTGCAGTGGAATGTCGTCATCGCACATGGCCCTTACTGCTTTTTTAAAGGTTTGTACAAACCTCTCAGCCAATCCATTGGTGGCGGGATGATGCGGAGTGGAGGTATAATGCCTTACCCCATTCCCTTTCATAAATCTTCGAAACTCTTCGGACACAAACTGTGGTCCGTTATCAGAGCAAATCTGCTCTGGCAATCCGTTCCTGGCAAAGATGGTCTGTAGGACTGCAATAGTTTTCTCCGTGGTGGTGGAGGACATTTTCATCACCTCAGGCCATTTCGAGTGCGCATCCACAGCTATTAAAAATATTGAGTGGCAGGTAACATTCGCACCACAGAAGTGCCAGGCAATGACTATCTCCAAACAAGCGAG
This sequence comes from Somniosus microcephalus, assembly GCF_052327205.1. Lineage (NCBI taxonomy): Eukaryota > Metazoa > Chordata > Chondrichthyes > Squaliformes > Somniosidae > Somniosus > Somniosus microcephalus. The sequence continues at coordinate 361,737,626 of NC_140987.1, read as the reverse complement.
AGTCTAACCACCTCCCCTTGACATTCAATGGCATTACCATTGCCGAATCCCCCACTATCAACATCCTGGGTGTCACCATTGTTGAATCCGTAAATCTTAAGGCATGGTGTTCTTCAACAACTAGACGGAGGCTGTAGATTAACATACAACAGGTGTTTACTGGAGGAGGGTAGTCTAAAGACTAACAGTACAGATGCCTGCTCAAGGCTGATATACAGGTGTGGTCACTGCCGGTACTACAGTATACAAGAGCTGTAAAAGTAGTTCCCTCTTAAAGGTACATACACTACAATTCCTCTCCTTTTAGATTAACAGTACCCATAACATTCAAATAACAGTTAACAATTTAACATGCACATTGAACTGAAATAGTCCATTTATAGATTCAGTCTTTGGGGCGGCTTGCTGATCCTTTCCTGAGTGTCTTGTTCTTGGTGCGGAGGCAATTCTGGCCCCCTTTCGTCGGTTAGTTCATCAGTTCCCGCTGCTACTGTTTCTGGGGTAGATGCTACCAGTATGTCGGGTTCATCCCCAGATACGCGAGACATGGGGTTGACTCATTCCTGTGACGCTAGGATCTGGTCGACGTGGCGTCTCACAATGTTCTCCCCGATATCCACTGTGTACATTAGTGCATATCGTTCCAGGGTTGCCATTTCTCTGTTCGGTAGTCGCGGGCCAAGACTGGTTGTCCTACATTGAAGCTCCTTGTTGGCTTCTCATTGATGTGCTGGAATTGCTTATCCTCAACATTTCTTCGCACATTTGGTCTGAGAAAATCCAGACGAGATCTCAACCTTCGGTTAAAGAACATCATGGCCGGGGTCTGGTTGGTAACTGCATGTGTCGCATTTCTGTAGGCTAACAGGAAATTGTCCACCTTATGCTGTAGTGGAATGTTATCATCGCACATGGCCCTTATCGCCTTTTTAAAGGTTTGTACGAACCTCTCAGCCAATCCATTTGTGCCTGGATGATACGGGGCGGATGTGTAATGGCTTACCCCATTCCTTCTCATAAATTTCCGAAACTCTTCGGACACAAACTGTGGTCCGTTATCAGAGCAAATTTGCTCTGGCAAGCTGTTCCTGGCAAATATGGTCCGTAGGACTGCAATCGTTTTCTCTGAAGTGGCGGAGGACATTTTGATCACCTCAGGCCATTTCGAGTGTGCATCCACTGCTATTAAGAACATTGAGTCCATGAATGGACCAGCAAAATCAATATGCACCCGTTGCCATGGAGATGAGGGCCACTCCCATGGGTGTAGAGGGGCATGTGGTGGTGCATTTTGGACCTTCTGGCATCCTGAGCAGCTCCTTGTCAGGTCCTCGATTTGCTGATCGATCCCCGGCCACCACACATAAGCCCTAGCAAGGCTTTTCATTTTCACCCCTCCCAGATGACCTTCGTGAAGCTCATTTAGCACTCTCTCTCTTAACTTGGGTGGAATTACCACTCGGGATCCACACATCACTGTCCCCTGGCATACTGACCGATGTTCTCTTCTGGATGAGAATGCTGGCAACAGTGAGTCGCCATGTGTTGGCCATCCCCTCACCGTCAAATCATATACCCGAGACAGTGTCGGATCATTGCGGGTCTCCTTCTCTATATCCGCGTTAGTTACTGGCAATCGTTCAATTACTGATGAATAAAATATCTCGATAGGGTCCACTGCTGGTGCTTCCCCCACAGTAGGCAGTGGCAAGCGTGATAGTCCATCAGCATTTCCATGCTGTTTCGTGCCTTTATATTCTATTTCATATTGGTTCGCCCCTAGAAAAAGGGACCATCTTTGTTACCGTTGTGCAGTCATCACCGGAACGCCCTTCTTTGGATTAAAGATGGAGACAAGTGGTTGGTGGTCAGTCAGCAAGGTGAACTTCTGCCCATGCAGATAGTGGTTGAATTTTTTTACTCCCCATACTAGGCTGAGGGCCTCCCTGTCGATCTGGGTGTAGTTGCGCTCGGCTGAGGTTAGTGACCGAGACGCAAAAGCCACTGGCCTCTCCAACCCGTCCGGGAATTTGTGCGACAACACCGCTCCAATACCATCGGGTGATGCATCACATGCCAACCGGATTGGTAGTGCTGGGTTGAAATGGGCCGACACCTCTTTTGATGTGATCAAATCTTTGCACTTCTGGAAAGCTCGTTTACATTCATCATTCCACTTCCATACTACTCCCATTTGCAGTAGGGTATTCAGTGGGTGTACTACTGTAGAAAAATTTCGTAAGAACTTATGGTAGTAGTTCACCAACCCGAGGAACGACCTCAGTTGTGACACATTTTCCGGTGCTGGAGCCTTGACTACTGCCTCAATCTTTTCAGGGGACTTATGTAACCCCTCTTCATCAATAATGTGGCCACAATACGAGATCTGCTTCTGGAAAAACTCGCACTTGTGGCAATTAGCTCGTAGCCCATATTCCTTTAATCTAGCGAGCACCTTCTCCAGGTTGGCGAGGTGCTCACTGTCATTTTCGCCCGTGACCAAGATGTCGTCCAAATAACACTGGGTCCCTGGAATTCCTTGCAGGACTTGATCCATTGCCCTTTGCCAAATAGCCGGAGCCTATGCTACCCCGAACACAAGTCGGTTGTATTGATAGAGACCTTTATGAGTGTTAATCGTGAGGTATTGTTTCGAGGCTTCTTCTACCTCCATTTGCAAATACGCCTGGGCCAGATCAATTTTGGTGAAGCGTTTACCCCCAGATAGCGAGGCAAAAATATCCTCAACCCATGGAAGCGGATATTGTACCGTGTGAAGGACTGGGTTCACTGTCACCTTGAAATCCCCACAGATGCGGACCTTCTTTGGTTCCCCAGGCGTTTTACTCAACGACCTCTTCATTACAGGGACGATGGGTGTAGCCCACTCGCTCCAGTCTACTTTGGACAGTACTCCTGAATGTTCCAACCCTTCCAGCACTGCTTCAACGGCTGGTCGGATCGCATAAGGCACCGGTCTGGCCTTAAAAAACTTTGGACTTGCATTTTCCTCTATTTTAATCGTTGCTGTTATGCCTTTTAGTGTTCCGAGTCCCTCCTGGAACACTTCTTGTGTGTCAGTTAGCATTTTTGACAGTCGGCCAGGTGTGGCATCGTCATCCTTTTTGGCCTCAACCTTCAGTACCTGTATGGAATGCCAATCTAGTTGTATCTTCCGGTTCCATTCACGTCCTAGTAGTGGTGATCCTCCATCTGGCAATACATATAGGTCCATTTTAGGTATTTCCTGGCCTTTGTATATCACTTTCACCCTTATTTTTCCTTTGGGGTAGACTTTTTGCCCCGTGTACGTCTTCAAGAAAATCTCTGTAGCTTCCAAGGGTATGTGTGGAAATAGCTGCTTGTAGTCCCTTTGGTTTATGACTGTTAGGGCTGATCCAGTGTCCAATTCCATTTTCACTTGGACTCCGTCTATCTTTAGTGTGACCCAGATAGTCTGGTGATCCTCCATTTTGGTTACCTTATGTAGTTTCAGACAACCCAGCTCCTTGCTTCCGGAGTCTGTATCACTTCCCTGTTCGTCTGAACTACTGTCCATCATCTTATGTACCTTTTTGTACTTCTCCTGTGGAGATTTCTTGCTGTTGGTTTTCTTCCCTGACCTGCAGACTCTTGCTATGTGTCCTGTTTTTCCACACTGTCTGCACACTTGGTCCTTGAACCAATAATCCTTCTGATCGTGTGTCGTTCTGCCGCAGCGATAACACTTCCCTGCTCCATATGACATTTCATTGGTGCCGTATTCTTGTGGTCTCCGTTGTATCTCTGCAGCGCCCCGTGCGGCTGCTTCGTGTGATACTGCCATGCTGAAAGCTTTGTCCAGCTTAAGATCCTTTTCTGATAGAAGCCGTTTCTGGGTTCCTTCACTTTGAAGCCCACACACAAACTTGGCCCTTAACGCATCTGATAGTCCCGCTCCAAACTGGCAGTGTTTCGATAACTTGCGCAGTTCCGTTAAGTACTCAGCATTACTTTCATCTTTATGCTGGTTCCTTTTGTGGAACTTAAATCTTTCTGCTATCAGCAGCGGTGTGGGGCTTAACTGGTCCTGTAGGTTTTCTACTACGCATTCGAAATTCTTCTCCACGGGCTTCTCTGGGGTTATCAGGTTTCGCAGTAAGCCATAAGTTTTTGCAATCATGGAATTTAACAAAACCAGTGCTTTCCTAGCATCTGGCACTTCATTCGCCCTGCAGTACACCTCAATGCGTTCCACATATGTCGCCCAATCTTCGACTTCATTGTCGAACGCCGTGATGCTGCCACTCTTCGCCATCCCTGGGTGTAATTTAACTGTCTAAGTGGTGTCTCCCGCGCTCTCCCTTTTTCTCCGCTGGAACAAAATGGCGTCTCCCGCGCTTTCCTTCCTTCCCGCGCTCGCCCTTCTTCTCCGCTGCGGCTTCTAAAAATGGCGTCTCCCGCGCTCTCCCTTCTTCTCCGCGGCTCAATGGCGTCTCCCGCGCTCTCCCTTCTTTTCCCCGCGGACGCGGTTCAGCCCTTGAGCCCTGGCTGTGCTCTGCGCGTTCTCCTGTGCGCCTTTCCCGTTGCCGTCGCTCGGTCCTGAACCCGGCTGCTGCTTTACCCTCTCTCTCTCTCTCTGCTTGTTTTTCTTCGACGCCGCTCGTTTTTTTAACCCCCGGCCGTGCCATGTGCGCTTCACCCTCTCTCTTACCCCGTCGACGCTGCTCGGCTTTTCTACGCTGTCGGTCGGCTCCCGCCGCCGCTGTCCGGGAAGGGTGTGCGCTGCACCTGTTGCCAGTCTGTTGCTGGATCTTCGTGGCTGGGGAACCAAGCCCGGCTCTCAACAGCCACTCCTGCGATGTTTACTCTCTGCCGGATGACTGGGTGGTTGCTCATGGTCGACGCCCGTGCTTCTGGCCTCGACTTTCTTCCACCGTCCTCCCGGAGCGACTCCTTGACGGGAAATGCAGAGTTGCAGGCAGATTCGAATCAACCTCGTCGCCACTGTTAGATCCGTGATTCTTTAAATAGGATGTTTCCCCAAGAACTACACGGAGGCTGTAACTTAACAATCAACAGGTGTTTACTGGAGTAGAGTAGTCTCAAGACTGGGGTACAGAGGCAGGCTCAAGGCTTATATACAGGTGTGGTCACTGACGTTACTACAGTATACAGGAGCTGTAAAAGTAGTTCTCTCTTAAAGGTACATACACTACAGGGTGCACATGCAACATCATGGGGCCCCACCGTTTGTTGTAAAGCGGGAGAACGCCATGACCGGCACTGACCTTAATGGATGCCAGAGCAGGGGCGCGCACATGGTGTTGTGTCCCCAGCATTTGAATGCATTTAATTGGCCGGTTTGCGGGTTTGAATCAGAGGGTGCGGAGCCCATTAATTGCACCATGGTGATGGCCCAAAGCCACGTTCCACCCCAGGTAGCATATGCGGGCAGAGGGACGTACTGCGTCACGACAAGCATGGACCAGTACCGGGTACACAATGACACTTGGTGCCCGGTCACCGATAAGACTTTCTGCTTCAAACCCCACACAGAAGTTTAGGTGGCTCAAGAGTGCATCATTCTCATTCCAGAGCCCACCACGGTACACCTCACGTTGAAAGATACAATACAAGACCTGAAACAATACCTAACACGGTTCGGGTATGAATTCCTCCTCTGCCTGGACACCTCACAAAATTAATAATGGAAGTTGAACTCTCTCAAAAGCATTTCTGTACCCTCGAGCAATGGAACAGGGAAACGGGGGATGAGATAAAAGAATTGGTTTCTCCGCCATGGTGGGACATCGGTCTGAATATCGAGATTCCCCCATGGATTCTTGTGATTTCTCATGTGATTAAAGTAGTTCAATGTGTGTTAGTGTTTTACCTTCTCCGATTGTCATGCAGAAAGCGAAGCAAGCTTTGATTGAAGAATAGTCCGGAGTTGACTGTCTGTTTGCATATACCTGTAACTGTGATGTGATTTGTTGTATAAAGTGTGAGATACAGGACCCTGGGGTAAAATTTGATGTACGGTTTGGTTGCGATATACAGTGCACCTCCCGCAGCGGAAGACGACAGAACTTTTGATGATATATCTGTTTGGGAAAAGTTGAAATATCAAAGTAGCAGTCGGAGCAGACTCCATGGATTTTTAGATTATGAACATATACCCTTATTAAAAACTGGACAGGCTGTTTGGGGGGGAAGCTGTGGAAAAACACTCACGCTGAAGGTGGCTGACGTAACCATGTTGCATTCGTATGGTAACGGACTGTCCTTGGGAACAATGGCCCGAGAGGCCCACTCCCAAGTCATGAATAACGATGCTGGCGGCTCATTGTTTCTGAAGAAGATGAGCTCGTTATGTTAAATCGGCTGGGAGATCGAAAAGAGATCTGAACCATCTAAACCTGGGAGGAGGCCTGGGAACCATTTCCCTGAGGCCGTGGGCAGGATTTTCATTGGGCCGTGGAGGCGGGATTGGAGGGGTGTGGCAGGTTAAAATTGCAAAAACTAGCATGCGGGCCCATCCCCGCCTCCAGCCCGCCTCCTAGCAATTTTCATTAATTCGTGTCTAATGGTCCTGTCTCTGTCCCGACTCCAAGAAGCAGGAGAGGCCGTTAAGGCCCTTAACAAGCACTAACTTGCCTCTATAATGCCATTTAGAAAGGCCTTTGCGATTTTAAACCTTTTCTCACGTGTGTAAGATTTGCAAAATTTGTGCATTTCCCCGAAGGTTATTATCGATAAAAGGGACCCTGCGTGGACATTTCTTTGAAATTAAAAAGGGTGCCCAATGTAAAGTCCGCGCCTCTATAATACACGGACTTCGGGAGAACAGTTTAACAGGTACTTTACTGAACAGGAGGCAGCGTCAGACTGAAAATACAGAAGCTTGCGAGGGCCTTTTATACAGGGGTGGTCACTGCCGGTACTGCAGTCTAAGACCAGTTATTCCCTTAAAGGTACATACACAACAATTCCTCCCCTTTTAGATAAACAGTACATAACATTCATTTAACAACTAAATAATAACTAATTACAATTACAATTTTCTCAGTAATATATACATCAACTGAAATAGTCATTTATAAATTCAGTCTTTGAGGAGGCTTCCTGATCCTGACTGGATAGCGCCTTTCTCGAGTATGCTGTTCTGGCGGTGGAGTCAATTCTGGCTCATTGTCATTGGTTGGTTCGTCAGCTTCCAATACCCCTGCTTCTGAGGTAGATGCAATCTGTACTTCGGGCTCATTACCAGGTGCACATGCTTGTGGTATAGGTTTGGCTTGTTCCTGTGACTCTAGAATCTAGTCAGCATGGCGTCTCACGATGCTCTCTCCAACGTCCACTGTGTACATTAGTGGTCCCTGCTGTGTACATATCGTTCCTGGCTGCCATTTTTCTGTTCGGTAGTCGCGGGCCAAGACTGGTTGCCCTATCTTGAAGCTCCTGTTTGGCTTCTCATTTATGTGCTGGGACTGCTTATCCTCAAAATCTCGGCTTATGTTTGGTTTGAGAAAATCCAAGCGACATCTTAGTCTCCGGTTGAAAAACAGTACGGCTGGAGTTTGGTTGGTTACTGCATGTGTCGCATTCCGGTAAGCAAACAAGAAGTTATCCACCTTGTGTTGCAGTGGTATGTCATCATTATACATTGCCTTTATGGCCTTTTTAAAGGTCTGAACAAACCTCTCAGCCAATCCATTTGTGGCTGGATGATATGGGGCAGATGTGTAATGTTTCACCCCATTATTCTTCAGGAACCTCCGGAAATCCTCAGACACAAACTGTGGGCCATTGTCGGAACAAATCTGTTCTGGCAACCCATTCCTGGCGAAGATGGTCCTTAGGACTGCAATAGTTTTCTCCGTGGTGTTGGAGGACATTTTAATGACCTCTGGCCATTTTGAATGGGCGTCCACAGCGATTAGAAACATTGAGTCCATAAATGGACCAGCGAAATCAATGTGTACCTGTTGCCATGGAGATGAGGGCCACTCCCATGGATGTAGCGGGGCCTGTGGTGGAGCGTTTTGGACCTTCTGGCATCCTGTGCATCTCTTAGTCATATCCTCGATTTCTTTATCGATTCCTGGCCACCACACAAACGCCCTGGCTAGGCTCTTCATTTTTACCCCTCCCAGATGACCCTCGTGAAGCTCATTGAGCACTCCATCTCTCAACTTGGGTGGAATTACCACTCGGGATCCACACATCAAGGTTCCCCGGCACACTGACAGCTGTTCTCTCCTTGGCGAGAATGCTGGCAACAGTGAGTCGCCATATGCTGGCCATCCCTTCACCGTCAAATCATAGACCCGAGAGAGCGTCGGGTCATTTCGGGTTTCCTTCTCAATACTTGCGTTTGTAACAGGCAAACATTCGACTATGGTCGCATGGAATATCTCCACAGGGTCCACTGCAGGTGCTTCTTCCGCCATAGACAACGGTAGGCACGACAGCCCATCAGCGTTTCCATGTTGTTTCGTACCTTTGTACTCTATGTCATACTGATGTGCGCCGAGAAAAAGTGACCATCTTTGCAGCCGTTGAGCCGTCATCACCGGAACGCCCTTTATTGGGTTAAAAATTGAGACCAGGGGTTGATGATCAGTCAGTAGGGTGAATTTCTGCCCGTGCAGATAGTGATTGAACTTCTTCCCCCCCCACACCAGGCTGAGGGCCTCCCTGTCAATCTGGGCGTAGTTACGCTCGGCTGAGGTTAGCGAGCGCGATGCAAAGGCTATTGGCCTCTCTGAACCGTCACGGAATTTGTGTGACAACACCGCTCCAATGCCGTAATGTGACGCATCACATGCCAACCAAATCGGTAGTGTTGGGTTGTAGTGGGCCAATACTTCTTTTGAAGTGATTAGGCATTTACATTCCTGAAAGGCACGCTTAGACTCATCACTCCATTTCCATGTTACACCAGTTTGAAGGAGGGTGTTCAGTGGGTGCAGAATTGTGGATAAATTTGGCAAGAACTTATGGTAGTAGTTCACCAACCCGAGGAACGACCTCAGTTGCGACACATTTTCCAGTGCTGGAGCCTTGACTACAGCCTCAATCTTGTCCGGCGACTTATGCAACCCTTCCTCATCAATCATGTGGCCACAATACGAGATTTGTCTCCTGAAGAACTCGCATTTGGGACGGTTGGCTCATAGCCCATATTCCTGCAATCTCGTGAGCACCTGTTCCAGGTTTGCAAGGTGTTCATTGTCATTTTCGCCTGTAACCAGGATGTCGTCCAAATAACACTGGGTCCCCGGGATCCCTTGCAGGACTTGTTCCATTGCCCTCTGCCAAATAGCCGGGGCCGATGCTACCCCGAATACCAGTCGATTGTACTGGTAAAGGCCTTTGTGAGTGTTTATCGTGAGGTATTTCCAAGATGCTTCTTCCACCTCCATTTGTAGATACGCTTGAGCCAGGTCAATCTTCGTAAAACGTTTCCCTCCCGATAGTGAGGCGAAAATATCTTCTATCTGTGGAAGCGGATACTGTACTGTGTGCAGGACTGGGTTTAAAGTCTATTTGAAGTCCCCACAGATGCGAACCTTCCTTGGCTCCCCAGGCATGCTGTTCAATGCTTTCTTCATTACAGGAATGATGGGTGTGGCCCACTCGCTCCAGTCCACCTTAGACAGCACCTCCAGTTCAGCTTCCACAGCTGGGCAGATCGCGTCTGGCCTTGAAAAATTTTGGGGTTGCGTTATCCTCAATCTTTATGGTTGCCTTTACTCCTTTTAGAGTCCCAAGTCCTTGTTGGAACACCTCTTCCGCGTCAGATAGAATTCGTGACAGACGTCCAGGTGCGACGCCATCATCTTTTTTGTCAGTCACAGTTAGTGCCAGAATGGAATGCCAATCCAATTGTAGTTTTCGGATCCATTCACGTCCCAATAATGGTGGTCCTTCATCTCGTAGTATATACATGTATAGTTTCTGTGTTTCCTTTCCATTATATTCAAATGGCACCCTTATTTTTCCTCTGGGGTAGACCTTTTGCCCCGTGTATGTCTTCAATACAATGGACGTGTCCTTTAAGGGTATGTGTGAGAATAGCCGCTCATAGTCTCGTTGATTCATGACAGTTAGGGCTGATACTGTGTCCAATTCCATCTTTACTGGGGACCCTGCTATCATGAGGGTGACCCAAATGTTTCGGTGATCTTCTTTTGCGATCACGTTGTGTAACTTTAAACAACTTAGTCTCCTGCTCCCGGAGTCCTTATCGCTCTCCTGATCTTCTGAACTACTATCTGTCAGTTTCTTTACTTTCCTGTACTGTTCCTTAGTAGTTCTTCTCATGTTGGTCTTCTTTCCCGACCTGCAGACTCTTGCTATATGTCCCATTTTTCCGCATTGCCTGCATATTTTGTCTTTAAACCAGCAGTCCTTCTGCTCATGGGTTGTTCTGCCGCAGCTATAGCACTTTTCAGCTCCATACGCCATTTCGTTAGCGCTGTATTCTTGTGGTTTCTGTTGTATTTCCGCAGCTCCCCGTGCTGCTGCTTCGTAGGACACTGCCACGCTGTAAGCCTGTTCTAGCATCAGGTCCTTTTTTGAAAGTAGTCGTTTCTGGGTTTCTTCACTCTGGAGCCTGCAGACAAACTTATCCCGTAAGGTGTCTGCCAGTCCTGCTCCGAACTGGCAGTGCTTCGATAACTTGCGTAGTTCCGTAGGATAGTCAGCATTGCTCTCATCTTTGTGCTGGTTTCTTTTATGGAACTTGAATCTTTCTGCTATCAGCAGTGGTGTAGGGCTTAGGTGTTCCTGTAAGATACATAGATACATAGATACATAGAAGATAGGAGCAGGAGTAGGCCATTCGGCCCTTCGTGCCTGCTCCGCCATTCGATGAGATCATGGCTGATCCTTTAATTCAGTATCCCGTCCCCGCCTTCTCTCCGTAACCCTTAACCCCTTTTGCCCGTAGAAATATATCTAATTCCCTCTTAAATATATTTAATGAGCTGGCGTACACTGCCCTCTGTGGCAATGAGTTCCACAGGTTCACCACTCTCTGAGTGAAGAAATTCCCCCTCATCTCTGTCCTAAATGCTTTAGCCCTTATCCTTAAATTATGTCCTCTAGTTCTGTTCTCACCCGCCAAGGGAAACATTCCTTCTGCATCCAGTCTGTCTAGACCTGTCAGAATTTTATACACTTCTATGAGGTCCCCTCTCAATCTTCTAAACTCCAGTGTGTACATCCCTAAACTACATAGTCTCTCCTCATAGGTCATTCCCGCCATTCCTGGTATCAGCCTGGTGAATCGCCGCTGCACCCCCTCCATGGCAAGAACATCCTTCCTCAGATGAGGCGACCAAAACTGTACACAGTACTCGAGGTGTGGTCTCACCAGTGCCCTGTACAGCTGCAGCAAGGTATCCCTGTTCCTGTATTCTATGAACAATCTCCTCAAAACTTTTCTCCATTGGTTTTGCTGGGGTAATTAAATTCCACAATAGGCCGTACGTACTCGCACCCATCAGATTTAATAATACCGACGCCCTCTTTCCATCGGCCACCTCATTTGCCTTGCAGTACACTTCAATTCTTTCCACATACGTGGTCCAGTCTTCTGCCTCATTGTCGAAAGCAGTGATACTGCCACTTTTCGGCATCTTGGGCGATTTAAAATGGCGCCTCCCGCGCTTTTGCTTCTTCCCCAATGGAATAAAATGGCGCCTCCCGCGCTTTTGCTTCTTCCCCAACGGGATAAAATGGCGCCTCTCGCTCTTTTGCTTCTTCCCCTTATTGCCACGCTGCTCCTAGCGGTCTACGGGGTAATGGCAGCGACCTGCAGCTTCGGCGCGTCTCGCTTTCCTTCCCCCCGTTTAGTTTCTCTCCGCTGTCCTGTTCTTGAGCACCGACCGCGCCCTGTGCGCTCCACCCTCTCTCTCTTGTTTTCTTTACCCGGCGACGCTGCGTGGCCCGTTTTGTAGAGCCGCTCGATCGAGCTTGAGCCCACCGCAGTCCGGAAGGGTCAGCGCGCTACCTGCTACCAGCACGATTCGTTGGAACCACAGTCTCTCCCGCAATTCTCCGAACACCGATGAATTCTTTGGGCGGTTGCTCTCGGTCGACGCCCGTTGCTCAGACTACGACCCTCCAGGACCCTCCTCTCAGGCGAGATCCACGTGAGATAATGCCACACTGCAGGTGAGTTCGAACTTACTCGTCGCCAATGTAAAGTCCGCGCCTCAATAATACACGGACTTCGGGAGAACAGTTTAACAGGTACTTTACTGAACAGGAGGCAGCGTCAGACTGAAAATACAGAAGCCTGCTAGGGCCTTTTATATAGGGGTGGTCACTGCCGGTACTGCAGTCTAAGACCAGGTATTCCCTTAAAGGTACATACACAACACCCAAGATGGCATCCGTGCCTTGTGGCAGAAAGCCTGCGGGTCTCCAAAATGGATTCTGCAGCCCAGGCTGTTTGAGGTAAATCGAAACTAAGGCTGCAGGTTTCCTGTGAAAAGAACTTTGTGATTTGGGGCCCAGACAAACTGTGAATTATGTATTAGGCCGAATTAGAGGCAGATCTGAATTCACTGAGGCCTACAGTTAAAGCCATCAAACAGTCTGCATACATAATCGGAAACAAAATAAACACATCCATCGAGGCTGGACAAGCCCATCAAGGACTTTCAGGACAATACGAGTCCATTATCGGGCTGGTAGATGCAATTAACGGCCATCTAAAAACCCGTCAGTATAGATTGCTACCATTATTTTTACTGGCCCGCCAAAAATAAAACAAAGATCTAACCTGCTTTGGCGGGCAGATAAGGTTTTTCGACGAAGGTATAATTGAAGGCCCCCATGTAGCAATTTTGGGTAGTTGTTGGAAGAAGAAGAAGAAGACTGCTGCTCGGCTGCTGTCGGTATCGCCGCTCCCCGGTCCTTCGGCCCCTTGCCCTCGTGGCTGCCGCTCTTTCCCCCATCCCGCGCTTACCCCCTGGCCTTTGCCCATGCCCTCTCCAACTCCATTTAGACTCGCCCCGACACTGGGTCGGGCGAACATGGGCAATTCAGGCCAGGCGAAGCGAGATGCGACGAGGGGAGGCGGAGGAAGACCACCCAGGGAAGGCCAACTGAGTGTAGGCTTCGAATTATCGGGCCTTCAGCCTCAGCCGACCTGCGAGTATCTTCATGCAAACTCAAGCTGTCGGCGAAGAATCATCCCTGCAAGGTAAAGTACCCAAGCAGAGACTGTAACTTTGGGGTACTCGAACCTGGACAACGCCCTTGCAGCACCCAGAGCCCACGTGACGACGGCAGACTCCAGAGAGCACCAAGAGCGAACCCCGAACCCAACCGCTGTTTTGAGTCTAACAAACCCTTTTTATTGGTGAGCATGAATTCTGATCCCTCATAGATTAACCTAGTTAGGTGTAGGGGTCGGGATAAGGATAAGGGGATTGTTAAGCTAGTTGTTTTCCCTCGATGTGCCGTGTGTTCCCCATTCCCTGTATATGTATAGTATTATTATGACTCTCTTGTCATTTTTGCCTGTAGAAGTGTACACTAATGATTTTCCATAAGATTGTATCAAGTTTTCCTCTTCAATAAAATCTTGGTTTTGTTTGCATCCAATCACCTGTCTACTTGAGTCTTCTCTGTATCGCTGCCTGTATCTAAGTCCGGTGTCTAGAACCCAGGGGGGCGAGCGATTCGAACCGCTCAAGGAAGGTAGTCAGAGGCAAAACTGACTGACCCGAACACGCCTGCGCAAAAACCCCCTACACATGAAACACTCCTCTTCTGAAACACGATGGTTAAACCTGGCGGGAGCACAATTGGATTGCTGACTATCAGCTGCAACTCATCCATTAAAGAGGAGATTTGATCAGCCAACATTTGCAGGTGGCAGGACTTTGTAGTCTCAGGTCTGGGGGAACTTTTAGAAGGCATAACCACAGCTGTGGAAGTTTGGGGCCCGACACCCATCTCCAGTGTGTCCTCCTGGGAAACCCCTCTCGCCACCTTCACTGAGCGCTTCCTCAACTCAGGCATATACCAGAAGCATGGGAGCCATTTATTTCCTTCCCTTCTGGACATTAGATGAGGACGAAGACCAGCCGCTGCACCAGCAGAACCAGGAACAACAGCAACACCAACAGCTGCAGCAACAACAGCAGCAGCAACAACAGGAGCGCCAAGCTGCTGCTCACCCACCTGAAGCTGCACAGGCCAGAAGGGGCCAGTGCATGGAAGCCCGTCAGCATAGGAGATACCCCCCAAACAGGGTCTACAGACACAGGGTCAGCGACCTCAACATGTCTGAGCAGCAGTGCCAAAGGTAGTGGGTGACATCTGCGCAATGCTGCAAAAACACCTGTAGGCCAAAGGACCAGGTGGACAATCCTTACCAGTGGCTGTCAAGGTCACCACCGCACTCAACATTTTTGCCTCAGGCTCATTCCAGGGATCAGCAGCAGACAGCAGGGGCATCTCCCAGGCGGCCGCACACACTTGCATCATGCAGGTAACCGATGCCTTCTTAGCCATCGCGTACAATCGCATACATTTCACCAAGGATCAAGCAAGTGTCATGGCACGTGCGGTTGGATTAGCTAATCTGGCAGGCTTTCCAAGGGTGCAGGGCGTTGTTGACTGCACACATGTGAACCATAAGGCACCCCATCGCAATCCAGGTATTTTTGTCAACCGCAAGGGCTTCCACTCCCTTAACGTTCAGCTGGTGTGTGACCACAAGAAGGAAATTTTGCATGTTTGTGCCAAGAACCCTGGCAGTTGCCATTACTCCTTCATACTGTGCCAGTCTAGTGTGCCTCCGCTATTCAGTCTGCCAGGCCAACTTACCGGATGGCTACTTGGAGACAAGGGCTATCCCTGAAGACATGGCTAATGACGCCATTGTGGAGCCCATCCAACGAAGCTGAGGAGAGCTACAACTCCAGCCACATGTCCACCAGAGCCATAATCGAGCAAACCATCAGTTTGCAGAAGATGCGCAGGTGGAGCCCTGCAGTAGTCAGCAGCCAGGGTCTCCAGCATCGTTGTGGTTTGCTGTGCACTTCACAACATGGCAAAGCATCGTGGCTTGCAGATTCCTGAGGACCAAATGGCACCTCACAAATCGTCCTCAGATGAGGAGGAGGAGGAGGAGGAGGATGAGGAGGAGGAGGAGGAGAGCGAAAACGAACATCTTGCAGAGGTCCATCAACCAGCGGAAGCAATACATGAGAACATTGCTGTCCGGGATGCAAGGAACGCACTCATCTTGGCCAGATTTGCTTAGCCTAGCCAATCAAGCACTTTTGCCTCGCAGCTTCTTACCTGAGCATCGACAATGGCCAAGAACCAGCAGATTCCTAGCAATTTGACCACCATACTGACAATTGCAAGTAATCCTAAGCCCTCAATGTGGAAGTCCCTTTCGCGAAATGACACGCTACAACTACAGCAGTAGCCATCAGATTTTTTATTTACATTATTCACCTGATGGCTTTTTCACAGGAAACATCAAATTTCACCCAAGTGACTACCCTTGTGACTACTTGTGCAGTATCTTTCTCTTACACGTGCTCCTATGTGGTACTTCCCCTGTGGCTTCAGCAGATGTGGAGGCCCCTTGCTCACTTTCCTGCTGCTCCTGTCTCAACACCTTTGGGGGGCTTCCTCTGGGGTTGCGAACCTGGGAGGGCTCGCCAACAGTCTGCTTCTCCTGCGGCTGTGCAGGGGTTGAGACGCAGATCTCAGATGGGTGTGGACTCTGGTGGGGCTCTGACTGAGGGCTCTGCAGTGGCATGGAAGTGTGAGCGCTTGGAGAGGAGCCCCCACTTCCTTGATGTCTGCCACCAACTTCCCTCTCATGGGTCAGGTCCCCCTCAGCGTTTGCAAGTGGCTTGAGAGCACCTTGCTGCACATCAGGGGGGCCATGGGGACCCGTATCTGCACTGGCAGTCCTACTCAGAAGGACTTCCATGAAGGTTTGGTTTCTCTGTTCAATAGATGACCATCGTTCCTCCACAGATGTCATTCTATTCTGAACATTCACCATGTTTTCTGCACTCTGGCGACTTATCACCTCCATGGAGGTTGCCATCCTTTCCATGTTGATGCGTTCATGTGTCAATGACTCCACAAAGGCTCTGCTCAAGTTTGCTATGGACTCTTCCATTCGCTCCACACTCGCAGCGACCCTGGAGACAAAACCAGCCAGAGACTCCTGCATCTGTTCCTGGAGTTCCAGCACTCTTGATGTTATGGATGGACCCAGAGGCAAAGGGTCGACATGCAGCTGAGCCGAGCTGGCAGAGTCCTGCGCCCACCGACTAGGACTCTCCACTGCTGTCCCTGTCTCCACAATCTGCTGATGCTCACTTGTGAGCTGTGATACACCAGGTGACAACACTACTCTATGTCCCGAAGGTCCCACCGAGGTGTGAGTGTCTGTGCTGGTGCTGGGTGCGCTGAATTCTGCTGATGCTGCGCCTTCAGAGGTTGCAGCTTCCTCTGAGGAGTCTTGAGGCTCATGCTGTTCCTCCTGGCTAGTGGGGACGGGTGCTTGCGATGGTCCTGTGGGGGAGTAAAGGAGAGAGTCAGAGATGTGATGCCAAGGTTACATGCACATTACATATTGCAGATGACCATTAGTCCATCTGTTAGAGCTTCAGAATTATTATCAGCGACTCATGCAATGTCAATGAGAGAGATGGAAAACTATTCTGTCACCAGCTTGCTGTGATGCACCCCTCTGTCCATCCCCCACTTGCGCATCTTCCTCCACTCCTACGATCTCCAGGACTGCCTCCTCCCAGGGGGTGAGGTGGGCTACTGAGGGTGGCCCTCCTCCTGTCTCGCTCTTTCTTGCTTATTGTGAGCTCTCTTTTCCTGCAATGAGGGAGACAAGTGGAGGTTGAGTGAGAATGAAGGAGTGAGTGTAGAGATTCCATAGCATAGATGCTTAGAAGGAGACAAAGATGGAGTGAGGTGGCAAGACCAAGGGCCCTCCCTGTGTGTTGTCAGTTGTTTTCGTAGCATCACAGTGATAGGGAGTGTGAGGGCTGCATATTCGAATAATTAGGTGAACGTGACCATAGAGAGAAAGGGAATGGGTAAGGGTACATGGATGCCAGTGTCAAGTGGGATGTGGAGGAAAAGATTGCTAAAGTTGAGTGCTGGTGAGGAGAGGCAATGGGGATCAGATTGAGGGTGATGGGAAATTCATACTCACTTTTCCAATGCGCAGAATGTCATGAAATCTCTCCCTGCATTGAATCCAGGTTCTGCGGGTTACTGATAATGAGTTGACCTCCTCTGCCACCTGGATCCACACAGCCTTGGTCTGCTGGGGAGGCTTCTTCCTCCCTGAAGAAGGGAAGAGCACCTCTTTATGAGCTCTTGCTCCCTCAACTAAAGCCTGCAAGGCAACATCATCAAACTTCGGAGCAGCCCTACATCTCTCGCTGGTCATTCTTCCTTCTAGCATGAAAGGCCAAAAAGTTGGCAGTCTGCAGAAGAAGCAAGGCTTGTTGCAGACCTTAAATGCAGCAGCAATTATGACATAATTGCAGGTGATTTTCAGACTGGAAAAACTCATTTGCCATGGGTTCCCACACATTGGAACTCAATTGGCCAATTAAGTTAAAATCACATCAATCTCCCACATTGATTTAGATTTGGGTGGATAACATGAAATGCGGATTACACGACCCCAGCCCGCTCCTGAATTAAATCCAGCCCCATGTGCCCATTAAAACCACAGACAGCAGTCTGTGTATTGGGTGGGTATATCAGAGAGCCGTTTTGGATAGCTCTGTCTCTTTCTCCTGCCCTCCCCACAATGGAACGTCAAGAGGAGCTGAACCTTGCTCTTCCAACCGAGACGGACTTCGACTCAGACTGGGACTCGCATGCCGCAAGGCCGGTACGGAACCAGGTAGCCGAGACGTACGGGAGGAATCTGCAAGCAAGATCAAGGGCAATCTAGCTAAGCAATGCCAACCCTGCACACCCACAAGATCACTTAGCTGTGTGAGGGGGTGCCTGTAAGCTCCTCCCAAACCAGAGGGGGTTTAGAGTTGGAAGGGTCCTGTGATAGTTTAGTTCACGGGAGGGTGTTTTTAGGCCATGGTAAGTCAGCACGGCAGGGGCTTGTTGGACAAGTCAGGGTTGGACTGTTTTAAACTGTACTGTTGTGTTCACACCGCTCATACTGTATACGAGTGGAGTGGTTTGTCAACCTTAATAAACACTGTACGGGTGAGCCCGAAAATGCTCTATGTGTTCCAATCTGTCCTCGGTAATCCCTATCATCCAGAACTTGTAGTAAGAATAAGAACATAAGAACATAAGAAATAGGAGCAGGAGTAGGCCAATCAGCCCCTCGAGCCTGCTCCGCCATTCAATAAGATCATGGCTGATCTGATCCTAACCGCCAATCTACTATCACAGAACCATCTCCTGAATCTAACAGAATTAGACACATGAAATAGGAGCAGGATCAGGCTACGCGGCCCCTGGGCCCGCTCCGCTACCCACAGGGCCATGTCCGATCCGAACCAAGACTCATGTCCAAATTCCTGCCCGCTCCCCGTAACCCTTAATTCTCTTTACTTCTAGGAAACTGTCTATTTCTGTTTTAAATTTATGTAATGATGTAGCTTCTACATCTTTTTGGGGCAGCATATTCCATGGACCTACCACCCTCTGAGTGAAGTAGTTCCTCCTCATCTCAGTTTTGAAAGAGCAGCCCCTTATTGTAAGACTATGCCCCCTAGTTCTAGTTTCGCCCATCATCGGGAACATCCTCCCCGCATCCACCCGATCCAACCCCTTCACAATCTTATATGTTTCAATAAGATCGCCTCTCATTCTTCTGAACTCCAATGAGTAGAGTCCCAATCTGCTCAACCTCTCCTCATATGTCCATCCCCTCATCCCCGGGATTAACCGAGTGAACCTTCTTTGTACTGACTCGAGAGCAAGTATGTCTTTTCTTAAGTATGGACACCAAAACTGTACGCAGTATTCCAGGTGCGGTCTCACCAATACCTTGTACAACTGAAGCAATACCTCCCTATTTTTATATTCTATCCCCCTAGCAATGAAAGCCAACATTCCATTGGCCTTCTTAATCACTTGCTGCACCTGCATACAAACCTTTTGAGTTTCGTGCACCAGGACCCCCAGAACCCTTTGTACTACAGTACTTTCCAGTTTCTTGCCATTAAGATAATAACTTGCTCCACGATTTTTCCTGCCAAAGTGCATAAACTCACACTTTCCAGTATTGTATTCCATCTGCCAAATCTCTGCCCACTTACTTAGCCTGTCTATGTCCCTTTGCAGGTTTTTTATGTCCTCCTCACTCACTACTTTCCCTCCCATCTTAGTATCATCTGCAAACTTTGATATGTTACACTCGGTCCCCTCCTCCAAATCGTTAATATAGATTGTAAAGAGTTGGGGACCCAGCACTGACCCCTGCGGAACACCACTAGTTACTGATTGCCAGTCTGAGAATGAACCATTTATCCCAACTCTCTGCCTTCTGTTAGATAGCCAATCCTCTATCCATGCCAGCATATTACCCCCGATCCCGTGATTTTTTATCTTAAGCAATAATCTTTTGTGTGGCACCTTGTCAAATGCCTTTTGGAAGTCTATATACACTACGTCCACTGGTTCCCCTTTATCCACCCTATATGTTACTTCCTCAAAGAACTCTAGCAAATTTGTCAAACATGACTTCCCCTTCATAAAACCATGCTGACTTTGTCCTATTAAATTATGATTATCCAAATGTCCTGTTACTGTCTCCTTAATAATGGACTCCAAAATTTTACCTACCACAGATGTTAGGCTAACCGGTCTATAGTTTCCAGCCTTCTGTCTACTGCCCTTTTTAAATAAGGGTGTTACATTAGCAGTTTTCCAGTCTGCCGGGACCTTTGCTGAGTCCAGGGAGTTTTGGAAAATTATTACTAATGCATCCACAATCCATACCGCCACTTCCCTCAAGACCCTAGGATGTAAGCCATCAGGTCCAGGTGATTTATCCACCTTGAGTCCCATTATTTTACCGAGTACCACTTCCTTAGTGATTTTGATCGTGTTTAGCTCCCCCCGCCTATAGCCCCCTGTTTGTCCAGTGTTGGGATATTCTTAGTGTCCTCTACTGTAAAGACTGATACAAAATATTCATTCAGTGTTTTTGCCATCTCCATATTTCCCACCATTAATTTCCCGGTCTCATCCTCTAAGGGACCAACATTTACTTTAGCCACCCTGTTTCTTTTTATATAACTATAAAAACTCTTACTATCTGTTTTTATATTTTTTGCTAATTTACTTTCATAATCTATCTTCCCTTTCTTAATCAATCTTTTTGTTATTTTTTGCTGTCTTTTAAAGTTTTCCCAATCCTCTATCCTCCCACTAGATTTGGCTACCTTATATGCCCTTGTTTTTAGTCGAATACTATCCTTAATTTCTTTACTTAGCCACGGATGGCTGTCTTTTCTTTTACACCCTTTTCTTCTTAGTGGAATATATATTTTTTGGAAGTTGTAAAATAACTCCTTAAATGTACACCACTGATCATGTATCGTCTTACCCTTTAATCTATTTTCCCAATCCACTCTACTCAATTCCGCTCTCATACCTTCATAGCCTCCTTTATTCAAGCTTAGCACGCTTGTTTGAGATCCAACCTTCTCACCCTTTAATTGAATATGGAATTCAACCATGTTATGGTCACTCATTCCAAGGGGATCCTTTACTAGGACATTTTTAATTAATCCTGTCTCGTTACACAGGACCAGATCTAAGGTTGCTTGCCCCCTGGTCGGTTCAGTTACATACTGCTCAAGAAACCCATCCCTAATACACTCAATGAACTCATCCTCAAGGCAGCTTTGCCCAATTTGATTTGTCCAATTAATATGATAGTTAAAATCCCCCATAATTATAGATGTTCCCTTATTACAAGCCTCAGCTATTTCCTGATTGATACTCCGTCCAACAGAGTTGCAACTGTTCGGAGGCCTATAGACTACGCCCACTAGTGTTTTTTTCCCCTTATTATTCCTTATCTCCACCCAAACTGTTTCATTATCCTGATCTTTTGACCCAATATCATTTCTCTGTATTACAGTGATTCCTTCCTTTATTAACATAGCCACCCCACCTCCCCTTCCTTCCTACCTGTCCTTCCTGATCGTTAAATAACCTGGTATGTTTAATTCCCAGGCATTGTCACCCTGCAGCCATGTTTCTGTAATGGCCACAAGATCATACCCATATGTAGTTATTTGTGCCATTAACTCATCTATTTTGTTACAAATGCTATGTGCATTCAGATAGAGAACTTTCAAATATGTTTTGTGACACTTAGTTCCTGCTTTAGCCCTTTTTATTACTTTACCTTTTACTCCATACCTTCTGCCCCTTCCTGACATGCTCTGGTTTTTAATATCCCCACTGCTACCTAAGTCTATGACCTTCTCTGTTGTCATTTTTATTATTTGCTCTCTAGGAACCTCCCCCCCACTAGTTCGTTTAAAACCCTCTCTACAGCCCTAGTTATATGATCCGCCAGGACTCTAGCCCCAGCACTGGCCAAGTGAAGCCCGTCCCAACGGAACAGCTCCCTCCTGCCCCAGTACTGGTGCCAGTGTCCCAGGAAGCAAAACCCATTTCTCCCACACCAGTCTTTGAGCCACGCATTTAACTCTCTAATTTCATTTGTCCTAGCCAAATTCGCTCATGGCTCAGGTAATAATCCAGGCTTACGTAAACACTGTGAGCCTCAATGTGGTCCACTGGCTCCCACATCTCGCAACAGTAACACATCACCTGCTCCATTCTATGTAATTAATTAAATTTTTTATTGTTAGTTATGGACACCCTCTGCCTGATTTTAGATGCTTGTATCCCCTTTAATTAATTGGATTTAAATTAAATCAATCCCTCTAATTACACCAGTTAAATGGTTTACCAACAGTCACTCTGCACCAGAAAGGCCTTATTAACTACAACCCACAGAGTTAAAGTTTGTAAAGAGCAGCTAACACCCCACTTTCCCTAACTCACACTTACCCAAACTCACAGCACTCTCTGCTGACTTGCAATCAGTGCTTGCTTGCACTAGGACTGGTCTTTTTATACTGTTTGTTTGTTTACAGCCAAATGAGGGAGTTTGCATGCTCACTACGGGTGGGGCGAAACCACTTACAATAATTGCCGATTGCGGCAGGGTCTATAGGAAATTATCCACCGCAGAAACCGGTTAAATGCCTGAGGATTGGAAAGTGGCAAATGTGACACTGTAGGAATGTCTAGTTCCTATCCAAAAGACTGAGGTCCACTCAGGCGATCAAATAAACGAGGTTTAATGAAAACTAACAGAGTTTAACGGATAACTACAGGAGAACATCGAATATAGGTCTAGTCAGTTCGGAGGCTCCACGAGGACTGCTTGGGCGGTCCCATGGCTGACGTCATGACGTCATCACGTTTTTCCTGCCGGTGGGGGATCACATGATGAACGGCGTGACGTCATTGCGTTTACACGCGCTATTAAAGTGATCGTGCTCTGTACATGTAAACAGTGAAAACAAAGATACAGACTCAGGCTGTAGCTAACATATTATTAAAGGAATTATATACAATTGATTGGAGTCCCTTAGTGGCTCCGCCACATGCGCACCCTCAGAAATGTCTTTAATAGCAAAAGTACAACGGCGAGGAGGCCTGACAAGCCTGTCAGATCAACTTCTGTAGCCTTGAAGTGGAAGCTGATGGACGGCGGGCGAGCTGGCGGGCGGTTGCGTTTGATCTGGCACGGCGACTGTGGGCGGTCGGCCACGTTTCAGTGGTTGTGCGATCTCGACTGGGCGGTCAAGGTCCAAGTGAGCCGGCTTCAACCGGTCAACCAAAATTACCTCCGATATCGACCGAAAAAGTTTTGTCTCCCGGCTCTATCACGCGGAAAGGACCAGTGTAAGGGGGTTTGAGCAGATCCCGATGAGCATCGTGGCGGATAAACACATAGTCGGCGTTCTTCAGCTCAGCTGGGACGTGGGAGCTCTGCAAGCCGTGATGTGACGTAGGCACTGGAGTGAAACTTCTGGCCGCCTCCTGGTGGCTGATGAGTTGCTGGGATGCAGACCATGGCTCTGTTGGAGTCGGAAGGAAATCCCCGGTATGCGTAGCAGCTGGCCATATACGAGCTCTGCTGAGGACGATTGAAGATCTTCTTTAGGCGCCGTACGAAGACCCAAAAGGACCCATGGAAGCCTGTCCACCCAGCCTGCGCCTTGAAGGCTGGCTCGCAGTGCGGCTTTGAGCGACCTGTGGAATTGTTCGCACAGGCCGTTCGCCTGTGGATGGTAGGCAGTGGTGCAATGTAGCTTGACGCCGAGCCCCTGAGCCACAGTGTTCCAGAGCTCAGAAGAAAACTGCGGCCCACGATCAGACGTGATGTCTGCCGGTACCCCGAAACGGGCGACCCAAGAGGAGATGAATGCCCTGACGACGTCTGCGGATGTGGTGGATGACAGAGGAACTGCCTCCGGCCATCGAGTGGTGCGGTCCACCATTGTAAGAAGATGAGTAAACCCATGCGAAGGCGGAAGTGGCCCCACCAGGTCCACATGCACATGATCAAACCTACGTTCCGGAACAGCGAAAGTGGCCAATGGAGCCTTGATGTGACGCTGCACCTTAGCTTTTTGGCAGACCACGCAGGTGTTGGCCCAGTCGCGAACATCCATGTGCATGCCCCGCCACACGAATTTGGACGACATCAGCCATTGTAAGGCCTTCATGCCAGGGTGCGACAACCCGTGTATGGCGTCAAAAACTTTTCGGCGCCAGGCGACCGGCACGATAGGGCGAGGATCTCCTACGGAGACGTCGCAGAGAAGCGTAGTGCCCGCGGCATGGAATTTGACGTCGGCTGCTTGGAGGCTAGAGGGGATGGTTCTGTAAGATTGGACTTCCGGATCCGAGGCTTGATCCGCAGCCATGAGGGCATAGGCGATGCCGAGCTGGACTGCATGAACGGTCGCGCGGGAGAGGCAATCTGCCACCAGGTTGTCTTTACCGGACACATGCTGAATGTCAGTGGTGAATTCTGAGATAAACGTCAACTGACATTGTTGCCGAGCTGACCACGGTTCGGCGGTCTTGGCCATAGCCAACGTTAGTGGCTTATGGTCCACAAAAGCCGTGAACGGACGTCCCTCTAGCAAGAACTGGAAATGACGGATGGCCAGAAAAAGGGCCAGCAACTCCCGGTCGAACGTGCTGCACTTCCGTTCGTTTCGCTGTAGTTGACGGCTGAAAAATGCCAGCGGTTGCCACGTCCCATGCACCCACTGTTCCTGCACTGTGCCGATGGCGTAGTCTGACGCATCAGTGGTAAGGGCGATGGTGGCACCTGGTAGCGGGTGCGCCAGCATGGTTGCGTTGGCTAAGGCGCCTTTTGTGTCGACGAACGCCCGGTCCATGTCGGCCGTCCAGCTAATCGGATCCTTGCCGGACTTGCCCTTGAGGGCCTCGTACAGGGGCTGCATGTGCAGAGCTGCATTAGGGACGAATCGGTGATAAAAATTTACCATCCCGAGGAACTCCTGCAGCGCCTTGACGGTCTGCGGGTGCGGGAATGAAGTAACTGCCTCCACCTTTGTTTGCAGGGGAATTGCGCCGTCCGATGTGATGCGATGGCCTAAAAAATCAATCTGCTGCAGGCCGAACTGGCACTTGGCCGGGTTGATGATCAAGCCATGTTGACTGAGGCGTCTAAAGAGGGTGCGCAAATGGTAGATGTGCTCCTCTTTATTAGGGCTGGCGATGAGGATGTCGTCGTGGTAGACGAATAGAAACTTGAGGTCCCGAAGCACGGAGTCCATCAAGCGCTGGAAAGCCTGTGCAGTGTTCTTCAATCCAAACGGCATCTGCAGAAATTCAAACAGGCCGAACGGGGTGATGACTGCAGTTTTCGGGACGTCTTGCGGGTGTACGGGGACCTGGTGGTAGCCACGGACAAGGTCGACTTTTGAAAAAATGGTATTTCCCATCAAGTGGGCAGAGAAATCCTGAATATGAGGGATCGGGTATCGATCAGGAGTAGTGGCGTCATTCAGGCGTCGGTAGTCGCCGCAAGGTCGCCATCCGCCGCTAGGTTTCGGAACAATGTGGAGAGGCGAAGACCAGGGACTATTCAACTGGCGAATAATCCCTAGCCACTCCACCGTGTCGAACTCCGTTTTCGGAGCCACGAGCTTGCCAGGTTCGAGGCGCCGGGCCCGTGCGTAGACCGGGGAGCCAGTAGTGGTGATGTGATGTTCGACACCATGTTTCGTGGCCGTGGAAGAGAAAGTGGGTCTGGTCAGGTCTGGGAAATCTCCGAGGAGGCGAGTGAAGTCATCCGGAGGTGGGAACGCACAGGAGACAGTGCGCGACACGGTGTTACCGCGGTGGCACGGGATGGAGTGAAAAGTGGCCGCATTGATCAACCGGCGGTGCCGTACATCCACCAGGAGGTCGTTGGCGCACAAAAAATCCACCCCGAGGATGGCTTGAGAGACTTTGGCCGTGATGAAATCCCAGTAAAACTGCTGGCCGCCGAAGCGCACCTGGACCCGCCGCCTTCCGAAGGTTCGAATGGCCCCGCCATTAGCCGCCTCGAGGGAGGGGCCATGCCTCCCGGCCTGCAGATCAAGATTTGATGCAGGTAGGATGCTACACTGTGCCCCGGTGTCGCAGAGAAAACGTTGACCAGATAGGGAGTCGGTGATGAAGAGGAGTTTTCCCGAATTATCGATTGCCATCGCAGCCGCAGGGCGCTTGTTATAACCGGTCCTCTTTTGACAGGGTTGCTGCTGTTTTTTTTTGAGGGAAAAGCTGCAGGGAGGGCGGCAGCATCTTGCTTTCGCACCAAAACGACGTGGTAGAAGCACAACCCCGCAGGTTGAGGGGCTGGAGCAGCGTCTGTAGGGGATGGGCGCCTCGTGGCAGCGCAGTACTGCTGTGTCACCGTGAAGACCTTGTCTGCTTCGGCAGCCAGCTCTGCGCAGTCTGTGACTTCCAACCTGGCTAGGGCAGCCTGAACTTGCTCCGGAAGCTGGCTGAGGAATAGCTCCCTGAAGAGGAAGCATTCCGGTTCGGAGACCAGGAGCGTGAGCATTTGGCTCATGAGCTCGGACAGCTTGGAGTCCCCGAGGCCGGGCATAGCGAGCAGCCGGCGGGCGCGCTCCGACTTCGTGAGCCCGAAGACCTGTAACAACCGTGCTTTTATCGTTTCATACTTGCGAACTTCTGGTGGATTACCAAGCAGGCTGACGATCCGCGAGGCTGTGGCGCTGTCGATGGCAGAGACCACGTAATAGTAATGGGTCTGATCCGCAACGATGTTCCTGATTGCGAACTGGGCTTCAGCCTGGATGAACCACGTGGCTGGCTGTTGCTTCCAGAACTGTGGTAGCTTCAAAGCAACAGCGTTCGATTCCATGTTCAATAACTTCTGCGAAAACCGTTCGCAAAAGTCGGGGTCACCAATGTAGGAATGTCTAGTTCCTATCCAAAAGACTGAGGTCCACTCAGGCGATCAGATAAACGAGGTTTAATGAAAACTAACAGAGTTTATCGGATAATTACAGGAGAACATCGAATATAGGTCTAGTCAGTTCGGAGGCTCCAGGAGGACTGCTTGGGCGGTCCCGTGGCTGACGTCATGATGTCATCATATTTATCCCGCCGGTGGGGGACCACGTGATGAACAGTGTGACGTCATCGCGTTTACCCGCGCTATTAAAGTCATCGCGCTCTGTACATGTAAACAGTGAAAACAAAGATACAGACTCAGGCTGTAGCTAACATAGTATTAAAGGGAATTATATACAATTGATCAGAGTCCCTTAGTGGCACCGCCACAACATCATTGTTCAAGAAAGGGTGTAAGTACAATCCTAGTAACTACAGGCGGTTGGTAAAGTGGTACAATGGTGGGTAAAGTTTTAGAAACAATAATCAAGGAAAAAATTAACAGGCACTTGGAGAGGTTTAAGCTAATTAAGGAGAGCCAACATGAATTTGTAAAAGGCAGATCATGTTTGACTAATCTAATTGAGTTTTTTGCTGAAGCAACAGGGAGGATCAATGAAGGGAATGCAATGGATGTGGTCTACATGGATTTTAGGAAGCCATTTGACAAAGTGCCACATAGAAGGCTGGTTAACAATATTGAGGCTCATGGAATACGTGGGTCAGTGGCAGCTTGGATAAGGAATTGACTTAAGGACAGAAAACAGTGAGTGGTGGTAAATGGCTGTTTTTCAGACTGGAGGATGGTAGACAATGGTGTTCCCCAAGGGTCAGTGCTTGGCCACTGCTTTTTTTGATATATATAAATGACCTGGAAATTTGAATACACAGTAAAATTTCTAAATTTGCCAATGACACCAAACTTGGGGGTGTGGCAGACAGTGAGGGTGATACCAATCAACTGTATGGGTAGAGCTGAGAAATACCAAGGGGCAGAAAACGTTAGTGGGAGTTGTATACAGACCCCCAAACAGTAATGCTGAGGTTGGGGATGGCATTAAACGGGAAATTAGAGATGCGTGCAATAAGGGCACAGCAGTTATCATGGGTGACTTTAATCTACATATAGATTGGTCTACCTAAATTAGTAACAATACTGTGGAAGAGGAATTCCTAGAGTGTATACGGGATGGTTTCCTGGACCAATATGTCGAGGAACCAACCAGAGATCAGGCCATCTTAGACTGGGAATTATGTAATGAGAAAGGAATAATTAGCAATCTTGTTGTGCGAAGCCCCTTGGGGAGGAGCGATCAAAATATGATAGAATTCTTCATTAAGATGAAGAGTGAAGTAGTTGATTCAGAGACTTGGGTACTGAATTTAAATAAAGGAAGCTATGATGGTCTGAGGCACGAGTTGGCTAGGATGGATTGGGGAATGTTACTTAAAGGGTTGATGGTGAATACGCAATGGCAAACATTTAAAGATCGCATGGAGGAACTACAGAATTTGTTCACCCCAGTTTGGTATAAAAATAAAACAACAAAGGTGACTCAACATTGGCTAACAAGGGAAATTAGGGATAGCATATGATCCAAGGAGAGCACATATAAATTGGCCAGAAAAGGCAGCAAACCTGAGGATTGGGAGCAGTTTAGGATTCAGCAAAGGAGGACAAAGGGATTAATTAAGAGGGGGAAAATAGCGTATGAGAGTAAGCTTGCAGGGAACATAAAAACTGACTATAAAAGCTTTTATAGATATGTGAAGAGAAAAAGATCGGTAAAGTCAAGTGTAGGTCCCTTGCAGTCAGAAGCAGGGGAATTTATATTGGGGAATAAAGACATGGCAGTCCAATTAAATACATACTTTGGTTCTGTCTTCACAAAGGAGGACACAAATAAACTCCCAGAGATGTCGGGGAACATAGGATTTAATGAGAGGGAGGAACTGAATGAAATCAGTATTTGTAGGAAAATGGTGTTAGGGAAATTGACATGATTGAAGGCCGATAAATCCCCAGGGCCTGATAATCTACATCTGAGGGTACTTAAGGAAGTGGCCCTCGAAATAATAGATGCATTGCTGGTCATCTTCCAAAATTCTATAGACTCTGGAACAGTTCCCATGGATTGGAGGGTAACTAATGTAACCCCACTATTTAAAAAAGGTGGTAGAGAAAAAATGGGGAATTATAGACCGATAAGCTTGACATCGGTAGTGGGGAAAATGCTAGTGTCCATTCGTATAAAAGATGTAATAGCAGAGTACTTGGAAAACAGTAACAGGATCGGACAAAGTTAACATGGATTTACAAAAGGTAAATCATGCTTGACTAATCTACTGGAATTTTTTGAGGACGTAACTGGTAGAATAGATAAGGGAGAACCAGTGGATGTGGTGTATTTGGACTTTCAGAAGGCTTTCGATAAGGTCCCGCATAAAAGACTTGCATGCAAAGTTAAAGCACATGGGATTAGGGGTAAGGTACTGACTTGGATAGAAAACTGGTTGGCAGACAGGAAGCAAAAAGTTGGAATAAACAGGTCTTTTTCCGAGTGGAAGGCAGTGACTAGTGGGGTACCGCAGGGATCGGTGCTAGGACCACAGTTATTCACAATATATATTAATGATCTAGACGAGGGAACTAGATGTAATATCTCCAAGTTTGCAGATGACAGAAAGCTGGGTGGACATGTGTGCTGTGAGGAGGATGCAAAGAAACTCCAGTATGATTTAGACAGGTTGGGCGATTGGGCAGATGCATGGCAGATGCAGTATAATGTGGATAAATGCAAGGTTATCCACTTTGGTGGACAAAACAGGAAGGCAGATTATTATCTGAACGGCAATAGATTGGGAAAAGGGGAAGTGCAACGAAACCTGGGTGTCCTTGTGCACCAGTCGCTGAAGGTAATCATGCAGGTGCAGCAGGCGATTAAGAAGGCAAATGGTGTGCTGGCCTTCATAGCGAGAGGATTCAAGTACAGGAGCAAGGAATTCTTGCTGCAGTTGTACAGGGCCTTGGTGAGACCACACCTTGAGTATTGTGTGCAGTTTTGGTCACCTTATCTGAGGAAGGATGTTCTTGCCATGGAGGGAGTGCAGTGAAGATTCACCAGGCTGATACCTGGGATGGCAGGAATGACGTATGAAGAGAGATTAGGTCGATTAGGCTTATATTCGCTAGCGTTTAGAAGAATGAGAGGGGGTCTCATTAAAACTTATAAAATTCTAACAGGACTAAACAGACTAGATGCAAGAAGGCTGTTCCCTATGGCGAGGGAGTCCAGAACCAGGGGTCACAGTCTAAGGATAGGGGGTAAGCCATTTAGGACTGAGATGAGGAGGAATTTCTTCACCCAGAAACTGGACAACCTGTGGAATTCTATACCACAGAAGATAGTTGAGGCCAATTCATTAAATATATTCAAGAAGGAGTTAGATATATTTCTTAAGGCTAAGGCGATCAAGGGATATGGGGAGAAAGCAGGGACAGGGTACTGAATTTGGATGATAAGCCATGATCGCATTGAATGGCGGAGCAGGCTCGAGGGGCTGAATGGCCGACTCCTGCTCCTATCTTCTATGTTTCTATGTAAGAGGACATAGAAAGGCTAGCAGAATGGGCAGACAAGTGGCAGATGGAATTTAATACAGAGAACTGTGAGGTGATGCATTTTGGCAGAAGGAACAGGGAGAGGCAATACACACTTAATGGCAGAGTTTTAAAGAGTGTGCAGGGATAGAGAGACCTGGAGTTAATGTGCAAAGATCCCTGAAGGTGGCAGGGCATATTGAGAGAGTGGTTAGCAAAGCATATGGGACCTTGGGTTTCATAAATAGAGGTATTGAGTACAAAAGTAGAGAAGTTATGCTGAATCTTTATAAAGCACTGGTAGGCCACAACTGGATTATTGCGTCCAGTTCTGGTCACCACACATTATATGAAGGATGTGAAGGCCCTTGAGAGGGTGCAGAGGAGATTTACCAGAATGGATCTGGGGATGGGGGATCTTAGTTACAAGGACAGGTTGGAGACGCTGGATTTGTTTTCATTAGAGCAAAGGAGGTTGAGGGGTGATTTGATAGATGTGTGCAAGATTATGATGGGTTTGGATAGGCTAGACATGGAAAGGCTGTTCCCACTCATTGATGGTACAAGGATTAGGGGACACAGATTTAAGGTTTTGGGCAAGAGATACAGGGGGGATGTGAGGAAAAACCTTTTTACGCAGCGAGTGGTGAGGTCCTGGAACTCGCTGCCAACGGAAGTGGTGGAAGCGGACACACTCAAAGTTTTCAAGGAGAGACTGGATAGGTACTTGAGGGAAATAAACTTGCAGGGCTACAGGGGGAATGGGACTGACTCGATTGCCCTACAGAGAGCTGGCACAGACTTGATGGGCTGAATGGCCTCCTTCTGTGTCGTTATGACTTTATGGGCTGGATTTTGTCAGCCTCGGGGTATCCTGCCCCCTGTCCCATCTCCTCGAGACGGGAAAGGGATTAAAGCCTATTAACTGCCTATTAACAGGTAGTTAAGGATGTGTGCTGAGCCCCCTCCTCTACTCCCTCTTCACCCACGACTGTGTGGCTGTTAATGGTTCCAACACCATCATCAAGTTTGCGGATGACACCACGGTAGTAGGCCAGATCACCAACAACGATGAGTCAGCCAACAGGGAGGAGGTCCAACATCTCGTGAAGTGGTGCGCCGATAACAACCTGGCCCTTAACATCAAGAAAACCAAAGAAATCATTGTGGACTTCAGGAAGTCCAAAGGCAGAAGTCACACCCCCATCCACATCAATGGGGCTGTGGTGGAAAGGGTGGACAGCTTTAAGTTCCTCAGAGTCCACATCACGGAAGACCTCTCCTGGTCCCTCAATACCTCCTCTCTGGTGAAGAAGGCCCAGCAGCGCCTATATTTCCTAATGAGGCAGAAGGGATGTAACCTGTCACCCTTGATCCTCTCTAACTTTTACCGCTGCACTATAGAGAGCATCCTGACAAACTGTATCACAGTATGGTATGGCAGCTGTAGCTACTATGACCGGAAAGCCCTGCAGCGGGTAGTCAAAACTGCCCAACGCATTACCGGCACCCGGCTACCGACCATAGAGCGCATATACCAGAAACGCTGTCTACGGAGGTCACGGTCCATCATCAAAGACCCTACCCACCCCAGCCACAGTCTGTTCGCCCTCCTGCCATCTGGGAGATGCTACAGATGCATTCGCACCCGTACGACCAGATTTAGGAACAGCTTCTTTCCCAGGGCTGTCATCCTACTGAACGCCACAAATTAACTCTAAAGCCTGCACATCTGCCAATGCACTTTATTATGGTTATGTTTATGTTAATATACTACAAGCCAAATGTATGTTGAATGTTTAAATGTCTTAATCCAAATGTACACTCTCGGGAGCTGCAAGCCTACATTTCGTTGTACTGCACTTGTGCACTAACAATGACAATAAAAGTTGATTTGATTTGATTTGATTAACAAGCATAAAATAGGATTATCCCCATTTTTCATTCCGAAGTGCAGGCTTCCCGACCTCGGGGAACCCCGCCATGGTGTAGGAGATGAGTTGGAGGTCTGTGGGGGCGGAGGGGTCTGAAAGTGTGATGTAGAGGTGAGTGATGGGTGCAAGTGTGGAGTGGTAAGTATGTAAGGTGAGTGTAAAATGTTAGAAAATGTTCACTTACCTTTGTTTCTGACTGCAGCCCTCAGTCGCTGTGGAGCCGGAGACCCGACATCTCCATCGTAGATATCACAGACTGGGTGTTGGATCCTCCGAACCAACAACCAGGTGATTTCTGCAAAGTTGAAAGGTTTGATGAGACCTGAACACAAGGGGCTAGAAATTCAGTCGGCTTTGCACCCAGTTTTCGCCCAAAGAGGGCTTTTGCGCCACTTGCTGAGCTTTCCCCGATATTCAGCGCTGCGGTAATGGCGGCGTTAGCCAGTAGCGCTGCGCTGCCACCGATGACATCATCGGTGTGCGCAGTGCCCCGCTACGGCCCCACTACCGGCCCGACCGCCATATTGAGTTGCGGCTGCCTCTTCCGCGGCGGCCGCAAACAGCGACCAGAAAACGGGGCCGAACTGATGCGGTAGTGGGGCGAGTTAAGGCGGAGGTGCGGCCGGCCGCTTTTTCGGCGGCCGCCTGCCCGCACCTCCTTCCCCGGCCTCCTCCACCCCCCCCCCGCGGCATTGCCGGCTGTTTTCCGGGAGCCCGGCACTTCTCCGTGGTGCCGGGCTCATTTGCCGGCACTAGCGAGCAGCGATCTCGCTGTTGCAGGCACCTCCCCCTTAAGAGAGGGAGGAAGGCCTGCAGTACCGCAGCCTACCGCTCCGCAGCGGGTGGCGCTGTGGCACTTAGCGTGCCGATATTCAGTTTCAGCGCCCCAAGCGGGGTCGCCGAAACCCTTGATTTGCGGCCGGCTTCGACTTGGGGCGCTGAAACTGAATTTCCGGTGGGCGCAAGTGGCTCCGCGCGCAGCGGTAATTTCTGGGCGCGAGCGAGCTGGCCGCCCCAAACTCAATTTCTAGGCCTTGGACTCATCAAACTACACAGAATGTTAGTGTTTGACAGCTTCACAGAGCTGTCAAATGATAACATTTCTTCTTTCAAAAGTTCTTGACAGATGGCACGTCATACGTTGATGTGCTCTGTCACTGACTTCCCCCTAATTGGCCTGCTGAGCCCACTGGGCGGGCTTAACAAGGTCAATCAGGGGAAAGCCCCGCTGGTTGGCCAGAAGCTGATGGAGGCGGGATTGAAAGCCGGCAAGCTGCAGTCCCACCTCCAAAATCTTCCCATTGAGAAAATCCAGCCCTATGACTCTATGGGGGAGAAATTCGGTTGGCAGCGCCTCCAATTAGCGCCTAAAGAGGCCGAGAAGTGGGGCGTTAGCCAATTTTCGGCCGGGCGCAGTGAACCCAGCGCCTCCTCCCATATTGAGTGGGCATTTTGCACCGGTGCTAAACCTTAGCGCCCGCTCGCGGGCGCAGGCAGACCATGATGTAATTTCAGTGCGCAATGCCTTTTGGGTGCCCCGGACCGGAAATTCAGTGTTGCGCCCCTCCGTTCCGCCTGGGGTTAATAAGGGCTGCTTACCTGGAACGTTCCCCAGTCGCTCTCGGGCTAGGGGGACGCTCTTTAAAGGGGACTGCACTGGTATAAATGCGGCAGCCATATTGGGAGCACAACTTCCTCGAGACTTTCACAGAGTTGCTGAGCTGCACTCTGAGAGCCATTGCACCAGTGAGCCAGCGCTGGCCAGAGGAACTTCAGCCTTCTGGCCATCACCTTGCTGCTGGTGAGCATTTGCAACGTTTACAATTTCTTGTGCGCTATTATTATGGGGCTGCATTGGAGGGGAACGTCCTGCTGCTGAACCATCTGGAAAGGGCACAGAGACGCAGGGAGAGAGGGGCAGGAATGGCCAGATGGAGGAGGGCCAACAGACGTCGCCACACCAGGCCTTACGCTGCCAGGGTTTTCTGACAGCAGTTCTCTTACTTGAACATGTCAGAGGAGCAGTGTCTTAGAAGGCTGCGCTTCAGAAAGGAGGTGGTGACTGAGCTGTGCCACCTGCTTCAGCCAGATCTGCAGCCTCAGATAAGGTGCAGGACCTCTCTGTCGGTGACTGTCAAGATGACTGTTGCCCTGAATTTCTATGCGAGCGGCTCTTTCCAGGCCGCAACTGGGGACATCGCTAACATATCGCAGTTTGCGGTGCATTGCTGCATCCGTCAAGTAACAGACGCCCTATTTAAAAGGAGGCGGCAGTACATCTCCTTCCCTGTGACACTGGAGAAGCAGCGGGAGCGCGCAGAGGGCTTCGCAGCAATAGCGGACTTCCCCATGGTGCAGGGCACCATTGACTGCATGCACGTGGCTTTGCGGGCGCCTGTTTTGAATCCGGAGGAGTTCCTCAACCGCAAGGGGTTCCATTCCTTGAATGTTCAGCTGGTCTGTGACCACCGACAGCTGATCCTCGCAGTCAATGCGCAGTTCCCTGGCAGCAGCCACGACGCCTTCATCCTGCACCAGACTTCAGTTGCAGACCTATTCGAGGCCCCGGCTCACCCAGGAGGCTGGCTTCTCGGTGACAAGGGCTATCCTCTGTGTCCATGGCTGATGACGCCGCTCTGTTCGCCCAGCACTCCTGCTGGAGAGCGCTTCAATGCGAGCCATCAGGCGACGAGGAACATTGTGGAGCACACAATCGGTGTGCTGAAGCAGCGGTTCCGCTGTCTGGACCATTCCGGAGGCGCCTTGCAGTACTCACCAGAGCGAGTCTCCCACTTCGTCGTAGTCTGTTGCATGCTGCATAACCTCGTCATCCTACGCACCCAGCCAATGCCACCAGCCATTGAAGCACCAGCGGAGGAGGAGGAGGAGGAGGAGGAGGACCAAGACAGAAGGGAGGTACAAACTGGAAGGGCCGTCCGTCAGAGGCTGATAACAAGCCGCTTCTAGGCCCCTCTGACGGAATGCTTGGTGCCATTCGATGAGGAGGAATGGAACCGTCCGGATAACCCAAAGCCTATGAAGGGCAGTGAATGTAAATATCAGACATGGTCAATGTAAATTTAAAAAGTTGTTTATTTTGCTAAATGTGCTTCCTTCCAACATGACAAAGCAAAGGCAATAGAAAGCAAAACTAACACACTAACACATAAGTGACTCGCACACCCGGGAGACTATCCATAACATTACTAACATTCAGACCAGCATCCACGGCCTTGATTTCTACAAATAAGACGTCTCAGCTGCACCTTCTACTCTTTCCCCCTTGATGGTGATCTACTTCTCTTGCGAGATCGGCCCCTTCCCTCCCTGCAGCTCCTCCGTAATGGGACCCCAGTGGCTGCATCAAGGCTGGGGGAGGCCTGCTGGCTGTCCAAAAGCGCAGATGCCCCTGAGGGACGTCCTGGACGACCTCTGGCCTTGGAGGGCCCGGATGCTGACTGCTCCAGCTGTGCATGGGTGGAAGCAGTCTGTCCTGCAGGTGGTGGCAGCTGCAGTGGAGACGTGCCAGCGGTGGCATCAGGAATGCTGACATCCTGAGAGCGGACAGCTACTCCCTGGTCGACCGACACACTGGCACTCTGATGCGGCAGCACCGCAGCATGCGCACCAATCGGCTGGTCCACAGATTGATGCCCTGCTGTGGTGCTGCAAGGGCCCCGGGTAATCCCGCCTGATCCAGCGAGGGTGGCAGCAGTCATTGGTCGCGTGGCCTCAATATGCATCTGCATGAGACCAGCGAGTGACTGCACGGCAGCACTCAGCACTTGCGTGGCAGGTGCCAGTGCTTCGGTGAAGCCCTGGACAGTCCTTTCCAGTGCTTCGCTGAAGGCCGGAACAGTCCTTTCCACTGCTTCGGTGAAGCCCTGGACAGTCCTTTCCAGTGCTGCCCCGAAGCCGTGGACAGTCCTTTCCAGTGATGCCCCGAAGTCCTGGACAGTCCTTTCCAGTGCTGCCCCAAAGTCCTGTGCACTCCTTGCCTGTGCTGCCCCGAAGCCTTGGATACTCCTTGCCAGTGTCCCGATAGATTCAGGCATCCTTGCCACTGCAGCCATGAGCTCAGTGTGCCTGAGCCGAGCCTGGGCGTTCATTTCTGCGAGGGAACGCACCTCTTCTGCGCTCTGTGCAACAGTACTCGCGGCCTGACTCGCCCTCCGGGGAGATGGCCCCCGAGCTTCCCTACCCGCCTTGCGTTGCTGCAGCCCGCTGGTTCCTGGAACTGCTTCCTCCTCAGAGCATTCCCCCCCGCTCCCCTCCAGGGAAGTAGTCTCCCCAGTCTGCAGAGGGGCTGGCTCGCCTGAGGGTGGTATGGATGATCCAGCTTCCTCCTGCTCGTCGCCTCCGGAGTCAGTGGCAGTGGCAGCTTGAGGACCCGGCTCCCGAGCTGGTGATGCAGCATCTGAAAGCAGGGAGGTTGAAGAGTGGCTTTAGCAAAAGGACAGGGTGGCAGCAAGGGATGCATGAGTGCTGCAATGCTCTGACATGGGTCCAGAGTGAAAAAGCATGCTGGTGGGGGGAAGAATTGGAAGGAGAGAGTTCAAAAAGGTGATGACCTTACCATCACTGTGCACAATGGGGTCGGCAGCTCCAGTGGTGACAGGACCAGTCATCCGGCCTCCAACAATCTGGTGGACTCGTTCCTCCAGGTCCGTCAGTGTCTGCAGCTGAGGAGGGCCTCCTCCGGTGCGAAGCTGCTCCCTCCGGTTCCTGGCCAGCTTGGCCTGCAGGAGAAAGGACGGGAAGTGATGAAACATGCTGGCCTGAGCTGACATCACATGCCTCCATGGTAGAATAACCCTTCCATTATGCATTGAGCTGACATCACATGCCCCCCATGGTAGAATAACCCTTCCATTATGCATTGAGCTGACATCACATGCCCCCCATGGTAGAATAGCCCTTCCATTATGCATTGAGCTGAATGTGCGTGTGTGTTCCCAGAAAGGGCCATGGGTGCTGGCTGAGAGATGGCCATTGGGGCTTCGCGCACCCTCTGGCCATAATGTCCGGTGCAGATGGAGGGATGAAGAAGATGGCGAAAAAGGCACTCACCCTAACAACCCGAGTGAGGTCGTTGAATTCTTCCTGCATTGCACAGGAGTCCTGGCCACCACGCTGTTTGAGGTGACTCTTTGACAAACTTCCCTCCAAGCCCTGCGGTACTCGCTCTGATGAGGCCTCCTGCCATTGTCGGGGTACAGCACAGCTCGCCGGCGCTCCACTTCGCCAACCAAAGCATCCAATGTCCCATTGGTAAAGCGCTCCGCTCTCTGCCTCACCCTCTCCATATGTTCAAAGTTTGGAACGTCACAGAAAGCACAGCACCAATTTTGAGGCCTACAAGGCGCAGAGTGTGGCTGCTGCTCCTAATTGACCCGCCCCTTTAAGAGCTGGCCGGCCCCAGCATGTCTCGGGTAATCGATTATTGACAACACCTGCGCTGCGCCCGGCCGCCGACATATTGAGTAGCGCCGCCGGGTTAGCAACTTAAGACTCCCGTGCAGCGCCTGAATCAACGCTGCAATCAACTTTAGGGGCGCAGCAACCCAATATCGCTCGAAGTGGCGATAAGTTGCGCCTGGCGATAAAATTTGCACAGTGCCAATTCTATCGCCCCAAACGGGGCTATACACAATTTCTCCCCCTATGACTCCTGTACACATTTAGGAACTCCATTCCCTTATACCCTTTACCACTTCTTCTGTCCAATTAATGTTGGGGTAGTTAAAATCCCCCATGATTATTATTCTACGATTTTTATTCATTTCCCCAAATTGCTTGCATAGTACTATATTTATTAGTAATACTGTCTATTACTATATTTTGTGTTTGTTTCAGTATCACTGTGCTACTGCCCAGGGAGCCCAGAATATTTCTGACAGGCTGTATAGGGTGCTTTTGCGTGCCCCATGTTTCTATGACTCTCCCTTGAGTCGACCCTGTTAAGTCTGTGTGTTATAGTGATAATTACTACACAGACTACAAGAGTAAATTCAACAGGTCTTTACTGGTTGGAGGTAGGGACTATACTGAATACAATATTACTACACAGTGCTTATATACCGGTGTGGTCACCACCGGTATTACGTATACAGCAGCCAGAGAAAGTAGTACATCTCTTAAGGTGGAACAGGCTTAAGTTCTCTTAAGGTGGAACAGGTTACATACACCACAATCCTCCCTTTTTAGCTTAACAGTCATATCCCCATTTAACATAACATAATAACATATATACATATATAACTTCAGGTATAACAGTTCAAAGGTTCAGTCTCTCAGGAGGCTTTCTGATGCGGCTTGGATAACGCCTCTCAGTAGTCTCTGATTCTTGTTGTTGAGGTGCCTCCTCTATTTGGTTTCCAATGTATTGGGTGTCATCATCATCAAGTACATTCCCTGCCGAGGTAGATGCTTCAGGTTCATTAACGTCTTCCACAGTTGTCTCTGTCACAACCATGGGTTCGACCCTTGCTCTCGACTCTACCAGTTGATCCGCATGACGC
Source organism: Somniosus microcephalus (assembly GCF_052327205.1). Lineage (NCBI taxonomy): Eukaryota > Metazoa > Chordata > Chondrichthyes > Squaliformes > Somniosidae > Somniosus > Somniosus microcephalus. Next base: position 361,699,038 of record NC_140987.1, on the reverse strand, counting down.
CTTATCACATTATGACCAATATCTACTGTGTACATCAGAGGTCCTTGTCTGGCCCGAATTGTTCCGGACTGCCATTTTTCGTTTCCATAGCCCCTTGCCAACACTGGTTGTCCTACGTCGAAAGTTCGAGTGGTCTTGTTGTTAATATGCCGAAACTGTTTGTTTTCCACTTCCCTCCGCACATTTGGTTTTAACAAGTCCAACTTGGACCGCAACCTCCTGCTATAAAACATCATGGCAGGACTTTGGTTAGTCACTGCATGATCGGCGTTTCGATATGACATCAGGAACTTGTCGACCTTGTGTTGCAGCGGAATCTGATCATCGTTCATGGCCTTAATTGCCTTTTTGAATGTCTGGACAAATCTTTCAGCCAACCCGTTTGTCGCCGGATGATATGGGGCAGAGGTATAATGTTTTACTCCATTCTTCTTTAAGAATTGTCGGAATTCTTCTGATACAAACTGTGGTCCGTTGTCCGAACAGATCTGTTCTGGCAATCCGTTCCTTGCGAATATTGTTCTTAACACCGCAATTGTCTTTTCTGAAGTAGTGGTATTCATCTTGGTGACTTCTGGCCATTTGGAATGTGCGTCCACCGCGATTAGGAACATGGAGTCCATGAATGGACCAGCAAAGTCAATGGGTACGCGTTGCCATGGGGCTGAAGGCCATTCCCATGGGTGTAGCGGTGCTATCGGAGGTGCATTTTGCACTTTTTGGCACCCAGCGCAGCTTTTCGTTAACTCCTCAATCTGTTGGTCAATACCCGGCCACCATACATAAGCCCTAGCAAGACTTTTCATTTTAACTCCCCCCAGATGACCTTCATGCGGTTCATTTAAAACTCTTTCCCTTAACTTGGGAGGAATAATCACTCTTGTCCCGTACATCAAGGTACCATGGCAGACGGACAGCTGGTCTCGCCTTGCCGAGAATGCCGGTAACAGAGGATCACCCCGTGTTGGCCATCCTTTCACTGTCACCTCGTAGACTCTGGACAGTGACGGGTCGTTCCTGGTTTCTCTTTCAATACTTGCATTGGTGACTGGTAAACACTCGATGATGGTCGAATGAAATAACTCGACAGGGTCAACTTTCGTCATGTCTTCTTCTTCAGGTAGTGGCAGGCGCGACAGCCCATCAGCATTGCCATGCTGTTTCGTACCTTTGAATTCTATTTGATATTGATGTGCCCCTAGGAAAAGGGACCATCTCTGGAGACGCTGCGCTGTCATCACCGAAACACCCTTCTTAGGGTTAAAAATGGATACCAACGGTTGATGGTCTGTCAGAAGTGTGAATTTTTGGCCCTGCAGGTAATGATTAAACTTCTTCACTCTCCATACAAGGCTAAGAGCCTCCCTATCGATCTGCGCATAGTTGCGCTCAGCGGAAGTCAATGATCTGGATGCAAACGCGACTGGCCTTTCCGTGCCATTTGGCAACTTGTGTGAGAGTACTGCCCCAATACCATATGGAGAAGCATCACAAGCCAACCGAATAGGCAGTGTCGGGTTGAAGTGAGCCAACACTTCCTCTGAGGTGATCAATTCTTTGCTTTTGCGAAATGCCTTCTTACAGTTTTCGCCCCATTCCCATGGTACCCCTTTCTGTAAAAGAGCGTTTAACGGGTGCAGTACCGTGGATAGATTTGGCAGAAATTTATGGTAATAGTTGATTAATCCTAGAAACGACCTCAACTGAGAGACATTCTCCGGAGCGGGAGCCTTTACAACTGCCTCAATCTTGTCAGGAGACTTATGAAGCCCCTCCCGGTCAATGACATGGCCACAGTACGAGATCCGCTTCTGGAAGAACTCACATTTCTGCCGATTTAGTCTAAGTCCATACTCTTTCAGTCTGTTGAGCACCAGTTCCAAGTTTGCGAGATGTTGTTCATCACCATCACCTGTGATCAGAATATCGTCCAGGTAACATTGTGTGCCTGGAATTCCCTGTAATACCTGCTCCATGGCCCTCTGCCAAATTGCTGGAGCCGATGCCACTCCAAAAACCAGCCTATTGTACCGGTACAAACCTCGATGCGTGTTGATCGTGAGGTATTGGCGTGACTCTTCCTCAACCTCCATCTGCAAGTACGCCTGCGCCAGGTCTATCTTGGTGAAGTGTTTCCCGCCTGACAATGAAGCGAAAATATCCTCAATTCGTGGAAGCGAATACTGCACCGTGTGAAGCACCGGATTAACGGTGATTTTGAAATCTCCACAGATGCGGACCTTCCCTGGATCTCCTGGCTTGTTGCTCGCAGGACGTTTCATAACGGGAACAATGGGCGTAGCCCACTCACTCCAATCTACCTTAGACAGTACACCTGAACGTTCTAGTGCTTCCAGTTCCGCTTCAACAGTAGGTCGTATTGCATAGGGTACCGGTCTGGCTTTAAAAAAGTTTGGTTGTGCATGTTCATCAATCTTGATGTTTGCCGTAATTCCTCTCAGTGTTCCCAGTCCCTGCTGGAACACCTCTTTAGCATCATCCAATATTCTGGACAATCGTTTAGGTTTGACATCTGTTTCCCCGGAATCTACCGTTAGTGCCTTCAAGGAGTGCCAGTCCATATTCATTTTCCTAATCCACTCCCATCCTAGTAGTGGTGGACCTCCTTCAGGTAGCACATATAAGTCCATTACTTGGCTTTCTTCGCCCTTGTGGACCACTTCTACCTCTATTTTTCCGATGGGGTACACTCTTTGCCCCGTGTATGTTTTCAATATAATCTCTGTACCCTGTAGGGGAATATGTTGGAATAAGCTTCTGTAATCTTTCTTATTCATGACCGTCAATGCCGATCCAGTGTCCAATTCCATTTTTACTTGGACTCCTGCTATCTGAAGAGTGACCCAAATTGTCTGGAGATCTGCATCCTTACCAACGTTGTGTACTCTTAAGCTATCCAGTTCATTACTGCTAGCGTCTGAATCTGACTTCTGTTCGGTCAAACTGTTCTTTGTCACCTTGTGTACCTTTGCGTATTTTCCTTGCGGTGACTTTTTGTTGCTGGTCTTCTTTCCTGACCGGCATACTTTAGCTATGTGGCCAAGCCTGCCACACGTTCTGCATTCTTGGTTTTTAAACCAACACTGGTTCTGATCTTGCGTTGTCTTTCCACAACGATAACATTTGACAGAACTCAAACCCAATTTGTTTGTACCGAGTTCCGGTGACTGTAGCTGCATTACTGCCGTGCCTCTCGCTGCGGCTTCATGTGCTGCTGCCATAGTGACCGCCTTCTCAAGCGTCAGCTCATTCTCCTCGAGCAGTCGCTTTTGTGTATCCTGTTTAAATAAACCACACACAAATTTATCTCGTAGTGCCTCTGTCAGTCCCGTTCCAAACTGACAATATTTTGCTAGATTACGTAATTCCATCAAATATTCAGCATTGCTTTCATTCTGCAGCTGCCTTTTGTCGTAAGATTTACATCGTTCCGCTAGCATCAGCGGCGTGGGGTTTAGATGATTTTTCAGGACAGTAACAATCTCCTCGAACGTCTTATCCGCCGGTTCATCTGGTGATACAAGGTGTTTCAATTGCCCGTATGTCTTCGCACCCATTAAATTTAATAATGTTAGTGCTTTATCTGCATCAGGAATTTTATTTGCCTTACAATAATTTTGTATGCGTTCTACATACATGGCCCAATCTTCGATGTCACTATCAAAGGTATTAATGTTCCCATGTTTAGGCATCGTTGCAATTTATTGTATTTTTATGTTATCCAAGATGGCAGCTTCCCGCTCTTGTCGTCGTCCTCCGCCCACAAAATGGCGGTTTTCCCGCGCTTGGTGGTCTTCAACCATCCCCCGACGCTGTCTCCGCTTCACCGCGGCTCTCGCGCCTTCAGTTTCCCCAGACGCTGCGCCTTTTAGCCCGAATGCGGCCCTTATCTCCAGTCACGATCGATGTCCCCGCGCTGCGCCTCTCGCTCGAAAGCGGCCCGGCCCTTATCTCCGGTCGCGATCGATCTCACCACCCTTATTCCTCCGTCTTCACAGCCCCGTCTGTACAGCCAACGCGGTTGACTTTCTGTCGCGTCGCTGCCCGGCTTACCCACCACCGAGGTAGAAAGAAGAAGCTGACAGTCGCTGATGGAGGCTTCGAGGTCAGGATGTCTTCTGCACTCCGGTTTCTCGATGCCTGCCGCTCGACGTGTCTTCCAGTAGGGTGATGAGGGTGGAAACCTCTCTTCGACGTCCTGTCTGTGGACGAAGCCGCCGTGGAAATAACTGCCGCAGGGTAAGAATCGGACTCGTCGCCACTGTTAAGTCTGTGTGTTATAGTGATAATTACTACACAGACTACAAGAGTAAATTCAACAGGTCTTCACTGGTTGGAGGTAGGGACTATACTGAATACAATATTACTACACAGTGCTTATATACCGGTGTGGTCACCACCGGTATTACGTATACAGCAGCCAGAGAAAGTAGTACATCTCTTAAGGTGGAACAGGCTTAAGTTCTCTTAAGGTGGAACAGGTTACATACACCACAGACCCGTGCCTCAAAAACTCCCCAGTTTGGGTTGTTTCCCTTGGACGTCAGGAGCTTATGCCAATAGTCCCTGCCCAGCCTGTCGATTAGCGGGTAATCCCACACAGAGAGAGAGACCAAGGCCAGATAGGTCTTCTCCTATGCCCAATGCGCAGTGTCCCCAGCGGGATTACTGTGTAACCCGGCCATGACCGGATGCCACCCGGTTGTTCTTCCAAATTATACCACGAACCTCAAGCCCCACAACCCCCAAGTTCGGACCCAAGGAGTTACTATGGATAGATTATAAATGATTCAGACAAAATGAAATGGTTCAGGTTGGTCAAAGATCGATTCCTTTTATTACACTCACAAAAAAAACGACAATCCCTACTCCTCTCGCTTACAGCAGAACGAGTAGGTGACCGTGGACACTAGCTTATAACTTTAGACCAAAATACCCAACCTGTTGGTTACGCCAAACCAACCCCTTCCCAGAATCTAAGCCTAGATAATGGAAAAACCCTTCTAACTAAACCCTCTCCCGGTTTGGTCAGAACCCACACTTGGAAGCCTTCTCACACACACACACGTGTTAGCCTGCGTCTTGGACACTTGCAGTTCCTCAGCAGCCAAACACGCGGACGGTCCTGGGGATTTCTAAAGGTGTATGCTGGATATAATTACCAGCCTTTGTCATTGATTCACATGGTCCCGGCTCAGTTCGACTCCAGAGACAAAACCGTGCCTAACAGAGGCATGCGATGAGGCCTAGAGAGTTACGTTCAGGCGGTACAACGAGGCACTCGCTTCGGGCGTTCCTGGAGAGTTGATGGACATGTAGTTACACAGAGAACCCCATCCCAGATGGTAGAGAAAAGCAAGCACACCTCCCCAAAGTTCAGCATGTTTATACCCCGTATAATACACAAAACTTGCTGGGCGATTCCTGGTTACCATGGTCGTAGAGATGCTAGTTGGCCTTCCTGGTGATTTTGTCCTGGATTGGTCATCACAGAATCACAGAAACCCCACAGAGCAGATAGAGGCCATTTTGGCCCATCGAGCCTGCACCGACACATATTCCACCCGATCCCCGTAACCCCTGCACCAACACATATCCCACCTTATCCCCGTAACCCCACGTATTTAATCCCCCTAACACTAAGGGTCAATTTATCATAGCCAATCAACCTAACCTGCACATCTTTGGACTGTGGGAGGAAACCGGAGCACCCGGAGAAAACCCACGCAAACACAGGGAGAATGTGCAAACTCCACACAGACAGTCACCCGAGGCCGGATTCGAACCCGGGTCCCTGGCGCTGTGAGGCAACAGTGCTAAAACAATGGTAGACCATTACTGTAGATGATCAGTTCTCTAATTGCTAACTGTTTGTTAAGTTCTTGACTGCTCCTTCGTTGAAAGAGTCCAGAGGTATTACTTTTGGCCTGCAAGCCTCATTGTCCATCCAAACATCCTGGCTCCATGGACAAAAGGTGGTTTTCCCCAAATCACACAGGTTCGAATATGAAAAGGCTCCTGCCTTTTATGACGTCAGCATTGAGACAGGTCCCATGGCAACCCAAAAGACAGACAGTTCCTGCTATCTTCACAGAAACCAACAGGAAGTCCCTTTTAAAGTCCAAAAGTCCAAACTCCATTTTTTAAAATGCAACCCACGTGCATCTCCATTTTAAAAGGGTACATGTCCATTTTAAAAGTCCAAAAAACCTTCAGGCGACTGCACCCACTGATGTTGGCACCAGCTAAACCCTACAGCTGTCAGCTTAAGGGTTAAAACAGTAGCTTTTAAAATTCAGAAGAGCCACTGCGAGATTTGGGCAGACCTCCACACTCTCTAAAAGGGAAGGAGATGGAGCCAAGAGCAGCACAAAGAGATTGAGTTCAAAAATAAAAACAGAAAATGCTGGAAAGATTCAGCAGGTCAGGCAGCATCTGTGGAGAGAGAAACAGAGTTAACGTTTTAGGTCAGTGATCTTTCATCAGATTTCATCTTTACAGCATCCACATTATTCTGCTTTTGTATTGTGTGACTGAGTTCAGGTTTCGTATGTGTGAGACAGATGGCTGAAGTGCATTAGAATTGCTTTGATTCAAGATTAACAACTTCCTGCATTTATATAGAGCATTTAACATAGTAAAACGCCCCAAGGCACTGCAAAGGAGCATTATCAAACAAAATTTTTCATCAAACCACATAAGGAGGTATTAGGACAGGTGAGAGGTGCGTTTTAAAGGAGGAGAGAGCAGTGGCGAGGCGGAGAGGTTCAGGGAGGGATTCCAGCGTTTAGGACCTAGGCAGCTGAAGGCACAGGCACCAATGGTGGAGCGATGATAATCAGGCAAGAGGCCAGAATTGGAGGTGTGAAGAGTTCTTGGAGTGTTGTACGCTGGAGGAGGTTACAAAGGTAGGGAGAGGTGAGGCCATGGAGAGATTTGAAAACAAGGATGAGAATTTTAAAATCGAGGTGTTGGTGGATTGGGAGCCAATGTAGATCAGTGAGCACAGGGATAATGGGTGAACGGTACTTGGTGTGAGTTAGGCTATGGGCAATTTTGGATGATCTCAAGTTTACGGAGGGTGCAAGGTGGGACTCTGGTCAGGAAGGCATTGGAATAGTTGAGTCTAGAAGTAACAAATACATGAATAAGGGTTTCAGCAGCAGCGGGTGGAGATGGGCGATGTTATGGATTATAAAGATTCCCTTCATACTGCAGGAAGAGGGGCAAAATACAAAAATAATCAAGCCAATTGCATCAGAAAGAAGTATTGCACGCACCAACATCAGAACTTGAGTAAGCGGGAGAATAAATGGGACAGATTGAATTGTGGAATGCCAACAGTACAGCTTGTTTTATTTTGTAAGAGAAGTATATTTATGTTGCAACCTCAAGGGATCACGTGTACCTTTGGTGCTGTGTCTGTTATTACTTTGACCACACTACCAGCTGTAGAGGGTAAGTAAGTTTTAGATTTGTGTTATGTTCTTTTTTATTCTGCTTCCATACCATAGTGACCTTTGCCTTTATGAAGATTTCCCACATATAAAAGCCTGTGGCGCCCATATTGACTAACAGGAGCTAATAGGAATGGATATCAATTACCTGAACGACAAGCAGGTAAGCACTGTTTCAAATTCCAGATGTGACTAACTCACATGCAGGGCTCTAATAATGCATAGCCCAATAAGGTGTATGACCATCAGAATCCCAGCAGGCTATCAGTGCAATCCTACAACCAACACACTTACTTTTCCACAATGGAATTACTTTAGATGGAGCAGTAGGTTAGGGGATCACACCTCTGAAACATAACACGAACAGCAAGTTGCAGCCCTGCGCCAACTCAAGTTGCCAACATTCACAAATGATATACTAGGGGAAATAAATGCACTGTACTTGAAAAAAAAATGCTTTCTTGAAGTTGACACAGGCAAGGTCACAATTTTCTCCCATCCCCAGTTGCCGTAAGAAAGTAGTGGTGGGTCTTCTCTTTGATTCGCTGCAGTCCAGGTGGCGATGCTGCTCCTACGATAGTGCTGGGTAGAGAATTCTAGGCTATTGACCCTGGCAATGACGATAGAATGGTATGGTATGTTCAAAATCAGGATGATGTGTGATTTAGAGCTGATGGAGTAACCATGATTTTGCTGCACTTGTCCTATCTTGGTGGTAGAGATCACAGGGTTGGAATGTGCTTTCAACGTAACTAGGTGAGTTGTTACAGTGCATCCTGTAGTGAATATACACTACAGCTGTACTGCGCTGGTGGTGGAGGATGTTGATATTGAGTTTAGTGCCAGGAGCACCAATCAAGCAGATTGGTTTTTCCTGGATGGTGTCAAGCTTCCTGAGTGTTGTTTCAACTGCACCCATCAAGTGAATGGTGAGTATTTCATCTCACTCCTGACTTGAGCCTTGTAGATGGTAGAGAGCAATTGATGTTGAGGATATAGAATGCAAAATATGGTAACAACTCGCTACGCATAGCCAAGGACCCTGTCAATCTAAAATGGAGGATCCTGTCAGCATAAAATGGTGGTGAAATGTCGACATTGCTGAGTCACTTACATATTGTAAGAAATGATCCTGTTAACTCAAGAAACTGTGAAGGCAGCAGGAAGTAAAATAAAAGAAGCTAAACTGATCTGTGGCTGCTAATATGGCTGGCACCCACGATGTCACACCTTGCTGGTGGAAACAGTGTAGGGCGGAGTGCAGAGGTTATACAGACAATAGGCGATCAGAAAACACATTACCATGATTGCAAACGCATTACCATAATGATTAGGTGATCATGAAACCATTACCAGGATATTTACTTAACTATAAACCATTCAGTGAAATGTGACTTCTTTGTTTCATACTGCCAGGCCAGGAAATCAAATTAAATGTATACGTGTACAGCTCGGGATTGGTGCAGACTGTACGATGTGTTAATGTCTTCTCAAATGCAAGTATAATAATGTGGCACACTGTATGAAAGATTGCTTGCTCTGGTTTAACCTGTCGGACTCTTCTGGAGTCAGGACTGTGCTGTATCAGAGTAAGTCTCCCGGGATGACGGAATAAAAACTGTTGAACTCAACCAGTATTCGACTCAGTGTTTGTACTGAACCAGATTGAGGACCAAAAGAATCAGTTTCAACATTTGGTGTCAGAAGTGGGATCTCAACGGACGATCACCGAGAATTCGCGAAATTAAGAGCCAAACTAGTTTTGGACGTGAGAGGAGGAAATGGGCCCCCGGAGTGAATATGTTTAAATTTACCACCTCGGTTTTCCTCTGATCCGTAAGTCCGATAAAAGTTTTGCCACTCGCTAATTCTTGCGTGGTGTCCCGACGAGATCTGGGTCAATCTGGCGAATACTGTGTAAACTTAGGAAATAAGTATCCAAGTCGGGTAACGCGCCGACCTCGTATTTCACTTGGTCCGCTCAGGCTCCGATTGGACTAAAAAGTAGATAAGTAGTGATTTTAGAGAAAGAGAAAAAGAATACTTGAAAGAAAGTAAAAAGAGAGAGTCGGGGACTCTAGAGCTCGAGCAACTTGTACTCGGGGAGTGCAAGATAAGGGTCGTATAAGTTGAATAATTAGAGTTTAAGAATACCTGTACCAGGCGGTGACAGAGGCTAAATTTACGATTTGAATAATTAGGCTAAGAATACCTGTACCAGACGGTGACAGAGGCCAAAATTACTATTTGATGAATATAGACGACTCACTGTGTTTTTGTTTGGTCTAAGTATTGTAGTTATTGTATTGTGGTGTTTAGTTTTGTGTGCCGGTATCCGTGAAATATACGAGACACTTTTAAAAACGTAACTCGAATCCTGAAAGGGAGCCCTTAGTGTAAGAGAACCATGGGTAATTACCTAGACACAACAAGTGACGAGGGCAGTGCCTTACAAACATTGTGTGACAAATATCCGGATAAAGCCCAACAATTGAGACTACTCTCAGGGGGTTTAAATAAAAAATTAGGCAGCGAACAATGGCCACTAGGGGGTCCCAAAAGTTTAGAAACGGTTAAACAAGCTCAAGGAATTATTTGGAAAAAGAACATGGGAAACAAGACTAAAAAACTAATTGGACTCTGGCGACAGTACTGCCAAGAAATTAAAGACAGTTCCCTATTAGCCAGCTGGCAAGAAAATGCTGTTAAATTAGGAATAAAGTTAACCGAAGGAGGAAATCCTAAACCCATTGAAATACTTAAGAAAGAATGTGCACATGAGAAAAGGTCAAAATCTGAAAAGGCGCCAGATAAAAAGGATAAAAGTGAACTACGTAGTTCAATGGTTGGCCTTGCGTTGACCGAGGGAGACGGAGAAGATGAGGACTTAGACAATTGGATGTACAGAACTCCTAATGCGCCACCTCCTCAGCCACCCCAGTACATCAATATTTACCCCTCCCTTCCAACGTCGGCCTCACTAGCGATGCCTAATACTACCCCTCCAGCAACCCTCTCCGCAACCAGTCCCCCATTCACTCCAGGAATACCCCCAACCACCTTACCCGATAGTGCCACAGGCGTTACTGATCCCATAAGTAGTCGGACCCGGTTACAAACGGCAGGACAGACAAACCCTGTGCCAAATTTTACTCCTACCCGGAGTGATAAGAAAAAGAAAAAGAAGGAAGAAGAGAAACGGGAAAATAAGAAAAGAGTCAGACAGTTAGTTCAACATAAATCCACTCAGGAAAGCGACACTAAGTCATGTAGTGACTTTACCGATTCGGAGGATGATTTATCACCTCCTGAGGATCATGAGTCAGAATCAAAAAATCATTCCGGTAACCCACCCAGGAACCTTCCAGTGAGAAAGATGCCAAACCCAGATCAGGCTACTGCCGCAGCTAACCCCACCATAGATGTATTCTTCCCTTGGAAGCCTAATGAATTAATGTCTATCCTAACTAATGCGCCGGATCGCCACAAAGCGCCTCAAAAGTTTGTGGACTTTTTACGAACCACCATTCAAGTGTACAACGCTGAATCCCGAGATTTATGGGCTTTAATCCAACAAGTACTGACCCCCTCGGAACATACTCGATTCTTAACTCACTTGCGACATGCTAATCTGGCAGCCCTAAATGTGGCCATGGGGAATGACAATGATAGAATAACAGCCATGCTTACGGCTGCTAGTCAAACACTTCAGAAGCCTATTAACATATCCAATGTCCTAGATACTAAGCCAAAGAAAGATGAGGGACCTGAGGAATTTTTGGAGAGATTCTGTGAGGTTTATCAGGGACAGTCGGGGGACACCAATTATCAAGGAGGAGCCAATTCACCCCAATTCTGCGTCATTCTGATGAACTGCCTTCCGGCTGCGGTAGCAACCGCAATTAAAACCAACAATATGAACTGGGCAGAAAATAGCCCAGCTAAAATTACTAGAGCCATAAAATATTATTGGAAAGAGAGTAAAGGTTTGGAGAACCAACCCCAGAAGACAATAAAAACAGAATATGTCGTGAAGGAAGTCCCAATTCAACCACACACGATAGACAGGACAGGGTATCAGATGGAACCTCAATACTGTACCCCTGGATGGGTAGACTCTCAGAATTATGGATATTACACTCATCCAAACGACCCCGATGCTACTGCATACGGCCAACCCTATGCTCCTCCACAACAGAATTACGGAGGTAGAGGAAGGGGTAGAGGACAAGGACGGGGATACCAAGGTCCAAGACAAGGGCAGTGTTATAACTGTGGAGAGGATGGCCACTGGGTCAGAGACTGCCAATCCTTAGCCTCTGGAGACCCACCTAGAAGAGGCAGGGGAAGATGGAGAGGAAACAAAGGAGGACCTAGAGGAGGCAGGGGAGGATATACCAATTTCTCCCAGAACAATCCATTCCCACAGAATTGACTAGCTAATCTAGTGGCCAGCACTTTACATTCGGACCGAGAACCCTTATTAATGTTGCAAATCCAGGATCAATGGTATCCCTTTTTAGTAGACACTGGAGCCGCCATGTCCTCTGTCCAATCGGACCTTAAACTTCCCCGATCCAACAAGACCCAGGAATTATCAGGCTTCCAAGGTCAAATGACCAAGTATGCTATGTCAGAACCAGTTCAGGTGACCTACAAAAATCAATCTGCAACCCACCAATTTGTAATAACTACCGGCTTGGACTGCAATTTAATGGCCAGAGACTTACTATGTGCATTCCAACTCAAACTTGATTGTGGTGATGAAGGAATAGCAATAGGACATTGGGCAAATAAAAGGCAATGTTATGTTTCGACTACACCTCAATGGTGGTCGCTCGACCTCAATGCATCCTCCTATCATGTGACACTGGCATATGATCGAAGTGGAAAGGATAGGACCCTTGAGGAGTATTTTAAAGATCAGGAAGGTACCGAATGGACAATCTACCTCAAGGCTGTAGTAACTGGACCTGAGGGAAAAGCAGAGTTTGTGCAGGTTCCCTTACACTTGTGGAAGCAGCCTTCGACAGTGGCCCCTCATATCACGCGGGAAGATAACCAGCCTTCCCATGCCAAAGATTTGGGGCCCATGGTAAAACGAGCGATCGATCCGGCAAACCCTGAATGTCACCAACCGCAACAGTTACCCGAAGGTCTGATGGTCCAATTTTACCAAAACCCTGAGCCTAGCCTGGCTGTGGTGCACCGTCATGTAGGGAAAGACATGCTGGAGTATGTGAAACCACAGGTATGGGCAGAAGACCCAACGCATGTAGGTCTAACCGGCATAAAACCCATTGAGATCCCAGTGAAGGAAAATGTGACCTTGCCGACGGTACGACAATACCCTTTGAAACACCAAGCTCTTCCGAGTATAGACAGACTCATTAAGGGATTGTTGGAGCAGGGGATTTTGGTAACTTGCCAATCCAGTTGTAATACACCCATCCTGGCTGTTCCGAAGCCTGGTAAGCCTGATCAGTTCCGCCTAGTGCAGGATTTACGAGCGATAAATGCGATTGTTCAGCCACTTCATGCGCTAGTACCTAATCCAGCACACATCTTGGCCTCGATACCTGCTGATGCTACAGTTTTTGCGGTAGTCGATCTCCAGCACGCCTTTTTCTCCCTGCCATTGGCCACTACTAGCCAATACCTTTTTGCCTTCACTTACAACGGTCAGCAGTATACGTGGACTCGATTACCCCAGGGCTTTGTGAATTCACCTACCCTGTTTTCGCGGTGCCTTCAACAGCAATTACAGACACTGGCATTAAATTGTGGCTCCAATCTGATCCAGTATGTGGATGACCTACTCATTGCTAGCCCTGATGAGCTAAGTAACAGAGAGGACACTATTCAGTTGTTGAACTATCTCTCAGAATTAAGATATGTGGTATCTCCAGCGAAAGTATTGGTGGCTCAGAAGACAGTTAAATTTCTTGGAGTTATGTTATCAGCCGAAAACCGCAGTTTGGAAACTAGCAGAATACAGCCAATATGCGAGACGCCAACCCCTAAAACGGCCAAACAAGTCAGGCAGTGGCTGGGAATGGTTAATTATTGTCGACAGTGGATACCTAATATTGCAGTATTAACCAAACATCTGACTCCCTACACGGCTAAAGAGGGAGAGTTTGAGCTGGAACTAGAGGCACAGCAGGCATTTGAGGAATTAAAACAGGATCTGGTCCAAGCATCAGCCCTGGGACGACCCCTGTATGATAGGCCATTCCAGTTATATTGCACAGTAATGAACGATTGCTCAACAGCAGTTCTGACTCAGAAGCATGGAGATAAGCATCGACCGGTAGCTTATTATTCATCAAAACTGGATCCGGTAGCCTTAGGACATCCCTATTGCACCCAGATCCTTACAGCCATCTACAACAGTCTACAGTCAGCTGGTAATATGACACTTCAGCAGGACATTACCGTGTATAGCTCTCACTCAGTCACTGTGTTATTGGGGCAATTGCAGACCCAACACCTGACTACCGCCAGGCAAAATAAGTATGAAATATACTTACTGAACAATCCTCGGCTAGCATTTAAACACTGTAGCACTATCAACCCTGCCAGTTTCCTTGCATATCCGCCCTCCGAGAGTGATGAACCAAGCCATGATTGCTTAAACCTCATTAAGGATGATACCTCAGTCCGACCTGATCTGTCTGACACTCTTATTGCAGATCCCGATATTACCATGTATACGGACGGCAGTTCTCCAGTTGATGAGATGGGAAAACGAATTTCTGGTTATGCAATTGAAAATCAGGAAGGTGTCACCTTAGAATCAGCAGCCTTTGAATCCCCTTTTTCTGCCCAGCAAGCCGAACTGTTTGCACTCATACGAGCTTGTACTTTGGGAGAAGGATTAAAAATCAATGTACATACAGACTCTAGATATGCCTTTGGAGTAGTTCACGACTTTGGACAATTGTGGAAAAATAGAGGTTTTCTGACCTCTTCGGGCAGCCTGATCTCTCACCGTCAGTTAGTCTCAGATCTCTTGCAAGCCCTTTTACTCCCCAAACAGATAGCTGTGATTAAATGCTCTGCCCATACCACTGGCCAAAACCCGGTAGATATAGGAAATCGCTGCGCTGATGAGGCGGCCAAAAATGCTTCTAGGAGTCACCAAATGATTGTGCCCCGAATGATGAGGCAGACTAAAAATTCCAAAAAGAATCAGTCTACCTCGGAAAAACTAATGCCAACCATCCAAGAGGTGATTAAGTTGCAGGAGGACGCTCCTGATAGTGATAAGCATTTGTGGAGAGAATTGGGATGTGTATATAACCCTTTATCAAAACTCTGGACTACTCCCGCGGAACAGACTTGCATGTCTGATGAGCTAGCTTTATGGGTTATTGAATGTGTACACTTTGCAACTCATTGTGGTGCCAGGGCAGTGGGTGATTTGCTTCTAAGTACTTGGTGGCATCCAAGGCTTCAAGCAATAGCACAGAACATTAGCGATCGATGCCTGATTTGTCAACAACACAACCCTGGAAAGGGAGTGCCTTGCGAATGGGGAAAAACCCCTTTACCTGAGGGTCCCTTTGAGACCCTGCAAATGGACTACATTGAGTTGGAAGGATGTCAGTGTTACAAATACGTACTTGTCATTGTAGATGTATTTAGTAAATGGATCGAGGCATATCCAACCACAGACAATAAAGCCTCTACTGTTGTTAAGGTATTGCTGAGAGAGATCATACCTCGGTATGGTATTCCAACTCGGTTAAGTTCTGACAACGGTCCTCACTTCACTGCCGAAGTGAACAAGGAACTTTGTACCCAGTTGAACATTCATCAGCAATTGCATTGTGCTTATCGACCACAGGCTGCAGGACTTGTCGAAAGAACCAATCAGACTCTGAAGAACAAACTTGCTAAACTGGTAGCCGAAACCGGCTCCACTTGGTTGAAATTGCTTCCTGTGGCTCTCTTTCAGATCCGCACCACACCAGCGGGTAAAGCACGACTTACACCTGCTGAGATTATCTATGGTAGACCACTCAAGACTCCCTGGAACCAAAATGCTCCTACAACGGTGCATTTTCACCATATGACTGAAGAAATGACGACCTATGTCTTGGCTCTTACTAAGGTTTTGCGCGGGCTGCATTCACAGGTCCGTGCTGCATATGGTGAACTTCCTGACTTATCTGGTTCTCTAAAAATTGAACCAGGTTCGTATGTGATGGTTAAGAACTGGACTCGTAAAAGTCTAGATCCAAGGTGGGAAGGTCCATATCAGGTCTTACTAACAACCCCGACTGCAGCTAAGGTCGAGGGAAGAAGCACATGGGTGCATTTCCACCACTGTAAATTGATTGGAGAAACCAATCAAAAGGGGGGGAGATAATCAGTAGTAAATCAGTACAGTATATAGTAGATTTTAGAGATAATCAGTAGTAAATCAGTACAGTATATAGTAGATTTTACGAACAATCATTAATTTTATTTTGATTGATCAGCCATTGATAGGAGACTACAGAACTCGTGCTCGGCCTTGATAGAGGTGACTGCAGCTTTTACGAGGTCTGGTGTTGTGTTTGGATTGTTCTGGCCTGCTGAAATCCTACTCTTATTATACTTATTATACGATTTTAATTTTTAATTTTAAGTTTTAATATTTTAAGTTTTAATTTTGATTGTGTGTAAGCCTTTTATTTCACAGATTAACAACCGCTAGGGGACCATCTGCTTAGCATCAAGTTTCGGAGCCGGGAGAAAACAGCATCCCAGGCGGGTCGGAGCCGAGTGCTACAAAGAAGAAAACACCACCACAGGTGGAGCACCCACTGAAGACTGAAACCATGAAGTTGCTGCTCGTTGTTATTGGACTTTTTGGACTATTGTGCCTGACTCACGGAAGAAATGTGAATTACTTACCAACACCTTTCTGCACATGTCATATGAATACGCCAAAAGCTATAACTTAACAAGCTGTTGGGTTTGCAGTCACATTCCTATCCATAGTAAAAGAGGGATTCCCTTGAGACCCATCCTGTTCAATGCCATAGAGATGGCGGAGTGGGTCATGCGCCAGAACGCCAGCGGCGTTTATAAAGATTCATACAACCAGGAGGGCGACAGGGACAAATGGAAGTCAGCAGGTTACGACCTAACCACTTTCCAAGGGTGGTACTTGCCGTAATTATGTGCATTTTTCTAGTTTTCACGCTGATTAAGTGTTGCTGCAATAGATTAGGAGCAACTGTAATTCCAAGTCAATTGGTACAAAGGAAACCATCAGAAGAAGAAATTAAATTTGAGAAGGAATTAATGGAGGAGGAGTATAATAGACTCAATAAGATAGAGATGGACCAGTAGGATGAAGCCCAGAATCACTGGTTACCTTAGATGGTTATCATGGAATGATAAAAGGGGGGAATGAGGATATAGAATGCAAAATATGGTAACAACTCGCTTCGCATAGCCAAGGACCCTGTCAATCTAAAATGGAGGATCCTGTCAGCATAAAATGGTGGTGAAATGTCGACATCGCTGAGTCACTTGCATATTGTAAGAAATGATCATGTTAACTCAAGAAACTGTGAAGGCAGCAGGAAGTAAAATAAAAGAAGCTAAACTGATCTGTGGCTGCTAATATGGCTGGCACCCACGATGTCACACCTTGCTGGTGGAAACAGTGTAGGGCGGAGTGCAGAGGTTATACAGACAATAGGCGATCAGAAAACACATTACCATGATTGCAAACGCATTACCATAATGATTAGGTGATCATGAAACCATTACCAGGATATTTACTTAACTATAAACCATTCAGTGAAATGTGACTTCTTTGTTTCATACTGCCAGGCCAGGAAATCAAATTAAATGTATACGTGTACAGCTCGGGATTGGTGCAGACTGTACGATGTGTTAATGTCTTCTCAAATGCAAGTATAATAATGTGGCACACTGTATGAAAGATTGCTTGCTCTGGTTTAACCTGTCGGACTCTTCTGGAGTCAGGACTGTGCTGTATCAGAGTAAGTCTCCCGGGATGACGGAATAAAAACTGTCGAACTCAACCAGTATTCGACTCAGTGTTTGTACTGAACCAGATTGAGGACCAAAAGAATCCGTTTCAACATTGTGAGCAAACCATTGCAGAGTACACAGACCCTGTCCTACTTTTAGAGCCACGGTGTTGTTCTGGTTGATCTATTTAAGCTTCTGGTCAGTGATAACTCCCAGGATGTTGATGGTGGAGAGCTTGGCACTGAAGGCCAGTAGGTAATGGTTGGGCATTCACTTGTTGGAGATGGTCATTAAGAACATAAGAACATAAGAAATAGGAGCAGGAGTAGGCCATTTGGCCCCTTGAGCCTGCTCTGCCATTCAATAAGATCATGGCCGATCTGATCCTGGCCTCAACTCCACTTTCCTGCCCGCTCCCCATAAACCTTGACTCCCCTTTAGCTCAATTATCTGTCTATCTCTGCCCTGAATATATTCAATTACTCCATCTCCGCAGCTCTCTGGGGTAGAGAATTCCATGATTCACGACCCTCTGAGAGAAAAAATTCCTCCTCATCTCCATTTTAAATGGGCGACCCCTTATTCTGAAACTATGCCTCCTAGTTCTAGATTCCCCCACGAGGGGAAACATCCTCCCTGCAACTACCCTGTCAAACCCCTTCAGAATCTTATATGTTCCAATAAGATCACCTCTCATTCTTCTAAACTCCGATGAGTATAGGCCCAACCTGCTCAACCTTTCTTCATAAGACAACCCCTTCATCTCAGGAATCAACCTCGTGAACCTTCTCTGAACTGCCTCCAATGCAAGTACATCCCTCCTTAAATAAGGAGACCAAAACTGTATGCAGTACTCCAGGTGTGGTCTCACCAGCGCCCTGTACAGTGGTAGCAAGACTTCCCTACTTTTATACTCCATCCCCCTTACAATAAGGGCCAACATTCTATTTGCCTTCCTAATTACTTGCTGTAACCGGCATGCTAACTTTTTGTGTTTCATGTACGAGGACCCCCAGATCCATCTGTACCGCAGCATTTTGTAATCTCTCTCCATTTAAACAATATTTTGTTTTTCTATTCTTCCTACCAAAGTAGATAACCTCACATTTTCCCACATTATACTCCATCTGCCAAATTTTTGCCCACTCACTTAACCTATCTATATCCCTTTGCAGACTCTTTGGCTGCGAATTTAATGGAGGAGGCGGGATGGTAGCAGGAGAGCTGGTTTCCTGGTTCCGGTCCGGCTCCCAGCTACAACCACTCTGTAAACGGGATTTTCCCTTGATTGGCCTTGTTAAGCCTGCCCTGCGAGCTTCCCGACCAATTAACAGGAAGTGGATCTGATGACGTCATTTGATGACGCGTCATCAGCCGGTTTCATTAAAGGGACCACATGGAGTTTGACAGTTTTTCTGTCAGTGTTCTACAGCATTGAGGTGCTGCAAACACTGACAAGCACTGCACAAAGGTGGACACTTGCACCCAGGCTCTCCAATGACTCCCTCCATATGCTTATGGAGGGAAATCACAGTATGCAGGGAGGTTCTCTTCCCTTCCAAGGGCGGAAGAGACCTCCCCAGGACACCAGTGTAGCCCAGTTGCACTTTGCACAGGAGGGCAAAAGCAAGGGTGTTGTCAGGGTCCCTGGCTGCAGTGGCGCCAACATTTCAATAATCTCAGTGGATCACGAAATGTTACTACAAGCCACACTCAAACTCAACCTGCTGTGCCACTCAACACTTCCCCATCACTCTGCCTTCCATACACTACTCCAGCACATCCTTACTGACACCAACTTACCTTGCACCTCCATCGAACCATCTCTATCTACTTTATCACTTCCCCATCTCACAAGCCACCCCTCACAATCACCCTCATCTTACTGCAAGCATAGCAACTAACAACACACAAGGGTAGGTACTTGAGAGGTTTAGCCAATGTCCACATGAAGTTTCTGGTAATGTGTTGACATACAGTGAAATCTATTTTTCCAAAAGTGCCCCTTATTGATAAAATCTGAGCGCACCTTGAGAAGTGTCTTACTAAGTTCCAGTGATTAATCAGGCATAACTTTGACCCCCCCACCCCCACTCCACCCACGCTATAGTGATGTGTGTGCATGGAATGGCTTGGACATTAAAGGGATGCCTCACGGTGCTGGTGTGGGATGGTGTCAACCTGACACATCATGTGGCAGCCAGGGTTTACAGTGTCAAGTGAAGAAAGTCTGACCATGGTGATGCCATCGCTGGCCTCCCGGGCAGCAATGTTGTCAGGAGCTGATGCCCTGTGTCCAGTGCAGCATCAGGTGATGGCGGAGAAGTTTGGTGGTGATGTTGGATTGCCTGGTGATTTTGGTGTTGGGGCTTATCGTGGAAGGATTTAGAGGACTAAGGTCTGATTTTTTCAAGGGCACCGATGTAGCTGCAATAGATGGCAGCTGCAGCTGAGATGACAGAAGCGATCTGTCAATGGTGCAGGGGGTTTGCACAGGCGTGCTTGGTCAGTCAGCTTTGCCTCTGACTACCTTCTTTGAGCGGTTTGAATCGCTCGCCCCCTTGGGTTCTGGACACCGGACTTAGATACAGGCAGCGGTACAGAGAAAACTCGAGTAGACAGGTGGTTGGATGCAAACAAAACCAAGATTTTATTGAAGAGGAAAAACTTGATACAATCTTATGGAAAATTATTAGTGTACACTTCTACAGGCAAAAATTACAAGAGAGTCATAATAATACTATACTTATACAGGGAATGGGGAACACACGGCACATCGAGGGAAAACAACTAGCTTAACAATCCCCTTATCCTTATCCCGCCCCCTATACCTAACTAGGTTAATCTATGAAGGGTCAGAAATCATGCTCACCAATAAAAGGGTTTGTTAGACTCAAAACAGTGGTTGGGTTCGGGGTTCGCTCTTGGTGCTCTCTGGAGCCTGCCGTCGTCACTCTGGGTGCTGCAAGGGCGTTGTCCAGGTTCGAGTACCCCAAAGTTACAGTCTCTGCTTGGGTACTTTACCTTGCAGGGATGATTCTTCGCCGACAGCTTGAGTTTGCATGAAGGTACTCACAGGTCGGCTGAGGCTGAAGGCCCAATAATTCGAAGCCTACCCTCAGTTGGCCTTCCCCAGGTGGTCTTCCTCCTCCTCCCCTCGTCGCAGCCCGCTTCGCCTGGCCTGAATTACCCGTGTTCACCCGACCCGGTGTCGGGGCGAGTCTAGATGGAGTTGGAGAGGGCACAGGCAAAGGCCAGGGGGTAAGCGCGAGACGGGGGAAAGAGCGGCAGCCACGAGGGCGAGGGGCCGAAGGACTGGGGAGCGGCGATACCAACAGCAGCCGAGCAGCAGTCTTCTCCTTCTTCTTCCAACGACTACCCCCAATTGCTACCTGGGGGCCTTCAATTTTACCTTCATCGAAAAACCTTATCTGCCCGCCAAAACAGGTTAGTTCTTTGTTTTATTTTTGGCGGGCTAGTTAAAATAATGGAGGCAATCTATACTGACGGGTTTTTAGATGGCCGGTAATTGCATCTACCGGCCCGATAATGGACTCGTATTGTCCTGAAAGTCCTTGATGGGCTTGTCCAGCCTTGATGGATGTTTTTAATCTGTTTCCGATTATTTGCAGACTGTTTGATGGCTTTAACTGTAGGCCTCATTGAATTCAGATCTGCCTCTAATTCGGCCTAATACATAATTCACAGTTTGTCTGGGTCCCAAATCACAAAGTTCTTTTCACAGGAAACATGCAGCCTTAGTTTCGATTTACCTCAAACAGCCTGGGCTGCAGAATCCATTTTGGAGACCCGTAGGCTTTCTGCCACGAGGCACGGGCGCCATCTTGGGCACCCTTTCTAATTTCAAAGAAATGTCCACGCAGTGTCCCTTTTATCGATAATAACCTTCGGGGAA
Source organism: Somniosus microcephalus (assembly GCF_052327205.1). Lineage (NCBI taxonomy): Eukaryota > Metazoa > Chordata > Chondrichthyes > Squaliformes > Somniosidae > Somniosus > Somniosus microcephalus. The sequence continues at coordinate 361,677,642 of NC_140987.1, read as the reverse complement.
ATGCACAAATTTTGCGAATCTTACATTCCTCCCTGTGATACTAAAACTTGCTTGAAGTATCATACTTTTCCAAAGTAAGCAAAAATTTTCTGACCCTCCATAGTCAGCCTTCCCCTGTAATTATCTATCTAATATACCCACGACACATGCACTTCCCATTCCGCGAAACTGTAGTGTACATCAGCATAAAAAGAGTAAAATTACAGGCTTTACACACACATCCAAGCATGGAGGGGGCCCTAAACCCCTGCACCACTCGGTACACATATCTTTACTAAACCGCATCGCAAAAGAAAACAAAAGAAAAACCTTTAATTAAAGAAACAAAGAAACAACAATTCTTCAATCGAAATACAGGAATAACTTGAACCGGCGTATCTTCCTCCACCTTTACATAATGTTCTTTCCAAAAGCTCTGGTTTCGGAATTCTGACCACCGACCTTTACCCTTACACTGGATGCAAACTAAATACAGCACTATACCTAACTGGCAAACCACGAGAATGTGAGAAGCCAGTCTGACCCATGAAGGGACCTCTATATTATTGAAAAGGTTCCACCAGGGTGGAGTCACAATATCCAATATCTCAGTCCCTATCTCTACTGTTTTCTGCTCGAGAGTGTAGAAATGTTTCTGTGAAACTATAACTGCTTTTAGAATTTTGGTCAAATGTTCAGGGAAAGGGGGAATGTCATAGCCAAAGTGCGCTACGTACTTCTGCATGTTCGTAAAATTCTCCTTCACAGTGAGGTGAACAGTGGAGGGTTCAGGGATGGGGACAATTCGCTCCTGGGACACTCGAACTTCTGCCTTGGGTTTAAAACAGAAACTGCTGTAACTAACCGGGCACCAGCTGTGCTGTCCGTGCTGGTAGTGGGACGTGCCGGTGGTGACACAGTATGTCCCACCCCTTATATATGTTACCTGCGGGGGAACATGGCCTTGTGCCATTGCCTCCATGGTGCAATTTATAGGCTTCGCGTCAGCATCTCTGAACCCACATTGCGGTCTTGAGAAGGCATTCAAGTGTTGGGGGCACAGGATTATGTGGGCTCCCCGGCTCCGGCACCCTGAGAGGTCAGTACCTGTCATAGCGTGCTCCCACTTAATGACGTAAGGCAGGACCGCTGTGAACCGAATGTGTGCACCCCCCTGAATGGCTCCAATGTTCTCTACCCTGTATACCGGGGCGGGTCGGGCTGTCCTACCCATGACCGGCATCCTAACTACTACTCCCATGATTGTGTGGTTGGACCGCCCACAATCCACGGGGACTGGATAGGCTTCGGAGGCTAGCCGGAGTTGGCACGGGCTCAATGTGTTCTCAAATGTGTGGAGGGCTGCGAGGTGCTTGTTGCTAATCCAGGAGGGGGCCAAAACTTGTTTTAAATCCTCCAGATTACTGCGGCCCTTGCCCAGTAACCACGCCCCATATAAAATGCACACCTCATTCTGCGCAGCTTGGTCAGAAGCATTCCTGTTCTCCCTTATGAGAGCATTTACCGTCTTTGCGTGCTTTTCCAACTCGGCTATGATCTCTTTTAAATGGACCGTCATGGCCTGGTCCTCATGCAACTCCGAGCCCACTACTTTGTTCTTGTAACGTCCGTGTGTAATTGAGACACGGACTGCAGGAGTTGGTTATAACAGGTGTTTAGTGAATGGAGACAAAACTGGAACTACTATGCAAGGTTACTTCACAGGCTTATATACAGGGGTGGTCACTACTGGTACTGCAGTATACAGGGGCTGCAGAATATAGTTCCTTCTTCAGGTTACATACACTACAATTCCTCCCCTTTTAGCTAAACAGTACATAACATTCGATTAATAATTAAATAACATATTTACAATTACAGTTGCTATATACATTAGCTGAAGTTAACCAATTATAAATTCAGTCTTTGAGGAGGCTTCCTGATTCTGTCCGGATAATGCCTCTTTGCGGTATCAGGTTCTTCTGGCAAAGTTGATTCGGGATCAACGTCGTTGTTTGGTTCGTCTGCTTCCAATGTCACCGATTCTGAGGTAGATGCAATTGGTACTTCGATTTCAGCACCAGGTGTATAGGATCGCGGTGTAGATTTGACGTTTTCCAGTGACTCTAGAATCTGGTCAGCATGGCGTCTTACAATGCTCTCTCCAACGTCCACGGTATACATTAGAGGTCCTTGCTGTGTGCAGATCGTTCCTGGCTGCCATTTCTCTGTGCGGTAGTCCTGGGCTAAAACTGGTTGACCTATTTTGAAACTCCTGGTTGGCCTTTCATTCATATTCTGAAACTGCCTGTTCTCCACATCTCTTCTGATGTTTGGCTTAACCAAATCCAAGCGGCATCTTAGTCTTCGATTGAAGAACATCATGGCTGGAGTTTGGTTGGTAACCGCATGTGTCGCATTCCGGTAGGCAAACAAGAAGTTATCCACCTTGTGTTGTAGGGGTATGTCTTCATTACACATTGCCTTGATAGCCTTCTTGAATGTTTGAACGAACCCCTCAGCCAATCCATTGGTGGCTGGATGATATGGGGCGGATGTGTAATGCTTAACACCATTGTTCTTTAAGAACCTCCGCAACTCTTCAGACACAAACTGTGGCCCATTGTCGGAGCAAATCTGTTCAGGCAGCCCATTTCTGGCGAATATGGTTCGTAAGACTGTGATAGTTTTTTCTGTGGTGGTTGAGGTCATTTTTATTACCTCTGGCCACTTTGAATGTGCATGCACCGCAATTAAAAACATCGAGTCCATAAATGGACCAGCAAAATCAATGTGCACCCTTTGCCATGGAGATGAGGGCCACTCCCATGGATGTAGAGGGGCTTGTGGTGGGGCATTTTGGACCTTCTGGCATCCTGTACAGCTCTTGGTCATCTCTTTGATTTCTCTATCGATTCCCGGCCACCACACAAACGCTCTGGCTAAGTTCTTCATTTTTACCCCTCCCAGATGACCCTCATGAAGCTCATTGAGCACTCTATCCTTCAATTTGGGTGGAATTACTACTCTGGATCCACACATCAAGGTTCCTCGGCACACTGACAGCTGTTCTCTTCTCGCCGAAAATGCTGGCAACAGTGGTTCGCCATGTGCTGGCCATCCCTTCACAGTTAAATCATAGACCCTGGAGAGTGTCGGGTCATTTCGTGTTTCCTTTTCTATGTTTGCATTCGTCACAGGGAGACATTCGACTCTGGTCGAGTGGAATATCTCCACAGGATCCACTGCAGGTGCTGCTTCCACCGTCGGCAACGGTAGGCGCGACAATCCATCAGCATTCCCTTGCTGTTTAGTTCCTTTGTAGTCGATGTCATATTGGTGTGCCCCTGGGAAAAGGGACCACCTCTGTAGCCGTTGTGCTGTCATTATCGGGACGCCCTTCTGAGGGTTGAAAATGGAGACAAGATGTTGATGATCAGTTAGTAGAGTAAATTTCTGTCCGTGCAGGTAGTGATTGAACTTCTTCACCCCCCACACCAGGCTGAGGGCCTCTCTGTCAATCTGGGCGTAGTTACGCTCGGCTGAAGTTAACGAGCATGACGCAAAAGCTATCAGCCTCTCTGAACCATCAAGGAATTTATGTGACAGTACCGCTCCAATGCCATAGGGAGACGCATCACACGCCAGTCTTATCTGTGGTGATGGGTTGTAGTGAGCCAATACTTCTCTTGAAGTGATCAGGTCTTTACACTTCTGAAAGGCCCGCTTACATTCATCACTCCATTTCCATGCTACTCCAGTTTGTAGGAGGGTGTACAGTGGGTGCAGAATTGTGGACAAATTCGGCAAAAACTTATGGTAGTAATTCACCAATCCGAGGAATGACCTCAGTTGCGACACATTTTCAGGCGCTGGAGCCTTAACTACTGCTTCAATTTTGCCAGGGGACTTACGTAACCCCTCTTCATCAATCACGTGGCCACAATACGATATCTGTTTCTTAAAAAACTCGCACTTGGGGCGATTGGCTCGTAGCCCATGTTCTCTTAGTCTAGTGAGCACCTGCTCCAGGTTGGCAAGGTTTTCACTGTCATTTTCACCTGTCACTAGGATGTCGTCCAAGTAACACTGAGTCCCCGGAATCAATTGCAGGACTTGTTCCATTGCTCTTTGCCATATCGCCGGAGCTGATGCTACTCCGAATACCAGTCGATTATACTGGTAAAGACCTTTGTGAGTGTTTATCATGAGATATTTCCTAGAGGATTCTTCAACCTCCATCTGCAAATATGCTTATACTAGGTCAATTTTTGTAAAACGCTTCCCTCCAGATAGTGAGGCGAAAATATCTTCTATCCTTGGAAGAGGATACTGTACTGTGTGAAGGACTGGGTTCACAGTCACCTTGAAGTCCCCACAGATGCGAACCTTCCTTGGCTCCTCAGACTTATTGTTTAACGTTTTCTTCATGACAGGAACGGTGGGTGTCGCCCACTCGCTCCAGTCTACCTTAGATAACACGCCTGCATTCTCCAGATTCTCCAGCTCTGCCTCAACGGCTGGGCGAATTGCATACGGTACCGGTCTTCCTTTGAAAAACTTGGGAATTGCATTCTCTTCTATTTTTATCGAGGCGGTTACGCCTTTAAGAGTTCCCAGTCCTTGTTGAAATACCTCTTTAGCGTTAGCTAAGATTTTTGACAATCGTCCAGTTGTGACGTCATCATCCTTTTTACCAGCCACAGTCAGTGCCTGAATGGAGTGCCAGTCTAAACTTATCTTTCTGATCCATTCACGTCCCAATAACGGTGGTCCACCATCTTGCAGTATGTAGGGATACAATTTCTGTATTTCCTTGCCGTTGTATTCGACAGGCACCCTTATTTTCCCTCTGGGGTATACTTTCTGCCCCGTATACGTCTTCAAGACAATGGATATGTCTTTCAAGGGTATGTGTGAGAATAGCTGCTCGTAGTCTCGTCGATTCATGACGGTCAGGGCTGATCCTTTATCCAATTCCATTTTGACTTGGGACCCTGCTATCGTGAGGGTGAACCAAATGGTTCGGTGATCCTCTTTTGCGATTACGTTGTGTAGTTTGAGACAGCTTAGTCTCTTGTTCCCGGATTCACTATCGCTCTTCTGGCCTTCGGAACTACTGTCCGTCATCTTTTGTACTTTCCTGTACTGTTCCTTAGTAGCCTTTTTGTTGTCGTTAGTCTTCTTCCCGGGCCTGCAAACTCATGCAATGTGTCCCATCTTTCCGCATTGCCTGCATGTTTTGTCCTTGGACCAGCAGTCATTCTGGTCATGGGTTGTTCTGCTGCAGCGATAACATTTTTCAAATCCCTGTGTCATTTCATGGGTGCCGTATTCCTGTGGCTTTTGCTGTATTTCCGCAGCTCCCCTTGCTGCTGCTTCGTACGATACTGCCACGCTGAAAGCCTTATTTAGCGTCAGCTCTTTCTCTGAGAGTAACCTCTTCTGGGTTCCTTCACTCAGGAGTCCACAGACAAATTTGTCCCGTAGGGTATCTGCCAGTCCTGCTCCGAACTGGCAGTGCTTTGATAGCTTGCGTAGTTCCGTAAGGTAATCAGCATTGCTCTCATCTTTATGCTGATTTCTCTTGTGGAATTTAAATCTTTCTGCTATCAGTAGCGGTGTAGGATTTAGGTGTTTCTGTAGGATATCAACAATTTCGTTAAAACTCTTCGCCATCGGTTTGACTGGAGTGATCAGGTTCCGCCATAGGCCGTACGTTCTTGCACCCATTAAGTTTAGTAGTACCGATGCCTTTTTCTCATCGGCTACTTCATTTGCCTTGCAATATACTTCGACTATTTCCACATACGTGGTCCAGTCTTCTATTGCATTATCGAAGGCAGTTATATTGCCAGTTTTCGGCATCTTGGAGATCTAAGATGGCGCCTCCCGCGCTTTGCCTTCTTCACCGATTGAACAAAATGGCGCCTCCCACACTTTGCCTTCTTCCCCGCTGGATTAAGATGGCGCCTCCCGCGCTTTCTGTCTTTTCCGCTGCTGCTAGCGCTGTTGCTGGCGTTTTTATGCCTTGATGGCGACGCCCTATGGTCTTCGCGCACTTCCCCCCCGCGCTGCTGCCAATGCCGCTCTCCGCGGTCCCCGTGGCAAACTGCAGCCCCTCGCGGCTTTCTGCGCTTCTAATTTCTTTTATTTTAATTACTGTTCCCGTCGTCAGAGCAGACCCTATGGGACACTTTCCTCCCTCTTCTCGGGTCTGTACGCTGCCCGGCTTCATAGCACCGGCCGCGCCCTGTGTTCTCCACCCTCTCTCTCTCTCTCCTCTTCCCGACAACGCTGCTCGGCCCCGTTGAAAAGCCACCCGATCGAGCTCTAGCCCACCGCAGCCCAGGAAGGATCAGTGTACTCCCTGGCACCAGCCCGATTAGCTGGAACACCATCGACTGGATAACCAAGCCCAGCCCTCGACAGCCTCTCCTGCAAATCTTCGAATTTGATGAATCAGAGGGCGGTTGCCCACGGTCGACGCCCGTTTCTTCTGTTTTTTAAAAAATCTTTTTGGATTTCTTCCTTCTGACTTCGACCTCTAACAACTTCGCTTCAGGGATGGATCCCCGTGAGGTGGTGCAGAACTGTAGGTAAGTTCGGATCTGTTCGTCGCCAGTGTAACGTCCGTGTGTAATTGAGACACGGACTGCAGGAGTTGGTTATAACAGGTGTTTACTGAATGGAGACAAAACTGGAACTACTATGCAAGGTTACTGCACAGGCTTATATACAGGGGTGGTCACTACTGGTACTGCAGTATACAGGGGCTGCAGAATATAGTTCCTTCTTCAGGTTACATACACTACAGTTCTCATCCAGTAATATCCCTTTTAACTGTGTTTTTAAAACGTTTATCTGGGTCTGCAGCTCTATGTCATCCAAGCTGTTGATGACAGAGGACCCAGTGTTAAACGCAGTAAAAACATTATTCCATACACCCCTTCTTTGTCTCCCTGGGTTACCCAAAAATTCCCGGCGTGTGGTATAGAGTTCTGTCTTGTCCACGTGGGCAAAATCTAACTTGTAAAACTTTCGGAACATGTCTTTTAATAGGGCCTGGTATAACTGCTCAGTTTCTTTGGGGCACCACTCCAGTAAGTGTACCTCGGTGAGATTTAAAGTCACGGAGGCTACCGCGTAGTGTACCCCCTGGTACAACATCTGATCGGTGGGGACTAGTACCAATCCATTCCCTGGTCCCTTGGTGGTGGTGGGGCAATCTCCCCTGGATAACCTCTCCGCCTGCGCCGTGGGCGGGGCACAAGTTCAGTGGCATTGACTGGGATCTGGGTGTATGGGACCGCACACACCTTCAGGCTGGTATTCCACCTTATCCCCTCCCCGGCGTCGTGCCACTGCCGGTGGAACATAATGGATATGCCTGCGGGGCAGACTGTCTCTGACCCCCACATACAGATGTAAATCCCTTGGTCCGGTTCCCACCACTTGTCCCAACACATACTCAGTCCTCCATGAGTCCCGGTAATTGTCCGATGGGTGTTATTCCCCAGACGCTCCCATTCGACTTCGGGGTTCCTCATATCCTTGCTCAACTTTCGGAGCCACCACCATCGGTCCAGTGGAATGTGTCCTTTGCATGTTAAACATATTCGCTTTCCAACGGTGACGCTGTCCCTCGTGGAAATGACTCGCACTCGGGGGCACAGGAGGGAGGCTTCCCCGTACGTGAATCCGTTTTGGCTGGAGTACTGAGATGAATTGGACCCCAACCATCCTGGCCACCTTCCCTTGTGGAAGTAGACAGCGGTCTCCTCCGCATCCCATTCGCCACTCCCATCGATCGCCAGGGGCGCCTTGTCTCCCGAACACCCATAGATGTGGGAGTCTTGGACGTCTCCCCTCCTCTCCTCGCTCATCCCGATTAGGGCGAGTAGGACCACGATCCAGTCCATCCCGAACAACTTTCTGCAAAAAGATGTAAAAACATGCAGCCAGGTCCCAAAGAGATTCTCTGGCTTGGTGAGGCATGCGGGTCCCGCGACCTCAACCCAAATATATACACTCTCGGCAGATTTCTTATTCAAACTACCCATCATCTTATTTAACCTAAGCTAAACACCCAAACTTAAATTTAATAATTACACCTACTTAAACTTAAACTTCCACTGTACTATATACATCCGCCGCCCGTCTCCGGGCGGCCAGGCTAATCCCTGGTCGGACTGCGGCTCGCCGCTACCCCCGGCATGACCGCACCGTCCTTCATGGTTGGTCCCTCGCAGCCCGAGGCTGCTGGCTGAGGACCTCTGTCCTTGGACCTCTCCCTGGCTCGAGGGGCGGCCATTGGGAACTGGAGGGCTGGTGACCATGGCTTTCTCGGCTGGGGCGTCCGCGGGGACTTTCTGGGGGCTTTGGCGGGTGGGGCTTTCTTGGCCGCTGGGCCTTTTACCTGAACCGCTGCTACCCCAGGCTTGACCCCTCCCGAACCTGGGCTGGGGGTAGGTAACTTTTCGCAGCCTGCTGCTGCGAGCTGAGAGTCTCCGCCCCCAGGTCCCATGGCTGGGTCCGGGGCGGGGTTTTCGACCTCAGGTACCTCCCTCCCTACACCTGGGTTAGGGGCGGGGTTTTCGCCCTCAAGTCCCTCCCTCTCATCTGGATCCCAGAAGAGTGGGGGCGTGTCCCAATCGATGGGCTGGATGGCCCCTCCCTTCAAGCAAGCCACAGCACCTGCCTGTGTGGTCTGTGAACTCGCTCGTGCTGCAGGCTGAGGATCTTTATCCTCAGACCTTGCCCCAACTGGCTGTTTTCCCCTTTCAGGTTGAAACAGTTTGCACTGGTTGATATGAAACCATTTCATACGCCGGGGCACCTTCACGGCGTACACCATGGGGCTGGCTTTGTCTACAATGCTGTAGGGCCCCATGTACAATGGCTCCAAACTATCCACTCGGGCATAGTTTCTTACCATGACCTGATCTCCTATCTCCCACTCGTGGTGCTTCCTTGGTTTGAGCAGCAATCGGTTGCTCCGATGCTGCCTTCCCATGTTCCCGGCCGCCTGCTCATGGACCTGCTTCAGTTGCTCAAAAAGGTTTCGGGCGAACATGTCCCGGTTTACCTCCCTGAGCTGACCTTCCGTGAGCACCGGGGCTAGTACATGGGTGGGGGTCCGCATAACTCTGCCAGTCATCAGCTCGTACGGGGAGTACCCAGCGCTTTTAGACTGGCTGGCTCGGATCCCCATCAAAATGGACTTCGGCCCATTTACGAGGCGAGTTCACCATTTCCTTTCTTAACCTTTCCTTAAGGGTCCGGTTCATACGCTCTACGATCCCCGATGACTGGGGGTTGTGGGCTACGTGCCATTTCCCTTCGATGCCCAGCAGTATCAGGGTGTTCTGCATCACCTGTCCGGTGAAGTGACTCCCTTCCTGGTGCCACACTTCCCTACCCGGTCCGGGTTTTACCTCATGCAGCTTACCCTTGGGTGGGTGTGCATCAGCTCCCCTACCGTTTTTATAGGCCAGAGTGAGCTGTCTAATTACCGTGATCTCTGTGGTCTGGGGATCTTTGCGGTCGAACCAGGCTTTTGCCTTGGCCCGGATCCGTGGCAAGCTGTTCACCACTAGACAACGGCACCAATGCGTCAGAGAATCCCCGTTCAGGAATCCCCGGTCCCGCGTCCCCGGGCAGGCTTTCCGGTATACCGGCCACAACCGGTCACAAAAGCCTGCAGGGTCTCCCCTGAGAGCTGTACCGTCTTCTCCACACGGGGAAAGGACTTCCCTCATCCATCCCCATGTCCTCCAGAACCGCGTCTCTAAGCTCCTCGTACCCGCTCCGTCCCCTCTTACACTCTTCAGAGAGGGATTGGAGGAGATTACTCTCCAGGGAGAATAGCAGCATCTTGGCCTTTTCAGTGTCATCGCAGTCGTTGATGCTGGCGGCATGCTCTATTTCCCTGAAGTGGATCGAGGAGTCTCCCTTGGCAGAAAGCTTTGTGATATGGTTGACCATAACCCTAAGCTGTTGGGTGTTAAAGGGTAATACGAACTGGTTTTGGAGGGGTCCCTCATCTCGCCATTGGCGGGTGGGCCGAACCTCCGATGCCATGCTGGGCACATCGGCTCCAGTTCCGGCCTTTCGGGCGGGGGTTGCTCTACCTCCGCCTCCATCTCTGGCTCCACTCTGGGCTCCACCCCCCCTTGCTGCCAAACCTCACTGAAACTTGGCGCTAGGGGTGGTGGTCGTGAGGTCTCCTCTCTCTCAACCGGGTCGTCCCTAGACACTACCGGTGACACTGGAACTGTTCTCCCCTCATTCCCCATAAAATCTGCCTGACCTGCCTTTGGGCTTATGAGGCATACTATGCCTTTTGCCTTCCGGAGGGCCCGGCTCAGATTTTCTATTTTCTCTTGGCAGGGGCCGTGGTCTGCCTCCTCAAACCCCTGTTCATTAGCTAACTTGTAAGCGGCTTTTACCTCCTGTACTTTCTCTTCCTGTTCCCTAATCTGCCTTGCCATGCGGGCGTTTTTCTCCCGCAACCTTGACTCACTTCCCTTGGCCTCGGTGACTTGACACCGTAGGTATTCCAACTGGGCCTTGTGTTCCCTTACTAGATGTACTCTTTCTTCATTCAAAGCCTGCAGAGCTACTAACAACTTTTCCCCCACGAGAGCCTTATCCTGGATCTCCAGGGCTGACTCCCTTAACTCGATTGCCTGCGCGGCAACGAGCCCATCCAGAATCTGGATCTGCTTTTTATAGCACATCAGCCAAATTGCTTTCTCTAATGACTTCTTGTGTTCCCTTCCCTCTGTCCACTTGGCTGCTGCATCTACCGGGCGCCCAGCCTTTAACAGAGTGGTAATCCACTTCTTAGTGATATTCACCTTGCTAAACACATAATCAGAAATCCTTTCCTCCATCACAGAGCAAATATGTGAAGGCAAAAGAGAATATGGCAGGGCTGGAAGGCATTTATTTTAATGCAAGGAGTCTTGCAAATAAGGTGGATGAACTGAAGTTGTTGTTGAATACATGGGAGTACGATATTGTTGCTATCACGGAGACATGGTTGAGGGAGGGTCAGGACTGGCAGCTCAATATTCCGGGGTATAGAATCTTCAGGCGAGACAGAGGGGGGTGTAAAAGGGGAGGGGGTGTTGCAATATTAATTAAGGAGTCAATTACTGCTGTAAGGAGGGATGATATATTAGCGGGTTCCTCTAATGAGGCCATATGGGTAGAACTTAAAAACAAAAAGGGGGCAAGCACTTTGCTGGGAGTGTACTATAGGCCCCCAAACAGTCAGGGGGAGATAGAGGAACAGATATGTAGGCAAATCTCCGAGAAGTGCGAAAATAATAGGGCAATAATAGTGGGGGATTTCAACTTCCCCAATATAAATTGGGACAGTCAGAGTGTGAAAGGCTTAGAGGGTGCAGAATTCTTAAAGTGCATCCAGGAGAGCTTTTTGAGCCAACATGTAGAAAGTCCTACAAGAGAGGGGGCGGTACTGGACCTAATTCTGGGGAATGTAGCCGGGCAAGTGGTGGAAGTGTCAGTAGGAGAGCATTTTGGCGACAGTGACCATAATTCGGTGAGATTTAAGGTGGTCATGAAAAAAGACAAAGACGGCCCGGAAATAAGGGTTCTAAATTGGGGGAAGGCCGATTTTAATATGATAAGGCAGGATCTGGCCAAAGTGGACTGGGAGCAGCTGCTTATAGGAAAATCCACATCAAAACAGTGGGAGACTTTCAGAAGGGAAATAGAGAGAGTACAACGCCAACATGTTCCTGTAAAGGTCAAGGGTGGGACCAACAAGCAAAGGGAACCTTGGATGACAAGGGATATACAAAAATGCATTAGAAATAAGAGGGGGGCTTTTGGCAGTTACAAAAGACTAAAGACAGAAGAAGCCCTAGAGGAGTATAAAAAGTGCAGGGGCATACTTAAAAAAGAAATTAGGAGGGCGAGGAGGGGCCATGAAATAACACTGGCGAGCAAAATAAAGGAAAATCCTAAGATGTTTTATAAGTATATTAAGGGCAAGAGGATAACCAGGGAAAGGGTAGGGCCCATTAGGGACCAAAGTGGCAATCTGTGTGTAGAGCCAGAGGAAGTAGGCGGGGTTTTAAATGAATTTTTTGCATCTGTGTTCACTATGGAGAAAGACGATGCAGACATAGAAATCGGGCAAGGGGACTGTGACATACTTGAACATATTAGCATCGAGAGGGAGGAGGTGCTAGCGGTTTTAGCGGGCCAAAAAGTGGATAAATCCCCAGGCCCGGACGAGATGTATCCCAGGCTGCTGTGGGAGGCAAGGGAGGAGATTGCAGGGGCTCTGACACTAATTTTCAGAACCTCTCTGGCCACAGGGGATGTACCAGAGGACTGGAGAACAGCTAACGTAGTACCATTATTCAAGAAGGGTAGCAGGGATAAACCAGGGAATTACAGGCCAGTGAGTCTAACATCTGTGGTGGGGAAGTTATTGGAAAAAATTCTGAGGGACAAAATTAATCTCCACTTGGAGAGGCAAGGATTAATCGGGGATAGTCAGCATGGCTTTGTTAAGGGTAAATCATGTCTAACAAATCTGATCGAATTTTTCGAGGGGGTGACTAGTGGGGTGGATGAGGGAAATGCTGTGGATGTGGTGTACATGGACTTCAGTAAAGCTTTTGACAAAGTCCCGCATAGGAGACTGGTCAAGAAGGTAAGAGCCCATGGGATCCAGGGTGCCTTGGCGCATTGGATCCTAAACTGGCTGAGTGGCAGGAGGCAGAGGGTGATGGTCGAAGGTTGCTTTTGTGACTGGAAGCCTGTGTCCAGTGGGGTACCTCAGGGATCGGTGCTGGGTCCCTTATTGTTTGTGATCTACATAAATGATTTGGATGAAAATGTAAAAGGTATGATCAGTAAGTTCGCAGATGACACGAAAATTGGTGGGGTGGTAAATTGCGAGGAGGAAAGCCTCCGGCTACAGGACGATATAAACGGGTTGGTCAGATGGGCGGAAAAGTGGCAAATGGAATTTAACCCTGAAAAGTGCGAGGTGATGCATTTTGGACGGACAAATAAGGCAAGGGAATACACAATGAGTGGTAGGACCCTAGGAAGTACAGAGGGTCAGAGGGACCTTGGTGTACATGTACATAGATCCCTGAAGGCAGCGGAGCAGGTAGATAAGGTGGTTAAAAAGGCATATGGGATACTTGCCTTCATTAGCCGAGGCATAGAATATAAGAGCAGGGAGGTTATGATGGAGCTGTACAAAACGCTGGTGAGGCCACAGCTGGAGTACTGTGTGCAGTTCTGGTCGCCTCACTATAGGAAGGATGTGATTGCTTTGGAGAGGGTGCAGAGAAGATTCACCAGGATGTTACCTGGGATGGAGCGCCTCAGCTATGAAGAGAGGCTGGACAGGCTGGAGTTGTTTTCCTTGGAGCAGAGAAGGCTGAGGGGGGACCTGATTGAGGTGTACAAAATAATGAGGGGCATAGATAGGGTAGATAAAGAGGAACTTTTCCCCTTAGTGGGGGGGTCAATAACAAGGGGGCATAGATTCAGGGTAAGGGGCAGGAGATTTAGAGGGGATTTGAGGAGGAACTTTTTCACCCAGAGGGTGGTTGGAATGTGGAACTCAATGCCTAAAAGGGTGGTGGAGGCAGGAACCCTCACAACATTCAAGAAGCATTTGGATGAGCACTTGAAATGCCATTGCATACAAGGCTATGGACCAAATGCTGGAAAATGGGATTAGACTGGACAGGGATGGATGGGCGGCGCAGACACGATGGGCCGAAGGGCCTCTTTCTGTGCTGTAAAACTCTATGACTCTCTATGACTCTATGATCACGGTTCGCTCATCCGAACCACTGTCTACCATATCGCAACCTTGTTGCCGGTGTCCTGCCGCGGTCGCCATTTCTGTAGGGGGTTTGCACAGGCATGTTTGGTCAGTCAGCTTTGCCTCTGACTACCTTCTTAGAGCGGTTCGAATCGCTCGCCCCCTTGGGTTCTGGACACCGGACTTAGATACAGGCAGCGGTACAGAGAAAACTCGAGTAGACAGGTGGTTGGATGCAAACAAAACCAAGATTTTATTGAAGAGGAAAAACTTGATACAATCTTATGGAAAATTATTAGTGTACACTTCTACAGGCAAAAATTACAAGAGAGTCATTATAATACTATACTTATACAGGGAATGGGGAACACACGGCACATCGAGGGAAAACAACTAGCTTAACAATCCCCTTATCATTATCCCGCCCCCTATACCTAACTAGGTTAATCTATGAGGGGTCAGAATTCATGCTCACCAATAAAAAGGGTTTGTTAGACTCAAAACAGCGGTTGGGTTCAGGGTTCGCTCTTGGTGCTCTCTGGAGCCTGCCGTCATCACGTGGGCTCCGGGCGCTGCAAGGGCGTTGTCCAGGTTCGAGTACCCCAAAGTTACAGTCTCTGCTTGGGTACTTTACCTTGCAGGGATGATTCTTCGCCGACAGCTTGAGTTTGTATGAAGATACTCGCAGGTCGGCTGAGGCTGAAGGCCCGATAATTCGAAGCCTACCCTCAGTTGGTCTTCCGCGGGTGGTCTTCCTCTGCCTCCCCTCATCGCGTCCCGCTTTGCCTGGCCTGAATTGCCCGTGTTCACCCGACCCGGTGTCGGGGCGAGTCTAGATGGAGTTGGAGAGGGCACGGGCAAAGGCCAGGGGGTAAGCGCGAGACAGGGGAAAGAGCGGCAGCCACGAGGGTGAGGATCTGAAGGACCGGGGAGCGGTGATACCGACAGCAGCCGAGCAGCAGTCTTCTTCTTCTTCTTCCAACGACTACCCCCAATTGCTACCTGGGGGCCTTCAATTATACCTTCGTCGAAAAACCTTATCTGCCTGCCAAATCAGGTTAGTTCTTTGTTTTATTTTTGGCGGGCTAGTTAAAATAATGGCAGCAATCTATGCTGACGGGTTTTTAGATGGCCGGTAATTGCATCTACCGGCCCGATAATGGCCTCGTATTCTCCTGAATGTCCTTGATGGGCTTGTCCAGCCTCGATGGATGTGTTTAATCTGTTTCCGATTATGTATGCAGGCTGTTTGATGGCTTTAACTGTAGGCCTCATTGAATTCAGATCTGCCTCTAATTCGGCCTAATACATAATTCACAGTTTGTCTGGGTCCCAAATCACAAAGTTCTTTTCACAGGAAACCTGCAGCCTTAGTTTCGATTTACCTCAAACAGCCTGGGCTGCAGAATCCATTTTGGAGACCCGCAGTCTTTCTGCCATGAGGCACGGACGCCATCTTGGGCACCCTTTTTAATTTCAAAGAAATGTCCATGCAGGGTCCCTTTTATCGATAATAACCTGCGGGGAAGTGCACAAATTTTGCGAATATTACAATGGTGAGAGAGGTTCTCCCAATGAGATGGCACTGGATGTACAGTTGTATGTTAAAACTTGTAAGCTAAAGAAATCTCTACGTATTAAAAATGAAGTAACCAACATTTTTTGTACTCTGAAATTCACCATCTGCAACATACCATCCTTTGCACCACTTCTGCAGCTGTCAGCTTATCAGAAACATCAGAGCAGACACAAAACACGCCTGTGGGGGTGAACATAAAATTAGAAGGAAGCTTCAAAATAGTCTCAAATTGATTCTTAACAAGCCATTTCACAAGCTGAATTGTATCCCCCACTGCTTGGTGTCGGGTCAGTTCTCCGCTGACAGAACTGACACCTGGGAGACTTGCATGGAGGCGGATTGACAGCGGGTTTCCTACCCGCTGTCAATCTTTGCTATTTTGACAGCAGACCCGCCTCCAAACCCGCCCTCTGAGCGCTATTAAATTTGCAGCCTCTGTGTCCTCCTCACAACTTGCTTTCCCACCTATCTTTGTATTATCAGCAAATTTGGTCAGCACACTCGGCCCCTTCATCCAAGTCATTAATATAGACTGTTAATAGTTGAGGCCTCAGCACTGATCCCTGTGGTACACCACTAGTTACAGTTTGCCAACCTAAAAATGACCCATTTATCCTGACTCTCTGTTTTCTGTTCTGTTAGTTAGCCAATCCTCTATCCATGCTAATATATTACCCCAACTATGTGCAGTAACCTTTTATGTGGCACCTTATCGAATGCCTTCTGGAAATGCAAATACACTACATCTACTGGTTCCCCTTTATCCACCCTGCTTGTTACATCCTCAAAGAGCTGTAATAAATTTGTCAAACACGATTTCCCTTTCATAAAACCATGTTGACTGCTTGATTGTATTATGATTTCCTGCTATTACTTCCTTAATAATGGATTCCAGCATTTTCCCAATGACAGATGTTAGGCTAACTGGCCTATAGTTTCCTGCTTTCTGTCTCCCTTCTTTCTTGAATAGGGGCATTACATTTGCGGTTTTCCAATCCGCTGGGACCTCTCCAGAATCCAGGGAATTTTGGTAGATTACAACCAATACATCCATTATCTCTGCAGCCACTTCTTTTAAGACCCTAGGATGCAGGCCATCAGGTTCAGGGGACTTGTCAGCCTTTAGTCCCATTAGTTTGCATAGTACTTTTTATTTAGTGATAGTGATTGTTTTAAGTTCCTCCCCCCCATAGCCCCTTAATTATCAATTATTATTGGGATGCTTTTAGTGTCTTCTACCATGAAGACCGTTACAAAATATTTGTTCAAAGTCTCTGCCATTTCCCTGTTTCCCATTATTAATTCCCCAGTCTCATCCTCTAAGGGACCAATGTTTACTTTAGCTACTCTCTTCCTTTTTATATACCTGTAGAAGTTCTTCATATCTGTTTTTATATTTTTTGCTAGTTTACTCTCATAATCTATCTTCTCCCTCTTTATTTTTTTTTAGACATCCTTTGCTGCTTTCTAAAAATTTCCTAATCCTTTGGCCTACCACTAATCTTCACAACTTTGTATGCCTTTTCTTTCAATTTGAAGCCATCCTTAACTTCCTTAGTTAGCCACAGATGGTTCATCCTTCTCATAGAGTCTTTGTTTCTCACTGGAATAAACCTTTGCTGAGAGTTATGAAATATCTCCTTAAATGTCTGCCACTGCTTATCTACCGTCTTACCCTTTAATCTATTTTCCCAGTCCATTTTAGCCAACTCTGTCTTCATACCCATGTAATTGCCTTTATTTAAGTTTAGGACACTAGTTTCAGACCCAAGTTTCTCACCCTCAAACTGAATTTGAAATTCTATCATGCTATGATCACTCTTCCCTAGAGGATCTTTTACTATGAGATCATTAATTAATGCTGTCTCATTACACATTACCAGATCTAAAATAGCCTGCTCCCTGGTTGGTTTCACAATGTATTGCACTAAGAAACCACCCCAAATACACTCTATGAACTCGTCCTCAAGGCTACCCTTGCAAATTTGATTTGTCCAATCTGTATAATATGGTCAGAGATGGGGATGTTCGCTGATGACTGCACAGTGTTGAGCACCATTCACAACTCCTCAGATAATGAAGCAGTCCATGTCCGCATGCAACAAGACCTGGACGACGTTACGGCTTGGGCTGTTAAGTGGCAGGTAACATTCGCGCCACAGAAGTGCCAGACAATGATTATCTCCAACAAGCGAGACTCTAACCACACCCCCTTGACATTCAACAGCATTGCCATCACCGAATCCACCACCATCAACATCCCGGGGGTCACCATTGACCAGAAACTTAACTGGACCAGACACATAAATACTGTGGCAACAAGAGCAGGTCAGAGGCTAGGTATTCTGCAGCGAGTGTCTCACCTCCTAACTCCCCAAAGCCTTTCCACCATCTACAAGGCAAAAGTAAGGAGTGTGATGGAGTACTCTCCACTTGCCTGGATGAGTGCAGCTCCAACAACACTCAAGAAGCTCAACACCATCCAGGACAAAGCAGCCCGCTTGATTGGCACCTCATCCACCACCTTAAACATTCACTCCCTCCACCACTGGCGTACTGTGACTGCAGTGTGTACCATCTACAAGATGCACTGCAGCAACTCACCGAGGTTTCTTCGGCAGCACCTCCCAAACCCACGACCTCTTCCACCTAGAAGGACAAAGGCATTAGGCACATGGGAACAGCATCACCTCCAAGTTCCACACCATCCTGACTTAGAAATATATCGCCGATCCTTCATCATCGCTGGGTCAAAATCCTGGAACTCCCTACCTAACAGCACTGTGGGAATAACTTCACCACACGGACTGCAGTGGTTCAAGAAGGTGGCTCACCACCACCTTCTCAAGGGCAATTAGGGATGGGCAATAAGTGCTGGCCTTGCCAGCGATGCCACATCCCATAAAAACAAATAAAAGAAAAATTAAAAATCGCCCATGATTATTGCAGTACCTTTCTTACAAGCACCCATTATTTCTTGATTTATACTCTGCCCTACAGTTTAGCTATTGTTATTGGGCCTATACACTACTCACACCAGTGACTCCTTTCCATTACTTTTTCTTATCTCCACCCAAACTGTTTCTACATCTTGATCTTCTGAGCCAATTTCATTTCTCACCACTACACTGATCTCATCCTTTATTAACAGAGCTACCCCACCTCCTTTTCCTTTCTGCCTATCCTTCCGAAATGTCAAATATTCCTGAATATTCAGTTCCCAGCCTTGGTCACCTTGCAACCACATCTCTGTAATAGCTATGAGATCAAACCCATTTATTTCTATTTGTGCCATCAACTCATCTATCTTGTTGCGAATGCTGCATTGCCTGGCACTTATGTGGTAAGAATGTTAACAGTCCCAATGTAACCCAAGCCACGTCCTACTGAAGGCTGGTATAAGTTGCTTCATTTTCGGAAGAGTTGTGAATGGAGGTGATCATTGTAGACTCATCACTGAAGAGCCCCACTCCTGACCTAATGAAGAGGGAAGGTTATTGATAAAACAGCTGAGGATGCTTCACTGAGAAAGACCAGCAGTGACAATTGGCATCTGACAACCACGACTATCTTCCTGTGCATAAGGTATGACTCTAGCTCAAAAGGTTTTTCTTTGACTTCCACTGATCTACATTTTGTTAGGGTTGTTTGATGCAGTACTTGGTTGAACACTGCCTTGATGTTGAGGGCAGCTTCTCTCAGCTCTCCTCTGGCATTAGGCTCTTGAATTCATGTCTGGAATTCGAACCCAAATCTGCTAAGTTTTTACAAAAGCATGATGAGATGACATCTAAACAGACCACCCAAGAATCTCAGAATTGCTGGTTATGGTAAAAGCTGGGTGGTCTGACCCAGTGAGTTGAAGAGCTGGAGGTAACCAACAACAGTCTCCAGAAAGCTGAGGAGGAATTTCAGGAACTAAAGGATTAAATCAACTGCGGAGACTGTGGGAACTCCAGTTTAAAGGCCAAGGTGGAAATACCATATAAGCAGGTAGTGGAGATGAGGGTAAAGATGAAGAGATGATGGGCCTAAATTTGCTGAAAACGTGCAGCATATTAATGGCACAGCTATGGCGTATGTTATTATTACAGTGCATAAATTCCAGGAAATTATGGCGAGTGACTTCTGTCGTTTTACTATTTCCAGTTTCAAGTCTCTGAATTTCCTCTGAAGTTCTTTGCCCAGATCCGTTATTTTTGTTACTCGCTGCAATGGCAATATTAGCAATAAACGACATAAATTAGACCGTTGCGCTCCCAAACTTGCGGTGGCAAATTCACAATTTTCTGGGAAAATTATTAGAATACGTCGCAGTGAGCAAAGCAGATCGGGAGCGAAGTGGCCAATATCTGATACACATTACACATTTCACTGTGTGAAGCTTTGGAGTGAATCCTCGATGAAAATCGTTACCAGATGATATCCTGGTGAAAATTGGAAGCAATGCAAGTCAAGCACATTGAATCCCTGCCCCATTCTCTGACCTACACTCCCGTTGAGCAAAGCCCCACGTTGGGAGCCTCTGCTTGCAAAATGTATCTGACATTTTTAACTTTGATGCTGCACTGAATGGAATGGCATTAGCAGCCACAACACCAGTAGAAGATTCCTAACATCCCGTTCAAGAACAGCCCTTTCCGTGGAGAGCCTGTTAAGGAAAAAGGCTGGTTAAGCCTCACAAGTCTGTACATCAAATTGATCTCCATTGTCAGGGCTTGCAACAGCAGTTTCAGCATTCTCCTACCTCTGCTTGTGCTCTCCAGTGGTTCAGCAACATGTTGTCATGGCAATGTATTTTTTGAGTATTTAGGTAGCATAGCACCTGCACTGGAGTGGAGACAGACAGTTTGTCTATTTGAGAATGCTGCAGAATATAGCAGCTAGCACATAAACACAAGGCTGTACCACAAAGAACAGCAAGCCTATACTGCTGCCCGGAAAATGTGCCCAGAATTGGTAAATAGCTTTTTCTATTAAGTGAAAAAATGCTCCTAACTCTAGGAGTCAAAACTTATGCCAGAACTCAACTTAACACAATGAACAAAGTGTAGGGTGTTAGATCCGTGATTCTGAGAGTATGATTTTTTTTAATAACCACATGGATGCTGTTGTAAGAATTTGCAATAATTTACAGTACTGAAGATTCATTTTTTTGATTAAAGAATCCCTGGTGATGTGCTTTTAAATTTCCAGGGATAAAAATGTCTGTCACCACATGGCCGAAGACAAAGGACAATGCTTTGTTTACAAAGCAATTGAATGCTATTAGCATTTGTTTGTATATCAAGTGGATACATCTAAACTGCAGAAGAGACTTTTGCACCTTGAATGGGAACCGTTCAAGATTTGAATGGGTTTTAAATCACCCAGCGCTGGACAATAGAGCAGTTATATCTCCCTTTTGTTTCAGCCCAGGAAGCTCCGGAAGACACATTAATCCAGTCCAACCACTCTGAGGTAGCCAATCACAGCTTTCTCTTGTGTATTGGACCCTTTTGGGTGGGGAATTTTGCACACAGCCCTTGCAAGGCAGGACGGCAGGGGCCGCACCAGGTATAAAGATAGCGGCTGAAGCTATCTCTCTCTCTTACTTCGCTGGACCACAGGTGAGCCGAGTGTTCTGACTCCTCAGCATAGCAACCTAGTTAAGGAGTTTGGGGGATGGTGATTTAAGGGAATTGCTAAGATTGTTTAAATAACATTGCAGCCATTGTATCCCTCGTTTTCGCCGTCTGCAACCCCGTTATATAGTTTTACTGTAATTACTGTGTTCGTGTGGGATAGTTTGATATTTTGATTATAGTTTCTTTTAGTTAATAAAACTTGATTTTTTTTCTCTCATCCAAACTACGTGTCTGTTTTAATATCAATAATTATAAGCCCTGCAGTCAGAACTGGAAGGTGGGGTAGGGATTCGAAGCCGCTGTTTTAAAATTGGTTTTATTTTAAAATTGGTCTGAGTGCAGGCAAAGGCTGCAAGACCAGGAAAATTACTTTAAACCAGTTTAAAGAAGCCCCAAATCCTTACAATGGCGACCGTGGGCAGGACTGCAGGCCGTTTTTGATATGATAAGTGGTCTGGATCTAGAGAATGCATCAGTTATTGTCTTTCTTGCTTTCAGTCTGTGGGCAGCCCTGCGGAAGGTAGTGGCAGTGTGTAAGCTGACCTATCGGGGTATAGGTGGCTGGGCTAGGAAGGGTGAGATGGGAGAGCAGGAGGAGTTTAAAGAGGCCAAGAATCAGGAGTCCCATCTTGAAAAATGCCAGGCGGAGGTAGAACGCCTCAGAGAGGTGTATGAGGCCAGAGCTAGTGGTATGAGGGTGCGGGAAGAGAATGCACGCCTCACACTTGAGGTCACGAAATGCCAGGCATTTATAGAGCGCCTTGTGCAGGAAATCACAGAGGCGAGGGACAGAGAGATAAGGCTACAAGAGGAGAATGCACACCTCACCCAAGAAGCTAGCGAGAGAGAGAGCCATGCGAGAAATGAGATAGAATTCCTAAAGTACCAAATCACTGAGGCCAGGGAAAATGAGATGAGACTGCGGGAAGAGAATGCCAGGTTTGGTGAAGCAGATCATGGCCCCTGTAGGGCAGAGATAGAAAGTCTTAACGTGACTTTAAAGGTAGCAAGGGGAATGATTTGCGTGATCAGCCCGAAGGCAGGTCAGCTGGATTTTACTGGCAGCCCGAATCAAACCGCCCCAGAGGCAACACCCAGGGAAAGGCTGGCTAGGGAATTAGAGATCCCAAGACCGCAGCCCACAGCTCCGAGTCTTGAGGAGCTCTGGCAGCGAGGAGGGGTGGACAATGGGGTGGTAGGAGAACACCAGCAGGTCCCGCTAGGCAGGCGGGGACCAGGACCAGTGTACCCCCTCCAACAACGGAGATACGGTCCGCCCGTGAGGAGTGAGCCTGAGAACAGGAATCCTCAGCCCACAGCATGTTCGAGTTCACAGGCAAGCACTGTGGCTTGTGTGGGGGGAGGAGCCATTCATATTCAGAGTAAGCTGTTGAAGCCAGAGAACAGAGGTCCCCACTCAACAGCCATAAGCTGCGAGGGACCAGAGACAGGAGGCAGTCCAGCTTCGCTGCAGCCAGCAGCAATCTGTGACAGTGCCAGAGATTAGCCTGGCCATCTGGAGACGGGCGGCATTTGTATTATAGCTATGTGTGTGTACATAGCTTGCTTTAAGGTGTATTTTAAAGTTTTGTTGATTTAACTAGTTTCAAGTTAAAGTGCAAAGAGTTTAAGTTTACATGTGTGCCGAATGTTTGTATTTTGGTCCGAGGTCAAGGGACCCGACCATGTCTCCACCTAAGGCAGCAGGTCAGTGAGACCTGGCTGCATGTCCTTTTAAGTTTTTGCAGGAGATTGGAAAATGAAGCAGCCATGTTCGTCCAGCCCAAGCTGGACATCGAATGAAGATACGGAATGTTGAGGATCACCTCGCAACTGGACGAATTCAGGAGACCCCGCAGCGGTCTTCGGGAAAAACCGGACAGAGTCCGGAGGAACTTGCCTACTCCTCCTATGGGGAGGAGGTGGCTCCAGCTGGGTGGAGCACGGCCCCCAACCCAGCACTATCCTGACCGAAGTTCACTTGCGGGAGACCTCGCTGTCGAGGAGTCACGATGGGGAAGCGCGGGCGCCTTGTGATAGCGACGCGTTCCCCGGGGGTGGGTGGTGATGGCCCGGGAAGATTGTACAGAGGAGGGGGAGACCCGAGAGTCGCGTGGGTGCGGTCGGGGGAGGGAGGAACTCACCCGGGGGCCCACGGGCAAAGAGGATAAGTGTGGCTGGGAAGGATGAGTGGGTGGCCGGATCAGTGTGGGGCCAGGGAGAGCCACGACACAGGCACCCATCATTTTCTGCAGCCAGTCGAGGGAAGACGGGAGGGGGAGGGACTGGGAGTCATGAGATCCCATACTCCCCGGTCTCGGTCTGTGCCAAGGTAATTTAAACGTGAGGGGTACCCCGCCTCCACAAAGGGACAAGGGAACGGTTCGTGGCTGGCGGAGCAGGCTGGTCGGTAAATCCATTCTGCCTGTTTTAAAGTTTAAGCTGATCAAAGGGGGGTGGAAGGTACTTTTACTGCCCGAGTGGGAGGAGCAATACCCACTTGAATTTCGCGACCCATCATCGGCACGTGATGATCGGGGTTCATTTAAGCATGTTGTTTAATGATTTTTTGTATTTTGTGTTGCAGCCCCAAGTTGAGCAGAGGCGTCGGATCCTCTCCGTGCTTGGGACCAGTTTGTGACAACTCCAAGTTGAGCAGAGGCGTCGGACCCTCTCCCTGCTTGTGATAATTTGAGTACATTGTGTAACTAAGATTGCAACATTGTGTAATAACTTATGATGTAAAAAAAAGGTGATTGTAAATTTGGTTTACACTATAATTTTACAAGCGTGTAGGGGTATGAGACCCCTTATTGAAAACTGAAGTATCTGTAAGATGCCTACCGTACCATGGTTTTTTTCTTGAATTTAAGGGGAATAGATGGGACGGGGATCAGTGGCAGATAACTATTAGGTAAATACAGGGGATGTTTGTTTGTGGGGGGGTCAGAAATTATTGCTCATTTCTTCAAGAGGATACTACAAGCAAGCTGGAAGTATCCAAGGGCGGACTATAAGAATTCGCAATAATTTACAGTTCTGAAGATTCATTTTTTTGATTAATGAATCCCTGGCGATGTGCTTTTAAATTTCCAGGGATAAAAATGTCTGTCACCACATGGCCGAAGACAAAGGACAATGCTTTGTTTACAAAGCAATTGAATGCTATTAGCATTTGTTTGTATATCGAGTGGATACATCTAAACTGCAGAAGAGACTTTTGCACCTTGAATGGGAATCGTTCAAGATTTGAATGGGTTTTAAATCACCCAGCGCTGGACAATAGAGCAGTTATATCTCCCTTTTGTTTCAGCCCAGGAAGCTCCGGAAGACACATTAATCCAGTCCAACCACTCTGAGGTAGCCAATCACAGCTTTCTCTTGTGTATTGGACCCTTTTGGGTGGGGAATTTTGCACACAGCCCTTGCAAGGCAGGACGGCAGGGGCCGCACCAGGTATAAAGATAGCGGCTGAAGCTATCTCTCTCTCTTACTTCGCTGGACCACAGGTGAGCCGAGTGTTCTGACTCCTCAGCATAGCAACCTAGTTAAGGAGTTTGGGGGATGGTGATTTAAGGGAATTGCTAAGATTGTTTAAATAACATTGCAGCCATTGTATCCCTCGTTTTCGCCATCTGCAACCCTTGTTATATAGTTTTACTGTAATTACTGTGTTCGTGTGGGATAGTTTGATATTTTGATTATAGTTTCTTTTAGGTAATAAAAATTTATTTTTTTCTCTCGTCCAAACTACGTGTCTGTTTTAATATCAACAATTATATGCCCTGCAGTCAGAACTGGAAGGTGGGGTAGGGATTCGAAGCCGCTGTTTTAAAATTGGTTTTATTTTAAAATTGGTCTGAGTGCAGGCAAAGGCTGCAAGACCAGGAAAATTATTTAAACCAGTTTAAAGAAGCCCCAAACCCTTACACTGTAACTTAACAATAAACAGGTATTTACTGGAGGAGGGTAGTCTCAAGACTGGGGGTACAGAGGCATGCGCAAGGCTTATATACAGGTGTGATCACTGCCAGTACTACAGTATACAGGAGCTGTAAATGTAGCTCTGTCTTAAAGGTACATACACTATAATTCCTCCCCTTTTAGATTAGTAGTATCCCTAATATTCAAATAACAATTAACACTTTAACATGTACATTAAACAACAATAGTCCATTTATAGATTCAGTCTTTGGGGCGGCTTCCTGACCCTTTCGGGATAGCGCCTTTCCTGAGGTTCTTGTTTTTGGTGCAGAGGCGATTCTGGCCCCTTTGCATCAGGTAGTTCATCGGTTTCCAATGCAACTGGTTCTGAGGTAGATGCTACCGGTATGTCGGGTTCATCCCCAGGTACTCGAGACATGGGGTTGACTCATTCCTGTGACGCTAAGATCTGATCGACGTGGCGTCTCACAATGTTCTCCCCGGCATCCACTGTGTACATTAATGGCCCCTGCCTTGTGCATATCGTTCCGGGTTGCCATGTCTCTGTTCGGTAGTCACGGGCCAAGACTGGTTGTCCTACATTGAAGCTCCTTGTCGGCTTCTCATTGATGTGCTGGAATTGTTTATCCTCAACATTTCTTCGCACATTTGGTCTGAGCTAGTCCAGACGAGATCTCAACCTTCGGTTAAAGAACATCATGGCCGGGGTCTGGTTGGTAACTGCATGTGTCGCGTTTCGGTAGGCTAATAAGAAATTGTCCACCTTATGCTGTAGTGGAATTTCATCATCGCACATGGCCTTTATCGCTTTCTTAAAGGTTTGTACGAACCTCTCAGCCAATCCATTTGTGGCTGGATGATACGGGGCGCATGTGTAATGCCTTACCCCATTCCTTCTCATAAATTTTCGAAACTCTTTGGTCACAAACTGTGGTCCATTATCAGAGCAAATCTGCTCTGGCAAGCCGTTTCTGGCAAATATGGTCCGTAGGACTGCAATCGTTTTCTCTGTACTGGTTGAGGACATTTTTATCACCTCAGGCCACTTCGAATGAGCATCCACTGCTATTAAGAACATTGAGTCCATGAATGGACCAGCGAAATCAATATGCACCCGTTGCCATGGAGAGGAGGGCCACTCCCATGGGTGTAGAGGGGCATGTGGTGGTGCATTTTGGACCTTCTGGCATCCTGAGCAGCTCTTGGTTAGGTCTTCGATTTGTTGATCGATTCCCGGCCACCACACATAAGCCCGAGCAAGGCTTTTCATTTTCACTCCCCCCAGATGACCTTCATGTAGCTCATTTAGCACTCTCTCCCTTAACTTGGGTGGAATCACCACTCTGGATCCACACATCACTGTCCCCTGGCATACTCTTCTGGATGAGAATGCTGGCAACAGTGAGTCGCCATGTGTTGGCCATCCCCTCACCGTCAAATCATATACCCGAGACAGCGTCGGATCATTGCGGGTCTCCTTCTCTATATCCGCGTTCGTTACTGGCAATCGTTCAATTATTGACGAATAAAATATCTCGATAGGGTCCACTGCTGATGCTTCCTCCACAGTAGGCAGTGGCAGGCGCGATAGCCCATCAGCGTTTCGATGCTGTTTCGTGCCTTTATATTCTATTTCATATTGATTCGCCCCTAGAAACAGGGACCATCTTTGTAACCGTTGTGCAGTCATCACTGGAAAACCCTTCTTAGGATTAAAGATGGAGACAAGTGGTTGGTGGTCAGTCAGCAAGGTGAACTTCTGCCCATGCAGATAGTGGTTGAATTTTTTTACTCCCCATACTAGGCTGAGGACCTCCCTGTCAATCTGGGCGTAGTTGCACTCGGCTGAGGTTAGTGACCGAGACGCAAAGGCTACTGGCCTCTCCAACCCATCTGGGAATTTGTGCGACAGCACCGCTCCAATACCATAGGGTGACACATCACATGCCAAACGAATTGGTAGTGCTGGGTTGAAATGGGCCAACACCTCTTTTGATGTGATCAATTCTTTACACTTCTGGAAAGCTCGTCTACATTCGTCATTCCACTTCCATTGTACCCCTGTTTGCAGTAGGGTGTTCAGTGGGTGTAATACCGTGGACAAATTTGGTAAGAACTTGTGGTAGTAGTTTACCAGCCCGAGGAAAGACCTCAGTTGTGACACATTTTCCGGTGCTGGAGCCTTGATTACTGCCTCAATCTTTTCAGGGGACTTATGTAACCCCTCTTCATCGATGACATGGCCACAATACGAGATCTGTTTCTAGAAAAACTCGCACTTGTGGCGATTAGCTCGTAGCCCATACTCCTTTAATCTGGTGAGCACCTTCTCCAAGTTGGCGAGGTGATCACTGTCATTTTCACCTGTGACCAGGATGTCGTCCAAATAACACTGGGTCCCTGGAATCCCTTGCAGGACTTGATCCATTGCCCTTTGCCAGATAGCCGGAGCCGATGCTACCCCGAACACCAGCCGGTTGTATTGATAGAGACCTTTATGAGTGTTAATCATAAAGTATTGTTTCAAAGCTTCTTCTACCTCCATTTGCAAGTACGCCTGGGCTAGATCAATTTTGGTGAAGCGTTTACCTCCAGATAGCGAGGCGAAAATATCCTCAATTCGTGGAAGCGGATATTGTACCATGTGAAGGACTGGGTTCACTGTCACCTTAAAATCCCTGCAGATGCGGACCTTCTTTGTTTCCCCAGGCTTATTACTCAACGACCTCTTCATTACAGGAACGATGGGTGTAGACCACGTGCTCCAGTCCACTTTGGACAGTACTCCTGAACGTTCCAACCCTTCCAGCTCTGCTTCGACAGCTGGTCTGATCGCATAAGGCACTGGTTTGGCCATAAGAAACTTTGGGCTTGCATTTTCCTCTATTTTAATTGTTGCTGTTATGCCTTTTAGCGTTCTGAGTCCCTCCTGGAACACTTCTTTTGCGTCAGTTAGCATTTTTGACAGTCGTCCAGGTGTGACGTCGTCATCCTTTTTGGCCTCAACCTTCAGTGCCTGTATGGAATGCCAATCTAATTGTATCTTCCGGATCCATTCACGTCCTAGCAGTGGTGGTCCTCCATCTGGCAACACATATATATCCATTTTAGGTATTTCCTGGCCTTTATATATCACTTTCACCCTTATTTTTCCTTTGGGGTAGACTTTTTGCCCCGTGTACGTCTTCAAGACAATCTCTGTAGCTTTCAAGGGTATATGTGAAAATAGCCGCTTGTAGTCCCTTTGGTTTATGACTGTTAGGGCTGATCCTGTGTCCAATTCCATTTTCACTTGGACTTCGTCTATCTTGAGTGTAACCCAGATAGTCTGGTGATCCTCCATTTTGGTTACCTTATGTAGTTTCAGACAACCCAGCTCCTTGCTTCCGGAGTCTGTGTCACTTTTCTGTTCGTCTGAACTACTGCCCATCACCTGGTGTACCTTTTTGTACTTCTCCTGTGGAGATTTCTTACTGTTGGTTTTCTTCCCAGACCTGCAGACTCTTGCTATGTGTCTTGCTTTTCCACACTGTCTGCACACTTGGTCCTTGAACCAACAATCCTTCTGGTCATGTGTTGTTCTGCCGCAGCGATAGCACTTCCCTGTTCCATAGGACATTTCATTGGTGCCATATTCTTGCGGTCTCCGTTGTATCTCTGCAGCGCCCCTTGCGGCTGCTTCATGTTATACTGCCATACTGAAAGCCTTGTCCAGCGTATGATCCTTTTCTCATAGAAGCCGTTTCTGGGTTCCTTCACTTTGTAGCCCACACACAAACTTGTCCCTTAACGTATCTGCTAGTCCCGCTCCAAACTGGTAGTGTTTCGATAGCTTGCGCAGTTCCGTTAGGTACTCAGCATTGCTTTCAT
This sequence comes from Somniosus microcephalus, assembly GCF_052327205.1. Classification (NCBI taxonomy): domain Eukaryota; kingdom Metazoa; phylum Chordata; class Chondrichthyes; order Squaliformes; family Somniosidae; genus Somniosus; species Somniosus microcephalus. The sequence goes on along the minus strand of NC_140987.1, from coordinate 361,648,811 downwards.
CTTTGTGTTGGTTCCTTTTATGGAACTTAAATCGTTCTGCTATCTGTAGCGGTGTGGGGTTTAAATGGTCCTGTAGGATTTCTACTATGCTTTTGAAATTCTTGTTCACCGGCTTCTCTGGGGTTATTAGATTTCGCAGTAACCCAAAAGTTTTTGCACCCATGGAATTTAACAAAACCAGTGCTTTCCTAGCATCTGGCACTTCATTCACCCTGCAGTACACCTCAATGCGTTCCACATATGTCGCCCAATCTTCGACTTCATTGTCGAACGTAGAGATACTGCCACTCTTCGGCATCCCTGGGTGTGATTTAACTGTCAAAAATGACGTCTCCTGCGCTTTCCTTCCTTCCCACGCTTGCCCTTCTTCTCCGCTGCGGCTTCTAAAAATGGCATCTCCCGCGCTCTTCCTTCATCTCCGCGGCTCAATGGCGTCTCCCGCGCTCTCCCTTCTTCTCCCCGCGGACACTATTCAGCCCTTGAGCCATGGCTGTGCTCTGCACGATCTGTTTTTTTTTTTTTCGCCGCTCGGTCCTGAACCCGGCTGTTGCTTTTCCCTCTCTCTCTCCCTTTTTTTTTTTTCCGACGCCGCTCGGTTTTCAACCCCCGGCTGCGCCCTTTGCGCTTCACCCTCTGTCTACACCCTCGGTCGGCTCCAGCCGCCGCTGTCCGGCAAGGGTCTGCGCTGTACCTGTCATCAGTCTCTTGCTGATCGTCGTGGCTGGGGAGCCAAGCCCGGCTCTCCACAGCCTCCCCTGCGATGTTCGCTCTCTGCCGGACGACTGGGCGGTTGCTCGTGGTCGACGCCCGTGTTTCTGGCCTCGACTTTCTTACACCGCCCTCCCGGAGCGAATCCTCGAAGGGAAATGAAGAGTTGCAGGTAGATTCGAATCGACACTCGTCGCCACTGTTAGATCCGTGATTCTGAGAGTATGATGTTTTTTTAATAACCACACGGATGCTGTAACTTAACAATAAACAGGTATTTACTGGAGGGGGGTAGTCTCAAGACTGGGGGTACAGAGGCATGCGCAAGGCTTATATACAGGTGTGGTCACTGCCGGTACTACAGTATACAGGAGCTGTAAAAGTAGTTCTGCCTTAAAGGTACATACACTGCATAGGGCAAAAATTAACACAGACATTTTGAGAGCTTTTCATGACCAGCTGCAAGATAAAACTTACAGTTGGCAAGTCGGAAACCAATGGGAATCCTTTGGAGAATTGAGCTCTGGAATACCAATAAATGCTTTGTAATTTGAAAGAAACGGTGAATCAACATTTTACTACAGAACAGCAAATTAGAAAAAAAGGTATAAACAAGTACCATTTAAGTTAATTTACGTAGAGGATTTTATTGATCTTTTAATGAAAGGTATTGATGCAGAAATAGAATTCAGTGCTGAATGGATTTAGTTTCTATTAACCACCAGTCAATTGCTAAGTTATGAATTTGACCAAAGTTGTTTGTGTCGTAAATTACTGAATAAGTTGTTGTATGTCTATCAATGCACATCACACTGGTTATATTTGTTCCATAATTGACCAATCCCTCTCCATGTAAGTTAATCAAATTATCTGCTCCCCAGTTTAATTCCATTTGTACAAAAACAAAAGCAAGTAGTCGAATACGAATCCTTATTTAAGTTTCCAGGACTAAAGATTACTTCAATCACATTCATAATAGGCTATGACTATATCATAGGAACATAAAAAATAGAGGACTGGAAGAGGGAATTGTAGCCAATCTGGAAGGTCCCAAAGTTACACTATCTATCACTCAATCACTTTCTCTGCCAAATAACTATCCACATCGCTCTTTAATTTGTTAACACATTTACATTTACTGTCTCCCTGTGCAGTCAGTTCCATATTATATAGAATTATCTCTAGAAGAATGAAGGAGGAAGTTAGACTTTTTTTCATCACACAGAGGGTTATTAGACATTATGACGAGACATTAAACCAAAGTCACATCTGCCCTCTCAAATGGATGTAAAAGATTCCATGGCACTATTCGAAGATGGGCAAGGGAGCAAATGTCATGGGCAACATTTAGCCTTCAACCAACACTGCAAAACAGATGATCTGGCCATTTATCTCATTGCTGTTTATGGAACCTTGCTGTGCACAAATTGGCTGCCATGTTTCCCTACAGTACAACAGCAACTACACTTCAAATGTACTTCATTGGCTGTAAAGCACTTTGGGACATCCTGAGGTTGTGAAAGGCGCTATATAAATGCAATAATTTCTTTCTTTATCACACAGAGGTTTATTAGAACATGGAATGCTTTACCACTCAACTGACTATTGTGGCAAAGAATATAACATCATTTTTTTTTATTCGTTCATGGGATGTGGGCATCACTGGCCAGGCCAGCATTTATTGCCCATCCCTAACTGCCCTTGAGAAGGTGGTGGTGAGCCACCTTCTTCAACCGCTGCAGTCCGTGTGGTGAAGGACCCACAGTGCTGTTAGGGAGGGAGTTCCAGGATTTTGATCCAGCGACGATGGAGGATCGGCAATATACTTCCAAGTCAGGTGGTGTGTAACTTGGGGGGAACTTGCAGGTGATTGTGTTCCCATGCGCCTGCTGCCCTTGTCCTTCTAGGTGGTTGAAGTCGTGGTTTGGGATGTGCTGTCGAAGAAGCCTTGGCGAGTTGCTGCAGTGCATCGTGTAGATGGTACACACTGCAGCCACGGTACTCTGGTGGTGGAGGGAGTGAATGCATAAGTTAGTGGATGGGGTGCCAATAAAGAAGGTTGCTTTGTCCTGGATGGTGTCGAGCTTCTTGAGTGTTGTTGGAGCTGCACACATCCAGGCAAGTGGAGAGTATTCCATCACACTCCTTACTTGTACCTTGTAGATGGTGGAAAGGCTTTGGGGAGTCAGGAGGTGAGACACATGCCATAGAATACCTAGCCTCTGACCTACTCTTATTGCCACAGTATTTATATTGCTGGTCCAGTTAAGTTTCTGGTCAATGGTGACCTCCCAGGATGTTGATGGTGGGGGTTTCGGCGATAGTAATGTCATTGAATGTCAAGGGGCAGTGTTTAGACTCTCACTTGTTGGAGATACTCATTGCCTGGCACTTGTGTGGCGCAAATGTTACCTGCCACTTATCAGCCCAAGCCTGAATGTCCTCCAGGTCTTGCTGCATGTGGGCTTAGACTGCTTCCTTATCTGAGGAGCCGTGAATGGCACTGAACACTGTGCAGTCATCAGTGAACATCCCCACATCTGACCGTATGATGGAGGGAAAGTCATTGATGAAGCAGCTGAAGATGGTTGGGCCTAGGACACTGCAGGAACTCCTGCAGCGATGTCCTGGGGCTGTGATGATTGATCTCCAACCACCACAACCATTTTCCTTTGTGTTAGGTATGACTGCAGCCAGTGGAGAGTTTTCCCCTTGATTCCCATTGACTTCAGTTTTACTAAGGCTCCTTGATGCCACACTCGGTCAAATGCTGCCTTGATGTCAAGGGCAGTCACTCTCACCTCACCTCTGGATCTCAGCTCTTTTCTCCATGTTTGGACCAAGGCTGTAATGAGGTCTGGAGCCGAGTGGTCCTGATGGAACCCAAACCGGGCATCGGTGAGCAGGTTATTGGTGAGTAGGTGCCACTTGATAGCACTGTCGACGACACCTTCCATCATTTTGTTGATGATTGAGAGTAGACTGATTGGGCGGTAATTGGCCAGATTGGATTTGTCCTGCTTTTTGTGGACAGGACATACCTGGGCAGTTTTCCACATTGTCGGGTAGATACCAGTGTTGCAGCTGTACTGGAACAGCTTGGCTAGAGGCGTGGCTAGCTCTGGAGCACAAGTCTTCAGCACGACAGCCGAGATGTTGTCGGGACCCATCGCTTTTGCTGTATCCCGTGCACTCAGCCATTTCTTGATATCATGTGGAGTGAATCGAATTGGCTGAAGATTGGCTTCTGTGATGGTGGGGACCTCAGGAGGAGGCCGATATGGATCATCCACTCAGCACTTCTGGCTGAAGATGGTTGCAAATGCTTCAGCCTTGTTTTTTGCACTCACGTGCTGTACTCCGACTCATTGAGGATGGGGATATTCATGGAGCCTCCTCCTCCCGGTATTTGTTTAATGGTGCACCACCATACACGACTGGATGAGGCAGGCAGCACTTTAGCAGTAAAAGGGAATTGGATAAGTACAAGGAGGAATATAACAAATGCAGGGAAAGGGCAGAGAAATTTGATTAGATTAAATTAGATAACTACAGCTGAAGAACTGACACCAGTAGACAGAGTGACCAAATGGCCACCTTCTATGTTGCAACTTCTATGATTCCATCTATTCACCCTGTTGTGTAAACTGTTTATTCACATTCCCTGTCCTGTGCAGACACGTTTGCTTTCAAATCCCTCTATGGCCTCCCCCTCCCTATCTCTGTACCCTCCTCCAGCCCTACAACCCTCCAAGATCTCTGCACTCCTCCAATTCTGGCCTCTTGCTCATCCCCTATTTTCAACTCTCTACCATTGGCAGCTGTGCCTTTAGTTGCCTAGACCCGATTCTGGATTCCCTCCCTGAACCTTTAAGCCTCTCCATCTCTCTCTTTCCTCCTTTAAGACACTCTTTAGAACTTATTTCTTTGACCAAGTTTTTGGTCACCTGTCCTAATATCTCCTTAATAACAACAGAAAATGCTGGAAAAACTCAGCAGGCCAGGCAACATCCGTGGAGAGAAACTAGAGTCAATGTTTCGGGTCAAACCCTTTGTCAAGACTGAAAAAGCACAGAAAATGAAATAGATTAAAAGGCCTCCTAGCCTGGCCTTTTAATCTATTTCATTTCCTGTGCTTTTTCAGTCTTGACAAAGGGTTTGACCCGAAACGTTGACTCTATTTTCTCTCCACGGATGTTGCCTGGCCTGCTGAGTTTTTCCAGCATTTTCTGTTGTTATTTTGGATTTCCAGCATCTGCAGTATTTTGCTATCGTACTAATATCTCCTTATGTGGCTCAGTGTCAAATTTTGTTAGGTAACACTCCTGTGAAGAGCCTTGGGATGTTTTACTATGTTAAAGGTGCTATAAAAATGCAAGTTGTTGTTGTTGCAGACAGTGGGCTATGATAATATCATTGCATCTTCAGCTGTTGTAGCTTGCAAAGCACAAATTATATCACATCAACTAACTTGTCAATTTTCTTTGTAAGTTACAACCAACTAATAAGGTTGCAGGATGCACGTTTTGAAACATTGAATTACTGAGAATGTCATTTCATTAGCTGTAATGAAAAGCTAGCAGCCAATCACAACGTATCTGCAATAATGATCCATTCTGCTTTTCTGGCAGCTAACGAACCACTTAACTGGTACACGTGTTGGAAGGTTTGTTAATCCATGGCTAGAACATTTCTGGCAAATGCTTCGCTATCAATTGAGGGAAGTCAAATTTACTGACAGGATCCTGGGTGTGTTGGTAATCTCCGTTTGGAGAGGCATTGGCAGATTATCTGGCGATGGAGGACGACATCAGAATATGGAAAGGAGACAGCAAATGTGGCACTACGTCAGTGAAAGAAAGAATGCATTGTGGGTTACTTGGAGGACCTGGGTGGAAGTCTGAAGAAAGTTGCTCTCCTTAAAGAACAACATGAAGATGAGACCTGACTGTTACAGTAAAGCAGCTGTACAGTAGCATATGTTGATGTAGCAATGTAGCAATTGTTAAAAACAAATGTTTTACATGCACCGAGAAATGGTGACAAGTAAAGTGACAGAAGTGAAAATAGCAGGGCTATGCAAGTTACATGATACGTGTCATGAAGGAACTTCCACAGACCAAATCACCCTGTTTCAAGGCTCATTCCTCTTATGTTTAAAGACAGAAATTCTACGTAACTGGAGAGCAAGCATGGAAGAAGTGGTGGGCCAAATGACATGCAAAAATTCCTTCCATATGAAGATGCAACAGTTGGCTGATTTGGACAGACGATTCTGGAAATTCTTGAGATTGTGAAAGTTAGAGGATGTGCAATTCCTTACCTTAGCGCCAGCTGTTAGTGCTGAAATTATGGCAAAAAATAGCAGCCACCACTCTAGCGCCCTTCTCTGGCGCTACATGGCGGCCGCCATTTAGGTGAGGACCAATGGCAGTGCTGGCCCTGGAGATGTAAATTAAGGAAGGGTGATGTCAGTTGGCTTGCAATGCCGACTTAATGTCACCTCAGCGAACTTTGAACTTAGCATTGAGTTCAGTGCTGGGTCCTAAGCTCGTTCTGAAAACCGAGTGTTCAGCAGACTGACAGAGATGCTGTCAGCGCCTCTTAAAGGGACACACACATCTTTGAAGTAAGATTGCATTTAAGCTTTTGGACAGGATTTTTTTTTATTTCATTGAAGTAGTGGCTTGGTGCAATACATGTTAAAAGATTTTAAGTGTGCAGGGAGTGCAGGGAGTGCTGCTGGGTGCTTGCAAGGCCTCAGATGGTAAAGAAAGGCCTCTGAGAAGACAGAAAATGCTAGAAATAATCAGCAGGTCAGGCAGCATCACTGGAGAGAGAAACAGTGGGCTGGATTTTGCTACGGGGGCGGGTTGGAGGTGGGAAACCCACATTCGGGCTTGTTGTCCCGCCTCCATGGAGATGTGGCCAACCCATTGGATTTTCCTCTGATTGACCTTGTTGAGCCCGCCCTGTGGGCTCAGCAGGCCAATTAAGGGCCACCCGGCAACAGGTGACGTCAGGGATTCACATTTCATCTGTCAAAAGCTTTTGGCAGATGAAATATCAGTGTTTAACAGCTGTTTGAAGCTGTCAAGCACTGAAAAACTGCTAATTCAGCCTCAGTCCTTTCTCAGGATAACTTTAAAATCATTTTGCTGCAGAAACCAAGATGCTGATTTTTTTTTTAAAATCGGAGCTTCTGTGGTTCTTGCAGCCGACTGCCAACACCGGAATGCAGGACTCCTGTAAAGGTAAGTAAAAGTAAGTTAAACTTATTTAAACACTTTAAACACTTGCAAAACACTTACCTTTGCACTCCTGCACCCCTCACTCACCTGAACACTGGGCATCTCGACCCCTCCAAGACCTCAGACCCACGTCCCGCCTCGAAAACTTTTCGTGGTTTGGAGCTGTCGGGAAGCCCACAAACCAGCAATAAAAATCGCGAATAGGCAAAAAACTACCTGTTAACTACCTGTTAACAGGCAGTTTAATTGCCTTTAATCCCTTCCCGCCTCTGGGAGTCGGGTTCCAGCACTTGTCGGCAACCCGACTCCTATGAAATTGACATGGAGGCGGGTTGGAGGCGGGATGGGTTCGGGACCCCCGGATCTCCGATTTTTATCGCCCGCACGCCTCCAACCCGACTCCAGGGGCTTAGGAAAATCCAGCCCAGTGTCTCAGGTTGAGTTGCTGTCTGAGCTGCTGAGTATTTCCAGCATTTTCTGTTTTTATTTCAGATTTCCAGCATCCACTCGCAGAGGGAAGAGGAAGATGCAGAAGAGGAGGAAGCAGAAGAGGAGGAAGCAGAAGAGGCAGAAGCGGAAGGAAGGATGTAATCTAGACATCCTCTTTCTGGCCAGGATATCAGGGATGGAATCATTCGCCTGCGGTACCAGTGACCACAACCCCAATTCCCCTTTCAACATTTGTCCCACACCTTACCTTCCCTCTGTTACTGACCATCACAGCGTCCTCTTGGCCACAATGCTGAAATAAAAGCCACCGCAGAGCAAACCTTCCAATCCAACTTTATATATCTATCCATCCAATATGACATCAAGAAATCAACTCATCACCCTTATGCATTCCCTTAGTGATTGTCTTGTGTGTGCCTTTACCTATCCTACTGATGTCGCACAGTGCTACTCCAGTGGCTGCAGCATGGCTGGTGGAAGGCTGCTGACTTTCAGTGGGGGACACTGCAAATGGCCTTGCAGGTCAACCTTGAGGAGCTGTTAGCTGGGACTGTAAAATTGAGTGACGGTGTTTCTTCTTCTTCTTCTTCTTCTTCTTCCTCCTCCACTGGCTGGGCAGGCTGCATTTCTTGGTGTGTGAAATGAAGAAGGCACAAGGGTGGAGTTGTGCTGAGGGAGGGTGGGAAAGCAAGAGGTGCATGCGAGAAGAAGGATAACGTATGAGGATACCAGCATCTTGTAACCTTTCAGCCCCGCCACTAGCCAAGAGCTTAGCCATGTTCCTGACAAGAATGGCCAGCACTGGCTCATCCAAGGGGGTGAGGTGCAGCTTGGAATAGAAGGTGTGCCTTGTGATTGGTACAGATTGTTGGTAGATGAGTGATTGCATGTAGTGGGGGTGGCGGGGGGGGTGGAACGGGTGGGTCATACATTGAACAGTGTGTGAGGCTAGTGGTGCAGTTGGTAGGAGACGGCTCTTGAAGATGCATTCACTGACCTTGACCACTGGACTGAGGTCATGAAGCTTCTTTGGGCACAGGAGTCAGAAGGTTGTGGGTTCAAGTCCCTACTCCAGGGACTTGAGCACATAAATCTAGGCTGACACTCCAGTGCAGTACTGAGGGAGTGCTGCACTGTCGGAGGTGCTGTTTTTCCGATGAGATGTTAAACCGAGGCCCTGTCTGCTCTCTCAGGCGGACGTAAAAGATCCCATGGCACTATTTTGAAGAAGAATAGGGGCGTTATCCCTGGTGTCCTGGCAATATTTATCCCTCAATCAACATAACAAAAACTGTTTATCTGGTCATTATCACATTGCTTTTGTGGGAGCTTGCTGTGCACAAATTGGCTGCTGCGTTTCCCACATTACAACAGTGACTACACTCCAAAGGTACTTCATTGGCTGTAAAGATGTCTGGTGGTCATGAAAGGCCCTATACAAATGCAAGTCTTTCTTTCTTTTCTTGCATGTTCAAATGAGGAGAACATAGAGGAGAAGGGGCAGGATGAAGATGGGGTATCCATCGCTAGACCAGCTGCTTACTGAGCTGCCCGGGATGCCAGGGGTGCCCTAACAAATGAAATCATGTGGTCTGTTCCCAACACCAGCACCTCCACCTCCCTTTGCAGTAAAGAATCCTTCAATCACTCATCTACACATTGCACATCCATACAATGGGTCCTGGCATGTATTGACATTCATCAAGAAACAAGTGAAAGGGCAAATTGGCCCTAGGGATTGCATAATGGGCAAGATGCAGAAGTGGTGCAAATCATTAAATTTTATGTGGCATTATAAATAAAGGAAATTTAACAACATAACATTTTGTCAAACATCCATGTGCATATCCTTGGTGAATGACAATTTCTTCAACTTATTCTTCCTACCTCTTCTACGTGGTGCATCCCGTATGGCTTGAGCAGAGTTAGAGACAGGGTGATCACCTCCCTGCCCTGACTGCAGAGATGCTTTTGGCCTATGCCTTCTGGGATTTGGAGCCCCTGAGGACCCCGCCAAAGATTGCCCCACCTGCGCCTGTGCAAGGGCAGACTTGACAATCAAGAACAACAACATCCTGCATTTACATAGCACCTTTAACATAGCAAATTGTTCCAAAGCACTTCTAAAGGATGAAAGAGAGGATGAGGGGTGTAAAGGATAAGGGAGGGAATTCCAGAGCTTAGGGCCAAGGCAGCTGAAAGGACGGCTGAAAGGTGGAGTGATTAAAATTGGGGATGCGCAAGAGGCCAGAATTGGAGGTGCTAACAAATGAAATCCATCGGGAGATCAGGCAGCATGTCGGGTACTGGCTAAGTGGGGGGCAATGGGTTAGAAGTGGGAGTGCTTTGAGTAGAGTTCCCACTTCCATGTTCCCTTTCTTCTATCAACCCTCTCCTGGGCTAGTGCCACATCACTCCTACCACTCTGCTTCAGACCAGATTGGTGAAGATCAGTGCTGCATTGTAAGGTCACGTATAAAGTATCTGCCATCCTGCATAGATGTGGTCATGGCCTGCATGGATTCATTTGAGAGCCTTGCTTGAAGCTCCATGGAGGCGACCACTCACTCTATAGCAGACATTCTCAAAATTCCCTGTTCCACCAATCTACCAGTGATCGAGTTGGACTCCTCCATCCTCTCCGCTATTGTGGAGAGTGTGTGTACTACGTCTGTCAGTACCTGGTTAAGTTGCTGATGCACCTCTAGCATGCTCCATCTCAATGCTAGCCCCTGGGGCTCAGCATCTGTGTCCAGCTGAGCAGAGCTTGGAAAGGATTGCACACACCCCCTCCAGCCCGACGCACACGCTCCACAGCTGTCCTGCAACCAATGTCTGCTCATGCTCACTTGCGAGGTGTGAATCACCAGATGAAAGCCCAACTAACTGTCTATGTATATCAGTGTATCTGCACTGCTGCATGGCTGTTGGTCCTGTGATGGTGCACCATCAGAAGGAATGAGGTTCTCTGAGAAATTTTCCTTATGGACCTCCTGCAATATTTGCTGTAAGCATGAAGGCCCTGGAAGACAAAATAAAGAGATATGGGCCCAGAAATTCGGGTTGGGGGCTTCCCACGGGTGCAAGCTCCCAACCTGCACTTACCTAGCGCGCCGGCCATTGAGCTGTGGGCCTGCGTGGGATTCCGATCATGGGCCTCCTCCAACTGCCGGCGCGCAGTGCTTGCGTATCCCAGGGGCGCAGTTAGTTCAATGCGTCCCCTGGGATCACGTGGGCCATGGAGAGCCAATGGTAGCAGGAAATGCTTCATTCATAAGTTTGACAGGGAAAGCTGTCAAACCTATAAATACTATAAGCCCCAAAACATCACTAAAACCTCAAATAATTTTTTTTTTAAATCACATTTTTGAAATAAACTATAAATTACATGAAATAACTATTTTAAACAATAATTTAAATTTTTGAAAACATAAACATAAGAAATAGGAGCAGGAGTAGGCCAATCGGCCCCTCGAGCCTGCTCCACCATTCAATAAGATCATGGCTGATCTGATCCTAACCTCAAATCTTCTATCACTCTGCATCCACCCGAACCCAGGTGATCTCCCGGGAGAGGCGAAAAACCAGATAAAGACCCAATGGCCAATTTGGGAGAAAAAAATCTGGGAAATTCCTCTCCAACCCATCTAGGCGATCGAAATTCTTCCAGGAGAACACTCTGTCCCTATATTTTCTACAGTACTTATCTTCTGTAAAGGCGACCTCCACCCCAGCCAGGAACAGGAATAAAACCATCTCCTGAAATCTAACACAGAATTAGAACACAGTAGGAGCAGAACAAGGCTACACGGCCCCTGGGCCAACTCCACTACCCACAGGGCCACGACCATTCCAAACCTAGACTCATGTCCAATTTCCTGCCCGCTCCCCGTAACCCTTAATTCCCTTTACTTCTAGGAAACTATCTATTTCTGTTTTAAATTTATTTAATGATGTAGCTTCCACAGCTTTCTGGGGCAGCAAATTCCACAAACCTACCACCCTCTGAGTGAAGAAGTTTCTCCTCATCTCAGTTTTGAATGAGCAGCCCCTTATTTTAAGATTATGCCCCCTAGTTCTAGTTTCACCCATCATTGGGAACATCCTCACCGCATCCACCCGATCAAGCCCCTTCACAATCTTATATGTTTCAATAAGATCGCCTCTCATTCTTCTGAACACCAATGAGTAGAGTCCCAATCTACTCAACCTCTCCTCATATGACCACCCCCTCATCCCCGGGATTAACCGAGTGAACCTTCTTTGTACTGACTCGAGAGCAAGTATGTCTTTTCTTAAGTATGGACACCAAAACTGTATGCAGTATTCCAGGTGCGGTCTCACCAATACCTTGTACAACTGCAGCAATACCTCCCTGTTTTTATATTCCATCCCCCTAGCAATAAAAGCCAACATTCCATTGGCCTTCTTAATCACTTGCTGCACCTGCATACTAACTTTTTGAGTTTCGTGCACCAGGACCCCCAGATCCCTTTGTACTACAGTACTTTCCAGTTTCTTGCCATTAAGATAATAACTTGCTCTATGATTTTTCCTGCCAAAGTGCATAACCTCACACTTTCCAGTATTGTATTCCATCTGCCAAATCTCTGCCCACTTACTTAGCCTGTCTATGTCCCTTTGCAGGTTTTTTATGTCCTCCTCACTCACTACTTTCCGTCCCATCTTTGTATCATCTGCAAACTTTGATATGTTACACTCGGTCCCCTCCTCCAAATCGTTAATATAGATTGTAAAGAGTTGGGGACCCAGCACTGACCCCTGCGGAACACCACTAGTTGCTGGTTGCCAATCTGAGAATGAACCATTTATCCCAACTCTCTGCTTTCTGTTAGAGAGCCAATCCTCCACCCACGCCAGAATATTACCACCAATCCCGTGATTTTTTATCTTGAGCAATAATCTTTTGTGTGGCACCTTGTCAAATGCCTTTTGGAAGTCTAAATACACTACGTCCACTGGTTCCCCTTTATCCACCCTGTATGTTACTTCCTCAACAAACTCAAGCAAATTTGTCAAACATGACTTCCCCTTCATGAAACCATGCTGAGTTTGTCCTATTAAATTATGTTTATCCAAATGTCCCGTTACTGTCTCCTTAATAATGGACTCTAACATTTTACCAACCACAGATGTTAGGCTAACAGGTCTATAGTTTCCAGCCTTCTGCCTACTACCCTTTTTAAATAAGTGTGTTACATTAGCAGTTTTCCAATCTGCCGGGACCTTTGCTGAGTCCAGTGAGTTTTGAAAAATTATTACCAATGCATCCACAATCCCTACCGCTACTTCCCTCAAGACCCTAGGATGCAAGCCATCAGGTCCAGGGGATTTATCTGCCTTGAGTCCCATTATTTTACCAAGTACCACTTCCTTAGTGATTTTAATCGTATTTAGTTCCTCCCCCCCTAGAGCCCCCTGTTTGCCCAGTGTTGGGATATTCTTAGTGTCCTCTACTGTAAAGACTGATACAAAATAATTGTTCAGTGTTTTTGCCATCACCATGTTTCCCACCATTAATTTCCCGGTCTCATCGTCTAAGGGACCAACATTTACTTTAGCCACCCTTTTTCTTTTTATATAACTATAGAAACTTTTACTGTCTGTTTTTATATTTTTTGCTAATTTACTTTCATAATCTATCTTCCCTTTCTTAATCAATCTTTTAGTTATTTTTTGCTGTCTTTTAAAGACTTCCCAATCTTCCATCCTCCCACTAGATTTGGCTACCTTATATGCCCTTGTTTTTAGTCGGATACTATCCTTAATTACTTTACTTAGCCACGGATGGCTATCTTTTCTTTTACACCCTTTTTTCCTCAGTGGAATATATATTTTTTGGAAGTTGTAAAATAACTCCTTAAATATACACCACTGGTCATGTACCGTCTTACCCTTTAATCTATTTTCCCAGTCCACTCTAATTAATTCCGCTCTCATACCTTCATAGTCTCCTTTATTCAAGCTCAGCACGCTTGTTTGAGATCCAACCTTCTCACCCTCTAATTGAATATGGAACTCAACCATGTTATGGTCACTCATTCCAAGGGGATCCTTTAATAGGACATTTTTAATTAATCCTGTCTCATTACACAGGACCAAATCTAAGGTTGCTTGCCCCCTGATCGGTTCAGTTACATACTGCTCAAGAAACCCATCCCTAATACACTCAATGAACTCTTCCTCAAGGCTGCTCTGCCCAATTTGATTTGTCCAGTTAATATGATAATTAAAATCCCCCATAATTATAGCTGTTCCCTTATTACAAGCCTCAACTATTTCCTGATTAATACTCCGTCCAACAGAGTTGCAACTGTTCGGAGGCCTATAGAGTACACCCACTCGTGTTTTTTCCCCTTATTATTCCTTATCTCCACCCAAACTGTTTCACTATCCTGCTCCTTTGACCCAATATCATTTCTCTGTATTATAGTGATTCCTTCCTTTATTAACATAGCCACCCCACCTCCTCTCCCTTCCTGCCTGTCCTTCCTGATTGTTAAATAACCTGGTATGTTTAATTCCCAGTCATGGTCACCCTGCAGCCATGTTTCTGTAATGGCCACAAGATCATACCCATATGTCATTATTTGTGCCGTTAACTCATTCATTTTGTTACGAATGCTACGTGCATTCAGATAAAGAACTTTCAAATATGTTTTGTAACACTTAGTTCCTGTTTTTTCCCTTTTTAGTACTTTACTTTTTACTCCATACCTTCGATCCCTTCCTGACACATTCTGTTTTTTAATTCCCCCACTGCTACCTAAGTCTATGACCTTCTCTGTTGTCATTTCTATTATTTGCTCTCTAGAAACCTCCCCCCCACTAATTAATTTAAAGCCCTCTCTACAGCCCTAGTTATATGATTCGCCAGGACTCTAGTCCCAGCACTGGCCAAGTGGAGTCCGTCCCAACAGAACAGCTCCCTCCTGTCCCAGTACTGGTGCCAGTGTCCCAAGAAGCAAAACCCATTTCTCCCACACCAGTCTTTGAGCCACGCATTTAACTCTTTAATTTTATTTATCCTAGCCAAATTCGCTCGTGGCTCAGGTAATAACCCAGAGATTATTACCCTTGAGGTTCTGTTTTTTAATTTGACCCCTAGCTGCTCATACTCCTTTAACAGAACCGTCTTCCTTGTCCTATCTACATCGTTTGTACCAACATGGACCACGACAACTGGATCCTCCCCCTCCCACTCCAAGTTTCTTTCCAGCCCAGAAGAGATGTCCTTAACCCTGGCACCAGGCAGGCAACACAGCCTTCGGGACTCCCGCTCTTGACTGCAGAGAACCCTATCTATCCCCCTAATGATACTATCCCCTACCACTACAACATTTCTTTTTACTCCCTCCACTTGAATGGCCCCCTGTACCACGGTGCTGTGGCCAGGTTGCTCATCCTCCCTGCAGTCCCCGCTCCCGCCCTCACAGGGAGTAAGAACCTCGATCCTGCTGGACAAGAACAAGGGCTGTGTCTCCTTCAACACTACATCCTGGATCCCTGTACCTTCCTCACTCATAGTCACACCGTCCTGTCCCTGACCACGGACTACATCTGCAGTAATTAACTTCATAGGTGTGACCATCTCCTGAAACATAGAGTCCAGGAACTTCTCCCCCTCCCTGATGTGTCGCAGTGTCTGAAGCTCGGTCTCAAGCTCCATAACATGGAACTTGAGCTCCTCTAGCAGCAAACACTTGTCGCAGATGTAATCACCGTGAGCCTCAATGGGGTTCACCGGCTCCCACATCTCGCAACAGTAGCACATCACCTGCTCCATTCTATATAATTAATTTAATTTCTTATTATTAGTTATGAAGACCCTGCCCAGATATATATGATAATATCACACCACTATTCAATAGGACTTACCAACTTAAAGGTATAAAAGAGAAGAGAAGGAAGAAAACCAACCAACCAGCTGATCATCAACCTCCTCCTTGAATACGGTCTGTGGAGCCTGTTTGGATGACTCGTCTCGCTGCTCTGCCTCCGCAGTGCTGTCTAAGCCTGGGAGTGGGGAACAAAACAGAGCAAAAAAACACCCTCACCTCCCACTTATCCGAACTCTCCCACTTAGCAAAACTCCAACAGCACTCAATGCACAAAGCACTCCGTGCACTGCACTAGCCCCTCCCCTTTTATACCCGGATTCTACTTCCTGTTTAAACTGCCCAAGAGTTTAAAAAACCCTTAAAAATTTTAAACTTGCTTCAAATAATTGACTTCTTAACACACTAAAATTCACAAAATACACTTAAATTAATTACATTTTCTAACAGGGCTAAAAATAAACTTACCTTTCTTTAAAGTATTTAAAAATAATAAACCTGTGGAAATAATGTTTTAATTTTAATTAATTCACCACTTACCTTGTTAAAAGCAGGCCTTGCACCTGCTTTTTAAAAGTGTAAGTGCTGGAGACTTACCCTCCCGGAGAAACCTGGAATAAAAATATAAGTTCAATGCGTACGCGCTGCCTCTCTGGCGCACGCGTTTGACTTCTGAACCCCTTCTTTCAGGGGAACGGAAGTGTCAGTTTCCCGTGCATGCGCAGTGCATGCACGAAACCGGCACTTTTGTTGGGCCTACGCGTGAGTACCCTGTGCGTACTCACGCGTTGGGACCCGAATTTCTGGGCCATGATATAGTCATGGCCAATGTTCCTTCTTATTTTTTTGAGTGCGCAGCCTCTTTAAAGGGCTGCGTGGCCTATTCAGTTTTGCGCATGCGTGAAACTTTACACTGAAAAAGCCGGTCCCGGGCTGTGTGGGGCCGGCAGAGAACGTTGAACATTATAGGGAACATTGGTCGTGGCAAAGTCACAATCTTGACAATCACCATACTCAATTTTCTCATAGTTCAATCATTGATGAAATTATGTCAGCATGTGTGTGTCAGAGATATTTGTAATTCTGTCACCAGCTATCTGTGAACTCCCTGACTCTCCACGTCCGACTGATGTGTCACTTATCTCTTGGACATCCTCCTCTGCATCTGTGAGCTGTACTATTTGTGGTGGCCCAGCTCCAGTCCTGTCCCTCTACCTTTGCATTTTGAGCTCTCTGTGAGTGAGTGAAGGTGAGGTGTTCACCCAATGGATGCAGTGCATTCGGTTAGGGTAACTATGACACACTAGGACCGGGGAGAGTGTCAATGATGCGTGGATAAATGGGGAGGTGATGAAGTGCATAGAAAGTGAAGGCTCGGTGCTGCTGAAAGTTGAGTGGGTGTGAGGAGTGATATGATGGAGAACACGTGGCAAGACAAAGTGAAAGGAAACGGGACTAAATCACAGGCTGCAGTTGAATCAGTAAATATATTCACTTTTCCTGACATGGTTAGGTCATTAAACGCTTTTTACATTGCATCCATGACCTGTGCACAACACTCCTGCTGCTCACCTCCTCAGCTACCACCAACCACGGCCACTTGGTGAGAGCCGCAGGTTTCTCCCTCCCATTGCTGGGAAAAATATGTCCCTCCTGCTCCTGACTGCACCCAGCAGTAATTCCAGTGAGACATCATTAAATCTGGGTGCTGCCCTTGCTCTATATCCATCATCCATCCTAAACACCTCCAATTTACATTGTGGACTGTCCCTTTAAATACAGGTGAGATCATGTCATGAAGGGTGCGTATTACGCCCGCTGATCAGCTTTTTAAAAAGTTCACTCTGGGATGTGGGCATCGCTGGCAAGACCAGCATTTGTTGCCCACCCCTAATTCCCCTTGAGAAGTTGGTGGTGAGCTGCCTTCTTGAACCGCTGCAGTCCTTGTGCTGAAGGTACTCCCACAGTGCTGTTAGGGAGGGAGTTCCAGGATTTTGATGCAACGATGATGAAGGAACAGCTATATATTTCCAAGTCAGGACGGAGTGTAACTTGGAAGGGAACTTGCAGGTGATGGTGTTCCCATATGCCTACTGCCGTTGTCCTTCTAGGTAGTAGAGGTCGTGGGTTTGGGAGGTGCTGCCGAAGAAGCCTTGGCGAGTTGCTGCAGTGCATCTTGTAGATGGTACACACTGCAGACACAGTGCGCCGGTGGTGGAGGGAATGAATGTTGAAGGTGGTGGATGGGGTGCCAACCAAGTGTAGGAATTAAACAAGCGGGGTTGGGGTTATTGTCTCTGGCCAGTCAGAAGCCTCTGAGCTGCTCCAGGGACCCCCGTGCGGTTTCGAAGCGCTCCCCTATTCCTGGTTCTGACCGCCGGACTTATTCATTAGCGATGTGGACAGAAAAACGTGACTCGTGGTTCGGGTGCAAAACAGACCAGTATTTATTGAAACAAAAGAAAGAAAGAACAACTTAAAAATAATCGATACAACATACCTATGCCTGGTACAGCACTTTTGCTTAACACAGTTCACTTATTGTTTCTGCAGCACTCTTTTGCTTAGTGGCTTTACTTAAATACAGCACCTTTAACTAGTGCAACACACCTTTAATACAGTACACTTTGCTCACTACAGCACCTCTGCTTAGTGGCTTTTACTTAAATACAGCACTTTAATGCAGCTGCTTAGTGTCCACTGAAGCACCTTTCTGCTTAGCGCAACACTGTTACTCAAATACAGCACTTTACTTCTTACAGATCACTTAATGTTCACTACAGCACTTCCCTACTTAGTGCAACACTTTTATTCAAATACAGCACTTTTAATACAGAACTCAGGCCTAGAAATTCAGTTGCGTTCGCCAGCCGTTAACGCCATAAGAGGGGTAGATTTCCAGCGCTAGGCACTTAGCGCCCGGGCGCAGAACGAACTGCGCCTACGCCCAACTTCAGTTGTCATTTAGCGCCGGCGCAAAGTGTTTGCGCCCGCTCAGCTGCGCGCACAGCTTATGATGTCATTTCGTCGTGCAACGCTGTTTGTGCGCCCCAAACCGGAAATTCAGTGGCGCCCGCCCAATGTGGGCGTGGCGCTGTTAAGAACTGTGAAGTGGAACGCAACAGAGGCCCTGCGGGCCTCGGGGAGCGCTAATTAAAGGGCACTTACACTGACCTATAAAGCCCAGCCATTTTGCTGCAATGACTTTAGTGCTTTGGATTTCTGGACAGAGACCAAGGAACAGAGCTTACTGATTTGGGACAACATAGGAGAGGTATTTTTGGCTTCTGGCCAGAGCTTGGAAATTTGATTCATTGTGATTTCACTGTTTGCAAGTTTATTATGGGGGCTGTATGGGGTGGCAACCCTCAGTTGCAGCATTATGTGCGAAGGGCTCGCAGACGCTGTGTGAGAGGGCCAGCCATGCCTAGACGCAGAGGGGCCATCAGGCGTCGGCAACGTAGGCCTTACCCACTCAGGGAATACCGGCAGCAGGTGTCCTATCTCACCATGACTGCCGCGCAGTGTGTTAAGAGGCTGCGCTTCAGAAGGGAGGTGGTTGCAGAGATCTGCCAGCTGCTTCACCGAGATCTGCATCCGCAGCTGATGTGCAGGATGTCTCTCTCGGTGGAAGTGAAGGTCACGGTGGCTCTGAACTTTTATGCAAGCGGCTCCTTCCAAGCCGCTGCTGGGGACATAGCGAACATCTCCCAGTTCGCCGCGCATCGCTGCATCCGGCAGGTCACCGATGCCCTTTTCGCGAGGAGACACCAATTCATCTCCTTCCCCATGACCCTAGAGAGGCAGGAGCAGCGTGCAGTCGGATTTGGCAGGATCGCGGACTTCCCCATGGTGCAGGGCGCCATTGACTGCACGCATGTGGCTATGCGGGCACCTATCGACAATGCTGAGGATTACCGCAACCGGAAGGGCTACCATTCCCTCAATGTACAGCTGGTGTGTGACCACAGGCAGCGCATCCTAGCTGTCAATGCCCGCTTTCCAGGAAGCAGCCACGATGCATTTATCCTGCGCCAGACTACTGTGGCTGACATGTTCGAGGCACAGCCTCCACCAAGGGGATGGCTTTTTGGGGACAAGGGCTACCCTTTGTGTACATGGCTCATGACCCCGCTCCGCGCGCCCAGGACCCCTGCGGAGGAGGCATACAACGAAAGCCATCAAGCCACAAGGAACATCATAGAGCAAACGATTGGCGTCCTCAAGCAATGGTTCCGCTGCCTGGATCGCTCTGGCGGATCTCTACAGTATTCGCCGGATAGAGTCTCCCAGTTCGTCGTTGTTTGCTGCATGCTGCACAACCTGGCTATCCGCAGGACTCAGGCACTGCCACCTGACGTAGCACCACCACCTCAGGAGGACGCGCAGGAGGACCATGAGGAGGAGGAGGAGGAGGAGGAGTACCAGGCCAGGAGGGAGCCACAAGGTCCAAGGGCCGTCCGCCGGCGGCTTATTGAACGACACTTCTAGGCCCCCTGTCAGGGAATGGCTTGTGGCAATGAACGCACCTGAATGCAGCCGCTCCGCAAGCCCTCAGCCGCTTAACGCAACAACCACTGGAAACATGACACCTGGACAAGCTGAATAAATAAAAAGCTTTATTTAACAAACTCAGGGCCCTTCCCACATGAAACAGAAAAACAGACAACACCCCCCAAAAAACTGTGAAAAGAATATCTCACTCCCACAACCTGGGGAGGAATAACAAAACTTGCCCATCCAATTGGCCTTCATCCTCGGCCTTACCAAAAGAAGCCCCCCCACAACAGAACACAAACACCCCCATATAAAAAACCATTGGCCTTCATCCTCGGCCTTACCAAAAGAAGGCCCCCCCACAACACAAACACCCCCATATAAAAAACACCGTTGCCACCATACTCTACTGGGTGTGCCGAGAGGGCGAGTCCTTGTGCAGCCTTGTGCGGCCCCTGCCCGACCTGTTGCTCTGCCTCAACCTGGGCCCTGTGGGTGTTGCAAGGCTGGGGGAAGGCTCCTGAGGGGCAGAATGGGTGACGGCAGATGCCCTTGGGGGTCGGCCTAGACGAGGTCCGGCCCTGGAGGGGCCGGCTGCTGACTGCTGCAGCTGTGGCTGCGCAGCATCAGTCTCTGCAGCAGCTCGTCGCACCTTGGCTGGGGGAGTTGCAGTGGCGGCTGCAGCAATGGGGGCAAGCTGGCTGATGGCACGCGCTCGCTGTTCGCCAGAGACACTGGCACTCGGCCGGGCTGGCAGTGCAGCAAGCGCAGCAATCTGGTGGAGGCCAGACCGCTGTGCTGCAGCAGGGCGGCGGGTGCCCTGGCGATGCTTCCGCGACACAGCGAGTGTGGCAGAAGTGAGTGCCCGAACTGCCCTGGTCTGTGCCCGCATCAGATCAGTGAGTGTCTGCACGGCACCACTCATGAACTCGCGACTCGCGTCCTGCGCTGCCGCGAGTTGGTGGACACCCCTGTCCTGCGCTGCCGCGAGTTGGTGGACACCCCTGTCCTGTGCTGCCGTGAGTTGCTCGACAACCCTGTCCTGTGCTGCTGCGAGTTGGTCAACACCCCTGGCGTGTGCTGCCGCGAGTTGCTCAACACCCCTGGCCTGTGATTCCCCGAAAGCGGCCACACTATGAGCCAGGGACTCAATGGCCTGAGGCAACTGTCCCACAACCCCCATGAACTCCTTGTGGCGCCGCTCCGAATCCGCCGACATTTGATCAAGGAGGCGCACCTCCTGGGCGAGGTCCGTCTCCGGACTGGAGGCCGGACTCTCCCTCTGGGGAGAAGGCCGCCGAGCTGGCTGACCCTTCCCGCGTGCCTGGGCGGCACTGGGCCCAGGAGCTACACCCCCCTGCAACACTTCCCCCTGGCTCTCCTCCAGGCAAGACGTGTCCCCTCCATTGCCATCCCCTGGCGCAGATGATGCTTCCCCCGATGTGCCACCTTGCTGTTGGTCCTCGTCGTGCTCCTCTTCCGAGGGTCTGGCACTCTCTGCTTCAGGGACCTCCTCCTCACCAGCTGAAAGCAGGAAGGCACAAGAGTAGCTTTACAGTGAGGACAGGGCGTCAGCGAGGGAGGCATGAGTGGTGGCATTCAGCGCATTGGTAGGACAGTGGCAAAGGATGTAGATCTGATGCGCTAGGGGAACGAGAGAGGTCCAAATGGTCATCTCCTTACCATTGGGTCGCAGCACAGGGTTGGCATCTCCAATGGCAACAGGGCCAACCACCCGGCCACGCATGAGTCGAGCCACGCTCTCCTCCAGCTCACTGAGCTCCTGGAACTGGGCACGGCCTCCCCCGGTGACATTCTGGCTCTTCAAATTCCGGGCCATCTTGGCCTGCAAGAGAAAGGACGGCCTCTAAGTACATTGTGGTGGCCTGTTGTTGTGTGCACTGCCTCCCATGGTGGAATAGCTTGGCCAGTGTGGTGGCCTGTTGTTGTGTGCACTGCCTCCCATGGTGGAATAGCTTGGCCAGTGTGGTGCCCTGTTGTTGTGTGCACTGCCTCCCATGGTCGAATAGCTTGGCCAGTGTGTTAAGTGCAGAAAGTGCTATTGAGGATCATGCCAGTGCCATAGCTGCGGGAGGAGGGCTGGCCATTAGGCCTTTGAGGTCCCTTTGCCCATAATGTGAGGTGCACATGCAAGGATGAGGAGGACACTGGAAAGGGTACTCACCTTGACCATCCGAGTGAGGTCGTTGTACTTCTTGCGGCATTGGTCACCAGTCCTGGGGACATCGCTGTTGACTGACACCCTGTGGGCGATTTTCCTCCAGGCTCTCCTGTACTGCCTCCTGGGAGCCTTCTTGCCACTGTCCGGGCACAAGATCTCTTTGTACCTTTCCAACCCCCTAACCAGCACCCTCAAAGCATGCTGGGAGAAGCGCTGCGCTCGTTCACGGGCCTTCTCCATGGCTTCAGGCGCTATTTGGGTCCACCAGCAGTGTTCAGGCCTAGCTGCAGGGCTCCACTATCCAGGGCGTGGCTGCAGACAAAGTCGACCCTTCCCCCTTTAAGAGCTGGCCGGCGTCAGGGTGTCTGCTGTCAATCAAAACATGACCGCACCTGCGCTGCGCCCGGCCTCGGCGTCATCAGTCCACACCGCCGGCTTAGCGCCTGACGATAGGAGTGCAACGCCAGTTTCAGCGCTCGCCCAAACTCTTGGCCAGATCTACTGAATTTCGGCGAAGTGACCTGCAGTTTCCGGCGGGCGCTAACTTTAGCGACCGCCCGACTTTACCGCCCCAAAAGTGGCTATACTGAATTTCTAGCCCTCAGTGTTCACTACAGCACTTCTCTGCTAGTGCAACACTGTTACTTAAATACAGCACTTTACTTCTTACAAATCACTTAATGTTCACTACAGCACTTCCCTGCTTAGTGCTACACTTTTATTCAAATACAGCACTTTTAATACAGAACTCAGTGTTCACTACAGCACTTCTCTGCTAGTGCAACACTGTTACTTAAATACAGCACTTTACTTCTTACAAATCACTTAATGTTCACTACAGCACTTCCCTGCTTAGTGCTACACTTTTATTTAAATACAGCACTTTTAATACAGAACTCAGTGTTCACTACAGCACTTCTCTGCTACTGCAACACTATTACTTAAATAGGGGAGGAGGGAACAGACACAACGAGGGAAAATCGACTAAAATTACAGTTCTATCAAAATTCCCCTTAATTCCCACCCCTATACCTATTCTAAGTTGCCTTGTAATGGGCCAGAAAAGGTATACTCACCAATGAACGCCTGCTCCATGCCCCCTGCGGTCTATGATCTTCACTGCCCTGAAGTAAAGAATACCCCAGTATTTAAAAGTAAACTGCTGGTATTCCACTCCTTTAGGCAGGCTTCTGAGCTGTTCTTCTGTAGGCAGAGCACGGAGGCGAGGCGGCAGAGAGAGAGAGAGAGAGTAATGGCTTCTTGAGAAGCTATCTTATACCCCATTTGGGGCCGAAACCTTCCCGCCCAGATCCAGGTGCATCTGGGCTGAACAAAAGGGATCCAAACTGTCCCCATTGTCTGTGATGGGTTTGGATGAATTACCCATTTATCGTGATGGGTTTGTGAATGTATTCCCATTCATCATACTGAGTTTGAATGGAGCTGTCTTGGTTTGAAAAAAAGCATGTCTTTCTATAATTGCTGAGTAAACAGCTTTGGAAGTTAGTGTAAACAAAAGTCGTTGTCCTGTGGTCAAACTGAAACCGCAGTCTCAAGTGGTTAATCCTTTGTGTAAACATAGCAGCAGTTTCTGTCGATTGTCTCTGCAGGGAGGGGAACTCCCTGAACTGCCTTTGATTGGCAGTTTAGTCAGCCATCTTTGATCGTCCCTTTTCATATGTCCACAGTCTGTGTCCTGACACGAGGTCGGGCAGCCATCTTTGATTACCCCTTTTTCACAGACACACACAAGCTGCCTTTTCAATGTCTTTTGTCTTCTGCCACGAGGCCTGATGGCCATTTTGATCCCTGGATTTTAAAGGTATATTACCCAGGTATTCTTTAATCAAAATCAATCTTCAGAACTGTAGGAAATTTTGAAATTATTGCGAAATCCTTACACAAGCGGGCTGCTTTGTCCTGGATGGTGTCAAGATTCTTGAGTGTTGCTGGAGCTGCACTCATCCAGGCAAGTGGAGAGTATTCCTGGGCCGTTTTCCACATTGTCAGGTATCATAGCGAGTCAGAGGCTGTGTATTCTGCGGTGAGGCTGAATCTGCTTTTGCAAAGCTGCTTATTCATATTCAATCATACAATAAGCAAGCACAAGCTTCAAACATCATATTGGCCAAAATGTAACATATGAAAAATAGTCTAGCAAGGAATGCAATGTGTTGGTTAAAGACTTCAATTCCTTAGCGCTTCAAATCGAAGACTTTGATTCTTGAAGCGTTGCACTGATAGTTGAATTCCTAAATCTTCGCAGCCCAGTTCCGTTAGTTTATAGTACTGCTTTGGTCCTCTATTCCCTTAAGAAAAATACTATTTTTTCAGTTTGCACCTCATTTACTTATGGCCAGACTAATGCAATACTTCACTGTAGTTTTGTCTGCTTTAAAAAAAAAGAGCTTTGTAATCTGTAACTACTGGGGCAAACCTAACATTTAGTAATTACTGAGGGGTGATACGAAGAGCATGCAAACACATCAAACATAACTTACATATAATTTAAATATGCACGGCTTGTAACATAGGACAGAATTTTATTATATCGGCAACATCTACAAATACTGTTAGTGGCATGATATGTGGCTCTAACTTTATTTCGTGGCACTCAAAGCACAACATTGTATTTTAACTCATCTTTTCACACTAGTAAGCAGTAACGTCACCATTAACACAGGCTGGCAAAAAATTCTGATGCTATTTTGTTGCATGTTTTCCATGGTGTATGGATTTAATGCATGAGTGGGCATAGTGGTGAGGCTGATATTCAAATCCCTCCATTGCCTCGCCCCTCCACATCTCTGTAACTTCCTTCAGCCCTACAACCCTCTGAAGGCCCTGCATTCCTCCTATTCTGGCCTCTTGCACATCCCCCACTTCCTTCACCCCACCATTGGTGGCCATGCCTTCAGCTGTCTAGGCCCTAAGCACTGGAATTCCCTCCCTAACTCTCTTCACCTTTCTCTCCTCCTTTAAGACCCTACTTAAAATCTACCTTTTTGACCTGTCCTAATGTCTCCTCCTTTGGGTCGATGTTAAATTTTGTCTGATGATGTTCTGGTGAAGCACTTTAGGACATTTTACTATGTTAAAAGTGCCATATAAATGCAAATTGTTGTAACACTACCATTTTTCTATTCTAAAGGTGAAAAGGAGAAATTGTAACCAAAGAGCCCCCATGGAAACAGGGAGAGAGATGTCTATTTAGGTACTTGCACATTGGCTCACCATTCCTCATGGATTTCCAGAAGAACAAAGATGGTAATACAAGAGTTTACTGGAAGTATATTTAAGTATTCAACCACAGAGCACAATTCCTTATTATTGCACCAACCTTCTGATAATTGCTAGTACCTATGCACACAGTTAATGCTAATAACATTTTACACAGGGTAACAAGTAGGAGCACAGTCAAACTGTGAAGAATACTCTTCATATTTTCTATGAATAAAAATGCAACATAGATGTGGTTTGTTCCAAGAATCACAGGAACATTCCAAAGCTCAGCTGCTCCATTACTTGAAACAAATTCTTGGATTTAAGCAATAATGGGACGAAATGTGTACATTGTCCTGCCATAATGAGTTAGGTTGAATAATTTGAAGGACAAGACTGAAGATCGAGTCCATTAATTATCAAGCCTGTCCTTAATTTGACAACCAGCCCTTACCACATTTATTTCAAAATAGGCCTCAATTTTCAAAGCATAAATCAGTTTAAATTTGGCCTATATGCAAGTTATTAATTACTTTTTCCCTGCAGGAGGGCTCAAAGCTGGTGTGTGATCTTTATATATAGGGGCAGCCTATATGCAAGTAAATATGACTTGTTGTTCATTGTTATTAATCAGTTAAGAGGCTTCATTATTTAGGTTGAAACAATAATCCAGGACAAAATTAATTGACATTTGGAAAACTAAGGGCTAATAAATGAAAGTCAGCATGGATTTGTTAAAGGCAAATCATATTTGACTAACTTGATTGAGTTCTTTGAAGAAGTAACGGACACAGTTGATGATGGTAATTTGGTTGATGTATATATGGACTTGTCAAAAGGCATTTGACAAAGTATTACATAATAGACTTGTTAGCAAAACTAAAAGTCCACTAGATTAAAGGGACAGTGGAAGCATGGATACAAAATTGGCTAAGGGACAGAAAGTAGAGAGTAGTGGTCAAAGGTTGTTTTTCAGACTGGAGGGAGGTATACAGTGGTGCTCCCCAGGGGCTGGTATTAGGACCACTGCTCTTTTTGATATATATTAATGACCTGGACTTGCATAAACAGGGCATAATTTCAAAGTTTGCAGGAGATACAAAATTTGGAAATGTTCAACAGCACCCCCCAAACCCACAACTTCTACCACCTAGAAGGACAAGGGCAACAGGTGCATGGGAACACCAACACCTCCAAGTTCCCCTCCAAGTCACACACCATCCTGCCGTTCCTTCATCGTCACTGGGTCAAAGTCCTGGCACTGGGTCAAAATCCTGGCACTCTTTACCTAACAGCACAGACTGCAGCAGTTGAAGAAAGTGGCTCACCACCACCTTCTCAAGGGCAATTAGGGATGGGCAATAAATGCTGGTCTTGCCAGCGATGCCCACATTCCATATATGAATAATAAAATACAATGAGGAAGGTAGTCACAGACTTCAGGAGGACATAGACAGACTGGTGAAATGGGCAGATACGTGGCAGATGAAATTTAACGCAGAGAAGTGTGAAGTTATACATTTTGGTAGGAAGAATGAGAAGTGGCGATATGAACTAAATGGTACAATTTTAAAAGGTGTCCAGGAATAGAGAGACCTGGGGGGTGTACGTACACAGATCTTTGAAGGTGACAGGACAAGCAGAGAAGGCTGTTAAAAAAGCATAAGAGATCCTTGGCTTTATTAATAGAGGAATAGAGTAAAAAAGCAAGGAAGATATGCTAAACCTTTATAAAACATTGATTAGGCTTCAGCTGGAGTACTGTGTTCAACTCTGGGCACCACACTTTAGGAAGGATGTCAAGGCCTTGGAGAGGGTGCAGAGCAGATTTCTAGAAGGTTACCTGGGATGAGGGACTTCAGTTATGTGGAGAGACTAGAGAAGCTGGGGTTGTTCTCTTTAGAGCAGAAAAGGTTAAGAGGAGATTTGATAGAGGTGTTCAAAATCATGAAGGGTTTTGATAGAGTAAATAAGGAGAAACTGATTCCAGTGGCAGAAAGGTCAGTAATCAGAGGACACAGATTTAAGGTGATTGGCAAATGAACCAGAGGCGACATGAGGAAACATTCTTTTACACAGTGAGTTATTGTGATCTGGAATGCACTGCCTGAAAGGGTGGTGGAAGCAGTTTCAATAGTAACATTCAAAAGAGAATTGGATAAATACTTGAAGAGAAAAAATTTACAGGGCTATGGGGAAATAAGAGTGGAGTGGGATTAATTGGATAGCTCTACCAAAGAGCCAGTACAGGCACGATGGGTCAAATACCCTCCTTCTGTGCTATATCATTCTATTATTCTATGAGGTTGATTTTGGTAGTAGTTTCACATATTTCTCACAGATTTTAAACTTTGAATGCCACTTAGGCTGTGGTCGAATCTAATAAATCTTTGATGTATCATCCTCAATGAGCCTTAACCATCCTCAATAGAAAATTAAGGCTAACCTTTATCTAATTATGTTTCAGTATTCAAATTAAATTTTATTGAATTAAGTACAAATAACCATTAGGGTATCTTTAGGAATCATATCCAAAAACATTTAACAGTAAAGAGCATTTATAAATCAGGCAGTTACATGGTTTTACTAATAGACAGGGGGAAATAAAGGCCGTGTTGTGTCAGAGTTCTTGGTTCTATTTATTGCATGCGTTATTGTGAAAGGCTACATTCATAGTCAAGCTGCATGTGACACATGCTTAACACATGATGTTACTTTGTCCACTATTTTACTGGAGGTTGCATCTGGTTTTAAAATAAGTAAATGCCTCCATTAAAATAGTTGACAAAGAAATATATGGCTATATTAAGGTGTCAAACATTGATATTGCACACAGTAACTTTTCGGCTCTGCTGACAATGTTTTCGCCTTTTGACAACCATCAATGTTTTCAGACAAGCTTCCAAATCATTTATGGGATCCCACAGATGTCTAAAAAACACTTGGAAAATGCTCTGATGTTTAGCTTGTTAATATTGGCAGTGCATGGTGTGAAAATTCTCAAGGCATTTCCTATCGCTGTGAAGCCAAGAATGGGATTTGGTGAGAGATGAAACTCATAGAACATAAAGCTAGATAAGTATTGTGCAGTTTTCCTGGTTTACCTCAATGGGGAAGGGGAGTTCTATGGAAGAGATATTTTGCAGGATCTTGAGATTAAATGGGCTAAATAGAGCCTATAGTGATGGGAATTACACATGGTCAATGAAAGGAACAGGTTTAATGGTCTAAATGGTCTATTCTTGTCTAGACATTCTCAAAGGCATCTGTTAATACACTGGTTAATGAGGCTAGGGTTTGTGTTACAAATTGCATGGGTCTACAGTAGATATTCCCTCAGGTTCAGCCTCACTGGTTACTCCTGTTAGCAGACCTCCCATCTTCTATGATCTGGAGAGTACCTTTACTGCCCCAATACCTATTTAAACAAATGGGTGCCCAGGGATAATAATAGTTGTTGCATGTATTGGATACCATGATCATGTGCATGCCACTATATGCTTTCTCCTGGCTTTTTGGAAGGAAACTAAAATGTCATGCTAGTAGTTTGAAACCACTTATAAACCAACTATTTGTTTTATTTTACAATAAAATACATAAATGAACAGAATACAATTTCCAGTGAATTTGTACCATAAAACAACAGAACTTTGCCTCTATTATAGGCTAAACTCACTTACAAGTTAGCTGTCCTTGCACTGACTTTTGGTTACAAGCAGTATGCGTTGTATATTTAATTTACACTGCTTGGTTGAATTATCTTGGATAGGACCACATAAGACTTTGGCAACATTCTTAAGAAGCATTTTCCCAGGATAGAGGCAACATATAGCTCTAGCTCTTTCACTCATGTCGGCATTGAACACGAGATATTATCCAGGATGTTGGTCCTGATCAGTGTAGGAATTATTAACGGGGATGGGGTTATTGTCTCTGGCCAGTCAGAAGCCTCTGAGCTGCTCCAGAGCCCTGTGCGGTTTTGAAGCGCTCCCCTTTTCCTGGTTCTGACCGCCGGACTTATTCGGTAGCAATGTAGACAGAAACGAGACTTGTGGTTGGGTGCAAAACAGACCAGTATTTATTGAAACAAAAAGAAAACAACTTAAAATAATGAATACAACACACCTGTGCTCGATACAGCACTTTTACTTAACACAGTACACTTAATGTCCACTACAGCACTCTTTTGCTTACTGCAACACTCCTTTACTTAAATACAGCACCTTTAATACAGTACACTCTTACTTAAATACAGCACTTATAACTAGTGCAGCACTTTACTTCTCACAGTACTTAGTATCCACTACAGCACTCTTTTGCTTAGTGCAACACTGTTACTTAACAGGGGAGGAGAAAACGGACACAACAAGGGAAAATTGACTAAAATCACAATTTAACAAAATCCCCCTTAATTCCCACCCATAAAATACCTATCTAAGTTGCCTTGTGATAGGCCGGAAAAACTATGCTCACCAGTGAAACGCCTGCTCCGTGCCCCTGCGGTCTTAGATTCTTCACCACCCTGAAATAGAGATACCCCAGTGTTTAAAAATAACTGCTGGTATTCCACTCCCTTGGGCGGGCTCCTGAGTTGTAGATAGGGCACGGAGGCGAGGCTGCAGAAAGAGAGAGAGAGAGATGGCTTCCTGAGAAGCTATCTTATACCCCATTTGGGGCCGAAATCTTCCTGCCCAAATCCGGATGTTTCTGGGCTGAACAAAAGGGATCCAAACTGTCCCCATTGACTGTGATGGGGTTTGGATGAATTACTCAATTCCCTTATGATGGGTCTTTGAATGTATCCCCATTCATCGTGATGAGTTTGAATAGAGCTCTCTCGGCTTGAAAAAAACATGTCTATTTCCTTAATTGCTGAGTAAATAGCCCTTGGATGTTAGTGTAATCAAAGCCATTGTCCTGTGGTCACTGGAACCGCAATTGATTGGCAGTCTCAAGTGGTTAAGCCTTTGTGTCAACATTGTAGACTTCCTGTAAACAAACATCGATTGTCCTGCGGTGAAACTCCTCGAACTGCCTTTGATTGACAGTTTAAATACTCCATTGCTTCAGGGGCTGGGGTATTTCTAAATCCTTTGTCGGCCATCTTTGATTTTCCCTTTCATATGCACACAGGCTGTGTGGTATCTTCTGCTACGAGGTCAGACAGCCATCTTTGATTATCCTTTTCACAGCACACACACAGGTTGCCTTTCAAGTCCTTTATGTCAGCCCGTGCTTTGCAGAGAGACTGTCTTTTGTCTTCTGCCACAAGGTCTGACGGCCATTTTGATCCCTGGATTTTTAAAGGTATATTCTACCCAGGTTATCTTTAATCTTCGGCTGTAGAAATTTCGGAAATTCTTGCGAAATCTTACATAACCGACAATGGGACAGGTCTCTACACTTGCAAAGGTGTCATTACACTACATAGCAACCTTTAGAATTAAAAATAACAACAGAAAATGCTGGAAAAACTCAGCAGGCCAGGCAACATCCGTGGAGATAAATTAGAGTTGATGTTTTGGGTCAAAACCCTTTATCAAGAATTACCTTGACATGGTAAGCCTTATCAGATTCAGTATAATGCAAATTTAACAGAAAAGGTTCTCCATCTTTTTGATACCTCCTTGCAATGAAATAGCACTGTCTATGCTGTGTGCCACATTTTTCTGTATCTGGCTAATAGCACCATGATAGGCTTCAATTTAAAATGTGGTCCATTTCTTGTGGAACCAGTAAGTAGGTAATGATCCTTTTATCTACTCAGGTTAGGTAATTTAATAAATCTTTCTTGGTTACTCCGCTTTAGTGACTAGACTTCACTATCAGTGAATTATACTTCTAAAAAAAACTTATAAAAATTCTGCCCGCTATTTATTGTGGAACCCAGCAATTAGATAATTTTACCTTTATTAACTCACTGATTTGTTATACAGTTTTGGTGGAGAGAGTTACACTGGGAATCTCAGCGATGGATTCAAAATCAATACTTGCTAAAATACCTAAATTCCTAAATTCAGGGAACAAACCTGAAGTGTCAGAATTGCATTTTGGACCCTTGCCATATGCTGGAAGATTGTTAGTGAAGGCAAGTTAAGTTCTAAGTGTACACATTCATTTTCCTGCAGTCATAAATAATAACGACCCGTAATTTCCGATAGGAGGCATCCTGCATGTGGATGCCTCCTATTGGGAAAAAATCTACGCCCTTACCTGAAGGCTCCCGCGGTCCGGACTCTTCCGCTCCTGGGCCTCTCCTGGTGCGCGCGCGCAGCGGCCCAGGTATCCCAGGGGCACAGGCAGTTCGCAAGCGTCCCTGGGATCACGTGGGCCAGGCGAGCCAATGGGAGAAGGGAATCCCCCTTCATACTTTGACAGGTAGACCTGTCAAAAGTATGAATGGGGATCATTGAAAAAAGACACTACAACATTAAATACATTTTTTTTAAATCACATTTTTAAAATGAGTTAAAATTACATTAAATTAAATATTTTAAACAAAAATGTAATTTTTTGAAAAAAATAATTGAAGATTTTTACGGGGCTAAAAGTATTTTTTACATTATAAATGAGTGAATTTTTTTTAATGTTTTACTTCTTTAAGCTCTTATGCTGGTAAAAGCAGGACTTACGCCTGCTTTTACCAGGCATAAGATGTTTAAGGGATTTCAGTGGGTGGAGGTTCTGCAGAAAACTCTCCACCCGCAGAGGCCCTTCTCTAGGGCAGGCGTGCGATCTGTCAAGAGGATTCCTGGCAGATTGGAAATGCCAGTTTTCAGCGCATGCGCTTCGCATGCCTGAAACCAGCACTTGCGAGGTCCCTACGGGTGTGTACACAGCTTCTACACACCCGTAGGCATCGGAAATTATGGGCCAACATTTATCTTAATAGGTAACACCCCAGTTCCAGTGTGCACAATCACTGACTGCATTATTTCTGACAGTTCACTCAACTACTGAAAATTTCCCTTTATGGCTTAACTCCAGGAATAACTCACATCAGCAGTTCACATCACCATTGGGGTACCAATTTTCTCAGAAATGATCAAAAATGTGTTGGGCACATCTTTGAAACATTCTAGTGCTTCTCTAATGTATAACCTAAGGGCCAATATTGCAAGAGGTGCTTGACTCTTCTTGTGGTACAAAAGACTCATGGTCAGAGTGTGAAAGGCTTGGAGGGAGCAGAATTCTTAAAGTGCATCCAGGAAAGCTTTTTGAGCCAACATGTAGAAAGTCCTACAAGAGAGGGGGCGGTACTGGACCTAATTCTAGGGAATGTAGCCGGGCAGGTGGTGGAAGTGTCTGTAGGAGAGCATTTTGGCGATAGTGACCACAATTCGGTGAGATTTAAGGTGGTCATGGAAAAAGACAAAGACGGCCCGGAAATCAGGGTTCTAAATTGGGGGAAGGCCGATTTTAATAAGATAAGACAGGATCTGGCAAAAGTGGACTGGGAGCAGCTACTTATAGGAAAATCCACATCAAAACAGTGGGAGGCTTTCAGAAGGGAAATAGAGAGAGTACAACACCAACATGTTCCTGTAAAGGTCAAGGGTGGGACCAACAAGCAAAGGGAACCTTGGATGACAAAGGATATACAAAAATGCATTCGGAAAAAAAGGGGGGCTTTTGGCAGTTACAAAAGACAAAAGACGGTGGAAGCCCTAGAGGAGTATAGGAGGTGCAGGGGCATACTTAAAAAGGAAATTAGGAGGGCGAGGAGGGGCCATGAAATAACACTGGCGAGCAAAATAAAGGAAAATCCTAAGATGTTTTATAAGTATATTAAGGGCAAGAGGATAACCAGGGAAAGGGTAGGGCCCATTAGGGACCAAAGTGGCAAGCTGTGTGTAGAGCCAGATGAAGTAGGTGGGGTTTTAAATGAATTTTTTGCCTCAGTGTTCACTATGGAGAAAGACGATGTAGATATAGAAGTCGGGCAAGGGGACTGTGACATACTTGAACATATTAGCATCGAGAGGGAGGAGGTACTAGCGGTTTTAGCAGGCCAAAAAGTGGATAAATCCCCAGGCCCGGACGAGATGTATCCCAGGCTGTTGTGTGAGGCAAAGGAGGAGATTGCAGGGGCTCTGACACAAATTTTCAGAACCTCTCTGGCCACAGTGGATGTACCAGAGGACTGGAGAACAGCTAACGTAGTACCATTATTCAAGAAGGGTAGCAGGGATAAACCAGGGAATTACAGGCCAGTGAGCCTAACATCTGTGGTAGGGAAATTATTGGAAAAAATTCTGAGGGACAAAATTAGTCTCCACTTGGAGAGGCAAGGATTAATCGGGGATAGTCAGCATGGCTTTGTCAAGGGTAAATCATGTCTGACCAATCTGATTGAATTTTTCGAGGGGGTGACTAGGTGTGTGGATGAGGGAAATGCTGTGGATGTGGTTTACATGGACTTCAGTAAAGCTTTTGACAAGGTCCCGCATAGGAGACTGGTCAAGAAGGTAAGAGCCCATGGGATCCAGGGTGCCTTGGCGCGTTGGATCCTAAACTGGCTGAGTGGCAGGAGGCAGAGGGTGATGGTCGAAGGTTGCTTTTGTGACTGGAAGCCTGTGTCCAGTGGGGTACCTCAGGGATCGGTGCTGGGTCCCTTGCTGTTTGTGATCTACATTAATGATTTGGATGAGAATGTAAAGGGTATGATCAGTAAGTTCGCGGATGACACGAAAATTGGTGGGGTGGTAAATTGCGAGGAGGAAAGCCTCAGGCTACAGGACAATATTAACGGGTTGGTCAGATGGGCGGAAAAGTGGCAAATGGAATTTAACCCGGAAAAGTGCGAGGTGATGCATTTTGGACGGACAAATAAGGCAAGGGAATACACAATGAGTGGTAGGACCCTAGGAAGTACAGAGGGTCAGAGGGACCTTGGTGTACATGTACATAATTCCCTGAAGGCAGCGGAACAGGTAGATAAGGTGGTTAAAAAGGCTTATGGGATACTTGCCTTCATTAGCAGAGGCATAGAATATAAGAGCAGGGAGGTTATGATGGAGCTGTACAAAACGCTGGTGAGGCCACAGCTGGAGTACTGTGTGCAGTTCTGGTCGCCTCACTATAGGAAGGATGTGATTGCTTTGGAGAGGGTGCAGAGAAGATTCACCAGGATGTTACCTGGGATGGAGCGCCTCAGCTATGAAGAGAGACTGGACAGGCTGGGGTTGTTTTCCTTGGAGCAAAGAAGGCTGAGGGGGGACCTGATTGAGGTGTACAAAATGATGAGGGGCATAGATAGGGTAGATAAAGAGGAACTTTTCCCCTTAGTAGGGGGGTCAATAACAAGGGGGCACAGATTCAGGGTAAGGGGCAGGAGATTTAGGGGGGATTTGAGGAGGAACTTTTTCACCCAGAGGGTGGTTGGAAGCTGGAACTCACTGCCTGAAAGGGTGGTAGAGGCAGGAACCCTCACAACATTCAAGAAGCATTTGGATGAGCACTTGAAATGCCATTGCATACAAGGCTATGGACCAAATGCTGGAAAATGGGATTAGACTGGACAGGGAGGGATGGGCGGCGCAGACACGATGGGCCGAAGGGCCTCTTTCTGTGCTGTAAAACTCTATGACTCTATGACTATGACTAACTTCAGTGGCCCTCCTTTCATGGCAGCTTGATTCTGAGAAGAACCCTCCCTGTGGGCTGCATCTCTTGAGCTTCTGCTTGGGCAGCCTGGTCACTCCTCCTACATGCCACTTGCACAATGTTCTGAGGGGATAGGGCAGATACCTGGCATGAACGGCTATCCTGCAAAACATGATCCTTAGGGGGCATTGTCTCAGGATAAAGGGTAGGCCATTTAAGACCAAGATGAGGAGGAATTTCTTCACTCAGAGGGTTGTGAATCTTTGGAATTCTCTGCCCCAGAGGGCTGTGAATGCAGAATCTTTGAGTATAATCAAGGCTGAGATGGATAGATTGTTGGACTCTAGGGGAATCAAGGTATATGGAGATTGGGCGGGAAAGTGGAGTTGAGGTCAATGATCAGCCAGGATCTTATGGAATGGCAAAGCAAGCTTGAGGGACCGTGTGGCCTACTCCTGCTCCTATTTCTTGTGTTCTAATGTTCATATGCAGGTCGACTCCATTCAACTGAGCCCTGGATCTGTTTATCCACTGATCAGTGGAATGGCTGATCTTAGTGCTGACCCCTATAAGTCACTATCCAAAGGTCGCAGGATGACAATTTCTGAGCTGGTGCTTGCAAGAGGGCGTGACGGTACATCTTCAGTTGCAGATTCGTCGTCCTCCTCCTCCTCTACTGATAATGGGCTTGGGATTTTGGCAGGATCTAGAAAGAGGGGATCGAGGAAATGGTTAGTAGCTAGAGGCAATGGTGCATCATTGCAAAAGAATGGTTGCTTAATGCAGCACCAGTTTTTGAAGCAGATTCAATGAAAAAAGAAAGAAAGACTTGCATTTATATAGCACCTTTTACAACCACCGGACATCTCAAAGTGCTTTAAAGCCAATGAAGTACTTTTGAAGTGTAGTCACTGTTGTAGTGTGGGAATGAAGGGATAGATAGGTGATAAAAGAACTGGATGGATGAGGGCCAAGCATCTGTGGCATGCTTCCTCTTGCCTTACCATCAGCAAATGCCCTGGCTCTCCCTCTGCCCAGGATATTGATTGCAGCCTCTTCAGCAGATGTCAACATATGAAACAATGGAGCCTCTCCTCCAGTGGGGCCCTCTCCCTGACATTGTGCGCTAGTTTGTCCTGCAAAAGGAATGGGAGTGTGTTAGTGTGCTGAAGAGTTCTGAAAATTTGTGCGTGAGAGTACAATAGTTTGTCTGGCACTATGAAGAAGCATTAGGTGTGTGCAAGAAAGAGCATTAATAATGAATGCTGTGGGAGAGTTTGGAAATGGCAGTAGAAGGAGAGTCACTGAAGGGTGATTACTAATTGGTAGAGAGGAAAGTGAACAGGGAATATCAAGATCTTCATTGATGTTGTTACAGTAAAGTGGTGGAGTGTGCTGACAATGACAACAAGACTGTGAATGGGAGTCTTACCAGAGCAGCCCACATCAGGTCATTGAATTTCTTCCTGCACTGCTTCCATGTCCATGTGCTAAACTGAGGGAATTTACACCTTGTGCCACCTGGCAGTGCGGTGGGGCAGTCTTTTCTTATCTGATGGAAATAGGATATTTTCTCTCCTCCTTACTTTCTCAACTAAAGCTTCCAGGGAATTATCAGAGAATCTTGGCACTCTTTCAGTTGACATTTTTTGCCTTCTTGTCCAGAAGCAGCCTTCAGTTGAGCTCTTCCATGAATGCTGTACTTCTCCTTTAGGTGCAGCCACTAGAAACTGGGTTTGCCCCAAAACGCTCACCCCACAATGGGCAATTACCAACACAATTTGCACTGACAACTCACCCATTAAATTTAAATGAGTTGTCCCACCCATTTCATTGAAAATCTCCCCCATCATGTCTGAATTCAGAACTTGCTTTCTAGATTGTCCCTCCTTACTCAAATGGTGGTACAGTCCTTCCATGATTTCTCTGCTTTAAGTTAACCCCTTCTCTGCTGTTTCTATTTTTGTATTTTCTCATGGATGTAATAAGAGGGAGTTAAGCACCTTAACTATGCAAGACATATTACAAATTAAACATGCAATGCAAAATCTCAAATGCGAAATTTCACATTTTAAACATGGATAGAGTATATCATTTTTAAAAAGCTTCAAGGTGACACTAGTAATGCCAACAAGAAAAGATCTTGGCTGCATAAAATATCTTTAATGCAATTGTTCTGGCCAGTGATTCAATAAAATCTGGACTACACAGTTTCCTGTGGACCTTTGAAAGATGATGATGATCCAGGAAATGACTCAGACTATGAGACTTAATCATAAAGTTTTGGTCATTTTTGAGAATTTGGCATAAATTGTTATGAGCAGAATTTCTGTTGACATGTGTTATTCACATGTGGTTATTTCCTAAGTGCATTTCCTGCCTGTAGAATTACTCCAGGAAAGTTGTTTTCAATATTAATTTGAGAGGTTCAAGTAGAAAATAAAAACACACATCAGAAACATTTTGGGAACCTAAGTCACATGTAATTCAGTTTACCACTTAGTTAACTATTTCCTGTTAACTATTTTCAATTGCATGAAACATAATGGGCCAGAATTTGCGGTCTCCCTGACAGCGTACTCTCAGAGTACACCTTTGTAATCCATTTGAAAGATCCTGCAACTTTCCGGCTTCTGCATGTGCTTGCACATGCGTGAAATCCAGAACTTGTGATCTGTCAAGGTATGCCTTGACAGATCATCAGAACCGTATGAGTTCATCAGAACCGTATGGAAACTGTATTGCTGGTGCAGAGTTGGGCTATTATGGTCATCAGGGCACCCCATCACAACCCAGCTGTATTTGTCAACCACAAGGGCTTTCACTTCCTTAACGTCCAACTGGTGTGTAACCACAGGAAGAACATTGTGCATGTTTGTGCCAAGTTCCCTGGCAGTTGCCATGACTCGTTCATCCTATGGCAGTCTACTGTGCCTCAGCTCTTCAATTCGCCAACCCAACTTTCCGGACAGCAACTTGGAGATGAGGGCTATCCCCTGAAGATGTGGTTAATGACACCATTGAGGAGGCCATCAAACGAAGCTGAGGAGCGCTACAATGCCAGCCACATTTTGACCAGAGCCATCATTGAGCAAACCACCGGCTTGCTCAAAATGCAATTCAGATGCCTGGACAGATCAGGTGGAGCCCTACAGTATGCACCAGCCAGGGTCTCTAGAATCATTGTGGTCTGCTGTGCACTGCACAACATCGCACAGCAGCGTGGCTTACCACTGCCTGAGGAACAAATGGCTCAGTGTACAGCCTCCTCAGAGGTGGAGGAGGAGGAGGAGGAGGAGGAAGACCTTGCGGAGGCGGATGTGCCAGTTCCACCAGCACGCGAGCACATTGCTGGCCGTGATGCAAGGGATGCACTAATCTATGCCAGATTCGCTTAAGTTTACGAAGCAAACACATGTGGCTGCCACCTTCTTAACACAGTGTTGGTTGTTGTCATTGCATAACAGCGATAGCGAGTGTGAGGGGTGCATAGTAGAATGGTGAAGTGATTCTGTAAATAGAGAGAGAGGGATGGTTAAGGGTGCAAAAGATGTAAAGTGGGATGTGTAGGAGTAAGTTGACAATGCAGAGTGCTGGTGATGAGAGGAGGTGGGGAGCAGATTGAAGGTAAGTGTGATGTTACACTCATTTTTGTTGTGCGTAGCAGGTCATTGAACCTTTTCCTGAACTGAACCCAGGTGCGACCACACAAAGATCTGGAGCTCACCTCCTCATCAATTTGCAGCCAGGCTGCTTTGGTTTGCTGAGGAGACTTCCTCCGTCCATTTGAGGGGAACAGTACCTCCTGGCGCCCCTCTCACTCCCTCCACAAGAGCATGGAGGAGTCATCATCAAATCTGGAAGATGCCTTGGGTCTTGCAGCAGTCATTCTCAGAAGTGCCACACCGAGAAGCAGCAGGAAAGGATGGATCAAAATCAAGGCAGCTGGTTGAGAGACGTCAGCAGAGGCGAGCAGCAGACCCGAACCCAATGATTGGGCCAGGTAACGTGCACGATGGCCTTAATCAGCCCACTTAAGCAAAAATCTTAAGTCCAGGGCGGCTGGAACTGGCAGCGGGACCGGAAACCGCCAAACATCAAAGCTGCCTCCAACCCTTCTCCACTCGGAAAATCACGGCCAAATGTCTCAAACCGCTGTGATACTATCATACTATTACCTGCTATACTATTGTCAGCTATGATACCATTATCAACTATACCACTGCCAGTTATGATACCATTGCTAATTATGTTACTGTTGCCAGAGTTATGACTATTACCAGTTACTATACCATTACCAGCAGCTGTACTTTTGTCAGCTTTTTGGTACCATTGCTGGCTATGATACCATTACCAGCTATGTTACCATTATCAGATAAGTTGCCATTATAAGTTATCTCATTGCAAGCTATGGTAAAATTGCCAGCTATGATACCATTGCCAGATACAATACCATTGCTAACTAGGATACCATTACCATCTACGATACCATTACCAAATATATTACCATTACTATGTATTGATACAATTGCTGGTTTTGCTGCCATTGCCAATTTTGTGATCATCACTAGTTATGTTACCATAGTCCACTATCAGATATACCATTCTCAGCTATAGTACCATCATCTGCTGCGATACCATTGCCAGTTATGATACCATTACTAGTTATGATACTCTTCTCTTCTCCTTCTTAGGCAGTCCCTCGGAACCGAGGATGACTTGCTTCCACATTAAAAATGAGTTTGCAGGTGACTGATGAGTCCAATGCGAAACCTACAGTCTCTGTCACAGGTGGGACAGACGGTGGTTGAAGGGGCGGGTGGGTGGGGTGCTTTGGTTGCCGTGCACTCCTTGTGCTGTCTGCGCTTGGCTTCCGCTTGCTCCCTGCGAAGAAACTCGAGGTGTTCGGCGCCTTCCCGGATGCTGCTCCGCCACTTTGTGCGGTCTTGGGTCAGGGATTCCCAGGTGTCGGTGGGGATGTTACACTTTTTCAAGGAGGCTTTGAGGGTGTCCTTGAAGCATTTCCTCTGCCAACCTGGGGCTCTCTTGTCGTGCCGGAGCTCCAAGTAGAGCGCTTGTTTTGGGAGTCTCGTATCGGGCATGCGGACAATGTGACCCGTCCATCGGAGCTGATCGAGCGTGGTCAAAGCTTCGATGCTGGGGATGTTGGCCTGAGCAAGAACACTGACATTGGTACGCCTATCCTGCCAATGGATTTGCAGGATATTGCGGAGGCAGCGTTGGTGGTACCTCTCCAGTGCTTTGAGGTGCCTGCTGTACATGGTCCATGTCTCTGAGGCATACAGCAGGGCGGGTATCACTGCTGCTCTGTAGACCATGAGCTTAGTGCCAGGTTTGAGGTCCTGGTCTTCAAACACTCTCTTCCTCAGGCGACCGAAGGCTGCACTGGCACACTGAAGGCAGTGTTGGACTTCGTCATCGACGTCTGCCCTTGTTGACAGTAGGCTCCGGAGGTATGGAAATTGGTCCACGTTGTTCAAGGCCTTGTCGTGAATTTTGATAATCGGGGTGCAGTACTGTGTGGCGAAGGCAGGTTGGTAGAGGACCTTTGTTTTGCAGATGTTTAGTGTAAGGCCCGTGCTCTCGTATGCTTCGGTGAAGGTGTTGACGATGGTTTGGAGTTTGACCTCCGAGTGAGCGCAGACGCAAGCGTTGTCTGCATGCTGTAATTAGACGACAGAGGATGGGATGACCTTGGATCTGGACTGGAGGTGACGGAGGTTGAACAGTTTCCCATTTGTTCTGTAAATTAGCTCCACTCCAGCGGGGAGCTTACTGAGGGTGAGATGGAGCATTGCAGCAAGAAAGATCGAGAAGAGCGTTGGTGCGATGACACAGCCTTGCTTGACCCTGGTTTGTACGTGAATTGGGTCTGTGGTGGAACCGTTGGTCAGGATGACGGTTTGCATGTCGTCATGAAGCAGGCGGAGGATGGTGACAAACTTTTGAGGGCAGCCGAATTTGAGGAGGACACGCCATAATCCCTCATGTTTGACAGTGTCAAAGGCCTTTGTGAGATCAAAGAAGGCCAGGTTGGTGCTGTTCCCTGCATTTGTCTTGTAATTGATGTGCGGTGAAGATCATGTCCATTGTGCCTCTTAGTGGGCGGAATCCGCATTGCGACCACTGGGAGAAGGCGATTGAGGAGGATTCTTGCAATTACTTTCCCTGTGGCAGACAGCAGGGAAACTCCTCTTTAATTACCGCAATCGGACTTGTCACCTTTCTTGAAGATGGTCACTATTACAGCATCTCTGAGATCCCCTGGCATGCTCTCCTCCTTCCAGATAAGAGAAATGAGTTCATGAATTCGCGCCAGTAGTGCTTCTCCGTTATGCTTTAGTGCCTCGGTGGAGATTCCATCTGCTCCTGAGGCCTTGTTGTTCTTCAGTTGTCGGATGGCCTTTTCAACATCATGCCGGGCTGGGGTTGTGCTGAGATGGTGGCAGGTAGCATGCTGCGGGATGGAATTGAGGACACTCATGTCGAAGACACGAGTTATGATACTATAGTCGCTATGGAGGACATTTTGTCGGCAAAGTAAACTCTTTAGGAAATATGGCCTTTATTTGACATAGTTCAATTCTTATAGTTTGGCTGAGAATGTGAGGCAACTTTTGGGAGGGCAATAAATTAGTTGGGATTGGGGATGCTAACTCTGAGTAGCTCATTTTTGAGAAAAAGAATCAGATTACAGCTCTTATTAATATTTACCTCAGCTAGAGGTAAACATAGAATTCAAACAAGGCGGTAGTGTTTCAAAAGCTGTTAGGGCATTTAAATGTTCTTCTGTAAATGCCAGAAGTGTTGGAAATAAAATGTAAGAACTACAATCTTATGAAACTATGGAGAGTTTAGAAATTATAGCTTAGGGTGAATTTTAACTTGGGGCAGGAATCGGGCGGGTGGGGTCCGTGGTGTGCAACAAACTTCCCTCTGACATTGCCAGGGTGAGGCCTGGGCAATTTTAACACCTGGGCCACATCTGCATGCCCCCATTCAGTTTCCTACCCGAAAACGATGGGATACGGCAGTTGGCCGTCGGATGGGAGCACAATGTCGGACGGCAGGAGGTTTCTGCCAAACGGATGGGGTTAAAGTCGCCTCTTATATGTATTTCAGAGACATTGCCATCTGAAAATAATGGGCCAGAAGTGCAACTAAAAGTTTATAAGGGATTCTGAATGGACAGAGTAGGACAAAAAGGGAGGCATTGCTACATTTGTTAATGAGAACCTAACTGTTCGAGAGAGAGATCATTTTGTTTCACCAGGTACAGCTGAAGCTATTTGTGTTCAGGTAGATCAAGCTGTTGGCCCAAAGTAGATAATTGGCACCTGCTATAGGCCTCCAGGTCAAGGCCCCATCATGATAATTCACTCTCAGCACAAATTACAAGGGCAATTAGGAAATGTCCGTGTGATGTGGGATTTCTATTTCCCAAGTACTCAATAGTCCAGTGGTGATCCAATTAGTATTGAGGCAGTACAGCTGAAAGGTTTGCAGATATTATATGCATGTTAGTGAGGAAACTTGTGTAAACCTAGTACTGGGGTTAGTTTTTAGTAATGACCATGATACAGTATCAGACCTCTGTGTAGCAGACGGATGCCTGGGCAACAGCGATTATAATATTATTAGATTTAACTTGATTAGTCAAGCCAAAGCAACTAATGGTAGTACCTGATATTAAGAGGGCTAAATTTGCAAAGATGGCAGATGACTTGAGCAAGATTGATTGGTTGATTGTACTATGCTTTGATAATAGTGATGCTGATGAAAATTGGAGTACTTTCCAAGTAACACTTATACAAAAGGAAGCCATGGATGTGTCTCGAGTTAAAAGAAGAATACATGGTAAAACAAAACCAATTGGTTAACTGGTCACATCCCAACA
Source organism: Somniosus microcephalus (assembly GCF_052327205.1). NCBI lineage: Eukaryota > Metazoa > Chordata > Chondrichthyes > Squaliformes > Somniosidae > Somniosus > Somniosus microcephalus. Next base: position 361,606,118 of record NC_140987.1, on the reverse strand, counting down.
AAATTACACTGAAGCAGAAATATTTTTACAGACTTAAAGCAAATAATTCTCAGGACGAACAGAGCTGTGTATCAAACTCAGCTGAAGACAACAAAAGCTGCTGTCGGAACAATTTGGGTGGACTCTTAGGATATGATAGAGGTTTTATAATTACCAGCTACAATACTATTGGCAGTTATGATGCCATTGCAAATGATGATGTTATCACAAGCTTCGGTACCATTGCCAGCTTGAAAACCATTGTCAGTAATACAGATGGATGAAAAAGATTGTGGTTTATAGACAGTAGCCTTTTGATAACTTTGCTGGTTAATGATGCAGCTTCTTTAGGTAGTTATACCTATGACTGCTACTGAGTTTATTTTATTTACATTTTGTAAATTATTGTACAAGATTATACATTAGTCGTGCTTTATATTGCAATTATTTATAAGATTTTTGGAATCTCTTTCATGTTAGAGTGCAAGCAGAGGTATTGTTTGCAGACTAGCCTATGTTCTGTCTGCTTTAAGGGGACATTAGTCCTACAGATTGAGATTTGAAGTAAACCATGTATACTTGCTTCTACCTTTTGAAACAATGGATAACCTAGATCTGAACAGGAACAGAATGACAAAAAACTTGAATATTAATATATTAAAATAAATGGTTCTCTTTTTAAAAATTCATAGCTAAAAGACATGAATATATATATATTTTTTTCAGGCAGTAATAAGGAAACCTTCAATTTTTCATGCCATGCTGGCCTACTGTATTATTAAATTATCCCAACTGACTAGCGAAGTACTTGAATGAACACACACAAACACAGATACGTACTTACTGCATACTTCAACAAAGGATTGCAATCCTGAATCTATTTACTGGGATTGAAGTAGAACTTTTGAGTCAATGTTAAATAAGACTGTCAGTCTGTAATGGTATATAAGAAGATTCCTGAAACTTCTAATATAATGGAATTTTGTGTTAGCAAGCACACATCATTACAAAGCAATCTACTTTTTTATATATTACTGTTGTTAAACATTTGCTATTTGGCTAAATTTAAACAAAATAATTTCCTGCTTTCCACGCCAATTGTTTGTCAAATCAACTGAAATGCAATGTACAATTAAATGAAACTGTTTTAGAGAGTGGCTCCAGATGTTCCACAATTCCCCTTTCCTATTCCCAGAAGAGTTTATGCTTCCACAAAGCTTCCTTCAGCAGGAAGGGCAGGCAAGGAGCAAAATTCTCCTCCAGGATTTCAGTATCAGTGCTGAAGTGAATTGGGAGAAAGAGAGAGAAAGAGAGATAGAGAAGGAAAGACTTGCAATTATTTAGCTCCTTTTACAACTTCAAGACGTCCCAAAATGCCTTACAGCCAATTAAGTATTTTGAAGTCTAGTCACGGTTGTAATGTAGGAAACACGGCAGCCAATTTGCAGATAGCAAGATCTCACAAATGACAATGAGATAGTGACCAGATAATATGCTTTAGTGATGTTGGTTGAAGGATGAATATTTGCCAGGACAACATGGAGAACTCCCCCGCTCTTCATTGAAATAGTGCTGCCGAATCTTTATCATCCACCTGAGAGGCCAGCCTAGACTTTGTGCTCAAGTGTCTGGAGTGGGACTATGTGTTATGTATTGTGTGTTCTATTGTGTGTTCTCCTCCCACCTGTGGTGGCGCTGTCACAGGAGATAAATGGTTGGGTATTCTCTCAGTTAAGTTTAGCTCTCTTTGTTCGGAACTTCCCAGAACTTCCTTTCCTTCCAATAAAGCACTTCATGTTTGAATCTCTGAGTTCTGAGTCCTAAATTGTGTCTAGGTAGAAAGGTACCGACACAACAAGTGGCAACGAGGAGCGGATGAATCTGCGTACGTTACGGGTGCAGTGAGTAAACAGAAAATTTAATTTGAAATGTGAGATGGCTACTGTATTAGGAAACATCAGTGATTTTGATGAAAACGTGGAGCAATGGAGCGCATATACGGAACGTTTTGACTATTTTGTATTGGCGAATGCGGTGGCAAATGAAAAGGTCGTGCCTACTTTTTTGAGTGTAATCGGGCCGAAGACTTTCAATTTACTTCGCAGCCTCGTGCAGCCAGATAAGCCAGGAACTAAAACATATAAGCAACTAGTGGAAATTCTTGGAGCACATTTTTCACCAAAACCTCTGGTTATTGCTGAGAGATTTAGATTTCACAAACAGAATCAAGAGCAGGGGGAATCAGTGACGATGTTTATTGCTGCTTTAAAAAGGTTGTCGGAACACTGCCAGTTCAAGGAGGTGCTGAATGACACCATTAGAGACAGACTTGTGTGTGGTCTGCAAAATGCAGCCACACAGAAGCATCTTCTTACTGAGGACAACCTTACTCTTGAAAAGGCCATTGAAGTTAGTGTCTCCATGGAGATGGCGGAAAAGGAGGCGCACCAGTTGAGTTCAACAGGGAGAGTTCACAAGGTGTCGCCTGAGCCTAAAGGTGCGCGGAACGGCACATGTTACCGTTGTGGGAAAACGGGCCATCACGCTAATAACTGCTGGTGTACGGAGCTGGAATGCCGAAATTGTGGCAAAAAGGGTCACATTGAACGCGCCTGTAGAGGTAAAAAAAGAACAGACAGAGCTGGGAAGCATGGAAGCAAAATGTCTGTATTTGGACAAGAGAGGAAAAAGAGTGTTCATTCAGTGCAGTATGATGGAACAAGCAAAACAGAGGGGAGCGACACCTCTGAGGAGGAAGAGGTGCACATACTGATGGTTGCAGGTGGTTCAAATGGCTACTGGGTGTCACCACTGGTGGAGGGGCAATCAGTGCGGATGGAGGTGGACACAGGCGCGGCTGTGTCCCTTGTTTCAGACACTGTCTACAACAAAATGCTAAAGCATCTTACCCTTCAGCCAACAAACATTGTGCTAAAGACGTATACCGGCGAACCTGTGGCCATGAGAGGCGTCATTGAGGTGACAGTTAAATTGAACGGACAGACTGCAAAACTGCCACTATATGTGGTAAAGGGAAATTACCCATCGCTACTGGGACGTGCGTGGCTAGAGAAAATCACGCTGGACTGGCCTGCAGTCTGCATGATGTCAAAAGGGGAGTCAGGTCTGACTGCAGTGTTAAACAAACATGCAGAACTCTTCAATGGGGAACTTGGGAGCATGAAAAAGATCAGCGTGAGACTGGACATTAAACCTGACAGCAAGCCGAAGTTTCACAAAGCCCGACCTGTACCCTATGCAATTAGGCCAAAAGTTGAGGCTAACTTGGAGGCCTTAGTCGAGAAGGGAGTCCTGGAGCCTGTGAGCGTGAGCAAATGGGCCACACCCATTGTTCCTGTCCTGAAAAAGGATGGATCTGTTTGAATCTGCGGGGATTTTAAAGTGACTATTAACCCGGTGCTGTCTGTGGAACAGTACCCTCTTCCCCTCATTGATGATCTTTTTACGGGCCTGGCCAGAGGGCAAAAGTTCAGCAAAATAGACTTATGCCAGGCTTATCTACAAATGCATGTCGATGACAAATCAAAGGAGCTGCTGACAATTGTGACACACAAGGGGCTATACAGGTACTGCCGCCTTCCGTTTGGAATTACGTCGGCCCCTGCTGTATTCCAAAGGGCAATGGATCAGATTTTGAGTGGACTGCCAGGAGTCCAGTGCTACCTGGACGACATCCTTGTCACTGGGACAAATGAGGAGGACCATCTTCTGAACTTGGATGTGACACTACAACGACTGAAAGAGTATGGACTCAGAGTTCGTAAAGACAAATGTGAATTCTTTCAGTCTTCAGTTGAGTACCTGGGGCATGTGATTGACGCTACTGGCCTGCATAAGGCGCCGCCAAAGGTCAAGGCGATCGTGGAGGCCCCAGCACCCCAGAATGTGAGCCAGTTACGTTCATTTCTGGGGCTACTTAACTACTATGGGAAGTTTATTCCAGGCTTAGCAACATTGCTGAAGCTGTTACATCAGTTGCTATGTCAAGGCAAAACATGGAAATGGACTGAACTGTGCAACGAAGCTTTCGCCCAAGCAAAGAAAGCATTGCTGAATTCGGAGGTCCTGACACACTTCGACTCAACGCTACCCGTGCAGCTAGCATGTGATGCATCACCATATGGTGTGGGAGCAGTCATATCCCACATCATGCCTTCGGGTGAAGAGAAACCTATCGCCTTCGCATCACGCACCTTGAACAAGGCCGAGAGTAACTATGCGCAGATCGAGCGTGAGGCCTTGGGAATCGTTTTTGGAATTCAAAAATTTCATCAGTACCTGTTTGGGAGAAGGTTCACACTCCTGACAGACCACCGTCCATTGACTTCAATCTTCGGGCCCCACACAGGAATTCCGTCTCTCACTGCAAGCAGGATGTAAAGCTGGGCTTTACTGTTGTCAGGACACACATACGACATCAAATATCGCAAATCAGACTTGCACGGTGTAGTGTATGTAACCGTTCCACCTTTAAGAGAACTATTTTAAGGGTTGCACTACTTTATCTTGGCTGCTGTATACTGTAATACCGGTGGTGACCACACCGGTATATAAGTGCTGTGTAATGATTTATTGGGCAGTTCCGTCCTGACCTTCGACTAGTAAAAACCTGTTAAAATTTACTCTTGTGGTCTGTGTAGTAATTCTCATTATAACACACAGACTTAACAGTGGCGACGAGTACGATCTTACCCTGCGGCAGAGATACATCCAAGGCAGTTTAACGGGCGTCGAGTAGAGGCATCCGCCCTCATCATTCTGCTGAGAAAAGACTCGGGTCTGCAGAGCAAAGGAAGAATTCTGACACGAAGCCTTCCATCAGCAACAGGCAGTGATCATCCCTTCCATCACGGTGGTGGGTAAGCCGATCAGCGACGAGCAGCAAGTCGGCCACGTTGGCTGTGAAGTAGGGGAGGGAAAAATGGAGGATATAAGAGCGGAGAACTTGACCACGGCCGGGGAAAAGAGCCGGACAGAAGTCGGGGCCAGAGGCGCTGAGACTGGGGCAGCGTAAGGCACGGGAGCCACGGTGAATGCAAACGCAGCCGATGTAAAAGACCGGGCTGCAAGCGGGCTGGGAGACGCAACAGCATCGAGAGAGAACTCGACCGCGACCGGTGAGAAAGGCCAGGCAGCTACCGAGGCCGCGAGGCGCAGCGGCCGGGACAGACCGCGACTGGTGAGAAAGGCCGGGCAGCTACCAAGGCCGCGAGGCGCAGCGACTGGGACAGACCGCGACCGGTGAGAAAGGCCGGGCAGCTACCGAGGCCGCAAGGCGCAGTGACCGGGACAGCGTAAGGCGCAGGAGAAAATGTTTTAAAAACCGCGGCGAACTCAGCCGCAGCCGGGGGGAAAGGACCGGACTGCAAGAGGGGCTGGGAGGCACGATTTGAGAACCGCTGGGGAGGGCGAACGCAGCAATACGGCAATCGCCATTACAGCCAGCGGGGGAGAAAGGCAAACGCGGGAAGCCACCATTTTCATAGGCGGGGGAAGAAGACAAGCGCGGGAAACCACCATTTTGTAAAAGAAAAAAAGAAAAATTCTTTTTGTTTCTCAAGAAGATTGCGAGGATGCCTAAGCGTGGTAACATCAACGATTTCGATCCCGATGTTGAAGATTGGGCCACGTATGTAGAACGCATAGAGATTTATCGTAAGGCAAATAAAATATCAAATAATGATAAAGCACTAACCTTACTAAACTCAATGGGTGCGAAGACATACGGGCTATTGAAGCATCTTCTATCACCAGCTAAACCGGCGGATCAGACTTTCGCTAATATTGTTGCTGTCCTGAGAAATCATTTGAACCCCACACCACTGATGTTAGCGGAACGATTTAAATTTTATGCGAGAACGCAACGGGAAGAGGAAAGCAACGCGGAGTATTTAATTGAACTGCGTAAGCTAGCGAAATACTGTCAGTTTGGGGAAAGACTGACAGAGGCACTGAGAGGCAAATTCGTGTGTGGATTGTCGAAAGAAGGAACACAAAAGCGGCTACTTGAAGAGAATGATCTTACACTTGATAAGGCTGTCACTATTGCAGCATCGCACGAAGCCGCAGCGAGAGGCACTGCGGAAATGCAGCTGAAGGCAGCGGTACTCAGCGTAGATCAAATGGCTTTGGGTACAATGAAATGTTATCGTTGTGGGAAGGCAACACACGATCAGAACCAATGCTGGTTTAAAAACCAGGAATGTAGAAAATGTGGCAAGCTTGGTCACATAGCTAAAGTATGCCGGTCAGGAAAGAAGACCAGCAACAAAAAGTCACCGCAGGAAAGGTGCAGAAAGGTACCTAAGGTGGCTGAGAAGAGTTCGGATGAACAGAATTCGGATTCGGACTCCAACAGCAAGGAACTGGGTAGTCTGAGAATTCACAATGTGAGTAAGGAAGCTGACCGACAAACTATCTGGGTCACACTTCAGATAGCAGGAGTCCAAGTGAAGATGGAATTGGACACCGGATCGGCGTTGACGGTCATGAATAAGCAAGATTACAAAAGGTTATTCACACATATTCCCCTACGAGATACGGAGATAGTATTGCAGACATACACGGGGCAAAGAGTATACCCCATCGGAAAGATAAAAGTCAAGGTGGTACACAAGGGCAAAGAACACCAAGGAATGGACATATATGTACTACCTGAGGGAGGTCCACCACTTCTGGGACGGGAGTGGATCAGGAAAATAAATATGGACTGGCACTCCCGATTGTCCAGAATATTGGATGAGGGCATATGCAGCAGTGACAGTGACAAAGCAGAGAGTGAGAACTCGGTGAAGACAATCAGCTCAGACTCTGGAACTGATGATGGTAAGACCAGCCCATGTGCAAAAGACAAGTCTAAAATGGACTTGCAGAATAATGATGGAAAAACGAAGGAGTGCATAAATGCTTCAGAAGAGAACAAAGTATCAGAACAGAATTCCACTGAACAACAACAACATAGTTTGACAGAGAATTCTGAGTCTGTCCAGTCTACAGACATGCACATTTCTGAGGAACACCGGGCTTGAACTCAACTCAATTTCAAACTACAACAGCAATTAGAACAAATGATTCGCCGTTTTGAGCAAGAGATGAATGCAAAGAAAAAGTTCTTTGACACAGAGTTGGAGAATCTGGGAAGACAGCAGAAGCAGCTGATTGAGAAAATGGATCAGGAACACACAAACCGTCTGCGCGATGAGGCCAAACGAATCAAAGCTGAGCAAGAAAGGGAATATGTCAAATTCATCGATCAGTTGAAAGCTAAGAAGAAAGAGCACCCTTTTGTGAGCAGTGTCAGCAGTAATAAGCCACTCAGGGAATTGGTGGCAGAGGCAAAAGCTGAAGTGATGGAGGAAATAGAAGACAATAGAGAAGAAGCAGAAGATGATGACTCATCTGAACCATTATCACCCCTACCAGGTCACGCACGTGGTCCCTCCGAACTGAGCCAAATCAGTCTGGAAGTAGAAAAACTTCCCAAGGTACTCGAGCCTTTAGAAGTCAGCAAGGCTGGTTCTGAAGTTACAAAAGTTCAAGCTGTTAAGTCCAGTGAAGGACTATTAGATGAGTCACCCCAGCAACGAGAACCTACTACACCACCGAAAACTACTACACCACCGAGGCGTTATCCGGACCGAGTCAGGAGGCCTCCTCAGAGACTGAATCTGTGAACTGTTTTTACATGAAGTTGTGTATATATGTTATGATGTTATGTTTAATGGGGAATATATACGGTTAAGCTAAAAAGGGAGGATTGTAGTGTATGTAACCGTTCCACCTTTAAGAGAACTATTTTAAGGGTTGCACTACTTTATCTTGGCTGCTGTATACTGTAATACCGGTGGTGACCACACCGGTATATAAGTGCTGTGTAATGATTTATTGGGCAGTTCCGCCCTGACCTTCGACTAGTAAAGACCTGTTAAAATTTACTCTTGTGGTCTGTGTAGTAATTCTCATTATAACACACAGACTTAACACACGGCAATGCAGACGGTCTCTCGAGGCTACCCTTGCCTGTTACTCCCCCAGAGCCTCGTCAGATAGACATCTTCTACTTTAGACAAGTGGAGGGAGCACCTGTCACTGCAGTTCAGGTGCGAAGGTACACCCGCAACGATCCAGTCCTGTCTGAGGTAATGGACGATGTCATTCGAGGGAGAGCGATAGGAGATTCTCCTAGTTTGAAACCTTACGTTTCAAAAAGAAATGAGCTCTCCGTCCAGGCAGGTTGTCTTCTTTGGGGACGCCGTGTCATCATTCCGCCACCTCTGAGGGAACCTATACTGCAACAACTTCATACAGGCCACAGTGGGATGGTTCGGATGAAGGAAATGGCAAGAAGCTACTTCTGGTGGCCAGGTCTCGATGGGAATATTGAGGAGAAAGCCAAAACATGTTCCCCATGTCAAAGGGTCCGGAATGTTCCACAGCTGGCAACCCTACACCCCTGGGATTGGCCTGCAGAAGTGTGGCAGTGAGTACATGTGGACTTCGCCGGTCCTTTCGAAGGGAAGATGTTTATGGTGGTTGTGGACGCTCGTAGCAAGTGGCCGGAGGTCGCTGTGATGAGGTCTACCACGGCAGAGAAAACAATTCAGAAACTTGGTGAGATGTTCAGCCGTTATGGCTCACCGGAACAACTCGTAAGTGACAATGGTCCACAATTTGTATCACAGGAGTTTGCAACCTTCCTGCATGTGAATGGTGTCCAACACATCAGGTCTGCGCCCTATCATCCCTCTACTAACGGCCAGGCAGAAAGATTTGTGCAAACTTTGAAGCACGCCTTGAAGGCATCGCAAGGTCAGGGCTCAATCCACCAATGTCTGAACAGCTTCCTGTTGTCCTACAGGAACGAGCCGCATGCCACAACCAAAACTTCCCCCGCTTCGCTCATGATGAAGAGGCAGTTGCGGACAAGTTTTGACTTACTCAAACCTCCAAGGGCAGAGCAGGTTGTCCATCATCAACAACAAGCTCAAGTTGAAAAGAGAGAGAAACGAGCCAAGGAGAGACGGTTTCATCCGGGAGAGCACGTCCTAGCTCGAAACTACAACACTGGACCGAAATGGGTTCCTGCTACGGTGATCGCGCAGACGGGCCCTGTGTCTTACACGGTTGAGACTGCTGAGGACATCGTCTGGAGAAGACACACAGATCAACTGTTGCTAGGAGCAGAGACAGCCACAGAGGCTCCAACGGCTGGTTGGCCTGAACTGTTTCCGAATGATACCGCAAACCAGCATCCTTTGCCACAGTGCTCTTCTCCAACACAGGACGTCAAAGAGACTGTTCCACCTGTGCAAACTCCTGACTTTCAACTGACACAGGCACCTTCTCCATCCAGGCCTGTGTCAATGCCTACTGCTGTGGAAGCCAGCGATGACCGCCGGTATCCTGTCAGAGAGCGACGGCCTCCAAGATGCTTGGATCTGTAGGTGTTAGTGACTTACCCACAAGACTGGGGCAGAATAAACCCCAGGGTAAAGTCAGGGTTTGAGGCAGTCTACCTCTACCTTAGGTTAGTTGAGTGTATTGAAAGTAACTTACCTATTGAGGAATAATGTGGACCTTCCATTTAAGAGGGGAGGAAATGTTATGTATTGTGTGTTCTATTGTGTGTTCTCCTCCCACCTGTGGTGGCACTGTCATAGGAGATAAATGGTTGGGTATTCTCTCGGTTAAGTTTAGCTCTCTTTGCTCGGAACTTCCCAGAACTTCCTTTCCTTCCAATAAAGCACTTCATGTTTGAATCTCTGAGTTCTGAGTCCTAAATTGTGTCTAGGTAGAAAGGTACCGACACAACACTATGAACCCACAATCTTCTGACTCAGAGGCAAGAGTGCTACCACTGAGCCGCCGCTAATGCTGAAAAGTCAAAAGGATTTGAAACAACGTTTCACATATGGGATATGCTTTATATCTGGCTTCAAGAAGAAGGGAAGGGAAATTTTACCTGAAATATGAAGCACTGGGAAGGGTATGATAAAGAGCCTGGGTAAGAACCTGTGCAACAAGGGGAGCGATTTTGTTAATGGGGGCGTGTTGGAGGCGGGACTGCTGCTTGGCGGGTCGATGTCCCGCCTCCATCGATTTGTGGCCAACCCATGCTATTTTCTCTTGATTGACCTTGTTAAGCCCACCCAGCAGGCTTAGCAGGCCAATTAAGGTAAGGCCGGTTGCAGAGAACATCAAAGTATGACGTTTCATCTGTCAAAAAATTTTGATAGATGAATTGTCATCGTTTGACAGCTCTGTGAAGCTGTCAAACAGTGACATTCTCTGTAGTTCGATAAGGTTTTGATTTCAAGATCTCATCAAACATCTTTCTTTTACAGAGATGGGATGGTTGTTGAATCTGAGAATGCAACGGCCATCTCTCATCTGTAACACGAAGGTTTGAGACTCTCCGCATACAAACCGACTGAAGCCTGCAGGAAGAAACAAAGGTAAGTACACTTTTACTAACACTTTGCACTTACCTCAGATACTCACCTCTACACTCTTGCAGCCATCACTTACCTTCACAGCACACTTTTGCACCCCCCCGACCCCCGCAGACCCAGTACTTGCCTCGCTGACGGGTTTTGGAGCCTTTGGGAAGCCTGCACTTGTGAGGGCAAAAAGGGGATAATCCTATTTTCTGGCTGTTAACTACCTGTTAACAGGCAGTTACTAGGCTTTAATCCCTTCCCGCCTCCAAGGAGATGGGACCCGGTGCGGGACGTCTATCCGCTTCCAAGGAAGATGGCATGGAGGCGGGTTGGGGCGGGTTGGGCACCTGCCCCCAAATTCTGCCATTTTCCCGCAGTCCCGCCTCCATACCCACCTCCCCAGAGCTGGCAGTTTCCAAATCCCATACAGAAGCTCAAATTATCTGAACTGTCATTGGAGAGAACAAAACTAAGGAGGGTAAAAAGGAGGGAAGGATTTAGTAAACAATACTGAAATCATTTCATGCAGGAAGTGTTATAACAGAAATCAAAATTGTGAAAAGTAAAGAATGGAAAGTTCATTGTTGTCCCAGTCGCTAGATGCTCCCTGAATGCATACTTTAAGTGTCTGCCAGATCATGCAGTCTAGATGACTGGACAATTCGAACACATGATAGAGTAAATTGCATTGCTGACAATGCATGATAATTTCAGAGTGATACGGGAAGAGCCTAATGTTGGTCTCCGGGAGATGAATTTGCATAACAGTCATTAAACTTGCAATGGGACAGGACCACCTAAGGGTATCTTTGTCAAAGAAATGAAGGCAGTTCTTCTCCATTGGTGAAGGTTTCCCTGTCTCTGATAGGAATGATGTTAGCACTGGTGACTTTCATATAGCTGATTTCCCTTCTGTTCCATTTGTTAATGGGTTAAAGACTACTGGTGCTCTGGAAAATCTGTTTGGTTCTACCATGAGTTATCCATGCTGAAAAACTGCTAAATTTCAATATATGGGGGCTGTGCTGCATTAAAATAATACAATATAATAATAAGCAGTGCATTCCAGAGAGAAACTGAAATGAATTTAACCAAGCCAACACTTGCGAACTGTTTGTACACATCATCACGGCTCCAGAGTCCTACAATTGACCTCTGCGCAAGGCAGATATCATTAGCAGAGTTAAGATGCAACAACTTGAATTCTTCTTGGCACCTATTCTTGCTTTAACTACAAAACACCCATCAATGGTCATCGACCTCCACAGATAGAAAGAGTCACAAATTCATTGATGAATCCCAAAGGAAACTCTTGCACCATGAATGTGTCAATAATGTTGCAGACACAGCTGGTGGTCATGAAGTTGCCACTTCTAAACTCCACTTAATATTGGCCCAGAAATTCGGGTCGGGGGTTTCCCGCGGGTGCAAGCCCCCGACCTACACTTACCTAGCGTGCCGGCAGTTGACCTTTCGGCCTGCGTGGAATTCCTCTCCGACGCCTGTCCCAGAGGCCGGTGTGCTATGCTGGCGTGTCCCAGGGCGTAGTTAGTGCGATGCGTCCCCTGGGATCACATGAGCAACAGGCAGCCAATCGGAGCAGGGAATGCTCCATTCATAAGTCTTGACAGATAGACCTGTCAAAACGTATAAATGCTGAGGCTGTAAAACTGTACTTTACCTTCAAATAAATTTTAAAAAAAATCAAACTTTGTAAATAAACTATAAATGACATTAAATAACTATTTTAAACAAAAATTTTAATTTTTGAATAAAATAATTTTATAAAAAAACGGGGCTAAAAATAAACCTACCTTGCTTTAAAGTATTTAAAAGTAAAAAACCTGTGGAAAAAATGTTTCAATTTTAAATAATTGATCACTTACCTTTGAAAATGAAGTCCTTATGGCTGCTTTTTACATTTCTAAAATGTACAGACTTACCCGCACGTTAAAACCTGTAAAAAAAAAAGGAAGTTCATCGCGCACGTGCAGACTTCCGCGCGCATGCGTTCGACCTCTGAACCCCTTGGTTCAGAGGATCGGAAGTGCCGGTTTCCCGCGCATGCGTAGTGCATGCAAGATTCCGGCACTTCCATCGGGTCCACGCGTGAGTACTCCGTCCGTACTCACGCGTTGGGACCCGAATTTCTGGGCCAATATCTTGGAAAGCCAGATAGTTACTTTCCCTCCAGTTTTTTTTCGCCCTCCTGTCCTGGGCCTGGGTTATAGTTTCCCCACTGTGACTGGGCAAGTGGTCATTTCTCATCCCTGAACGTAGGCAATAAGTGTCATCGGGCTATTCAATTTTAGAGAAAAGCACAGCTGAGCCTGAAATCTACACGTTCCAGCAAGAATCACTGCCTAATGATCATAGGAACAGGAGTAGGCCATTCAGCCCCCGAGCTTATTGCACCATTCAATTCGATCATCTGTACCTCAACTCCATTTACCCTCATTTGATCCATATCCTTTGACACCCTTACCTAATAAAAATCAGTTGATCTCAGTCTTGAAAATTTCAATTGTCCCAGCATCCACAACTTTTTGGCGCGAGAATTCCAGATTTCTACTACCCTTTGTGTGAAAAAGTGCTTCCCGAGTTCACACCTGAATGGCCTGGCTCTAGATCAGGTGCTGGAACACTATTTGATTTTTCAACTACCTAGCCCAGGAATATTAAGGGCAGTTGTAAAGACCAGCAGTCACTCTGGTTGAGCTCAACATACTCAGCACATGTTCAAATTAATTCTAGGATTCTCCTGAGCAGCACACAAGATGGAGCATTCATCCTCTAAGTCAACTTGTGTAGTCATCAGGCTAGCGTAGTGGCAGCTCACCTCAGTTGGTAGCCTTCTCTCTTCTGAGTCAGAAGGTCATTGTACTAAGTGCCCCTGCAGAACTTGAGCAGCTGACACATTGCATATTTGTTGGTTAGTCCAGTAAGTGCAACAAAGCAATTTGCATACCATTATGTAAATACAGTATTCTGAATGGATATTAAGAAACGTTTACAAATGCAACATTACTGTGGCGATAACTGATGTATTTGAATTGGAACAAGCCACAGGAGTGTAACCATGAAAGCAGGACTCAAAGGTCTCTCCTTGCTGGTGCTTCATTGTCCATCCTCCACTTGTCCAAAACTCAGCTGCCCACATCCTGTCCTACACTAAGACTCATTTGCTCATCAGCCCCGCCTCCCCCGCCCACAGAATGCAGCAGCTCCCCATTTCCCAGTGCTTCCAGTTTAAATCTTCAAATCTCTATTGCACCTGTCTACCTCTGCAGCCTTATTCAGCTGTACAACCCTGCAGCGCCCTTCAGCTCTTTGACTATGCAGTCTCCCCTCTCTCTCTGCCCCACCGTTGGTGACAAAGCTTTTAGTTTGTCTCAGGCCTATATGCTGAAATTCCCTCCCTAAACACCTCTGCCTCACTATGCCTCTAGCCTCCTTTAAAAGCATCCTCAAAGCCCACCTTTTTCTAACTAGCCTTCAGCCACCTTTCCTAACCTCTCTCCCATTGCTTGATATTGGCTCCTCCTGTTATTTATTTGTAAAATACCATGGGACATCTTGTATATTGAACATGCTATATAAATAGACGCTGTCATTGTTGTAAGGGTACATTTACACAGGGGCTGATATTCGTCTACTTAGTGCCCCAGTTTGCTAATGGGGCAGGAGGAGGCTGGGAAATCTGCTGGTTTTGGGCCTTATGATCCCATCACAACCTGAACAATGTATGGCACTGAGTCACAGCCTAGTACTTGGGGCCAGTACATGGAATGAACATATGAAAATGATGAGCAGGAAAAGACCAGCTGGTCCATCAAGCCTGCCCCACAGTCATGATGCCTGGAGCTTCGTGACTAGACACATCCACCTCCTTCCACCACCGCCATTCCCTGCCCCCCGCAGACATATATTCTCTTGTGAGAAAAAAAAACCCAGGGCCAAAATAGGAAAAAAACCTCTAGAAAATTCCTCTCCAACCCCCTTAACTGGTAAATTGCTTACCTCTTATAAGATGTGATTTCTATCAAAACCAAAAACTGGTCCAACTCTCTTTTCAAGATGTGTAGGGAATCAGCACACATTACACGACCCAGCAACTTATAGCTTCTCTTGTGTAGCTTAAATGCACAACCCCTGGTCCTCCCCAACCTGTCAAACTGAAATAATCTATCCGTGGGTACGCAATAAGCCCAATAAACCTATCTGAGTAACTAAGGTTTAAGCTGGGAATCATTCCTGTGGCTCTCTTCTGAACCTTTTCTAAGGCCACTGTATCATTCATTATGTGAGGGGACCAAAACTGGATGCAGTACTATAGATGTGGTCTAACCAAGGACCTGTATAAGGACAGAATGGTGTCCTTTGGCATATATTGAATGGTTCTATTAATACAACCCAATACACTGTTTGCTTTGGCTATAGCTTCTCAGCATTGGTCATAAACCTTGAGTGATCTGTGCACAATTACACCGAGATCCTTTTCTCTCTCGCCTGACCAATTTCAGTATTGTTCTCTGTAAATGGTAAGTGTTGGTCATGCCTACATGCATCACATGCATTTGTCTAGGTTAAATTATCCCCCATGCCCATTCCCCCAGCGCATCTAAATCTTTTTGCAGAAGATTGTACTCCTCTACAGTCTTAACACCCGCATATATTTTTGTATTGTCTGCAAACTTGCTGACCATACCCGCAACACCAATGTCCAGGTTGTTAATAGTGAAAAGTAATGGTCCTAACACTGATCCCTGTAAGACAGCATTAGTAATCTGCCTCCAGGCTGATCCACAACCATTGACTATAGCTTTCTGCTTGCTGGATTGGAGCCCATTCCTAATCCAGTTTATCACATTCCCACTGATACCTAAAGATTCTATCTTGTGGATTTAGCCTAGGGCTGGATTTTGCCAGCCCTGGGGAGGCGGGTTTGGAGGTGGGACAGTTGGCAAAATGGCAGAATCTGGGGGCGGGTGCCCAACCCGCCTCCGTGCCATCTTGCCAGGAGGTGGGTAGCCGTCCCGCGCCAGGTCCCATCTCCTTGGAGGCGGGAAGGGATTACAGCCACTTAACTGCCTGTTAACAGGTAGTTAACAGGCAGATAAGAAGATTATCCCCATTTTGCCCACACAAGGCTCCGAAACCCTCCAGGGTCACCGAGGCGAGTAGTGGGTCAGCGGGGATCAGAGGGGTCCAAAAGTGCGCTGTGAAGACAAGTGATGGGTGCAAGTATGGAGAGGTGAGTATCTGAGATAAGTGGAAAGTGATAGAAAAAGTTTACTTACCTTTGTTTCTTCCTGCAGGTTTCAATCGGTGGGTATGCGGTGAGTCTCGCACCTCCGCGGCAGAGATGACAGATGGCCGTTGCATTCTCCAATGCAACAACCATCTAATTTCTGCAAAAGAAAGAGGTTTGATGTGTTCTTGAATTCAAGAACTCATCAAATTACAGAGAATGTCAGTGTTTGACAGAGATGAAATGTCATACGTTGATGTTCTCTGTAGCCGGCTTTCCCTTAATTGGCCTGCTATGCCCACTGGGTGGGCTTAACAAGGGAAAATAGCGTGGGTTGGCCAGAAGTTGATGGAGGCGGGACTGAAACCCAACAAGTGGGAGTCCCACCTCCAAAAGCTCCCCATTGGCAAAATCCAGCCCCTAGTGTTCGGTAGCTTATCAAAAGCTTTCTGAAAACCCAAGTAGACAATATCTACTGGATTATTCTCATCCACTAACCTAATAATTTCTTCAAGAAACTCAAACTGGTAAAACACAATCTCTTTTTCCTTAAGCCATGTTAGGTATCTCTAATGGCCCCGTCTCTTTCCCTGTGATCATTTCTTAAGAACCCTCAAGAATATGATGAGGAATACTGGCCTTCAGATGAGTGAAAGTTAGCTGCACTAGGAGGGTCCAGATCAAGAAAACCTCCCAGGCTTCCAAAGAAGGGGCACTTACTTTATAAAAAATAAATCTTGAAGGGGACATGGCTGGGGAATCTCTCCCTCCACCACCTGCATGATGGGAAGGTGCTAGATTTACTGGTTGCATGGGGCAGGTGGACCTATTTGGCCCCATGCAAATTAGGTCCTCTCCCACTGACTGTGCAAGTTCCAGCGGGGTTAGTATAGGAGAGCACAAGTATGTGTGAGCCTGGCATAACTGTTGGGATCATATCCCCAGGATTTCCGGGGTCTTTGTCTTTATTTTAAACCCTGTGTATAACCAGCTCTATAGATATGTGATTACCACCTTTTTTTTTGATTAGGATGAGCTAATATCATGCAACATATTTGGCAGTTCATTGAGGTCTGGGATTGTTCCCATGGTCTGAAGGGAGGCCCATATGGTGTCTCTGTTTCAAAAGATGAGTAGGCCCTGAGAATTATAGGTCAGTTAGATTGACGTTGGTTATAGGCAAGTAACTGGAGGAATTATTAGAGAGTTATTAGGAAATTCCCAAGATGGCTTTTGCAAATGGAGGTCCTGTCTCACCAACCTGGTGGAATGTTCTGAACAGGTCCCAAAGTTGGTCAATGACAGTAGACTGCTTAATAATTGTGTATCTTGATATCCAAAAAACCTTTCATAAAATGCTGCACAGACAGCTGTTAAATAACGTTACACCCTGTGGGATTAATGGTCAGATTTGAAGATGGATTGTGAATTGGATGCAGTCAGAGGCAGAGGGTGGTTATTAATGGTAGCAGCTCTGCATGGGATCCAGTCACAAGTGGAGTCGCATAAAGATCTGTGTTAGGGTCGTTGCTCTTCACCATCTTTAACAATAATTGGGCTTAAGGCATTGTGAGGACAGACCTTAACTTTGTTGATATCATTAAGGTGCGTGCAAGAGTTAAGACTATAGATTAAATAAATAGAGTGCAGGCTGATGTAGTACATTGGGGAATTGGCCCATGTGTGGCAGATATTTCTTCAATGTGGATAAATGCAGCATGATGCATTTGGGTTATGGTAATTCCAAACGTGTGTATAGTAGGTGAGGTTACCATCTATAGGACGCAGAGTAAGAAAAGGGCCTGGAGGTCGTTGTTCATGACCAGTGCTGTGAGGCTGTGGACAAAGGATTTATAGCTGGGACAGTTACATAAAAAACTAGTAATTCAGGCATTTTTGTCAGCACAATTTGTCTGAAGCCGGCAAAAACCAGCGTAAAAGATCAAGGAATTTTAAGCGCAAATTACATCCAGCGCAAATTGAGTTTCTGCGATCTTTTGCGCGAGTTTAAAAAACATCGTGCTAGCAGCTGGCCCTGTTGACAAAACTGACCACACCCCCAGATCGAATGAATCACCATAGCAAGTTTCCGTCAATTCTGCCTCTTTGTGGGCCTTCGAGGAGGCTCTTAAAATAAAGCCGGTTCTTTTGGGCGCAAGGACACTAATAGACACGTTTTAAAAGCTTTTGAATGTATATTGTTTTAACTTATGAAGAACCTGACCACTGTACATCAGTTTAACTGGTAAATGATTCTGTACAGTTTTTTTAAAGTCATTGGCCTAGAAATTGAGTTTGCGCTGCACCAGGGCTTTAGCGCCAGAAGTTAGCGCCGGCGCTAAGTCCCTTTGCGCGCGCCAAAAATTCAGTAGCGCCGCGCCCAAACGGCTGCCGGCGCTACTGAAGGGTTTTAGCGCCTGAAAACTGGCGCAACGCGCCGCATTGCGGCGCTATTCCGGCGCTGCGGCGCCCGCTGCGGTGCGGCAGGCTCGGGAAGTGCAGGCCTCCTCCTTCCATTAAGGAGGAGCTGCCTGCACCCGGCCGCGGCCCGCGCAAATCTCTTCAAAAATGAGCCCGGCACCTCGGACAAGTGCCGGGCTTGCATCTGTTCCGGGGGGGGGGGGGAGAAGTCCGGGGAGGGAGCTGCGGGCAGGCGGCCGGCGGGAAAGCGGCCAGCCGCCGCGGGGCCTTTAATGCGCCGGCGCAAACACATGTTGGACTCTGTTGCCAGAGTCTTAGTTGCGGCTGCCACGGGCGAGGCGGCCGCAACTGAATTTCGGCGCTGGGGCCCGTCGGCATGGCAACCGGGACGCTGCGCACACCGATGACGTCATCGGTGCCGGCGCAGCGCTACCGGTGCAACGCCGCTTTAGGGCCCCAGGGAATTTTTGAACTGGCCATAACTCTGGCGCTAGTCCCTCTAGCGCCTCAAAAGCGGCGCTAAGGCTAGTGAATTTCTAGGCCATTTTCTGTTAATTAAAATCAGATTACTCACAGGTGGTTGGCTAGGCACTCTGATTAAAAATGCTTATTTTTTTAGCTAAACCCATTTTCAGCTGTATTAATGGGCTGGATTTTCCGCCCGGAGGCGGGATACTGGCGGGTTCGCTGTTCTGCGGGTTCTGGTACCGTTCCCGGTTGCAGCCGCCCTCCATTAATGATTTTCCCGAGATTTTTAAAAAAATTTATTCGTTTGTGGGATCCGGGCGTCGCTGGCAATGCCAGCATTTATTGCCCACCCCTAGTTGCCTTTGAGAATGTGGTGGTGAGCCGTCTGCTTGAACCGCTGCAGTCCGTGTGGTGATGGTACTCCCAAAGTGCTGTTAGGTAGGGAGTTCCAGGATTTTGACTCAGTGACGATGAAGGATCAGCGCTATACTTCTAAGTCAGGATGGTGTGTGACTTGGAGGGTGTTAAGTCCGTGAATGATTGAGACACGGACAAGCAGGAGAGAAACAAACAGAACTTTACTGGTGAAAGGCATAAACAAATCTAACAAAACAGAGGCTCTCTAGCGCCTTTTATACAGGGGTGGTCACTGCCGGTATTGCAGTCTGAGACCAGTTATACTCTTAAAGGTACATACACAACAATTCCTCCCCTTTTAGATAAACAGTACATAACATTCATTTAACACTAATGATAACGAATTACAATCACAATTACTGTTGCTAGATTCATTGGTTAAGTTTAAGCAATTATAAGTTCAGTCTTTGAGGAGGCTTCCTGATTCTGTCTGGATAACGCCTCTTTGGAGTATCAGGTTCTTCTGGCAATGTTGAGTCAGAATCAATGTCGTTGTTTGGTTCATCTGCTTCCAATATTACCGGTTCTGCGGTAGCTGCAATTGAAACGTCGATTTCATTACCAGGTGTATCAGATCGTGGTGTGGAGTTGACGTTTTCCAGTGACTCTAGAATCTGGTCAGCATGGCGTCTTACAATGCTCTCCCCAACGTCCACGGTATACATGAGAGGTCCTTGTCGTGTACAAATCCTTCCTGGCTGCCATTTCTCAGTGCGGTAGTCCCGGGCCAAAACTGGTTGACCTATCTTAAAACTCCTGGTCGGCCTTTCATTCATATTCTGAAACTGCCTGTTCTCCACATCTCTTCGGACGTTTGGCTTAACCAAATCCAAGCGGCATCGTAGTCTTCGATTGAAGAACATCATGGCTGGAGTTTGGTTGGTAACCGCATGTGTCGCATTCCGGTAGGCAAAAAGAAGTTGTCCACCTTGTGTTGTAGGGGTATATCTTCATTACACATTGCCTTGATAGCCTTCTTGAATGTTTGGACAAACCTCTCGGCCAATCCATTAGTGGCTGGATGATATGGGGCAGATGTGTAATGCTTAACACCATTGTTCTTTAAGAACCTCCGGAACTCTTCAGACACAAACTGTGGTCCATTGTCAGAGCAAATCTGTTCAGGCAGCCCATTCCTGGCGAATATGGTTCGTAAAACTGCGATAGTTTTTTCCGTGGTGGTTGAGGACATTTTTATTACCTCTGGCCACTTTGAATGTGCATCCACGCCAATTAAAAACATTGAGTCCATGAAGGGACCAGCAAAATCAATGTGCACCCTTTGCCATGGGGATGAGGGCCACTCCCATGGATGCAGAGGAGCTTGTGGTGGGGCGTTTTGGACCTTCTGGCATCCTGCACAGCTCTTGGTCATCTCTTCGATTTCTCTATCGATTCCCGGCCACCACACAAACGCTCTGGCTAAGCTCTTCATTTTTACCCCACCCAGATGACCCTCATGAAGCTCATTGAGCACTCTATCCGTCAACTTAGGTGGAATTACTACTCTGGATCCACACATCAAGGTTCCTCTGCACACTGACAGCTGCTCTCTTCTTGACGAAAATGCTGGCAGCAGTGGTTTGCCATGTGCTGGCCATCCCTTCATCGTTAAATCATAGACCCGTGACAGCGTCGGGTCATTCCGTGTTTCCGTTTCTATGTTTGCATTCGTCACAGGGAGACATTCGACTATGGTCGAGTGGAATAACTCCATTGGATCCACTGCAAGGTCTTCTTCTTCCACCGTCGGCAACGGTAGACGTGACAATCCATCAGCATTTCCATGCTGTTTAGTTCCTTTGTACTCGATGTCATATTGGTGTGCCCCTAGGAAAAGGGACCATCTCTGCAGCCGTTGTGCTGTCATTATCGGTACGCCCTTCTGAGGGTTGAAAATGGAGACAAGAGGTTGATGATCGGTTAGTAGAGTAAATTTTTGACCTTATGTAAACCCTCTTCATCAATCACGTGGCCACAATACGATATCTGTTTCTTAAAAGATTCGCACTTGGGGTGGTTGGCTTGCAGCCCATGTTCCCGTAGTCTAGTGAGCACCTGTTCTAGGTTGTTAAGGTGTTCACTGTCATCTTCACCTGTTACAAGGATGTTGTCCAAGTAACACTGAGTCCCTGGAATCCCTTGCAGGACTTGTTCCATCGCTCTTTGCCATATCGCCGGAGCCGATGCTACTCCGAATACCAATCGATGATATTGGTAAAGACCTTTGTGAGTGTTTATCGTGAGATACTTCCTAGAGGACTCTTCAACCTCCATCTGCAAATATGCTTGTGCTAGGTCAATTTTTGTAAAACGCTTCCCTCCAGACTGTGAGGCGAAGATGTCTTCTATCCTTGGAAGAGGATATTGTACTGTGTGAAGGACAGGGTTCACCGTCACCTTGAAATCCCCACAGATGCGAATCTTCCTTGGCTCTCCGGACTTATTGCTTAACGTTTTTTTCATGACAGGAACGATGGGTGTCGCCCACTCGCTCCAGTCGACCTTAGACAACACGCCCGCCTTCTCCAGATTCTCCAGCTCTGCCTCGACGGCTGGACGAATTGCATATGGTACCGGTCTCGCTTTGAAAAACTTGGGAACTGCATTCTCTTCTATTTTTAACGAAACTGTTACACCTTTAAGCGTGCCCAGTTCTTGTTGAAATACCTCTTTGGCGTTAGCTAAGATTGTTGACAATCATCCAGGAGTGACGTCTTCATCTTTTTTACCGTCCACCATCATTGCATGAATGGAATGCCAATCTAAGTTTATCTTCCTGATCCATTCCCGTCCCAATAACGGTGGTCCACCATTTGGCAGTATGTAGAGATACAATTTCCGTATTTTCTTGCCGTTGTATTCGACAGGCACCCTTATTTTTCCTCTGGGGTATACTTTTTGCCCCATATATGTCGTCAAGACGATGGATGTCTCTCTCAAGGGTATGTGTGAAAATAGCCGCTCATAGTCTCGTCGATTCATGAGAGTTAGCGCTGATCCTGTATCCAATTCCATTTTAACTTGGGACCCTGCTGTCGTGAGAGTGACCCAAATGGTTCGGTGATCCTCTTTTGCGATTACATTGTGAAGTTTGAGACAGCTTAATCTCCTGTTCTCGGATTCACTATCGCTCATCTGGTCTTCGGAACTACTGTCCGTCATCTTTTGTACTTTCTTGTACGGTTCCTTAGTAGCCTTTTTGTTGTCGCTGGTCTTCTTCCCAGACCTACAAACTCGTGCAATGTGTCCAATCTTCCCGCATTGTCTGCATATTTTGTCTTTGGACCAGCAGTCCTTCTGGTCATGGTTAGTTCTGCTGCAGCGATAACATTTTGCAAATCCCCGTGTCATTTCATGGGTGCTGTATTCCTGTGGTTTTTGTTGAATTTCTGCAGCTCCCCTGGCTGCTGCTTC
This sequence comes from Somniosus microcephalus, assembly GCF_052327205.1. Lineage (NCBI taxonomy): Eukaryota > Metazoa > Chordata > Chondrichthyes > Squaliformes > Somniosidae > Somniosus > Somniosus microcephalus. The sequence continues at coordinate 361,583,705 of NC_140987.1, read as the reverse complement.
ATATGATACTGCCACGCTGAAAGCCTTATCTAGCGTCAGCTCTTTTTCTGCGAGTAACTTCTTCTGTGTTCCTTCACTCAGGAGTCCACAGACAAATTTGTCCCGTAGAGTATCTGCCAGTCCTGCTCCGAACTGGCAGTGCTTTGATAGCTTGCGTAGTTCCGTAAGATACTCAGCATTGTTCTCATCTTTGTGCTGAGTTCTCCTGTGGAATTTAAATCTTTCTGCTATCAACAGCGGTGCAGGGTTTAAGTGCTCCTGTAGAACAGCAACAATTTCGTTAAAACTCTTCGCCTTCGGTTTGGCTGGAGTAATCAGGTCCCGCAATAGGCCGTACGTTCTAGCGCCCATTAAGTTTAACAATACCGATGCCTTTTTCCCCTCCGCTATATCGTTTGCCTCGAAATATACCTCTACTCTTTCCACATACGTGGTCCAGTCCTCTAATGTATTATCAAAAGCAGTGATACAGCCAGTCTTCGGCATCTTGCAAATCTAAAATGGCGCCTCCCGCGCTTTGCCTTCTTCTCTGATTTAACAAAATGGCGCCTCCCACGCTTTTCCTTCTTCCCCGCTGTTGTTAGCGCTGCTTTCCACGGTTTCCTGTGCGTTAAATATTAATTTGTTTTCTTTTATTATCTTCCCGTCGTGGAGCGGACCCTCTGGAACACTTCCCTCCCTCTTCTGAGGTCCGATCGCTGCCCAGCTTCGAAAGACCGGCCGCGCCCTGTATGCTCCACCCTCTCTCTCTCTCTCCTTGCTTCCCGACTCGCTACCCGGCCCCGTTGCAGCCCAGGAAGGATCAGAGCACTACCTGCCACCAGCCTGATTAGCTGGGAAACCACGGACCGAGGAACCCAGCCTGGCTCTGGAAAGTCGCTCCTGCAAAGCCTTGAACCCGATGATTGACGGTCGACGCCCGTTCCTCGAGTTTCAATGGACTCTATTTTTTTTTCTTCCGACCTTCAACGTCGTCGGAGCTGCTGCTGAGTTGCAGGTAAGTTCTTTCTACCTCGTCGCCAGTGTTAAGTCCGTGAATGATTGAGACACGGACTAGCAGGAGAGAAACAAACAGAACTTTACTGGTGAAAGGCATAAACAAATCTCACAAAACAGAGGCTCTCTCGCGCCTTTTATGCAGGGGTGGTCACTGCCGGTATTGCAGTCTGAGACCAGTTATTCTCTTAAAGGTACATACACAACAGAGGGGAACTTGGAGGTGGTAGTGTTCCCATGCGCCTGCTGCCCTTGTCCTTCTAGGTGGAAGAGGTCGCGGGTTTGGGAGGTGCTGCCGAAGAAGCCTCGGCGAGTTGCTACAGTGCATTTTATAGATGGTACTCACTGCAGCCACGGTACGCTGGTGGCAGAGGGAGCGAATGTTTTTTAAGGTGGTGGAGGGAGTGAATGTTTTTTAAGGTGGTGGATGGGGTGCCAGTCAAGCGAGCTGCTTTGTCCTGGATGGTGTCGAGCTTCTTGAGTGTTGTTGGAGCTGCACTCATCCAGGCAAGTGGAGCGTATTCCATCACACTCCTTACTTGTACCTTGTAAATGTTGGAAAGGCTTTGGGGTGTCAGGAGGTGAGACACTCGCCACAGAATACCTAGCCTCTGGCCTGCTCTCGTTGCCACAGTATTTATGTGGCTGGTCCAGTTAAGTTTCTGGGTAATGGTTGTAGTGTATGTACCTTTAAGAGAAAACTACTTTTACAGCTCCTGTATACTGTAGTACCGGCAGTGACCACACCTGTATATAAACCTTGAGCAGGCATCTGTACTGTTAGTCTTTAGACTACCCTCCTCCAGTAAACACCTGTTGATTGTTAATCTACAGCCTCCGTCTAGTTATTGAAGAACACCATACCTTAAGATTTACGGATTCAACAGGGGCGACGAGGTCGATTCGAATCTACCTGCAACTCTGCATTTCCTTCCAAGGATTCGCTCCGGGAGGACGGTGGAAGAAAGTCGAGGCCAGAAGCACGGGCGTCGACCACGAGCAACCGCCCAGTCATCCGGCAGAGAGTGAACATTGCAGGGGAGGCTGTTGAGAGCTGGGCTTGGTTCTCCAGCCACGACGATCCAGCAATAGACTGGCCACAGGTACAGCGCAGACCCTTCCCGGACAGCGGCGGCTGGAGCCGACCGACGGCACAGAAAAGGCCAAGCAGCGTCGACGGGGTAAGAGAGAGGGTGGAGTGCACAGGGCGCAGCCGGGGGTTGAAGACCGAGCGGCGTTGACGGAAAACAAAAAGAGAGAGAGGGTAAAGCACAGCCGGGGTTCAGGACCGAGCGGCGGCAACGAGAGAGGCGCACAGGAGAACGCGCAGAGCGCAGCCGGGGCTTAAGGGCTGAGCAGCTTCTGCGGGGAAAGAAAGGGAGTGCGGGAGACGCCATTTTGAGCCACGGAGAAGAAGGGAGAGCGCGCCATTTGAGCCGCGGAGAAGAAGGGATAGCGCGGGAGACGCCATTTTTGAAGCCGCAGTGGAGAAGAAGTGCGAGCGCGGGAAGAAAGGAAAGCATGGGAGACACCATTTTGAGCCAGCGGAGAAGAAGGGAGAGCGCGGGAGTCGCCATTTTAGAAAGTCTAACCACACCCAGGGATGCCGAAGAGTGGCAGTGTCACTGCGTTCGACAATGAAGTCGAAGATTGGGCGACATATGTGGAACGCATTGAGGTGTACTGCAAGGCGAATGAAGTGCCAGATGCCAGGAAAGCATGGGTTTTGTTGAATTCCATGGGTGCAAAAACGTATGGCTGACTGCGAAACCTAATAACCCCAGAGAAGCCGGTAAACAAGAATTTTGAAAGCATAGTAGAAATCCTACAGGACCACTTAAACCCCACACCGCTGCTGATTTAAGTTCCATAAAAGGAACCAACGCAAAGACGAAAGCAATGCTGAGTACCTAACGGAACTGCGCAAGCTATCGAAACACTGTCAGTTTGGAGCGGGACTAGCAGATAAGTTAAGGGACAAGTTCGTGTGTGGGCTACAAAGTGAAGGAACCCAGAAACGGCTTCTATCAGAAAAGGACCTTACGCTGGACAAAGCTTTCAGTATGGCAGTATCACACGAAGCAGCCGCAAGGGGCGCTGCAGAGATACAACGGAGACCGCAAGAATATGGCACCAATGAAATGTCCTATGGAAAAGGGAAGTGCTATCGCTGCAGCAGAACAACACATGACCAGAAAGATTGTTGGTTCAAGGACCAAGTGTGCAGACAGTGTGGGAAAGCAGGACACATAGCAAGAGTCTGCAGGTCTGGGAAGAAAACCAACAGTAAGAAATCTCCACAGGAGAAGTACAAAAAGGTACACCAGGTGATGGACAGTGGTTCAGATGAACAGAAAAGTGACACAGACTCCGGAAGCAAGGAGCTGGGTTGTCTGAAACTATATAAGGTAACAGAAATGGAGGATCACCAGACTCTCTGGGTTACACTCAAGATAGACGGAGTCCAAGTGAAAATGGAATTGGACACAGGGTCAGCTCTAACAGTCATAAATCAAAGAGACTACAAGCAGCTATTTTCACACATACTCCGAACACTAAACATAACAGCGACGATTGAAATAGAGGAAAATGCAAGCCCAAAGTTTTTTAAGGCCTTATGCGATCCGGCCAGACTTCGAAGCAGAGCTGGAAGGTTTGGAACATTCAGGAGTACTGTCCAAAGTGGACTGGAGCGAGTGGGCTACACCCATCGTTCCTGTAATGAAGAGGTCGTTGAGTAATACGCCTGGGGAACCAAAGAAAGTCCGCATCTGTGGGGATTTTAAGGTGACAGTGAACCCAGTCCTTCACACAGTACAATATCCGCTTCCACGGATTGAAGATATTTTTGCCTCGCTATCTGGAGGTAAACGCTTCACTAAGATAGATCTGGCCCAGGCGTACCTGCAAATGGAGGTAGAAGAAGCCTCGAAACAATACCTCACGATCAACACTCATAAAGGTCTCTACCAATACAACCGGCTGGTGTTCGGGGTAGCATCGGCTCCGGCTATTTGGCAAAGGGCAATGGATCAAGTCCTGCAAGGGATTTCAGGGACCCAGTGTTATTTGGATGACATCTTGGTCATGGGCGAAAATGACAGTGATCACCTCGCCAACCTGGAGAAGGTGCTCACTAGATTAAAGGAATATGGGCTACGAGCTAATCGCCACAAGTGCGAGTTTTTTCAGAAGCAGATCTCGTATTGTGGCCACGTTATTGATGAAGAGGGGTTACATAAGTCCCCATAAAAGATTGAGGCAGTAGTCAAGGCTCCAGCACCGGAAAATGTGTCACAACTGAGGTCGTTCCTCGGGCTGGTGAACTACTACCATAAGTTCTTACCAAATTTGTCTACAGTATTACACCCACGGAACACCCTACTGCAAACGGGGGTACCATGGAAGTGGAATGACGAATGTAAACGAGCTTTCCAGAAGTGCAAAGAATTGATCACATCAAAAGAGGTATTGGCCCATTTCAACCCAGCACTACCAGTTCGGTTGGCGTGTGATGCATCACCCTATGGTATTGGAGCGGTGCTGTCGCACAAATTCCCAGACGGGTTGGAGAGGCCAGTAACCTTTGCGTCTCGGTCACTAACCTCAGCCGAGCGCAACTACACCCAGATTGACAGGGAGGCCCTCAGCCTAGTATGGGGAGTAAAAAAATTCAACCACTATCTGCATGGGCAGAAGTTCACCTTGCTGACTGACCACCAACCACTTGTCTCCATCTTTAATCCAAAGAAGGGCGTTCCGGTGATGACTGCACAACGGCTACAAAGATGGTCCCTTTTTCTAGGGGCGAACCAATATGAAATAGAGTATAAGGGCACAAAACAGCATGGAAACGCTGATGGGCTATCACGCCTGCCACTGCCTACTGTGGAGGAAGCACCAGCAGTGGACCCTATCGAAATATTTTATTCGTCGATAATTGAACGCTTGCCAGTAACTAACGCGGATATAGAGAAGGAGACCCGAAATGATCCGACACTGTCTCGGGTATATGATTTGATGGTGAAGGGATGGCCAACACATGGCGACTCACTGTTGCCAGCATTCTCATCCAGAAGAGAGCAGCTGTCACTATGCCAGGGGACAGTGATGTGTGTATCCCGAGTGGTAATTCCACCCGAGTTAAGGGAGAGAGTGCACAATGAGCTTCACGAAGGCCATCTGGGAGGGGTGAAAATGAAAAGCCTTGCTAGGGCTTATGTGTGGTGGCCGGGGATCGATCAACAAATCGAGGACTTAACAAAGAGCTGCTCAGGATGCCAGAAGGACCAAAATGCACCACCACATGCCCCCCTACACCCATGGGAGTGGCCCTCCTCTCCATGGCAATGGGTGCATATTGATTTTGCTGGTCCATTCATGGACTCAATGGCCTAGAAATTCAGTTTGGGGCGGCCAGCTCGCTCGCGCCCAGAAAGCACCGCTGCGCGCGGAGCCACTTGCGCCCGCTGGAAATTCAGTTTCAGCGCCCCAACTCGAAGGCGGCCGCTATTCAAGGGTTTCGGCGCCCCCGCTTGGGGCGCTGAAACTGAATATCGGCGCGCTAGGTGCCGCAGCACCACCCGCTGTGGAGCGGCAGGCTGCGGTACTGCAGGCCTTCCTCCCTCTCTTAAGGGGGAGGTGCCTGCAACAGCGAGATCGCCACTCGCTAGTGCCGGCAAATGAGCCCGGCACCACGGAGAAGTGTCAGGCTCCCGGAAAACAGCCGGCAATGCCGCGGGGGGGGGAGTGGAGGAGGCCGGGGAAGGAGGTGCGGGCAGGCGGCCGCCGAAAAAGCGGTCGACCGCACCTCCGCCTTAACTCGCCCCACTAACGCTACAAGACGGCCCCGTTTTCTGATCGCTGTTTGCGGCCGCTGCGGAAGAGGCGGCCGCAACTAAATATGGCGGTCGGGCCGGTAGCGGGGCTGTGGCGGGGCACTGCGCACACCGATGACGCCATTACCGTAGCGCTGAATATCGGCGAAAGCTCAGCAAGTGGCGCAAAAGCCTTCTTTGGGTGAAAACTGGGCGCAAAGCCTACTGAATTTCTAGCCCAATGTTCTTAATAGCAGTGGATGCGCATTCGAAATGGCCTGAGGTGCTCAAAATGTCCTCCACCACTACAGAGAAAACGATTGCAGTCCTACGGACCATATTTGCCAGGAACAGCCTGCCAGAGCAAATTTGCTCTGATAACGGACCACAGTTTGTGTCCGAAGTGTTTCGGATATTTATGAGAAGGAATGGGGTAAGGCATTACACATCCGCCCCGTATCATCCAGCCACAAATGGATTGGCTGAGAGGTTCGTACAAACCTTTAAAAAGGCGATAAGGGCCATGTGCGATGATGACATTCCACTACAGCATAAGGTGGACAATTTCCTGTTAGCCTACAGAAAAGCGACACATGCAGTTACCAACCAGACCCCGGCCATGATGTTCTCTAACCGAAGGTTGAGATCTCGTCTCGATTTGCTCAGACCAAATGTGCGAAGAAATGTTGAGGATAAGCAATTCCAGCACATCAATGAGAAGCCAACAAGGAGCTTCAATGTAGGACAACCAGTCTTGGCCCGCGACTACCGAACAGAGAAATGGCAACCCGGAACGATATGCACTAATGTACACAGTGGATGTCGGGGAGAACATTGTGAGACGCCACGTCGACCAGATCCTAGCGTCACAGGAATGAGCCAACCCCATGTCTCGCGTATCTGGGGATGAACCCGGCATACCGGTAGCATCTACCCCAGAAACAGTAGCAGTGGAAACTGATGAACTAACTGACGAAAGGGGGCCAGAATTGCCTCCGCACCAAGAACAAGACACTCAGGAAAGGCGCTATCCAGAAAGGATCAGGAAGCCGCCCCAAAGACTGAGGCCTAGAAATTCAGTGGGCCTTGCGCCCACTTAGTGCCTAAAGAGGTCTTCTGCGCCGGCGGGGTTGGTAGCGCGGAAATTGAGTGCAGCGTTAATGGCGGCGGTAGCCGGTAGCGCTGCGCCGGCACCGATGACGTCATCGGTGTGCGCAGCGCCCCGGTTCCGCCCCGATGCCGGCCCGACGCCCATATTCAGTTGCGGCCGCCTCTTCCGCAGCGGCCGCAAACAACGTTCGTGAAACACGGCCTTCATGCAGCGTTAGTGGGGCGCATAAAGGTGGAGGTGCGGCCGGCCGCTTTTTCGGCGGCCGCCTACCCACACCTCCCTCCCCGGCCTCCTACACCACCCCCCCCACGGCATTGGTGGCTGATTCCCGCGAGCCCGGCACTTCTCCGTGGTGCCGGGCTCATTTGCCGGCAGAATCCAGCGGCGATCTCACGGCTGCAGGCAGCTCCTCCTTAAGAGAAGGAGGAGGCCTGCAGTACCCCAGCCTGCCGCACCGCATCGGGTGGCGCAGCGGCAGCTGGAGCGCTGAAATTCACTTTCAGCGCCCCAAGCGGAGGCGGGCACACCCTGGAACAGCGCCCGGTTCCGACTTGGGGCGCTAAAAGTGAATTTCTGGCGGGCGCAATGGGCTCCGGGCGCTGCGCAAACTTTTGGGCGCAACTGAGCTGGCGGGGCCATACCTAATTTCTAGGCCTGAATATATAAATGGACTATTTCAGTTAAATGTGCATCTTAAAGTGTTAACTGTTATTTGAATGTTATGGGTACTGTTAATCTGAAAGGAGAGGAATTGTAGTGTATGTACCTTTAAGAGAGAACAACTTTTACAGCTCCTGTATACTGTAGTACCGGCAGTGACCACACCTGTATATAAGCCTTGAGCAGGCATCTGTACTGTTAGCCTTTAGACTACCCTCCTCCAGTAAACACCTGTTGATTGTTAATCTACAGCCTCCATCTAGTTGTTGAAGAACACCATACCTTAAGATTTACGGATTCAACAATGGTGACACCCAGGATGTTGATAGTGGGGGATTCGGCAATGGTAATGCCATTGAATGTCAAGGGGAGGTGGTTAGACTCTCGCTTGTTGGAGATAGTCATTGCCTGGCACTTCTGTGGTGCGAATGTTACCTGCCACTTATCAGCCCAAGCCTGAATATCATCCAGGTCTTTTTGCATGTGGGCATGGATTGCTTCATTATCTGAGGAATTGTGAATGGCGCTGAACACTCTGCAGTCATCAGCGAACATCCCCATTTCTGATTTTATGTTGGAGAGAAGGTCATTGATGAAGCAGCTGAAGATGGTTGGGCCTAGGACACTCCCCTGAGGAACTCCTGCAGCGATGTCCTGGGGCTGTGATGATTGACCTTCAACCACCACAACCATCTTCCTTTGTGCTAGGTATGACTCCAGCCAGTGGAGAGTTTTCCCCCTGATTCCCATTGACTTCAGTTTTACTCGGGCTCCTTGATGCCAGACTCGGTCAAATGCTGCCTTGATGTCAAGGGCAGTTACTCTTACCCCACCTCTGTAATTCAGCTCCTTTGTCCATGTTTGGACCAAGGCTGTAATGAGGTCAGAAGCTGAGGGGTCTTGGTGGAACCCAAACTGGGCATCAGTGAGCAGGTTATTGGTGAGTAAGGGCCGCTTGATAGCACTGTCGATGACACCTCATTAAGGCCGACGTGCGTGCTAGCCGGCCCAATTGGTGGGTGCGGGTCGGCTGCTCACGCTTGATGACGCGCTAGGAGCCTGGATATTTAAGGGGGTCACTTGTTTTCTTCTGCTTCTGAATGTTGGTTGCTGCAGGCATGGCAGCTCAACGGTCCAAGGCTGTCTCCCATTTTGATGATGACTCTCTCCATACTCTTGTGGAGGGAATAAGAGGTCGAAAGGATTCCTCTTCCCCTCCGATGGACGGAGGAATCCTCCTCAGCACACAAAGGCAGCCTGGCTGCAAATTGCTGAGGAGGCCAGTGCAAGGTCGGTGTGTACAGGCACCTGGGTGCAGTGTAGAAAAAGGTTAGTGATCTGAATCACTCAGCAAAAGTGAGTATAACATCACACTTACCTTCAATCTGCTTCCCATCTTTTTTCATCCCCATCACTCTGCATTGGCTAACCACTCCTGCACTTCCCAACTTACCCTAACATCCCTTGCACCCTCACCCATCCCTCTCTCTATATACAGAATCACTTCACCATCCTACTATGCACCCCTCACACTCAATCTCACTGTTATGCAATGATAACAACTAACAACGCACAGGGAGGGACCTTGGTATTGGCACCTCACTCTTCATTGTCTCCCTCTAAACATCTATGTTATCCATTCTTTACACTCACTCCATCAATCTAGCTGAAACTCCACTTGTGACCCTCATTGCTGGAAAAGAGAGCCCACAATAAGACGGAAAGGGGGAGGACAGGAGGAGGCCCACCATCCGTGGCACATCTAATGAATGCTGAGGAGGCAGCTCTGGAGATCGTCGGTGGTGCAGAGGAGCTGGAAGTGGAGAACGGAGAGACGGGAACAGTACAACAAGCTGGTGACAGAATTGATTTGCAACCCTGTGATTTTGCTTTCATGAGTGACTGCAGGTGTCAGCGGGAGGCGCGAGCGGGAAGCTTGAAAAAGCTTCAGAGACCAGGTAAGGCCTCAGACCGCGGGTGTCGGCGGGAGGTGCGAGCGGGAAGCTTGAAAAAGCTTCAGAGACCAGGTAAGGCCTCAGACCGCGGGTGTCGGCGGGAGGCGCGAGCGGGAAGCTTGAAAAAGCTTCAGAGACCAGGTAAGGCCTCAGACCGCGGGTGTCGGCGGGAGGCGCGAGCGGGGAGCTTGAAAAAGCTTCAGAGACCAGGTAAGGCGTACCAATCTCCAGTCTCGGACCTCAGAGGGAAGGAGAGAGGTAAAAAGTAATCCAAGTGTGACGTCACCAGAAAGCGGGTAAGTGATTGGTTGGTGAGTAATTCTCTCTTTTGAAGCTTAAACTCTGTGGTTTATAGTTTCTAAGGTGCGATATTCATCATCTAGAATCGGGGCAGAGGGTATTTAAGAATAATATTAATAAATTTAATTAATTACATAGAATGGGAGATCAGGTGAAGTGTTGCTTCTGCAATATGTGGGAGCTGGTGAACCCCATTGATGCTCACAGTGATCACATTTGCAGTAAGTGTTGGCTGCTCGAGGAATTCTGGCTCCGTGTTGAAGAGCTGGAGTCCGAGCTTCAAACACTGAGACACATCAGGGAGGGGGAGAGTCACCTGGACTCTGTGTATCAGGAGTTAGTCACACCAATTAGATTAATTAATTCAGATGTAGTCCGTGGCCAGGGTCAGGATGGTGTGACTAGAAGTGAGGCAGGTACGGGGATCCAGGAGGTAGTGTTGGAGGAGCCGCAGCCCTTGCTCTTGTCCAACAGGTTTGAGGCTCTTACTCCCTGTGAGGATGGGAACGGGGGCTGTGGGGAGGATGAGCAACCCGGCCACAGCACCGTGGAGCGGGGGGCCATTTAAGTGGGGGGAGATAAAAGAAATGTTGTAGTGGTAGGGGATAGTATTGTTAGGGGGATAGATAGAGTTCTTTGCAGCCGAGAGCGAGAGTCCCGAAGGCTGTGTTGCCTGCCCGGTGCCAGGGTTAAGGACATCTCCTCTGGGCTGGAGAGAAACTTGGAGTGGGAGGGGGAGGATCCAGTTGTCGTGGTCCATGTTGGTACCAACGACATAGATAGGACAAGGAAGGAGGTTCTGCTGAGGGAGTTTGAGCAGCTAGGGGCCAAATTAAAAAGCAGAACCACAAGGGTAATAGTCTCTGGATTACTACATGAGCCACGTGCAAATTTGGCTAGGGTAAATAAAATTAGAGAGTTAAATGCGTGGCTCAAAGCCTGGTGTGGGAGAAATGGGTTTTGCTTCCTGGGACACTGGCATCAGTACTGGGACAGGAGAGAGCTGTTCTGTTGGGACGGACTTCACTTGGCCAATGCTGGGACTAGAGTCCTGGCGAATCGAATAACTAGGGCTGTAGAGAGGGCTTTAAACTAATTAGTGGGGGGGAGGTTTTAAGAGAGCGAAAAATAAAAATGACAGCGGAGAAGGCAATAGAGCAAGGTAGCAGTGGGGGAATTAAAAACCAGAGCGTGTCATGAAGGGACAGAATGTATAATGATAAAGGTAAAGTAGTAAAAGGGGTAAAAGCAGGAATAAATTGTCAGAAAACATATTTGAAAGTTCTTTATCTGAATGCACGCAGCATTCGTAACAAAATTGACGAGTTGATGGTACAAATAACTACACATGGGTATGATCTGGTGGCCATTACGGAAACATGGCTGCAAGATAATCATGACTGGGAACTAAACATACAAGGGTATTTGACAATTAGGAAGGACAGACAGGAAGGAAAGGGAGGTGGGGTTGCTATGTTAATCAAGGATGGAATCACTGCAATAGTCAGAAATGATATTGGGTCAAAGGATCAGGATAGTGAAATAGTTTGGGTGGAGATAAGGAATAATAAGGGGAAAAAGTCACTAGTGGGCGTAGTCTATAGGCCTCCTAACAGTTGCAACTCTGTTGGTCGGAGTGTAAATCAGGAAATAGTTGGGGCTTGTAATAAGGGAACAGCTATAATCATGGGGGATTTTAACTTTCATATTAACTGGACTAATCAAATTGGGTATGGCAGCCTTGAGGAAGAGTTCATAGAGTGTATTAGGGATGGGTTCCTTGAGCAGTATATAACTGAACCAACCAGGGGGCAGGCAATCTTAGATCTGGTCCTGTGTAATGAAACAGGATTAATAAAAAATGTCCTAGTAAAGGATCCCCTTGGAATGAGTGACCATAATATGGTTGAATTCCAAATTCAGTTTGAGGGTGAGAGAGTTGGATCTCAAACCAGCATACTGAGCTTAAATAAAGGAGACTATGAAGGTATGAGAGTAGAATTGACTAAAGTGGACTGGGAAAACAGATTAAAGTGTAAGACGGTACAAGAGCAGTGGTCTACATTCAAGGAGACATTTCACATCTTTCAAGATAAATATATTCCACTGAGGAAAAAGGGGAGTAAAAGAAAAGACAGCCATCTGTGGCTTAGTAAAGTAATAAAGGATAGTATCCAACTGAAAACAAGGGCATATAAAGTAGCCAAATCTAGTGGGAGGATAGAAGATTGGGAAGCATTTAAAAGCCAGCAAACAATAACTAAAAGATTAATTAAGAAAGGGAAGATAGATTATGAAAGTAAACCAGCAAAAAATATAAAAACAGATAGCAAGAGTTTCTACAGCTATATAAAAAGAAAAAGGGTGGCTAAAGTGAACGTTGGTCCCTTAGAGGATGGGACTGGGAAACTAGTGGTGGGGAACATGGAGATGGCAAAGACGCTGAACAAATATTTTGTATCAGTCTTTACAGTAGAGGACACTAAAAATATCCCAACACTGGATAAACAGGGGGCAATGGTGGGGGAGGAGCTAAAGATGATTAAAATCACTAAGGAGATGGTATTCAGTAAAATAACGGGACTTAAGGCGGATAAATCCCCCGGACCTGATGGCCTACATCCTAGGGTCTTGAGAGAAGTGGCGGTAGGGACTGTGGATGCATTGGTGATTATTTTCCAGAACTCCCTGGACTCAGGAAAGGTCCCGGCAGATTGGAAAACTGCTAATGTAACACCCTTATTTAAGAAGGGAAGTAGACAAAAAGCTGGAATCTATAGACCAGTTAGCCTAACATCTGTGGTTGGCAAAATGTTGAAGTCATGTTTGACAAATTTGCTCGAATTCTTTGAGGTTGTAACATACAGGGTGGATAAAGGGGAACCAGTGGATGTCATAGAGTCATAGAGTTATACAGCACAGAAAGAGGCCCTTCGGCCCATCGTGTCTGTGCCGTCCATCAATCCCTGTCCAGTCTAATCCCATTTTCCAGCATTTGGTCCATAGCCTTGTATGCAATGGCATTTCAAGTGCTCATCCAAATGCTTCTTGAATGTTATGAGGGTTCCTGCCTCTACCACCCTTTCAGGCAGTGAGTTGCAGATTCCAACCACCCTCTGGGTGAAAAAATTCCTCCTCAAATCCCCTCTAAACCTTCTGCCCCTTACCTTGAATCTATGCCCCCTTGTTATTGACCCCCCTACTAAGGGGAAAAGTTCCTCTTTATCTACCCTATCTATGCCCCTCATCATTTTGTACACCTCAATCAGGTCCCCCCTCAGCCTTCTTTGCTCCAAGGAAAACAACCCCAGCCTGTTTAGTCTTTCTTCATAGCTGAGGCGCTCCATCCCAGGTAACATCCTGGTGAATCTTCTCTGCACCCTCTCCAAAGCAATCACATCCTTCTTATAGTGAGGCGACCAGAACTGCACACAGTACTCCAGCTGTAGCCTCACCAGCGTTCTGTACAGCTCCATCATAACCTCCCTGCTCTTATATTCTATGCCTTGGCTAATGAAGGCAAGTATCCCATATGCCTTTTTAACCACCTTATCTACCTGTTCCGCTGCCTTCAGGGATCTATGTACATGTACACCAAGGTCCCTCTGACCCTCTGTACTTCCTAGGGTCCTACCACTCATTGTGTATTCCCTTGCCTTATTTGTCCATCCAAAATGCATCACCTCGCACTTTTCAGGGTTAAATTCCATTTGCCACTTTTCCGCCCATCTGACCAACCCGTTTATATCGTCCTGTAGCCTGAGGCTTTCCTCCTCGCAATTTACCACCCCACCAATTTTCGTGTCATCTGCGAACTTACTGATCATACCTTTTACATTCTCATCCAAATCATTTATGTAGATCACAAACAGCAAGGGACCCAGCACCGATCCCTGAGGTACCCCACTGGACACAGGCTTCCAGTCACAAAAGCAACCTTCGACCATCACCCTCTGCCTCCTGCCACTCAGCCAGTTTAGGATCCAACGCGCCAAGGCACCCTGGATCCCATGGGCTCTTACCTTCTTGACCAGTCTCCTATGCGGGACTTTGTCAAAAGCTTTACTGAAATCCATGTAAACCACATCCACAGCATTTCCCTCATCCACACACCTAGTCACCCCCTCGAAAAATTCAATCAGATTGGTCAGACATGATTTACCCTTGACAAAGCCATGCTGACTATCCCCGATTAATCCTTGCCTCTCCAAGTGGAGACTAATTTTGTCCCTCAGAATTTTATCCAATAATTTCCCTACCACAGATGTTAGGCTCACTGGCCTGTAATTCCCTGGTTTATCCCTGCTACCCTTCTTGAATAATGGTACTACGTTAGCTGTTCTCCAGTCCTCTGCTACATCCCCTGTGGCCAGAGAGGTTTTGAAAATTTGTGTCAGAGCCCCTGCAATCTCCTCCTTTGCCTCACACAACAGCCTGGGATACATCTCGTCCGGGCCTGGGGATTTATCCACTTTTTGGCCTGCTAAAACCGCTAGTACCTCCTCCCTCTCGATGCTAATATGTTCAAGTATGTCACAGTCCCCTTGCCCGATTTCTATGTCTACATCGTCTTTCTCCATAGTGAACACAGATGCAAAAAATTCATTTAAAACCCCGCCTACATCATCTGGCTCTACACACAGATTGCCACTTTGGTCCCTAATGGGCCCTACCCTTTCCCTGGTTATCCTCTTACCCTTAATATACTTATAAAACAGAAGTGTATTTGGACTTCCAAAAGGCATTTGACAAGGTTCCACACAAAAGATTACTGATCAAGATAAGAAATCACGGTATTGGGCGTAATATACTGGCATGGGTGGAAGATTGGCTATCTAACAGAAAACAAAGAGTTGGGGTAAATGGTTCATTCTCGTGCTGGCAATCAGTAACTAGTGGTGTTCCGTAGGGGTCAGTGCTGGGACCCCAGCTCTTTCCAATCTATATTAACGATTTGGAGGAAGGGACCGAGTGCAACATATCCAAGTTTGCCGACGATACAAAGGTGGGAGGGAAAGCAATGAGTGAGGATGACATAAAAAACCTGCAAAAGGACATAGACAGGCTAAGTGAGTGGGCAGAGATTTGGCAGATGCAATATAATGTTGGAAAGTGTGAGGTTATGCACTTTGGCAGAAAAAATCAAAGAGCAAGTTATTATCTAAATGGAGAGAAACTGCAAGTGCTACAGTACAAAGGGATCTGGGGGTCCTGGTGCATGAAACACAAAAATTTAGTATGCAGGTGCAGCAGGTGATCAGGAAGGCCAATGGAATCTTGGCTTTTATTGCAAGGGGGATGGAATATAAAAACAGGGAAGTCTTGCTGTAGTTATACAGGGTATTGGTCAGGCCACACCTGGAATACTGCGTGCAGTTTTGGTTTCCATATTTAAGAAAAGATATACTTGCTCTCGAGGCGGTTCAGAGAAGGTTCACTCGGTTGATTCCGGAGATGAGGGGGTTGGCGTATGAGGAAAGGTTGAGTAGGTTGGGACTCTACTCATTAGAGTTCAGAAGAATGAGAGGCGATCTTATTGAAACATATAAGATTGTGAGGGGGCTTGATCGGGTGGATGCGGGGAGGATGTTTCCACTGATGGGTGAGACTAGAACTAGGGGGCATAATCTAAGAATAAGGGGCTGCCCTTTCAAAACTGAGATGAGGAGAAACTTCTTCACTCAGAGGGTAGTAAATCTATGGAATTTGCTACCCCAGAGAGCTGTGGAAGCTGCAACATTAAATAAATTTAAAATGGAGATAGACAGTTTCCTAGCAGATAAGGGAATTAGGGGTTACGGGGAGAGGGCAGGGAAGTGGACGTGAGTCTAGATTCGGATCAGCCATGATCCTATTGAATGGCGGAGCAGGCCCGAGGGGCCGTATGGCTTACTCCTGCTCCTACTTCTTATGTTCTTATGTTCTTATGATATGTCATCTGATGCTCATAGAAGTTGAGTTCTGATCACCTGCACAATGGGATGTGTCTGCTACCTAAATATCACATGTCTAACTCATGCCTTTACATCCCCACAGGACCATCGAGAGCCCCCCTCCCCACTGTCCATGAGGAAGAGCCAGAGGACACCTCAGAGGAACCTGCAGCCTCTGAAGGAGCAACGTCAGCAGAAATGAGCGCACCCAGCACCAGCGCAGACACACACCTCGGTGAGTAGTTTGCGAGATAGAGTAGTGTTGTCACCTGGTGTATCACAGCTCACAAGTGAGCATGAGCAGATGGTGGAGACAGGGACAGCAGTGGAGAGTCCTCGTCGGAGGCCGCAGGGCGTTCCTAGCTCTGCTGAACTGCATGTAGACACTGTGGGGGAGAAATTCGGTATCGCCCCATTTGGGGCGCATTTATCGGCCGTGCGCAAAGCTTAGCCCCTGGCATTAATTATCGCCTCCGACTGCCAACTTGGCCTTTAACTCCCCTGGAGGTGATTTGAGCGCTAAATCAGGCGCTATACACCTCTCTTAAGGCGCTAACGCCGAGGAGCAAGGCGCTACCTCAGAGCGCTGGCAAAGCTCATGTGATGTCACTCAGCAATGGAACACAGACACAATGGCGCCGGCCAGTTCTTAAAGGGGAGGGTTGATCTTGCTCTCCATCCACACCCTGCTCATTGCAGCCTTGAACCTTGGCCTGGAGAGACTTGTACATCATTTCTGCTGGAACAAACAATGGAGAGACTCAGAGAAAGAGCTCAGAGTGCACATCCCGTAGTCTCTTCTAAATCGATGCAAGGAAGGTCAAATCAAAATTAACCTGCAAAGTGCCGCTCAGTACCCAAAACTCCTTCACACAGCGTTGAATCTCTCCAGAAGTCTCTCTCTCTCAGAATGCGTGGTGCAAAAATGTCGCCGACAAAAAAAGGCAGGAAGTGGCCACCTTTAAATAGCGCTCCCCCAGTCCCTTCCCGACTGCAAAACATTCCCCTCTA
This sequence comes from Somniosus microcephalus, assembly GCF_052327205.1. Taxonomy (NCBI): domain Eukaryota; kingdom Metazoa; phylum Chordata; class Chondrichthyes; order Squaliformes; family Somniosidae; genus Somniosus; species Somniosus microcephalus. The sequence continues at coordinate 361,566,922 of NC_140987.1, read as the reverse complement.
CATAGAAACATAGAAACATAGAAGATAGGAGCAGGAGTTGGCCATTCGGCCCCTCGAGCCTGCTCCGCCATTCAATGCGATGATGGCTGATCATTCAAATTCAGTACCCTGTCCCTGCTTTCTCCCCATATCCCTTAATCCCCTTAGCCTTAAGAAATATATCTAACTCCTTCTTGAATATATTTAATGAATTAGCCTCAACTGTCTTCTGTGGTAGAGAATGCCACAGGTTCACCACTCTCTGGGTGAAGAAATTCCTCCTCATCTCAGTCCTAAATGGCTTACCCCTACCCGTCATTGAAAGACAGGGGGCGCCACTCAATATCTGGTCCGGGGCGCTACCGGGGCATTGCATGCTCGACTGACATCATGATCTGTGGGCGCAGGAGATCATGGCAGTAGTGCTTAGCGCTGCCACAAAATGTCTGGTCAATTTTGCAAGCGGCGCAAACATTGCCGCGTCCGGGCGCTAGTTGCTTTGTGCCTCATTAGCTCTAATCAACCGAATTTTTCCCCCTGAGCTTCTGGGACCATCCAGAAAGAGAGCAGTGCTGGAGGTTCAGGAACAAGTGCAGGAGTCTCTGACAGGGTTTGCAACCACGGTAACTGCAAGTGTGCAGAAAATGGAGGGGTCCATGTCAAACATGAGCAATGCTGTGGTGCACACATTGCCGAATGTAGGTGCCACCATGGAAAGGATGGCAATCTCGCCTACCTCAGGAGAACATGGTAACACTTCTAAATAGATGGTCACCTATGGAGGATAGATGAGCATCTATTGAGAAGGGAAACCAGAGGTTCATGGACATCCTTGTTATGAGGAATGTCAGCAGAAAATGGGTCCTCATGACCCCACTGATGTGCAGCAAGGTGCTCTCCAGCTACTTGCTAGCAGTGAAGTGAGGGTGACTCATGAGAGTGATGGTGATGGTCGACAACAAGAAAGTGGAGGCTCCTCTCCAAGCGCTCACACTCCCATGCCGATGCGGAGCCCTCGGTCAGAGCCCCAGATGCCTTACCCAAATGAGATGGCCATCTCTGCCCCTGCACAGCCACAGGAGGAGCAGACTTTTGCGGATCCCGCCAAGGCTTCCAAACCCAGAGGACGACTGCCAAAGGTATCTAAGCAGGTGCAGCAGGGAACTGAGCACGCTGCCTCTACATCTGCTGAAGCCACAGGGGAAGCACCACGTAGAAGCACGCATAAGAGAAAGCTAAAACACAAATAGTCACAAGGGTAGTCACTTGGGTGATTTCATATTATACCAATTTACATTTGTGATCATTGTTTCTAGTGCATTAAAGTATTGCGATATAAATGATTCAATGTGTTGCCCTATGTGCGCTTAGAATTGGAAGTGTCACAGTGAGGGGTCAGGGCACCTTTCATCTGCAGTGATGGTGCGGAGAGTGACAGGAATGCACAATTCATTGTTCAGATGCTGTATTGTGTGGAATGGAGGTCCTGCCAACCCTCAGGTGCATGTGCCAGCCACATGTATGTGCAGCGTAAAGTTACACGAATCTAGCATGGATTAGTCCATCCCTTGCCTCATGCCAGCACTGAGCTCGCATGCTGGTAGCACTGGGACAGCCGCCTCCGCCAGGTGTTCCTCATCTGCAACCTCATTCGGTTCTTCCTCCTCCTCTTCCTCCTCATCCTCCTCTGAGGAAGCTATGCGCTGTGCCACTTGTTCCTCAGGCAGCGGTAAGCCATGCTGCAGTGCGATGTTGTGCAGGGCACAGCAGACCATCATGATCTGTCCAGGCTCCACCAGATCTCTCCAGGCATCTGAAGTACATTTTGAGCAAGCCGATGGTTTGCTCTATGATGCTTCTGGTGGAAATGTGGCTCTCATTGTAACGCTCCTCAGCTTCATTTGATGGCCTCCTCATCGGTGTAATTAGCCATGTCTCCAGGGGATAGCCCTTGTCTCCAAGTAGCCATCCGGAAAGTTGGCTTGGCAGGTTGAACAGCTGAAGCACAGTAGACTGCTGCAGGATGAACGAGTCATGGCAGCTTCTTGTAGTTACACTCCAGTTGCACGTTAAGGGAGTGGAAGCCCTTGCAGTTCACAAATACAGCTGGGTTGTGATGGGGTGGACATGATGGCCACATGTGTGCAGTCTACGACGCCCTGCACCCTTGGGAAGCCTGCCATATTGGCAAACCCAAATATGGCCTGCTTTAACCAGCATAAGAGTTTAAAAAAGTAAAACAATAATTTTTCCACTCATTTATAATGTAAAAATACTTTTAAAAAAGGTAACTTTATTTTTAGCCCCGTAAAAAACTTGAATTATTTTTTCAAAAAATTAAATTTTTGTTTAAAATATTTAATTTAATGTAATTTTAACTCATTTTAAAAACGTGATTTAATTTTTTTTAATTTAATGCTGTAGTGTCTTTTTTCAGTGACCCCCATTCATACTTTTGACAGGTCTACCTGTCAAAAATATGAAGGAGGTTTCCCTTCTCCCATTGGCTCGCCTGGCCCACGTGATCCCAGGGACGCTTGCGAACTGCCTGCGCCCCTGAGATACCTGGGTCTTTGTGCGCGCGGACCAGGAGAGGCCCAGGAGCGGAAGAGTCCGCACCTCAGGAGCCCTCAGGTGAGGGCATAGATTTTTTCCCGATAGGAGGCATCTGCACGCAGGATGCCTCCTATCGGAAATTACGGGCCATTAGTTCCTAGTGTTGCTGAGGCTAATGGCCCGGACAAAGTGGCTAGTAGTAAGTATCCATTTGTGTCAGCTATAGAGGCCATAATCAAATTTTACTCAGAAAAATTAATTAGCATTACTTCACCAAGGTGGACATTTAAAAAAAAAGTAATTCTCACGTTGTGGGCGTTGCTGGCAAGGCGGCCATTTAATGCCCATTCCTAGTTGCCCTTGAGAAGGTGGTGGTGAGCCTTCTTCTTGAACCATTGCAGTCCGTGTGGTGAAGGTTCTCCCACAATGCTGTTTGGTAGGAAGTTCCCAGGATTTTGCCTTGAGTCATGGAAGATCATTGCTGTGGTTCAATGTTTCAGCCAGATGGTCTTTTTGCCGCTAAATATTAAATAGCTTGACAGGATACCGACTGTGTATGTAATCCGCAAAACGCCATCTTCTGAATTAATAAAAAATGCAACTCATTACCACAGCAATGAAACCATTACAAAAGACATCAAATTGTTGCCTCAGTAGAGAAATTCTGCTTACAAATATACAATGTTAAATTAGCAAACTCATTTTTTTATCATTATATTTTGAAAATGTGCCATTATCTTCATCTCACTTTGTTTTTGCTGTTTTCCCATGTTTGGACTAGTATGCACAAACACAGCAAGACACTACAATTACCTACTGGAATAATTTCCCCAGCAAACTGTAATTTGGTGGATCTACAGATTAACTGTGGTCCTGTGGGACTGACAAGCTCTAATTTAAATGAATGACAAAAGGGGATGTGATAATTATTTTTTTTGGTTTGTTGCACTTTCTAATTTCCTCAGTTCAGTTTGCATTTGGGGAGTTGACCATTGCACATTTTTGCTGAAAAGTCAATTGTATGAGGCATCCTCTTTATGCGACTCTGCTAATTAATGAAATTCATAAAATCTGCTCTTTCTTAATAAATAATTCACATACATTATGAATTATATATCATTTTAGCTTATTCAAAAACCTTTGCTCAGCAGTCAAGATAAAACCTGAAAAATCAATCTGTTTTACAAGAATACCTGAAACTTGCTTTTTTCCCTAGTGTGAATTTTAATTATTCTATAAATTTTAATTGCTATCAGCTTGTATAGGTACCTACTTAAAAAGGACATAAACAATTATTTAACCGAAATAAGAATCATTTATTTCATAACTACATGACAATTTTAGCTGTTATGCAGTAGACAACTTTTTACATTGGCTATCATAATAAAGAAAACTACTTCCAGGTTTAGTATGTAATTATTCTACTTTATATCTCAAGGAAATTCTAGCATTTGCAATATCAGGAATTGCTTTCTTCCTCTCCCACTCTCTCAGTGAACCTGGTTTGTGAGTCGCATTTGCTTCCAGTTTCCCAAAGGGTTTAAAAGAGCTGATAACAGCTTCTAGTACCAGATGTAGCAGTCACTTTTAATAAGGTAAGAGGATGTCATTCTTGGAGTATTGATCATACCTAAGTCCCTAGGTAAGTAAGTTGCTAGCTGCCTATCCCTATTGCCTGTGCATCGAAGTTTTTCTTGTCTTTTATAGAGTACAGTTAGTTAAATTATATACCAAGGTTACCACCAATTCGCTGCCTGTACATGTTACACCATAGGTCTCATTAATCCTCCGATCGAACAATGTAAACCAATGGGTGAATTCCAAATACTCCTTACCACATTTGTAAACTCTGACGCAAACAAAGAAAATACCTGTGTCACAACACATTTCTTTGTTTCTCCTGCGCTTGTAGGCCATTCAGCATTATGAACTCTCACACCATCTGTGAGGGTAGGACAATCTGGCAGGAGATGTGATTCAGACAGGGTAGCTTTTTCCAACCTAGACATTGGAATCAATGGCCCCGATATTTACTGGGACAGGATTTCCAAGCTGGGGCTGACGGTTTGGGGGGTGGGTGCACGAAGGAGTTCTGGTCGGGTGCCGAATGCTGTGGACTTTTAACTCCACAGCGTAGGTTTTTTTTTTAAACAGGATCCCCTCCCGAAAGCCAGCCTGATTGACAGGCTTGGCTCCGTGTTGGGTGGGGATCGCTGCAACAGAGGCCGCAGCCCAGGAGCAGGTAATTTGTGCTGCTGGGGTAGAGATAGAGAGGGGTGGTTGTTGTTGGATCCGTGGTTCAGTGGATATGCTGTTATTAAATAATCACACGGATGCTGTACATTAACAATAAACAGGTCTTTACTGGAGGAGGGTAGTCTCAAGACTGGGGGTACAGAGGCATGCGCAAAGCTTATATACCGGTGTGGTCACTGCCGGTACTACAGTATACAGGAGCTGTAAAAGTAGTTCTGACTTAAAGGCACATACACTACAATTCCTCCCCTTTTAGATTAGTAGTACCCCTAATATTCAAATAACAATTAACATTTCAACATGTACATTAAACAACAAAAGTCCATTTATAGATTCAGTCTTTGGGGCGGCTTCCTGGCCCTTTTGGGATAGCGCCTTTCCGGAGGTTCTTGTTCTTGGTGCAGAGGCGATTCTGACCCCTTTTCATCGGGTAGTTCATCGGGTTCCACTGCTACTGGGTCTGAAGTAAATGCTACCGGTATGTCGGGTTCATCCCCAGGTACTCGAGACATGGGGTTGACGCGTTCCTGTGATGCTAAGATCTGATCGACGTGGCATCTCACAATGTTCTCCCCGACATCCACTGTGTACATTAATGGCCCCTGCCTTGTACATATCGTTCCGGGTTGCCATTTCTCTGTTCGATAGTCACGGGCCAAGGCTGGTTGCCTTACATTGAAGCTTTCTCATTGATGTGCTGGAATTGTTTGTCCTCAACATTTCTTCGCACATTTGGTGTGAGCAAGTCCAGACGAGATCTCAACCTTCGGTTAAAGAACATCATGGCTGGGGTTTGGTTGGTAACTGCATGTGTCGCGTTTCGGTAGGCTAATAAGAAATTGTCCATCTTACACTGTAGTGGAATTTCATCGTCGCACATGGCCTTTATCGCCTTCTTAAAGGTTTGTTCGAACCTCTCAGCCAATCCATTTGTGGCTGGATGATATGGGGCGGATGTGTAATGCCTTACCCCATTCCTTCTCATAAATTTTTGGAACTCGTCGTACACAAACTGTGGCCCATTATCAGAGCAAATCTGCTCTGGCAAACCGTTTCTGGCAAATATGGTCCGTGGGAATGCAATCGTTTTCTCTGTAGTGGTTGAAAACATTTTTATCACCTCAGGCCACTTTGAATGAGCATCCACTGCTATTAAGAACATTGAGTCCATGAATGGACGAGCGAAATCAATATGCACCCGTTGCCATGGAGAGGAGGGCCACTTCCATGGGTGTAGAGGGGCATGTGGTGGTGCATTTTGGACCTTCTGGCATCCTAAGCAGCTCTTAGTTAGGTCTTCGATTTGTTGATCGATTCCCGGCCACCACACATAAGCCCTAGCAAGGCTTTTCATTTTCACTCCCCCCAGATGACCTTCATGTAGCTCATTTAGCACTCTCTCCCTTAACTTGGGTGGAACCACCACTCTGGATCCACACATCACTGTCCCCTGGCATACTGACAGCTGTTCTCTTCTGGATGAGAATGCTGACAAAAGTGAGTCACCATGTGTTGGCCATCCACTCACCGTCAATTCATATACCCGCGACAGCGTCGGATCATTGCGGGTCTCCTTCTCTGTATTCATGTTTGTTACTGGCAATCGTTCAATTATTGGCGAATAAAATATCTCGATAGGGTCCACTGCTGGTGCTTCCTCCACAGTAGGCAGTGGCAGGCGTGATAGCCCATCAGCGTTCCCATGCTTTTTCGTGCCTTTATATTCTATTTCACATTGATTCACCCCCAGAAACAGGGACCATCTTTGTAACCGCTGTGCAGTCATCACTGGAACGCCCTTCTTAGGATTAAAGATGGAGACAAGTGGTTGGTGGTCAGTCAGCAAGGTGAACTTCTGCCCATGCAGATAGTGGTTGAATTGTTTTACTCCCCATACTAGGCTGAGGGCCTCCCTGTCAATCTGGGCGTAGTTGCGCTCGGCTGAGGTTAGTGACCGAGACGCAAAGGCTACTGGCCTCTCCAACCCGTCTGGGAATTTGTGCGACAGCACCGCTCCAATACCATAGGGTGATGCGTCACATGCGAAACGAATTGGTAGTGCTGGGTTGAAATGGGCCAACACCTCTTTCGATGTGATCAATTCTTTACACTTCTGGAAAGCTCATCTACATTTGTCATCCCACTTCCATGGTACCCCTGTTTGCAGTAGGGTGTTCAGTGGGTGTAATACCGTAGACAAATTTGGTAAGAACTTGTGGTAGTAGTTTACCAGCCCGAGGAACGACCTCAGTTGTGACACATTTTCCGGTGCTGGAGCCTTGACTACTGCCTCAATCTTGTCAGGGGACTTATGTAACCCCTCTTCATCAATGACGTGGCCACAATACGAGATCTGTTTCTGGAAAAACTCGCACTTGTGGCGATTAGCTCGTAGCCCATACTCCTTTAATCTGGTGAGCACCTTCTCCAAGTTGGCGAGGTGATCACCGTCATTTTCGCCCGTGACCAAGATGTCGTCCAAATAACGCTGGGTCCCTGGAATCCTTTGCAGGACCTGATCCATCGCTCTTTGCCAGATAGCCGGAGCCGAGGCTACTCCAAACACCAGCTGGTTGTATTGATAGAGACCTTTACGAGTGTTGATCGTAAGGTATTGTTTCGAAGCTTCTTCTACCTCCATTTGCAAGTACGCCTGAACGAGATCAATTTTGGTGAAGCGCTTACCTCCAGATAACGAGGCGAAAATATCCTCAATTCGCGGAAGCGGATATTGTACCATGTGAAGGACTGGGTTCACTGTCACCTTATAATCCCCACAGATGCGGACCTTCTTTGGTTCCCCAGGCATATTACTCAATGACCTCTTCATTACAGGAATGATGGGTGTAGCCCACTCGCTCCAGTCCACTTTGGACAGTACTCCTGAACGTTCCAACCCTTCCAGCTCTGCTACAACAGCTGGTCTGATCGCATAAGGCACTGGTCTGGCCTTCAGAAACTTTGGGCTTGCATTTTCCTCTATTTTAATCATTGCTGCTATTCCTTTTATTGTTCCTAGTCCCTCCTGGAACACTTCTTTTGCGTCAGGTAGCATTTTTGACAGTCGTCCAGATGTGCCGTCGTCATCCTTTTTGGCCTCAACCTTCAGTGCCTGTATGGAATGCCAATCTAATTGTATCTTCCGGATCCATTCACTTCCTAGCTGTGGTGGTCCTCCATCTGGCAATACATATATATCCATTTTAGGCATTTCCTGGCCTTTATATGCCACTTTCACCCTTATTTTTCCTTTGGGGTAGACTTTTTGCCCCGTATACGACTTCAAGACAATCTCTGTAGCTTTCAAGGGTATGTGTGAAAATAGCCGCTTGTAGTCTCTTTGATTTATGACTGTTAGAGCTGACCCTGTGTCCAATTCCATTTTCACTTGGACTCCGTCTATCTTGAGTGTAACCCAGAGAGTCTGGTGATCCTCCATTTCTGTTACCTTATGTAGTTTCAGACAACCCAGCTCCTTGCTTCCGGAGTCTGTGTCACTTTTCTGTTCGTCTGAACCACTGTCCATCACCTGGTGTACCTTTTTGTACTTCTCCTGTGGAGATTTCTTACTGTTGGTTTTCTTCCCAGACCTGCAGACTCTTGCTATGTGTCCTGCTTTCCCACACTGTCTGCACACTTGGTCCTTGAACCAACAATCTTTCTGGTCATGTGTTGTTCTGCTGCAGCGATAGCACTTCCCTTTTCCATAGGACATTTCATTGGTGCCATATTCTTGCGGTCTCCGTTGTATCTCTGCAGCGCCCCTTGCGGCTGCTTCGTGTGATACTGCCATACTGAAAGCTTTGTCCAGCGTAAGGTCCTTTTCTGATAGAAGTCATTTCTGGGTTCCTTCACTTTGTAGCCCACACACAAACTTGTCCCCTAACGTATCTGCTAGTCCCGCTCCAAACTGGCAGTGTTTTGATAGCTTGCGCAGTTCCGTTAGGTACTCAGCATTGCTTTCGTCTTTGTGTTGGTTTCTTTTATGGAACTTAAGTCGTTCTGCTATCAGCAGCGGTGTGGGGTTTAAGTGGTCCTGTAGGATTTCTACTGTGCTTTCAAAATTCTTGTTTACTGGCTTCTCTGGGGTTATTAGATTTCGCAGTAACCCATAAGTTTTTGCACCCATGGAATTTAACAGAACCAGTGCTTTATTAGCATCTGGCACTTCATTCGCCCTGCAGTACACCTCAATACGTTCCACATATGTCGCCCAATCTTCGACTTCATTGTCGAACGTAGAGATACTGCCACTCTTTGGCATCCTTGGGTGTGAGTTAACTGTCAAAAATGGTGCCTCCCGCGCTTCCCCTTCTTCTCCGCTGGCACAAAATGGCGTCTCCCGCGCTTTCCTTCCTTCCCGCGCTCGCCCTTCTTCTCCGCAGCGGCTTCTAAAAATGGCATCTCCCGCGCTCTTCCTTCTTCTCCGCGGCTCAATGGCGTCTCCCGCGCTCCCCTTTCTTCACCCCACGGACCCTGTTCAGCACATGAGCCCTGGCTGTGCGCTGCGCGTTCTTCTTTTTATATTTTTCGACGCCGCTCAGTCTAGAACCCGGCTGTTTCTTTACCCTCTCTCTCTCCAGTTTGTTTTCTTTTTCTCGACGCCGTTCGGTGTTCAACCCCCGGCTGCACCCTGTGCTCTTCACCCTCTGTCTTACCCCGTCGACGCTGCTCGGCTTTCTCTCCGCCGTCGGTCGGCTCCAGCCGCCGCTGCTCGAAAGGGTCTGCGCTGGACCTGTCGTCGGTCTCTTGCTGCTCGTCGTGGCTGGGGAACCAAGCCCAGCTCACCACAGCCTCCCCTGCTAAGTTCAATCTCTGCCTGACTGCTGGGCGGTTGCTCGTGGTCGACGCCCGTGTTCCTGGCCTCGACTATTTTTTTTTTATGTTGCTGGTAGATTCGAATCGACACTCGTTGCCACTGTTGGATCCGTGGTTCAGTGGATATGCTGTTATTAAATAATCACACGGATGCTGTACATTAACAATAAACAGGTCTTTACTGGAGGAGGGTAGACTCAAGACTGGGGCTATAGAGGCATGCGCAAAGCTTATATACCGGTGTGGTCACTGCCGGTACTACAGTATACAGGAACTGTAAAAGTAGTTCTGACTTAAAGGCACATACACTACAGTTGTGCGTACAGTGTGGCTTGTAGGATCGGGGGGGTGGGGTGATCATGGGGGTCGCAGACAGATCGGGGATGGGGTTTGGGGGGTTGGTGATCATGGGGGGTCGGGGGGGTGGAATCCAATCATGGGGTGGGGGGTTCAATCGCAAGGAGGAAAGTACGATAGCTTGGGGAGCTGGGAGGAAACACTTCTGCTCCTCCTGGCCTAGAAACAGTGCTGGAAAGGCACTTACCTCTTACACACAGCAGTCCTTGCTTCCGTTTAGTTGCCGGGTTTCCAAAGGCCCGGGAAAACTAACTGTTCAGGGTTAAACCGAAAATGGAGAAAAAGTCTGAGGCATGCAGCCTCATTAAAATATTTAAATGAGCAACCTGGCTCCTGGGAGTGGATTGGTTGCCCGCCCCTTGTATCGCCTCCGTTAAAACTGGAAGCGGTTGGGTTGTGTTTGAAGTTTTTCAAATTTTTACATCCCACCTGAACCCAACCCATTAGTTTTTGGCGGTTAAAATTCCCCTCAATTATATTATGTGGCACTTCAGGCTAGTACGCACATGAAAAACAAAATGAACTTTCTCAAATCAACAACGTGATTTCAAAGTGACAGACAGGCCTGAATTTAAATTCATACCTTTCTCGTTGTCAATCTCTTCGTAGTGTTTAGTGATAGATGTGGCAGGAACTTGTCTCCTTGAGTTTCATTGTTTGTAAATTACTTCACTTAGCTCATTTAATTTAAGATCCATTGATTTCTCGTCTTCTTCCACCATTTACTTTCATACCATTTGTGGTTTTACCCCTTTATTGTTCCCAGCTTTTATCACCAATTCCAGATATGGGTCACCTTTGTCCCTTCCTAAAACAGCTCTCATCCAGATTAATTACATTTTGAAAATAACTTGATCAATGTGTGGCGCTTTTGTCCTCCTTCTGATCTTTGCATATGTGATTGCATTCTATGTAGGCTTCAGGTCCAACAAAGCAGAACTAATTTCTATTGAAATGTGTAATAATCTCTCAAGACTATAGGCAGATATTAGGTACTTACCAGTGTCTTTCAGTCACTCATTGTTGTTTTATATACTCTAGAACTGCGACAAGTTAGCGACAAACAAGAGCCATAGATTTTGTGTAGCACTTAATGAGGTTCCACCAAGATAATGAATGGGGATGGCTGGGCTGCTATTCCTTATTTATGGCAACTTCCACACAAAATGTCTGCTCCCAAGCTCCATCTGATCAATAGATACTTAAGTAATAAAACAGGAATGACGTACAACCATGGGGCACCAGTAATTATGCAGGCATCTTTTTAAAAATATTTCTGCGTACAATATAGGTCCTCTTTAAGCTTCTTCAATTCTGCTTTCCTCACAGTCCATGTGTTAGAATGATTTTGCCATTATTTATATGTGGTTTTGACTCTGTGAGTAAATGTCATACTTTCTTGCTTCTTATTCTTCCTTTTGATGTCTTTAATGATATCCCTCAAGCCCATCTCTATGGTCAAGTATACAAATCAATTCACCATCTCCAAGTTTCTCCTCTCAGGCTTACTCACTTGTTTTCTGCACATACTGTAATTACCTTCATGTTTTTCATGCTTATCCTCAATCCTGTCCTGCCTTTTTCCAGTATTAGCTGAGACATTCATCTTCTGCCACATATCTCCAAAGAACACACTTACCATGAAATCCAAGTCCTTGAGTTTTTTCTTTCTGATCCTGTTAGTGTCATCTTCCTTTTTTATCTACTGCAGTCTTCATCATCCAATCACCTGCAATTATAAATAACAGATGAGACAGAATACAACCGTATGTGCCAGCAGTAACAGCAACACAATCTGTTCATCTTTCATTGGCTTTGATGAAACATTTGTTTCCTTCGTGAATCCTTCAAAAACCTTCTGATATCCTCCAGGGTCCCGTATTGTTTATGTATATTCCAGAGGGATGTTACATGCTTACCGTGAAATGTACTTTTAAAGTCAATGAAGTTTACCAGCAATGGCAAATGCATCTCCAGACATTTTTCAATTATCTTTTTTAAAGGAACAGTGTGCCTTTGGAAGGACATTTTAGCTGCAGGACAGCTAATTCAGTAATTCTGATGTTAATAGTCTGCAAAATTAACCAATGCATTCTAAAAAATTTAGGCCCCTCACATTATGGGCCAAAAAATGGAATTCCAAGTGACGGGATGCTTCAGCTGTTCAACTAAGGGAGTCATTTTTATTTGCGTTGGGTTAAAGAAGCCTTGGAGCTATCCCATTTCCAAGCAGCATTAATTCTTAGGTAGAAGTTAATATCGTATCTTTCATTAAACTGCATCCAGAAGCAGTTAGTGGGATCAGCTGAATTGAGAATTAATAGAATTATTTTTTTTAAATGCTAAAGGGATCATGAGGGTAAGAAATTTAAGTTAAGATGAAAAAAGACACACTGCACAAAAGACAAAGATATGAGCCCATAATTTGCAGTCAGCAGCAAAGCAAAGGCGCTCGCCACTGACCTCTAAAGAAATTGCCCACAGAGATCTGTGAACTCTATAGCAGAAACTTAAGGTTTCTCGATGCGTAATTGGTTGTAGCACTGTGACTAGGGGATTCCTAGAGTGATGCAGCCGTGACATCATCAAGCTGTCCAAGTAGCCAATCATGTTGAAGAATTCTCACAAACAGCAAACCAGGAAATAAAAAGCAGCTTTTATCCTCACTTTTAAAAAATGATACAGAGAGCGAAATAAAGATTGGGAATTTCACACGGAGATAAGGTATATGCTGAAATATCATGCACAAACTTATATAAAAATATTTTATTCAAATTGTGATATTTATCACAATGGAGAAATTTGACATTCCACAAATATAATAATTAGTTTTTCAGGGCCAGCGCGGTTGTTTACTAGTCAATAAGCTATTAAAATTCTGGTTACACCTATTCCAACAAAGCTTAACATTTAATGGGGTATTTAACAGCGATATTAGCGCGGAAAAGTTCAAGTTTTTGTCAGTTCCACTGATTTCATGGATTGTCGGCTATGTGGTGTGGTGCAGAGGGGGGGCGCGTGTGGGTGGTGTGCACAATGCAGCCAATATCGGAGCAATGAATGACTGAACGCAACTTCAGGATTTCCACGTTTAGATGCGCAAGCGCTAAATCCTGAATCCGGCGGTCAGTTTCAGAGGGGTAATGATGGCGAGCACTGACAATTCGCCGTCATTACCCACCACAAAATCTGAGCCATAATTATTACAGATATTCCATTTCTGTCTTCTTTGATGACTTTCGTGTCTACTTTTTAAAAATTCTTATTGCACTGAAACGCTTTTTATAATGAAACAGTGTTCACCATAATAGAGTACAACATTTCTAATGCAGGAACAACTCGATTGAATGTTAAAGACTGGGATAGTTTGATGAAATAGAAAAAGCAAAAAATAGAAGTGTTTCGAATAGCTAGCAGCTCAGCTTGAAGTTGCTTTAAACTCCATATTGATTGTATGCAAAACAGTGCTGCATTCCTGGTTCTTCAGGTAGTGAACCTGACCTGAAAATGGCAACATATTTTGCAAATAGGATTGGACTATCAAAACTGGCTGCTTCCTGTAGCTGAACTTCAATGAACACTTTAAAATGTGTACTAAAATGAATCAATCAATACACAGATATTAAGTATTTTATGACTAGGAGCCTTATTTTCCATTGATTTAGGAGGCACATTCGATTGCCCCTGATAAGCTAAACAGTGAAAGATCTCTGTTCAAGGTTTTAGTATAAATAAGTGATTGATTATTTTACTCTAACACAAATGTTTGCTCCTTCAGATCACGTGCACTCAGCACTCTCAACTTACATCGTCTTGCAGTGCGATGACTTGATCACTATTTCAACCACCCTTCAATGAAGCAATGAAAATCTTTTTTTCTACTCTTCAAAGACACAGTTCCTTCATCTCTCTCATATATCTAACCAAAAGCGCCCATCTCTTTCCTCTTATTGTAATCCCTTTTCATCTATCAACATTGTTGGTCTCCCTATCTCCACTGACCGCACATGGAACTCTCACATTTCCTCTGCTGCTAAAGCTGCCGCCAAGAAGCCCTTTCATGTCAAACACTTCATTTCCCATCAAAAACTTTTAACTATCTATAGCCTGGAAAAGACTGTTATCGCACAGGAACATAATGCACTGTATCAAAATCATTCCTTTGCTAGTTTAAGCTGTTTATTTAAATGGACTAACTCATCTGTTAAAATAGCAGAGGAATTTAATAGAAATGTCCGTGCGTTAAGATTGTTCACAGTCATTTTCAGGCTTCTAAAGCTTAAGTCCACCCAAGATTTTAATGCTGCTCCTCTGTCAGGGAGCTACGCTAACTTCTGGACAGGATACAAGAAAATGTTTGTCTGACAAGGGATCCCTCTCTCACCTCTGGCCTCCATTGGACCCTTCTTGTCTAGCTTTGCTTTTGCAATGGAACCTTCCTGTCTTGTTTCTTCAAAGCTGCAAATACACCATCCTGTATGTTCTTTCTTGACACACCATTGTGTCAAAATCAAAATACAATACACTCTCACTCAATCTTTCCCAGAGTTTTGAATCTACTCCTTACTTTTCATTCTTTCCATCTTCACGTAACCTTCAAGCTTTTACACCAAGCTTGGCATCACCCTTCCTGATTTACCTCCCCTACTAGGCCCTGCCAAGCAGTAGGAAGAGGCCCTGCACTCTGAGCCTTGCCTCTTCACCTTGGATTTTCAGTAAAAAAAGTGAATTAGATCAGTTAACTATTTTCCCTAAGAGTGGACACACTCTCCGATCATTATGATATTTTACATTATTGTTTTGGGAGGTTTAGCTATAACTCATTAAATGACTCATTAAAATGGACATTGCTCTCCCCACTTGGTACAAATTGGAAAGAAATTCTGTAAGAAAGGGGAAATTTCTTTTGATTAGTGCTCTGTTAACATAAAGGTGCTTTATTGAGGGGACCAACTTGATTGCAAAGTTAGTGGATGTAATACTTTGCCAGATGGATAAGTGATTCAAATACCATTAAAAAATCTGTTGTAAAGCAATATCCCATTCGCTACCAGTGAAGACAGTTAGTATTTTTCTTGCTTCATATGCTATGGCTTTACATTAAACAGGATCCACAGGATAAATGTCCCTGTGTTCTGGCAGCTGATTACGTATTGCAAAGACACATGGGAGTAAAACTTTACTTTTACTATCGGACAGAAAATAGGTGGTAGCGGATTGGACCCCTCCTGATTTTAATTTCCGTGGACTTTCCATTTAAGTATTATGCAGTTTAGTATTTTGCCTATGTTATTTTGCTTCCCTGCAATAAAGCACCTTTATGTTAACAGAATTTTATTTGTAAATAAATCCTACAGTAATTTAGCCTGTATAAAGAAGTCTATTAGTGTGATATTTTCTGTTGTCTGGATTGACACACGATGTAGTGGGCAATCTACGTATCCTTTAGTCAGCAATTTAACAGGATCAGGATAATTGTTAGACCTGGGCTAGGGTAACCCAAATACAGCAGAGGAAAAAGACAAAGGCAAAATACTGCGGATGCTGGAAATCTGAACTAAAAACAGAAAATGCTGGAAATACTCAGCAGGTCAGGCAGCATCTGTGGAGAGAGAAACAGATTTAATGTTTCAGGTCGATGACCCTTCATCGAGGAAAAAGACAAATGGTTCATTTCAAGGTGTTTGCTTGAACTGCAACAAGTGGATGTTAAAGATCTCCTGACATTGTTTACAGAAGAGCGGGAAGCAATCCCTATGCCTGGCCAACATTCCTCCCTCAAACATTGCCACCAAAAGCAAATGAAGAGGTCATTCATCTGGAAAGATTCCCTTTGTGTGTTATATATGATAAAACCACAATCCTGCTTACAAAGAACAGGTTTATGATTTTGCTCCACGTGGATCTTGCCACCTGATTGTGGGATTGTGCTGTGTGCGAAATGGCTGCCATATCTGCCTGCATAAAAATCTCACTGCAGTGGAAAGTAATTCATTGGACACAAAGCATTTTGAGATGTATTGAGTGAATCATAAGGCATGCTATAAATACAAGTCTTTCCTTTGTTGAGTCTAGCCTATTCAGAACAACACTGAACTGCTCAGCTCAGCTTTAATGTATTTCATCTTATTTCATCACTACTTTATCACCTTTTTGCTTTATTTGATTTTCTATACTTTTCACAGAAGATCGTAATTAATTTTCTTTTTACTGTACTTAAGATCCCTCATTTACTAAGTTCCTGAGGCTTTTTATTTTACACTTTTCTTTAATTTTTACCCTTATTTCTCTATATGTCTTCCTCAGCTACCATCTCACCCTTTATGATTGGAAGTTTAACACCTATAAAACATAAAGGGGAAGAAATTCGGCTGCTTTGCGCCTCCCGTTAATGCCTGGGGTCACAAGGTGCTAAGGGGTTAGCGACCAGGCATGCTGAATTCAGCGACGCCCGTGAACTTCCCTGCCGGTTTAGCGCTGGCGCTAACACTTACCGCCTCACCCTCTAGCGCCTCGCAGATCATGATATAATAAAGTGCACAGCACCCCGTTACCACCCCAGATCCGAAATTGCCTCCCGCCCTCTGCTGTATTGCCAGGCGTCATCAACGGCAGGAAGAGGAGGCGTTGTCACCTTGGCTGGCCGCTTGGGGAGCGCTAATTAAAGGCAGTGGTTTTCAGCTATGCCAAGCTTTATTCTTTGCTCCCGTCTGGTGCCTGCTGACAGTTTCCGATGCTTTATTTCTGCGAGATGTCCGAGCCCTCCACTCTCTGAGAGTATTTGGGGCTGTAATGGCAGTCGCGCAGGTCGCCTGGCAACATAGAATTAAGCATAAGTATGTTGTGCACCATCATTGGCCCTTCCCTTTAAGTGAGGGAAGCAGCCTCCGATGCCGGTATCTTTGCACTCCACATTGTTCAGCGCTCTGCCGCTACTACCCTGCTCTCGGACTTTAGTGCCCTAAGAGAAGTGGTTAGCACTTGATTTAATGCTCCACTTCCCTCTTGGAGCACTGAAGTCCCAGTGAAATCACAAATTCCCAAGTTAAACATCTGAATAATACTCCAGGCCCTCTGTGAGTCCATGTGCTAATTTGCTTGCAAGCGCTCCTGATTGGTGAATATTCAAACCTGAACAAAAAGTGTGTAAGCTTAATTTAAATTCTGAGTATGTACATTCAGCAACCACTTCTGATTGGTGTATCTAGATAAGCTTCATGCTAGGTCAAGACACACCCCTTTATTAATGCTAGAAACCTGTAATGCTTAAAAGAACAATTCACTTATTAAAACATTGCTTTTTGTCTTCTGTAAAGAACCGAAGATCAGATCCCAGACAGATGGGATCTGCATTGACCCACATAGATAGGAAGTCATGAACCTTGTAATATTACGTTTATGTCATAAGTGATTGGCTCTTAATAAAGTATGTGACTGAGCCTGACTCCTGCGAACTTCACAGTGAAGATGGAAAGACAGATTATTCTGGTAAACTAGTTATTTTGAGAGTTCTATAAAAAGCGTTGAAAACGATCTCAACATAGAAAGAAGTGATGCCCTACCTGTACAAGGTCCATTAACTACTGTTTACAGATCAGAAGTGGTTGCTGAATGTAAATACTCAGAATATAACATAAGTTTACGCACTTTTTGTCCAGGTTTGAATTGTCCATATTCACTAATCAGGAGTGTTTGCAACCAAATTAGTACATGGACTCATCATTTGGTCTCCTTTACATTGGGGAGACCAAACGCAGATTGGGTGACCGCTTTGCGGAACACATCCGTTCAGTCTGTAAGGGTGACCTCGAGCTTCCGGTCACCTGTCATTTTAATTCACTGCCCCATTCCCACTCAGACCTCACCGTCCTCGGGCTCTTGCATTGTTCCACAGAAACTCACCTTAAACTCGAGGAACAGCACTTCCGATTAGGCACTTTACAGCCTTCCGGACTCAATATCGAGTTCAACAATTTCAGATCATGACCTCGGCCCCTATTACATTTTTAAACATATTTTTTATCCACACCTTTGTTTTGGCCCTCCCCCCCTTTTTTTCTCTCCCACATGGCAGCTGTCTCCCATTCTGCCAGCGCATTTCACACCTCATCTAGAGCCGTCTCTTGTCTCTCCACTAGCCCTATCACCATCTCATCTCGTTTTGAATACCTCTTAATGTCTCTTCACTTCTCTTTTGTTCTCTCCCAGCCCCCAAACTGGCTTTTTAATCTGTTTCATTTCCTGTGCTTTTTCAGTCTTGACAAAGGGTCTTGACCTGAAACATTGACTCTATTTCTCTCTCCACGGATGTTGCCTGGCCTGCTGAGTTTTTCCAGCATTTTCTGTTGTTATTTAGGCTAAAATAATTCTTTGGGAAATACTTTCTACCCCTAGTCACAAACAAAAACTTGCACATTAACTGATGCATGGTTTTTACAAAATAATAAAAATAAAATCCACTTTCACCTTGTACTTACTGTGTACTATTCAGTAACTAATGTTATAATGCACATTACTGCCACATATGATTTTGGATACAGTTGCAGCAATTAATGTGAGCAGCCCACCCACTTGATGGAAGATGCCTGCACCAAGTAAGAGTTTCTCCTCCAGTAGCTGCATGTCTGGTGTAGGAATTTCTTGCCAGAAATAGGGAGGACTTTTATTTCGATACAGTAAAGGACAGGTATTGATGTCATTAGTTTGTCAAGACTATTTCCTGGTATTTACATCAGAACTAAACTGATTGATAACTTTGTTCATATAAATTGAGCATTCAGGGCTAATAGGCTGTGCCTTTGAATGTGATCTTACTTAAAGGGCCAATCTGCAATTGTAATGGTCGACATTTCAATTCTGATTTCCGATTGCTTTTTTTTTCTCTTTTTATGCAGTGCTAAATCTTTGTTTATTTGATAGTGCACAATGTTGCTAGAATGAGAGACATTTATTAGAGATCAACTCTTCCATGCCCTGGCATAAAGGAGTTCTGCGAGCCTTCGACCTGGGTGAACAGTATCTGATTAAATTAGAATGAGAGATTAAAGGCATCCCTACTGACAGCTTTCCATTGAAGATAACTGCAACCACTATCACCCATGCTTTCTGTCTATTATGAGTATAACATTCAATTCCACAAGGCTACCAACTACCATTACATTATGGGAATTACAGCCAGTTAATGAAGACTCAAAATATTCACTCTACTCTTCCCCAACCATGAGTCACATCTGTTGACATGTAAACAATTGAAATTAATGACACATATGTAGGTCCCAATTAATTTATCATTTAGTATTTTGAATATTTATATGCTCCTAGTTCCCATTTTATGCATGTGCCTTTCTTTAATTTTTTGGTATAAATTTTCCTGTTTGTCTCCTCATGATTGCCCCATAATAGTAATACCAATTGCAGAAAGGTCCCATGAAAATGGGAATGGTAAAATGGAATGTGGGCATGATGGAGGAATTGGTAGAACTCTGTGATGTTTGGGCACCAGGCATAGAATGGCTTTAGCTGTCTAAATAGGGTACTCATAGATATCTGGTGCAGCTTCTGTGAGTCAGCTCACTGATGTGAGAACCAACTTCCTGTTCATTATGCTGCTGACATTGTGTAATGGTATTTGGCAAATGCTGAATGCTATCTTTTCTCTGAATGAGATCTGACTCAACGAATCCTTCACCTCTGCCAAACCTTCTCATAGTGGCAACTGAACTCCCTCCCAATTTCAGCGACCCCTGCATGCAGAGCTGCCTGGAAATTTGGCTCTATGTCTGAAACAATCATCATCAGAGCAGTGCACCGTCCTGTAAGGGGTTTTAGATCGCAGTGGTTTCTCTCTCCAGAGGCCTCTCTCTCTTGCACAGTAAAACCTTGAGTGGTTCGACCCACTCGCCCCTTAGGTTCTATACACTGAACTTTGAGGCAGGAACTACAATGCAGAGAATACTCTTATAGACCAAGTTTAATGAAACAAAATGAAATTTTATTGCATAAAGGAACAAATTGAATGTAAGCCAATAAGGTACATGGGAGGGAAAAACAAATCATAATACAGTACTAACCAACATATATACAGGCATGTTATACTTTACAAAAGTCATCTCGAAATGGGGAAACACACGGAACATCGAGGGACAACAACTCATAATTAAATTATACCCAAAATGCCCACCCCCTAAGCCTAGCTAGATTAGATTATGAGGGGCCAGAAACATGCTCACCAATCCGATTAGAAATTATAAGATTTTGAAAGGTCTGCATTTTGATCCTCTCAGGCGTCCTGTCTCCACGTGGTCAACACTGCGGGCTGCGGCACTCTCTCTTCTCCCTCAAGGTGAAGGTCACGGACAGGCTGGATGCTAGCAGGCCTGGACGTTGGCGTGGACGGAGGCCAACTGTTTGACCATTGTCATATAGGTTTCTTCGCAGAGCCCAGCTGTTTTACCATTTTCATGTAGGTTTCTTCTGGAGGGCTACTGTCCTTTGTCTCGTCAACGGCCCGGGGTTTGTCGATGATCTCCCGATGGTTACCCCGGGGCTCGACGCAGACTCGAATCACCTTCTTGACTGGTCTCTGGATCGACGTTCCTCCACGGCTCTCGAAAAGGCAAGCTAGCTAAGCCAAGCTGCACCACGCTACGCTGCCCTCCCGCTACACTCCCGACAGATATCCCGGGTCCTCTGTAAGAGTCACGAAAGTTTAAGGAAGTGTACAGAAGAAAGAAAATACTTTAAAATATTGGTTAAATATTATGGTACAGTATGTATGTACATTTGTTTATTATTGATGCATATTCTAGTATAATATAGTTAATTTACCTGACTGACTTATTGTGTTGAGAAACCCCCTCTTTTCTTGTTCCAATAGTATAGTCTGAGAGACCCCCTTTATTCTTGCTACAATGGTACAGTCCTTAAGCTTGTCACATGATATCCAGCCATTTTTACAAGGCAAGCTCCACGAGGCTGGAAAAGGTAGACGCTTTGAGGGCTGTGGTGCATTACAGTTTTTGACCGTGTGTGTTAAACGTGTTTTACTTTGAAATCCTGTTTGAAATGTATTACAGTAAACAGTTAAAAGACAAAGTTACGTTTTGGAACATTTTATTTCGACACGCGTCTACTCATTGCTAAAAGCCTCAAAGCTCAGTGGCTGCATATTGAAAACTACGGAGCGCCACTATATTAGTCAAAAACTAGCTCCCTAAGAAGGAAAGGACGGAATTGTCGGCGAACGTATATACAGGAATGGTCACGGAGCCAGACGACAATATAAGAAAGCAAAGGTACAGTGACTGTTACTTGCCTTGTTCATTTTATTGAGAAGCTAAATAAGAGCTGCGGGTAAAATGGCCGAGGCCTTATGGAGCTGTGAGGAGCTTCCCCAGGCTGTACGAAGGATTGTTGGCTAAAAGAGGGAAGTAAAGCTCACCCCAAAGGCAATGGAAGAGAAGATACATAGAAACATAAGTGCAAGGAGGGCTAAATTAGCTCAGATAACTGGAAAAATGAAGATAATTGATTGTCTCATGGAAAATAATGCTAATATTAAGAAAGTTGAAGACATAATGCATTATGATTTCTTCAAGTTGTATGAAGAATTTACTGTACTCAATGAAGATGTATTAGCACTTTTGTCTGAAGAAGAGGGAAACGCTGATCAGCACAACTGGTTTGATCTTAAATCATCTAACATTAAGGACTATGTCAAGGCCACAGAACAGTGGGTGTTAAAGATTCGTCAAGATGCTGATACAGCAGAGAAAGATAAAGATGACGATGAAGTCGGACCAGATGATAGCATTTCAGAGACTTCAGCCAGACTGAGAAAAAATCGAAAAGAAGGTAGCTCTGTTTCTGGACACAGGTCAGTCGCTTCTACCACATGCTCGTCGTGGCGCATGAGAGAAGAGGTTGAACGGGCAGCGTTGATGGCGTGCACAGCATCTTTATTGGAGAAGTGAGCTCTTGAATGGGAAGAGGCCCAACTGCAGGCTCAACTGAAGGCAAAGAAAGAACAGCTGGAGCTAAAAACAGCTATTGCGGTCTCAAATGCCAAGTTGAGCGTGTTTGAAGATTATGAAGGCTCACAGGATGGCATGAACGAATACTGCCAGTTAATGTTGTCACCCAGAGTTGGATCCAGGGCACCTTTAAGAGTTAAAAGAGAGTCGGAAGAACATCTCCTGGCATTACAGCGTGGAAGAGAGGCCTTTCCACTAACAGGAGCACGTGATGCTACCCCAGACGTCAGACGGTCTAGACTAGACCCTGCTGATGACCACCAGAGGCCTGAAGACCCAGAGAGAAGCCTATACCGAGTGATGCAACGTCACAACGAAATTACAGGGATGCTTGTAAAATAACAGGATCTGTTTCTGTAGTGTATGAACCTTTAAGAGAGAACTACTTTTACAGCTCCTGTATACTGTAGTACCGGCAGTGACCACACCTGTATATAAGCCTTGAGCATGTCTCTGTACCCGAGTCTTGAAACTACCCTACTCCAGTAAATACCTGTTGATTGTTAAGTTACAGCATCCGTGTGGTTATTGAAAAACATCATACTCTCAGAATCATGGATCTAACAGTGGCGACGAGTGTCGATTCAAATCTACCTGCAACTCTCCATTTCCCTTCGAGGATTCGCTCCCGGAGGGCGGTGGAAGAAAGTCGAGGCCAGAAACACAGGCGTTGACCACGAGCAATCGCCCAGTCATCCGGCAGAGAGTGAACATCGCAGGGGAGGCTGTGGAGAGCCGGGCTTGGTTCCCCAGCCACGACGATCAGCAAGAGACTGACGACAAGTACAGCGCAGACCCTTCCCGGACAGCGGCGGCTGGAGCCGACCGACGGCGGAGAGAAAGCCGAGCAGCGTCGACGGGGTAAGACAGAGGGTGAAGCGCACAGGGCGCAGCCGGGGGTTGAAAACCGAGCGGCGTCGAGGAAAAACAAAACGGAGAGAGAGAGGGTAAAGCAACAGCCGGGTTCAGGACCGAGCAGCGGAAACGGGAAAGGCGCACAAAAAAAAAAGAATGCGCAGACCACAGCCAGGGCTCACGTGCTGAACAGTGTCCACGGGGAGAAAAAGGGAGAGCGTGGGAGACGCCGTTGAGCCGCGGAGAAGAAGGAAGAGCGCGGGAGATGCCATTTTTAGAAGCCGCAGTGGAGAAGAAGGGCGAGCGCGGGAAGGAAGGAAAGCGCGGAAGACGCCATTTTGTGCCAGCAGCGAAGAAGGGGAAGCGCTGGAGACGCCATTTTTGACAGTTAAATCACACCCAGGGATGCCGCAGAGTGGCAGTATCTCTACGTTCGACAATGAAGTCGAAGGTTGGGTGACATATGTGGAACATATGGAGGTGTACTGCAGGGCGAATTAAGTGCCAGATGCTCGGAAAGCACTGGTTTTGTTACATTCCATGGGTGCAAAAACTTATGGGTTACTGCGAAACCTAATAACCCCAGAGAAGCCGGTGAACAAGAATTTCGAAAGCATAGTAGAAATCCTACAGGACCACTTAAACCCCACACCACTGCTGATAGCAGAACAATTTCAGTTCCATAAAAGGAACCAACACAAAGACGAAAGCAATGTGAACCATGACCTCTGCCTGTTCACCCTCCCCCTTCAGAATGCCCTGCAGCCGTTCAGTGACATCCTTGACCCTGGCACCAGGGAGGCAACCAACCATCCTGGAGTCACATCTAAGGCCACAGAACCATCTATCTGTTCCCCTTACGATAGAATCCCCTACCACTATTGCTCTCCCACTCTTTTTCTTCCCTTCCTGAGCAGCAGCAACACCCCCGGTGCCAGGAAGTTGGCTGCTGCTGCCTTCCTCTGGTGAGTCATCCCCCTCAACAGTATCCAAATTGGTATACCTGTTTGAAAGGGGGATGGCCACAGGGGTCTCCTGCACTACCTGCCTGCTTCTACTGCTCCACCTGGTGGTCACCCATTTCCCTTCTGCCAGTGCAGCCCTACCCTGCGGCGTGACCAACTCATCATACGTGTAATCCACGACCCTCTCAGCATCATGAATGCTCCACAACCCATCCATCCGCAGCTCCAGCGCCTCAATACGGCCCGTTAGTAGCTGCAGCTGGATGCATTTCTGGCACACGTGGTCATCAGGGACACCGGCAGCGTCCCTGAATTCCCACATAGAGCAAGAGGAGCATAACATGGGGCTGGGCTCTCCTGGCATGACTTACCCCTTTAATTAATTTAACCAGAGACTTGTGGATTCACTGGGGCCGGTGACAGTGATTGTATTCTTGCCATCATACCTGTAAAGATCAAGTCTAAGAGGAGTGAGAAGTTTGTGGAGACTTACGCCTTCATGGATCCAGGTAGTTCAGCAACGTTCTGCACAGAAACACTCATGTGACAGCTGAACGTTAGAGGCAGAAGAACAGAAATCCTATTACGCACCATGGGTCATGAGAAGTCAATGCAAAGTTATATCCTGTCAGACTTAGAAGTGTGTGGACTTGAAGAGAAGGACTTCATAGACCTGCCTAATGTTTTCACACAGAGGGAGATTCCTGTTAAAATTGGAAACTTAGCCCTGCAGAAGGATGTGGAGAGATGGCCTTACCTGGAAAAGGTGCGTCTCCCATACATTGAAGCAGAAATTGGCCTATTAATTGGAACCAATGCCTACAAAACTATGGAGCCATGGCAGGTGATAAACAGCAAGGATGACGGACCCTATGCTGTCAGGACAGCCCTTGGATGGGTAGTCAATGGACCGGTAAGGAGAGATGATGGCAACAAGTCGAACAAGGAGCAACGACAAAATGTCACAGTTAATCGTATCTCTATCGCAAGCATTGAAGAGCTGTTGATACAGCAGTTCAACGCAGACTTCTCAGAACGCAGCTGTGAGGAAAAGACAGAGATGTCACAAGAAGACCATCAGTTCATGGATTTGATGACAAGGTCTACACAGTTCATTGATGGCCACTATCACATTGGTTTGCCACTGAGAAGACAGACCGCGAAGATGCCGAATAATCGCTGCATAGCAGAGCAGCGCGCCATCAGTCTAAAGAGAAAGCTGAACAAGAACCCCGACTTTCACGAAGACTACAAAGGCTTCATGAGAAACATCATAGCGAAAGGCTATGCTGTAAAAGTGCCCGAGGAACAGTTGAACAGAGAAGATGGAAGGGTCTGGTACATTCCTCATCACGGTGTGTATCACCCAAAGAAGAAAAAGATCCGTGTAGTGTTTGACTGCACTGCTTCATTCACAGGAACTTCACTGAATGACCAGCTGCTTCAAGGTTCTGATCTTACTAATACCCTCATTGGCGTCTTGACGAGGTTTAGACAAGAGCTCGTTGCCATGATGGCAGATATAGAATCAATGTTCTACCAAGTCAGAGTCCCTGATGAAGATGCTGATCTTCTGCGTTTCCTTTGGTGGCCAGATGGCGATGTTAGTCAAGCTATGGTGGAATGTAGAATGGCTGTACACTTGTTCGGAGCCACATCATCTCCCAGCTGTGCAAGCTACGCTCTCAGAAAAACTGCAGAAGATGGCAAAGGCAAGGCACCATCAGAGGCTGTGGAGACAATCTTCAGAAACTTTTACGTCGATGACTGTCTGAAGTCCGTGTCAACAGAAGACGATGCCATTGCACTGTCAAGAGACCTTAGAACTCTGTGTTCGAATGGAGGATTCCATCTGACTAAGTGGATAAGCAACAGCAGAGCAGTCCTAGCTTCTATCCCAGAAAAGGAAAGAGCCACTGAAGTCAAAGATCTGGACCTGAGCCACGATGTCCTTCCTATCGAGAGAGCTCTTGGTGTACAATGGTGCATTGAGTCAGACACGTTCAACTTCAGAATAATGGTGAACGAAAGACCATCCACAAGACGAGGGATTCTCTCTGTGGTCAGTTCCATCTACGACCCTCTTGGATTCCTGGCACCACTCATTCTGCCGGTGAAGCTGATCCTACGAGAGCTGTGTAGAGCCAAGAGAGGATGGGATAAAGATATCCCAGAAGTTCAAGCTCAGAGATGGCTCAGATGGTTGACAGATTTGCAACAACTTTCTAGCTTCAACGTCAGCAGATGCATCAAGCCTGTGAGTTTTGGAGTTACAAAGACGGCTACTTACCTCTTGCTGACAAATCAACAGGGCCAGAAACATTGTTCCTTCCTCATGGGGAAATCCAGGGTGGCTCCGCTGAAGCAGGTCACCATCCCGAGACTGGAGTTGACGGCAGCGGTTGTTGCAGTTAAAGTTGACAAGGTGATGCGGAAAGAGTTACAGCTCCCACTAGAAGAATCTGTCTCCTGGACGGATAACACTACAGTGCTGAAGTATATAGAAAATGAGAAGATACGCTTCAAGACCTTCATAGCAAACAGAATCGCATCCATTAGAGAAGCTACAGAACCATCTCAGTGGAGGTATGTAAACATCTCATTAAACCCAGCAGATCAAGCCTCACGGGGATTGAAGGCTGAAAACTTCATGAGGAGCGAAACGTGGATACAAGGCCCAAGTTATCCGCTGGAAACAGAGAGATCATGGCCAGAAAGACCAGATATGCCAAGTCAGGTTGCTGAAGATGACGTCGAAGTAAAGAGATCAGTCACAGCAAATCTCATAACTACGAAAGAGAACTTTGACACAGTGCACAAGCTTGTTAACCATTTCTCAGGATGGCACCAGTTGAGGAAAGCAGTTGCATGGTTTCTAAGGCTGAAAGAGTTGCTGCTACACCTGAGCGGTAAGAGAAAAAAGTATCGAGTCACTATCAGTCAGTCTGAAAGTAATCCTGATAAGCAGAGAATGCTTCTACGGTAGTATATGCACCAGCACAAGACCACATTGGGTAAGAATTCATTGACCGTGGAGGATTTGGCCAAGGCTGAGATGGAGATAGTTAGCTTCAGTCAAAGACAAAGATATCCAGAAGAAATCGAAGCTTTACAGTGAAATACTCCAATCAAGAAAGGTAGTCATATCTACAAGCTGAACCCTACACTCCAAGATGGAGTACTGAGGGTGGGAGGGCGACTAAACAAATCTGCTATGCCAGAGGAGGCCAAGCATCCTGCTATCCTTTCTAAGGACCTCCGGGTTGCTACTCTCATTCTTCAGCATATACACCAGAGTATTGGACACAGTGGGAGGAACCGCGTGCTTGCGAAGCTAAGACAAAGATACTGGATTCCAGGAGCTAATTCTGTAATAAGAAAAATACTCTCTGAATGCATTGTTTGCAAATGGTTACACGCTAGAGCTGGTGAGCAGAAAATGGCAGACCTGCCTGAAGACCGTTTGTTACCAGACAAGCCCCCATTTACAAACGTAGGGGTGGACTATTTCGGGCCTTTCGAAGTAAAGCGAGGACGGAGCCTTGTCAAGAGATATGGTGTGCTTTTCACTTGTTTGACCATCAGAGCAGTTCATATTGAGGTGGCACACACGCTTGACACTGATTCCTGTATTAACGCGCTGCGGCGCTTTGCCTATAGAAGAGGACAGGTGTCCATTATGCGTTCTGATAATGGCACTAATTTTGTCGGAGCAGAGAGAGAACTACGGGAAGCTAATGAAGGTTGGAATCAGCTCAAAATACAGGAAGCCATGATGCAAACAGGAATTAAGTGGATCTTCAATCCACCGGCTGCATTCCAACACGGCGGTGTCTGGGAAAGACAGATACGCACCGTAAGAAAACTACTCAGTTCTGTACTGAAGCTGCAAACGCTTGACGACGAGGGACTTCAAACCGTTCTGTGTGAGGTTGAAGCCATCATTAATGACCGACCGATAACTAAGACATCAGATGATTCCAATGACCTCGAAGCCCTGACACCGAAACACCTGTTGTTGCTGAAAACACAGCCAGTCATGCCACCGGGAGTCTTCAAAAAGGAAGATCTGTATGCACATTGGAAGTGGAGGCAAGTTCAGTATATGTCAGACCTTTTCTGGACCAGATGGACAAGAGAATACATACCTCTGCTACAGGAGCATCAAAAATGGTCCAAAGTAAAGAGGAACTTCATTGTCGGAGACATCGTCTTAATCGTGGATGATTCAGCCCCCAGAAATTCTTGGTTGATGGGAAAAATAATTAAGACCATGCCAGACTCCAGAAGCGTTGTTCATCACGTTTGTTTGCAAACCAAGACCAGTACCCTGGAAAGACCGATCACAAAGCTCTGCCTGCTACAAGAAGCAGCGTGAAAGGTTCCTGAACAAAAAAAAGTGGACATTTATATTGTAAATATGTTGAACTCATTAGTTTATGACTCTTAAGAATGTTTGAGTAATTGCTATGCTTCATGTGCCTAGTCAATTAGGGGCCGGAATGTAAGAGTCATGAAAGTTTAAGAAAGTGTAAAGAAGAAAGAAAATACTTTAAAATATTGGTTAAATATTATGGTACAGTATGTATGTACATTTGTTTATTATTGATGCATATTCTAGTATAATATACTTAATTTACTTGACTGACTTATTGTATTGAGAAACCCCCTCTTTTCTTGTTCCAATAGTATAGTCTGAGAGACCCCCTTTATTCTTGCTACAATGGTACAGTCCTTAAGCTTGTCACATGATATCCAGCCATTTTTACAGTGCAAGCTCCACGAGGCTAGAAAAGGTAGAAGCTTTGAGGGCTGTGGTGCAATACAGTTTTTGACCATGTGTGTTAAATGTGTTTTACTTTGAAATCCTGTTTGAAATGTATTACAGTAAACAGTTAAAAGACAAAGTTACGTTTTGGAACGTTTTATTTCGACACGCGTCTACTCATTGCTAAAAGCCTCAAAGCTCAGTGGCTGCATATTGAAAACTATGGAACGCCACTATATCCTCAATTATACTTCTCAAAGAGGCCCTTATCTCCCGTCATATCACGGTGAGTCTTTGTTTCATTCTTGGCGGGCTTGTATCACAGCGAGGTAGTCTTTGTGTAAGAATTACATAGAAACATAGAAGATAGGAGCAGGAGTAGGCCATTCGGCCCTTCGAGCCTGCTCCGCCATTCAATGAGATCATGGCTGATCATCCAAACCCTAGCACCTGGTCCCTACACCGACAGCCATCCCACCCAAGCCCTATCCCCGTAACCCCATAACCCCATGTATTTAATCCCCCCTAACACTAAGGGCCAATTTTTTAAATCATGGCCAATCAACCTAACCCGCACATCCTGGATGGCCGGTAACTGCCATCTCTGGTCTGGAATGACCTGGTAATGTTTTTAATGTCCTTCTGATGTCTTAAACGGTTCTTGATGTTCCCCCTATGAATATGAAACTGTTTCCCTTTGTCTGGGTAAACATATAGATGGCCTTTATCTACAGGCCGATCTGATCGGATCTGCATCCAATCTATATGTATGGGGCTCTGTCTGGTTTCGTTTTCCCTGAAACTGCCTTCCAGAACCTGCTGTGGGCTGAATCCAAAAAAGCTGCCTGGGGACTGCAGGAACCATTTTAAAGTGTCCCAAAAGCTGGTCACGGGGTCTGGTGGCCATTTTGTGTGTCCCTTTTTCTGGGCTTCTTTTAAAACAGTCTTTAAAAGTTAAGGCCTTTTCTGCCAATAGACCCTTATAGGACAATGTTCAATTTTGCGAATTCTACAGTCCTTTTCCATGCTGTCAGATCTACGAATCGCTGAGGATTTCAGTGCATATTGGATGATAGTCCAGCATGGTGAACTCCAGTGGAGCCATCTTGTTATCCTGCACAGTATTTAACTCCGAGGGTGAGCCCTGGAGGATATTCAG
This sequence comes from Somniosus microcephalus, assembly GCF_052327205.1. Taxonomy (NCBI): domain Eukaryota; kingdom Metazoa; phylum Chordata; class Chondrichthyes; order Squaliformes; family Somniosidae; genus Somniosus; species Somniosus microcephalus. Next base: position 361,537,177 of record NC_140987.1, on the reverse strand, counting down.
TCTATGAACTTTTATATTGGCAGAACTGAGCATTGGGATTGCATGCACCTTACCACTGCTTTAATACACATCCACTGATCTCTTCACTCACCTGATCCTCTACATGTAGCTCAGGTCTATGATTCCTACAGTGTAATAGTTGTCCCTCCAAATTCACCTTCCTACTAGTTTTCAATATGCAGCCACTGAGCTTTGAGGCTTTTAGCAACGAGTAGAGCGTGTCGAAATAAAACGTTCCAAAACGTAACTTTGTCTTTTAACTGTTTACTGTAATACATTTCAAACAGGATTTCAAAGTAAAACACGTTTAACACACACGGTCAAAAACTGTATTGCACCACAGCCCTCAAAGCTTCTACCTTTTCTAGCCTCGTAGAGCTAGGGGCCCCGCAAGTTCCGGGTTTAGGCATGCGAAGCACATGCGCTGAAACCCGGCACTTGCGATCTGTCAACTTGACAGATCCTCCGCATCTGTGGGAGATGGGCCTCTGCGGGTGGAGAGGCGTAAGGCCTGCTTTTACCAGCATAAGAGTTTAAAAAAAATAGAAAAATAAAATTTATCACTCATTTATAAATTAAAAAATACTCTTCAAAAAGGTAAGTTTATTTTTAGCCCTGTAAAAACATTTAATTTTTTTCCCAAACAATTAAATTTTTGTTAAAATATTCAATTAAATGGCATTTTAATTAATTTTAAATATGTAATAAAACAAAATATTATTTCATGTATTGATGCATTTTTTAAGTGAGCCCCATTCATTCTTATGGCAGTTCTGTATGTACAGAACTGTCAAAAGTCTGAATGGGGATTCCCTTCTTTTATTGGGTCAGCCCACGTGATCCCAGGGGCGCCTACGAACTGCCTGTGCCGCTGGGATACGTGGAGCTCTGCCCGCGCAGACCCGGAGAGGCCCAGGATCGCAAGGCTCCGTACCTCCCGGGCCACCAGATAAATGCGTAGATATTTTACAGGTCGGAGGCGTCCGCCCGCAGGAAGCCTCCAATCGCAAATGTTGGCCCATAATTGTCAGATTCATTCGTCAGCCCCTAGACAGGGAGAGGGACAGGAGTCAAACTGCCGACTTCCAGTCCAGCGAGAGGACAAACGGGACAGGGAAGCACATGTTCGGGGTCAGTTCCAAAAACTGAGGTCCACTTATAGGAGAGACTGGTGTCGCTGAGCCCAAGCCAATATCGAGGGCAGACCTGAAATTTGTACCAGAGGGTTTAACTTACTGATGATGGTCGGTTAAAACCACAAAAACGTAAAAGAGAGTGACAGAATGCAGTTACTATCACAAAACTATTTCGAGCGCATCGACATTTAACAGTCCCAAAGCAGAGCCCCGCAGATGTACATTTTTGTGATCTGGTTTTGTTTAAAGTGTCACTTGACATAGATCACCTGCTGTGAATACTGGAATCACTGAATTTGGAAAGATGTTACCCACTGATGTAAATAGAACAGAGGGCTTATTATGTTGAATTTCAATGCATCTTGTAAGGAATTATGCAGTTCATAACAGCTGTTGACAAACTGGTTGGTAATTGATCATGCCATGTAAATGATTGCCGTGTGCAACCTCACCACAGTTTCTGCCTGAGAGAAAATGATACATTATGAGCAGAGGAATCTGGATGTTCTGTTAAATGCTCCCACACACTTCCTGTGCTGTGTATACTGTGTGGAAGTGAGTACCAGTGAAAAGCAAGCAGTCTGAAAAAATACATGTAAAAAAAAAGCTAATAGCTCCATATGTCTTTTAATTCATGGATAAATGAATTGGCTTTTGTAATGACAGTTGTTGCATCTTGAACACTGTTAGCTAGTAATGAATAAAGAGACATTTTCACATTGGAGGAGGTTTTACTGTGGCATTGATTGTTCTGAGGTGAAGGCAAGTGTTAAAACAAATGCTCTCACTGCTATACAGAAAGCGTCTGCACGCTACTCTGGCTCATTATTGCCATTAGATTGTCTACTCTGTTCACCATTAGACTCACTAAACCTGTAAGTAAAAATTAATTATTGTCTTGTTCTTAAAACAGAGAATAAAGTTAGAATGATCGCTAGTGACACCAGAAGTAGGCAGAATGTTTAACCGGAGCTATGCAAGGAAACAATTAAAATCCTGTAATCAATATTCTGAGTGCATATAGAAGAGGTTTCAGAACAGTGTGATAGCTGACTACACCACCGTTACTTATTACAGTCATCTAATTTTTGTTCTACATTTGTATTTATTATAGTTTTAATTATTCTCAGCCTCTTCCTTACCCACTTCATTGCTGGTTTCTCATCATTTCCCACTGAGTTTAATGAATGTTCACAGTAATACATGATGTAATTTTTCTGAATTAATTTAGTTATATCAGTCCAAGGACATCAGTATATACATCCGCAGTTCCACAACATGTAGCTCAGCATATTCACCTCGAGGCCCAGAAAATGGCTGATGAGGTAAGTAAAATATTAGAAGTTAATTTGTCGAGTATTAAATTTGTTTTCACCCTGTATTATTAGAATGGTGTGAATGTGAAACATTGCTTGTTGAATTGTATTGCTTAATACCCTGAAGCAACAAGATAAGAATAAAAATATGGTCATTCTGATGGAAGTAGATTCCTGGCATCTGCTCAATAGTGGAAAAAAACTGTATTACACCATTTTTATACAACTTTAGATAGACAGAGTAATGCGAATTAAAGATTGACTTTAGATTAGTCGCATCTTTAAGAGTTTCTTTGTCTTTGTATCAATTCTTTTGGGTTAGATCTTGACTTTGTGTGATAGTGTAAATCTTCAATAGAAATAAAAATGGGGCGAGCTGTAAAACGGGCTGCCTCGCTATCCCCCGTTTCTCACGATCGCACAAAGTCAAGATCTATCCCTTTGTCCCTGTACTGGAAGACTAATCAAGACACAAAACTTTCCAGTTTCAGCCACATTTCAGCAAGTCATCTGTCTGAGATGGTTTTCCTCGTTCATGTTGTTGCATGTATTCAGAGACTCATTTAATCGGAAGATGACTTGATGTCCCAGTCAGTCCATTTTGAGGTGTTAATGTATACAAGTGTTCAAACTGAGCGAAGTAACGAATGTATTACCTTGGACCTGAACTACCAGGGGTCAAATTGAAATGAAAATTATTAATGTCTTATGTTTAATGCCAGTGGCATGAAAGCTTTTTATTGTACTAAAGGCCATGCTGGTCATTGTTAGTTCAGTGTTCAAAATTCAAAGTTCAGCTTTAAACTCTGTTTCAGTTTTTGGAGTTGACACCATTGTTCCCTGTGAGGTGCGGGGTGTGCAACGGCGCACAGATCGGCGCGGTCCCATGCACTTAAATTCGTAGGCTGCGCAGTGAGCTGGAGAGCTGGAGCGCTGGGGCGGGGCACAACCCAACGAGCGGGAAAAAGTCTTCAGTGCCATAGACAAAGATGGCCCTTATGCGCCGCATAAAGCAGAACTCCTGCCCGCATTAAGATGGTGACACCTGTGCCCTAGACAAATATGGCAGTGTTGCTCAATGAACGAAGCAGCAGGACACCCGCCCCACGTAAATATGGTGGCAATTATGCTCTGGACAGCAAAAGCGGCTCTGGCGCTCCGCATAAAGATGGCTGCGGGGCCTTTTCCTTCGGGTGGTTGACACCATTGAGGTTCCCTTCCCAGAAATGGCTCCTGGTGAGTTCCAGTGGAAGTCCAGAGTCCAGAGGGCAGCAGATGGAGGTCCAGTTACCATGGGAGCAAGTGGCGAGGGGAGCAGCCCAGCCAGCGGCCTGCAGGAGCCTGAGCAGCCCAGCACAGTGAGGAGGAGGCCCGGCACCAGGCCATTGGCTCAGTGTCAGCTCGCTGCCTGTCGACCGCGCTCCACATTAGCGCAGCTCAGCCCGGGACACCCGCTTACTGGGCAAGGTGAAATAACTATATCAATTTTTCTTTAGTATGATTGGGTATTTATTTTAGTGACAGCCTGCACCTCTAGATGTCTTTCCATAGCTGCTCTGCTGACTATTGTAGGTATAATTCTGAAGCATATCCGTAGTTGTAGTTATACACAGATTAATCAGAACCTCCATATCCGTTGTAACCTGGATTGCTATAGCCATTGTTGTGACTACTATAACCTTGATTCCAGTATCGGTTGTATCACTGGTTCCAGTTCTGATTTTTAAAAGAAAAACATTTTTTGACAGTTATCAAAATGTGCAAGTTCCAGAAGGGGCTAAATTCGGTTGATTTGCGCCTCTTAGGGCGCTAACGGGGCGCAAATCAACCAGCGCCTGGGTGCAGCGCCGCTAACACCTCCCGCGAAATTCAGCAGGAGATTAGCGGCAGCGCTAACTGTTAGCGCCACGCCGCTGGCGATGATGTTATCGCTGTGCGCCGCACCCCGGCTGTAATATTGGATGGCGACCCCAATTGACCGCTGGATGCTATGTCCACCGGGGTAAGTGGGGCCTACCTGTGGTCGGGGTGGCACTAGTTAAAGGGGAGGTGGCGGGCGGCCGTTTTTGTTGCTGGCCGCCTGCCAGCACCTGCCCCCGTTGCTGTCCCCGGCCCCCGTGAAGCTCCCCCGTGGGGTGCCGGCTGCTCTCTTTGAGCCCGGCACACCTCTTGAGTGCCGGGCTCGTTTGCCAGCACTCCTGAACCTTGGTGGCCCAGCTGGGCGCCGGGATGTGCTGCACCACGCCCCTCCCCTTTAATAAGGGGAGGAAGGCCTGCAGTACTGCGGTGCGATATTGGCTCGCAGCGCCCCAAGAGGTAATTCTACCCTAATCAGCACTCAAAGGGGTTATTTTTCCATCTTAACATTTCAGTGATGTGTGCCACTGGCAAAACACTTGCTTTGGGTGTGTTTTTTATTGCAGTTCACTGCTGTTGAGACTAGTTTACTTTGAACATTGGGGGTGAGGGGGTATCTCCAGGTACCAGGGGTGAGTTGGAATATATTTATTTTTAGGTTAACTTGTTAAAAAATATATAAATTATCGCGATCTCTAGACAGTGAGTGTCTTGGTGAACCTCTTCAGGAATTTTTTAAAAATGTTTTATGTTGCCCATCTGCTGCAGTTATGAGAGAATAATGTTTTAATCTCCTCCATTCTGGTCTATTTGTAGAGTTGTCATGGTATGCCTCGGGTTCACTCTACACCAGGACTGTATTGGTGTGAGAATTTACACTGAGACTAACCTAAAATCAATGCACAATTTTTTAATACTTTGGGGGAAAAATTCAGTATCGCCCCGTTTGGGGCGCCATTATCGGCCGTGCGCAAAGTTTAGCGCCTGCCGCTAATTATCGCCTCCGACGGCAAACTTGGCTTTTATCGCCCCTGGAGGTGATTGGAGCGCTAAATCAGGTGCTTCACACCTGTCTTAAGGCGCAAAGGCCGAGGAGCGAGGCGCTATCTCAGAGCGCTGGCGAAGCTCATGTGATGTCAGTCAGCAATGGAACACAGACACACTGGCATTGGCCAGTTCTTAAAGTGGAGTTCTAATGAAAGGTCATCGACCTGAAACGTTACCTGTGTTTCTCTCTTCACAGATGCTGCTTGACCTGCTGAGTTTCTCCAGCATTTTCTGTTTTTATCTTAAAGGGGAGGGTTGATTTTGCTCTCCATCCACATCCTGCTCATTGCAGCCTTGAATCTCAGCCTGGAGAGACCTGTACATCAAATCTGCTAGAAAGAACAATGGAGAGTCCCAGGGAAAGATGTCAGAGTGCAACCCCCACAGTCTCTTCTAAATCGATACAAGGAAGGGCAAATCAAAATGAACCTGCAAAGTGCTGCTTAGTACCCAAAATTTCTTCACACAGCATTGAATCTCTCCAGATGTCTCCCTCTCTCTCTTTCTCTCTCTCTCTCTCAGAATGCGTGGTGCAAAAATGTCACCAACAAAGAAAGGAAGGAAGCGGTCGGCTTTAAATTGCGCTCGCCCAGTCCGTTCCCGACTGCAAAATGCTCCCCTCAACCTGTCGTTGCTAGCGGCAGGCGGTAAGGCAAGGGGTGCCACTCAATATCTGGTCCGGGGCGCTACCGGGGCGTTGCACACTCAACTGACGTCACGATCTGCCGGTGCTGGAAATCGTGGCGGTAGTGTTTAGCGCTGCCGCAAAATGTCTAGTTAATTTTGTGAGCGGTACAAACATCGCCGCGCCCGGGCGCTAGTTGCTTTGTGCCCCATTAGCGCCCTCTTAAGGTGCTAATGGGAGGTGCAAACCAACTGAATTTTTCCCCCACTGTATTTAAAAATAGCTTCAAATTCAAAAATATTTTCTAGCGAGACCGCTAATTATTTATACCGGACCTCTACTTGCTAACTATTTTTACGTAGTCTGTTCATTAAATGAGCAGACTGTTCATTTGTGAATGTTTGACCCGGGCCATTATTGTTAAAAGTTTGTATCTGGGCCATTAAAAATTTATACCAGGACCATTCTTAAATAAATCCATAGAAGTGGTTTCACTAACCCGCTCCGAGACCTCAATGTGCGCGGCAGGAAGGAAAGTGAATACAGTTATATTTTTATTATCTTATGTTTGGAATGTATTTATTTTTAGGTTAAACTTTTTTTTAAATTATCCCGTTCGCTAGACAGTGAGTGTCTTGGTGAACCTCTTCAGGCAAAACTTTTTTTAGGTTTCACGTTTCAATTCATGCAGTGTAATGCAGACAAAGGTGTGGATGTGTAACTGGAAATGTTGATGTGAATGAGTGTCTGATTAAAGCTTAACAATACCAAAGTGGCAGGAGGAGGGAAGCACTTTTTAATCTTAAATTAGGCTACAGTTCAATAAGCAAATTTGCTCCTATGGAAAGTGGTTTTGGCTGCACTTCAATGGAAAAGTGGTGGTATAACCTAAGAGATAATTGAGGGTACTAAAGACATGAGGCAGAGTGCACGTTAACTCCAGCTTTAGTTTCTCACCACTTCCCAACAAATGTTGGAAACAAAGTTATTGCTAAAGTCTGGTGTAATAATAAGAAAACTTAACAGAACAAGTCATTTGGTTCATCAAGTGTTTTCCTTCCACCAATTATATATCCAGTCTATCCAGCCAGCACAGATTTGTTAAAGGCAAATCATGACTGACTTATCTGACTGAGGTAGCTTGGGATGTGTGAGACTTTGTCCAGAATGTATATTGAACTCCAAACCTCCAGAACTTGACATAATGGTCATCTTTGGTTTAAGTGCTAATCAATTTTAACCTGATGTTTTATGTCTGAATTTATAAAGGAACAGGAGATGACCTGCACAATCTGAGATAGTGAACGTGACCTTGCTAATAGTTGCTAATGTGTTAGCTTCAATGCCTCTATTATTCTGGCCAATCGGCTATTAACACTTCACATGGGACGAGTCCCGACCCATCTGTTTCGTTCTACTCCATCATTGTCCCGACTAATCTGCAATATTAAAATTAGCATATTCTAATTGACAATGACCCCGAGATGTTATGATTAACTTTGATGGGATACCTGACAGAGCAAATTCTAACATGAGACATGTGCAAAATAGTTTTTCTAAGTGCTGTGAACACTGTTAGAGATTAAATAAAGCAAAGGTGCTGATAATGTACATGCACATGTGGGGCTCCAAGATCACTTGCTCCATATGTGAGGTCAGCTGATTCACACACTCAGGCCGCGATTTCGGCGGCGGAGGCCGGATCGCGGCGGGTGAGGTGGTTGGCGGTTTCCGGTCCCGCTCTCGGCTGCAGCCGCTCTGTTAAAAGGATTTTCCATTAATAGGGTTTGTTAAGTCCGCCCTGCGGGGTTCCCGGCCAATTAAAAGGAAGTGGGTCTGATGATGTCTAAGGCCCTCACAGCCTTCCTAAAGTGCGGTGCCCAGAATTGGACACAATACTCCAGTTGAGGCCAAACCAGTGTTTTATACAGGTTCATCATAGCTTCCTTGCTTTTGTACTCTATACCTCTATTTATGAAGCCCAGGAGCCCATATGCTTTTTTAACCGCTTTCTCAACCTGTCCTGCCACCTTCAATGATTTGTGCACATATAACCCCCAGGTCTCTCTGTTCATGCACCCCCTTTAGAAATGTACCCTTTATTTCATATTTCCTCTCCTCATTCTTCCTACCAAAATGTATTACTTCACAATTTTCTACGTTAAATTTTATCTGCCACGTGTCCGCCCATACTACCAGCCAATCCATCCTTATCCTCTTCACTGTTCACTATACTTCCAAGTTTTGTGTCATCTGCAAATTTTGAAACTGTGCCCTGCACACCCAAGTCCAAGTTATTAATATAGATCAAGAAAAGCAGTGGTCCTAGTACCGACCCCTGGGGAACACCACTGTATACCTTCCTCCAGTCCAAAAACAACCGTTCACCGCTACACTCTGTTTCCTGTCACTTAGCCAATTTTGTATCCATGTTGCCACTGTCCCTTTTATTCCATGGGCTTCAACTTTGCTGGCAAGCCTATTATGTGGCACTTTATCAGACGCCTTTAGGAAGTCCATGTACACCACATCAACCGCATTGCCCTCATCAACCCTCTCTATTACCTCTTCAAAAACTCGATCAAGTTAGTTAAACACGATTTGCCTTTAACAAATCTGTGCTGGCTTTCCTTGATTAATCCACACTTGTCCAAGTGACTGTTAATTTTGTCCCTTACTATTGTTTCCAAAAGCTTCCCCACCACCGAGGTTAAACTGGGTTTCTGGGTTTATCCTTACACCCTTTTCTGAACAAGGGTGTAATACTTACAATTCTCCAGTCCTCTGGCACCACCCCCGTATCTAAGTAGGATTAGATGATTATGGCCAGTACCTCTGCAATTTCCACCTTAACTTCCCTCAGCATCCTAGGATGCATCCCATCCAGTCCTGGTGACTTATCTACTTTAAGTACAGCCAGCCTTTCCAGTACCTCCTCCTTATCAATTTTTATCCCATCCAGTGTCTCCACTACCTCCTCTTTCACTATGACTTTAACAGCATCTTCTTCCTTGGTAAAGACAGACGCAAAGTACTCATTCAGTACCTCAGCCATGTCCTCTGCCTCCATGCATAGGTCTCCGTTTTGGTCCCTGATCGGCACCACCCCTTCTCTTATTATCCGTTTACTATTTATATGCCTAAAGAAGATTTTTAAATTCCTTTTTATGTTATCTGTTCTCAACCCACTGAAATTGACCTTCCTCCAGTTAAGTATTTTTACTCTAGATTGCTCCCTGTCCTTTTCCATAGCTAATCTAAACCTTATGATATTATGATCTCTGTTCCCTAAATGTTGCCCGACTGACACTTGCTCCACTTGCCCCCACCTCATTCCCCAGAACCAGATCCAGCAATGCCTCCTTCCTTGTTGGAAACGTACTGATGAAGAAAGTTCTCCTGAACACACTTCATAAATTCTTCCCCCTCTCTGCCCTTTACACTATTACTGTCCCAGTTTTTATTTGGATAGTTGAAATCCCCCATTATTACTACTTTATAGTTCTTGCACCTCTCTTCCCTGCAAATTTGCTCCTCTATATCCTTCCCACTAGAATACACCTAGTAGTATAATGGCACCTCTATTATTTCTTAACTCTAACCAAATAGATTGTGTCCTTGACCCCTCCAGGACATCCTCTCTCTCCAGCACTGTAACATTTTCCTTAACCAATACTGCCACCTCATCTCCTTTCTTTCCTTCCCTATCTTTCCTGAACTCCTTATATCCAGGAATATTTAATATCCAATCCTGTCCTGTTTTGAGTCAGGTCTCTGTTATCGCCACGACATTATATTCCCATGTGGCTGTTTGCGTCTGGAGCTCATCAACCTTAGTTACCATGCTTTGTGCGTTTACACACATGCACTGTAGACTTATCTTAGACCTTTTATTCTCTCTTAGACTGACCCCAGCTAGTACCTTACCAACCCTCTCCAACAGTACTAGCAAACCTCCCCGCGAGGATATTGGTCCCGGCTCTGTTGAGTTGCAACCCGTCTGGCCTGTACAGGTCCCACCTCCTCGAGAACCAGTCCCAATGTCCCAGGAATCTTAAGCCCTCTCTCCTGCACCATCTCTCCAGCCATGCATTCATCTGCTCTGCTCTCCTATTTCTATACCCACTAGCTTGTGGCATTGGGAGTAATCCAGAGATTACGACCTTTGAGGTCCTGTTTTATGATCTCTTTCCTAACTCCCCAAAATCTGCCTGCAGGACAACATCCCTCTTTCTACCTATATCATTGATAACAATATGGACCACGACTTCTGGCTGTTCATCCTCCCCCCTCAGAATGTTCTGCAGCCGCTCAGTGATATCCTTGACCCTGGCACCAGGGAGGCAACATACCATCTTAGAATCACATCTGCTGCGCAGAAACGCCTAACTGTTCTCCTAACTATTGAATCTCCTGTAGGAACTGGGGTTCCTAGCCGAAGAATTGAGATCGACTCAGAAAATCAAAAACAATAACATTTAATGAACAAATGAAGCTGTACAGGAAACTGTAGGATACAATGCAAATAGGTCTGGTCTGCTTGAAAGCCTCTCTGGAAACTGCTAGAAGGTTCCGAGCTCAACTGCTAGCAGGTTCCGAGCTCAACTGCTAGCAGGTTCCGAGCTCAACTGCTAGAAGGTTCCGAGCTCTACTGCTAGAAGGTTCCGAGCTCTGACGTCATGACGTCATCATGTTCTTCCCGCTGTTGAGAGATCACGTGATGGACGGCATGACGTCATCATGCGGAGTACAGGAAAGAAGCCCCAGTACAGTTAACAGATTCATTAAAGGTGCAGCCCCCAGCTGTACTACATTGCTGTAAAAGGAATTATATACAATTGTCCGTAATCCTCTGGTGGTTCCGCCACATGCGCCCCCCTCAGAATTGCTTTTATCAGAGAAGGTAAGGCGAGAAGGGGGTCTGACGAGTCTGTCTGACCGACTGCGATACGCCGGCAGCTGGAACGGAGCGCTAGAAGACGAACTGGCCATTGGCTGTGGTTGGGATGGCGCCACAGGCAGAGGAGAAAAAGAGGCCGGCTGTGGTCGACCCAGTGAGGTGGGCACTGGCGACTTGGCGGATGATTGTGGCTGTACTGGACCGGCAGTCGACGGTGGACGACCACGACGAGGCGGCTGAGCGGTGACTACTGGTTCACTCAGATCCAGATGTGCTGGTTTCAACCGGTCGATGGAGATGTGGTCAGGCTTACCGCCGACGTCGACTGTGGAGGACTTGTCACCTGACGAGATGACGCGGAACGGACCTGTGTAAGGCGGTTTGAGCGGGTTTTTGCAACATCCTGCCGAATGAACACGTATTCTGCACTCTTAAGATCCATCCGGGACATGGGAGCGCTGCAGGTCATGATGCGACGTAGGCACTGGGATGAAATTCCTAGCCGCTTCTTGGTGGCTGACGAGCTGCTGAGCTGGGGACCAGGGTTCCATGTGAGGAGGAAGAAAATCGCCAGGCACTCTGAGTGGTTGGCCGTAAACCAGCTCTGCTGAAGAAGAATGCAGGTCGTCCTTAGGCGCCGTGCAAAGACCTAGCAGCACCCAAGGGAGCCTGTCCACCCAACTAGGCCCACGGAGACTAGCATGCTGTGCGGCTTTAAGGGACCTGTGGAAACTTTCACACAGACCGTTCGCCTGTGGATGGTAGGCGGTGGTACGATGAAGCTTGGTGCCCAAACCTTGAGCTACGGCGTTCCAAATCTCAGAGATAAATTGAGAAATTGAGGCTCCCGGTCGGAGGAGATGTCAGCCGGTACCCCGAACCGAGCTACCCACGACGAGATGAAGGCTCTGGAGACGTCTACAGCTGTGGTGGCAACCAAAGGAATTGCCTCTGGCCACCTGGTGGTGCGCTCTACCACGGTGAGGAGGTGAGTGTACCTGCGAGAGGAAGGGAGAGGACCAACGAAGTCCACGTGCACATGGTCGAATCGACGCTCCGGAACCGGAAAAGTGGCGACTGGGGCCTTAACATGGCGTTGTATCTTGGACTTCTGGCAACTCACGCAGGTATTGGTCCAGTCACGGACGTCGAGATGCATGCCCTTCCAGACAAATTTCTTTGCCATGACTCATTGTGACGCTCTCATGCCAGGGTGTGACAACCCGTGGATAGTGTCGAAAATTCTCCTGCGCCATTCGACTGGAACAATTGGACGTGGGATGCCCATCGAGATGTCACACAGGAGTGTGTTCCCTGCGGCCTGGAAACTGACATCAGCCACTTGTAAGCTGGAAGGTGCGGTCCGGTATGCCTGCACTTCAGGGTCTGCCTTCTGTTCTTTTGCCAAACCAACTGTGGTAAACCACTGTTATACCTGCCTGTGTGGATGTTTGTATTCCACTGTGTACATGTCTGTACATGCCTCGGCTGACTCCTCCCACGAGTCCAGGTATAAAGGTGACTGCTCCACAGTCCCTCTGTATTCTGGACTGGTCGACCACTCGAGGCACACCTTCATTCTCTTGTTAATAAAAGCCTGTTAGTTACTCGCTTAACCTCAGTCTTTTGAGTAATTGATAGCGCATCAATTTTATTAACAAGACTTTTTATAATGGAGAAGATCCTCACACCAGCATGCCTGGACTTAGACCATCGGGAGGCGGACGCATCCACCAAGTTTGCTCACTGGCTTAGGTGCTTTGAAAGATTACTGATCGCCTCCGCTGCAACGGTCAAATCGGATGAGGACAAACTGGATGTCCTGACCTCCAAAGTGAACCACCGAGTGTACTCGGTCATCCAGGACGCGACCTCGTACACGGCTGCTCTCAAACTCCTCAAGGACCAGTACACGCGCCCAGTGAACGAGGTGTACGCCAGGCACCTCCTGGGGAGTCGTAAACAACAACCTGGGGAATCGACCGAGGAATACCTTCAGGCACTGTCTGTGTTTGGCCGGGCCTGTGGTTGTAAGGATGTAAAGGCCGTCGTGTACACAGAGGAACTTATCCGGGATGCTTTTGTAGCAGGCCACAGGTCCAATTACACTGTTGGAGCAGAGTGACCTCGACCTCAACAAGGCCTCTGAACTCGCGCTATCATTGGACGCAGCCTACCGGGGCATGGGTGCCTACTCCTCTGCACCGTGGACGCCGCGGGGAACGACAGCCTGGGACATAGTAGGACCATCTCATAGTGCCGTGCCACCCCAGCCACATCCCAGCAACGGCCCAACTACCGCAGCAGTGTCCCAAGGCCAGACAGCAGTGCCCCAAGGCCAGAAATGCTACTTCTGTGGCCAGGCCAAACACCCCAGAGCACGCTGCCCGGCGAAAAATGCGATCTGCTCGGGCTGCGGGAAGAAGGGACACTACGCCAGCGTCTGCAGGGCCAAAGCCACCCCGAACCCCAGCAGCGCCGCATGTGGGCCGTGCTGGCCGCCATCTTGGGCCTCCCCAGCCATGTGCGAACCACCGGAACAGCAGCCATTTTGGACGCCTCCAGCCACATGGGGATCATGGACGCCGCCATCTTGGATGCCAGCCGGGACGCAGCAGGCCCCCAACACCGCCTCATCTGATACCCGCAGCGACACACCGACCCCTACGCTGGCCTCCGTTACGCTGGACCAAGCGAGACCGCACCAACTGGCCCGGTCCACAATGGACATTAAGGTAAATGGTCACGAAACAACCTGCCTTTTTGACTCTGGGAGCACGGAGAGCTTCATCCACCCCGACACGGTGTGGCGTTGCTCTCTCCCAGTCCTGCCTGCGCACCAGCGGATTTCTATGGCCTCCGAGTCCCAGTCGGCGGACATTGGCGGCTACTGCATGGTGACACTCTTAGTAGACGGGACTGTGTACGATAATTTTAAACTTCTGGTCCTGCCCCACCTCTGCGCTGCCGTTCTACTGGGGTTAGATTTTCAGTGCCACCTTAAAAGTGCTACGATGGCGTACGGTGGACCCCTCCCCCCACTCACAGTCCGCAGCCAGCAGCTTCCAAATTGCCCGCCGCGCACCAGGTGCAACCTCTCCACACTCAGAGTCACCCCCCCCCCACTGTTTGCTAATCTCACCCCCGACTGTAAGCCCATCACCACAAAGAGCAGGCGATACAGTGCCGGGGACAGGGTTTTCATTAAAACCGAAGTGGAGCGGCTTCTGAAGGAGGGGATTATTGAGGGCAGCACCAGCCCCTGGCGAGCCCAGGTTGTGGTCGTTAAGACCGGCGAGAAGCAGCGCCTGGTCATCGACTACAGCCAGACAATAAATCGCTACACCCTGCTGGATGCTTACCCACTCCCCCGCATAGCTGATATGGTCAACCAGATCGCGCAGTACCGCGTCTTCTCGACCATTGACCTGAAATCAGCATACCACCAGCTCCCTATCCGCCCTGAGGACCGCCAGTATACTGCCTTTGAGGCAAACGGCCGCCTCTATCACTTCCTTAGGGTTCCCTTTGGCGTCACCAACGGGGTCGCCATCTTCCAAAGGGAGATGGACCGGATGGTCGATCAAAATGCGTTGCAGGCCACTTTCCCATATCTGGACAATGTGACCATCTGCGGCCATGACTTGCAGGACCATGACGCAAACCTCGAAAAATTCCTCTGCACCGCCTAACTCCTGAACCTGACGTATAACAAGGAGAAGTGCATATTCCGCACAACCCGCCTCGCCATCCTTGGCTGTGTTGTGGAACACGGAGTCATCGGTCCCGACCCCGACCGGATGCGTCCCCTTATGGAACTCCCACTGCCCCACTGCCTCAAGGCCCTGAAGAGGTGCCTAGGGTTTTTCTCCTATTACGCCCAGTGGGTCCCCTACTATGCGGACAAGGCCCATCCGCTGATCAAGTCCACCTCTTTTCCCTTGACGGCAGAGGCCCGCTTAGCCTTCCACCGTATCAAGGAAGACATTGCAAAAGCCACCATGCACGCAGTGGATGAATCCATCCCCTTCCAGGTGGAAAGCGACGCGTCCGACTTTGCCCTGGCTGCTACCCTTAATCAGGCGGGGAGACCCGTGGCCTTCTTTTCACGAACCCTCCAGGGCCCGGAGACCAGACACTCCGCTGTTGAGAAGGAGGCCCAGGCTATTGTGGAGGCTGTGCGTCATTGGAGGCACTACCTGGCCGGAAAACGATTTACCCTGCTCACTGACCAGCGTTCAGTTGCTTTTATGTTTAACAACAAGCAGAGGGGCAAAATCAAAAACGACAAGATCTTGAGGTGGAGAATCGAACTTTCCACCTACAATTATGAGATCTTGTACCGGCCCGGGAAGCTCAATGAACCCCCGGATGCTCTATCGCGTGGCACCTGCGCCAGCGCGCAGATCGATAGACTGCGGGCCCTCCACAATGACCTCTGCCACCCGGGGGTCACCAGGTTCTTCCACTTCATCAAGGCCCGCAACCTGCCTTACTCCATTGAGGAGGTCAGGACCATAACCAGGAACTGCCAAGTCTGCGCTGAGTGCAAACCGCACTTTTATAGACCAGACAGGGCTCACCTGATAAAAGCCACTCGCCCCTTCGAGCACCTGAGCGTTGATTTTAAAGGGCCTCTCCCCTCCTCCGACCGCAATGTGTACTTCCTCAACATCATTGATGAGTACTCCCGTTTCCTGTTCACCATCCCCTGCCTGGACATGACCAGTGCCACGGTCATTAAATGTCTGAACGACCTCTTCACCCTGTTCGGTTTCCCCAGCTATATCCATAGCGACCGGGGCTCATCGTTTATGAGCGATGAACTCCGTCAGTACCTGCTCACTAGGGGTATTGCCACAAGCAGAACCACCAGTTACAACCCCCGGGGGAACGGACAGGTGGAAAGAGAGAATGCGACAGTTTGGAAGGCCGCCCTGCTAGCCTTAAAGTCTAGGGGCCTTCCGACCTCCCGCTGGCAGGATGTGCTCCCCGATGCACTCCACTCTATTCAGTCACTGCTCTGCACTGCCACTAACGCCACCCCTCATGAGAAAATGTTTGTCTTCCCAAGGAAGTCCACATCGGGGACATCGCTACCGCCATGGCTGACGTCCCCAGGGCCGGTCCTACTGAGAAGACACGTGAGGACCCATAAAATGGACCCCCTGGTCGAGAGGTTCGACCTCCTCCACGCCAACCCCCAGTATGCTTACATTGCGTACCCGGACGGGCGGGAGGACACAGTCTCCATACGAGACCTCGCACCCTCGGGGGCCCCAGTAACCCACTACCCACTACCACCCCCCCCACGATCCAATATCCAACCCCAGCAGACGGCAGGCCTGGGCCCCGCGACCCGCTAGGCACCCACGTGGACTACACACCAGTGCCCCAGCCTACGCGGGACTCGACGCCAGAAGCTTCACTACCCCTGCCATCGCCATGTCGATCACAGCGGCAGACAAGACCTCCGGAGAGACTCCAATACACAAACTTTTAATACACTTCACCCCGCCGGACTCATTTTAAGCAAGGGGTGAATGTGGTAAACCACTGTTATACCTGCCTGTGTGGGTGTTTGTATTCCACTGTGTACATGTCTGATCATGCTTCGGCTGACTCCTCCCACGAGTCCAGGTATAAAGGTGACTGCTCCACAGTCCCTCTGTATTCTGGACTGGTCGGCCACTCGAGGCACACCTTCATTCTTTTGTTAATAAAAGCCTGTTAGTTACTCGCTTAACCTCAGTCTTTTGAGTAATTGATAGCGCATCACCAACATAGTCCACTCCCAGGTGTACTGTGTGGAGCTGGGCGCGGGAGAGACAATCCGCCACCAGGTTGTCTTTGCCCGAGACATGTTGTATGTCGGTTGTAAATTCAGACATGTACGTAAGATGATGTTGTTGCCGTGCCGGCCATGGTTCCGCTGTCTTAGCCATCACAAAAGTAAGTGGCTTGTGGTCTACAAAAGCCATGAATGGGCGTCCTTCCAGTAGGAAGCGAAAATGGCGGATGGCCAAAAACAATGCCAACAACTCCCTATCAAAAGTACTATACTTGCGTTCGTTCTTCCGCCATTGGCGGCTGAAGAAAGCCAGTGGTTGCCATGTGCCGTCGACCCACTGCTCCTGAACTGCCCCGATGGCATAATCAGATGCGTCGGTGGTAAGGGCAATGGTTGCGCCCGGAAGGGGATGTGCCAACACGGCTGAGACGAGAAATAAGGGTACGCAAGTGCGTAATGTGTTCTTTCGTGCTGTTACTGGCAATAAGGATGTCGTCTAGGTAGACGAAAATGAATGGCAGATCGCGCAACACGGAATCCATGAGACGTTGGAAGGCTTGTGCCGCATTCTTCAGCCCAAACGGCATACGAAGGAACTCAAAAAGCCCGAAAGGTGTGATGACAGCAGTTTTGGGGACGTCCTGAGGATGCACGGGCACTTGATGATAGCCTCGGACGAGGTCTACTTTGGAAAAGATGGAATTCCCTGCCAGATGGGCCGAAAAATCCTGAATGTGAGGAATTGGGTACCGATCCGGTGTGGTAGCCTCATTCAGGCGTCTGTAGTTGCCGCATGGTCGCCATCTGCCACCCGGCTTAGGAACTATGGGCTAGATTTTCAGTATAGACAGTTTTGGGGCGCTAACCTTAGCGCCCGCCCGAAGTTAGCGCCCACCCCAAAGTAGCGCCCCGTTGCCGGAAATTCAGTGGCTTCGCCCTAAGAGGTTGGTGGAGCGCTAAAAGAGGCGTTCCACTACTATCTTTAGGCGCTAAGCCGGCGGTGCAGAGCGCAGCGCCCGAGCTCGGGCGCAGCGCACGGCAGACACTCTGGTGCCAGTGAGCTCTTAAAGGGGAAGGGTGCATGTGTTTTTTTCGGAGGAGGAGGAGGAGGAGGAGGAGGTGGCCGGAAACATAAATACACCGTTCACAACAACACACTGGATCCTTCCACACAACACATGCAGACTGCCGTTTATAGTGCAGGAGGAGTGCCCTTTAATTTGCGCTCCCCAGGGTGTGTTGCGTTCCATTTTACAAACGCTCTGGACGCCAGCCGCAGAATGGGGCGGTCCGACTGAAGTTTGGATTCGGGGCGGCCAAAGGGCGTTGCACGTGGATGTGACGTCATTTTCTGCGCGCGCATCCGGGCGGCCGCTAAACTTTGCGCCGGCGCTAACGGGCAACTTAATTTGGGGCGGGGCGCAAACTGCGCTGCGCCCGGGCGCTACACGAATAGCGCCCGAAAATCACTTCTCTTAAGGCGCTAACTGCTGGCGCAAGCAACTGAAAATCTAGCCCAATGTGTAATGGCGAGGACCAAGGACTATTCGAACGTCGAATAGTACCCAGGCGTTCCACTGTATGGAACTCCGCCTTGGCGGCCGCGAGTTTACTGGGTTCCAGCCTTCGAGCTCTCGCATAAACGGGGGACCCTGTTGTGGTAATGTGGTGCGCCACACCGTGCCTCGCGACTGAAGAAGAAAATGTGGGCCTGGTGAGCTCAGGGAACTCATTGAGAAGACAAGAGAAGTCATTTGGAGATGGGACTGCACAGGCAACTGACCAAGACATCGCGGTGCTTCGGTGGCAGGGGACCGAGTGAAAAGTGGAGGCACTGATTAGCCGGCAGTGTCGGATGTCGACGAGAAACCCATTTGCGCAGAAGAAATCTGCCCCCAGGATGGCCTGTGAGACTTTCGCCGTGATGAACTCCCAAACAAAACGTTGGCCGCCAAAACTCAACTGGACCCTACGCTTTCCGAACGTACGAATGGCCGCACCATTGGCTGCCTCGAGGGGGGGACCTTGACTGCCGGATTGAAGATCTAGCTTCGACGCTGGTAGGACACTGCACTGGGAGCCAGTATCACAGAGAAAACGTCGCCCTGACAGGGAGTCTGTAATGTATAGGAGTTTCCCTGTGGACCCGACGGCCATCGCAACTCCGTCGTGTCCCTTAGGCCTTATTGATCTTCTCAGAAACCGCTGGTTTGAGGTAGGTTTTTTTTTTGATGAGAAACTGCAGGGCGGAAAGCAATTTCTGGCCTTCGCGCCGAAACGAGCGTGGCATGCACACCAGCCTGCAGGAGGAGTCGTCGGATTCGCTCTTGTGGGGGATGGGCGCCTCGTGGCTGCACAAGATTGTTGTGAGATGGTGAATATTTTATCCGCTTCCACGGCGAGTTCAGCACAATCCATGATCGCGGAATTGGCCAAGGCCGTCTGTACTGGCTCTGGTAGTTGACAGAGAAACAGCTCGCGGAACAGAAAACATTGTGATTCCGAGCCCAAAAGCATGAGCATTTGGCTCATGAGCTATGAGGGTTTTGAGACCCTGAGGCCGATCATGGAGATAAGTCTGCGAGTGCGCTCTGACTTGGACAGACCGAAAATCTGCAGTAAACGTGCTTTTAAAGCTTCGTACTTGCCATCGTTCGGTGGACTCTCGAGGAGGCTGACGACCCTTGAGGCCATGGCGCTGTCGAGGGTGGAGACCACGTAATAATAACGGGTCGAATCCGCTGCTACTCCCCGGATTGCAAATTGGGCTTCCGCCTGGAAAAACCACGCGGCCGGTTGTTGCTCCCAAAATTGCGGCAGTTTGAGGGTGACGGCGTTCGTGTCCATGATGTAACTTCAACGAAAATTGTTCGAAGAAATCGGGGTCACCAATGTAGGAACTGGGGTTCCTAGCCGAAGAATTGAGATCAACTCAGAAAATCAAAAACAATAACATTTAATGAACAAATGAAGCTGTACAGGAAACTGTAGGATACAATGCAAATAGGTCTGGTCTGCTTGAAAGCCTCTCTGGAAACTGCTAGAAGGTTCCGAGCTCAACTGCTAGCAGGTTCTGAGCTCAACTGCTAGCAGGTTCCGAGCTCAACTGCTAGAAGGTTCCGAGCTCTACTGCTAGAAGGTTCCGAGCTCTGACGTCATGATGTCATCACGTTCTTCCTGCCATTGAGAGATCACGTGACGGACAGCATGACGTCATCACGCGGAGTACAGGAAAGAAGCCCTAGTACAGTTAACAGATACATTAAAGGTGCAGCCCCCAGCTGTACTACATTGCTGTAAAAGGAATTATATACAATTGTCCGTAATCCTCTGGTGGTTCCGCCACATGCGCCCCCCCAGAATTGCTTTTAACAGAGAAGGTAAGGCGAGAAGGGGGTCTGACGAGTCTGTCTGACCGACTGCGATACCCCGGCACTGGTGATTCTGCCACACTCCTACCATTATTTGCTTTCCCAATCTTCCTCCTCCCATCCTGTACAGCCGAGCCACCCATGATGCAGTGGACTTGGCTCTGGCTGTGCTCCCCAGAGGAACCATCGCCCTCACCAGTATTCAGTACTGGATACTGGTTGGAGGGCGAGATGCACTTGGGGGTCTCCTGCACTACCTGCCTGGTCCTCCTTGTCTGTCTCACGGTCACCTATTCCCTTTCTGCCTGCACATTCTTTATCTGTGGGAATGACCACCTCCTGAAACATGCTATCCATGGAGCTCACAAGTTGCTCATCAAGCTCCGAAACTCAGAGCTCGAGCTCCTCCAACCGACGACACCTCCTGCTCACGTGGCTGTCCAGGACATGTCCTGGAGTTCCCACAGGGCACAGGATGTGCATTCCACGGGACTGAGGTGCCTTGCCATGCCTCTATTTAATAGAGTGTTAACTACCTTAATAGAAATAAACTTAAGATTAAATTCTTAAAAGCCTGGCCTACCTTTACCTCCGGCCGCTTCTCTCGCTCTCTTAGTTAAAATCTTTATTCAAACGATTATTTATAGTTTATCTAGTTAAGTTAGAGAGAAAAAAAATGCTCTTACTCACCCACCAATCACCTACCTGCTGTCCTGTGATGTCACTCCTTGTTTTTATGCTGTTCTTTTGGAATTCGCTGGATTTGTATTTCCGACTCCTTCCAGGTCCGCGCTGTCCTCGGGTCCACTCTCTTTAACTATTGCCACCTCTGATGTCGACTCCTTCCAGGTCCGCGCTATCCTCGGGTCCACTCTGTTTAAGTACTGCCGCCTCCTCCGGTACCGAAGTGAAATCAAAGGCTTTCCCCAAAGTTCATGTCTAGTATCCTTTGCTTTTCATTCTTTATTTCCTTATATTTGTTCTATGCTGTTCTTCTGTCCTACCATATATTGAAGAGGAAGAGATAGCCGAGCCCGATATACAGGTTCCATTTACTACCTCACAGCACCCTGTGTCACCCACTCTTACAGTGCCAAGCACCATCATAGATAAATCCACTCCATGGTGTCTGTTAATAAGCTACAGTGCCCAACGATTCAGACCCCATACAAATGTACTTTGGTAGCTCATCACAAACACTTATTGAGTCACTTAAAAGTGCCAAAAGATTGTACAGTTTGGGGATGTTTATGGAGGAGTCCACAACCCACACCTGTGTCCGACTGAGTTGCATGGAGGCTGTGGCTACCCCAGGGCTTTCGGCCTCCTTCTGTGCTGTAAGTTTCTATGATTCTATGATTCCACGGTTGAGCACCAAGGTGGCAAACTCAAGCTTAGTTTCTACCACAGATGCTTTGATGAGTACTCTGTTGATGCATGTTTTCCAGAGAGAAATAGATAAATTGAGCAGCCCGTGCAAACAAGGTATCTGTGAACTGCATAATGCAATGGTGCACCGAAGTTTGGTAGATTTGGAAGACATATCCTGCTGCTACATACAAGGACCGATCCTTCACCCATCACCCCTCTGCTCGCTGACCTACATTGGCTCCTGGTCCGGCAATGCCTCAATTTTTAAATTTTCATCCTTGTTTTCAAATGCCTCCACAGCCTCACCCCTCCCTATCTCTGTAACCTCCTCCAGCCCTACAATCCTCCGAAATCTCTGCACCATTCCAATTCTGACCTATTGCGCATTCCCGGTTTCACTCGCTCCATCATTGGCGGCTGTGCCTTCAGCTGCCTGGGCCCTAAACTCTGGAATTTCCTCCCTAAACCGCCTCTCCACCTCCCTCTCCTCCTTTAAGACGCTCCTTAATACTTACCTTTTTGATCAAGTTATTGGTCACCTGTCCCAATATATCCTTATGTGGCTCAGTGTCAAATTT
Source organism: Somniosus microcephalus (assembly GCF_052327205.1). NCBI lineage: Eukaryota > Metazoa > Chordata > Chondrichthyes > Squaliformes > Somniosidae > Somniosus > Somniosus microcephalus. Next base: position 361,515,185 of record NC_140987.1, on the reverse strand, counting down.
TGTTTGATAACGCTCCCGTGAAATGGTTTGGGATGTTTTACTATGTTAAAGGCGCTATATAAATACAAGTTGTTGACTCTCTGGAGTAACATTTTAAGGCAGCACGTAACTTGACAGAGGCTTCCTGTGGTGGAAGCAGTTACCAGGTGTGGTTATAGGTGTGGTTATAGATCTGTGTGTATGATGTGGTGGCTTTATTTGCCAAGTGTAGGTAGGAATGTCTGATGGTGCACAGACAGGCAAGAAACATAAGGGCAAGTATTGTAAAAGGCTCTATATATTTATAGCAAGTTGTTGTTGTTAATTCTCTGCCATATATTTGCAATCATGGCAAAGATTTTAGTTCTAAGGAGCCTTGGTCTGCTTATGAAAACTTCCCTTCTCCTGTGAACACAGGTTGAAAGTGCTGGGAGGAAGCACAAATTACAGCACTTATGAACAACATTGTATTTTCAGAGGGAAAACTGTGACATGTTGTCAGCATATTTGTTGCCAAAGGGTTAGTTAATAACTGTTTAATTCCATAGGTTCAATGTTGTGTGACACATGATGATGTTGTGCCTCAAAGGTTGGACAGTTAGGGACTCAATGTGATACAAACTAGATGACAAACATGTAAACTGAGCCTTAACCTATTCATAAGACACCACATCATTTTATTAATTTTTGATTCTCTTCCTTCTTACCTTATCATTACCGTCAATATGGTTACCCTGATAAAAGGATGGGTGAGGAGAACTGAGAACTTCTCAGTTATTACGTCTATGTAGCTCTATGAATTAAAGAAAAGAAAGAACTTGCATTATATAGTGCCTTTCATGACCTTAGGAAGTCCCAAACTGCTTCACAACCAAATACTTTTGAAGTGTAGTCACTGTTGTAATGTAGGAAACATGGCAGCAAATTTGTGCACAGCAAGGTCGCACAAACAGCAATGTGATAATGACCAGATAATTAAGTGTAGTTGGCTGAGGGATAAATATTGACCAGGAGACAGGGGAGAACTCCCCTGCTCTTCTTCAAATAGTGTCATGGGTCTTTAACATCTACCTTTCAGGGGCAGTTGGGGCCTCAGTTTAGAGTCTCATCTGAAAGAATGTGCAGCACTCCCTCAGTACTGCACTGGGACATCACCCTAGATTTTGTGCTCATGTCTCTCAAGTGGGACTTGAACCCACAACCTTTTGACCCAGAGGCAAGATTGCTACCACTGATCCACAGCTGATACATAAGTCAACAAGGGGCATGGGTTTGTCCAAAGAGAAATCTGAGTAAATCACAATTTCCATTCATTTGCCTGTGCCCTGGGCATGATTGCTGCTAACCCACTTGGTGAATGAGAAAGTGTATTACACCTCTGAAAGGCTGTATTGACATTAGTTGGAATGGGCCTTCATTTTGCTTGAACAAGTCTTTAGTGCAAGAAGAATATTTAACTACATCAGCACCCATTCAGTCTTAGTTATTTGTAAAGTTGCTTTAGGGTATGAAGTTTAGAGGGTCAGTGGCAGAGCTACAAATGCAAAATTTGCAGACCTGAGGGAATGACCTGATTCTACGCTCTTTCATATCTGTAAAAGTCCAAAGCAGTTTAGACAGCATTAATTCAATGTATTTGCTATCATTGTCCTCAACTCAGAACCTATTGTCACTAAATTGGCAGCTTCACTCAAAGAGCCAAGAAGGATGTCTCTGTTCTTGGAAAGTAAAACATCACACAACTGCAGCAGGAATTGCTGCTTTGAGTTCGAGGATAAGAAGCTTTGTTGGGCAACGTGAAGAGAGCTTTACCCTTGTAACTAATTACTGCTTCATGTGGCTTGTGAGTGCTTCAAGCTATGATTGAGCGCAAAAGAGAAAAAATATTTTATTTCCTAGCACTGAAAATACTCTATTAACTAGGAACAGGAGTAGGCCATTTAACCCCTCGAGCCTGTTCTGCCATTCATTGAGATCATGACTGATCTGTGACCTAACTCCATATACCTGCCTTTGGCCCATATCCCTTAATATCTTTGGTTAACAAAAATCTATCAGTCTCAGATTTAAAATTAACAATTGACCCAGCATCAATTGCCATTTGCGGAAGAGAGTTCCAAACTTTTACCACCCTTTGCGTGTAGAAGTGTTTCCTAACTTCACTCCTGAAAGGCCTGGCTCTAATTTTTAGACTATGCCCCCTAGTCCTAGACACCCCCAACTAGTGGAAATAGTTTCTCTCTATCTACCCTATCAGTTCCCCTTAATATCTTGAAAACTTTGATCAAATCACCCCTTAATCTTAACCCAAATTTGTGTAATCTCTCCTCGTAATTTAACCCTTGGAGTCCAGGTATCATTCTAGTAAACCTATGCTGCCCTCCATCCAAGGCCAACATACCCTTCCTAAGGTGTGGTGCCCAGAACTGCTTACAGTACTCCAGGTGTGGTTTAACCAGGGTTTTGTACAGCTACAGCATGACTTCTAACCCCTTGTATTCTAGTCTTCTAGACATAAAGGCCAGCATTCCGTTAGCCTTTTAAATTATTTTCTGTACCTGTCCATGACATTTTAATGATCTATGTACATGGGCCCCTATGTCTCTTTGGAACTCCGCTGCTTTGAGCTTGTCACCATTTAGAAAGTATTCTGAGCTATCCTTTTAGGTCCAAAGTGGATGTCTTCACACTTGCCTATATTGAAATCTATTTGCCACAGTTTTGCCCATTCACGTAATCTATTAATATCTCTTTGTAATTTTATGCTTCCATCTACATTGCTTACAACGCCACCTACCTTTGTAAACTTAGATATGTGGCTCTCTATCCCGTCAGCTAAGTCGTTAATAAATACAGTGAATAGTTGAGGCCCCAACACAGATCCCTGTGGGACGCCACTAGTCACATCTGTAAGATTCGCAAAATTCTGCAGATCCCCCAAACCAAGAAGATTACCCCAAAAGAAGAGATTTTTGGACTGTTTAAATACTATTGAGCCAAAAAGGGGCTTAAAGTCAAAACCCCAGGATTTTGATTATTTTAAAAGGACATGTCCAGGCCTGTGAAAGGCTGCGACAAAGGGGTTGGGGATGGGCCTCTGTAAAATGAGCAGTTTGAGTATTGGCATAAGCCAAACTGTCTGGGAACGTTCTGGACTGTCTCAGTCATTTTACATAATGACAATAGGCCTATGGAAGAGCAGTTCCCGCCCAAAAATTACAGAGCCATCCAAAGTATACATAATGCAGAACATGCCACTGACCAACAAAAGGGACCCTGACCCCAGCAGGAAAAGACAAAACTTACTAATCGGACAAGAGATTAAACAGTCATTTAAAGCCAATTTAGGTTTCAATGGACCATCCCGAAACTAGTTCACACCAATTTAAACCAATTAAGATAGATGGGACCAGCTCGAAACCCGTTAAAGAATTAAAAACCTATTAATGTTAATGAGCCTGCCAAAATTGACAATGGGCCAGAGAAGATTTGGCAGGCAGATAAGCAAGGCCTCAAACGGTATAATTGGGGCCTGCTTTTTCAGTTGAGGAGTCGGAGAAAGAAAGAGAGAGGAATCGGTTTGTTCGGTCAAGGAGTTCGGTTCGGAGAAAGAAGAGAGCAGTTCGGTTTCGGCCCGTTCAATACAGCACGACTCATGTAGAGGAGAAGAAGAAGAAATGTACTTCAAAATCCAAGTCAAGTCACAAAAGTATCCCATCGAATGCCTCGCGGCAACCAAAGGCCCCAAGAAACAAACAACCAAAAGAAATGTTACCAGCAACTAGGTAATATTGGGCCACCACGACCAACAAGAAACCAACCTGGAAGAAACCAAAGCTCCGCAAGTTTGTTTCCGCTCTACAAACTATTCTGACTTACCTTTGGATAAGATTTGATGAAAAGACTCTAGACCCTATTTTTGACCAAAAGAAATTGGGTACTTACCCGATAGATCCAATACGCATCTGACCGCATCAGCAGACACGTGGAGACTGAAACAGCAATGCAGGCGAAGTCTTCTACCACGTCCGGGGTATGGTAGGCCCCAACCGCCACATCTAGGGAACCCCGAAATCGCGAACCTCTACAACTGTCAAAAGGAAATTGTTTGGTGAGCATTATCGCTTGTCCTCTGGAGTCCAACTTAGTTAGTGTAGTAGGATTGGGAGGGGTGAAGTACTCTGTCTATTGTTATTCTCCCTCGTATATTCCGAAGTGTTCCCCCTTTTAGAGTGATAAGATTGTTGTGTTGTGTATATTTTCTTGTCTCAAATAAAATCCAATTTCTTTCACCAACTCAGTTGTCTGTTGCAATTTAATTACAACCCCCAAATAAATCCAAGGTCTAGAACCAAGGGAGCGGGAGCGATTCGAACCGCTCAGGAGTCAGAGGCAAAGCTGACCACATACACCACCCCCCTACAGAAAATGGTGACCGCGGCAGGACCTTGGCAAAAAGGATTATTGGAAGAATTAAACACCCAAAATCAGGAAAGACTACAGATAGTAGAGAAACATAGGAACAAACAGGTATGCTTTTGGTGTCAGGTCACCAAAGCCAAAAGTAATGAACTAGTGTTACGAGAAGAGAACGCCTGCCTTACCAGGCAAATAAAAGAACAGGAGGAGAGGTTAAGAGACGTACAGTCAGCTTATAAGATAGCAAGTACTCGGGGTTTTGAAACAGAAGATCACGGCCCCTGCCAAAAGCAGATCGACAGTTTAAACCTTGCTCTGTCCAGGGCAAAAGGCATGGTATGTTTAGTGAGCCCGGGTGCAACCCGGGTGGGCCTGGAAGTAGAAGGGGAACGACTCGGTTGGGCAGCAGGAAGGACAGGCAATCTGTAAGGAAGGCAGGGAAGAGAGCACACCACCACCACCTGTGGCGCCGGGTTTTAACTCGGTTTGGCAGCAGGGAGAAGTGGGCAAGCCAATGCAGGAATGGTCGGCGCCGGGGCTGATTTGCCCGGCTCAGCAGCAAAGGTTTGGCCCACCCAGCGGTGATGTGGGGTCAGGGACCCCTTGAAAACCAATTCGTGATTCCCCATGGTACCCAACAGCTTCGGGCTATGGTAAGCCACCTGAACAAACTCACCCAAAAGGGAGAACCCTTGGTCCACTTCATGGAAGTGGAACAGGCAACAGGCATTAACGAGTGCAATGACTCCGAGATGGCCAAAATGCTCCTGTTCTCTCTGGATGGCAAGTTGTACCAGTCCCTCTCTGCAGAGAGCAAGAAACGGCAGGGCGGGTACGCTGCCATCCGGGAGGAAGTGAATGATGGTAGTCCTTTCTCCCGGGTGGAGAAGACTACACAGTTAGCAGGGGAGACCCCACAGGCTTTCGCAGACCGACTGTGGCCTGTGTATAACAGTGCCTGTAATGGGGATCTCGACCGGACTCACCTGAACCAGGACAAGCTGGCCCACTGGCTCCGAAGCCTAGTGGCAAACAGCTTGCCATGGATCAGGGCCAAGGCTGAGCTGTGGTTTGACCCAAAAGGCCCCCAGGTCACCGAGGAGACAGTGGTCAGACAACTGACCCTGGCTTACCGCAACGGTAGAGGGGTAGAAGAACACCAACCAAAAGGAAAGGTTCACGAAATGAAACCTACTAGTAAGAAAGAATGGCACCAGGAAGGGGGTAACCCTTTCGATACGAAGCGTAACTGCTTCGGGTGCGGGAAAAATGGGCATTGGAGAAGGAACTGTAAGAATCTGTGGAAGGATAATATAGGGAAAAACTCCCCAGCTCCTGCCCCAAATACAGAAACACCGATAAGGTAATATACCAGGGGGTACACTATGCAGTAGCTTCAGTGATCCTGAACCTGACCGATGTACACTTACCTGAATGGTGCCCTAAGGAGACAGAACAGTTATACCAGGCCCTGTTAAAGGAATTGTTTAGGAAGTTTTACAGAAGACAGTCGAGATAGGGGCCAAGATCTTGGATATCGTAGTTCCACCCTGGTGGGATATTTTTGAAAATATAGAGATCCCTTCTTGGATCAAAATGGCTTTCCACATTTTAGTAGTCTGCCAGCTCAGTATAGTTTTCTACTTACTGTGCACAAAGTGCAAGGGGAGGGACAGAATGCTCTGATCCCAACATGAGAGAGCATGGGACAAGCGTCAAAATAAAGTCTATGACCAAGTGTGAGTTGAGCCTTAATCGTTATTAAAAATAAAGATTGTGACCCGTGTATTTTTCTTTTCTCTGTATGTACCATATATTCTTTTTTTTCAAGTGTTGCAGGGGTGTTGGACCCCCTCCGTGCTTGGATGTGAATGTAACCGAATTTTATGTATCTGAACACTACACCTAAAGGGGAATATGTGTTTTTGGGTTTTAGATAGGTAAAATACAGGGGAAGGTTGACTCTCAGGGATCAGAAATTTTGCACACCCAATATGATACTCGAATGAGTGGAGTATCACAGGGGGGAATGTAGGATTCTCAAAATTTACAGATCCCCCATTGTGAAAGAAAAAACATATTAAAGTGATTTTGGACCCTTGCAAAAATAACTTCAGGAGGATAAAAAGCATGTTGGGCCCAGCAGGTAGATTCAAGGTCAAAAACAGACTTGGCATTTTTAAAAGGACACGTTCAGGTATGTTTGGGAAAAAGGCTGCAACAAAGAATTTGGGATCTACCTATGCAGTAGCCAGTTTGAGTATTCAAGGTAATCAAACTGTCTGGGGGAAACTGTAAATGTCACTCAGCCCCTATCAAGACATTTACATGCTGACAATAGACCCATGGAAGAACAGCCTCACAGAACCCATCCAAGTCATGCATAAACCAAATCATTTAGCCAACCAACAAAGAATCTCAAGGACCCACAGGAAACTCAAAGACTAAGGACAAAACTGACAATTAAACAAGAGTTTAAACAATCGATGAGACCATCCCGAAACCAATTAAACAATTGAACAGATCAATATTAATGAGCCCGCCCAAAATCTAACAAGATCAGCAGGCCTCTTTCAGTATAATTGGAGGCCTGTTTTTACAAGAAAGCAGTTAGTTCATCGAGGGGAGTTCATCAAGGAAATCATAAAGAAGCAGTTCAAGCAGTTCTCTCTCTCTACAGAGTTCAGCAGTCAGTTCAGAAAGGCAACTCTCTCTCTCTACACAGTGTTCGCTCTCGAGTTCGACACAGGAGTTCTCTCTGGAAGCAACAGTTCGCAGTCTCTCTTTCTGGAAGCACCAGTTCTCCACAGAAGTTCTCAATGGTGTCAGCGATCCAGAACATCACCAGACACACAGTCGAAGTCCTCTACCGCGTCCGGGGTACGGCAGGCACCAACCAACACATCCAGCGAACCCCGAAACCGCGAACCAGCTCAACTGTCAAGGATTCGTTTGGTGACCATTATCCTTGGCCCTCTTGGAGCCCAACTTAGCTAGTAAAGTGGGATTGGGAGATGTGAAGTATTTCTCTACTGTAATTTTCCCTCATATATACCGAAGTGTTCCCCATTTTTAGAGTGTTAAGATTATTGTGTTGTATTTTATTTCTCAAATAAAGATCAAAATTCTTTCACCAAAATTCAGTTGTCTGCTGCAATTTCATTACAGCCCCCAAATATGTCCAAGGTCTAGAACCAAGGGAGTGGGAGCGATTCAAACCGCTCATAAGTCAGAGGCGAAGCTGACCCCAAACACCACCCCCTACACATCTTGCCAATTAGAGTACCTGCCCATTATCCCTACTCTCTGACTCCTGCCGCTCAGCCAATCTCATAACCATGTCAATAATTTGCCCTCAATTCCATGCAGGGGTGCTGATAATGTGCATGCACATGTGGGGCTCCAAGATTACTTGCTCCATATGTGCGGTCAGCTAATTCACACATTCATTGTGTTGCCAGCATATGGTGTATAATGCACTTGGGTAGCACTCATCCAGAATCCTCTTCTCAATATATGTCCCCTTGCAGAAGAAGCTTACACATAAGAGGGGGCAGTGCCTTCAGACAGAAGGAGGTTGTCAAATCTGCATCTCATATCTTCTTCTGAGGAAAAGGGCTTGGAGATTAATGCATGGAGGCAATAGAGGAAATGGGCAGAGTGAAATCAGAGGCTTTCCCCAAAATTAATATCTAATATCCTTTGCTTTCCATTCTTTATTTCCTTATATTTGTTCTATGCTGTTTTTCTGCCCTACCATATATCGAAGAGGTGGAGATAGCCAAGCCTGATATACAGGTTATATTTAGTACCTCACAGCACCCTGTGTCACCCACTCCATCGTAGATAAATCCACTCCATGGTGCCTGTTAGTGTGCTACAGTGGTCAGCGATTCAGACCCCATAGGACCTTTCTACGAATGTACTTTGGTAGCTCATCACAAACACTTATTGAGTCAATTAAAAGTGCCAAGAAGATTGTACAGTTTAGGGCTGTTTATGGAGGAATCCACAACCCACACCTGTTCACTGCTGCATGACTGTCTGACTGAGTGGCATGGAGGCTGTGACTCCTCCAGTGCCTTCCACAGTTGAGCACCAAGGTGACAAACTCAAGCTTAGTTTCTACCGCAAATGCTTTGATGAGTACTCTGTTGATGTATGTTTTCCAGAGTGAAATAGATAAATTGAGCAGCCCGTGCAAACAAGGTATCTGTGAACTGCATAATGCAATGGTGCACCGAAGTTTGGTAGATTTGGAAAACATATCCTGCTGTTACTTACAAGGACTCATCCTTCACCCAGCACCCCTCTGCTCGCTGACCTACATTGGCTCCCGGTCCGGCAATGCCTCGATTTAATAATTCTCATCCTTGTTTTCAAATCCCTCCATGGCCTCGCCCCTCCCTATCTCTGTAACCTCCTCCAGCTCTACAACCCTCCGAAATATCTGCGCTCCTCCAATTCTGGCTTCTTGCACATCCCCAGTTTTCTTCACTCCACTATTGGTGGCTGTGCCTTCAGCTGCCTAGGCCCTAAGCTCTGAAATTTGCCTCCTAAACGTCTCCAGCTCTCCACATCTCTCTCCTCCTTTAAGACCTTCCTTAAAACATACCTCGTGTCCTATTATCACCTTATTTGGCTCTGTGTCAAGTTTTGTTTGTTAAAGCACCTGTGAAGCAGCTTGGGACTTTTACTACATTAAAGGCGCTATATAAATGTAAGTTGGCTTTATTGAGCAAGTGCAGGTAGGAATGTCTGATGGTGCATAGCTGGTGCTCCCGACCCGATTACAGCCTTGGTCCAAACATGGACAAAGGAGCTGAATTCCAGAGGTGAGGTGAGAGCAACTGCCCTTGACATCAAGGCAGCATTTGACCAAATCTGGCATCAAAGAGCCCTAGTAAAACTGAAGTCAATGGGAATTTGGGGTAAAACTCTCCACTGGCTGGAGTCATACCTAGTACAAAATAAGATGGTTGTGGTGGTTGAAGGTCAATCATCACAGCTCCAGGACATCATTGCAGGAATTACTCAGGGCAGTGTCCTAGACCCAACCATCTTCAGCTGCTTCATCAATTACCTTCCCTCCAACATAAGTTCAGAAATGGGGATGTTTGCAGATGACTGCACAGTGTTCAGTGCCATTCACAATTCCTCAGATAATGAAGCAGTCCATGCCCGCATACAACAAGACCTGGACAATGTTCAGGCTTTGGCTAATAAGTGACAGGTAACATTCGCGCCACACAAGTGCCAGGCAATGACTATCTCCAACAAGTGAAAGTCTAACCACCATCCATTAACATTCAATGGCATTACCATTGCCGAACCCCCCCACCATCAACATCCTGGGGGTTACCATTGACCAGAAACTTAACTGAACCAGCCACATAAATACTGTGGCAACAAGAGCAGGTCAGAGGCCAGGTATTCTGCGGTAAGTGTCTCAACTCCTGACTCCCCAAAGTTTTTCCACCATCTACAAGACACAAGTAAAGAGTGTGATGGAATACTCTTCAATTGCCTGGATGAGTGCAGCTCCAACAACAATGTAAGGGGCTTTCTCCGATCCTGGTCCACCGTTACACACAGTTATTGGACGTCAGGATTTATAAGAACAAAATACACACGGCGCAGGGTTTTGGTTCAACTGTAGGGGTTCGCAAAATTCCCCTATTTTCCTGAAGAATTAGAAAATATTGGTCCACATCGTGGATGAAGAATTGTGTGATGTGAATTGTCTACAATGGTTTAAAATGTGCCCAGAACCGCAAAAGGCTGCGTTGAGGTGGACAGCACATGGACAACACCGGAATCAAGGAGCTCTGTGGAAAAATTTGCACACTTTAAGACAGTACATTTTAATAAAATTGTTCCCTGGAGTTTGTTAATTGTAAAAGGGGTTTAAAAAAATGGCCGTCAGAAAGCACGGCCAAAAGCAGCTCGCAGCTTGTGGATATCTTATCGAAACATATAAGATTGTGAGTAGTCTTGATCGGGTGGATTCGGTGAGGATGTTTCCACTGATGGGTGAGACTAGAACTAAGGGGCATAATCTTAGAATAAGAGGCTGCCATTTCAAAACTGAGATGAGGAGAAACTTCTTCACTCAGAGGGTAGTAAATCTATGGAATTTGCTACCCCAGAGAGCTGTGGAAGCTACAACATTAAATAAATTTAAAACAGAGATAGACAGTTTCCTAGCAGACAAGGGAATTAGGGGTTACGGGGAGAGGGCAGGGAAGTGGACATGAGTCTAGATTCGGATCAGCCATAATCCTATTGAATGGTGGAGCAGGCCCGAAGGGCCGTATGACCTACTCCTGCTCCTACTTCTTATGTTCTTATTGTTAGATCCGTGTGTTAATGGAGACACGGAATGCAGGAGTTGATTTAACAAGTGTTTACTGAACAAAGTCTGGAGGTGAACTAACTACACAAGACGCTACACAGGCTTATATACCCGAGTGGACACTACTGGTACTACAGTATACATGGGCTTCAAAAACATAGTTCCTCTTAAAGGTACATACACTACAATTCCTCCCCTTTTAAATAAATAGTACATAACATTTTAAGTAATCATTAAATAACATTTTTACAAGAACAATAATATACACTTTTGCTGAATTTAATCAATTACAATTTCAGTCTCTCTGAAGGCTTCCTGACTCGGTCCGGATAACGCCTCGGTGGTGTAGTAGGTTCTTTTGGCAAGGTTGATTCGGCTTCAATGCCAGTGTCGGGTTCATCTGGTTCCAGTATCACCGGATCGGAGGTAGATACTATGGGTATCTCTACTTCATCACTAGGCGTATAGAGTTTTGTGGTGTAGGTTGTCCTTTTTCGGATGACCCTATGATCTGGTCAGCATGGTGCCTTATTATGCTTTCTCCAATGTCCACGGTATACATCAGCGGTCCTAGTCGTGTGCAAATAGTTCCAGGCTGCCATTTCTCGGTACGGTAGTCCTGGGCCAAAACTGGTTGACCTATCTGGAAGGTTCTAGTTGGCCTTTCATTCATGCTTTGAAATTGTCGGTTCTCTACGTCCCTTCTGACGTTTGGCTTGACCAAATCCAGCCGGCATCTTAGTCTTCTATTGAAAAACATCATGGCGGGGGTTTGGTTTGTAACCACATGTGTTGCATTCCTGTACGCAAACAAGAAGTTATCTACCTTATGTTGTAGATTTAAGTCTTCATTACCCATGGCCTTTATGGCCTTCTTGAAGGTCTGGACAAACCTTTCAGCCAATCCATTGGTGGTGGGATGGTATGGGGCGGACGTGTAGTGCTTAACCCCATTGTTTTTTAAGAACTTCCTGAATTCTTCGGATACAAATTGTGGTCCATTATCAGAACAGATCTGTTCAGGCAGCCCATTCCTGGTGAATATGGTCCTTAATACTGTGATGGTTTTTTCCGTGGTGGTGGAGGACATCTTTATTACCTCCGGCCACTTGGAGTGTGCATCCACTGCGATTAAGAACATTGAGTCCATAAATGGACCAGCAAAGTCGATATGTACCCTTTGCCATGGAGATGAGGGCCACTCCCATGGATGTAGAGGGGCTTGTGGTGGGGCGTTTTGGACCTTCTGGCATCCTAGACAGCTCTTGGTCATTTCTTCGATGTCTCCATCGATACCTGGCCACCACACAAACGCTCTGGCTAAGTTCTTCATTTTCACTCCACCCAGATGCCCCTCGTGAAGCTCCTTTAGCACTCTATCCTTGAGTTTGGGTGGAATCAACATTCTGGATCCACACATCAAGGTTCCTCGGCACACTGACAGCTGTTCTCTTCTTTGCGAGAATGCTGGCAGCAGTGCTTCACCATGTGCTGGCCATCCCTTCACCGTTAAATCGTAGACTCGTGAGAGAGACGGGTCATTTCGCGTTTACTTTTCAATGGTAGAATTTGTCACGGTAGACATTCCACTATGGTCGAGTGGAATACCTCCACTGGGTCCACTGTAGGCACCTCTTCCACCGTTGGCAACGGTAGGCGCGATAACCCGTCAGCATTTCCATGCTGTTTTGTTCCTTTGTACTCTATGTCATATTGGTGTGCCCCTAGGAAAAGGGACCACCTCTGTAGCCTTTGCACTGTCATAATGGGAACGCCCTTTTTAGGTTGAATATGGAGGCGAGTGGTTGATGGTCAGTCAACAAGGTAAATTTTTGTCCGTGTAGGTAATGGTTGAATTTCTTCACCCCCCACACCAGGCTGAGTGCCTCCCTGTCGATCTGGGTGTAGTTGCGCTCAGCTGAGTTCAATGAGCGTGATGCAAAAGCTATCGGCCGTTCCGAGCCATCAGGGAATCTATGCGATAATACTGCTCCCACGACGTAAGGGGATGCATCGCACGCCAGTCTGATTGGCAGTGATGGGTTGTAATGAGCCAACACTTCCCTGGATGTGATCAAGCCTTTGCATTTATGGAAGGCACGTTTACAGTCTTTGCTCCATTTCCAAACTACTCCCGTTTGTAGCAGTGCGTTAAGCGGGTGCAGAACCGTTGACAAGTTTGGTAAAAATTTATGATAGTAATTTACTAATCCCAGGAACGACCTTAATTGTGAGACATTTTCAGGCGCTGGGGCCTTTACGACCGCTTCAATTTTTTCAGGTGACTTATGCAACCCTTCTTCGTTAATGACATGGCCACAATATGATATTTGTTTCTTGGAAAAATTTAGACTTGGGGCGATTTGCTCATAGGCCCCATTCTCTCAGCCTCGTGAGCACCTGCTCCAAGTTGGCATGGTGCTCGTTGTTGTTTTCTCCTGTTTCAAGGATGTCGTCTAGGTAGCATTGAGTCCCTGGAATCCCTTGTAGGACTTGCTCCATAGCTCTTTGCCAGATAGCCGGAGCTGATGCCACTCCGAAAGCCAGTCGATTGTACTGGTACAGGCCTTTGTGTGTGTTTATCGTGAGATACATTTTAGAGGCCTCCTCAACCTCCATCTGTAGATATGCCTGTGCTAAGTCAATTTTGGTGAAACGTTTCCCTCCGGATAGTGAGGCGAAAATATCTTCTATCCTCGGAAGAGGATAATGTATCGTGTGAAGAATCGGGTTTACAGTCACCTTGAAGTCCCCAGAGATGCGAACTTTTCTCTGTTCTTCAGATTTATCATTATTCAACGTTTTCTTCATGACCGGGATGATGGGTGTTGCCCACTCGCTCCAATCTACCTTGGATAACATGCCTGCTTTTTCCTAATTCTCCAGCTCTGCCTCGACGACTGGCCGAATTGTGTATGGCACCGGCTTTGCCTTAAAAAACTTGGGAATTGCCGCATCTTCCACTTTTATTGAGGCAGTGGCGCCTTTCAGGGTTCCTAGTTCCTGTTGAAACACTTCTTTGGTGTTAGCCAAGATTTCTTTTAATCGTCCAGGTATGACGTCATCATCGTTTTTTTTCTTACTGGTCACCGTCAGTGCCTGAATGGAGTGCCAGTCTAAACGTATCTTTCTGATCCATTCACGTCCCAACAACGGTGGACCACCATCTGGCAGAACGTATAAATACAACTTCTGTATTTCCTTGCCGTTGTATACAACAGGCACCCTTATTTTCCCTCTGGGGTATACTTTCTGCCCCGTATATGTCTTCAAGACAATGGATGTGTCTTTCAAAGGTATATGCGGAAATAGCCGCTCGTAATCCCGTCGACTCATGACGGTCAGAGCTGATCATGTATCTAGCTCCATTTTGACTGGGGACCCCGCTATCGTGAGGGTAACCCAAATGGTCTGGTAATCTTCTTTGGCAATTACATTATGTAATTTGAGACAGCTTAGTCTCTTGTTTCCGGAGTCGCTATCGCTCTTCTGGTCTTCGGAGCTACTGTCCATCATCATTTGTACCTTTCTGTACTTTTCCTTATTGACCTTTTTACTGTCAGCGGATTTCTTTCCAGATCTGCATACACATGCAATGTGTCCCATCTTTCTGCATTGCCTGCATGCTTTGTCCTTGAACCAGCAGTCCCTCTGGTCATGGGTGGATCTGCTGCAGCGATAACATCTCTCGAAACCCCGTGTCATTTCATGGGTGCCGAAGTCCTGTGGCTTTTGCTGTATCTCTGCAGCTCCTCTTGCTGCTGCTTCGTATGATACACCACACTGAAAGCCTTGTCCAGTGTCAAATCTTTCTCAGAAAGTAATCTTTTCTGTGTTCCTTCGCTTAGGAGACCGCAGACGAATTTGTCTCGTAGAGAATCTGCCAGTCCTGCCCCGAATTGGCAGTGCATTGACAGCTTTCGTAATTCGGTGAGGTAATCAGCGTTACTTTCATTCTTGTGCTGATTCCTCCTGAAGAATTTGAATCGTTCCGCTATCAGCAGCGGTGTTGGATTTAAGTGCTCCTGTAAGGTATCAACAATCTAATTAAAATTCTTGTCCATTGGTTTGGCTGGAGTGATCAAGTTTCGTAACAGCCCGTTTGTCCTTGCGCCCATCAGATTTAGAAGTACCGATGCCTTTTTATCATCCGCTACTTCATTCGCCTTGCAATATACCTCCACTCTTTCCACATATGTGGTCCAATCTTCTATATCACTATCAAAAGCAGTAATATTGCCAGTCTTCGGCATCTTGAAAATCTAAAATGGCGCTTCCCGCGTTTTTCTTTCTTCCCCGCCGAGTTAAGATGGCGCCTCCCGCGCTTTCCCGCCACTGCCGCTGCTGCCAACGCTGTTCTCCACGGTTCCCGTTGCGACCTGCAGCTTTTTGCGGTATTTCTATTTTTTAAATTTTTATATATCACTTCAATATTCTCTCCGTAATTGACGAACCGTTCCCGTCGTGGAGCGGACCCTCTGGGACTTTCCCCTCCCTCTGCTCGGTCCGAACGCCGACCTGATTCGCAGAACTGGCCGCGCCCTGAGTGCTCCACCCTCTCTCTCTCTTTGCTTCTGCTTCCCGACTCGCTGCCCGGCCCCGTTGCAGAGCCACCCGATCGAGCTCTAGCCCGCCGCAGCCCAGGAAGGATCAGTGCACTACCTGCCACCAGCCCATTTAGCTGGGGAAACCACAGACTAGAGACCAAGCCTGGCCCTCTTTTTTGAGTTTCTTCGAGTTATTTTTTATTTTTATTTATTTTTTCTTGCTTCTGGCTTCGACCTTCGTCTGAGGAATCGATCCCCTTGAGGTGCTGCCGAATTGCAGGTAAGTTCGTTTCTAACTCGTTGCCACTGTTAGATCCGTGTGTTAATGGAGACACGGAATGCAGGAGTTGATTTAACAAGTGTTTATTGAACAAAATCTGGAGGTGAACTAACTACACAAGACGCTACACAGGCTTTTATACCTGAGTGGTCACTACTGGTACTACAGTATACAGGGGCTTCAAAATCATAGTTCCTCTTAAAGTTACATACACTACAATTATGTTCTTAAAAAGTGGGAGCATCAAATACAGTGGCAGTCAGATCTGCCAATCAAAGGGAGTTCCCTTCTCAGAAGCAATCAATGTTTGTTTATTGACTTAAGGGATTAACCCACTTGAACTAAACTGCAGAACAATCGGCTCTGCTTACACAGCAATCTAGCCCCATTTCAACACCACTTACATGCAATGGATACATCTAAACCCTGGAAAAAGGACTTTGATAGGGGACAGATCAGTATGGATGGGTTTGAATCACCCATTACTCAGAACAACAGGGCAGTTGGATTCCCTTTTGTTTTAGCCCAGGTGAACTCCGGATGTGGGTGGGTACACTTCGGCCCCAGCGTGCAGACACATTAAGCCACTCCAACCACTTTGAATCAGCCAATCACAGTCCTTCTCTTGTATATTGGAACTTTTGGGCGCGAGTTTTGCACACAGACTTTTTCAGCGCCAAACAGGAGTTGGCAGGATATAAAAGATAGCTCCTGAGAAACTATCTCTCTCTTACTTCGCTGGACCACAGGTGAGCAGGTTTTCTGACTCCTTAGCAAGGCAACCTAGTAAGGAGTTAGGGGGTGGTAATTTAGGGGATATTGCTAAGATTGTTTAATCAACATTGTAGCCATTAATCCCTTGTTTTTGCCGTCTACCTTCCCCCATTTAAGCAATTTACTGTAATTACTGTGTTCGTGTGGTATAGTTTAAATTTGATTATAGTTTCTTTAGTTTAAATAAAGTTGACTTTCTCACATCAAAACCACTTGTCCGTTTTTAATATATTATTAATTATAAGTTCCTCCAGTCAGAACTGGAAGGTGGGGTTAGTGATTCGAAACCACTGTTTGGAAATTGGTTTAAGGGTAGCAGGCAAAGGATGCTGACCAGGTAAATTACCGTAAACCAGGTAAAAGGTTGGAATTGGTCAGAGTGCAGGCAAAGCTGCCTGACCAGGCAAATTACCGTAAACCAGTTAAAAGATGCCCCCTACAAATTGGCGACCGTGGCAGGACTGGAGGCAGGCATATGATAAGTGGTCTGGATCTGGAGAAAGCATCAGCTCTTGCCTTTCTTGCTTTCAGTCTGTGGGTAGCCCTGCAGATGTTAGTGGCAGCGTGTAAGCTGACCTATTATAGCACAGGTGGCTGGGTTAATAAGGGTGAGATGAGGAAGCAGGAGCAGCTGAATGAGGCCAAGAATCGGGAGTCCCAGCTCGAAAAGTGCCAGGCAGAGATAGAGCGCCTTGTGCAGGAAGTCACTGAGGCCAGAGATAGCGAGATGAGATGGCGGGAAGAGAATGTCTGCCTCATCTCAGGAGTTACAGCAGCTTATAATCTGGCCTGCGACCAAAGGTTTAGTGAAGCAGATCATGGCCCATGTAGGGCAGAGATAGAAAGCCTTAAGGTGGATTTAAAGGGAGCAAAGGGGATGATTTGCATGATCGGCCCGAAGGCAGGTCAGCCGGATTTTACCAGCAGCCCAAATCAAACCGCCCCACAGGCAACACCCAGGGAAAGGTTGGCCAGGGAATTAGAGATCCCAAGACAGCAGCCCACAGCTCCGAGTGTTGAGGAGCTCTGGCAGCCAGATGGGGTGGTAGGAGAATGCCAGCAGGTCCCACTAGACAGGCGGGGACCAGGACCAGTGTACCCCTTCCGACAACAGAGGTACGGTCTGCCCGTGAATGATAATAACCCAGGGGCTGTTCAGAATACCTATCTGGTACCCTATTATACCCAACAGCTCAGAGGCATGGTGAAACATATTCCCATGCTCTCTGAAAAGGGAGACCCCTCAATGCACTTCCAACAAGTAGACCAGGCAGCCAGTGTTAACGGCTGTGATGATGAAGAGAAAGCCAGAATGTTGCAAGCTCTATCAGACCCTTTCAGATGAGGCGAAGAGAGGGCAGAAGGGTTTTGAGGACCTGGAGGAGGAAATACTGGACGCCATGGGTGCGAACGGTGGCAATCCGTTCGATCGCGTAGGGAAAACCCTGCAGAAGGAAGGGGAGACCGTGCCTGTGCAGGGGGACAAGATAGGGCACAACTGAACCAGCGGCAGCAGACCCAATGGCTTTGTTGCCTGGTGTCCAATTGCCTGCCCCAGATAAAGGTAAAAGCTGATACCTGGTTTGACTCCTGAAACCCCCGAGCAACTGAAGAGACTGTAATCTGGCAGCTCACGGTAGCAGACAGGAATGGGAGGAATAGTGAGACCCCCCAGCAAAAGGGTAAAGTCCACGAGGTTAAACCTGGGGCTCAATATAAGAAAGAGTGGCGCCAGGAGGGGAGCCGTCCCTCCCAGAACAAGGTCACTTGTTACAAGTGCGGGGAGGAGGGCCACTGGCGCAGGGATTGTAAAAAGCCTGGGAGAGACGATAAAGCCGGGACCCCCACAGCCCCAACTCAAAGGGTAGAGACAGGAATTTCCCCCGCCTCAGTCGAGTCGCTACTGGAAGCAATGCGGTCTCTCCTGACCAACCAGGGAAAAGTAGCAGCCATCAGTGGTGCTGCACCCCCCTCGCCCACCTCCGCCTCCCCATAATGACTGGAGCCCGCGCAGCCTGTCCGCCTGTGCAATCTCCGATACGATGAATGGAAGAGACCGCTCGTACAGATGGAGGTAGAGAAGGTTACGGGGACTTATCTATTGAATATGGGGGCATCATGTACTGTGATCCATACGGATAATCTCACCACTTCACCTCTGTCTAACGGGGTTCCCTACATACTATCGGGATTCACCGGTCAGGAGCAGGCGGGGGTATACTCCAGGCCCCTCTCAATCCACCTGGGCATGCTCCAGACTGAGTGGACGTGCATCCTGACAACGTGGTATCAGGAGGAAGGAGAGGCGATCTTAGGGTCTGACTTCATGGTGAGCCATGGGATCCTCGTGGATCTCCGCAACCATTGCCTCTGGGAGGCTAGCACAGACAGGGAAGAGGGCGTCGTTGTTAGATCCGTGATTCTGAGGATATGCTGTTATTCAATAATCACACGGATGCTGTAAATTAACAATAAACAGGTCTTTATTGGAGGAGGGTAGTCTCAAGACTGGGGGTACAGAGGCATGCGCAAAGCTTATATACAGGTGTGGTCACTGCTGGTACTACAGTATACAGGAGCTATAAAAGTAGTTCTGACTTAAAGGCACATACACTACAATTCCTCCCCTTTTAGATTAGTAGTACCCCTAATATTCAAATAACAATTAACATTTTAACATGTACATTAAACAACAAAAGTCCATTTATAGATTCAGTCTTTAGGGCGGCTTCCAGACCCTTTCGGGATAGCACCTTTCCGGAGGTTCTTGTTCTTGGTGCAGAGGCGATTCTGACCCCTTTTCATCGGGTAGTTCATAGGGTTCCACTGCTACTGGGTCTGAGGTGGATGCTACCTGTATCTCAGGTTCATCCCCAGGTACTCGAGACATGGGGTTGACGCGTTCCTGTGACGCTAAGATCTGATCGACGTGGCGTCTCACAATGTTCTCCCCGACATCCACTGTGTACATTAATGGCCCCTGCCTTGTACATATCGTTCCGGGTTGCCATTTCTCTGTTCGATAGTCACGGGCCAAGACTGGTTGCCCTACATTGAAGCTCCTTGTCGGCTTCTCATTGACGTGCTGGAATTGTTTGTCCTCAAAATTTCTTCGCACATTTGGTCTGAGCAAGTCCAGACGAGATCTCAACCTTCGGCTATAGAACATCATGGCCGAGGTCTGGTTGGTAACTGCATGTGTCGCGTTTCGGTAGGCTAATAAGAAATTGTCCATCTTATGCTGTAGTGGAATTTCATCATCGCACATGGCCTTTATCGCCTTCTTAAAGGTTTGTACGAACCTCTCAGCCAATCCATTTGTGGCTGGATGATACGGGGCGGATGTGTAATGCCTTACCCCATTCCTTTTCATAAATTTTTGAAACTCGTCGGACAGAAACTGTGGTCCATTATCAGAGCAAATTTGCTCTGGCAACCCGTTTCTGGCAAATATGGTCCGTAGGACTGCAATCGTTTTCTCTGCAGTGGCTGAAGACATTTTTATCACCTCAGGCCACTTTGAATGAGCATCCACTGCTATTAAGAACATTGAGTCCATGAATGGACCAGCAAAATCAATATGCGCCCGTTGCCATGGAGAGGAGAGCCACTCCCATGGGTGTAGAGGGGCATGTGGTGGTGCATTTTGGGCCTTCTGGCATCCGAAGCAGCTCTTAGTGAGGTCTTTGATTTGTCGATCGATTCCCGGCCACCACACATAAGCCCTAGCAAGGCTTTTCATTTTCACTCCCCCCAGATGACCTTCATGTAGCTCATTTAGCACTCTCTCCCTTAACTTGGGTGGAATCACCACTCTGGATCCACACATCACTGTCCCCTGGCATACTGACAGCTGTTCTCTTCTGGATGAGAATGCTGGCAACAGTGAGTCGCCATGTGTTGGCCATCCCCTCACTGCCAAATTATATACCCGAGACAGCGTCGGATCATTGCGGGCCTCCTTCTCTATATCCACGTTCGTTACTGGCAATCGTTCAGTTATTGACGAATAAAATATCTCGATAGGGTCCACTGCTGGTGCTTCCTCCACTGTAGGCAGTGGCAGGCGCAATAGCCCATCAGTGTTCCCATGCTGTTTCGTGCCTTTATATTCTATTTCATATTGATTAGCCCCTAGAAACAGGGACCATCTTTGCAACAGCTGTGCAGTCATCACTGGAACGCCCTTCTTAGGATTAAAGATGGAGACAAGTGGTTGGTGGTCAGTCAGCAAGGTGAACTTCTGCCCATGCAGATAGTGGTTGAATTTTTTTACTCCCCATACCAGGCTGAGGGCCTCCCTGTCAATCTGGGCATAGTTGCGCTCGGCTGAGGTTAGTGACCAAGACACAAAGGCTACTGGCCTCTCCAACCCGTCTGGGAATTTGTGCGACAGCACCACTCCAATACCATAGGGTGATGCATCACATGCCAAACGAATTGGTAGTGCTGGGTTGAAATGGGCCAACACCTCTTTTGATGTGATCAATTCTTTACACTTCTGGAAAGCTCGTCTACATTCGTCATCCCACTTCCATGGTACCCCTGTTTGCAGTAGGGTGTTCAGTGGGTGTAATCCCGTGGACAAATTTGGTAAGAACTTGTGGTTGTAGTGTATGTACCTTTAAGAGGAACTATGTTTTTGAAGCCCCTGTATACTGTAGTACCAGTAGTGACCACTCGGGTATATAAGCCTGTATAGCGTCTTGTGTAGTTAGTTCACCTCCAGACTTTGTCCAGTAAACACTTGTTGAATCAACTCCTGCATTCCGTGTCTCCATTAACACACGGATCTAACAGTGGCGATGAGTTAGAAACAAACTTACCTGCAATTCGGCAGCACCTCAAGGGGATCGATTCCTCAGACTAAGGTCGAAGCCAGAAGCAGGAAAAAAAAACTCTTGTTTCACCAGCTAAACGGGCTGGTGGCAGGTAGTGCACTGATCCTTCCTGGGCTGCGGCGGGCTAGAGCTCGATCGGGTGGCTCTGCAACAGGGCCGGGCAGCGAGTCGGGAAGCAGAAGCAAAGAGAGAGAGAGGGTGGAGCACTCAGGGCGCAGCCGGTGCTGCAAAGCAGGTCGGCGTTCGGACCGAGCAGAGGGAGGGGAAAGTCCCAGAGGGTCCGCTCCCTGACGGGAATGGTTCTCCAAGTAACGGAGAAACTATTGAAGCGATATATTAAAAAAAAATAGAAATACCGCGAAAAGCTGCAGGTCGCAACGGGAACCACGGAGAACAGCGTTGGCAGCAGCGGCAGTGGCGGGAAAGCACGGGAGGTGCCATCTTAACTCGGCGGGGAAGAATGAAAAGCGCGGGAGGCACCATTTTGATCCATCGGGGACGGAGGAAAAGCGCGGGAAGCGCCATTTTAGATTTTCAAGATGCCGAAGACTGGCAATATTACTGCTTTCGATAATGATATAGAAGATTGGGCCACATATGTGGAAAGAGTGGAGGTATATTGCAAGGCGAATGAAGTAGCGGATGATAAAAAGGCATCGGTACTTCTAAATCTGATGGGCGCAAGGACATACGGGCTGTTACGAAACTTGATCACTCCAGCCAAACCAATGGACAAGAATTTTAAGGAGATTGTTGATACCTTACAGCAGCACTTAAACCCAACACCGCTGCTGATAGCGGAACGATTCAAATTCTTCAGGAGGAATCAGCACAAGAATGAAAGTAACGCTGATCACCTCACCGAATTACGAAAGCTGTCAAAGCACTGCCAATTCGGGGCAGGACTGGCAGATTCTCTACGAGACAAATTCGTCTGCGGTCTCCTAAGCGGTGGAACACAGAAAAGACTACTTTCTGAGAAAGATTTGACACTGGACAAGGCTTTCAGTGTGGCTGTATCATACGAAGCAGCAGCAAGAGGAGCTGCAGAGATACAACAAAAGCCACAGGACTTCGGCACCCATGAAATGACACGGGGTTTCGAGAGATGTTATCGCTGCGGCAGATCCACCCATGACCAGAAGGACTGCTGGTTCAAGGACAAAGCATGCAGGCAATGCGGAAAGATGGGACACATTGCACGTGTATGCAGATCTAGAAAGAAATCCGCTGACAGTAAAAATGTCAATAAGGAAAAGTACAGAACGATACAAATGATGACGGACAGTAGCTCCTAAGACAAGAAGAGCGATAGCGACTCCGGAAACAAGAGACTAAGCTGTCTCAAATTACATAATGTAATTGCCAAAGAAGATTACCAGACCATTTGGGTTACCCTCATGATAGCGGGGTCCCCAGTCAAAATGGAGCTAGATACAGGATCAGCTCTGACCGTCATGAGTCGACAGGATTACGAGCGGCTATTTCCGCATATACCTTTGAAAGACACATCCATTATCTTGAAGATATATACGGGGCAGAAAGTATACCATAGAGGGAAAATAAGGGTGCCTGTTGTATACAACGGCAAGGAAATACAGAAGTTGTATTTATACGTTCTGCCAGATGGTGGTCCACCGTTGTTGGGACGTGAATGGATCAGAAAGATACGTTTAGACTGGCACTCCATTCAGGCACTGACGGAGACCAGTAAGAAAAAAAACGATGATGACGTCATACCTGGATGATTGAAAGAAATCTTGGCTAACGCCAAAGAAGTGTTTCAACAGGAACTAGGAACCCTGAAAGGCGCCACCACCTCAATAAAAGTGGAAGATGCGGCAATTCCCAAATTTTTTAAGGCAAGGCCGGTGCCGTACACAATTCGTCCAGCCGTCGAGGCAGAGCTGGAGAATTTGGAAAAAGCAGGCGTGTTATCCAAGGTAGATTGGAGCGAGTGGGCAACACCCATCGTCCCGGTCATGAAGAAAACGTTGAATAATGATAAATCTGAAGAACAGAGAAAAGTTTGCATCTGTGGGGACTTCAAGGTGACTGAAAACCCGATTCTTCACACGGTACAGTATCCTCTTCCGAGGATAGAAGATATTTTCGCCTCACTATCCGGAGGGAAACGTTTCACCAAAATTGACTTAGCACAGGCATATCTACAGATGGAGGCTGAGGAGGCCTCTAAAAAGTATCTCACGATAAACACACACAGGCCTGTACCAGTACAATCGACTGGTTTTCGGAGTGGCATCAGCTCCGGCTATCTGGCAAAGAG
This sequence comes from Somniosus microcephalus, assembly GCF_052327205.1. Classification (NCBI taxonomy): domain Eukaryota; kingdom Metazoa; phylum Chordata; class Chondrichthyes; order Squaliformes; family Somniosidae; genus Somniosus; species Somniosus microcephalus. The sequence continues at coordinate 361,491,703 of NC_140987.1, read as the reverse complement.
CTATGGAGCAAGTCCTGCAAGGGATTCCGGGGACTCAATGCTACCTAGACGACATCCTTGTTACAGGAGAAAACGACAACGAGCACCTTGCCAACTTGGAACAGGTGCTCATGAGGCTGAGAGAACGGGGCCTACGAGCAAATCGCCCCAAGTGCGTATTTTTCCAGAAACAAATATCATATTGTGGCCATGTCATTAACGAAGAAGGGGTGCATAAGTCACCTGAAAAAATTGAAGCGGTCGTAAAGGCCCCAGCACCTGAAAATATCTCACAATTAAGGTCGTTCCTGGGATTAGCAAATTACTATCATAAATATTTACCAAACTTGTCAACGGTTCTGCACCCGCTTAACGCACTGCTACAAACGGGAATAGTTTGGAAATGGAACGAAGACTGTAAACGTGCCTTCCATAAATGCAAAGGCTTGATCACGTCCAGGGAAGTGTTGGCTCATTACAACCCATCACTGCCAATCAGACTGGCGTGCGATGCAACCCCTTACGGCGTGGGAGCGGTATTATCGCATAAATTCCCTGATGGCTCGGAACAGCCGATTGCGTTTGTGTCATGCTCATTGAACTCAGCTGAGTGTAACTATGCCCAGAACGATAGGAAGGCACTCAGCCTGGTGTGGGGGGTGAAGAAATTCAACCATTACCTACACGGACAAAAATTTACCTTGTTGACTGACCATCAACCCCTCGTCTCCGTATTCAACCCTAAAAAGGGCGTTCCCATTATGACAGCTCAAAGGCTACAGAGGTGGTCCCTTTTCCTCGGGCACACCAATATGACATAGAATACAAAGGATCAAAACAGCATGGGAATGCTGACGGGTTATCGCGCCTACCGTTGCCAACGGTGGAAGAGGCGCCTACAGTGGACCCAGTGGAGATGTTCCACTCGACCATAGTGGAATGTCTACCGGTGACAAATTCTACCATTGAAAAGGAAACGCGAAATGACCCGACTCTCTCATGAGTCTATGATTTAACAGTGAAGGGATGGCCAGCACATGGCGAACCACTGTTGCCAGCATTCTCGCAAAGAAGAGAACAGCTTTCAGTGTGCCGAGGAACCTTGATGTGTGGACCCAGATTGGTGATTCCACCCAAACTCAAGGATAGAGTGCTAAAGGAGCTTCACGAGGGGCATCTGTGTGGAGTGAAAATGAAGAACCTAGCCAGAGCGTTTGTGTGGTGGCCAGGTATCGATGGAGACATCGAAGAAATGACCAAGAGCTGTCTAGGATGCCAGAAGGTCCAAAACGCCCCACCACAAGCCCCTCTACATCCATGGGAGTGGCCCTCATCTCCATGGCAAAGGGTACATATCGACTTTGCTGGTCCATTTATGGACTCAATGTTCTTAATCGCGGTGGATGCACACTCCAAGTGGCCGGAGGTAATAAAGATGTCCTCCACCACCACGGAAAAAACCATCACAGTATTAAGGACCATATTCACCAGGAATGGGCTGCCTGAACAGATCTGTTCTGATAATGGACCGCAATTTGTATCCGAAGAATTCAGGAAGTTCTTAAAAAACAATGGGGTTAAGCACTACACGTCCGCCCCATACCATCCCGCCACCAATGGATTGGCTGAAAGGTTTGTCCAGACCTTCAAGAAGGCCATAAAGGCCATGGGTAATGAAGATATAAATCTACAACATAAGGTAGATAACTTCTTGTTTGCGTACAGGAATGCAACACATGTGGTTACAAACCAAACCCCCGCCATGATGTTTTTCAATAGAAGACTAAGATGCCGGCTGGATTTGGTCAAGCCAATCGTCAGAAGGGACATAGAGAACCGACAATTTCAAAGCATGAATGAAAGGCCAACTAGAACCTTCCAGATTGGTCAACCAGTTTTGGCCCGGGACTACCGTACCGAGAAATGGCAACCTGGAACTAATTGCACACGACTAGGACCGCTGATGTATACCGTGGACATTGGAGAAAGCATAATAAGGCGCCATGCTGACCACATCATAGAGTCATCCGAAAAAGGACAACCTACACCACAACTCTGTACGCCTAGTGATGAAGCAGACATACCCATAGTATCTACCTCCGATCCGGTGATACTGGAACCAGATGAACCCGACACTGGCATTGAAGCCGAATCGACCTTGCCAAAAGAACCTACTACACCACCGAGGCGTTATCCGGACCGAGTCAGGAAGCCTCCAGAGAGACTGAATTTGTAATTGATTAACTTCAGCAAATGTGTATATTATTGTTCTTGTAAAAATGTTACTTAATGATTACTTAAAATGTTATGTACTATTTATCTAAAAGGGGAGGAATTGTAGTGTATGTACCTTTAAGAGGATCTATGTTTTTGAAGCCCCGGTATACTGTAGTACCAGTAGTGACCACTCGGGTATATAAGCCTGTGTAGCATCTTGTGTAGTTAGTTCACCTCCAGACTTTGTTCAGTAATCACTTGTTAAATCAACTCCTGCATTCCGTGTCTCCATTAACACACGGATCTAACAGTGGTAGTAGTTTACCAGCCCGAGGAACGACCTCAGTTGTGACACATTTTCCGGTGCTGGAGCCTTGACTACTGCCTCAATCTTGTCAGGGGAATTATGTAACCCCTCTTCATCGATGACGTGGCCACAATACTAGATCTGTTTCTGGAAAAACTCGCACTTGTGGCGATTAGCTCGTAGCCCATACTCCTTTAATCTGGTGAGCACTTTCTCTAAGTTGGCGAGGTGATCACTGTCATTTTTGCCCGTGACCAAGATGTCGTCCAAATAACACTGGGTCCCTGGAATCCCTTGCAGGACCTGATCCATCGCCCTTTGCCAGATAGCCGGAGCCGAGGCTACTCCAAACACCAGCCGGTTGTATTGATAGAGATCTTTATGAGTGTTAATCGTAAGGTATTGTTTCGAAGCTTCTTCTACCTCCATTTGCAAGTACACCTGGGCTAGATCAATTTTGGTGAAGCGTTTACCTCCAGATAGCGAGGCAAAAATATCCTCAATTCATGGAAGTGGATATTGTACCTTGTGAAGGACTGGGTTCACTGTCACCTTAAAATCCCCACAGATGCGGACCTTCTTTGATTCCCCAGGTGTATTACTCAATGACCTCTTCATTACAGGAACGATGGGTGTAGCCCACTCGCTCCAGTCCACTTTGGACAGTACTCCTGAACGTTCCAACCCTTCCAGCTCTGCTTCAACAGCTGGTCTGATCGCATAAGGCACTGGTCTGGCCTTCAGAAACTTTGGGCTTGCATTTTCCTCCATTTCAATCGTTGCTGTTATGCCTTTTAGTGTTCCTAGTCCCTCCTGGAACACTTCTTTTGCGTCTGTCAGCATTTTTGACAGTCGACCAGGTGTGACGTCGTCATCATTTTTGGCCTCAACCTTCAGTGCCTGTATGGAATGCCAATCTAATTGTATCTTCCGGATCCATTCACGTCCTGGCAGTGGTGGTCCTCCATCTGGCAATACATATATATCCATTTTAGGTATTTCCTGGCCTTTATATATCACTTTCACCCTTATTTTTCCTTTGGGGTAGACTTTTTGCCCCGTATACGTCTTCAAGACAATCTCTGTAGCTTTCAAGGGTATGTGTGAAAATAGCCGCTTGTAGTCTCTTTGATTTATGACTGTTAGAGCTGATCCTGTGTCCAATTCCATTTTCACTTGGACTCTGTCTATCTTGAGTGTAACTCAGATAGTCTGGTGATCTTCCATTTTGGTTACCTTATGTAGTTTCAGGCAACTCAGCTCCTTGATTCCAGAGTCTGTGTCACTTTTCTGTTCATCTGAACCACTGTCCATCACCTGGTGTACCTTTTTGTACTTCTCCTGTGGAGATTTCTTACTGTTGGTTTTCTTCCCAGACCTGCAGACTCTTGCTATGTGTTCTGCTTTCCCACACTGTCTGCACACTTGGCCCTTGAACCAACAATCTTTCTGGTCATGTGTTGTTCTGCCGCAGCGATAGCACTTCCCTGTTCCATAGGACATTTCATTGGTGCCATATTCTTGCGGTCTCCGTTGTATATCTGCAGTGCCCCTTGCGGCTGCTTCGTGTGATACTGCCATACTGAAAGCTTTGTCCAGCGTAAGATCCTTTTCTGATAGAAGCCGTTTCTGGGTTCCTTCACTTTGTAGCCCACACACAAACTTGTCCCTTAACGCATCTGCTAGTCCCGCTCCAAACTGGCAGTGTTTCGATAGCTTGCGCAGTTCCGTTAGGTACTCAGCATTGCTTTCGTCTTTGTGTTGGTTCCATTTATGGAACTTAAATCGTTCTGCTATCAGCAGCGGTGTGGGGTTTAAGTGGTCCTGTAGGATTTCTACTATGCTTTCAAAATTCTTGTTCACCGGCTTCTCTGGGGTTATTAGATTTCGCAGTAACCCATAAGTTTTTGCACCCATGGAATTTAACAAAACCAGTGCTTTATTAGCATCTGGCACTTCATTCGCCCTGCAGTACACCTCAATACGTTTCACATATGTCGCCCAATCTTCGACTTCATTGTCGAACGTAGAGATACTGCCACTCTTCGGCATCCCTGGGTGTGAGTTAACTGTCAAAAATAGCGTCTCCCGCGCTTCCCCTTCTTCTCCGCTGGCACAAAATTGCGTCTCCCGCGCTTTCCTTCCTTCCTGCGCTTGCCCTTCTTCTCCGCTGCGGCTTCTAAAAATGGCATCTCCCACGCTCTTCCTTCTTCTCCGCAGCTCAATGGCATCTCCCGCGCTCTTCCCTCTTCTCCCCGCGGACCCTGTTCAGCCCGTGAGCCCTGGCTATGCTCTGCGCGTTCTTCTCTTTTAAAAAAAAAAAATTTCAACGCCGCTCAGTCTTGAACCCGGCTGTTTCTTTACCCTCTCTCTCTCCGGTTTGTTTTCTTTTTCTCGACGCCGCTCGGTGTTCAACCCCCGGCTGTGCCCTGCGTGGTTCACCCTCTGTCTTACCCCGTCGACGCTGCTCGGCTTTCTCTCCGCCATCGGTCGGCTCCAGCCGCCGCTGCTCGGGAAGGGTCTGCGCTGGACCTGTCGTCGGTTTCTTGCTGATCGTCGTGGCTGGGGAACCAAGCCCGGCTCTCCACAGCCTCCCCTGCGATGTTCACTCTCTGCCTGATGGCTGGGTGGTTGCTCGTGGTCGACGCCCGTGTTCCTGGCCTTGACTTTTTTTTTATTTTGCAGGTAGATTTGAATCGACACTCGTCGCCACTGTTAGATCCGTGATTCTGAGGATATGCTGTTATTCAATAATCACACGGATGCTGTAACTTAACAATAAACAGGTCTTTACTGGAGGAGGTTAGTCTCAAGACTGGGGGTACAGAGGCATGCGCAAAGCTTATATACAAGTGTGGTCACTGCCGGTGCTACAGTATACAGGAGCTGTAAAAGTAGTTCTGACTTAAAGGCACATACACTACAGTAATGGTCATCCCGGGCAAGGAGGGAAAGGGGACCTTGTGTACTGTGAAGCCCAAAGAAGGTTACGACCTCGGGCTCATGGTGAATGGGGTCCCGGAGGCACTGCAGGCAGTTATGCAGGCAAACCTCACAGAATTTGCCACCCATAAACACGACTGCAGGAGGATCACAGGGTTTGAGGTTAAAATAGACGGGGACCCCATGGCCGAACCACAGAAGCAGTACAATTTCCCCAAGGAGGCAGAACCCGACATGGAGACAGCCATCACCTCCTTAGTTAAACAGGGAGTGTTGAGGCCCATAGCCACTCATGTTAATTCTCCACTTTGTCCGGTTAGGAAACCGGACAATTCATGGAGAGCCACGGTGGACTATCGGGTGCTTAGCAGCAATATCCCCGCGTGTGCCCCCACAGTAGAAGCAGTAGCTAATCTTATTAGCAACATTCCAGCATCCGCGAACACATTCACGGTGCTGGACATTTCGAATGGGTTCTGGTCCATCCCTTTAAAACGGGAGGACCAATATAAGTTTGCCTTCACCTTTAAGGGACAGCAGTATACCTGGACCTGTCCGCCACAGGGTTTCCACAACAGCACCAGCATCTTCCACCAGTGCATGAAGGATAGTTTAAAGGAGTTCAGTCAGCCCACTCAGTTACTGCAGTATGTGGATGACCTGCTCTTATTTACCGACTTGGTCGGGGAGCATGGCCCACTCCTGGCTGAGCTGCTGGAGCTGCTGCAGAGAAAAGGGTTTAAAGTCAAACACAAGAAGGCGCAGGTCGGTCAGCAGGGAGTTAAATTCCTGGGTCTGACTGTCCGCACAGGGGAGAGGGCAATAGATAAGGCAAGGAGGGAAGCAGTCCAGGAGGTACCGATTCCCAATTCAGTAAGAGGGGTGAGGTCGTTCCTGGGATTGACGGGGTACTGCAGGGATTTTATAGAGGACTATGCAGCCACAGCGGCCCCTCTGCTCCGTCTCCTACACAAGGGGGTGGAGTGGTCCTGGGATGAGGGATGCCAGGCGGCATTTGTTAAGTTAAAGGGAGACCTGCAGACTGCACCAGCCCTAGGAGCGATAGATGGGAAAAAGAAAGGAGTTCTTCTTGGAGGTAGCGGCCAGCGGGGATAGTCTGAGTGCTGTGCTGCTCCAAGAGTGGCACAGTAAGCTGAGACCTGTGGTCTACTCCTCCAGAATACTCACGGATGTGGAGAGGAGCTACTCCAACTGTGAACGACACCTTTTGGCCAAACATTGGGCTGTGAAAAGATCTTTAATTTTCACAGGCACCTCTCCCATCACCCTCCTCACACACCACACACCCACTCAGATGCTTTTGGATGGGAGGATTAAAGATGGGACAGTCAGCAGCATCTGCATTGCACGCTGGACCCTTCTACTCTCACAGACGGATCTGAAGGTAAAGGGCCTTTGCGAACCAAAGCTTGGAGCCAATATGGTATATCCTGGAACAGCCCATCGGTGTTCCATAGAAGGGGTATGGGAGGTGAACATAGGTTTACGGGCCGGGATACATCCCTCAGGCCGTGAGATCTATGTAGACGGTTCCAGCATGGTATCCGCTGGGGTACGACTCACGGGTTTCGGGATCTTTGACCCAATGGCTGGCATTGCCTTGGCGATCAAGCTCCCTAACACCATGAGTGCCCAGCAGGCTGAACTGTCCACGGTGATGTACGTGGTTACACACCCCGACATCTTCCCTACCCCGTATACGATTTGCTCTGACAGTATGTTCACTTGCAACTCGTGTACGGAGTACCTGGCCATCTGGTCCCGTCGTGGGTACACCTCCGCCGACAGGAAGCCCTTAACAGTAAAGCCACTGCTAGAGAAAGTCCTGGCAGCTGTGGGGGAGGAAGGCGAGGTTTTCATCCACAAGGTGAAAGCCCATTCCTCCACAGAACCCCGCAGCCAGGGCAACCAGCAAGCTGATATACTGGCGAAGGAGGGCGCACACACCGGCACTTTCTGGGACCCGTATGAGTCTGGACCCGCGGCGGCAGTTACAGGTAGGGATGGGACACAGGGAAAATCAGGAGTAGTGTTAGCCCCAGACCTCAGGACGGTCCAGGCACAGGACCCAGTCCTGAAAGTTGTCATGAGTGCAGTGATGGAGGGAAAAAGGATAGAGGGCCCCTACAGCGTAGCCCCCCTCTCCATAAGGGAAGGCATGCTGTTCAGGGGGGAACAGTGGGTAGTACCCCAGCAACACCGGAGGGAGTTCCTTCAGCTGGCCCATGAGGGGCCGGGAGCGGGACACCCCGGGCCTGAGACCACCTGGCAATGGGTGGAACAGGCGGGATGGTGGCCAGGACTCCGGGATGATGTCCGTGAGTTCTGTGCTAGCTGTCTTGTGTGTGCTGCAAATAATCCCGATCCCCACAAAAGAAAGGTGCCCATGGGACACATTAGGAGGGTGGAGGGACCATGGCAGTCAATCCAGATCGACTATATAGGGCCCTTGCCCACCACCCAGGGAGGCTATAAGTACTGCCTCGTCCTGGTGAATGTGCTCTCCAAATGGGTGGAAGCCTTCCCCTGCAGGACGGCCACAGCAATGGGGACTGCAAAGATCTTGGTGAAGGAAGTGTTCTCGCGGTGGGGACTGCCCCAGTTCGTGGAGTCTGACCAGGGAAGCCACTTTACTGGCCAAGTCATGCAGAACACCCTCAGGCTGCTTGGTATTCAAGGGAAGTGGCATGTAGCCTACAACCCACGGTCCTCAGGGATTGTGGAGCGTATGAACCATATCCTTAAGGAAAGATTGAGGAAAGAGGTCGTGGGGTCACCCCAAAAATGGGCAGAGACCCTACCTCTGATCCTCATGGGGTTCCGGGCCAGTCAGTCCAAAAGTACAGGGCATTCACCACATGAGCTCATGACCGGCAGAGTTATGAGGACCCCCACTCATGTCCTTGCCCCAGTCCTCACCGAAGGACAACTGCAGGAAATAAACCGGGATAAATTCACCTGAAACCTCCTAGAACACCTCAAACGGATTTATGGGCAGGCAGCAGACAGCATGGAGAAGCAGCATCGGAATAACCGTCTGCTGCTCGAGCCTAGCAAGAGCCACCAGTGGGAGATAGGAGACCTAGTGATGGTAAGGAACTATGCCCGGGTGGGAAGGTTAGAGCCACTCTACATGGGACCCTATAGTATAGTGGATAGGGCCAGCCCCATGGTCTATGCAGTAAAACTACCCCGGTGCACAAAGTGTTTCCACGCCAACCAATGTAAATTGTACAAAGCTGACCAGCAAGTTCAAGTTCACAGCCTGGAAAGACAGGCACTGTGGCTTGTTTCCAGGGAAAAGTTGTCCGGCCCACCAATGGGGACACTTCCCCGCCCCAGTGGGACCTAAATTTTGGCCAAAGCTTAAATTCGAACCAAAGTTTAAATTTGAACAAGTTATGTGGCTCAAAAACAGAGAACAGCAACCTGAGATTAGAAATCTGCAGGCTGCTGCCAATCCATTCACAGAAGATCACTTGGAGACTCCCCGCGCATGCAGTCGCTGGTCTGGAGACAGGAATTCCCCAGGCTTTTCAACAAGAGGTCCGCGCAGGTGCAGCCACGCACCTGAGAGGAGAGGTTTCTCAAGACCAGGTTTGCGCAGTCACAGCCGCGCGCCTAAGGGGAGAGGTTTCCCAGCACCAGGTTCGCACAGGCGCGGTTCCCCAGCCCATACCACCAGCGGATCCTTTTCAGTTTTCCCGCGCAGGCGCAGTCGCGTGCCCGAGGGGAGAATTTTGCCAACAGGAGGTTCGCGCAGGCGCAGTCGCGGACTCGGAACCCCGAGCGGCTCTTGCTCACTGCGAGGCCGAACACGCAGGTGCAGTTGGCCGTTTAAAGTTCCCCACTTCCCAACCTATACGCGCAGGCACAGTAGCCTGCTTGGAAGACCCAGCAGTTCTTCCTACCCTTTTAAGTGAAATTGTACACGCAGGCGCAGTTGCCTGCGGGACCCCAGCGGCTCTTTCTAAGTTTTCCCGCACAGGCGCAATCACCCGTTTGAAGCCAAAGCCTTCACACCCTCTGCCGCGGGACTCCGAGGAGGAGGTTTGCGCAGGCACAGTTGCCGGCGGGACCACAGCGGCTCTTTTTTAGTGTTCTTGCGCAGGCGCAGTCGCCTGCTTGAATACAAAGGCTTCACAGCCTCTGCTGAGGGACTCAGGGGAGGAGATTCGCGCAGGCGCAGTTGCCTATTTAAAGGGACAAGCTTCCCAGCCCGCTTCCAGAGTGATCCCCCCCATGATGTGGGACTCTGGGGAGGCAGGGATAGCAATTCCTCTTGCAGGGGAGCTGGTAACAGGTTTTGGACATGGGGAGGAAAATTTCCAGCCACCAGCAGTGGGTGGTGAGGGAATACCTGCCCCCAGTACAGGAGTGGGTAGGGAAAAGGAGATAAACCCGGAGTACCGGCAGGCTGCCAGGTATCTTATACAGTCCGGGATGTTTGCACCAGGGGGAGAAGGTTCCCAGCCAGCTAGGGCTGTGACCCAAGCTCAGGGTCCACCAGCCAAAGTTTCCCGCACAGAGACGCCCCTCAGAAGGTCTCAGCGGGTCCGCAAGCCCGAGACAAGATGGTCACCCACTTTACAGTGGAGTAAGGCGGTCTCCTGAACCAGGAAGAAGCCAAAGAACAGAGGTCCCCAACCAGCGGCCATAAGCTGCGAGGGACCAGAGGCAGGAGGCAGTCCAGCTTCGCTGCAGCCAGCAGTAATCTGCGACAGTGCCAGGGACTAGCCTGGCCATCTGGAGACAGGCGGCATTTGTAATTGTAGCTATGTGTGTATATAGCTTGCTTTAAGGTGTAAATTGTAAGTTTAGAATTAACTGTTGTAGTTTAAGTTAAAGTTTAAGTTTACAAGTGTGCCAAATGTTTGTATTTTGGTCCGAGGTCGAGGGACCCGACCATGCCTCCACCTAAGGCAGCAGGTCAGTGACACCTGGCTGCATGTCCTTTTAAGTTCTTTTGCAAGAGAGTGGAAGAAGAAGCAGCCCTGTTCGCCCAGCCCGAGCTGGGCATCGAAGGAAGATATGGATACAGAATGTTGGGGATCACCTCGCCGCTGGACAAATCCAGAGGGAAACCCCGCAGTGACCTTCGGGAGAAACCGGACAGGGTCCAGAGGAACTTGCCTACTCCTCCTACGCGGAAGAGATGGCCCCAGCTGGGTGGGGCATGGCCCCCAACCCAGCACTATCCTGACCGAAGTTCACTTGCGGGAGACCTCGCTGTTGAGGAGTCATGGTGGGGAAGCATGGGCGCCTTGTCAGATAGGGATGCGTTCCCCGGGAGTGGGTGGTGATGGCCTGGGAAAGATTGTAAAGTGGAGGGGGAGACCCAAGAGTCGCGTGGGTGCATTCGGGGAAGGGAGGAACTCACCCGGGGAGCCCACGGGCAAAGTTAGAGTGTAAGTGTGGCTGGGGAGGATGAGTGGGTGGCCGGATCTGGGATCCAAGTTTGAGTGTGGGGCCAGGAAGAGCCGCCACACAGGCACCCATCATTTTCTGCAGCCAGTCGAGGGAAGACGGGAGGGGGAAGGACTGGGAGTCGCGATCCCATACTCCCCGGTCTTGGTCTGTGCCAAGGTAATTTTAAACATGAGGGGAACCCACCTCCACAAAGGGACAAGGTAACGGCTCAGGGCTGGTGGAGCAGTCTGGTCTGTAAATCCATTCTGTATGTTTTAAAAGTCCAAGACCATTCAAGGGGGGTGGAAGGAACATTTACTGCCTGAGTGGGAGGAGCAATACCCACTCGAATTTCGCGACCCATCATTGGCACGTGATGGTCGGGGTTTGTTTAAGCATGTTGTTCAAGTTTTTTTGTATTTTGTGTTACAGCCCCAAGTTGAGCAGAGGCATAGGACCCTCTCCGTGCTTGGCATCATTTTGATTACATTGTATGACTAAGATTGCAACATTTTGTAATAAGTTGTAATGTAACAAGTGATGCAGGGGTATGAGACCCCTTATTGTAAATTGATGTATCTGTAAGATGCCTCCCGTACCACGGTTTTTTCTCGAATTTGAGGGGAATAGATGGGTCCGGGGATAAGTGATAGGTAGCTATTAGGTAAATACAGGGGATGGTTGTTTGTCGGGGGTCAGAAAATTTTGCTCACTCCTTCGAGTGGATACTACAATCAAGTTGGAAGTATCCAAAGGGGAAATGTAGGGGTTCACAAAATTCCCCTATTTTCCTGAAGAATCAGAAAATATTGGTCCACATCATGGACAAAGAATTGTGTGATGTGAATTGTCTACAATGTTTTAAAACGTGCCCAGAACCGCAAAAGGCTGCATTGAGATGGACAGCACGTGGACAACACCAGAATCAAGGAGCTCTGTGGAAAAATTTGCACACTTTAAGACAGTACATTTTAATGAAATTGTTCCCTGGAGTTTGGTAATTGTAAAAGGGGTTTAAAAAAATGGCCGTCAGAAAGAATGGCCTGAAGGACAAAAGCAGCTCGCAGCTTGTGGATGTCTGTGAAAAAGTGGGAGGATCAAATACAGTGGCAATCAGACCTGCCAATCAAAGGGAGTTCCCTTCTCAGAAGCAATCGATGTTTGTTTATTGACTTAAGGGATTAACCCACTTGAACTAAACCCCAGAACAATCGGCTCTGTTTACACAGCAATCTAGCCCCATTTCAACACCACTTACACGCAATGGATACATCTAAACCCCGGAAAAAGGACTTTGATAGGGGACAGATCAGTATGGATGGGTTTGAATCACCTATTACTCAGAATAATAGGGCAGTTGGATTCCCTTTTGTTTTAGCCCAGGTGAACTCTGGATGTGGGCGGGTACACTTTGGCCCCAGAGCTCAGACACATTAAACCACTCCAACCACTTTGAATCAGCCAATCACAGTCCTTCTCTTGTATATTGGAACTTTTGGGCGCGAGTTTTGCACACAGACTTTTTCAGCGCCTAACAGGAGTTGGCAGGATATAAAGTTAGCTCCTGAGAAGCTACCTCGCTCTTACTTCGCTGGACCACAGGTGAGCAGGTTTTCTGACTCCTCAGCAAGGCAACCTAGTAAAGAGTTAGGCGGTGGTGATTTAGGGGATATTGCTAAGATTGTTTAATCAACATTGTAGCCATTAATCCCTCATTTTTGCCATCTGCCTTCCCCCATTTAAGCAATTTACTGTAATTACTGTGTTCGTGTGGTATAGTTTAAATTTGATAATAGTTTCTTTAGTTTAAATAAAGTTGACTTTCTCACATCAAAACCACTTGTCCATTTTTAATATATCATTAATTATAAGTTCCTCCAGTCAGAGCTGGAAGGTGGGGTTAGCGATTCGAAACTGCTGTTTGGAAATTTGTTTAAGGGTAGCAAGCAAAGGCTGCTGACCAGGTAAATTACCGTAAACCAGGTAAAAGGTTGGAATTGGTCAGAGTGCAGGCAAAGCTGCCTGACCAGGCAAATTACCGTAAACCAGTTAAAAATGCCCCCCTACACAACCTTTGATTCATTTGTTTATTGAACACACACACACAATTACTTCCCCAGTATAAATCCCTACAATTTATATCAGGCTAACAACCCCAAATTACAAACCCCTACGCAAGGGTCATTTGCGTCAACACAATATGACACAGTTAAACCCGTCCGCGACATATAAAGTTGCCCAGACTAAATCACAAAGCCCTTATTGTGATCTGACTGAAACTCACAAACTTACTCAGACTCAATCATAAAAGCCCCCTCTATGATTTGACTGAAACATACAATCACCACTCCCGATCGGCTGTCTCTTGGAGTTGATTGTAGGCCCAAATCTTTCTGTTCGCTGTTCTGTCGTCGGCTTCCCACCACTGTCTTTGAAGTGCTCTTAATTTAAACCAAAACCAACTTGCAGTATCTTGACACACATTTCCTGGCCCCCTCCTGAGCATACGATTCGTTTCAAAATGTGTGAATTGCCCCTGGTATTGTCCATTGATTAGAGATACCTTTCTGATAATGCAATCATCCCAAAGTGATTGCATGTGCGAAGTTGTTGGTTTCTATTAGCATTCGTATTCAAAAAGTTCAAGGCCCGGCCCATTGTCTAGGCCTGCACTGATACTAGTTATCGGGGGCTATGGTCTAAGGTGAACAATGTAACCCCTTAAGGTACATGAATATGCAAATGTTCTTGTTCAGATTTTAGATTGTCTGTGATCCAGTCGTAGTTTCGGCTGCAACGTTTGAATTAACCCTTTATTGCCGAGCCCTTTTTGCGGGCTCTGCAGTTCTGGGTTTTTATATTTCATCGTCAAATATTTTTACCGTTGGGTGGGAGGAATCGATCCTACAATGCTCAAGAAGCTCGACACCATCCAGGACAAAGCAGCCCGCTTGATTGGCACCCCACCCATCACCTTAAAAAACATTCACTCCCTCCACCACTGGTGTACCGTGGCTGCAGTGAGTACTATCTACAAGATGCACTGCAGCAACTCGCCAAGGCTTCTTCAGCAGCACCTCCCAAACCTGCGACCTCTTCCACCTTGAAGGACAGGGGCAGCAGGCACATGGGAACACTACCACCTCCAAATCCCACTCCAAGTCACACACCATCTTGACTTAGAAGTATATCGCCGATCCTTCACCATCGCTGGGTCAAAATCCTGGAACTCCCTATCTAACAGCACTGTGGGAATACCTTCACCATACGACTGCAGCGGTTCAAGAAGGTGGCTCACCAACACCTTCACAAGGGCAATTAGGGATGGGCAATAAATGCTGGCCTTGCCAGCGACGCCCACATCCCATAAACGAATAAAAAAAATGACAGGCAAGAAACGTAAGGGAAAGTACTGTAAAGGCCAATGTACCTGTTAGGCTCACTCCTCTAATTCTCCTTTTTCTGCTCCTTCAAAACCTGAAAAGACTGAAGAATACCCAGGAAACGACCCATGAAATACCCCTGGGCAAACAAGCCAAGCTAGCAGATGTAGTGCAGTTTTAGGAAGTTGATTGTACATAATAACTTTCCTTTGTGCATAAGCAACAAAATAGACAAGTAACTATTACTTTACATAGTATTGTATTACATATATTTACAGTACAGAAACAGGCCATTCAGCCCAGCAGGTCCTTGCTAGTGTTTATGCTTCACACGAGCCTCCTCTCACCCCTCTTCGTCTAACCCATCAACATATCCTGCTATTCCTTTCTCCTTCATGTGTTTATCTAGCTTCCCCTTAAATACATCTATGCCCATTGCCTCAACTACTCCCTGTGGTAGCAGGTTCCACATTCTAACCACTCTCTGCGAAAAGAAGCTTCTCCTGAATTCCCGATTGGATTTATTAGTGACCAACTACTTGGTAAAGCACCAGTATTAGAGGAAGAAAAGCAAACAAAAGGTTATCGCATCTCAACACTTTAAGTGGCCTTCAGTGAAAAGTTCAGAACCTGCCTCCCCTGCCTGATTGCTGAAAGGGCACTGAGCATCTGGAATGCTGTTCAGACACGCCAGGAGCATTATGGTGTTTCCTGTCAATTGGATAACTGGTGCCTTAATGAGCCTTGCAAACAATTAGTGCATCGACTTAAATTAGCGAAAGTGTTTCTAGATTGTATTTAGTTGAGCAAGGCACATCAGGCTTGGAGTAGGCCTTAGGCTTTTGCATTCGATAACAGGGTGCCACTGATCACATTATCAACCCCAGTCACCAACATATGTATAAAGAAAAGAAAATGTTTTTTTTATTTGTTCATGAGATGTTGGCATCGCTGGCAAGGCCAGCATTTATTGCCCATCCCTAAATGCCCTTGAGAAAGTGGTGGTGAGCCGCCTTCTTGAACTGTTGCAGTCTGTGTGGTGAAGGTACTCACACAGTGCTGTTACAGAGGGAGTTTGACCCAGTGACGATGAAGGAATGGCGATATACTTCCAAGTCAGGATGGTGTGTGACTTGGAGGGGAACTTGCAGGTGATGGTGTTCCCATGCGCCTGCTGTCCTTGTCCTTCTAGGTGGTAAAGGTCACGGGTTTGGGAGGTGCTGCCAAAGAAGCTTTGGCGAGTTGCTGCAGTGCATCTTGCAGATGGTACACACTGCTGCCACGGTGCACCGGTGGTGGAGGGAGTGAATGTTTAAGGTGGTGGATGGGGTGCCAATTAAACGGCTGCTTTGTCCTGAATGGTGTCGAGCTTCTTGAGTGTTGTTTGAGTTGCACTCATCCAGGCAAGTGGAGAGTATTCCATCACACTCCTTACTTGTGCCTTGTAGATGGTGGAAAAACTTTGGGGAGTCAGGAGGTGAGACACTTGCCACAGAGTACCCAGCCTCTGACCTGCTCTTGTTGCCACAGTATTTATGTGGTCCAGTTAAGTTTCTGGTCAATGGTTACCCCCAATATGTTGATGGTGGGGGATTCGGCAATGGTAATGCCATTGAATGTCAATGGGCGGTGGTTAGAATCTTGGTTGTTGGAGATAGTCATTGCCTGGCACTTGTGTAGCGCGAATGTTACTTGCCACTTATCAACCCAAGCCTGAAGGTTGTCCAGGTCCTGCTGCATGCGGGCATGAACTGCTTCATTATCTGAGGAGTTGCGAATGGCATTGAACACTGTGCAGTCATCAACAGACAGCCTCACTTCTGACCTTATGATTCAGGGAAGGTAATTGATGAAGCAGCTGAAGATGGTTGGGCCTAGGACACTGCCCTGAGGAACTCCTGCAGCGATGTCCTGGGGCTGTGATGATTGACCTCCAACAACCACAACCATCTTCCTTTGTGCTAGGTATGACTCCAGCCAGTGGAGAGTCTTTCCGGCCGATTCCCATTGACTTTAGTGTTACTAGGGCTCCATGATGCCACACTCAGTCAAATGCTGTTGTCAAGGGCAGTCACTCTCACCTCACCTATGGAACTCAGCTCTTTTGTCCATGTTTGGACCAAGGATGTAATGAGGTCTGGAGCTGAGTGGTCCTGGCAGAACCCAAACTGGGCATCGGTGAGCAGGTTATTGGTGAGTAAGTGCCACTTGATAGCACTGTTGATGACACCTTCCATCACTTTGCTGATGATTGAAAGTAGACTGATGGGATGGCAATTGGATGGATTGGATTTGTCCCGCTTTTTGTGTACAGGACATACCTGGGCAGTTTTCCACATTGTCAGATAGATGCCAGTAGCTGTACTGTAACAGCTTGGCTAGACAGCTGGGTTGTTGTCAAGGCCCATAGCCTTTGCTGTATCCAGTGCACTCAACCATTTCTTGATATCACGTGGAGTGAATCGAATTGGCTGAAGACTGGCTTCTGTGATGGTGGGAATCTCCGGAGGAGGCCAATATGGATCATCCACTCGGCACTTCTGGCTGAAGATGGTTGCAAGCGCTTCAGCCTTGTCTTTTGCACTCACGTGCTGGGCTCCGCCATCATTAAGGATGGATATATTCACAGAGCCTCCTCCTCCTGTTAGTTAGTTTTTAATGGTCCACCACCATTCACGACTGGATGTGGCAGGACTGCAGAACTTTGATCTGATCCGTTGATTGTGGAATAGCTTAGCCCTGTCTATAGCATGCTGCTTCTGCTTTTTAACATGCATGTAGTCCTGTGTTGCAGCTTCCCCAGGTTGGCACCTCATTTTTAGGTACACCTGGTGCTGCTCCTGCCATGCTCTTCTACACTCATTGTTGAACCATGGTTGATCCCCTGGCTTGGTGGTAATGGTAGAGTGAGGGATATGCCGAGCCATGAGGTTACAGATTGTGGTGGAATACAATTCTGCTGCTGCTCAGTTTTGAGTTGGTAGATCTGTCCTGATTCTTTCCCATTTAGCACGGTGGTAGTGCCCCACAACACGATGGAGGGTGTCCTCAGTGTGAAGACGGGACTTCGTCTCCACAATGACTGTGCGGTGGTCACTGCTGCCAAAGCTGTCATGGACAGATGCATCTGCGACAGGTAGATTGGTGAGGACGAGGTCAAGTAGGTTTTTCCCTCGTGTTGGTTCACTCACCACCTGTTGCAGGCCCAGACTGGCAGTTATGTCCTTCAGGACTCAGCCAGCTCGGTCAGTAGTGGTGCTACTGAGCCACTCTTGGTGATGGACATTGAAGTCCCCACCCAGAGTACATTCTGTGCCCTTGCTAATCTCAGTGCTTCTTCCAAGTGGTGCTCAACATGGAGGAGTACTGATTCATCAGCTAGGGGAGGGCAGTAGGTGGTAATCAGCAGGAGGTTTCCTTGCCCATGCTTGACCTGAAGCCATGAGACTTCATGGGGTATGGAATCAATGTTGAGGACTCCCAGGGCCACTCCCTCCCAACTGTATACCATTGTGCCACCACCCCTGGTGGGTCTGTCCTGCCGGTGGGACAGGACATATCCAGGGATGGTGATAGAGTAGTCTGGGATATTGGCTGAAAGGTATGATTCTGTGAGTATGACTATGTCAGGCTGTTGCTTGACTAGTCTGTGGGACAAGCTCTCCCAATTTTGGCACAAGTCCCCCGATGTTCATGAGGCTGTGTGTGCCATTGTCGTGTCTGTAGCCAGTGCCTAGGTCGGTGCTGGGTGGTCTGTCCGGTTTTATTCTTATTATTGTTTATCGTAGCGGTTAGTTACAACTGATTGGCATGCTAGGCCATTTCAGAGGGCAGTTAAGAGTCGACCACATTGCTGTGAGTCTGGAGTCACATATAGGCTAGACCAGGTAAGGACGGCTGATTTCCTTCCCTAAAGGACATTAGTGAACTAGTTGAGTTTTTCCGACAATCCGGCAGTTTCATGGTCACCATTACTGATACAGGTAGACTACCCTTTATCCGAACTTCCGAAAACCGAAACCCTCTAAAAACCGAAGGCTTTTTCGTTCAGCGTAAGTCATGCGCACGACATGATCAGAGTGGCGCACGACTTACGCTGAGCAGGGCAGAGGGTCACTGAGTTCCCTCCTGGGTAGGAGATTGCAGGCTGAGCCGGGCAGTGTGAAGGAGGTATACCGGGAGAGTGAACCCAACAATACAGCGGCCCGTCCGATAGCTGCAGCGGCCTGTCCGATATTCTTTTCTCCCCCCCCGACCCCCGACCCCCCGCCGACCCCCACCCTTTCGGATAAGGGATAGTGTATCCTTTATCCGCACTTCTGAAAACCGAAATCCTCTGAAAACCGAAAGTGTTTTCGTTCAGCGTAAGTCGTGCGCACGACCCCGACCCCCGCCGACCCCCACCCCCGACCCCCCGCCGACCCCCCCGCCGACCCCCCGCCGACCCCGACCCCCACCGACCCCGAACCCCGACCCCCCCCGCCGACCCCGACCCCCCGCCGACCCCCACCCCCGACAAATTTCCCAGTCTTATAAAATACCTTCCGAAATCCGAAATTTTCCGAAAACCGAAACACGGCTGGTCCCGAGGTTTTCGGATAAAGGATAGTCTACCTGTAGTAGCTTTTTAATTCTAAATTTTTATTTGATTAACTGAATTTAAATTCCCCAGCTGCGGTGGTGGGATTTGAACTCACGTCTCTGGATCATTAGTCCATGTTGGCTGACTTTGGTTGTAATTTTTCTTCATGCAAATTAATCCCTTCATCCAAGCTAACCTCTTCAGTCCCTTCACCTATGCTGTGGTCCTTGGATATTTCCACAAATGCAATCAATGCTGCTCCTTTGTCATCCTGCCAAGCTTGTATCAACGTTACTGGTCCAAGGACAACAGAAACAACTCTTATTGGGATCTCAAGCAAGGATGTTTGGCCAGAATAGAATTCAAAAGTGGGTCTCCTTGCTGTGAATCTAATGTTTTATCATGATATACATACTGAAGGTGTCCTATGGATCTATATTTAATTCCATGCCCAAGGTGTATTATAATATAGATTACAACACAGCATACATAATTTCATGCAACATCATTTTAAGATAGTCTGACCTAATTTGAGATATATTGGAATTAGATTTCAGCATTTCATCTTTCTCTGATTCAAAATGTTTTCATTTATAGTTTGATTATCATCTCTTGAGAGAGCGGACGAAATACTGTAGGCCAAAAGCAAAATGTGTGAATACAGGACTGGACAAGATATTGCAAAGGGCAGATATGTAACAATGTTTTTGCAGCTAAATAGGCATTTATTTTATAGCAGGTAACCACAAGAATCAAAGATGAAGTGTTTCAGCTCTGCATCAACTGGAGTTCATGAGGATTTCGTAAAGTTTCAGTGCAGAAGAAGCGGGAATGAGTTTATCTGCAGTAATATATGGTTATCTTGCAGGTGATTCCTCTTTTACATGAAGTAGCATATGGTGTGACAGATTCAGAAACCACATTCCAGCTGGCATGAGTTCTGTCACAGGTCCTACAGGACTTTAGTTTAAAATGTTTAATAGCGTTCCAAATTTGCCTAAGCTCAGGCCCTGAATGGAATTTAGGGGCTGAATGTTCCTGTCTTTATTTATTACAAGTAGGGTCTTCACCCACTTCCTGTTCTGTAATACTCACTTCCTGTAACACTTTTTGTGTTTCATTTTTTCTGTCACAGTCATACTTTTCTGCCATATTTTTCTGTCACACTTTTCTGTTGATTTTATACTTTTCTCTTGAGCCCTGAAACACTTGGTCGCCAAGGTAGGTGGCACCGTTGTCTACTTACTCCCAGTCTCCATCCCAGATGGTGCCACTTCAGACCTTTCAGGCCTCCAAGTAAGTTTAAAAGAAAAATACCCTTTATATTAAAACGTTTAAAAAAAAAATCATGGTCCCTATTGTTCCCACAGCTGCAGCTGCCACAATGGCCTATTCTTGCTACCAATAGCCAACCTATTTACATCTCATCCAGCCCCCTGTCCATTTGCAACCACCATTGTCCTCTGTCCGTCTGTTCTCACCGCTCCGCACCATCCAGGCCTGACCCCTGCCACCCCGTGCCTTTGGGCTTTGGGCCTTGGGCTTCATCAATGTCCTCAGCTAGTGAAACAGGCACTTTATGCTTTAATGTGACAATAGCACTATAGTCTTCTAATATCACTGTAAGGGCTTTAGAAAACAAAGTTGCTTTTTCCCACCTTAGTGCTGGGAAAGTGGCCTTCAGGTCATGTTGGCGGTGAGGAGGATTGGTGAGATACTGGGGGAATGAAGGGCGGCGGATAAAGGATGGGATGAGGGTGATGGAGGGAAGAGGAGGACAGGGATGGGTATAGGTGTGAGGAAGAGAGGGGTAGGGGTGACAGAGGGGATGGGTGACAGTGGGGAGAGTAGAGGAGTGATGGGGACTACAACATGGAGAAGCATAAAGGTAAACTCACCAATCCAGTGCTCCCAGCTGGAAGACACAATTGAAGGGAGCTGGAGTCAAGGAAAGGGCTGCAACACATTAGTGTTGATTCTCAACGATCGTGCCCATGAAGTGATGCTCACCACTTGGGGTGCAAGATTAATGAAGGTACCCTGCAATTTTTGATTTCAACATTCCTGCCAGGTCAGCGTACAGCATTAATGCTCCTCCTGACACCATAAAAATTATTTTAAAATTTCCTTACCATTTTTTGAGAACAATTTCGCCCAATCTCAGTTGGCTCTGTACTTTCCAAAGGGCCTTGTCAAATAGTAACATTGAGATCAAGATCTAGGATGTCACTGATGTGCCTCAATTATTCCGAGACTCGAAGTTAGCAGAACAAAAGTAAGGCTTTTATTAACTCAGAACATAACACGTAAAATAGAGAGATGTCTACCTTCAGGAGGCTGATGCCGGACTGGTTAGATTACAAAGGAGCCAGGTATGGGCGGAGCCCTGCACACAACCAGTTCCAGCACATTCCAATGCATAATACATGAGGACTGGGGGAAGGGAAAAGACACAGAAAGCAGGCAGTTAGAAGACACAGAAAACAGGCAGTGATGAATGGAATATATTTCATCACATTCACCCCTTCTATAGATTTAGTCTGTTCGGGGGTTTGATAGTCCTCTGCGACCGACGTGGCTGTTGTGGTGCCGCGGGTGTCGGCTGGGTGTCCCCGGTAGCCTCCTGGGTCTCTGCCGGGGGTGCCGCCGGGGTTGTTGAAGGGGTAGTTGGTGGGGGTGCCGTTGGTCGATGTTCTTCCGGGGGTGATGAAAGAATAGTGGGTGGGTAAGGGTTGCTGTGATCGTCGTCGCTGCTATTGCCGTGGTTGTTGTTGATGCCGGCTGGGGCGACGTCTTTTATGGACACGGTGTCCTCCCTTCCGTCGGCGTGCCGGACATATGCGTATTGGGGGTTGGCGTGGAGTAGGTGTACTGGCTCCACGAGAGGGTCCGTCTTGTGGCCCCTCACATGCCTTCGCACGAGTACCGGACCTGGGGTGGAGAGCCATGACGGCATGGATACGCCCGAGGTGGATTTCCGGGGAAAGACAAACATTCGTTCATGAGGCGTGGTATTAGTGGCCGTACACAATAGCGACCGTATCGAATGGAGCACATCCGAGAGGACTTCCTGCCAGCGGGAGATAGGGAGGCCCTTGGTCCTTAGAGCTAGAGTGACTGCTTTCCACACTGTCCCGTTCTCTCGCTCCACCTGGCCGTTACCCCGGGGGTTGTAGCTGGTGGTACGGCTCGTGGCGATCCCCTTGGACAGCATGTACTGGCGTAGCTCTTCACTCATGAAGGACGCCCCCCTATCCGTGTGGATATAGCTCGGCATACCGAACAGGCAGAACAGGCTGTTGAGGCATTTAATGACCGTGGCGCTGGTCATGTCTGGGCAGGGGAAGGCGAATGGGAAACGGGAGTATTCGTCCACAATGTTCAGGAAGTAAACATTGCGGTCGACGGACGGGAGGGGGCCCTTGAAATCTAAGCTGAGCCGCTCGAAGGGCCGTGTAGCTTTGATTAAGTGGGCTCTATCTGGGCGGTAGAACCGAGGCTTGCATTCAGCGCAAGTGCGGCAGTTCCTGGTCAGAGACCGAACTTCCTCAATCGAGTAGGGTAAGTTACGGGACTTTATGAAGTGGAACAGCCGCGTGACCCCTGGGTGGCAGAGGTCGTTGTGGAGGGTCTGTAGCCGATCCTCGGTGGCGCTGGCACACATCCCTCGTGAGAGGGCGTCAGGGGATTCGTTAAGGGCCCCTGGCCGGTAAATGATGTCGTACTCGAAAGTGGAGAGCTCGATCCGCCACCTAAGAATCTTATCATTTTTAATCTTCCCCCTCTGTTTATTGTTGAACATAAACGCTACCGATCGCTGGTCGGTAAGTAGGGTGAAGCGTTTGCCGGCTAGGTAGTGGCGCCAGTGGCGCACTGCCTCCACGATGGCTTGGGCCTCCTTTTCCACGGAGGAGTGTCTGATCTCGGGGCCTTGGAGGGTCCTCGAGAAGAAAGCTACGGGCCGCCCCGCCTGGTTGAGGGTGGCCGCCAAGGCGAAGTCGGACGCATCACTTTCCACTTGAAATGGAGTGTTCTCGTCCACTGCCTGTAGCGTGGCCCGCTCAATATCCTGCTTAATGCTTTTGAAGGCGGCGTGGGCCTCAGCAGAGAGCGGAAAAGAGGATGCTTTCAAGAGGGGGCGGGCTTTGTCGGAGTAGTTGGGGACCCATTGGGAATAGTAAGAAAATAACCCCAGGCACCTTTTCAGGGCTTTGGGAGTGTTGGGCAGGGGCAGCTCCCGTAGGGGGCGCAATCGGTCGGGGTCTGGTCCGATTTCCCCATTCTCCACCACGCTGCCCAGTATGCAGAGGCGCGTGCTGTTGAAAACGCACTTGTCCTCGTTATAGGTGAGGTTGAGTTTTTGTGCGGTTTTCAGGAACCTCTCGAGGTTCGAGTCGTGATCCTGCTGGTTGTGACTGCAGATGGTGACGTTGTCGAGGTAGGGGAAGGTTGCCTGCAAGTGGTGGTCATCGACCATGCGATCCATCTCCCTCTGAAAGACCGAGACCCCGTTCGTCACCCCAAAGGGGACACTGAGGAATTGGTAGAGGCGTCCGTTCGCCTCGAAGGCGGTGTACGGGCGGTCCTCTGGTCTGATAGGGAGCTGGTGGTACGCTGACTTGAGGTCGATGGTGGAGAACACCCGGTATTGGGCGATTTGGTTCACCATTTCTGATATGCGGGGTAGCGGGTAGGCGTCTAGTAGGGTGTACCTGTTGATCGTTTGACTATAGTCGATCACCATCCGTTTCTTCTCGCTACCCCTTACCACTACCACTTGGGCGCGCCACGGGCTGTTGCTGTGTTCAATAATGCGCTCTTTCAGGAGCCTGTCTACCTCGGTCGCGATAAACCGCCTGTCCTCCCAGCTGTACCTCCTGCTTTTGGTCGCTATTGGCCGGCAGTTAGGGGTAAGGTTCGCGAATAGCGAAGGCGGCTTTACCTTCAGGGTAGCCAGACCGCACACTGTGAGGGGCGGCTGGGACCCACCGTACTTGAGCGTGATGCTTTGGTGGTTGCACTGGAAATCCAAACCCAAGATCACGCTCGCACATAGATTCTTCATGATTAATACTTTAAAATTATCATACACAGTTCCGTTAACGCACAATTGTACCGTGCAGTAACCCAGAATGGTCGATGTCTGGGTTTTATCGGCCATAGAGATGGTACCCTGAGCAGGGACCACCTTTAGGGAGAGTTGTTGTGCCAGTTCAGGGTGGATAAAACTCTCCGTGCTTCCACTGTCAATTAAGCATTTAACCCGGCACCCGTTTACCTCGATGTCCACCATTGATTTGGATAGCGGATGCGGCCTGGTCTGGTCCACTGTGACCGATGCCACTGTAGGGCCCTGATCGAGACAAGATGGCGTCCACGCTGTCTGCTCATAAGATGGCGGACCCCACGAGGTCGGGCAAGATGGCGTCCAAGGTGGCCGCTCCCACGGCGCACACGCGGCGGTGGCGGGTTTTCCGGCGGTTGGTTTTCCGGCGGGGTTCCCTCTGCACACCTTCCCGAAGTGCCCCTTCTTACCGCACTTAAAGCAGGTGGTGCCTTTCGCCGGGCACAGGTTTCTGGTGTGCTTTGGCTGCCCGCAGAAGTAGCAGTTGGGTCCTTGACGCGTCGCGGCTGTCGTAGGGCTTCTGGGGGGAGAGCTGGGCCCCGCCGGTGTCGGGCTGCCGGGCGGGGAAGATGCCTTCCAAGATGGCGGCGCCCTCGGCGCACACGTGGCGGCGTGGGCGGCGCGGGCTGAAGAGTAGGCGTCCGAGTTTCTCTGGGCCATCTCCAGGGACCGCGCGGTGTCCGCAGCCTGTTTCAGGTCCAACCCCGTTTTTTCCAGCAGTCTTTGCCGGATGTGAGTGGAGCTGAGGCCTGTGATAAAGGCATCGCGAACAAGCTCGTCGGTGTACACTGCGGCTTTTACATCTCGGCACTTACAGTCCTTGCCAAGCTTTTTCAGGATGCTTAGGAACTCCTCCACCGATTCCCCAGGTCGCTGTGCGCGAGTAGCGAGTAGATGCCTAGCATACACCTCATTCGTAGGCTGCTGGTAATGCGCCTTTAAGGTGTTGCAGGCGGCCAGGTACGTATCGGCGTCTTGGATGAGGGGGTAAACCCGGTGGCTTACCCAATTCCGTAGCATTCCGAGTCTCATCTTCGCAGTGTCCGTAGCGTCTTTGACGGCTGCGGAATTGTCCAGGAAGAATTCCATACAGTCAAACCAGTGTCCGAAGCGTGCTGATGCGTCCGGAGCATGTTGATCCAAATCCAAACGTTCGGGTTTCAGGAGTTGATCCATAGTGTTGAAAATTGAGTTAATAAAATTGATGTGCCTCAATTATTCCGAGACTCGAAGTTAGCAGAACAAAAGTAAGGCTTTTATTAACTCAGAACATAACACGTAAAATAGAGAGATGTCTACCTTCAGGAGGCTGATGCCGGACTGGTTAGATTACAAAGGAGCCAGGTATGGGCAGAGCCCTGCACACAACCAGTTCCAACACATTCCAATGCATAATACATGAGGACTGGGGGAAGGGAAAAGACACAGAAAGCAGGCAGTTAGAAGACACAGAAAACAGGCAGTGATGAATGGAATATATTTCATCACAGTCACTTCATTGCAGTGCTGAGGGTGCACTTCACTGTCACAGATGCCGTCTTTCAGATGTGATTTTAAACCAAGGCCCTGTCTGCCTTTTCAGGCAGACGTAAAAGATCCCATGGCACTACTTGAAGAAGTGCAGTGAGTTCTCCCTGGCGTCCTGGCCATATTTATCCCTCAGCCAACATCTGATTATCTGGTCATTATCACATTGCTCTTTCTAAGAGCTAGCTGTGCACAAATTGACTGCTGCGTTTCCTACAGTACAACAGCGACTACACTTCAGAAGTATTACATTGGCTGTAAAGCGCTTTGAGATGTCCTGAGGTCACGAAAGGCTCTATATAAATGGAATTTTTTTCTCTTATTATAGTGCTAAGCTGCCAGTGTGAGTCCTGAAGTCCTTGAAAAAGTGATGCCATGCATTCCTTCAAACATCTGACAAAATGAGTTACACACTCACTGTCCATCAATTACAACATATGAACAGTCCAATAGCAAAATACTGCGCATGCTGGAAATCTGAAATAACAGAAAATGGTGGAAACACTCAGCAGGCCAGGCAGCATCCGTGGAGAGAGAAACAGAGCTAATGTTTCAGGTCAGAGACCCTTCTTCAGCACTGGTAAAAGTTGGAAATGTAACAGATTTTAAGCAGGTGCAGAGGCAGGGAAGGAGGGGGGTGCAGGGGGAAGTGGAGGAAGGAACTGGAGGGACGGTCTGTGCTAGAATGCAAGGCAGGAGTGGTTAAATGTTGCAAATGGAGATGGCAGAATCATAAACAGCTACTGCCTGAAAAAATGGGGGGGGGGTTATAGTCTGAAATTGTTGAACTCAGTGTTGAGTCCAGAAGGCTGTAAAGTGCCTAGTCGGAAGATGAGGTGCTGTTCCTCGAGTTTACGTTGAGCTTCATTGGAACAGTGTAAGAGGCTGAGGACAGAGAGGTCAGAGTGGGAGTGGAGCGGAGAATTAAAGTGACAGGTGATCGGAAGCTCGGGGTCACCCTTATGGACTGAACGGAGGTGTTCCTCACAGCAGTCACCCAATCTGCGTTTAGTCTCCCCAATGCAGAGGAGACCGCATTGTGAGCAGCGATTACAGTATACTAAATTGCAAGAAGTACAAGTAAATCGCTGTTTCACCTGGAAGGGGTGTTTGGGGCCCTGGACAGTGGGAAGGGAGGAGGTAAAAGGGCAGATGTTGTATCACCTGCGCTTGCATGGAAAGGTGCCATGGGAAGGGGAAGGGCCATTGGGGGTGATTGAGGAGTGGACCAGGGTGTCGTGAAGGGAGCGGTCCCTTCGGAATGCTGAAAGGGGAGATGAGGGGAAGATGTGTTTGGTGGTGGGATCCCGCATGAGGTGGCAGAAATGGCGGAGGAAGATCCATTGAATGTGGAGGCTGGTGGGGTAAAAGGTGAGGGCAAGGTGAACCCTATCGTGGTATCAGGAGGGAGGGGAAGGGGTGAGAGCAGAAGTGCGGGAAATGGAACGGACACGGTCGAGGGCCATGTCAACCACGGTAGAGGGGAATCCTCGGTTGAGGAAAAAGGAAGACATATTGGAAGCAATGGTATGGAAGGTGGCATCGTCAGAACAGATGCGGCGGAGATGGAGAAACTGGGAGAATGGAATAGAGTCCTTACAGGAAGCGGGGTAGGAGGAAGTGTAGTCCAGGTAGCTGTGGGAGTCAGTGGGCTTGTAGTGAATGTTTGTTGATAGCCTATCGCCAGAAATGGAGACAGAGAAGTCAAGGAAGGGAAGAGAAGAGTCAGAGATGGACCATGTGAAGGTGAGGGAAGGGTGGAAATTGGAAGCAAAGTGAATGAAATTTTCTAGTTCAGAGCAGCACCAATACAGTCATCAATGTACCGGAAAAAGAGGTGAGGAAGGGACCTGAGTAGGACTGGAACAAAGAATGTTCCACATATCCCATGAAAAGGCAGGCATAGCTAGGGCCCATGCAGGTTCCCATTGCAACACCTTTAATTTGGAGGAAGTGAGTGGAGTCAAAGGAGAAGTTGTTCAATGTGAGAACAAGTTCAGCCAGGCGGAGGAGGGTGGTGGCGGATGGGGACTGTTCAGGGCCCCAAACACCCCTTCCACGTGAAACAGCGATCCCCTTGTACTTTTTGCAATTTAGTATACTGTATTCACTGCTCACGATGCGGTCTGCTCTACATTGGGGAGACCAAACGCAGATTGGGTGACCGCTTTGCGGAACACCTCCATTCAGTCCGTAAGGGTGACCCCGAGCTTCCGGTCGCCTGTCACTTTAATTCTCCGCTTCACTCCCACTCAGTCCTCACCGTCCTCGGCTTCTTACACTGTTCCAATGAAACTCAATGTAAGCTCAAGGAACAGCACCTCATCTTTCGATTAGGCACGTTACAGCCTTCAGAACTCAACATTGAGTTCAACAATTTCAGATTATAACCCCCCCCATTTTTTCACGCGGTAGCTGTTTATGATTCTGCCATCCCCATTTGCAACATTTAATCTCTCCTGCCTTGCATTCTAGCACGGACCGTCCCTCCAGTTCCTTCCTCCCCCTCCCCACCCACTTCCCTGCCTCTGCACCTGCTTAAAATCTGTTACATTTTCAACTCTTACCAGTTCTGAAGAAGGGTCTCCGACCTGAAACGTTAACTGTGTTTTTCTCGCCACGGATGCTGCCTGGCCTGCTGAGTGTTTCCAGCATTTTCTGTTATTATATGAACAATCCATGTTGAATTGGAAGGAGGTACAGTAAAAGCTGCTTTTATGCATGGGTTGGAGAGAATGCTATGGCCATTATCCACTAAAATCATTAATAAAGAATTGCATTCATTTAAGGCAATGGACACAGCCTGAAACCATTATCTTGATGTTGAAAATCAAATATGCATACATTAAAATATCTTATTTCTGCCTATTTGCATATTAAAAAGCAATCTAAATAAGAATATAAAACGCTCAGTAGGTGCGCAATTGCTCCACAGAATTGATGGACACTGGAGGCGCAACAGGATCCTGCTAAATAGTTACTCATAACCGGAACAGAATAAAAAGCTTTGCTCAGTCTTATTACTGAAACTTGACCAAAACAATGACCTCATTTTCTCTGACAGGTATGCCTGATCAGCCAAGAGAATTAACGACCTGTTCTTAATTATCTGACTGTAATGAACATGAAACTAGTTAAAACATGTTAATGCGGCTATTATAATTGAAGCTTCCAGTTTTGATATCGTTGTATCCTAGTGACATGAGCTGAATAATCTCTTTACCGAAGAAGTGTTTGATGCTGAATTTATATAACGGAGCCAAGCTTGGAATCGACTCAGTTTGCGTTACGGATAATTCCACCATATCAGAGGAACAGACAACTGTGTTCGACAGTAGCAATTACCCAATCACTGGAGCAGGCCTTGCACAGGCCAGTGAGCAAGAAAGCATCTCATTGACCCTTACAGATGGGCTGCAGGAAAACTAGCAGCTTGCGGTTTCAGCGGTGGCATATACATTACAACCCTCGGTGCCACTGCTGCCAGAGTTGCGGTGAACACCACTTCTTTAGATGGCTCTTGGCTTGCTCGGTGGCATTAGCACTGCGCCATTTACCCACAGCGCTGTTGCTGAAGCTGGCACCCCTTGCAACCCTGTAAGGTTAATGCACTGTAAGTGCCTCGACCGTGGATAATTCATTCTCTTTTTCCTTGAGATCAGTGTTACCTGAGGAAGATTTAAATTCTCCAGATGGTCTTGAGAAGGACTATTAGTACATCTTAAAAACTAATCATTACAACAAATTATGATTAATTTGAATGTGCTTTTCCTTCGGTTTATTTTTGTTGATTTTCCTTCTCTTCTTTTGCTTTCAGTTTTCTCCACTTCCACCTGAAGATGGTTGAGGAACAGTTGCACTCTATTAGAGTTAGGATTAGAGCACCACAGAGCAAAAAAGGCATTGGCCCATAATTTGCAGTCAGCGACGAAGCGAAGGTGTTCGCCGCTGGCCCCGAAGTAAGCTTCCCACAAAGATCTCGTGACCTCTGTGGCGAGAAGTTCGGCTTTTCTGACATTCAATTGAAATCAGCGTAAGCTAATGGGGAATCGCCAACGCGAGCTGCTGTGACGCCAGCAAGCTGTCTAAGCAGCCAATCACAATGCAGAATTCTCACAGACCGGGAACTGGGAAGTGAATAAGCTCCTTTTATTCTAACTTTAAAAAAATGTTACACAGAGCAAAACAATGATTGGGGCTCTCACATGGGGAATAGGTAAATCTGAAATAAAGATGATCAAATTTAAAAAAAATTAAATTTCTTACAAACTGTCATTTTTATTAAAATGGATAAATTTGACACTCCGCAAAATTAAAATTAGTTTTTCACAGCCATAACATTTATTTAGCAGCCAATACGCTGTTAAAACCCCAGTTACACCTAATCCAAAAGGTTCTAACTTTTAATGGGGTATTTAACAGAGATATTACCACGGAAAAGGCAAAGTTTTCATCATTTTCCCTGATTTCACAGATTGCACTGAATCCCAGCTGTGGGGGGTGGCCACAGCACAGCCAGTGTCGGAGCAGCGAATGACTGACTGCAACTTCAGGATTTCCATGATAGGATGCAAATGCGCTACATCCTGAAGTTGCGGTCAGTTCGTTCGCTGTTATTACCCACTGCAGATTCTGGCCCATTATAATCACAGCTTGAGTGACCCAAGTTTAAGCTCTATAATCAGACCATGTTGTGTTATGTGCCTGTTTGTAGCTCTGTTTGGCCGGCCTTTGGGGTGGTTTGTAGGAGTCATGCTTTAACGTCATAAACTAACCAAAACCTGCCCCAGGCGTCACAAATTACCTACCTATATCTCCTTCTGGTTACAGATTTTAGCATAAAAGTATGTGACCAAATATATCCTGGTGAAATAAATGAAGCTGTCAGCTGTCAAGAACAGTGCACCAGTCTACCCATGAATGTTACTGTGTCAGCAGTGCTGCCAGGCTTGGAATTTTAGGCCATTGGTAATGTCGTGCCTCAAGGATTTTGAAATTTCTGAGATTGGGACTTCAGTGCCTGCTCCGTTTGCCTATTTAAATGAGCAGCCCATGTGTTGTACTGAAATGAAATGGCCTGTTTTTTTAAAGTTTATAACAAAGGCAAAAAAATATAAGAATTAATTATAATTTATAACAGATTAAAAATTCTTACATCTGCGTACACTTCCTGTCTACAATACCTTACTTCTGTTGTTACGTTTTGGATATACTTTAGTGTCAACTTTTTCAATTATAAATTCTCACGTTTACATTTGTAATGGAAGCTGCCAGTGTAAACTCATCATGCTATAATTATACCCTCCCTGCAGTGGGGGCACTGTAGCTACTTAGGTTTGCCTCTCCCAGCTCCTCAGCCTGTATTGCAGAGAAACTCCTGTTCTTCAATCAAGTCCAATTCTCTCCTTCCCAAATTGCCTTAAGTTTTGCTATTTAACTATATAAGTAATATAAGATTAAAGTAGATTAAAATAAGGACAGAATGTATGACTTTAAAATGCTGCTCTGGTCCAATTATTCCCCCCTTGCTATCCCCATTTCACCTGAAGACTACAACTGGTCTTGACTCACAGGACAGCAACTAGTTAGCAAATGATTTGTTCCTTCCCTCCGTGTATTGTCATGTTCTACAAGCATTCCCAATCAGGACGTCTCTGACCCAACCCACTTCCTGATGGCATCCCCAAGCCAAACCAGCGTGGAAGGGATGGGCTCCAAGCTCTGCTCAAAGATCTCGCCTTTAAGAGACCACATCTGGAGTACTGTGCACAGTATTGGTTTCCTTATCTGAGAAAGGACATACATGCCTTAGAGGCAGTGCAACGAACGTTCACTAGATTGCATCCTGGGATGAGAGGGTTGTCCTATGAGGAGAGATTAAGTAGAATGGGCGTATACTCTCTGGAGTTCAGAAGAATGAGAGGTGATCTCTGTTAAATCCGTGAATGATTGAGACATGGACTAGCAGGAGAGAAACAAACAGATCTTTACTGGTGAAAGGCATAAACGAAACTAAACAACAGAGGCTCTCTAGCGCCTTTTATACAGGGGTGGTCACTGCCGGTACTGCAGTCTGAGACCAGTTATTCTCTTAAAGGTACATACACAACAATTCCTCCCCTTTTAGATAAACAGTACATAACATTCATTTAACAACTAATGATAACGAATTGCAATCACAATTACTGTTGCTAGATACATTGGTTAAGTTTAAGCAATTATAAGATCAGTCTTTGAGGAGGCTTCCTGATTCTGTCTGGATAACGCCTCTTTGTGGTATCAGGTTCTTCTGGCAATGTTGAGTCGGAATCAATGTCGTTGTTTGGTTCATCTGCTTCCAATATTACCGGGTCTGCGGTAGCTGCAATTGGAACGTCGATTTCATTACCAGGTGTATCAGATCGTGGTGTGGAGTTGACGTTTTCCAGTGACTCTAGAATCTGGTCAGCATGGCATCTTACAATGCTCTCTCCAACGTCCATGGTATACATGAGAGGTCCTTGCCGTGTACAAATCGTTCCTGGCTGCCATTTCTCAGTGCGGTAGTCCCGGGCCAAAACTGGTTGACCTATCTTAAAACTCCTGGTCGGCCTTTCATTCATATTCTGAAACTGCCTGTTCTCCACATCTCTTCGGACGTTTGGCTTAACCAAATCCAAGCGCCATCATAGTCTTCGATTGAAGAACATCATGGCTGGAGTTTGGTTGGTAACCGCATGTGTCGCATTCCGGTAGGCAAATAAGAAGTTGTCCACCTTGTGTTGTAGGGGTATATCTTCATTACACATTGCCTTGACAGCCTTCTTGAATGTTTGGACAAACCTCTCGGCCAATCCATTAGTGGCTGGATGATATGGGGCAGATGTGTAATGCTTAACACCATTGTTCTTTAAGAACCTCCGGAACTCTTCAGACACAAACTGTGGTCCATTGTCAGAGCAAATCTGTTCAGGCAGCCCATTCCTGGCGAATATGGTTCGTAAAACTGTGATAGTTTTTTCTGTGGTGGTTGAGGACATTTTTATTACCTCTGGCCACTTTGAATGTGCATCCACCGCAATTAAAAACATCGAGTCCATGAAGGGACCAGAAAAATCAATGTGCACCCTTTGCCATGGAGATGAGGGCCACTCCCATGGATGCAGAGGAGCTTGTGGTGGGGCGTTTTGGACCTTCTGGCATCCTGCACAGCTCTTGGTCATCTCTTCGATTTCTCTATCGATTCCCGGCCACCACACAAATGCTCTGGCTAAGCTCTTCATTTTTACCCCACCCAGATGACCCTCATGAAGCTCATTGAGCACTCGATCCGTCAACTTAGGTGGAATTACTACTCTGGATCCACACATCAAGGTTCCTCTGCACACTGACAGCTGTTCTCTTCTTGGCGAAAATGCTGGCAGCAGTGGTTCGCCATGTGCTGGCCATCCCTTCACTGTTAAATCATAGACCCGTGATAGTGTCGGGTCATTCCGTGTTTCCTTTTCTATGTTTGCATTCGTCACAGGGAGACATTCGACTATGGTCGAGTGGAATAACTCCATTGGATCCACTGCAAGGTCTTCTTCTTCCACCGTCGGCAACGGTAGACGTGACAATCCATCAGCATTTCCATGCTGTTTAGTTCCTTTGTACTCGATGTCATATTGGTGTGCCCCTAGGAAAAGGGACCATCTCTGCAGCCGTTGTGCTGTCATTATCGGTACGCCCTTCTGAGGGTTGAAAATGGAGACAAGAGGTTGATGATCGGTTAGTAGAGTAAATTTTTGACCGTGCAGATAGTGATTGAACTTCTTCACCCCCCACACTAGGCTGAGGGCCTCTCTATCAATCTGGACATAGTTACACTCGGCAGAAGTTAACGAGCGTGACGCAAAAGCTATCGGCCTCTCCAAACCATCAAGGAATTTATGTGACAGTACCGCCCCAATGCCGCAGGGAGACGCATCACACGCCAGCCTGATTGGCAGTGCTGGGTTGTAGTGAGCCAATACTTCCTTCGAAGTGATTAAGTCCTTACTCTTCTGAAAAGCACGTTTACAATCATCGCTCCATTTCCATGCTACACCCGTTCGTAGCAGGGCGTTCAGTGGGTGCAGAATTGTCGACAAATTCGGCAAAAACTTATGATAGTAATTCACCAACCCAAGGAATGACCTCAGTTGCGACACATTTTCAGGCGCTGGGGCCTTAACAACCGCTTCAATTTTGTCAGGGGACTTATGTAACCCCTCTTCATCAATCACGTGGCAAAAGTACGATATCTGTTTGCTCGCAGCCCATGTTCCCGTAGTCTAGTGAGCACCTGTTCTAGGTTATTAAGGTGTTCACTGTCATCTTCACCTGTTACAAGGATGTCGTCCAAGTAACACTGAGTCCCCGGAATCCCTTGCAGGACTTGTTCCATCGCTCTTTGCCATATCGCCAGAGCCGATGCTACTCCGAATACCAATCGATGATACTGGTAAAGACCTTTGTGAGTGTTTATCGTGAGATACTTCCTAGAGGACTCTTCAACCTCCATCTGCAAATATGCTTGTGCTAGGTCAATTTTTGTAAAACGCTTCCCTCCAGACAGTGAGGTGAAGATGTCTTCTATCCTTGGAAGAGGATATTGTACTGTGTGAAGGACAGGGTTCACCGTCACCTTGAAATCCCCACAGATGCAAATCTTCCTTGGCTCTCCGGACTTATTGCTTAACGTTTTCTTCATGACAGGAACGATGGGTGTTGCCCACTCGCTCCAGTCGACCTTAGACAACACGCCCGCCTTCTCCAGATTCTCCAGCTCTGCCTCGACGGCTGGACGAATTGCATATGGTACCGGTCTCGCTTTGAAAAACTTGGGAACTGCATTCTCTTCTCTTTTTAACGAGGCGGTTACGCCTTTAAGCGTGCCCAGTTCTTGTTGAAATACCTTTTTGGCGTTAGCTAAGATTGTTGACAATCGTCCAGGAGTGACGTCTTCATCTTTTTTACCGTCCACCGTCATTGCATGAATGGAATGCCAATCTAAGTTTATCTTCCTGATCCATTCCCGTCCCAATAACGGTGGTCCACCATTTGGCAGTATGTAGAGATAAAATTTCCGTATTTTCTTGCCATTGTATTCGACAGGTACCCTTATTTTTCCTCTGGGGTATACTTTTTGCCCCGTATACGTCGTCAAGACGATGGATGTCTCTCTCAAGGGTATGTGTGAAAATAGCCGCTCATAGTCTCGTCGATTCATGACGGTTAGCGCTGATCCTGTATCCAATTCCATTTTAACTTGGGACCCTGCTATCGTGAGGGTGACCCAAATGGTTCGGTGATCCTCTTTTGTGATTACATTGTGAAGTTTGAGACAGCTTAATCTCCTGTTCTCGGATTCACTTTCGCTCATCTGGTCTTCGGAACTACTGTCCGTCATCTTTTGTACTTTCTTGTATGGTTCCTTAGTAGCCTTTTTGTTGTCACTGGTCTTCTTCCCAGACCTCCAAACTCGTGCAATATGTCCAATCTTCCCGCATTGTCTGCATATTTTGTCTTTGGACCAGCAGTCCTTCTGGTCATGGTTAGTTCTGCCGCAGCGATAACATTTTGCAAATCCCCGTGTCATTTCGTGGGTGCCGTATTCCTGTGGTTTTTGTTGAATTTCTACAGCTCCCCTGGCTGCTGCTTCATACGATACTGCCACGCTGAAAGCCTTATCTAGCGTCAGCTCTTTTTCTGCGAGTAACTTCTTCTGTGTTCCTTCACTCAGGAGTCCACAGACAAATTTGTCCCGTAGGGTATCTGCCAGTCCTGCTCCGAACTGGCAGTGCTTTGATAGCTTGTGTAGTTCCGTAAGATACTCAGCATTGCTCTCATCTTTG
Organism: Somniosus microcephalus; assembly: GCF_052327205.1. NCBI lineage: Eukaryota > Metazoa > Chordata > Chondrichthyes > Squaliformes > Somniosidae > Somniosus > Somniosus microcephalus. The sequence goes on along the minus strand of NC_140987.1, from coordinate 361,456,353 downwards.
TGCTGAGTTCTCCTGTGGAATTTAAATCTTTCTGCTATCAACAGTGGTGCAGGGTTTAAGTGCTCCTGTAGAACAGCAACAATTTCATTAAAACTCTTCGCCTTTGGTTTGGCTGGAGTAATCAGATCCCGCAATAGGCCGTACGTTCTAGCGCCCATTAAGTTTAGCAATATTGATGCCTTTTTCCCCTCCGCTATTTCATTTGCCTCGAAATGTACCTCGACTCTTTCCACATACGTGGTCCAGTCCTCTTATGTATTATCAAAAGCAGTGATACAGCCAGTCTTCGGCATCTTGCAAATCTAAAATGGCGCCTCCCGTGCTTTGCCTTCTTCCCCGATTTAACAAAATGGCGCCTCCCACGCTTTGTCTTCTTCCCTGCTGTTGTTGGCGCTGCTTTCCACGGTTTCCTGCGCGTTAAATATTCATTTGTTTTCTTTTATTATCTTCCTGTCGTGGAGCGGACCCTCTGGGACACTTCCCTCCCTCTTCTGAGGTCTGAACGCTGCCCAGCTTCGAAACACCGGCCGCGCCCTGTGTGCTCCACCCTCTCTCTCTCTCTCCTTGCTTCCCAACTCGCTGCCCGGCCCCGTTGAAAGGCCACCCGATCGAGCTTCAGCCCGCCGCAGCCCAGGAAGGATTAGAGCACTACCTGCCACCAGCCCGACTAGCTGGGAAACCACGGACCGAGGAACCCAGCCTGGCTCTGGACAGTCTCTCCTGCGAGTTTTTAAATCGATGATTGACGTTCGACGCCCGTTTCTCGAGTTTCAATGGCCTCTTTTTTTTTTTCTTTCTTCTGGCTCCAACCTTCAACAACGTCGTCGGAGCTGCTGCTGAGTTGCAGGTAAGTTCGTTTCTAACTCGTCGCCAGTGTTAAGTCCGTGAATGATTGAGACACGGACTTGCAGGAGAGAAACAAACAGATCTTTACTGGTGAAAGGCATAAACAAAACTAAACAACAGAGGCTCTCTAGCGCCTTTTATACAGGGGTGGTCATTGACGGTACTGCAGTCTGAGACCAGTTATTCTCTTAAAGGTACATACACAACAATCTCATTGAAACATAAGTTTCTGAGAGGGATTGACAGGGTAGATGCTGAGAGATTGTTTCCCCTGGCTCGAGAATCTAGAACTAGTGGGTATAGTCTCAGGATAAGGGGTAGGCCATTTAAGACTGGGAGGAGGAGGAATTTCTTCACTCAGATGGTTGTGAATCTTTGGAATTCTCTACGCCAAAGGGCTGTGGATGCTGAGTCATTGAGTATATTCAAGGCTGAGATGGATAGATTTTTGGACTCTAGGGGAATCAAGGGATATGAAGATCAGGCGGGAAGGTAGAGTTGAGGTCGAAGATCAGCCATGATCTTCTTGAATGGCGGAGCAGGCTCGAGGGGCCGTATGGCCTACTTCTGCTCCTAATTCACATGTTCTTATGTTCTAAGCTACCCTCTAAAGTCCGCGCAGTGCCAATATCTGAGCTGGTGGCTGCAACTGATGGTGTTACTTCTTAATCATCATTCTCCTCTTCCTCTTCCTCTTGCACCATTGCCTCACCAGGTTGGATTTCTTGAGTCTCTGAAATGAGAAAGTCACAAGTGTAGGGTTGTGGTGAAAGGGAGGGGTGTGGAAAGCAAGAGGTGCATGCTTACACCATCTGCAGTTTGTAGGTCAGAAGAGATTGTGGGATGAGGGGGAAGTGGGATGTAAGAAGGAGGATTAGGTATGAGCATACCGTCATGTTCAATGGCTTCAGTGCCGCCGCTGGCCACAGCCTCAGTCACAGCCACTCCAATTATGGCGAGCACCGTCTCCTTTAGCGGGGTCAGGATATGGAGATGCGCCTGTCTGCCTCCAGTTAGCTGCCGCTGCCTATGATTGTGTGCCACCTTGTCCTGCAAGAGGGTAGTGTGTCAGTGAGTGTGGTTCACTGTGCTGGCTGATGTGGCTGTCATGATTGAATAGCTGGCAACGTGTGCAAGCTGAGAGATGTAGGTGTGAGGCTTGCAGCAGTGGTAAGTGTGTGAGGGTGAGATGGAGCATATGAATGTGAGGTATGAGTCGTGATTGATAGAGATTATTGATAGGTGAGTAATGGGAGTGTGGTGAATTGGGCAAAGTGTGAGGCAGTTTGTCGGATATGGCATTTGAAGATGAATTCACTGACCTTGACCACTTGTGTGAGGTCATTAAACTTCTTCCTGCACTGAATTTTTAGCCTTAAGTATTTCTATACTTTAAAATGACGGCGTGATACAGCAAATATCTACTGGAGGAATTGACTCAAATGCTCTTAAATGTCTACTGCATCCAGTGTGTCACAGATTTATGTTTGTAGCACAATTAAAGGTGAACCATCATGTTTTTGGCTTAGCTTTAAATAACAGTTACCTATTCAATTTGCCATGCTGATTTGCTCAAATATCTGACAGGTAAGAAAAGCTACCAGTTTACCAATCAGGAATTAGCAACCTACACAAACTTAACCAATCAATTTTCAAAGCCATCATAGAAACATAGAAGATAGGAGCAGGAGTAGGCCATGCAGCTGCTCAAGCCTGCTCCGCCATTTAATGAGATCATGGCTGATCATCCAAATTCAGTACCCTGTCCCTGCTTTCTCCCCTTATCCCTTGATCCCTTTAGCCTTAAGACATATATCTAACTCCTTCTTGAATATATTTAATGAATTGGCCTCAACTGCCTTCTGTGGTAGAGAATTCCATAGGTTCACCACTCTCTGGGTGAAGAAGTTCCTCCTCATCTCAGTCCTAAATGGCTTACCCCTTATCCTTAGACTGTGACCACTGGTTCTGGACTCCCCTGCCATTGGGAACATCCTTCCTGCATTTAGTCTCTCTAGTCCTGTTAGAATTTTATAAGTTTCAATAAGATTGCCTCTCATTCTTCTAAACTCTAGCAAACATAAGCATAATCGATCCAATCTCTCTTTATACGTCATTCCTTCCATTCCAGGTATCAGTCTGGTGAATCTTCGCTGCACTCCCTCCATGGCAAGAACATCCTTCCTCAGATAAGGCGACCAAACTGCACACAATACTCAAGGTGTGGTCTCACCAAGGCCCTGTAAACTGCAGCAAGACATTTTTGCTCCGGTACTCGAATCCTCTCGCTATGAATACCAACATACCATTTGCTTTCTTAACCGCCTGCTGCACCTGCATGCTTACCTTCAGCGACTGGTGCACAAGGACACCCAGGTCTCGTTGTACTTCCCCTTCTCCCAATTTATTTCCATTCAGATAATAATCTGCCCTCCTGTTTTTGCCACCAAAGTGGATAACCTCGCATTTACCCACACTATACTGCATCTGCCATGCATCTGCCCAATCACCCAACCTGTTCAAATCATACTGGAGTTTCACTGTATCCTCCTCATAGCACACACGCCCACCCAGCTTTGTGTCGTCTGCAAACTTGGAGATATTACATCCAGTTCCATCGTCTAGATTATTAGTATATATTGTGAAAAGCTGGGGTCCTAGCACCGATCCCTGCGGTACCCCACTAGTCACTGCCTGCCACTTGGAAAAAGACCTGTTTATTCCAACTCTTTGCTTCCTGTCTGCCAGCTAGTTCTCTATCCAAGTCAGTACCTTACTCCCAATCCCATGTGCTTTAACTTTGCATGCTAATCTCTTATGCGGGACCTTATCGAAAGCCTTCTGAAAGTCCAAATATACCACATCCACTGGTTCTCCCTTATCTATTCTACCAGTTACATCCTCAAAAAATTCCAGTAGATTAGTCAAGCATGATTTACCTTTTGTAAATCCATGTTGACTTTGTCCGATCCTGTCACTGTTTTCCAAATGCTCTGCTATTGCATCTTTTATAATGGACTCTAGCATTTTCCCCACTACCGATGTCAGGCTTACCGGTCTATGATTCCCCGTTTTCTCTCTGCCACCTTTTTTAAATAGTGGGGCTACATTAGCCACCCTCCAATCCATGCGAACTTGGATCATACTCTATTTTCCCCCTCTTAATTAATCCTTTTGTCCTACTTTGTTGAATCCTAAACTGCTCCCAATCCTCAGGTTTGCTGCTTTTTCTGGCTAATTTATATATCCTCTCCTTGGATCTTATGCTATCCCTAATTTCCCTTGTAAGCCACGGTTGTGCCACCGTTTTTGTTTTATTTTTATGCCAGACAGGGATGAACAAATTCTGTAGTTTATCCATGCGATCTTTAAATGTTTGCCATTGCCTATCCACCATCAACCCTTTAAGTAACGTTCCCCAATCCATCCTAGACAACTCACGCCTCATACCATCGTAGTTTCCTTTATTTAAATTCAGGACCCTAGTCTCTGAGTCAACTACTTCACTCTCCACCTTAATGAAGAATTCTCTCATATTATGATCGCTCCTCCGCAAGGGGCCTTGCACAACAAAATTGCTAATTAATCCTTTCTCATTACATAATACCCAGTCTAAGATGGCCTGATCTCTAGTTCATTCCTTGACATATTGGTCCAGAAAACCATCCCGTATACACTCTAGGATTTCCTCCTCCACAGTATTGTTACAAATTTGGTTAGCCCAATCTATATGTAGATTAAAGTCACCCATGATAACTGCTGTGCTCTTACTGCACGCATCTCTAATGTTCCGTTTAATGCCATCCCCAACCTCAGCATTACTGTTTGGGGGTCTGTATACAACTCCCACTAACCTTTTCTGCCCCTTGGTATTTCTCAGGCCTACCCATACAGATTCCACATCATCAGAGCTAATATCCTTCCTTACTATTGTGTTAATCTCCTCTTTAACCAGCAATGCTACCCAACCTCCTTTTCGTTTTTGCCTGTCCATCAATCAGGAACCAGCAACTGCGACAAAATGAACTAGTCATAAAAGAATTACAGAATTATGAATTAAAACCCCCCACTAAATTTACCCATAAAATGAATCATTTAAAATCAGAAATAACTGGAAGAAGTTTCCCCTGCACAAGCTTACTTTTTTTTTCTGGTGCTTGGGACTTGAATTATGCATTAGTCCAAGAGATGGAAATTTCTTGTAGGGCTTCTATTGACATATAGAGCTCGATTTTACCAGGCCCGAGGAGGCAGGATTGAAGGCATGTGAGTTGTCAAAATCGCAAAAATGCCAGGTGGGTCCGATCCCGCCTCCATCCCGCCTCTGAGTAATTTTCCCACATTCGTGGTTTCATACCCCATTTCCATCCAGCCTCCAAGAGGCAGGATAGGCCCTTAAGGCCCTTAACAACCATTTAATTGCCTCTATAATCCCTTTTTGAGATGCCTTTCTGATTTTAACACATTTCCCCCATCCTGCACGTCTCCTCTGGAACATGCTAGTGAAACTTGGTGGCCTCACAAGTGGATTGCTTACTAACGGCTGCAGCTCCACCATTAATTTCACCAATGATCATTTGCAGGTGGCAGAACTTTATTGTCTCAGGTGTGGGGGAACTTTTAGCAGGCCTACTCATTGTTGTGGAAGTTTGGAGCCTGACACCCATCTCCTGGGAAACCCCTCTCCCCACCTTGACTGAGCGCTTCCTCAACTGTGGTATATACCAGAAGCATGGGAACCATTTATTTCCTTTCCTCCTGGACATCAGATTCAGATGAAGACCAGCCGTGGCAGCAGCAGAACCCTGAACAGCACCACCACCAACAGGAGGAGCAATAACAGGAGCGCCAAGCTGCTGCTCACTCACCTGAAGCTGCACAGGCAAGAAGGCGCCAGCGCGCGACCACATTACTGCAAGTGACGCACTCATGTTGGCCAGATTTGCTTAGCCTGCACAATCAAACACTTTTGTCTCGCACCTTCTAACCAGAGCATCGACAATGGACAAGAACCTATGGATTCCTATCACTCTGACCACCATACTGACAATTGCAAGTTGCCCTAAGCCCTCAAAGTGGAAGTCCCATTTGTGAAATGACACAGGCCACAACTTCAACAGTTTGCCATCAAATCTGTTTATCATAACAATCCAAGGATGGCTTGTCAAAAATCAATACAACAGAACACCCAAGTGACTACCTTTGTGACTACTCGTGCTTTATCTTCCTCTTACGCGTGCTCCTACGTGGTACTTCCCCTGTGGCTTCAGCTGATGTGGAGGCCCCTTGATAACTTTCTTGCTGCTCCTGTCTCAACACCTTTGCCGGGCGCCCTCTGGGGTTGCGAACCTGTGAGGGCTCGGCAAAAGTCTGCTGCTCCTGCGGCTGTGCAGGGGCTGAGATGCCCATCTCAGTTGGGTGAGGACTCTGGTGGGGCTCTGACCAAAGGCTTTGCAGTGGCATGGTCGTGTGAGTGCTTGCAGAGGAGCCCACACTTCCTTGTTGTCTGCCACCAACATACCTCTCATGGGTCAGCCCCACTTCAGAGCTAGCAAGTGGCTTGACAGCACCTTGCTGCACTTCAGGGGGGCCGTGAGGACCCGTTTCTACACTGGAAGCCCTACTCTAGAGGACTTCCATGAAGGTCTGGTTTCTATGCTCAATAGCTGACCATTGCTCCTCAAGAGTTGTCCATGTTTTCAATACCCTGGCGACTAAGCTCCTCCATGGCCGTAGCCATCCTCTCATCTACCATAGCCATCCTCTCCTCTACCATAGCCATCCTCTCCTCTATGGTAGCCAGCCTTACCACGGAGGTTGCCATCCTTTCCGTGGTGATGCGTTCATGCGCCAATGCCTCCACAAAGGCTCTGCTCATGTTCGCGATGGACTCCTCCATTCGCTCTACACTTGCAGCGACCCTGGAGACAAAACCTGCCAGAGACTCCTGCACCTGTTCCTGGAATTCCAGCACCACTCTCCTTCTGGATGGACCCGGAGGCACAGGGTCGACATGCAGCTGAGCTGAGCTGGCAGTGTCCTGCGCCCTCCGACGAGGACATGCCACTGCTGTCTCTGTCTCCACCATCTTCTGATGCTCACTTGTGATCTGTGATACACCATGGTGACAACACAACTCTATCTTGCGAAGGTCCCACCGAGTTGTGAGTGTCTGCGCTGGTGCTGGGTGCGCTGAATTCTGCTGATGCTGCGCCCTCAGGGTTTGTAGCTTCCTCTGAGGAGTCTTGAGGCTTAGCCTGTTCCTCCTGGACAGTGGGGATGGGGGCCCTCGATGGTCCTGTGGGGGAGTAAAGGAAAGAGTTAGAGATGTGAGGTAAAGGTTCCATGCACATTAAATTGTGCAGATGATCATAAGTCAATCTGTTGGAGCATCAGAATCATTATCAGTCACTCATGCAATGTCAATGAGAGAGATGCAAAACTATTCTGTCACCAGCTTGCTGTGATGCGCCCGTCTGTCCGTCCCCCACTTGCGAATCATCCTCCACTCCGGCGATCTCCAGGGCTGCCTCCTCTGAAGTGGTGAGCTGGGCTGCCCTCCTCCAGTCCTCACTCTTTCCCTCTTATTGTGGGCTCTCTTTTCCTGCAATGAGGGACACAAGTGGAGTTTAATTGAGAATGAAGGAGTGAGTGTAGAGAATCCATAGCATAGATGCTTAGAAGGAGACAAAAGGCCCTCCCTGTGTGTTGTAAGTTGTTGTCATTGCATCACAGTGATAAGGAGTGTGAGGGCTGCATGGTCAAATAGTTAAGTGAATATGACCATAGAGAGAGAGGGAATGGGTAAGGGTGCAGGGATGTAAGGGTCAAGTGGGATGTGGAGGATGAGGTTGGCAAAGCAGAGTGCTGGTGATGAGAGGCGATGGGGATCATATTGAGGCTGATGGTCATGTCATACTCACTTTTCCTGTGTGGAGAAGGTCATGAAACCTCTTCCTGCACTGCAGCCAGGTTCTGCTGCACATAGAAATTGCATTTACCTCTTGGGCCACTTGCAGCCACACAGCTTTAGTCTGCTGGGGAGGCTTTTTCCTCCCTGAGGAAGGGAAGAGCACCTCCTTATTGGCTCTTGCTCCCTCCACCAGAGCTTGGAGGGAGGCCTCATCGATTCTTGGAGCACACTTTGGTCCACTGGTGGACATAATTGGTGAAGGGTGTGCTCAGAACAACGGGCATAAAGTTTAAAGGCTGAAAAAGAAGCAAGGCTGCTTGCAGGCCTGCAAGCAGCATTGATGATGTCATTGGAGGCGACTTTCTGTATGAAAAGGCTCATTGGGCCAGGGGTTTCCACATGCTGGAAATCAAGTGCCCAATTAGGGCAAAATCGCACTTTTGTCCCACTTCACATCGGAGTCGGGATCCTGACACGTCAACCACCTGACATGCCCCCAGCCCACCCCTAATGGCAAAATTGAGCCCATACTGTACCTGCGAGAGGGTGATGCAGCATGTAATTTTCACTGTTCTCCTGTGAAACTACAATGCTGAGATATTTTGCCAATACTGAAACTCAGCCATGTAACATAGAGCATAAAAAATTATACTACAGAAACTCTCTCGTTTTCCGCTCGGTGTGTTCGGTTAAAATTACCGCCATATCACTGAGGTCTTGTAACTTTTAGTACTAATAAGGCATAATATTTTTACCTAATGCCAGTCATCTGATATATTAGTTTGGTAAATTTGCTCTATTACAGCGATGAGTGAATCCCAGTTGTCTTTCAGTTGAAGTGTGACCATAGTAAACATCAGAAACCACACTCCAGGTCCTGAACAATAAATAAGCAACACCACAAGACATCCCCTAGTATATCTATATATACTGAAAAGAGATGCCTTTCGACACATTGACATATTCTGGAGAAACCAGCACTTTTTAAAAAAAGGGTTATGAACATCTGCAATTTAAAAATTTATCTTCACTGAACCTGCCAATTTTTTTTATTCTTATATACCCAGTTAACAGCACTGTCCATTGAGTTCTGCTTCAGTATTTTCACATATTATAAATCATTATATCACTCCTAAGAAATCAGAATGAATTTTAGCTGGAGAAGAAAGTATTCTGAAAGAACTGGAAATATTTGTAGTTTTTACTGTCAAGTGATCAAATGATATCAGTTGACAACTACTACCAGAATTGACATTAAGTGGACCTTTCTACACACTGCTCTTTTTTTATTCGTTCCTGGGATGTGGGCGTCGCTGGCAAGGCCGGCATTTAGTGCCTATCCCTAATTGCCCTTGGGAAGGTGGTGGTGAGCCACCTTCTGGAACCGCTGCAGTCCGTGTGGTGAAGGTACTCCCACAGTGCTGTTATGGAGGGAGTTCCTGGATTTTGACCCAGCGATGATGAAGGAACGACGATATATTTCCAAGTCAGGATGGTGTGCGACTTGGAGGGGAATTTGGAGGTGATGGTGTTCCCATGCACCTGCTGCCCTTGTCCTTCTAAGTGGTAGAGGTTGCAGGTTTGGGAGGTGCTGTTAAAGATAGCCTAACTCACACCAAGTCCTGCTCACCCATCACTCCTGTGCTCGCTGACATACATTGGCTCCCGGTCTGGCAATGCCTCAATTTTTAAATTTTTGTTCTTGTTTTCAAATCCCATCATCGCCTCGACCCTCCCTATCTCTATAACCTCCTCCAGCCCTACAACCCTCAGAGACCTCTGTGCTCCTCCAATTCTGGCTGCGAGCATCCCCTATTTTAATTGCTCCACCACTGGTGCCCATGCTTTCAGCTACCTAGGCCCTAAGCTCTGGAATTCCCTCCCTAAACATCTCCGCTTCTTTATGTCTCTCTCCTCCTTTAAGATGCTTCTTAAAACCTACCTCTTTTACCAAGTTTTTGGTCATCTGTCCTACTGCCTCATGGCTCGTGTCAAATTTTGTTTGCTACCACTCCTGTGAAACACCTTGGGATGTGTTACTATGTTAAAGGCGCTATATAAATGCAAGTAGTTGTTGTTGTTGTGGGAAGTTGGCCAGGAGAGCAGTGGAATAGTTGAGTTTGGAGGTAACAAAGGCATGGATGAGAGTTTCAGCAGCAGATGGGCTGGGTTCCTTATAAGTAAAACCTTTCATCCTTGGTAACATCTCAGTGAATCGCTCCTGCACCTCTCCATGGCCTTGACATCCTTCCTAAAGTAAGGCGCCAAAAACACAATATTTTAACCTCGCCCTAACCAGTGATTTGTATAGGTTGAGCATTACTTCTTGTACTCTGTCTCCCTACTTTAAAACCTAGAATCCCATATGCTTTTATTTCCAGCATTGTGAACTTGTCCTCCCACTTTAGAAGATTTGTGTATCTTTACAAAAATATTTCGTTTTTTTAAAACCCACAAATGGTAGATGGGGACTGGAACCTGATGGACACTCAAGGTTGGGGTTTGAATTCCTTATATGCCTTTAAAAGATTTTTTGTGTAGCATGTAACTTAAATTTGAAGGAGATATCATTCCTGCAGAAAGAGCGTGGCATTAAAGTCTCCTGATTTTTGTACTTGGAGGGTCGAAGTAGTGGATATGGTGCCTTGAAGAATGCTGGTGTAATCGTCACTATTAATTGGAAAAAACCAGCAAGCAACAATTTAATGATTGCTGAAAAATAGGAGTCACTGAAGAACCTTCTGAATCTGAGACCAGCAATGGTTGTATCCCTTTAATTACCTCTCCAGTGATTCTAAACCTGCTCATTCATTAAAGCCAGTTAACTCTTTTCTTGTGAATAAAGCTATTTCCTTCTTGTTTTTCATACACCTCCTCAGGTAAAATAATCAATGCTGTGATTCTGCAGTTTGTTCAATACTACCTTTATTATGAATCCGTTCTAAAATGTTTAGTATTTAAAAATGATGAATATGCCTATGTAAAGCAGATCTGGACCCCTGCCCTCCCCCCACCCAAAAAATATAGCTCAATTGGTATATACATTGTTCACAGACAGTACTCAGTAATTACCATTGTGTTAAACCTATATTTGAATGCACAGAGTAGCATTAACTCTGCTCAAATGCCTTTAATGACTGGACTGACACACTCCAGTGAGTGGTAAGTGGGCTGTAAATTTACCATCTCTCTGACTCACTCACAGGAATGACAGGGTCATAGAAGTAAGATTGTGCTGAGGGTAGGGGTGAGCATCATTTACAGCCTTTGGTCACCAGCCATCTGTATTGATAAAGGAGTCAAACCCAGCAGAAGCTGCTACAACGTATTTACTGTTTCTGTTCTGTAGCAATGCGGAATGGTACATTTAAGATATGATCATTTTATACTTCCACTGTAGTTTTAAATCATTAACTACCTTCCTTCCTAATTACCTGAGATTTTATATTTGTGAATGTTTAGTATTAATTTTCATGTCTGCATCTTAATGAGCTCATTCAGACTTTGAAAGGACTCGAGAAAATACAATGATGTTAAATGGTCATGAGCGTTGATATATGCGATACAATAATCAGAAATGCAATTAGAACAGCACTAAGCCATAATTCTGACCATATAGTTTATATTAAAATCAACTTTTTGAAAATATATTTCCCAATTTTTAAACAGTTGTGCTAAACACAATTGTCAGTTAAATTCAAGCCCCAGTAATTCTAGTGTAAAAAATATTTTGGGACTACTATTGCAGCAAAATAAATTTCATGGCTGAGTTATTATAAATATATAAACAGTCAGATTAAAAATGTGCAATCTTGATGAAAACAAATTTCCATCAGTGCGCTGATAGTTCCAATCTAATTAAATTCCATTGTCGATTCTCACAGAGTCAAAACAATAATATAGTCAGTGATAAGAATTTAAGTATGAAAAAAGAAAAGGCCATATGGCCCATAATGCTTAATCCTTCTGACAGGCCAGGTTCAATTTGCACTATTATGGACTCTCTCCAGCCTACTTAATCTCCTGAGAGAGATGAATAATCACAGGCAGAACTTCCAAGAATAGAAGACTCTCACAGATTTCTCCCTGACCCCCCAAAGGTAATTAAATGAAAACAGCAAGTTATCAATCTAATGCTAGAATCAACACTGTTCGACCCCAAATGGTTACACTCTACAGATGGCATTTACATAGTCCCAAAAGGTCTCAGCTTAACCCTATAACCTTCAGCCCTTTTTATAACCCCCATATTCATTCTGCGTCATTTAAAATAGTCATTTGACCGAACATTAATTTCTTTTGATGGAATGTAAAAAGGTAGAAAGTGTAGACCATTCAGCTCATCTAACACTCCCCATCACTCAGGCCAATGCACAGACCATCCTTCCTTTCTCATTGTCAGGTCTCAACCTCTCTACCTCCTGCTGGAATTATGAACTTAATTTTTTCTGAATCTTTCAGCTATATCCACAGTCAGAGATGATAGTCCGTTCATATAGTCAACAGCTCTGAATGTGATGCAGTTGTTTTCCAAATTAAATTCAGCTCACAGGTTCTTTATCCTACAATTATGTTCCCTAGTTATTTACTCTTGGCTCCACACAAAGAACACCTGCACATTACTTTCATGTTTAGAAAAACTTGTTCCCCTTAGTTTTATTTTTCCAATGAATTTTCCCTCCTGATTGAGTTAAGAACATAAGAACATAAGAAATAGGAGCAGGAGTAGGCCATATGGCCTCTCGGGCCTGCTCCGCCATTCAATGAGATCATGGCTGATCTTCGACCTCAACTCCTCTTTCCTGCCTGATCTCCATGTCCCTTGATTCCAAATAGAGTCCAAAAATCTATCGATCTCAGCCTTGAATTTACTCAACAACCTTTGGGATAGAGAATTCCAAAGATTCACAACCTTCTGAGTGAAGAAATTTCTCCTCATCTCAGTACTAAATGGCAGACCACTTATCCTGAGACTATGACCCCTAGTTCTAAAGGGAAAATTAACTAGGGGGTAGGCACTGCTCCCTCACAGAGCATTCTTCCATGGCCCTCCATAGTCCTCCAGAGTTTCTGTCATTCACTCATCTTTATCTTATCTTAGGGGTAGAATCATAGAATCATAGAATGGTTACAGCACGGAAGAAGGCCATTCGGCCCCTCGAGCCCATACTGGCTCTCTGCAAGAGCACCTCAACTAGTCCCATTCCCCCGCCCTTTCCCCGTAGCCCTGCATTTTTTATTCTTTCAGGTACTTATCCAACTCCCTTTTGAAAGCCGTGATTTAGTCTGCCCCCACCACCCATTCAGGCATTGCATTCCAGATCCTAACCACTCGCTGCGTAAAAAAGTTTTTTCTTATGTCGCCTTTGGTTCTTTTGCCAATCACCTTAAATCTGTGTGCTCTGGTTCTCACCCACTCTGCCAACGGGAACAGTTTCTCTCTATCTACTCTGTCCAGACCCCTCATAATTTTCAACATCTCTATCAAATCTCCTCTCAATCTTCTCTGCTCTAAGGAGAACAACCCCAGCTTCTCCAGTCTATCCACGTAACTGAAGTCCCTCATCCCTGGAACCATTCTTGTACATCTTTTCTGCACCCTCTCTAAGGCCTTCACATCCTTCCGAAAGTGCGGCACCCAGAATTGGACACAATACTCCAATTGAGGCTGAACCAGTGTTTTATACAGGTTCATCATAATTTTCATGCTTTTGTTCCCTATACCTCTATTCATGAAGCCAAGCATCCTGTAAGCTTTATTTAACTGCTTTCTCAACCTGCCCTGCCGCCTTCAACGATTTGTGCACATATACCCCCAGGCCTCTCTGTTCATGCACCCCCTTTAGGATTGTACCATTTTGTTTATATTTCCTCTCCTCATTCTTTCTACCAAAATGTATCAGTTCGCATTTTTCTGTGTTAAATTTAATCTGCCACGTGTCCGCCCATTCCACCAGCCTGTCTATGTCCTCTTGAAGTCTATCACTATTCTTCTCACTGTCCACTATACTCCCAAGTTTTGTGTCATCTGCAAATTTTGAAATTGTGTCCTGTACACCCACATCCAAGTCACTAATATATATCAAGAAAAGCAGTGGTCCTAGAAGCCAACCCTGGGGAACACTATTCTCTAAGTGATGGGGCAAAGGTGAGAGAGAAAGGCACAAAGAGCGTATAGAACTCATATAAGGAGAGGGAGCAAGAGGAGGCAAAAGGGGGCGAGAGAGAGGAAGACAGAGAATTAAAATACCGAGAAAGTGAATAAAAGAGAGGGAAAGGAAAGAGAGAATGCAAAAACAGAGGAAAGAGAGAATGAAATAGAAGACATAGACAGGTACTCTATGTTCTATTAGCCATGGAAATCATTCCTGGCAAACTTGCTATATAGAACATTTGACAAAAAATTATTCTGGGGAAATGAGTGTCACTGGTAAGGCTAGCATTTATCACCCATTCCTAGTTATCCTTGAGAAGATGGTGGTGAGCCTTCTTCTTGAATCGCTGCAGTCCATGTGGTGAAGGTACTCCCACAGTGCTGTTAGATAGGGAGTTCCAAGATATTGACCCAGCGATTATGAAGGATCGGCAATATAGGTCCACGTCAGGATGGTGTGTGACTTGGAGGGGAACTTGGGGGTGATGAGGTTCCCATGCATCTGCTGCCCTTAACCTTGTAGGTGGTTGAGGTTGCGGGTTTTGGAGATACTGTCGAAGAAGCCTTGGTGAACAATTTTTTCAGATTTGTGTGATAAACTTTTATACAAGGTTTAATTTAGTTATAGGTTCCTTTCCTGTCTCTTCTGACCATTTATAAGAGACTAATTTGTCAAGCACTGGTTTGCCCACTATAAATGCTGTCCATTGTATTATATATGCCTGGAGAGTATAGAGTCGGGGCGTGTCTGGAAAAAGAGATCAGACCTGGAGAAATTAGATGGGACGTGACTGAAGGAGCAGCAGTGGAGCACATCATTAATGCAGACAAAGCAATAATCCTGTCCTGAGAAACCAGTAACATGGGCATAGTTTTAATACATTGACATCAGGCAGGTTAATCTTGTTGTCTGCATAAAATAAGTCCACCAGAAGTATAATGCATTGCATATATAGCAACAGATATGCAGGGGTGATAATAAATGTAATCTCACCTAAAGGTCTATATAGCCTCATAAAGATGTTGTTATGATCTAGAATGCACTGCCTGAAAGGGTGGTGGAAGCAGATTCAGTAGTAGGATTCAAAAGGGAATTGGATATATACTTAAAAAGGAACAATTTGCAGGGCTATGGGGAAAGAGCAGGGGAGTGGGACTTATTGGATAGCTCTTTCAAAGAGCCGGCACAGGCACAATGGGCTGAATGGCCCCCTTCTGTGCTATATGATTCTAAAGCTCAAAAGCAAAGCTTGAAATATTTATTGGCATCAGTTGAGCTATGAGATGATATTACATCCTAGAAGTTACTCTCATGGTATATATTATTATAGTTTATAATTTAGAGTTAATTCTATTTCTGACGCTCAATGCGACGGGTGTCATGGTGGATGCTGACAACCAGCTCACTCTGTGTCACTGAATCGTCATGATGCCGACAGTGTAGGATTAATTACTGTAATTTAATCATTTCATGTTTGTCAGTTGCTGATCAAGAGTTAACTATGAGGAAGTAGTGCATTCAGAGTATATACAGAAGTATCCTTTATATTATCATATTTCTAGTCTTGGTGATTTGAATTCAAATGTAGCACAAAATGCATTCTGAAACAAAGCACACAACCATGCAAAGGTTGTTGGACATGCATGAAAAACATTTTGCTAAATTTATACAGTAGAACCCTGTAAATAGGGTTATTCCTCGGTGAGCAAATGTTGCTTATATGAGGAGCTAAGCCAGAGTAATTGATCCTTACAAAGTACTTACAGCACAGAAACAGGCCATTCAGCCCAACAGGTCCATGCCGGCGTTTATGCGTCACACGAGCCTCCTCACTCTGTATAAGTTGAACAGAACTTCTCTGCTTTTCAATTCTATCCCTCTAGAAATGAAGCCCAATGCATTTTTATGGCCTTTTAACCGCACCACTACTTTTACTGATTTGTATATCTGTACCTCCAGATCCCTCTGTTCCCCTATCCCATTTAGACACTTATTTTTCAAGAAGTATATGGCCACCTTATTCTTCCTACCAATGCACTTATCTATATTGAAGTTCATTTGCCAATTACACGCCCATTCTGCAAGTTTATGAATGTCTTTGTTTATTTTGTTGCAGTCCTCCCCGTATAGCTACACCCCCCAATTTGGTGTCATCCACAAATTTTGATTCCCGAGTCCAAATTGTATATGTAAATGGTGAACAAAAGTGGTTCCAACACCGATCCATGTAGAACACCACTTCCCACCATTTGCCAATGTGAGTAACTGCCTTTAACCCCTATTCACTGTTATTTTTGTTTTGTAGCCAGTTTGCTATCCATTCTGCTTCTTGTCCCCTGACTCCACATGTTCTGACCTCAGTCATTAGTCTACCAATAATCTTTACTATATTTTAATGACTTAGACTTGGGCGTACAGGGCACAATTTTAAAATTTGCAGATGACACAAAACTTGAAAGTATACTGAACAGTGAGGAGGATAGTGATAGGCTTCAAAAGGACATAGACAGGCTGGTGGAATGGGCTGACACGTGGCAGATGAAATTTAATGCAGAAAAGTGCGAAGTGATACATTTTGGTAGGAAGAACAAGGAGAGGCAATATAAACTAATGGGTATAATCCTAAAAGGGGTGCATGAACAGAGAGACCTTGGGGTATCCGTGCACAAATCATTGAAGGTAGCAGGGCAGGTTAAGAAAGCAGTTAAAAAAGCATACAGAATCCTGGGCTTCATAAATTAAGGCATAGGGCAGGATTTTCATTGGGCCGTGGAGGCGGGATTGGAGGCATATGGGGATTAAAATCCCGAAATCGGGGGGCACAAACCCATCCCACCCCCAACCCGCCTCCATGCCAGTTTCAAAGGAGGCGGGTAGCCGACCCGCACTGGGACCCGCCTCCCCGAGGCGGGAAGGGGATTAGTGCCAATTAACTGCCTGTTAACAGGCAGTTAACAGGCAGTTTTTAGCCTAATCCCTATTTTCATTCTTGAAGTGTGGGATTCCCGATGGCTCCAAACCACGCCAAGTTAGCGAGGCGGGCCGTCGGGCTGAAGGGCTTGGAGGGGTCGAGATGTCCGGTGTTCAGGTGAGTGATGGGTGCATGAGTGCAGAGGTAAGTGTGTTTGGTGTGTTTAAAGTGTTTAAATAAGTTTTACTTACCTTTACAGCCTTCCATCCTTCAGGTCTCGGGAGTCCCTCATGTACCGGCACAGAAAGCAGAATGGCCGCGATCTGTTAAAAATTGCAGCATTCAGCTTTCTGTTCCGGAGAGATCTCTAAATCATCCTGAGAGGAAGGAATTAACTTGGCGTGTTTGACAGCTTCAAACAGCTGTGAAACGCTGATATTTCATCTGTCAAAAGGTCTTGACAGATGAAATATCAATCTGTGACGTCACCTGTTGCCGGGTAGCCCTTAATTGGCCTGCTGAGCCCGCCCAGCGGGCTCAACAAGGTCAATCAAGTCAAAATCGCATGGGTTGGCTACAACTCAATGGAGGCAGGACTACAACCCCGAAAGTTGTAGTCCCGCCTCCTACCCGCCTCCTCAATGAAAATCCAGCCCCTTGAGCACAAAAACAAAGAAGTTATGATGAACCTGTATAAAACACTGTTTCGGCCTCAACTGGAGTATTGTTTCCAATTCTGGGCATCGCAACTTAAGAAGGATGTGAAGGCCTTAGAGAAGGTGCAGAAAAGATTTACAAGAATGGTTCCAGGGATGAGGGACTTCAGTTATGTGGATAGACTAGAGAAGCTGGGCTTGTTCTCCTTAGAGCAGAGAAGGTTGAGAGGAGATTTGATAGAGGTATTCAAAATCATGAGGGGTCTAGACAGAGTAGATAGAGGGAAGCTGTTCCCATTGTTGGAAGGGTTGAGAACCAGAGGACACAGAGTTAAGGTGATTGGCGGAAGAACCAAAGGCAACATGAGGAAAAGCATTTTTATGCAGCAAGTGGTTAGGATCTGGAACGCACCGCCTGAAAGGGTGGTGGAGGCAGATTCAATCGTGGCTTTCAAAACGGAATTGGATAAGTACCTGAAGGAAAAAAAATTGCAAGGCAACAGAGAAAGGGCAAGGGAGTGGAACTAGCTGAATTGCTCTTGCAGAGAGCTGGCATGGGCTCGACGGGCCGAATGACCTCCTTCTGTGCTGTAACCATTCTATGATTCTATGATTCTGTGCAGTATCTTATTGAAGGCTTTTTGGAAATCCAAATATATCACGTCTACTGAATTACCCTTATCTATCCTATCTGTTACTTCTTCAAAGAATTCAATAAGGTTGATCAAGCATGACCTTCCCTTTTGGAATCCATGCTGACTACTCCATGTAGATAACAGATAATAAAGGATCAATTACACTAATAGGGGTAGCCTGCAAACCACCTAATAGTGGAAGGGAGGTGGAGGAAGAAATATGCAAACAAATGAGAGAAATGAGTAAGAAACATAGACTAATAATCATGAGGGATTTCAACTAACCCAAAATTAATTGGCCAGAAGAGGTAGGTAAAGGAGATAAGGGAATGGAGTTCCTACAATTTGTACAGGACTCCTTTCTATGCCAATATGTAAGAGCCCAACAAGGGAGGCTTCACTACTGGATCTAGTACTGGAGAATGAACCAGAGCAGATAAGAGGAGTAAAAGTAGGGGAACATCTAGGCAATTGTGACCATAATATAATATACTTTAAGATAATACTTGAGAAGCACATAAGCATGACAAAGACCCGGGTTAATAGATTGGAGAAAAGCTGATTTTGAGGGGCTGAGAATAGAAGTTGGAAAAATAAAATGGACAACAATATTGGCAAACAATGATGTAGAACAGCAATGGGAAACATTTAAAATGGTGATCAACAGAGACCATGATAAATATATTCTGCTAAATAAAACAAGAACAAACTAAACACTAATGAGACTGCTGTTCTATTTCTTTGTTTGTCAGTAAATCTTTCCAGTTTATTTTCCCTAGTTCCATTTTAATCCCTTAAAAGCAGCTTTTTTCCAATTCTACACAGATCACTAAAAGTAGCAATGCAGGTTAATAAGGCCATGAGAAAAGCAAACAAAACATTGGGGTTCATTTCTAGAGGGATAGAATTCAAAAGCAGAGAAGTTATGTTAAACTTGCATAGAACCTTGGTTAGACCACACTCGGAGTTCTGTGAACAGTTCTGGTCTCCATATTATAAAAAGGATGTAGAGACACTGGAGAAGGTGCAAAAAAGATTTACTAGAATGATATCAGAACTGAGAGGTTATACCTATCAGGAAAGATTGAACAGGCTGGGGCTCTTTTCTCTAGAAAAGAAAAGACTGAGGGGTGACCTGATAGAGGTCTTCAAGATTATGCAAGGGTTAAATAGGATAGGCATAGAGAAGATATTTCCACTTGCGGGCAAGACCAGAACTAGGAGCCATAAATATAAGATAGTCACTAATAAACCCAAAAGGGAATTTAGGACAAACTTCTTTACCCAGAGAGCAGTTAGAACGTGGAACTCGCTAGCACAGCTGTGGCTCAGTTGGTAGCATTGAGTCAGAAGGTTGTGGGTTCAAGTCCCACTCCAGAGATACAAAAATCTAGGCTGACATGTCAGTGCAGTGCTGAGGAAGTGCTGTACTGTTGGAGGTGCCGTCTTTCAGATGAGACTTTAAACTGAGGTCCCGCCTACTCCCTCAGGTGGACTTAAAAGGTCCCATGGCACTATTTTGAAGAGCAGATGAGTTATCCCTGGGGTCCTGGCCAATATTTATCCCTCAATCAATGTCACTAAAAACAGATTATCTGATCATTATCACATTACTGCTTGTGGGCGCTTGCTGTGCGCAAATTGGCTGGCGCATTTACTATATTGCAAAGTGACTACACATCCAAATACTTCATTGGCTATAAAGCGCTTTGGGAAGTCCTGAGGTTGTGAAAGGCTCTACAGAAATACAAGTTTCTTTCTTTCTTTCTTACACAGGGAGTAGCTGAGGCGAAAAAGCAGAGATGAATTCAAGGGGAAGCTAGATATGCACATGAGGGAGAAAGGAACAGAAGGAGACGTTGATGGGGTTAGATGAAGAGGGGTGAGAGGAGGTTCATGTGGATCATAAACACCAGCAAGGACCTGTTGGGCTGAATGGCCTATTTCTGTGCTGTAAATACTTTGTAATACTTTGTGTATCTGTACCCCCAGATCCCTCTGTTCCTCGACCCCATTTAGACATTTAGGACGGAATTTTCCCATAGCTGACCGTGCGGATTTGGGGGCACGTCATCAGTAAAAATTGCCAAAATTGCCAGTGCGTCAGGACATCGCTGCAGGAGTTCCTCAGGGCAGTGTCCTAGGCCCAACTATCTTCAGCTGCTTCATCAATGACGTTCCCTCCAACATATGGTCAGAAATGGGGATGTTCGCTGATGACTGCACAGTGTTCAGTGCCATTCACACCTCCTCAGATAAGGAAGCAGTTCATGCCCGCATGCAACAGGACCTGGACGACGTTCAGGCTTGGGCTGATAAGTGGCAGGTAATATTCGCGCCACAGAAGTGCCAGGCAATGACTATCTCCAACATGCGAGAGTCTAACCACTGCCCCTTGACATTCAATGGCATTACCATCGCCGAATCCCGAACATCAACATCCTGGGGGTCACTTTAATGTATGTAATGTATATATACCTTAAGGGAGAGAATTACTTTTTACAGCTCCTGTATACTGTAGTACCAGCAGTGACCACACCTGTATATAAACCCTGAGTAGTGATCTGTATAGTTAGTTCTAGAGTAACCCTCATTCAGTAAACACCTGTTGAATCGTTCCCTGCAGTCTGTTGTCTGATTATTGAAGGACACAACATTAAGATACACGGATATAACATTGGCGACGAGGCAGATTCGAACCTACCTGCAACTCTGCATCACCTCCCAGGGATTCGCTCCTGGAGAACAGTGGAAGAAGGTCGAGTCCAGAAGCACGGGCGTCGATCACGGGCAACCGCCCAGTCATCCAGCGGAGATTAGAGCATCGCAGGGGAGGCTGTCGAAAGCCAGGCTTGGCTTTCCAGTCACTGTGGTCCAGCGAAACGGGCTGGCAACAGGTACTGCGCAGACCCTTCCCGGACAGCGGTGGGCTAGAGCCAGACCGAGCGGCGCAGAAAAAGGCTGAACAGTGTCAACGGGGGTGAGAGAGAGGGCAGAGCGCACAGGGCGCAGCCGGTGTTCAGGACCGAGCGGCGTCAACGGGGGAGGGAGACGAGAGAGAGCAGAGCGCAGCTGGTGTTCAAGGGCCGAGCAGCGTCAACAGGGGAGAGAGGCGTGCAGGAAAACACGAGGCACTGCCATTGCCACGAGGACCGCAGAAAGCGGCGTTGGCAGCAGCGCAGGAGCAGCGCGCGAAACCCACAGGGTGTCACCATTTGCCACGAGGACCGCCGAGAGCGGCATTGGCAGCAGCGCGGGAGACGCCATTTTAAGCCGCAGCGGGGAAGAAAGGAAAGCGCGGGAGATGCCATTTTAAGCCAGTCTAACCACACCCAAAAATGCCGAAGACTGGCAGTATCACAGCGTTCGACAATGAAGTCGAAGATTGGACGACATATGTCGAACGCATAGAAGTATACTGCAAGGTGAATGAAGTGCCAGATGACAAGAAAGCGCTGGTATTGTTGAATTCAATGGGTGCAAAAATGTATGGCTTACTAAGAAACTTAGTAACCCCAGAGAAGCCAGTAGAAAAGGATTTTGAAAACATAGTGTCAATCCTACAGGACCACTTAAACCCCACACCGCTGCTGATAGCAGAAAGATTTAAGTTTCACAAAAGGAACCAGCATAAAGATGAAAGTAATGCTGAGTATTTAACGGAACTGCGCAAGCTATCGAAACACTGCCAGTTTGGAACGGGACTAGCAGATACTTTAAGGGACAAGTATGTGTGTGGGCTTCAAAGTGAAGGAACCCAGAAACGGCTTCTATCAGAAAAGAATCTTACGCTGGACAAGGCTTTCAGCATTGCAGTATCATACGAAGCAGCAGCACGGGGCGCTACAGAGATACAACGGAGACCGCAAGAATATGGCACAAATGAAATGTCATACGGAACAGTGAAGTGCTATCACTGCGGCAGAACAACACACAACCATAATGATTGCTGGTTCAAGGACAAAGTGTGCAGACAGTGTGGAAAAGTAGGACACATAGCAAGAGTCTGCAGGTCGGGAAAGAAAACCAGCAGCAAGAAATCTCCACAGGAGAAGTACAAGAAGGTACATAAGGTGACGGAGAGTAGTTCAGATGAACAGAAGAGTGATACAGACTCCAGAAGCAAGGCGCTGGGTTGTCTGAAACTACATAATGGGGCAGTAATTCCTCCCCAAACGCGTGAGTACGGAAGGGGTACTCACGCGTCTGGCCGGAGGAAATGCTGGTTTTCAGCATGCACAGCGCATGCGCTGAAAACCGGCATTTCCTCTCCTCTAACCCAAGAGGTGAAGAGGCTAGCGCGTGCGCTGTAGGGGGCAGCGCGTGCGTCTTGGATTTCCTCTGTTTTGGGGGATTTGCGCATGTATAAAGGCCTCCGGTCTTTACGCTTGTAAAAAGCACACGTAAGTATTTATTTTTACAGGTAAGTGGTGTTTTAGTGCAATTTAGATTTTTTTTCCCCACAGGTTTATTATTTTAAAGAATCTACAATAAGGTAAGTTTAGTTTTAGACCCTTTTTATTAAAAAAAAAATTTTTCAAAAAGAAAAATTATTGTTTAAATTATTTTTTTAAACTTATTTATACTTAATTTAATGATTGGGATGTTTATTAAAATTTTATTTAAAGTTTAAGTAGTGTTTTGGGGTGCAGTACTTCTCATGAGTTTGACAGTTCTTACTCTCAAACTTATGAATGAAGTTTCCCCTCCCCTGATTGGCTGAACAGTGCTCACCTGATCCCAGCCGGCACATCGCATTAACTACGCCGCTGGGTCAGGTTAGCACAGCGCGCCGACATCAGAACCGGGCCACTGACAAGGAAATCCACTGCAGGCCAGGTTTCAGATGTCGGCGCGCCGGGTAAGTGCACATCGGGGGCTTGCACGCGCGGCAAGCCCCCGACACTAAGTTCTGGGCCAATGTGATCAAAACGGAGGATCACCAAACTATCTGGGTCACGCTCAAG
This sequence comes from Somniosus microcephalus, assembly GCF_052327205.1. NCBI lineage: Eukaryota > Metazoa > Chordata > Chondrichthyes > Squaliformes > Somniosidae > Somniosus > Somniosus microcephalus. Next base: position 361,433,270 of record NC_140987.1, on the reverse strand, counting down.
ATAGCAGGAGTCCAAGTGAAAATGGAATTGGACACAGGATCAGCCCTAACAGTCATAAACCGAAGGGACTACAAGCTGCTATTCTCACATATACCCTTCAGAGATACAAAGATTGTCTTGAAGATGTACACGGGGCAAAAAGTCTACCCCAAAGGAAAAATAAGGGTGAACGTTATATATAACGGCAAGGAAACACCAAAAATGGACCTATATGTATTGCCAGATGGAGGACCACCACTACTAGGGCGTGAATGGATCCGGAAGATACAGCTAGATTGGCATTCCATACAAGCACTGACTGTACATGCCAAAAAGGATGACGGCGTCACACCTGGACGACTGTCAAAAATGCTAACTGACGCACAAGAAGTGTTCCAGCAGGGGCTCGGAACACTAAAAGGCATAACAGCGATGATCAAAATAGAGGAAAATGCAAGCCCAAAGTTTTTTAAGGCCAGACAGGTACCTTATGCGATCCGCCCAGCCGTCGAAGCAGAGCTGAAAGGTTTGGAACATTCAGGAGTACTGTCCAAAGTGGACTGGAGCGAGTGGGCTACAACCATCGTTCCTGTAATGAAGAGGTCGTTGAGTAATATGCCTGGGGAACCAAAGAAGGTTCGCATCTGTGGGGACTTTAAGGTGACAGTGAACCCAATCCTTCACACTGTGCAATATCCGCTTCCGCGGATTGAAGATATTTTTGCCCCGCTATCTGGAGGGAAACGCTTCACTAAGATTGATCTGGCCCAGGCGTACCTGCAAATGGAGGTAGAAGAAGCCTCAAAACTTTACCTCACGATCAACACTCATAAAGGTCTCTACCAATACAACCGGCTGGTGTTCGGGGTATCATCAGCTCCGGCTATTTGGCAAAGGGCAATGGAACAAGTCCTGCAAGGGATTCCAGGGACCCAGTGTTATTTGGACGACATCCTGGTCACGGGCAAAAATGACAGTGATCACCTCGCCAACCTGGAGCAGGTGCTCACTAGATTGAAGGAATATGGGCTCCGAACTAATCGCCACAAATGCGAGTTTTTCCAGAAGCAGATCTCGTATTGTGGCCACGTTATTGATAAAGAGGGGTTACATAAGTCCCCTGAAAAGATTGAGGTAGTAGTCAAGGCTCCAGCACCAGAAAATGTGTCACAACTGAGGTCGTTCCTCGGGCTGGTGAACTACTACCATAAGTTCTTGCTGAATTTGTCTACCACACTACACCCACTGAACACCCTACTGCAAACGGGGGTACCATGGAAGTGGAGTGACGAATGTAAACGAGCTTTCCAGAAGAGCAAAGCATTGATCACATCAAAAGAGGTGTTGGCTCATTTCAAACCAGCACTACCAATTCGGTTGGCGTGTGATGCATCACCCTATGGCATTGGAGCAGTGCTGTCGCACAAATTCCCAGACGGCTCGGAGAGGCCAGTAGCCTTTGCGTCTCGGTCATTAACCTCAGCCGAGCGTAACTACGCCCAGATTGACAGGGAGGCCCTCAGCCTAGTGTGGGGAGTGAAAAAGTTCAATCACTATCTGCACGGGCAGAAGTTCACCTTGCTGACTGACCACCAACCACTTGTCTCCATCTTTAATCCAAAGAAGGGCGTTCCGGTGATGACTGCGCAATGGCTACAAATATGGTCCCTTTTTCTAGGGGCGCACCAATATGATATCGAGTATAAGGGCACGAAACAGCATGGAAACGCTGATGGGCTATCACGCCTGCCAGTGCCTACTGCGAAGGAAGCACCAGCAATGGACCCTGTCGAAATATTTCATTCGACTATAATTGAATGCTTGCCAGTAACTAACGCTGGTATAGAGAAGGAGACCCGAAATGACCCGACACTGTCTCGGGTATATGATTTGACGGTGAAGGGATGGTCAGCACATGGCAACTCACTGTTGCCAGCATTCTCATCCAGAAGAGAACAGCTGTCAGTATGCCAGGGGACCTTGATGTGTGGATCCCGAGTGGTAATTCCACCCAGGTTAAGAGAGAGAGTGCTCAATGAGCTTCACGAAGGTCATCTGGGAGGGGTGAAAATGAAAAGCCTTGCTAGGGCTTATGTGTGGTGGCCGGGGATCGATCAGCAAATCGAGGACCTGACAAAGAGCTACTCAGGATGCCAGAAGGTCCAAAATGCACCACCACATGCCCCTCTACACCCATGGGAGTGGCCCTCATCTCCATGGCAACGGATGCATATTGGTTTTGCTGGTCCATACATGGACTCAATATTTTAATAGCCGTGGATGTGCACTCAAAATGGCCTGAGGTGATCAAAATGTCCTCCACCGCCATGGATAAAACTATTGCAGTCCTACGGACCATTTTTGCCAGGAACAGCTTGCCAGAGCAGATTTGCTCTGATAACGGACCACAGTTTGTGTCCGAAGAGTTTCGAAGATTTATGAAAAGGAATGGGGTAAGGCATTACACATCCGCCCCGTATCATCCAGCCACAAATGGATTGGCTGAGAGGTTCGTACAAACCTTTAAAAAAGCAGTAAAGGCCATGTGCGATGACGACATTCCACTGCAGCATAAGGTGGACAATTTCCTGTTAGCCTACAGAAATGCGACACATGCAGTCACCAACCAGGCCCCGGCCATGATGTTCTTTAACCGAAGGTTGAGATCTCGTCTGGATTTGCTCAGACCAAATGTACGAAGAGATGTTGAGAGTAAGCAATTCCAGCACATCAATGAGAAGCCGACAAGGAGCTTCAATGTAGGGCAACCAGTCTTGGCCCGCGACTACCGAACAGAGAAATGGCAACCAGGAACGATATGCACACGGCAAGGGCCATTAATGTACACAGTGGATGTTGGGGAGAACATTGTGAGACGCCATGCTGACCAGATCCTAGAGTCGCAGGAACGAACCAACCCCATGTCTCGGCCATACCTGTTGAGGAACCCGACGTACAGGTCGCATCTACCTCAGAAACAATAGCATTGGAAGCTGATGAATCAACTGACGACAGGGTGCTAGAATCGCCTCCGGACCAAGAGTGAGACACTCGGGAAAGGCGTTATCCAGAAAGAATCAGGAAGCCTCCCCAGAGACTGAATATATGAATGGATTATTTTCATATAACATTGTATATTAAAAATGTTAATTGTTAAATGAGTATTATGGTACTGTTAATCTAAAAGGGGAGGACTTGTAATGTATGTAATGTATATATACCTTAAGGGAGAGAACTACTTTTTACAGCTCCTGTATACTGTAGTACCGGCAGTGACCACACCTGTACATTAACCCTGAGTAGTGATCTGTACAGTTAGTTCTAGAGTAACCCTCATTCAGTAAACTCCTGTTGAATCGTTCCCTGCAGTCTGTTGTCTGATTATTGAAGGACACAACATTAAGATACAAGGATATAACAGTCACCATTAACCAGAAACTTAACTGGACCAGCCACATAAATACTGTGGCAACAAGAGCAGGTCAGAGGTTAGGTATTCTGCGGCGAGTGTCTCACCTCCTGACTCCCCAAATCATTTCTACCATCTACAAGGCACAAGTAAGGAGTGTGATGGAATACTCTCCACTTGCCTGGATGAGTGCAGCTCAAACAACACTCAAGAAGCTCAACACCATCCAGGACAAAGCAGCCCGCTTGATTGGCACCCCATCTACTACCTTAAACATTCACTCCCTCCGCCATGGCGTACCGTGTACCGTGTACCATCTACAAGATGCACTGCAGCAACTCGCCAAGGCTTCTTTGGCAGCACCTTCCAAACCCGCTGTTGTGTATGTACCTTTAAGGGAAGAACTGGTTTTAGACTGCAGTACCAGCAGTGACCATCCCTGTATAAAAGGCCCTAGCAGGCTTCTGTATTTCAGTCTGACGTTGCCCTCCTGTTCAGTAAAGTACCTGTTAAACTGTTCTCCCGAAGTCAGTCTATTGTTGAGGCGCGGACTTTACAGTGGCGACGAGTAAGTTCGAACTCACCTGCAGTGTGGCATCATCTTACGGGGATCTCGCCCTGAGAGGAGGTTTCTTGGAGGTCGTAGTCTGAGCAACGGGCGTCGACCGCGGGCAACCGCCCAAAGAATTCATCGGTGTTCGGAGAATTGCGGGAGAGACTGTGGAGAGCTGTGCTTGGCTTCCCAGTTAAGGTGTTCCAGCAAATCGTGCTGGTGGCAGGTAGTGCGCTGACCCTTCTGGACTGCGGCGGGCTCAAGCTCGATCGAGCGGCTCTACAAAACGGACCGCGCAGCGTCGCCGGGAAAAGAAAACAAGAGAGAGAGAGGGTGGAGCGCACAGGGCATGGTCGGTGCTCAAGAACCGGGCAGCGGAGAGAAAATAAACGGGGGGGAAGGAAAGCGAGACGCGTCGAAGCTGCGGGTTGCCGCCATTACCCCGTAGAATGCTAGGAACAGTGCGGCAGCAAGGGGAAGAAGGAAAAGCGCGGGAGGCGCCATTTTATCCCATTGGAGAAGAAGGAAAAGCGCGGGAGGCGCCAGTTTATTCCATTGGGGAAGAAGAAAAAGCGCGGGAGGCGCCATTTTAATTCACCCAAGATGTCGAAAAGTGGCAGTATCCCTGCTTTCGACAATGAGGTAGAAGACTGGACCACGTATGTGGAAAGAATTGAAGTGTACTGCAAGGCAAATGAGGTGGCCGATGGAAAGAGGGCGTCGATATTATTGAATTTGATGGGCGCGAGTACGTACGGCCTATTGCGGAATTTAAGTACCCCAGCTAAACCAATGGAGAAAAGTTTTGAGGAGATTGTTAATATCTTACAGGAACACCTAAACCCTACACCACTGCTGATAGCAGAAAGATTCAAATTCCATAAAAGAAACCAGCACAAAGATGAGAGCAATGCTGACTACCTTACGGAACTATGCAAGTTATCAAAGCACTGCCAGTTCGGAGCAGGACTGGCGGACACCTTACGGGATAAGTTTGTCTGCGGGCTCCAGATTGAAGGAACCCAGAAACGACTACTTTCAAAAAGGGACCTGACGCTAGAACAGGCTTTCAGCGTGGCAGTATCCTACGAAGCAGCAGCACGGGGAGCTGCGGAAATACAACAGAAACCACAAGAATACAGCGCTAACGAAATGGCGTATGGAGCAGAAAAGTGCTATCGCTGCGGCAGAACAACCCATGAGCAGAAGGACTGCTGGTTTAAGGACAAAGTATGCAGGCAATGCGGAAAAATGGGACATATAGCAAGAGTCTGCAGCTCGGGGGGAAAGAAAACCAACACGACAAGAACTACTAAGGAACAGTACAGGAAAGTAAAGAAACTGACAGACAGTAGTTCAGAAGATCAGGAGAGTGATAAGGATTCCGGGAGCAGGAGACTAAGTTGTCTAAAGTTACACAATGTGATCGCAAAGGAAGATCACCGAACCATTTGGGTCACCCTCATGATAGCAGGGTCCCCAGTAAAGATGGAATTGGACACAGGATCAGCCCTAACTGTCATGAATCGACGAGACTATGAGCGGCTATTTTCACACATAACCTTAAAGGACATGTCCATTGTATTGAAGACATACACGGGGCAAAAGGTCTACCCCAGAGGAAAAATAAGGGTGCCAGTTAAATATAACGGCAAGGAAACACAGAAACTACATATGTATTGATGCGTTATCAATTACTGAGAAAGACTGGAAGTTAAGAGAGTAACAAACAGGCTTTTATTAACTAAAGAACGAAGGCATGCCTCTAGTAGTCGACCGGTCCTGAATGCCTGGGGAACTGCAGAGCAGCCACCTTTATACCAGGGCATATGGGTGGAGACAGGGGCGGAGCCAGCTGAGGCATGCACAGACAGGTACAACAATGGGCAAGAGTGAACAACAGTGAAGTGAACAACAGTGAACAACAGTGCAGTGAACAACAGTGAACAACAGTGGTTTACCACATTCACCCCTTGCTTAAAATATGAGTCCGACGGGGTGAAGTGTATTAAAAGTTTGTATAATTAAGTCTTTCTGGGGGTCTTGTATGCCGTCGTGATCGTTGTGGCGACGGCTGAGGTGGTGCAGCTTCCGACGCCGAGTCCCGTGTGGGCCGGAGTACTGGCATGTCGTCCTCATGGGTGTTGAGTTGGTTGGTGATCAACGGCGGGTCACGGGGCCACGGCGTGCCATCTACAGGGGTTAGGTATGGGTCCGTTGCCGCCGGTGCATTGTGGGTAGCGGTGATGTTGGTTTCAGGGGCCCCCGAGGGTGCGAGGTCTCGTATGGAGACTGTGTCCTCCCGCCCGTCCGGGCACGCAATGTAAGCATACTGGGGGTTGGCGTGGAGCAGGTCGATCCTCTCGACCAGGGGGTCCATTTTATGGGTCCTCACGTGTCTTCTCAGTAGGACCGGCCCTGGGGACGTCAGCCATGGCGGTAGCGATGTCCCCAATGTGGACTTCTTTGGGAAGACAAACATTTTGTCATGAGGGGTGGCGTTAGTGGCAGTGCAGAGCAGTGACCGAAGAGAGTGGAGTGCATCGGGGAGCACATCCTGCCAGCGGGAGGTCGGAAGGCCCCTAGACTTTAAGGCTAGCAGGGCAGCCTTCCAAACTGTCGCATTCTCTCTTTCCACCTGTCCGTTCCCCCGGGGGTTGTAACTGGTGGTCCTGCTTGTGGCAATACCCCTAGCGAGCAGGTACTGATGGAGTTCGTCGCTCATAAACGATGAGCCCCGGTCGCTATGGATATAGCTGGGGAAACCGAACAGGGTGAAGAGGTCGTTCAGACATTTAATGACCGTGGCACTGGTCATGTCCGGGCAGGGGATGGCGAACGGGAAACGGGAGTAATCATCAATAATGTTGAGGAAGTACACATTGCGGTCGGAGGAGGGGAGAGGCCCTTTAAAATCAACGCTCAGGCGCTCGAAGGGGCGAGTGGCTTTTATCAGGTGAGCCCTGTCTGGTCTATAAAAGTGCGGTTTGCACTCAGCGCAGACTTGGCAGTTCCTGGTCATGGTCCTGACCTCCTCAATGGAGTAAGGCAGTTTGCGGGCCTTGATGAAATGGAAGAACCTGGTGACCCCCGGGTGGCAGAGATCATTGTGGAGGGCCCGCAGTCTATCAACCTGTGCGTTGGCACATGTACCTCACGATAGAGCATCCGGGGGCTCATTGAGTTTCCCGGGCCGGTACAAGATATCGTAATTGTAGGTGGAAAGTTCAATTCTCCACCTCAAAATCTTGTCATTTTTGATTTTGCCCCTCTGCTTGTTATTAAACATAAAAGCAACTGAACGCTGGTCAGTGAGTAGGGTGAATCGTTTTCCGGCCAGGTAATACCTCCAATGTCGCACAGCTTCCACAATGGCCTGGGCCTCCTTTTCGACAGAGGAGTGTCTGATTTCGGAGCCTTGGAGGGTTCGTGAAAAGAAGGCCACGGGCCTTCCCGCCTGGTTAAGGGTAGCGGCCAGGGCAAAGTCGGACGCATCGCTCTCCACCTGGAAAGGGATGGACTCGTCCACCGCGTGCATGGTGGCTTTAGCAATGTCCTCTTTGATACGGTGGAAGGCTAAGCCGGCCTCTGCCGCCAGGGGAAAAGAGGTGGACTTGATAAGTGGACGGGCTTTGTCTGCATAATTAGGGACCCACTGGGCGTAGTAGGAGAAAAACCCCAGGCATCTCTTCAGGGCCTTGAGGCAGTGGGGCAGGGGAAGGTCCATAAGGGGACGCATCCGGTCGGGGACGGGGCCGATGACTCCGTGTTCCACAACACAGCCAAGGATAGCGAGGCGGGTTGTGCGGAATATGCACTTCTCCTTGTTATACGTAAGGTTTAGGAGTTGGGCAGTGCGGAGGAATTTGTCGAGGTTGGCGTCATGGTCCTGCAGGTCATGGCCGCAGATGGTCACATTGTCCAGGTAGGGAAAAGTGGCCTGCAACGCATTCTGGTCGACCATCCGGTCCATCTCCCTTTGGAAAACGGAGACCCCGTTGGTGACGCCGAAGGGAACCCGAAGGAAGTGGTAGAGGCGGCTGTTTGCCTCGAAGGCAGTATACTGGCGGTCCTCATAGCGGATAGGGAGTTGGTGATATGCTGACTTAAGGCCAATGGTGGAGAATACGCGGTATTGTGCGATCTGATTGACCATATCAGATATGCGGGGGAGGGGTTATGCGTCCAGTTGGGTAGATCGATTAATTGTTTGGCTGTAGTCAATGACCAGGCGCTGCTTCTCGCCGGTCTTGACGACCACGACCTGGGCTCGCCAGGGGCTGGTGCTAGCTTCAATAATCCCCTCCTTTAGGAGCCGCTCCACCTCAGATTTAATAAAAACTCTGTCACCAGCACTGTATCGCCTGCTTTTGGTGGCGATGGGCTTACAGTCATGGGCGAGATTAGCGAACAACGGGGGGGGGTGACTTTAAGTGTGGAGAGGCTGCAAAAGGTGCGCGGCGGGCAATTTGAAAACTGCTGGTTGCAGACTGTGAGTGGGGGAAGGGGTCCACCGTACGCCATCGTGACACTCTTAAGGTGGCACTGAAAATCCAACCCCAGTAGAACGGCAGCGCAGAGATGGGGCAGGACAAGCAGTTTAAAGTTTCTGTACTCTGTGCCCCTCACCGAAAGGGTCACCATGCAGTAGCCACCGGCGTCCGCTGAATGGGACTTGGAGGCCATAGAGACCCGGTGGCGCGCTGGCAGGACCGGGAGAGAGTAACACCGCACCGTGTCGGGGTGGATAAAGCTCTCCGTGCTCCCGCAGTCGAAAAGGCAGGTCGTGGCGCGGCCGTTTACCTTAATGTCCATCATGGACCTGGCTAGTTGGTGAGGTCTAGATTGGTCCAGTGTAACGGAGGCCAGCGTAGGGTCAGGCGTGTCGCTGCAGTCATCAGGTGAGGCGGTGGGTGAGTCGGGGGCCCGTTGCAAAAATGGCGGCCGGAACGGATCACCCATGGTCGAAGGCGTCTAAGATGGCGTCCAAGATGGCGGCGCCCATGATCCACACGCGGCTGGAGGCGTACAAGATGGCGTCCAAGATGGCGGCGTCCAAGATGACGGCCCGCTCGGCCCACACGCGGCACTGCTGGAGTTTGGGGTAGGTTTAGCCTTGCAGACGCTGGCGTAGTGCCCTTTCTTCCCACAACCAGAGCAAGTAGCGTTTTTCGCCGGGCAGCGCGCTCTGGGGTGTTTGGCTTGGCCACAGAAGTAACACTTCGGGCCCCGGGACATCGCTGCAGAAGTTGGGCCGTTGGCGGGATGTGACAGTGGCGCAGCGCAGGGTAGCGGCCCTACCGTGTCCCAGGATGGCGGCGCCCGCGCCATTCACGATGCGGCCGTGCGGTCAGGGGAGTAGGCGTCCATATTCCGGTGGGCCACGTCTAGCGAGAGTGCGAGGGCCGTGGCCTTCTTCAGGTCGAGTTCGCCCTGCTCCAACAGTCTCTGCCGGGTGTAGTTGGACCTGAGGCCCGCGACGAAGGCGTCCCGGACAAGTTCCTCCGTATACACCGCGGCCGACACCTCTTTACATTTGCAGGCCCGGCCGAGCACCTTCAGCGCCCGTAGGTATACCTCCATCGATTCCCCGGGTTGCTGTTTGCGGGACCCCAGGAGGTGTCTGGCGTAAACCTCATTTACCGGGCGTGCGTACTGTTCTTTAAGGAGGTCGAGAGCACCCTTGTAGGTAGTCGCATCTTGGATGAGCGAATAAGCTTGGTGGTTCACCTTGGAGGTCAGAACCCTTAGTTTGTCGCCATCGTTTCTTGAACAGTTTCGACGGAGGCTTCTAGGAAAAATTCGAAGCATCGCAGCCAGTGTGCGAACTTGGTAGATGAATCCGCCTCTTGAGGGTCTAGTTCCAGGCGTGCTGGTTTGAGGATTTGCTCCATCGAAAAAAATTTAGCTAATAAAATTGATGCGCTATCAATTACTGAGAAAGACTGGAAGTTAAGAGAGTAACAAACAGGCTTTTATTAACTAAAGAATGAAGGCATGCCTCTAGTGGTCGACCGGTCCTGAATGCCTGGGGAACTGCAGAGCAGCCGTCTTTATACCAGGGCATATGGGGGGAGCCAGGGGCGGAGCCAGCTGAGGCATGCACAGACAGGTACAACAATGGGCAAGAGTGAACAATATAAAGTGAACAACAGTGAACAACAGTGAAGTGAACAACAGTGAACAACAGTGGTTTACCACATGTATATACTACGAGATGGAGGACCACCATTATTGGGACGTGAATGGATCCGAATAATACAATTGGATTGGCATTCCCTTCTGGCGCTAACTGTGACTGACAAAAAGGATGATGACGTCGCACCTGGACGTCTGTCACAAATTCTATCTGACGCGGAAGAGGTGTTCCAACAAGGACTTGGTACTCTAAAAGGAGTAAAGGCAACCATAAAGATTGAGGATAACGCAAACCCAAAATTTTTCAAGGCCAGACCGGTGCCATATGCGATCCGCCCAGCCGTTGAAGCTGAACTGGAGAGTCTGGAGCGTTCAGGTGTGCTGTCCAAGGTGGACTGGAGCGAGTGGGCCACACCCATCGTTCCTGTAATGAAGAAAGCATTGAGCAGCACGCCTGGGGAGCCAAAGAAGGTTCGCATCTGTGGGGACTTCAAGGTGACTGTGAACCCAGTCCTGCACACAGTACAGTATCCACTTCCGCGGATAGAAGATATTTTTGCCTCACTATCTGGAGGGAAACGTTTTACAAAGATTGATCTGGCCCAAGCGTATCTACAAATGGAGGTGGAAGAAGCATTTAGAAAATACCTCACGATAAACACTCACAAAGGCCTTTACCAGTACAATCGACTGGTATTCGGGGTAGCATCGGCCCCGGCTATTTGGCAGAGGGCAATGGAACAAGTCCTGCAAGGGATCCCGGGGACCCAGTGTTATTTGGACGACATCCTGGTTACGGGCGAAAATGACAATGAACACCTTGCCAACCTGAAGCAGGTGCTCACGAGATTACAGGAATATGGGCTACGAGCCAACCGCCCCAAATGCGAGTTCTTCAGGAGACAAATCTCGTATTGTGGCCACATGATTGATGAAGAAGGGTTGCATAAGTCGCCGGACAAGATTGAGGCTGTAGTCAAGGCTCCAGCACTGGAAAATGTGTCGCAACTGAGGTCGTTCCTCGGGTTGGTGAACTACTACCATAAGTTCTTGCCGAATTTATCTACAATTCTGCACTCACTGAACGCCCTGCTGCAAACTGGAGTGACATGGAAATGGAGTGATGAGTGCAAGCGTGCCTTTCAGGAATGTAAATGCCTAATCACTTCTAAAGAAGTATTGGCCCACTACAACCCAACACTACCGATTCGGTTGGCATGTGATGCGTCACCCTACGGCATTGGAGCGGTACTGTCACACAAATTCCGTGACGGTTCAGAGAGGCCAATAGCCTTTGCGTCACGCTCACTAACCTCAGCCGAGCGTCACTACGACCAGATTGACAGGGAGGCCCCCAGCCTGGTGTGGGGGGTGAAGAAGTTCAATCACTATCTGCACGGGCAGAAATTCACCCTACTGACTGATCATCAGCCCCTAGTCTCCATTTTTAACCCAAAGAAGGGCGTTCCGGTGATGACGGCGCAACGGCTGCAAAGATGGTCACTTTTTCTAGGGGCACATCAGTACGACATAGAGTACAAGGGTACGAAACAGCATGGAAACGCTGATGGGCTGTCGCGCCTACCTTGCCTACGGTAGAAGAAACACCTGCAGTGGACCCTGTTGAGATATTCCATGCGACCATAGTCGAATGTTTGCCTGTTACAAACTCGAGTATAGAGAAGGAAACACGAAATGACCCGACACTCTCTCGGGTCTACGATTTGACGGTGAAGGGATGGCCAGCATATGGCGACTCACTGTTGCCAACATTCTCGCCAAGGAGAGAACAGCTGTCAGTGTGCCGGGGAACCTTGATGTGTGGACCCCGAGTGGTAATTCCACCCAAGTTGAGAGATAGAGTGCTCAATGAGCTTCATGAGGGTCATCTGGGAGGGGTAAAAATGAAGAGCCTAGCCAGGGCGTTTGTGTGGTGGCCGGGAATCGATAAAGAAATCGAGGATATGACCAAGAGATGCACAGGATGCCAGAAGGTCCAAAACGCTCCACCACAGGCCCCGCTACATCCATGGGAGTGGCCCTCATCTCCATGGCAATGGGTACACATTGATTTTGCTGGTCCATTTATGGACTCAATGTTTCTAATCGCTGTGGATGCCCATTCGAAATGGCCAGAGGTCATTAAAATGTCCTCCACCACCACGGAGAAAACTATTGCAGTCCTAAGGACCATCTTCGCAAGGAATGGGTTGCCAGAACAGATTTGCTCCGACAATGGCCCACAGTTTGTGTCTGAGGATTTCCGGAGGTTCCTGAAGAATAATGGGGTGAAATATTACACATCTGCCCCATATCATCCAGCCACAAATGGATTGGCTGAGAGATTTGTTCAGACCTTTAAAAAGGCCATAAAGGCAATGTATAATGACGACATACCACTACAACACAAGATGGATAGTTTCTTGTTTGCTTACCGGAATGCGACACATGCAGTAACCAACCAAGCTCCAGCCGTACTGTTCTTCAACCGAAGGCTAAGATGTCGCCTGGATTTGCTCAAACCAAACATAAGATGAGATGTTGAGGATAAGCAATTCCAGCACATAAATGAGAAGCCAACCCGGAGCTTCAAGATAGGGCAACCAGTCTTGGCCTGCGACTACCGAACAGAAAAATGGCAGCCAGGAATGATATGCACACAGCAGGGACCACTAATGTACACAGTGGACGTTGGAGAGAGCATTGTGAGGCGCCATGCTGACCAGATTCTAGAGTCACAGGAACAAGCCAAACCCGTGCCACGAGAAGGTGCACATGGTAATCAACCTGAAGTACAGATTGCGTCTACCTCAGAAGCAGTGGTATTGGAAGCTGACGAACCAACCAGTGACCATGAACCAGAGTCAGCTTCGCCGCAAGAACAGGATACTCGAGAAAGGCGCTATCCAGTCAGGATCAGGAAGCCTCCTCAAAGACTGAACTTATAAATGATTATTTCAGTTGAAGTATATAATATCCAGAAAGTTGTAATTAGTTATTATTTAGTTGTTAAATGAATGTTATGTACTGTTTATCTAAAAGGGGAGGAATTGTTGTGTATGTACCTTTAAGGGAAGAACTGGTTTTAGACTGCAGTACCGGCAGTGACCACCCCTGTATAAAAGGCCCTAGCAGGCTTCTGTATTTCAGTCTGACGTTGCCCTCCTGTTCAGTAAAGTACCTGTTAAACTGTTCTACCGAAGTCCGTGTATTATTGAGGCGCGGACTTTACGCCCGCCACCTCTTCCACCTAGCACGGCAAGGGCAGCAGGCGCATGGGATCACCATCACCTCCAAGTCACACACCATCCTGACTTAGAAGTATATCACCGATTCTTCATCGTCGCTGGGTCAAAAACCTGTAACTCCCTACCTAACAGCACTGTGGGAGTACCTTCACCACATGGACTGCAGGGGTTCAAGAAGGCCGCTCACCACCACCTTCTCAAGGGCAGTTAGGGATGGGCAATAAATGCTGGCCTTGCCAGCGACGCCCACATCCCATGAACGAATAAATATAAAGTAACCGCAACCACAGCAGCAGCCTTCTCGTCAATGACCTTGTGCCTAACAAGAGAGAGGGAGTTAGCACAGGGCTGAACTGAGGAGTCGTCTTCCTCCTCCGGCTGGACAGTGGTGGGGGGGAGCACTTGATGGATCGGTGGGAGAGTAAGGAGATGATTTCAAAGTGTTATATTCAGAATGTGTAATGTTAACATTATGCTAATGAAGCAAGTTCACTGGCTGCTGTCATTAGTCAGTGTATGAGCGACTGCTGTATACCATGTGGCTATATGAGATGTAATTCTGTCTCCAAGTTGCTGGGATGACCCTTTCTCTCTGTCTCCCACCACCAGCGGCTCTGCAACTTAAGAGATCTCCAGGGCCTCCTCCTCTGCTGGAGTCAATTGTGTGAACCCGGTTCCCTGTCTCCCCTTATTGTTCTGGGCTCTCTTCTCCTGCAAGGAGGGAAATAAGAGAACTTTGAGTGAGAGTGATGGAATGAGTGTAAGGAATCTGTTGAGGGTGACTATAAGGGAATGGCGTGACATTGCCAAATTGCCTCCTTCTGTGGTGTTACTTGCTATGATTGCATTAGGATGAGGGTGAGTGCCAGTGGTGGTTAGTCAGATGGAGATGTGAGTAGGTACATAGAGAGGGATGGGTGGATGTCCAAGGTAGGTTGTTGTGAGGAGTGATGTGCTAGAGTAGGCTTGGGAAGGCAGAGTGATGAGGATGTGGTGACAGGCACATCAGGATGAAGGATAGTGTGGCATTGCACTCACTTTTCCTGACCTCATGAGAGCATTGAATCTCTTGCGGCACTGGATCCACGTCCTCCTGATAACATCCCTGCTGCTGACCTCCTCTGTTTTGGTTTCTTTGGGTGGTCTTTTATGCCTATTAGCAGGGAATAGGACCTCCCTGTGTGCTTTCACTGCCTACACCAGAACATGAAGGGATGCATCGCTAAACCTTGGTGCCGCCCTGTGCCTTTGTGCATCCATGAGTGACACTTTTATCAACTTGGTAATAGTAGCCAGTGTGGTGTATGTAACCTGTTCCACCTTAAGAGAACTTAAGCCTGTTCCACCTTAAGAGATGTACTACTTTCTCTGGCTGCTGTATACGTAATACCGGTGGTGACCACCGGTATATAAGCACTGTGTAGTAAGATTGTATTTCATATCGTCCTGACCTCCAACCAGTAAAGACCTGTTGAACTTTAATCTTGTAGCCTGTGTGTTATTAATTACAACTAGAACACACAGACTTTACAGTGGCGACGAGTCAGATTCTTACCCTGCGGCAGTTATATCCACGGCGGCTTCGTCCACAGAACGGACGTCGAAGAGAGGTTTCCACCCTCATCACCCTGCTGGAAGACACGTCGTGCGGCAGACATCGAGAAACCAGAGTGCAGAAGACATCCTGAACTCGAAGCCTCCATCAGCGGCTGTCAGCTATCTTCTTTCTACCTCGGTAGTGGGTAAGCCGGGCAGCGACGCAACCAGAAAATCGGCCACGTTGGCTGTACAGACGGGGAGGGAAGACAGAGGAATAAGGGCGGTGAGATCGATCGCGACCGGAGATAAGGGCCGGGCCGCATTCGGGCCGAAAGGCGCAGCGCGGGGACATCGATCGCGGCTGGTGATAAGGGCCGGGCCGCATTCGGGCTAAAAAGGCGCAGCGTCTGGGGGCAACTGAAGGCGCGAGAGCCGCGGTGAAGCGGAGACAGCGTCGGGGGAAGGGTGAAGACCGCCAAGCGCGGGAAAACCACCATTTTTTAGGCGGAGGACGAAGACAAGAGCGCGGAAGCCGCCAACTTGGATAAAAATAAAAAGAAATTAAATTGCAACGATGCCTAAACATGGGAACATTAATACCTTTGATAGCGACATCGAAGATTGGGCTATGTATGTAGAACGCATACAAAATTATTGTAAAGCAAATAAAACCCCAGATGCAGAGAAAGCACTAACATTATTAAACTTAATGGGTGCGAAGACATACAGGCAATTGAAACACCTTGTATCACCAGATGAACCGGCGGATAAGACGTTCGAGGAGATTGTTACTGTCCTGGAAAATCACCTAAACCCCACGCCGCTGATGCTAGCGGAATGATTTAAATTTTACAGCAGAAGGCAGCTGAAGGATGAAAGCAATGCTGAATATTTAATGGAATTGCGTAAGCTAGCAAAGTACTGTCAATTCGGAACGAGATTGACAGAGGCGCTATGAGATAAATTTGTGTGTGGGTTATTAAAAGAAGATACATAAAAGCGATTGCTCGAGGAGAATGAGCTGACGCTTGAGAAAGCGGTCACTATGGCAGCAGCACACGAAGCCGCAGCGAGAGGCACAGCAGTAATGCAGCTACGGTCACCGGAACTCAGTACAAATAAATTGGGTTTGAGTACTGTAAAATGTTATCGTTGCGGAAAGACAACGCATGATCAGAACCAGTGTTGGTTTAAAAACCAAGAATGCAGAACGTGTGGCAGGCTTGGCCACATAGCTAAAGTATGCCGGTCAGGAAAGAAGACCAGCAACAAAAAGTCACCGCAAGGAAAATACATAAAGGTACACAAGGTGACAAAGAACAGTTCGACCGAACAGAAGTCAGATTCAGATGCTAGCAGTAATGAACTGGGTAGCTTAAGAGTACACAACGTTGGTAAGGATGCAGATCTCCAGACAATTTGGGTCACCCTTCAGATAGCAGGAGTCCAAGTAAAGATGGAATTGGACACTGGATCGGCATTGACAGTCATGAATAAGAAAGATTACAAAAGGTTATTCCAATATATTCCCCTACGGGATACGGAGATTATATTGAAAACATACACGGGGCAAAGAGTGTACCCCGTCGGAAAGATAGAGGTAAAAGTGGTCCACAAGGGCGAAGAAAGCCAAGTAATGGACTTATATGTGCTACCTGAAGGAGGTCCACCACTACTGGGACGGGAGTGGATTAGGAAAATGAATATGGACTGGCACTCCTTGAAGGCACTAACGGTAGATTCCGGGGAAACAGATGTCAAACCTAAACGATTGTCCAGAATATTGGATGATGCTAAAGAGGTGTTCCAGCAGGGACTGGGAACACTGAGAGGAATTACGGCAAACATCAAGATTGATGAACATGCACAACCAAAATTTTTTAAAGCCAGACCGGTACCCTATGCAATACGACCTACTGTAGAAGCGGAACTGGAAGCGCTAGAACGTTCAGGTGTACTGTCTAAGGTAGATTGGAGTGAGTGGGCTACGCCCATTGTTCCCGTTATGAAACGTCCTTCGAGCAACAAGCCAGGAGAACCAGGGAAGGTTTGCATCTGTGGAGATTTCAAAATCACCGTTAATCCGGTGCTTCACATGGTGCAGTATCCGCTTCCGCGGATTGAGGATATTTTTGCTTCATTGTCTGGCGGGAAACACTTCACCAAGATAGACCTGGTGCAGGCGTACTTGCAGATGGAGGTTGAAGAAGAGTCACGCCAATACCTCACGATCAACACGCATCGAGGTTTGTACCGGTACAATAGACTGGTTTTTGGAGTGGCATCGGCTCCAGCAATTTGGCAGAGGGCCATGGAGCAGGTATTACAGGGAATTCCAGGCACACAATGTTACCTGGACGATATTCTGATTACAGGTGATGGTGATGAAGAACACCTCGCAAACTTGGAACTGGTGCTCAACAAACTGAAAGAGTATGGACTTAGAGTTAATCGGCAGAAATGCGAGTTCTTCCAGAAGCGGATCTCGTACTGTGGTCATGTCATTGATCGGGAGGGGCTTCATAAGTCTCCTGACAAGATAGAGGCAGTTGTAAAGGCTCCCGCTCCGGATAATGTCTCTCAGTTGAGGTCATTTCTAGGATTGATTAACTATTACCATAAATTTCTACCAAATCTATCCACGGTACTGCACCCGCTAAACGCTCTTTTACAGAAGGGGGTACCATGGGAATGGAGCGAAAACTGTAAGAAGGCATTTCGCAAAAGCAAAGAATTGATCACCTCAGAGGAAGTGTTGGCTCACTTCAACCCGACACTGCCTATTCGGTTGGCTTGTGATGCTTCTCCATATGGTATTGGGGCAGTACTCTCACACAAGTTGCCAAATGGCACGGAAAGGCCAGTCGCGTTTGCATCCAGATCATTGACCTCCGCTGAACGCAACTATGCACAGATCGATAGGGAGGCTCTCAGCCTTGTATGGGGAGTGAAGAAGTTTAATCATTACCTGCAGGGCCAAAAATTCACACTTCTGACAGACCATCAGCCGTTGGTATCCATTTTTAACCCTAAGAAGGGTGTTTCAGTGACGACAGCACAGCGTCTCCAGAGATGGTCCCTTTTCCTAGGGGCACATCAATATCAAATAGAATTCAAAGGTACGAAGCAGCATGGCAATGCTGATGGGCTGTCGCGCCTGCCACTACCTGAAGAAGAAGAAACGACGAAAGTTGACCCTGTTGAGTTATTTCATTCGACCATCATCGAGTGTTTACCAGTCACCAATGCAAGTATTGAAAGAGAAACCAGGAACAACCCGACTCTGTCCAGAGTCTACGAGGTGACAGTGAAAGGATGGCCAACACGTGGCGATGCTCTGTTACCGGCATTCTCGGCAAGGCGAGACCAGCTGTCCGTCTGCCATGGTACTTTGATGTACGGGACAAGAGTGATTATTCCTCCCAAGTTAAGGGAAAGAGTTCTAAAAGAACTGCATGAAGGTCATTTGGGGGGAGTTAAGATGAAAAGTCTTGCTAGGGCTTATGTATGGTGGCCGGGTATTGACCAACAGATAGAGGAGCTGACGAAAAGCTGCGCTGGGTGCCAAAAAGTGCAAAATGCACCTCCGATCGCACCACTACACCCATGGGAATGGCCTTCAGCCCCATGGCAATGCGTACATATTGACTTTGCTGGTCCATTCATGGACTCCATGTTCCTAATTGCGGTGGACGCGCATTCCAAATGGCCAGAAGTGATCAAGATGAATACCACTACTTCAGAAAAGACAATTGCGGTGTTAAGAACAATATTCGCAAGGAACGGATTGCCAGAACAGATCTGTTCGGACAACGGACCACAGTTCATGTCGGAAGAATTCCAAAAATTCTTAAAGAAGAATGGGGTGAAACATTATACCTCTGCCCCATATCATCCGGCGACAAACGGGTTGGCCGAGAGATTTGTCCAAACATTCAAAAAGGCAATAAAGGCCATGAACGATGACCAGATTCCGCTACAGCACAAGGTGGACAATTTCCTAATGGCGTATCGAAACGCCGCTCATGCAGTGACTAACCAAAGTCCTGCCATGATGTTTTGTAACAGGAGGTTGTGGTCCAGGTTGGACTTGTTAAAACCAAATGTGCAGAGGGAAGTGGAAAACAAACAGTTCCGGCATATTAATAACAAGTCCACTCGAAGTTTCAAAGTAGGACAACCAGTGTTGGCAAGGGGCTATGGAAACGAAAAATGGCAGCCCGGAACAATTCGGGCCAGACAAGGACCTCTGATGTACACAGTAGATATTGGTAACAATGTGATAAGGCATCATGCGGATCAACTGGTAGAATCAAGAGCAAGGGTCGAACCCATGGTTGCGACAGAGACAACTGTGGAAGACGTTAATGAACCTGAAGCATCTACCTCGGCAGGGACTGTACCTGATGATGACGTCCAATACATAGGAAACCAACAAGCAGAGTCACCTCAGCAACAAGAATCAGAGACCACTGAAAGGCGTTATCCAGACCGAATCAGAAGGCCTCCTGAGAGACTGAACCTTTGAACTGTTTATACCTGAAGTTATATATGTATATATGTTATGATGTTATGTTAAATGGGGATATGACTATTAAGCTAAAAAGGGAGGATTGTGGTGTATGTAACCTGTTCCACCTTAAGAGAACTTAAGCCTGTTCCACCTTAAGAGATGTACTACTTTCTCTGGCTGCTGTATACGTAATACCGGTGGTGACCACCGGTATATAAGCACTGTGTAGTAAGATTGTATTTCATATCGTCCTGACCTCCAACCAGTAAAGACCTGTTGAACTTTAATCTTGTAGCCTGTGTGTTATTAATTACAACTAGAACACACAGACTTTACAGCCAGAGCTCTGTAAATGACCTCCCACACTCCTTCATCAACTTTTAAATGATATGTGTGCAAGGCTGCTTTAAATATCGGCACTGGAAACGGGTCATTGACGACGTCATCAGACCCGCTCCATTTAATTGGGCTGGGAAATACACTTGAGTCTTTCAATTGGAGCCATGAAGTAAAAGTCGCTCAGAACAACATGCTGCTCAGAACATTGCATTCCTGACCCTCTGCGCACCCCTCACACACAAAACCCGACTCCAAGGTAAAGATTCCGGCCTTATTTTCCGAGGAGTATGTGGCCTCCTTATTCTTCTGACCAAAAGGTACTACCTCACACTTATTTATATTGAAGTTAATTTGCCAATTACATGCCCATTCTGCAAGTTTATTAATGTCTTCCTGTATTTTGCAGCAGGCTTCCTCAGTATTAACGACACCCCCCAATTTGGTATCATCTGCAAATTTTGAAATTGTACTTCCGATCCTTTTCAATGAGCATTCCCCATAAATGACATTGTGTGAACATGACTGGGACCATGGGGTGTCAGACTGCAGCCTACACGTCTCGTCACGCGTACCAAGTTGAATGACAGCTCCAAAGTAATTAAATACAGCAATGTTTGTTTTATTACATTTCAATAATTAAAACGTTTTTCTGCACATAAGGAGTTTGCATTTTAGGAAACACTTTAGAATGCAATAAATTGTTTAGTTTTGATTGATGAACTGACATACAATAAAGGTAGCCTTAGACAGTACGCTCACGATAACAGCATGCCACAGCAGGGAAAGACATTGAGGGTAATTTTAACTGTTTTAATAATTTGATATAATTGGAAAGGGAAATTGGGCTGGGTGCATTATGGATGATTGATCCTATATCGCCTATTTGGCATCATCGCCGAACATTAAAAGGACCCCACTACCTTTTTTTAAGATCTCATGATAAAGACAAACACGGAAAGATATTTAGCTCCTCTTAGCTGAACCATCCAGAAAGAAAAATCTACAGATCACCATCACTGCATCTACTGGCTTTTGAATGATTCTCAGGTTTTTACCTTCATTACCATGCTGCAAAATCTATTCTAATTATTGATTGCTCTTTAAGTCAAGAAATTCTTCCCTGATATCTGACTTAAACTGACCTTTCATTATTTTGAACCTGTGTCTCCTTATCCGATTGTTGCAGTTTACCTTAAGTAGTGTCTCCGGGTTTCATTTTCCATACTGTTTAATATCTCGTATACGTCTATAAGTCCCTTCCCAGTCATCTTCTTCTTAAGCTAAGGAGCTCCAAAGACTTCAGTCTTCCCATATACAAAAATGTGCGTGCCTCTTCTCTGCACCACCTCCAGGCTTGAATGTTTTCCTTGTGTCTTAATGACCAAAACTGGACAGACACAGTGCTCAAGATGCAGCTTGAGCTGTTTCACCATAACATCCTCCAATTTATATTATACAGATTTAGCAATATGTTCAGCAATCTGTTATGCTGATGTAGAGTGATTTGATTTGTTAAGTGCCAAGTCTACCAACACCCACATATCTTTTTTCACCTGAAGCTTTAGCTGGTTCTATAGCAATGATCGAGTATGTACGTCACCTCTGAGATGCAATCTAAAATCTACCATACAGTAATGGACATAAATCCTTCTCTATCAGCTGTAGGAGTCATAAGTGAAAATCTCAATGCAGTTCCTATTTGGTGTGAGTCCATAGCACAGAACAGTTCATAATTAATACAATCATAGAATCATAGAAATTTATGGCACAGAAGGAGGCCATTCGACCCATCGTGTCTGTGCCGGCCGAAAAAGAGCTATCCAGCCTAATCCCACTATCCAGCACTTGGACCGTAGCCTTGTAGGTTAAGGCACTTCAAGTGCATATCTGTGATATCCGAGTGGTAAGGTCAGAAACTGAGATAAGCCAGACTTCAGGAACCAAAACGCAACTGTTTAATTATACATATGTAGCAGAGAAACACCTCTTACAGCTGCAAGCAAAACACTTCCATTTCTTACTGTGTGATCACCAAGATGGAGGATCAACCTTCTGAGTCATACCCAGAATGCAATGCCACTACCTTAATAAGTGGTGTGCCAGGACATTACCTTAATACTGGTAAATATGATCCCTTAATATTTGTCTCCATCTGGTGGATAACGCAAGTCCATTTGAAGACGGATGATATGGAGCTGAAGTCACGTGCATTATACCATTGTTTTTCATGAACTCTTTTGTTTCTGTACTCACAAAACACGTGGCATTGTCACTTACTACGATCTCCGGTATCCCTTGATTACTAAAACTCCTATGCAGGCAGTCTATAGTAACAGTAGATGAAGCAGAATTTACAGGATACACATCCATCTATTTGGAATGTGCATCAATGATTATGAGGAACATCTTTCCCATGAATGGACCTGCATAATCTACATGTAATCTTCTCCATGGTTTATCCGGCCACTCCCAGGGGTGGAGTGAAGCCGCTGCTGGTGCCTTCCTGTGTACTTGACAAGATTTTCTATCTCCTCATCTAGCTTTGGCCACCACAAGTAACTCCTTGCCAAGGTTTTCATGCGCGAAACTCCAGGGTGACACTGATGTAGTTGCACTAGGATAGACTGTCGTGCTGGCTGTGGAATAATCACTCGAACTCCCCACAACACGCAACCATCCTGCACACTCAGCTCTGTTTCCCTGACACTGTAAGGTATGAAATCAGTTCCTTCCGGATGTTGTGGCCAACCCCTCATTACATATTCTCGGACTCTAGACAGTCCTGGATCTTTAGCAGTCCAAGTCCTTACTTGTTCTGCGGTCACAATTGTCGTGTCCGTGTCCTCCAACATCAAAACTCTGTCCCCTGGAGCTGCACGGATAGGTGTACCTGGTAGAGGAAGACGGCTCAAGGCATCTGCGTTCCCATGGTACTTGCCCGCCTTGTAAACGATGACATACTCATATGCCCTCAACGTCACTGCCCACCTCTGGATCCGGGGTGACACCATCTGTGGTGCTGCCTTCATTTCATTAAAAAGAGATAGAAGAGGTTTATGATCGGTGCATATGGTGAATTTCCTGCCATATATGTACTTGTGAAACCTCTGTAACCCAAACATTACTGCTAATCCCTCTTTATCTAACTGGGAATAGTTTCTTTCCGCTGGGGTCAGAGTTTGAGACATAAACCCTATCGGTCTTTCTGTTCCATCTTCCAAGCTGTGTGAAAGAACTGCCCCCACCCCGTAAGGTGAAGCATCACAAGAGAGAATGATGTCTTTCTCTGCATTGTAGTTAACCAACACATCCGAGGACAGTATCAGTTTCTTGGACTGTTCAAATGAAACCCTCTGTTCCTCTTCCCACTGCCACTGTGTCTCCTTGCGCAGAAGTTTGTGAAGAGGTGCTAACACTGTTGCCAAGTTTGGTAAAAACCTGTTATAATAGTTTAGCAGTCCCAGGTAAGCTTTTAACTCAGTCACATTTGTAATTGCTGGGGCCTCCTGCAGTGCTTGTACCTTCTCCTTGATTGGATGGAGCCCGGTGGCATCTACTCTATGTCCCAGGAACACGGCCTCATTCCCCAGGAAAGTACACTTACTCCTCTTGAGCCGTAACCCAGCCTTATCCAATCTTTGTAGTACCTCTCTCAGAGTGCTCAGATGCTCCTGGTCGGTTCTTCCCGTCACCAGAATGTCATCCAGATAGATAGAAACATGTGGAATCCCTTGCAGTACACCCTCGATAGTCCTCTGGAAAATAGCTGGACTAGATGAGACACCGAATGGCAAACGGTTATAGGTAAACAAACCCTTGTGTATATTTATGGTTACATACTTCTTGGATTCCTCATCTAGTGTAATCTGCAAGTATGCATGACTCATATCCAGCTTCGTTAATTTCTTCCCTCCAGCCAGGTTTGCAAAAAGATCCTCAGTTTTAGGAATAGGATACTGCTCAAGTTTAGACACCCTATTTACTGTCAATTTGTAATCTCCACAGATTCTTACCGAATTGTCTGGTTTTAAAACAGGTACAATGGGAGCTGCCCATTCTGAACATTTCACGGGTTCCAGAATGTTCTCTCTCAAAAGACGGTCAAGCTCAGCCTCTACCTTCAGTTTCATGGCATGCGGCACAGGTCGTTGTTTAAAAAACCTTGGCAGTGCCTCCTTGTCTACATAAATCTTAGCTGGGGGGCCATTAAATGTTCCAAGTTCTTCCTTGAACACGTTCTCATGTTCAATCAACACTTCTTGCAAAGACAACTGTTTGCCTCCCTCTAGTTGATTTATTGCTCCCCAATCTAATTTAAGTTCTCGTATCCAGCCCTGACCTAACAAGTTTGGTCCAGAGCCCGATACTACAACTGCAGGTAGCTGTTCCACGGTGTCCCTGTGTTTTACAGTTACAGTAGCTGTACCCAATGTCACCACTCGTTCACCAGTATAGGTTTTAAGCTGCATAGAGCAAGACTTTAACTCTGGAACTTTTGCACGGTTCCACAATTTTGAGTACTCCTCCCTGTTCATTATGGTAACACCACATCCGGTATCCACCTCAAAGTTCACCTTAGAATCATTTACTATCAGTTGCAAAGTGATAGGATCCACTTTTGGAATGTCCTCTGCCATACTATGCAATATGAACATGTCGTCTTCTTTTTCAGCTTCTCCACTGATGTGATGTGCTCCCTGTTGTTTCACTTCTCTTCCTAGGTTTTACTTTTCTCCCCCTTTAGGTTTGTATACCTCTAGGGTAGCTTTTGCTTGGCATGCATGTTTTATATGTCCTTTTTTCCCACACATGTGGCACTTTTCCTCCAGAAACCTGCATTCCCTCACCAGGTGATCTCCATTGCATCTATAACATGCCTTTACATGCTCACGTTGTGGTTTCTGACTCATATTTAACTTGTGCACAACCGGACCTCCAACTTGCTGTGTCGTAGCCCAGTCTGAACCTTGTATTTCTTTTACATCATGGTTAGCGGTCTCTATGTCTTGAGCAAGTTCCAACGCTTTTTCATATGTAAGCCCAGTCTCAGACAATAATCTCCTCTATATTCGAGCATCCATTATCCCGCAAACAAGCCTATCTCTCAGCATGTCTTTCAAACTGTTCCCGTAATTGCAATCGTGTGCCAATTTTTTCAACATCACTACATAATCCAATACAGTCTCTCCCGGTTTCCTGTTCCATGAATTAAATTTGAAACGCTGTACAATCTCACTCGGTCTGGGATTGAAATGTTCCTTCAGCAAGGCCACTAAGTTAGCAAATGTAATGTCTCCAGGCTTTTCAGGACTGCATAAGTTCCTCATTAAACTATACGTCTGACTTCCCACGGAAGTGAGCAAAATAGCTCTCATTTTCCCGACATAAACTATATCATTTGCTACAAAGAAATGCTCCAGCAACTCACAGTATTCATTCCAGGTCTGCGTCTGAACATCAAAAGCAGAGAGCTGTCCTACCATAGCAGCCATGATTCCTTGATTCAGTGCTTTTCTTTTCTTTTTCCTTCTTCAAGATGAGATCTGTTCAGCCTCGTCGCCAAATGTGATATCCGAGTGGTAAGGTCAGAAACTGAGATAAGCCAGACTTCAGGAACCAAAACTCAACTGTTTAATTATACATATGTAGCAGAGAAACATCTCTTACAGCTGCAAGCAAAACACTTCCATTTCTTACTGTGCGATCACCAAGATGGAGGATCAACCTTCTGAGTCATACCCAGAATGCAATGCCACTACCTTAATAAGTGGTGTGCCAGGACATTACCTTAATACTGGTAAATATGATCCCTTAATATTTGTCTCCATCTGGTGGATAACTTAAGCATTACATCCCAGATTACTATAATATCCAAGTACTTTTTAAATGTGATGAGCGTTTCTGCCTCTACCACCCTGGTGAAAAAGGTTCTCATCAACTCCCCTCTAATCCTTCTACCAATGATTTTAAATCTATGCCTCTGGTTATTGACTCCTCTGCTAATAGAGAGTGGCCCTTCATAGCCACTCTATGTAGGCCCCTCATAATTTTATACACCTCAATTAAGTCTCTCCTCAGCCTCCTCTGTCCCAAAGAAAACAACCTCAGCCTATCCAATCTTTCCTCATAGTTAAAATTCTCCAGTCCTGGCAACATCCTCGTAAATCTCCTCTGCACCCTCTCTAGTGCAATCACATCTTTCCTGTAATGTGGTGACCAGAACTGTACGCAGTGGCCTAACTAGTGTTTGATACAGTTCAAGCATAACCTCCCTGCTCTTATGATAGCAAAATACTGCGGATGTTGGAAATCCGAAATAACAACAGAAAGTGCTGGAAAAACTCAGCAGGTCAGGCAACATCCATGGACAGAAATTTGAGTTGACGTTTCGGGTCGACCCCTTCTTCAAAACTGGAAAGAAAAGATAGATCGGAGGCAGGGCTGCGATCGGACAAAAGAATAAAAGAAACAAAAGAAGTAAGAAAGAGACAATAAAAGGTGTTAGAAGCTAGACGAGATGGTAATAGGCTGAGATTCCTGCTCCCTGCTCTTATACTCTATGCCTCGTCTAATAAAGGAAAGTATACCGTATGCGTTCTTAACCACCTTATCTACCTGTCCTGTTACATTCAGGGATCTATGGACATGCACTCCAAGGTCCCTTTGTTCCTCTACACTTCTCAGTATCCTACCATTTATTGTGTATTCCCTTGTCTTGGTAGCCCTTCCCAAATGCATTACCTTATAGGAATATCTAGTTCCTATCCAAAGACTGAGGTCCACTCAGGCGCTTAAACAAAACAAAGTTTAATGGAAACTAACAGGTTTAAACAAGTAACTGCAGGAGAACATCGAGTGTAGGTCTATTCAGTTCTAAGGCTCCACGAGGGCTGCTGGCTGGTCCCGTGGTTGACGTCATGACGTCATCACATTCTTCCCGCCAGTTGTTAAAGGGAATTATATACAAACGGTCTGAGTCCTTTAGTGGCTCTGCCACAACCTCACACTTCTCCGGATTGAATTCCATTTGTTACTTTTCTGCCCACCTGGTCAGTCCATTGATATCTTCCTGCAGTCTACAGCTTTCTTCCTCGCTATCAACCGTATGGCCAATTTTATGAATCATCTGCAAACTTCTTAATCACGCCCCCTACATTGAAGTCTAAATCATTGATGTATACCACAAAAAGCAAGGGACCTAGTACTGGGCCCTGCAGAACCCCACTGGAAACAGCCTTCCAGTCAAAAAAACACCCGTCGACCATTACTCTTTGCTTCCTGCCACTGAGCCAATTTTTGGATCCAACTTGTCACTTTCCCTTGGATCCCATGGGCTTTTACTTTTCTGACCAGTTAAATTTGGGACCTTGTCAAAAGCCTTGCTAAAATCCATGTAGACTACATCAAACGTACTACCCTCATCAACCCTCCTTGTTACCTCCTCAAAAAATTCAATCAAGTTAGTCAGACACGACCTTCCCTTAAAAAAATCCATGCCGACTGTCCTTGATTAATCTGTGCCTTTCTGAATGACAATTAATACTGTCCCTCAGAAATTTTTCCAACAATTTGCCCACCACCGAGGTTAGGCTGACTGGCCTGTAATTACTCGGTCTATCCCTTTCTTCCTTTTTAAACAACAGTACAATGTTAGCAATCCTCCAGTCCTCCGGTACCACACCTGTAGCCAGAGGGGAATTGGAAAATGATGGTCAGAGCCTCCACTATTTTCTCTCTTGCTTCTGGCTGGTGGTCGAGCTGTCGGGCGGTTGTGGTGGAGCTGGCATGCCGACTGTGGGTGGTCAGCCCCGTTTTGGCGGTTGAGCGATTTCGACTGGGCTGTCCATGTCTAAGTGCGCCAGCTTCAGCCGGTCAACCGATATGTGGTCCGGTTTACCTCCGATATCGACCGAAAAGGATTTGTCTCCCGGCTAAATGACGCGGAAGGGACCAGTGTAAGCAGGCTTGAGCGGGTCCCGGCACTTTTCAGCTCAGTTGGGACGTGGGAGCTCTGTAAGCCGTGATGCGACATAGGCACTGGAGCGAAACATCTGCCGCTTCCTGGTGGCTGACGAGTTGCTGGGATGCGGACCATGGCTCTGTTGGAGGTGGGAGGAAATCCCCTGGTACTCGTAGTGGTTGGCCATATACGAGTTCCGCCGAGGAGGATTGTAAATCTTCTTTGGACGCCGTACGAAGACCCAAAAGGATCCAGGGAAGTCTGTCCACCCAGCCCGCACCTTGAAGACTGGCCCGCAGAGCGGCTTTGAGCGACCTGTGGAATCGCTCGCACAGGCCGTTCGCCTGTGGATGATAGGCGGTGGTGTGATGTAGTTTGATGCTGAGCCCCTGAGCCACAGCGTTCCAGAGCTCAGAGGAAAACTGCGGTCCACGATCGAAAGAGATGTCCGCTGGTACGCCGAAACGAGCAACTCAAGAGGAGATGAAAGCTCTGGCCACGTCTGCCGAAGTGGTGGAAACCAAAGGAACTGCCTCTGGCCATCTAGTGGTGCGGTCTACCATTGTGAGAATGTGTGTAAAACCTTGAGAAGGTGGAAGCGGGCCCACGAGGTCCACATTCACGTGGTCGAATCGACGCTCCGGAACAGCGAAGGTGGCCAATGGAGCTTTTACATGATGCTGTACCTTGGCCTTTTGGCAGGCCATGCAGGTGTTGGCCCAGTCGCGGACATCCAGGTGCATACCCCTCCAGACGAATTTTGACGACATCAGCCTTTGTGAGGCCCTCATGCCAGGGTGTGACAAACCATGTATGGCGTCGAACACTATTCGGCGCCAGGCGACTGGAACTATAGGGCGGGGAACTCCCATGGAGATGTCGCAAAGTAGCGTGGTGCCAGCGGCATGGAATTTGATGTCGGCCGCTTGGAAGCTAGAGGAGCTGGTCCTGTATGCTTGGACCTCTGGGTCCGAGGCTTGGTCTGCAGCCATGAGGGCATAGTCGCTTCCGAGTTGCACTGCGTGCACAGTTACGCGGGAGAGACAATCCGCCACCAGGTTGTCTTTGCCGGACACATGCTGAATGTCCGTGGTGAATTCTGAAATGAACGTCAGGTGACGTTGTTGCCGAGCTGACCACGGTTTGGCGGTCTTGGCCATAGCGTACGTTAGTGGCTTGTGGTCCACATAAGCCGTGAACGGACGTCCCTCTAGTAAGAACCGGAAATGGCGGATGGCTAGAAAAATGACCAGCAACTCCCCGTCGAAAGTGCTGTACTTTCTTTCGTTTCGCCATAGTTGACGGCTGAAAAACGCAAGCGGTTGCCACGTCCCATTCACCCACCGTTCCTGCACTGCGCCGATTGCGTAGTCCAACGCGTCGGTGGTAAGGGCAATGGAGGCACCTGGAAGCGAGTGTGCCAGCATGGTTGCATTGGCCAAGGCGCCTTTGGTGTCGACGAATGCCTGGTCCATCTTGGCCGTCCAGCTGATCAGATCCTTACCGGACTTGGCCTTGAGTGCCTCGTACAAGGGCTGCATAAGCAGAGCCGCCTTAGGGACGAACCGGTGATAAAAATTTACCATCCTGAGGAACTCCTGTAGGGCCTTGACGGTCTGCGGGCGCGGGAAAGATGTAACCGCCTCGACCTTCATCTGTAAGGGAATTGCGCCATCTGATGTAATGCGGTGTCCCAAGAAATCAATCCGCTGCAGGCCGAACTGGCACTTGGCCGGGTTGATAATCAAACCGTGTTGACTGAGGCGTGTGAAGAGGGTACGCAAATGGCAGAAGTGCTCCTCTTTGCTAGGGCTGGCGATGAGGATGTTGTCGAGGTAGACGAAGAGGAATTTTAGGTCCCGAAGCACGGAGTCCATTAAGCGCTGGAAAGCCTGTGCAGCATTCTTTAAGCCAAACGGCATCCGCAGAAATTCGAACAGACCGAATGGGGTGAGGACTGCGGTTTTAGGGACGTCTTGCGGGTGCACGGGGACCTGGTGGTAACCGCGGACGAGGTCGACTTTCGATGAAAAGGTATTTCCTGCCAAATGGGCCGAGAAATCTTGGATATGTGGGATCGGGTACCGATCAGGAGTAGCGGCGTCATTCAGGCGTCGGTAGTCGCCGCATGGCCGCCATCCGCCGCCGGGTTTCAGAACAATGTGGAGAGGTGAAGAGCAGGGACTATTCGACCGGCGAATAATCTCCAGCCGCTCCATCGTGTCGAACTCCGCTTTTGCAGCCGCAAGCTTGCCGGGTTTGAGTCGTCGGGCCCGTGCGTAAACCGGGGGGCCGGTGGTGGTGATGTGATGTTCTACACCATGTTTAGTAGCCGAGGAGGAAAAAGTGGGCCTGGTCAGATCTGGGAATTCTCCGAGGAGCCGACTGAAGTCGTCTGGATGTGGGAACGCACAGAAGACAGTGCGCGGCACGGCAGTACTGCGGTGGCATGGGATGGAGTGGAACGTGGCCGCATTGATCAACCGGCGGTGCCTGACATTGACCAGGAGGCCGTTGGCGCACAAAAAACCTGCCCCAAGGATGGCCTGCGTGACTTTGGCCGTGATGAATTCCCAGAGGAAACGCTGGCCGCAGAAACACACCTGGACTCGCCGCCTTCCGAAGGTCCGAACAGCTGCGCCATTAACTGCCGCGAGGGCGGGGCCATGGCCCCCAGCTAGTATATCGAGATTTGACGCAGGTAGGATGCTACACTGCGCCCCGGTGTCACAAAGGAAACCTCGACCAGATAGGGAGTCGGTGATGAAGAGAAGCTTCCCCGAGTCTCCGATGGTCATCGCAGCCGCGGGGCACTCGTTCGACCCGGTCCTCTTTCACCAGGGTGTCTGTAGATGTTTTTTTTTGTGCGAAAAACTGCAGGGAGGGTGGCAGCATCTTGCTTTCGCGCCAAAATGGGTGTGGTAAAAGCACAACCCCGCTGATTGAGGAGCTGGAGCAGTGTCTGTGGGGGATGGGTGCCTCGTGGCCGCACAGTGCTGTTGTGTCACCGCGAAGATCTTGTCCGCTTCGGCAGCAAACTCCGCGCAGTCTGTGACTTCGGACCTGGCTAGGGCAGCCTGAACTTGCTCCGGGAGTAGGCTGAGGATAGCTCCCTGAAGAGGAAGCATTCCGGCTCGGACCCGAGGAGCGTGAGCATCTGGCTCATGAGCTCAGACGGCTTGGAGTCCCCGAGGCCGGGCATAGCGAGCAGCCGTCAGGCGCGCTCCGACTTCATGAGCCCAAAGACCTGCAGCAACTGCGCCTTTAAGGTGTCATACTTGCGATCAGTAGGCAGACTGCCAAGTAGGCTGATGATCCGCGAGGCTGTGGCGCTGTCGAGGGCGGAGACCACGTAATAATAACGGGTCTGATCCGCAACAATGTCCCTGATGGCGAACTGGGCTTCAGCCTGGATGAACCACATGGCTGGTTGTTGCTCCCAGAACTGCGGCAGCTTCAAGGTAACGGCGTTCGTTTCCATGTTGATTACCTTCTGCGAAAACCGTTCGCAAAAGTCGGGGTCACCAATGTAGGAATGTCTAGTTCCTATCCAAAGACTGAGGTCCACTCAGGCGCTTAAACAAAACAAAGTTTAATGGAAACTGACAGGTTTAAACAAGTAACTGCAGGAGAACATCGAGTGTAGGTCTATTCAGTTCGGAGGCTCCACGAGGGCTGCTGGCTGGTCCCGTGGTTGACGTCATGACGTCATCACATTCTTCCCGCCAGTGGGGGATCACGTGATGTACGGCGTGACGTCATCGCGTTTACCCGCGCCGTTAAAGTAATCACGCCCTATACAAGTAAACAGTATAAATAAAGATACAGACTCAGGCTGTAGCTAACATGTTGTTAAAGGGAATTATAAACAAACGGTCTGAGTCCTTTAGTGGCTCTGCCGCAACCTCACACTTCTCCGGATTGAATTCCATTTGTTACTTTTCTGCCCACCTGGTCAGTCCATTGATATCTTCCTGCAGTCTACAGCTTTCTTCCTCGCTATCAACCGTATGGCCAATTTTATGAATCATCTGCAAACTTCTTAATCACGCACCCTACATTGAAGTCTAAATCATTGATGTATACCACAAAAAGCAAGGGACCTAGTACTGGGCCCTGCAGAACCCCACTGGAAACAGCCTTCCAGTCAAAAAAACACCCGTCGACCATTACTCTTTGCTTCCTGCCACTGAGCCAATTTTTGGATCCAACTTGTCACTTTCCCTTGGATCCCATGGGCTTTTACTTTTCTGACCAGTTAAATTTGGGACCTTGTCAAAAGCCTTGCTAAAATCCATGTAGACTACATCAAACGTACTACCCTCATCAACCCTCCTTGTTACCTCCTCAAAAAATTCAATCAAGTTAGTCAGACACGACCTTCCCTTAAAAAAATCCATGCCGACTGTTCTTGATTAATCTGTGCCTTTCTGAATGACGATTAATACTGTCCCTCAGAAATTTTTCCAACAATTTGCCCACCACCGAGGTTAGGCTGACCGGCCTGTAATTACTCGGTCTATCCCTTTCTTCCTTTTTAAACAACAGTACAATGTTAGCAATCCTCCAGTCCTCCGGCACCACACCTGTAGCCAGAGGGGAATTGGAAAATGATGGTCAGAGCCTCCGCTATTTTCTCTCTTGCTTCTCTTAACAGGCTGAGTGAGATTCAGCACTATTTAGTGCTAAATTAGTGTCCTTGGATAATGGAAATGTCACATAGGTGCAATAAGGGATATTCTTCACTAGTCAGCCATACAACAGTGCAGAAGAAGCTTTACATCTGGCCAGTGCTGTGCCTGGGCGAGAAATGCTGGACATTGACACTGGGTCAGAATGTCGTGAAAAAATGCTCCATTTTCCCATCCTGAAATCTCTAACCCTGAAGAGCACATGGAAAACAAATGGAGAGGGAATAAGGAATTATATTGTCATTTACAGTATACACAGATATCCTGTTGCAGATATGCCTGCAAACTATTTATTGCTTGCATACTTTAACTTGGAGAAACATGAAAATCCAACTGTCTGAAAAAATGAGGTGCTTGATCAATTGGAAAGTAGGTCACTTTTCTTAATACATCTTTTGTGGTGCGCTTTGTGCTACAATTTCATGTTGGTCTGGAAACAGATGCTTTGTGACAAACATCTTGTGTGCTGTACACTGTAGTCTGTCATCACCTGAACGACCTCAATTCAGGAGCATCTGCTTTCTGTTTTAATTAGTACAAAGCACCAGCTTTCTCTATTAATTTTCAGCAGGAATAATATGCAAAGTTGACAATAAAACGTATGAATTATGCATGTCAGGTGTATTCAGGTTAAAGATGTAGCAGCAGGCTGCATAATGGCATGCTTGTATGGTGTTGTTGAGAGCACTCACAGTTGAAGACACCACACAGGTGGCTTACGACCATAGGCAGAATATTTGCTGCGCTGTCATTGCAAATGACCAGCATTGCACTGTATTACATACAATGCTAGTTGGTCACTATTAATATGAAATTCCGGACCCCAAAAGTTCACGAGCCCTGTGTACTGGCGTAAGTGTGGTAGAGTGGGAGTGCATCTCTGACCACTGGTCCTGACCCCCAGCGGAGTATATGGGGCCTGGACAGGGTCACAGCATTTGAATATTTTTGGCGGATGCCTTCACGCATTTAGATGTTAAAGTGGGAGTGGAGCTTCTCAGATGCCTGCTAAAGGGGGAGTGGAAGATGAGGTTCTGACAGGCTAATTGAAGGGCCAGCTGGCATCCCCAACTCAAACGTTTTTTTGTAAGGTGCCTAATATTCTCCTTTATAACAGGTATAATAACCCTGAGCAATTTGGCATTTTTCAAGGGTACTCAGTGGATTACTTTGAACTGCAGTCATTTTGCACACAGCAGACAGGGCCTCGGTTGAACATCTCATCTGAAAAAAGGCACCTCTGACAGTGCAGCACTCCCTCAGTACCGCACTGGAGTGTCAGCCTAGATTTTTGTACGCAAGTCTCTGGAGTGAGACTTGAACCCACAACTTTCTGACTCAGAGGTGAGAGTGCTACCAACTGAGCCACAGTTGACACTGTAAGGAAAACATCGCCTGGTGAAACACTGAGCCATTCGGACCCAGCCTTGATACTTGTGAAAGCTAATTTTTGGGGATGTGGGCGTCGCTGACAAGACCGGCATTTATTGCCCATTTCTAGTTGCCCCTTGAGAAGGTGGTGGTGAGCAACCTTCTTGAACCGCTGCAGTCCATGAGGTGAAGGTGTTCCCACAGTGTTGTTAGGGAGTGAGTGCCAGGACTTTGACCCAATGACCATGAAGGAACGGCTGATATTTGATCAAGTCGGGATGGAGTGTAACTTGGAGGGGAACTTGGTGGTGATGGTGCTCCCATGCACCTGTTGCCCTTGTACTTCTAGGTGGTGGAGTTTGTGGGTTTGGGAGGTGTTCCTCGCACTGTGCTGAGTTAGTTGACCTTCGGCGAGTGGATCATTAACTACTGGGAGCAGCAGTGAGAGCGGACCGACCTGTGAGGGAACAGGCGAAGGAGGAGCGAGGAAATAAAGCCCGAGGCTCGAGGCCCAGTCCAAGCTACTGGGAGCACCAGCGAGAGCGGACTGACCTGTGAGGGAACAAGCGATGGAGGAACGAGGAAATAAAGCCGTAGGCTCGAGACCCAGACCGAGCTATTGGGAGCACCAGCGAGAGTGGACCAACCTGTAAGGGAAGAGGCGAAGGAGGGGCGAGGAAATAAAGTCCGAGGCTCGAGGCCCAGACCGAGCTATTGAGAGCAGCAGCAAGAGTGGACCGACCTGTGAGGGAACAGGCGAAGGAGGAGCGAGGAAATAAAGCCCGAGGCTCGAGGCCCAGACCGAGCTATTGAGAGCAGCAGCAAGAGCGGACCGACCTGTGAGGGAACAGGCGAAGGAGGAGCGAGGAAATAAAGCCCGAGGCTCGAGGCCCAGACCGAGCTATTGGGAGCAGCAGTGAGAGCGGACTGACCTGTGAGGGAACAGGCAAAGGAGGAGCGAGGAAATAAAGCCCGAGGCTCGAGACCCAGTCCAAGCTACTGGGAGCAGCAGCGAGAGCGGAC
The DNA here is from genome assembly GCF_052327205.1 of Somniosus microcephalus. Classification (NCBI taxonomy): domain Eukaryota; kingdom Metazoa; phylum Chordata; class Chondrichthyes; order Squaliformes; family Somniosidae; genus Somniosus; species Somniosus microcephalus. The sequence continues at coordinate 361,398,507 of NC_140987.1, read as the reverse complement.
CGACCTGTGAGGGAACAGGCAAAGGGGGAACGAGGAAATAAAGCCCGAGGCTCGAGGCCCAGACCGAGCTATTGAGAGCAGCAGCAAGAGCGGACCGACCTGTGAGGGAACAGGCGAAGGAGGAGCGAGGAAATAAAGCCCGAGGCTCGAGGCCCAGACCGAGCTATTGGGAGCAGCAGTGAGAGCGGACTGACCTGTGAGGGAACAGGCAAAGGAGGAGCGAGGAAATAAAGCCCGAGGCTCGAGGCCCAGTCCAAGCTACTGGGAGCAGCAGCGAGAGCGGACCGACCTGTGAGGGAACAGGCAAAGGGGGAACGAGGAAATAAAGCCCGAGGCTCAAGGCCCAGACTGAGCTATTGGGAGCAGCAGTGAGAGCGGACCGACCTGTGAGGGAACAGGCAAAGGGGGAGCGAGGGAATAAAGCCCGAGGCTCGAGGCTCAGACCGAGCTATTGGGAGCAGCAGCGAGAGCGGACTGACCTGTGAAGGAACAGGCAAAGGTGGAGCGAGGAAATAAAGCCCGAGGCTCGAGGCCCAGACCGAGCTATTGGGAGCAGCAGCGAGAGCAGACTGACCTATGAGGGAACAGGCAAAGGTGGAGCGAGGAAATAAAGCCCGAGGCTCGAGGCCCAGTCCGAGCTATTGGGAGCAGCAGCGGGAGCGGACTGACCTGTGAAGCAACAGGTGAAGGGGGAGCGAGGAAATAAAGCCCGAGGCTCGAGGCCCAGACTGAGCTATTGGGAGCAGCAGCGAGAGCAGACTGACCTGTGAGGGAACAGGCAAAGGAGGAGCGAGGAAATAAAGCCCGAGGCTCGAGGCCCAGACCGAGCTACTGGGAGCAGCAGCGAGAGCGGACTGACCTGCGAGGTAACAGGCAAAGGTGGAGCGAGGAAATAAAGCCCGAGGCTCGAGGCCCAGACCAAGCTATTGGGAGCAGCAGCAAGAGCGGACTGACCTGCGAGGTAACAGGCAAAGGAGGAGCGAGGAAATAAAGCCCAAGGCTCGAGACCCAGACCGAGCTATTGGGAGCAGCAGTGAGAGCGGACCGACCTGTGAGGTAACAGGCAAAGGAGGAGCGAGGAAATAAAGCCCAAGGCTCGAGACCCAGACTGAGCTATTGGGAGCAGCAGTGAGAGCGGACCAACCTGTGAAGGAACAGGCAAAGGTGGAGCGAGGAAATAAAGCCCAAGGCTCGAGGCCCAGACCAAGCTATTGGGAGCAGCAGAGAGAGCAGACTGACCTGTGAAGGAACAGGCAAAGGAGGAGCGAGGAAATAAAGCCCGAGGCTCGAGTCCCAGACTGAGCTATTGGGAGCTGCAGTGAGAGCAGACTGACCTGCGAGGTAACAGGCAAAGGAGGAGCGAGGAAATAAAGCCCAAGGCTCGAGACCCAGACCGAGCTATTCGGAGCAGCAGTGAGAGCGGACCGACCTGTGAGGTAACAGGCAAAGGAGGAGCGAGGAAATAAAGCCCAAGACTCGAGACCCAGACCGAGCTATTGGGAGCAGTAGTGAGAGCGGACCGACCTGTGAAGGAACAGGCAAAGGTGGAGCGAGGAAATAAAGCCCAAGGCTCGAGGCCCAGACCAAGCTATTGGGAGCAGCAGAGAGAGCAGACTGACCTGCGAGGTAACAGGCAAAGGAGGAGCGAGGAAATAAAGCCCGAGGCTCGAGGCCTAGACCAAGCTATTGGGAGCAGCAGCGAGAGTGGACCGACCTGTGAGGGAACAGGCAAAGGTGGAGCGAGGAAATAAAGCCCAAGGCTCGAGGCCCAGACCAAGCTATTGGGAGCAGCAGCGAGAGCAGACCAAAACAGGCAACATTCGAAAGTAACGTCAGGGATTAAAAGTGTCATCAGCACAAGGGAAGGAGCTGATTGATAAGTAGGACCTGGTGAGTATTTCTACAGTCCAGTCATTAAAGTAAAAGTAAGGTCTCTAGTTTAGAGTAAGTAGTGTTTAAAGTGAAGTAAGGTCGCGAGTGTATTTAATATTCTTTAATTTAAAGGAAGTAAAGGGAGTAAATTAAGGTTAGGACATGGCAGGGCAGCTCGGCAGCATGGAGTGCTCCTCCTGTGCTAAGTGGGAAGTCAGGGACACTTTCGGTGTCCAGGGCGAACATGTGTGCAGGAAGTGTCTCCAGCTGCAGCTACTCGAAATCTGCATTTCGGAGCTGGAGCTGCAGCTGAAGTCACTATGGAGCATCCGCGAGGCTGAGATCTTCGTGGATAGCATGTTTAACAAGGTGGTCACACCGCAGGTAAAGAGTGCACAGGCAGACAGGGAATGGGTGATTGCCAGACAGAGTAAAAGAAATAGGAAGGTAGTGCAGGAGTCCCCTGGGTCCATCTCCCTCTCCAACAGATTTTCTGTTTTGGATACTGCTGGGGGAGATGGTTTCTCAAGGGAATGCAGCAAGAGCCAAGTCCGTGGCACTACAAGTGGTTCAGCTGCACAGGAGGGGAGGAAAATGAGTGGGAGAGCAATAGTACCCATTCGCTGTTGCCTCACAGCGCCAGGGACCCGGGTTCAAATCCGGCCTTGGTTGACTGTCTGTGTGGAGTTTGCACATTGTCCCCGTGTTTGCGTGGGTTTCCTCCGGGTGCTCCGGTTTCCTCCCACAGTCCAAAGATGTGCGGGTTAGGTTGATTGGCCATGATAAAAATTGGCCCTTAGTGTTAGGGGGGATTAAATACGTGGGGTTACGGGGTTACGGGGATAGGGCTTGGGTGGGATGGCTGTCGGTGTAGGGACCAGGTGCTAGGGTTTGGATGATCAGCCCTGATCTCGTTGAATGGCGGAGCAGGCTCGAAGGGCCGAATGGCCTACTCCTGCTCCTATCTTCTATGTTTCTATGTTTCTATGTTTCTATGATAGGAGACTCTATCGTAAGGGGAACAGATAGACATTTCTGTGGCCGCAGACATGACTCCAGGATAGTACATTGCCGCCCTGGTGCCAGGGACAACGATGTCACTGAGCAGCTGCAGGACATTCTGAAGGGGGAGGGTGAACAGCCAGAGATCATGGTCTATATCAGTACCAATGACATGAGTAGAAAGAGGGACGAGGTCCTGCAAGCAGAATATAGGGAGCTAGGAAATAAATTAAAAAGCAGGACCTCAAAGGTAGTAATCTCAGGATTACTCCCAGTGCCACATGCTAGTGAGAGCAGAAATAGGAGAATAGACCAGATGAATGCGTGGCTGGAGAGATGGTGTAGGAAGAAGGGATTTAAATTCCTGAGGCATTGGGACCGATTCTGGGGAAGGTGGGACCCGTACAAGCTGGACGGGTTACACCTCGGCAGAACCGGGACCAATATCCTCGCAGGGGGGTTTGCTAGAACTGCTGGGAAGTATTTAAACTAGTTTGTCAGGGGGCTGGGAACCTATGTTTGGGCCCAGAATGGAGAGAAGCAAAGCTGGAAGTGCAAGTTAGAAAAGCAGTCAGCAAAACTAGTAGGGAGCAGAAACAAAGGTCAACAGTAAAGAGGTCAAAGTGCAGAAAAATATTAAACAGGCAAAGTTGAAGGCACTTTATCTAAATGCACGTAGCATTCGCAACAAAGTGGATGAATTAATGGCACTAATAGAAGTAAATGGGTAGGGTGTAATTGCCATTACAGAGACATGGTTGCAGGGTAACCAAAGCTGGGAACTGAATGTTCCAGGGTACTCAACATTTAGGAAGGACAGACAAAAAGGAAAATGAGGTGGTGTAGTGCTGTTAATAAGGGATGAGATCGGTACGGTAGAGATAAAAGATCTTGGCTTGACAGATCATGATGTAGAACTGGAATCAGTTTGATTGGAGCTAAGAAACAGCAAAGGGCGGAAAACATTGGTGGGAGTTGTGTATAGGCCACCAAACAGTAATGGAAATGTAGGGCACAGTATCAATCAAGAGATTAGAAGTGCATGTAACAAAGGCAATACAGTAATCATGGGGGATTTAAATCTATATATTGACTGGGCAAATCAAATTACCACTAATGGTGTGGAGGACGAATTCTTGGAATGCATGCGAGATGGTTTCCTGGATCAGTATGTGGAGGAACCAACCAACTATTCTGGATCTTGTACTGTGTAATGAGAAAAGGCTAATCAATAATCTTGTGGTAAAGTGGCCTTTAGGGACAAGTGACCATAATATGATTGAATTTTACATTAAGTTTGAAAATGATGTAGTCCAATCTGAAACTAAGGTCTTCAATCTAAACAGAGGATATTATAAGGGTATGAGGTGTTGAGTCTGTGTGTCCCAGTTATGTTTATTATAAATCACTGGACACAGACAACAAGAATAACTTTAACAGGTCTTTACTATTCGGAGGTCAGGGCTGAACTGCCCAGCAAATCACTACACAACGTTTATATACCGGTGTGGTCACCACCGGTATTACAGTATACAGCAGCCAAGAGAAAGTAGTACATCTCTTAAGGTAGTTCTCTTAAGGTGGAACAGGTTACATACACCACAATCCTCCCTTTTTAGCTTAACAGTGTATATCCCCATTTAACATAACATAATAACATATATATATATATATATATACAACTTCATGCAAAACAGTTCAAAGATTCAGTCTCTGAGGAGGCCTCCTGATCCGAGTTGGATAACGCCTTTCAGGGGTCTCTGATTCTCGTTGCTGGGGTGACTCATCTTAGTTGATCTCTTATGGATTGGACATCATCATCAGGTACATTCACTTCTGAGGTAGATGCTTCAGGTTCACTAACTTCTTCCACGGTTGCCTCTGCCATAACCATGGGTTCGACCCTTGTTCTCGATTCTACCAGTTGGTCAGCATGACGTCGTATTACATTTTCACCAATATCTACTGTGTACATCAGGGGTCCTTGTCTGGCCCGAATTGTTCCAGTTTGCCATTTCTCATTTTTATAGTCCCAGGCTAACACTGGTTGTCCTATTTCGAAACTCCGAGTGGTCTTGTTATTTATATGCTGGAACTGTTTGTTTTCGACTTCCCTCCGCACATTTGGTTTTAACAAGTCCAACCTGGACCGCAACCACCTGTTATAGAACATCATGGCAGGACTTTGGTTTGTCACTGCATGATTGGCGTTTCGATATGCCAGTAGGAAATTGTCCTCCTTGTGTTGTAGTGGAATCTGATCTTCGCTCATGGCCTTTATTGCTTTTTTGAACGTTTGTACAAATCTCTCGGCCAACCTGTTTGTAGCCGGATGATATGGGGCAGAGGTATAATGTTTCACCCCATTCCTCTTCATGAATTTCTGGAATTCTTCTGACACGAACTGCGGTCCGTTGTCTGAACATATTTGTTCTGGCAATCCATTTCTTGCAAATATCGTTCTTAGCACCGCGATCGTCTTTTCCGAGGTAGTGGTAGTCATCTTAATCACTTCTGGCCATTTAGAATGTGCGTCCACCGCAATTAAAAACATGGAGTCCATGAATGGACCAGCAAAGTCAATATGTACACGTTGCCATGGGGTTGAAGGCCATTCCCATGGATGCAGCGGTGCAATCGGAGGTGCATTTTGAACTTTTTGGCACCCTGAGCAGCTTTTCGTCAGATCCTCTATCTGTTGGTCGATACCCGGCCACCACACATAAGCCCTAGCAAGGCTTTTCATCTTGACGCCCCCCAGATGACCTTCATGCAGTTCCTTTAGAACTCTCTCTCTTAACTTAGGAGGAATAATCACCCTTGTTCCATACATCAATGTTCCTTGACAGACGGACAGCTGTTCTCGTCTTGCTGAGAATGCCGGTAACAGTGGAACACCATGTGCTGGCCGTCCCTTCACTGTCAATTCGTAGACCCGGGACAGTGTCGGGTCGTTCCTGGTTTCTCTTTCAATACTTGCATTGGTGACTGGTAAACATTCGATGATGGTCGAGTGAAATAACTCAACAGGGTCAACCGTCGGTGCCTCCTCCGCTGTAGGTAGTGGCAGGCGCGATGGCCCATCAGCATTACCATGCTGCTTTGTACCTTTGAATTCAATCTGATATTGATGTGCCCCTAGGAAAAGGGACCATCTCTGGAGCCTCTGTGCTGTCATCACCGAAACACCCTTCTTAGGGTTAAAAATGGATACCAACGGCTGGTGGTCTGTCAGTAGCGTAAACTTTTGGCCCTGCAGGTAATGATTAAACTTCTTTACTCCCCACACAAGGCTGAGAGCCTCCCTATCTATCTGAGCATAGTTGCGCTCAGCAGAGGTCAATGATCTGGATGGGAACGCGACTGGCCTCTCCAAGCCATTTGGCAACTTGTGTGAGAGTACTGCCCCAATACCATATGGAGAAGCATCACAAGCCAAACGAATAGGCAGCGTTGGGTTGAAGTGAGCCAACACTTCCTCTGAGGTGATCAATGCCTTGCTTTTGCGAAAGGCCCTCTTACAGTCCTCGCTCCACTTCCATGGTACTCCCTTCTGCAAAAGAGCGTTCAGCGGGTGCAGCACCGTGGATAAATTTGGCAGAAACTTATGGTAATAGTTAATCAACCCTAGGAACGACCTCAACTGGGATATATTATCCATAGCGGGAGCCTTCACAACAGCTTCGATCTTGTCAGGAGACTTATGAAGCCCCTCCTGGTCAATGACATGACCACAGTACGAGATCCGCTTCTGAAAGAACTCACATTTCTGGCGATTAACTCGAAGTCCATATTCTTTCAATCTGGTGAGCACCAGTTCCAAATTTGCAAGATGTTCCTCATCATCATCTCCTGTAATCAGAATATCATCCAGGTAACATTGTGTGCCTGGAATTCCCTGTAATACCTGCTCCATGGCCCTCTGCCAAATTGCTGGAGCCGATGCCACTCCAAAAACCAGTCTATTATACCGATACAAGCCTCTATGCGTGTTGATCGTGAGATACTGGCGTGACTCTTCCTCAACTTCCATCTGTAAGTACACCTGCGCCAGGTCTATCTTGGTGAAGTGTTTCCCGCCAGACAACGAAGCGAAGATATCCTCAATCCGCGGAAGCGGATATTGCACCGTGTGAAGCACCGGATTAACAGTGATCTTGAAATCTCCACAGATGCGAACCTTCCCCGGTTCCCCCGGCTTGTTGCTCGATGAACGCTTCATGACGGGAACAATGGGCGTGGCCCACTCACTCCAGTCCACCTTAGACAGTACTCCTGAACGTTCTAGCCCTTCCAGCTCAGCTTCCACAGCAGGTCGTATCGCATAAGGTACCGGTCTGGCTTTGAAAAATTTTGGGTTTGCATGTTCTTCAACCTTGATGGTTGCCGTAATTCCTCTCAGTGTTCCCAGTCCCTGTTGGAACACCTCTTTAGCATCGTCCAATATTCTGGACAATCGTTTAGGTTTGACATCTTTTTTACCGGAATCTAGCGTTAGTGCTTTTAAGGAATGCCAGTCCATATTTATTCTCCTGATCCACTCCCGTCCCAGTAGTGGTGGACCTCCCTCAGGTACCACATATAAGTCCATTCCTCGGCTTTCTTTGCCCTTGTGGACCACCTTTACCTTTATCTTTCCGATGGTGTATACTCTTTGCCCCGTGTATGATTTCAATACAATCTCCGTATCCCTCAGGGGAATATGTGGGAATAACCTTTTGTACTCTTGCTTATTCATGACCGTCAATGCCGATCCAGTGTCCAATTCCATCTTCACTTGGACTCCTGCTATCTGAAGTGTGACCCAGATAGTTTGGAGGTCTGCTTCATTACCCACATTGTGTACTCTTAGACAACCCAGTTCCTTACTGCTGGAGTCTGAACCTGACTTCTGTTCATCTGAGCTGTTCTCTGTCACCTTGTGTACCTTTCTGCACTTTTCCTGCGGTGACTTTTTGTTGCTGGTCTTCTTTCCTGACCGGCATACTTTAGCTATGTGACCAAGCCTGCCACATTTTCTGCATTCCTTATTTTTGAACCAGCACTGGTTCTGATCGTGCGTTGTCTTTCCACAATGATAACACTTTACTGCACCCAAGGCCATTTGATTGGTGCTGAGTTCCGATGACCTTAGTTGCATTTCCGCAGTGCCTCTCGCTGCGGCTTCGTGCGATGCTGCAATAGTGACAGCTTTATCAAGCGTAAGATCATTCTCTTCTAGCAGTCGCTTTTGTGTTCCTTCTTTTAACAATCCACACACAAATTTATCTCTCAGCGCATCTGCTAGTCCTGTTCCAAACTGACAGTACTTTGATAGCTTACGCAGTTCAATTAAGAATTCAGCGTTGCTTTCTTCTTTCAGCTGCGTTCTTCTGTAAAATTTAAATCGTTCCGCTATCAGCAGCGGCGTGGGGTTTAAATGATTTTTCAGGACAGTAACAATATTCGCGAAAGTCTGATCCGCCGGTTTATCTGGTGATACAAGGTGCTTCAATAGCCCGTACGTCCTCACACCCATTGAGTTTAATAAGGTTAGTGCTTTCTTATCATCTGGTACCTCATTTGCTTTACAATAAACTTCCATGCGTTCTACATACGTGGCCCAATCTTCAACATCGCTATCAAAAGCATTGATGTTACCATGTTTAGGCATCCTTGCAAGTTTCTTTAAATTTTCTTTTTCCCAAAATGGCGGCTTCCCGCGCTTGTCTTCTTCCCCCGCCTACTAAAATAGCGGCTTCCCGCGCATGGCGGTTTTTCCCGCACTCGTCTTCTTCCCCCGCCGACTACAATGGCGGCTTCCCGCGTTTGCCTTCTTCCCCCGCTGGCTGCAATGGCGATTGCCGTACTGCTGCCGTTCTCGCCTCCCCAGCGGTTCTCAATTCCCCGACGCTGCTTTTTGCTCCCCCGCGGTTCCCGTGGGCATTCATGCTTCCCCTGCTGTTGCGCCTCTCAGCCCCACTTGCAGGCCGGTCCTTTACACCGGCTGCGGTTGAGTTCTCCGCGGTTCTCGTGGCCTTAACACTGCCCCAGTCGCTGCGCCTCTCGGCCCCGATTGCAGCCCGGCCCTTTTCACCGGCCGCGGTCTAGTTCTCCGCCCTTTTTCCTCCGTTTTCCCTCCCCTACTCCACAGCCAACGCAGCCGACTTTCTGCTCGTGTCGCTGATCGGCTTACCCACCACCGTGGTAGAAGGGATGATCACTGCCTGTCGCTGATGGAGGGCTTCGTGGTCAGAATTTTTCTTTTTAACCCGGGTTCTCGATGCCTCCCATGCGATGTGGTGCTCAGCAGGATGATGAGGGTGGATGCCTCTTCTCGACGCCCGTTCTGAGGACGAAGCTGCCTTGGATGTAAAACTGCCGCAGGGTAAGATCGGACTTGTCGCCACTGTTGAGTCTGTGTGTCCCAGTTATGTTTATTATAAATCACTGGACATAGACAACAAGAATAACTTTAACAGGTCTTTACTATTCGGAGGTCAGGGCTGAACTGCCCAGCAATTCACTGCACAACGTTTATATACCGGTGTGGTCACCACCAGTATTACAGTATACAGCAGCCAAGAGAAAGTAGTACATCTCTTAAGGTAGTTCTCTTAAGGTGGAACAGGTTACATACACCACATGAGGGACAAGTTGACCATGGTAGATTGGGAGACTACACTAAAAGATATGAAGGTGGACATACAATGGCTAACATTCAAGGAAATAATGCATAATTTGCAACAAACATATATTCCTCTCGGGCATAAAAACCCAAAAGGAAAAGTGATCCAACCATGGCAAACAAAAGAAATTAAAGCTAACATTAAGTCAAAGGAGGAAGCTGATAAAGTTGCCAGAAAAAGCAGTCAGCCTGAGGATTGGGATCTTTTTAGAAAAGAGCAAAGGTGGACCAAGAAATTCATAAAGAAAGGGAAAATGGAATATGAGCACAAACTAGCGAAAAATATAAAAACGGATTGTAAAAGCTTCTATAGGTATGTGAAAAGGAAAAGACTGGCGAAGGTAAATGTAGGTCCTTTACCGTCAGAGACGGGAGAATTTATAATGGGGAATGAGGAAATGGCAGAGAAATTAAATAAATACTTTGTTTCTGTCTTCACGGAGGAAGACACAAAAACCTCCCAGAAATACGAGAAAACCAAGGGGGTGACGAGAATGAGGAACTTAAAGAAATTATTATTAGTGAAGAAACAGTACTAGCAAAATTAATGGGACTAAAAGTCAACAAATCCCAAGGACCAGATCACCTACATCCTAGGGTTTTGAAAGAGGTGGCCATTGGAATAGTGGATGCATTGGTTGTCATCTTCCAAAATTCTATAGATTCTGGAACGGTTCCTGTAGATTGGAGGATAGCAAATGTAACCCCGCTATATAAGAAAGGAGGGAGGGAGAAAACAGGGAACTGCAGACCTGTTAGCCTCACATCAGTAGTTGGGGAAATGCTGGAATCTATTATAAAGGATGCAATATCTGGGCACTTAGAAACTAATAGTAAGATTGGGCAGAGTCAACATGGATTTATGAAAGGGAAATCGGGTTTGACAAACCTATTGGAGTTCTTTGAGGATGTAACTAGTGGAGTAGACAAAGGGGAACTGGTAGATGTGATGTTTCTGGATTTTCAGAAGGCCTTCGATAAGGTCCCACACAGGAGGTTGGTGAACAAAATGAGGGCACAAGGAATTGGGGGTAATATACTAGCATGGATTGAGAATTGGTTAACAGAAAGTAAACAAAGAGTAGTCTTTGTAGGATAAATGGGTCTTTTTCAGGATGGCAGGCTGTGACTAGTGGGTACTGCAAGGATCGGTGCTTGGGCCCCAGCTATTCACAATCTATAGCAATGATTTGGATGAGGGGACTAAATGTAACATTTCCAAATTTGCGGATGCTACAAAGCTAGGTGACAGTGTCAGTTGCGAAGAGGATGTGAAGAAGCTTCAAGGGGATCTCGACAGGCTCAGTGAGTGGGCAAGAACATGGCAGATGGAATATAATGTGGATAAATATGAAGTTATCCACTTTGGTAGAAAAAACAGAAAGGCAGATTATTTCCTAAATGGTGAAAGATTGGGGAATTCAGATGCTCAAAGGGACCTGGGTGTCCTTGTACATGAGTCACTGAAAGTGAATGTGCAGTTGCAGCAAGCCATTAGGGAGGCAAATGGTATGCTGGCCTTCATTACAAGAGGATTTGAGTACAGGAGTAAAGAAGCCTTATTCCAATTATATATGGCCTTGGTGAGACCACACCTGGAGCACTGTGTACAATTTTGGTCTCCTTACCTAAGGAAGGATATACTTGCCATAGAGGGAGTACAACAAAGGTTCACGAGATTGATTCCTGGGATGGCGGGACTGTCATATGAGAAGAGATTGAGTAAACTAAGCCTGTATTCTCTTGAATTCAGAAGCATGAGAGGGGATCTCATTGAAGCATACAAAATTATTACAGGGCTTGATAGGATGGATGCTGGGTGAATGTTTTCCTTAGCTGGGGAGTCTAGAACCAGGGGCCACAGCCTCAAGATAAAGGGTAGGCCATTCAGGACTAAGATGAGAAGAAATTTCTTCACACAGAGGGTGGTGAATCTTTGGAATTCTCTACCCCAGAGGGCTGTGGAGGCTCAGTCATTGGGTATATTCAAGACAGAAGTCGATAGATTTCTGAGTAGTAAGGGCATCAAGGAATATGGCGATAGGGCCGGTGAATGGAGTTGAGGCAGAAGGTCAGCCATGATCTCATTGAATGGCGGAGCAGGCTCGAAGGGCCGAATGGCCTACTCCTGCTCCTATTTCTTATGTTCTTATGTTCTTAAAATTATTGGAAAAAGATTGCATGGTGAGGCGAGGAGAATATTTTTCAATCTGAGAGTTGTCGAGATCTGGAACGCTCTGCCTGAAAAGGTTGTAGAAACTGATTCTATAAATAATTTTTGAGAATGAGAATCTTACAGTGTTACATCAAAAAGCGGGAGTGTGGGACTAAGCACAACTGCTCTTTCAAAGAGCCAGCACAGGCATGATGGACCGCATGGCCTCCTTCTGTGCTGTAAGTTTCTATGATGCTATTCTAAGATCTAACAAGGAGAAATAAACTGAATGACCAGTTGATCTGATTTTGGTGGTGTTGGAAGAGGAGTCAAAGCGGACAGTCATCATGATCCAAATGGGCGCTAATGATATAGGAAAAGAAAAGCCTTAAGTTCTGAAAAAAGAGTTTACGAGATAAGGAAAAAGGCTTCACGGGTGCTAATCTCTGGATTACTTCATCAACCACTTGGTAGTGGAGGATAGAGATTAGGGAGCTCAACACATGGCTAAAGGGGTGATGTCAGGAAGAGGGTTTTGTTTTAATGGGACATTGGTACCATTTCTGGGGGAGATGGGAGATAATCAGCAAAGATGGGCTTCATTTGAACAGGGAGATAGCTAATGAACAGATAAAAGAGATCAATGAGGAAGTGAAGAGTCAATTAAACTAGGAAGGAAAGGGGTAAAGAGAATTAAGAGCAATCAGAAAGAGCAAGTAGAGAATGTAGAAATGGATGATATTGTAGGAATTAATGGATTCCTACGAATAACGGAGTTCGACACAAGAGAATAATCAAACAGGTCTTTACTCAACGGAGATGCCACGAGGACTGCCTGGGCAGTCCCATGGTTTGCGACGTGGCGTCATCGCGTTTGCCCGCATTTTCCCGTGCTCTTAAAGGGGCCACGCCCCGTACATACAAACACTATATACAAAACACAGTAATGCCTAACACAATGGTACAGGTTTAGGCTGGTGTTAGAACATCGTTAAAGAGAATTATATACAGTTAGCCAGAGTCATTCAGTGGTTCTGCCACATGCGCCCCCTCAGAATTCGCTTTAACGGACAAAGTTAAACGGTGAGGGGGTCTGATGAGCCTGTCAGAACGACTCCTGTACTCTCGAGGCGGAGGCTGCAGGGCGGCTGGTGGTCTGGCGGGCGGTCGCACCTGGTCTGCCGTGACGACGATGGGTGGCCGGCCCCGTCTTGGCAGTTGTGCTGTCTCGACAGGGCGGTCGAGGTCCAAATGTGCTGGCTTTAAGCGGTCAACTGAAATGTGGTCCGGTTTATCACCGACATCTACCGTAAAGGTTTTGTCCCCTGCTTCCAACACGCGGAAGGGACCGGTATATGGGGCCTTGAGCGGATCCCTATGTGCGTCATGGCGAATAAAAACGTATTCAGCCTTGTGAAGCTCCATGGGAATGTGTGACCTCTGCAGCCCGTGGTGCGAAGTGGGCACCGGTGCGAAACATCTGCCCGCCTCTTGGTGACTGGCAAGCTGGGCAGACGTGGACCAGGGCTCCGTCGATGTTGGTAGGAAGTCCCCTGGGACTCGCAGCGGCTGACCATACACGAGTTCCGCTGATGAAGAGTGAAGGTCTTCTTTGGGGACCGTGCGAAGGCCCAACAGGACCCATGGTAGCTTGTCTGCCCATCCAGTGTCCTGGAGGCTGACCCTCAGGGCGGCTTTCACTGAGCGGTGGAAGCGTTCGCAGAGGCCATTTGCCTGTGGGTGGTAGGCTGTGGTGCGGTGTAATTTGACACCGAGTCCTTGGGCCACTGCATTCCAGAGTTCGGAGGAAAACTGCGGTCCCCTGTCCGATGAAATATCTGCGGGCACTCCGAAACGGGCGATCCAGGAGGAAATGAATGCCCTGGCCACGTCTGCCGAAGCAGTGGATGACAGGGGGACCACCTCTGGCCATCTGGTGGTGCGGTCAACCATGGTCAGGATGTGTGAAAACCATGGGAGGGTGGGAGTGGTCCTACCCACATTGACATGGTCAAAACGTCGCTCCGGAACTGTGAAGGTGGCCAACGGAGCTTTGATGTGGCGCTGTACCTTAGCCTTTTGGCAGACCACGCAGGTGTTGGCCCAGTCACGGTCATCCTTATGCATGCCATGCCATACAAATGTTACTGACACCAGTTTCTGAGAGGCCTTCATTCCAGGGTGTGACAACCCATGTATGGCGCCGAACACTTTGTGGTGCCAGACGACCGGCACGACAGGACGAGGATCCTGTACGGAGACGTCACACAACAGCGTGGTTCCTGCCGAATGAAACTTGACATCGGCCAACTGGAGGCCAGTGATGGCCGTTCTGTAAGCTTGGACTTCCGGGTCTGAGGCTTGGTCCACTGCCATGAGGGCGTAGTCGATGCCCAAATGAACCGTATTGACGAACGCGCGGGAGAGGCAGTCTGCCACCAGGTTTTCCTTACCGGCCACGTGCCGTATATCCGTGGTGAATTCGGATATGTAGGTCAGTTGAAGCTGCTGTCGGGCTGACCATTGTTCGGCGGTCTTGGGCATTGCAAAGGTCAGCGGCTTATGGTCCACAAAGGCGGTGAAAGGACGTCCTTCCAGAAGGAACTGAAAATGGCGGATGGCCAGAAAAAGGGCGAGCAACTCCCGGTCGAATGTGCTGTATGCTCTCTTGTTCTGCCGTAGTTGTCGGCTGAAGAATGCCAACGGTTGCCACGTCCCGTTCACCCACTGCTGTTGCACGGCACGGACTGCGTAGTCCGACGCGTCGGTGGTGAGAGCGATGGTGGCTCCTGGCAGTGGGTGCGCCAGCATAGTCGCGTTGGCTAAGGTGCTTTTGGTGTTGGCAAACACTCGGGCCATGTCATCCGTCCAGTCTACTGGGTACTTGCCAGTCTTGCCCTTGATGGCCTCGTACAGGGGCTGCATAAGTAGTGCCGCGTTAGGCACGAAACGGTGGTAAAAGTTTACCATGCCTAGGAATTCCTGCAGGGCCTTTATGTTCTGCGGGTGTGGAAAGGATGTCACTGCCTCTACCTTCGAAGGTAAAGGAACCGCTCCCTCTGAGGTGATGCGATGCCCCAGGAAGTCAATTTGGTGCAGGCCAAACTGACGCTTGGCCGGGTTGATAATCAGGCCGTGTCGGCTGAGGCGTCGAAAAAGGGTGCGTAGGTGACAGGTATGTTCTTCCTTAGTAGGACTGGCAATTAGAATGTCATCCAGGTAGACGAAGAGGAACTTGAGGTCCCGCAGCACAGAGTCCATCAGGCGTTGGAAAGCCTGGGCGGCATTCTTTAAACCAAACGGCATTCGTAAAAGCTCAAAGAGGCCGAATGGGGTGATGACTGCGGTCTTCTGGATGTCTTGTGGATGAACTGGGACGTGGTGGTAGCCCCGGACGAGGTCGACTTTAGAGAACATGGTGTTCCCTGCCAAATGGGCAGAGAAATCCTGGATATGGGGGATCGGGTACTGATCGGGCGTGGTGGCGTTGTTTAGGTGTCGATAGTTGCCGCATGGCCACCATCCACCGCCAGGCTTCGGGACGATATGGAGGGGTGAAGACCAGGGACTATTCGGTCAGCGAATAATCCCTAACCGTTCCATGGTTGCGAACTCCGCCTTTGCGACCGCCAGCTTGCCAGGTTCCAGGCGCCGGGCCCGCGCGTAGACCGGGGGGCCGTTGGTGGTGATGTGGTGTTCCACACCATGTTTCATGGCTGTGGAGGAGAACGTGAGACTTGTCAGGTCGGGGAATTCGCCGAGCAGGCGAGCGAACTCATCAGGATTCGGGAACGCACAGGAGACGGTGCGTGATGTAGTTTTACTGTGGTAACACGGAAGAGAATTAAAAGTTGCTGCGTTGATCAGCCGCTGGTTCCTGACGTCGACCAGGAGGCTGTTGGTGCACAGGAAATCCGCGCCGAGGAGGGGCTGGGAAAATTTGGCCGTAAAAAAATCCCAGTGAAAACGTTGCCCCCCGAGGCACACCTCCACTCACCGTCTGCCGAAGGTCCGATTTGCTCCACCATTGTCCGCTTCAAGGGTGGGGCCGTGATTCCCCGATTGCACATCGAGGGCGGACGCGGGTAAAATGCTGCACTGCACTCCGGTGTCGCACAGAAAACGACGACCGAACTGCGCGTGGTAGAAACACAGTCCAGCAGGCAGACGAGCTGGGGCGGCATCTGCGGGGGATGGGTGCCTCATGGCGGTGCAGTACTGCCGAGTTACAGTGAAAATTTTGTCAGCCTCCGCAGCGAGTGTTGCGCAGTCTTCAACTTCAGATCTTGCCAGGGCAGTTTGTACCTGTTCAGGCAGTTGGCTGAGGAAAATCTTGCGGAATAGGAAACATTCCCGCTCTGAGCCCAGGAGCGTGAGCATTTGGCTCATCAACTCTGAAGGCTTGGAGTCACCGAGCTCGGGCATAGTGAGTAATCGACGGGCGCGCTCCAATTTCGTGAGCCCGAAAACCTGCAGTAACCGCGCTTTGAGGTTTTCATACTTGTGCTCCGTTGGGGGGTTTTCGAGGAGGCTGACGATCCGAGAGGCGGTTGAGCTGTCGAGTGCGGAGACCACATAAAGATACTTGGCCTGATCCGCATCGATGTTCCTCAGGGCGAACTGGGCCTCGACCTGAATAAACCACGAGGGCACTTGCTGCTCCCAGAACTGCAGTAGCTTCAGCGAAACGGCGTTTGCTTCCATGCTGTGCTCTTCTTTTGTGAAAACGTTCACAAAAAATGGGGTCACCAATGTAGGAATTAACGGATTCCTACGAATAATGGAGTTCGACACAAGAGAACAATCAAGCAGGTCTTTACTCAATGGAGATGCCACGAGGACTGCCGGGGCAGTCCCATGGTTTGCGACGTGACGTCATCGCATTTGCCCACGTTTTCCTGCGCTCTTAAAGGGACCACGCCCCGTACATGCAAACTCTATATACAAAACACAGTAATGCCTAACACAATGGTACAGGTTTAGGCTGGTGTTAGAACATCATTAAAGAGAATTATATACAGTTAGCCAAAGTCATTCAGTGGTTCTGCCACAATATAACTATATAATTAAAATGAAACTAGCAAAAGGATAGCATTCAGAAGGAATAAAGGGAGTGTAAGAGGAAAATCAAACTGACCAATTTTAATAGGGAAAAGACTGAGATAAAGGGTCGAAGTGTTAGCCGAGATAAAAATGTCAAAGAAGGAGCATTTTAGTGTGAGCAAAAAAACAGATAAAATGCATAAAATGCAAGTGTGCGGAAATCAGTAGTAATAGAGTTAAAGGAAGATACAGATTTAATAGCACTAACAGAAACTTGGGTGCAAACTGGGTAGGTGTGGAAAATAAATACATTAGTTTATAATATTTTTAGGGTGGACAGAATAGGCAAGAAAAAAGGAGGTAATATTGGTGAAGGAAGGAATACGTACTGTGGAGCGGACTTATGTACACAAAATAGAGTTTCAGACAGAGACAATATGGTTAGAAATCAAGGTAAAAAAATGGATTGTTACATTAGTGAGATTGAACAACAGGCCCCTAATTGTTGGGAGGAAGTAGAAGAGGAAAGCTGTCGACAGATCAGGAAGTTGAGTAGGAATAATAAAATGATTGTTCTTGGAGAATTTAATTACCCACTCATTGATTAGGACAGGGAGAGGGTAAATGGAGAAAAGGGAATAGAATTCCTGGTGTGCACAGGATTATTTCCTCAAGCATTATGTTTATATGCCCACAATGAGGGGGAGGTATCGCTCGATCTAGTTATGAGTAATCGATCAGGTAGATGACTTAAATGTGGGTGAGAATTTTGAGAGTAACGATCATAATATGATAAGGTTTAAGGCCCAAATAGAAGGCGATAAAGTTCAGTGCAAAAGCAAGGGCACCAGATTGGAATAGAGCAGATTTCTTGTAAGCTGAGGCGATCGGGGCTGGGGGAGGTCGGCGGTCAGAAGTGGGAGGTCGGCGGTCAGAAGAGAGCGAGAGATTGGCAGGGGCGGGGAGAGAGAGGCCACAATCGGGAGGTGGGAGGCTGAAGGCTTCCTTCATTGAGGCCTGGCGGGGAGCATTCCTGCACCTCCTGGCCCACAGCGAATGCTGAAAAAGGCACTTATCTTATGGAGCCGGCAACTCCCGCCACCCTTTCACTGCTGGGTTTTCAGACCCCATGGAAACCTGTGCAGCAAAAGTGAATTTTAAATCGGGCTCCCAAATGCACTGTGGGAGCTAATTTAAATATGTGAATTAAGTGCCCCGCCTTTCCATGCCAGGACACTTGGATGCCTCGATATCTACCACTGTAAAAAAGTCAGCGGGAACGTGCACAGCAGGTTGGGGACACGTTCCCTGTATTTAGCTCTTTAGACAACACCGCCCCCCCACCACTCCGACCCTCTCCCGCACCTTGTGGAGGGGGAGGGGTTAATATCGAGGCCTATATTTCAGGTTCTATTAAGAGTGGATGGGGGTTAAAAACAGGCAGGGAGATCATGGTACGTGATTAACCCACGCCTGCATTGCATTGCAGGCAGCACGTTAAATTTGTGCTGCTTGCTTTTTTAAAATGATTGCTGCGTGCAGCCAGCACTACTATTCATTGACTGCATGCATCAGCCAGGGGCCCGATAGCGTGAGTGGCTAGCATTACTTAAAGGCAGCCTGCACCTCTTAAAGGAGAGGTGCATTGTGGCTGCAAACAGTGATGGGAGTTTATTGAAAAGTGCACTTTGAGGAATGGTTGAACACACGAGAGAGCATGCACCAAGGTCTTCTGACAATGCATTAGAGATCTTTGGTGCAAGGCGTGGAGAGAAGGAGAGACATCCTGTATCCGCAGGGGGCAGGCAGCCATCCAGACATATGCTCAGGAAGCAATGGGAGGCAGTAGCGGTGAAGGTCAATGCCAGTAGCTCCAAGTACATGGATGTGGTGCAGGAAGAAGTTTAACAATCTGAGATGGGTTGTTAGGGTGAGTGAGTTCATCTGCAAATGGCATTTCCTACCAACTGCACCACTAGCTTCATCCAATGCACATTTCACTACACTACAGGAGGAAGAGGAGGAAGAAGTCAGTTAAGATGAAGAGACACCGTCACGCGATCTTACACTCACAGCCACTAGCTCAGAGACTGACACTGCTCGTACTTTAGAGGCTAGGATAGAGGAGGCACCTGTTAGCAAAGTTGAAGCTCATGGAATAAAAGGGACAGTGGCAGCATGGATGCGAAATTGGCTAAGTGACAGGAAACAGAGGGTAGTGCTGAATGGTTGTTTTTTGGACTGGAAGAAGGTATACAGTGGTGGCCATTGAGATAATGGATGCATTGGTTGTCATCTTCCAAAATTCTATAGATTCTGGAATGGTTCCTGCAGATTGGAGGTTAGCAAATGTAACCCCGCTATTTAAGAAAGGAGGGAGAGAGAAAACGGGGAACTACAGACCTTATAGCCTCACATCAGTAGTTGGGAGAATGCTGGAATCTATTATAAAGGATGCAATAACTGAGCGCTTTGAGGATGTAACTAGTGGAGTTGAAAAAGGGGAACCGGTAGATGTGGTGTATTTGGATTTTCAGAAGGCCTTTGATAAGGTCCGACACAAGAGGTTGGTGCACAAAATGAGGGCACATGGAATTGGAGATAATATACTAGCATGGATTGAGAATTGGTTAACAGACAGAAAACAAAGAGTAGGGATAAATGGGTCTTTTTCAGAATGGCAGGCTGTGACTAGTGGGGTACCGCAAGGATTGGTGCTTGGGCCCCAGCTATTCACAATCTATATCAATGATTTGGATGAGGGGGCTAAATGTAACATTTCCAAATTTGCTGATGATACATGATATACCTATCAATTCATTCAATGAAAAGCGACGAGTTAAGAAAGTAACTATAGGTTTTTATTGGCTAAATAACAGAGCCCACCCTCGTGGGTGATCGGGTCCAACAAGGAGGAATACCAGCCAGTCGACCACCTTTATACCTGGGCAAGCAGGCGGAGCCATGGGCGGAGTCAGCTGTGGTCAGCCCAGGTATAACAGCGTGACAAGAGGTGACCTTGTGTAGTGATACAACAGTGTAAACAGTGATAACCATAGTGTAACGATATAAACATAGTGTAACGATAGTGAACGATAAAAGTGGTTTACCACATTCACCCCTTGTTTAAATTTGAGTCCGGCGGGGTGAAGTGTACTACCAGTTCGGGTATGTCAGTCTGTCCGGAGGCCTCGTAAGTCTTTCTGATCGGCGCAGCAGCGGCGGCGGTGGTGCAGTATCCGATGTTAATGCTGGTGTCTGCGTGGTTGGCGAAGGCTCGTGGGGTTCCGGCATGCCGTCTACCTGGGCTGGATTTGGGGTGGTGGTGGGGGGTAACGGTGGTGTCTCAGGGGTGCCCGAGGGTGTAAGGTCTCGTAAGGAGACTGTGACCTCCCGCCCGTCTGGGTATGCCACATAGGCGTACTGGGGGTTGGCGTGCAGGAGGTCCACCCTCTCGACCAGGGGGTCCGTTTTATGGGCCCTCACGTGCTTTCGCAGCAAGACGGGCCCCGGAGAAGTCAGCCATGTTGGTAGCGAGGTTCCCGTAGTCGACTTCCTGGGGAAAACGAACATTCGTTCATGGGGGGTGGCGTTAATGGCCATGCAAAGCAGTGACCGGATGGAATGCAGCGCTGCCGAGAGGACTTCCTGCCAGCGAGAGGTTGGGAGGCCCTTAGACTTTAAGGCTACGAGAACGGCCTTCCAGACAGTCGCGTTCTCTCTTTCCACCTGGCCGTTCCCTCGGGGGTTGTAGCTGGTGGTCCTGCTTGCAGCAATACCTCTCGCTAGTAGGAACTGGCGAAGTTCCTCGCTCATGAAGGATGAGCCCCGGTCGCTATGTATATAGTTCAGGAACCCGAACAAGGCGAAGAGGTCGTTCAGGCATTTGATGACCGTGGTACTGGTCATGTCTGGGCAGGGGAAGGCAAAGGGGAAATGGGAGTACTCATCAATGATGTTGAGGAAGTACACATTATGGTCAGAGGACGGGAGGGGCCCCTTAAAATCGATGCTCAAGCGCTCGAAGGGGCGGGTGGCTTTGATCAGGCTTGCTCTGTCCGGCCTAAAGAAATGCGGTTTACATTCGGCACAGGTTTGGCAGTTCCTGGTCATGGTCCTGACCTCCTCGATGGAGTATGGCAGGTTGCGGGCCTTAATGAAGTGGTAAAGTCTGGTGACCCCGGGGTGGCAGAGGTCGTTGTGGAGGGTCTGCAGTCTATCAATTTGCGCGTTGGCGCATGTACTTCATGATAGAGCATCTGGGGGTTCGTTCAGTTTACCAGGCCGGTACAAGATATCATAATCATAGGTGGAGAGCTCGATTCTCCACCTCAAGATCTTGTCGTTCTTGATTTTGCCCCTCAGCTTGTTATTAAACATAAAAGCGACCGAACGCTGGTCGGTGAGCAGGGTAAATCGTTTGCCTGCCAGGTAATGCCTCCAGCGTCGTACTGCCTCCACGATCGCCTGGGCCTCCTTCTCAACCGAAGAGTGTCGGATCTCAGGGCCCTGGAGGGTCCTTGAGAAGAAGGCCACAGGTCTCCCCGCCTGGTTAAGGGTTGCAGCTAGGGCGAAGTCGGATGCATCGCTCTCCACTTGGAAAGGGATAGACTCATCCACCGCGTGCATTGTGGCCTTAGCAATGTCTCCCTTTATGAGGGAGAAGGCTGCGCACGCTTCTGCCATCAGGGGGAAGGAGGTGGACTTCATGAGGGGTCTGGCTTTGTCCGCATAATTCGGCACCCATTGGGCATAGTAGGCGAAGAGCCCCAGGGTTCTCTTCAGCGCCTTTGGACAGTGGGGGAGGGGAAGCTCCATGAGGGGGCGCATTCTTTCGGGGTCGGGGCCGATGACTCCGTTCTCTACTACGCAGCCGAGGATGGCAAGACGCGAGGTGTTAAACACACATTTCTCCTTATTGTAAGTGAGGTCCAGCCGTTGGGCCGTACGGAGGAATTTCTCCAGCTTAACATCGTGGTCCTGCTGGTCGCGGCCGCAGATAGTGACGTTACCTAGATAAGGGAACGTGGCCTGCAGCCCGTTCTGGTCAACCATCCGGTCCATCTCCCTTTGGAAGACCGAAACCCCGTTGGTGACGCCGAAGGGAACCCTAAGGAAGTGGTAGAGGCGGCCATTCGCCTCGAAGGCGGTATACTGGCGGTCCTCAGGGCGGATAGGGAGTTGGTGATAGGCCGACTTAAGGTCGATGGTAGAGAAAACCCGGTACTGTGCAATCTGATTGACCATATCAGATATGCGGGGAAGGGGGTATGCGTCCAGCTGGGTGTACCGGTTTATGGTCTGGCTGTAGTCGATGACCAGGCGGTTTTTATTGCCGGTCTTAACGACTACGACCTGGGCACGCCAGGGGCTGTTGCTCCTCTCGATGATGCCCTCCTTCAGGAGACGCTGCACCTCAGAGCTAATAAAAGCTCTGTCCCCGGCGCTGTACCGCCTGCTCTTGGTGGCGACGGGTTTACAGTAGCGGGTGAGGTTAGCGAACAGGGAGGGGGGCGGGACCTTGAGGGTGGATAGGCCGCAGGTGGTACGCGGTGGGCGGTTTAAAGGCTGCTGGTTGTCGACTGTGAATGGGGGGAGGGGTCCACCGTATGCCAAAGTGACACTTTGAAGGTGGGATTGGAAGTCCAGCCCTAGTAGGACGGCCGCGCAGAGCTGAGGCAGGACGAGGAGTTTAAAATTTTTATACTCCGTGCCCCTAACCGACAGGGTCACAACACAGTAGCCGCTGATGTCTGTAGAATGGGACCTCGGCGCCATCGAGATCTGGTTGCGCGTTGGCCGGACAGTGAGGGAGTAGTGGCTCACCGTGTCTGGATGGATGAAACTCTCCGTGCTTCCGCTTTCGAACAGGCAGCTCGTGGCGTGGCCGTTTACTTTGATGTCCATCATCGACTTGGACAGGTGATGCGGGCGAGCTTGGTCCAATGTGATGGAGGCTAGTGTATGGCTGAGCGAGCTGCTGTAGTCTGCGGGTGAGGCGGTGGTCGGGTCTGGAGACAAGGTGGCGGTCGAGTGTGGTGGACAAAATGGCGGCGCCCACAACGTTGAATAAAATGGCGGAGAAGATGGCCGCCCCCACAACTCACATGAGGCACTGCTGGCGTCGGTGGCCTTGATCAAAGATGGCCACCCCCATGACTCACACGAGGGGATACTGGCATCTGTGGCCTTGATGAAAGATGGCCGCCCGCACAACTCGCATGAGGCACTGCTGGCGTCAGTGGCTCTCCCCCTGCAGACCTTCGCGAAGTGGCCTTTCTTGTGGCAGTCGGAGCAAGTCGCGTTTCTTGCAGGGCAGCGCGTCCTCGGGTGTTTCGTCTGGCCACAGAAGAAGCAGCCGGCGGCCCGATCGCGGGGCTCCGATGTCGCAGCTGGTACCGGGGGTGGCGGTCCTGATCGGTTCTGGGACGCCGACGCTGAGGTAGGTCCCAGAGGCGGCGGTGCGAGGGGTATTGCGGCCGGGGTCGGGCCCGAGTCCCAGGGTCGCGCAGCACAGTACCTGGAGTACGCCTCGAGGTCCCGATGGGCCACTTCCAGAGAGCGAGCGAGGGCTGCAGTTGTGTTCAGGTCGAGGTCCTTTGATTCCAGCAGTCTTTGCCGTGAGTAGTCGGACCGAAGGCATTTCACGAAGGCATCGCGGATATTCCTTTCAGTATTTTCTGCAGCCGTTACAGCTTTAAAGTCACAGTCCCTGCCGTGTGTTTGTAGCGCCCGTAAAAATTCATCTACAGACTCTCCTGGCTGTTGCGAGCGAGATCTTAGGAGATGTCTGGCATACATAGAATTTACAGGGCTCCGGTACTGCTCTTTCAGCAGATTGAGGGCGTCCTCGTATGTAGCAAGGTCCCGGATGAATGCAAATACTTTAGGGCTCACCTGGGCGGTCAGAACTCTTAGTTTGGATCTCGGAGGCACGCCGGATTCTCCCAGGTAGGATTCGAAACAGCTCAGCCAGTGTTCGAAGTCGAGGGCTGAGTTCGCTGCCTGTGGGTTTAGATCCAGGTACGGCGGTCGGAGGGCTCGCAGCCAGGCCGGCTGCTGTGGCTGTTGCAGCTGGCTGTTTGGCTGGTCGTTTGGCTGCTCCGATCCACTCATTTCAAAATTTAGCCAATAAAATTGATATACCTATCAATTCATTCAATGAAAAGCGACGAGTTAAGAAAGTAACTATAGGTTTTTATTGGCTAAATAACAGAGCCCACCCTCGTGGGTGATCGTGCCCAACAAGGAGGAATACCAGCCAGTCGACCACCTTTATACCTGGGCAAGCAGGCGGAGCCATGGGCAGAGTCAGCTGTGGTCAGCCCAGGTATAACAGCGTGACAAGAGGTGACCTTGTGTAGTGATACAACAGTGTAAACAGTGATAACCATAGTGTAACGATATAAACATAGTGTAACGATAGTGAACGATAAAAGTGGTTTACCACAATACAAAGCTAGCTGACAGTGTCAGTTGCAAAGAGGATATGAAGAGGCTTCAAGGGGATCTCAACAGGCTCAGTGAGTGGGCAAGAACATGGCAGATGGAATATAATGTGGATAAATGTGAAGTTATCCATTTTGGTAGAAAAAACAGAAAGGCGAAGTATTTCCTAAATGGTGAAAGAATGGGGAATGCAGATGCTCAAAGGGTGTCCTTGTACATGAGTCACTGAAAGTGAATGTGCAGGTGCAGCAAGCCATTAGGAAGGCAAGTGGTATGCTGGCCTTCATTACAAGAGGATTTGAGTACAGGAGTAAAGATGTCTTACTCCAAATATATAGGGCCTTGGTGAGACCACACTTGGAGTACTGTGTACAATTTTGGTCTCCTTACCTAAGGAAGGATAAACTTGCCATAGAGGGAGTGCAACGAAGGTTCACAAAATTGATTCCTGGGATGGCAGGACTGTCGTATAAGAAGAGATTGAGTAAACTAGGCCTGTATTCTCTTGAATTCAGAAGAATGAGAGGGGATCTCATTGAAGCATACAAAATTATTACAGGGCTTGATTGGGTGGCTGATGGGAGAATGTTTCCCTTAGCTGAGAAGTTTAGAACCAGGGGCCACAGCCTCAGGATAAAGGGTAGGCCATTCAGGACTGAGATGAGAAGAAATTTCTTCACACAGAGGGTGGTGAATCTTTGGAATTCTCTGCCCCAGAGGGCTGTGGAGGCTCAGTTATTGGGTATATTCAAAACAGAAGTTGATGGATTTCTGACTAGTAAGGGCATCAAGGGATATGGCGAAAGGGCCGGTGAATAGAGTTGAGTCAGAAGATCAGCCATGATCTCATTGAATGGCGAAGCAGGCTCGAAGGGCCGAATGGCCTACTCCTGCTCCTATTTCTTATGTTCTTATGTGGTCCCCAGGGATTGGTACTAGGACCACTGCTTTTCTTGATATATATATATATATTATTAATGGTTTGGACTTAAGTGTACAGGGCACTATTTCAAAATTTGCAGGTCATGCAAAACTTGGAAGTATAATGAACAGTGAGGAGGAGTGATTGACTTCAAGAGGACATAGACAGGCTGGTGGAATGGGCAGACACATGGCAGAAGAAGTTTAATGCTGAAAAGTGCGACGTGATACATTTGGTAAGAAGAACGTGGAGAGGCAATATAAACTAAAGGGGGTGCATGAACAGAGAGACCTGGGGGCATATGAGCACAAATCATTGAAGGTGGCAGGACAGGTCGAGAAAGCGGTTAAAAAAGCATACGGGATCCTGTGCTTTATAAATAGAGGCACTGAGTACTGTAGGGGGTGGCGTGTGCACCCAGTCAGCTTCATCTCTGACTGTCTTTTGAGCGGTTCGAATCGCTCTCACACCCCTGGGTTCTAGACACCAGACTTAGGTACAGGCAGCGATACAGAAAATCGAGTAGACAAGTGGTTTGGTGCAAGAAAACCAAAATTTTATTGGAAACAGGATAGAACAATCTTATGAAAATTACTGGTATGAAATACAGGCATAAACAATTACACTTATATGGGAATGGGGAACACACGGCACATCGAGGGAAAACAACTACATTACCAATCCCCTTATCATTACCCCACCCCCTATACCTAACTAGATTAAGCTATGAGGGGCCAGGAATTCATGCTCACCAATCCAAAACCTGTTGCTTTAACTGGTGGGGTTTTGAGGTCCGTTCTTGCTGTCCTTTGGGGTATCCCGTCGCCACGTGGTCTCAGGGCACGGCGCTGAAGTTGTTGATGCGAAGCACCCTCCTTTTCCTCAGCTACCGTCGTCGTCGAGTCGCGATGGATTTTCTTCTTCTTCTTCCTCGGGCGGTCACCGGTGGTAATGCTATGGTCGGGGGTCGATTGGCGGACTTTACCGTCTGAATGATTTCACTACCCAAGCTTCGAATGCCAGTTTATTCGTCATGGGCACCGCTAACCATTCTTTGAACACCAGCTTATTCTGTAACCGGGCTATCACTGTCCATGTGACAAACACCAGCTTATAACTAGGCTGTTTGTCTCGATTTTGCTACCCATCCTTCGAATGCCAGCATATTCTTAAATTGGGGTTACACTATATTCACCAAACACCAGCTTATAACTGAGCGTTTGTCCCCAAATGTGTCTTTCCGCTGCCCTTCTCTGCCTTTACCGGTTTACCTTCTTCTTCATCTCATCTCATCTCGTCTGCCCGTTTGTGGCCTGTGTGTCCTGTGTGGTTTTCAACTCTGGTCTCGTTCTCCTCCCACATTTGGCCCCGGTGTGATGGGCATCCTTGGTTGTTCAGCGGTGCAGGGAGCGAGAAGAGTGCCCGCCACGAGGCCAGGGCATGAGTCAAGAAAGATAAGAGTGCTAAGAGAGCGATTGCCACTGATGGGCCTACCCGTTCTTCAACTCCTTATCTACGCGCCAAATCAGGTCAGTCCTTTTGTCTAACTTTTGTCGGGCTTGTTTAAATGATTACATCCATTTACTTTAACGACTTGTGGAGTGGTTGTCTCTGGGTCTAATGGCCCCGATGTCCTGGTTGTTTGTCTTGGATGAAACTTAATTGTCTCCATCCTGACTTGATGGCTACTGTGAGCTGTTACCGATTAAATATGCAGAAACCTAATGGCCTCGATTCTAGGCCCATTCTAGCTTGATCTATGTCAAGTCGAATGAATGTGTATTCTGTGTTTACTTTGTCTGGCTGGCTCCAGAGAGTCCTTTTCACAGATTCCTGCATTTTAAGTTTTGTCTCTGGGCCTGCCTGTCTGCAGAGCCCTGTTTTAAAAATCCTGTCGGTTTGGTCACAAGGTTACAGAAGCCATTTTGGGTACCCTGTATTTAATAACTTGTCCGAACAGGGTCCCTTGATCCATAATTTGGGAAGTGCGGGAATTTTGAGAACCCTGCATTTACAGTACAAAAGCAAGGAAGTTATGATGAACCTTTATAAACACTGGTTTGGCCACAACTGGAGTATTGTATCCAATTCTGGGCACCGCATTTAGGAAGGATGTGAAGGATTTAGAGAGGGTGCAGAAAAGGTTTACAAGAATGATTCCAGGGATGAAGGATTTCAGTTACATGGATAGACTGGGGAAACTGGGGTTGTTCTCCTAAGAACAGAAAAGATTGAGAGGAGATTTGATAGAGATTTTCAAAATCATGTGGGGTCTAGATAGAGTAGGCAGCCACTGGGGAAGCACCTCATAGGAGCACTAGAATAGACAAAGGCACACGGAAGACAGGCACTGATGGTATGCACAAGGGAGATTAGTTTATTTTTGTATGCATTATGTAATGATTGAATTTATAAAATTGGATCGGAATGTGCATTTTCTGGTAGTTTTATTTTTGTATTGTAGAAAGAGGACAATGTGGTTGTCAGTGATAGAAGAAAGGTAAGGAATGTGGGACTATTGGTGAATGGTGCAGTGTGGCTGAGGTTATTGGTATTGCTCATGAATTATTTCATTAAGTAGAGCCTGGGCAGAAAGGGTCTATCTATTTTGTAGCCACTCTTCCTCTTCCTGTTCCTTCAATTCAGCAGTCAAGGACATTCAGCCTCCGATCTTCGGGTAAGCATTCTCCAAGGCGGCCTTCGAGACACACGACAACACAAAATCGTCGAGCAGAAACTGATAGCCAAGTTCTGCACCCATGAGGACAGCCTCAACCGAGATCTTGGGTTCATGTCACGCTACATGTAACCCCACCTGACACAGGGTCATCCAGGCGCGAGTCGACATTGGCTTGTTCTCTCTACACAGATGCGGCCGGACCTGCTGTGATTTCCACCAAAAAAAAAAAGTTTTTTGTCTGTTTTTTTGTTTTTCACACAGACCCCAGCATCTGCAATATTTGACCCCTTGTGACCCCACCTCATTGTTCTTTGATGTAATGTTTTCCTGACTGACCTGTTTGGACACCATTCACACCTTTGATTGCTGTGATTATCTCTCTGCCGAGGTGTGATAAATGGCAGTTGGAAACATTACCTGTAAACATCTGACATGATTCTCTGACTATATAAGCTGTGTCTTTATGCATCTCTCCACTTCACCTGATGAAGGAGCAGCGCTCCGAAAGCTTGTGATTTCAAATAAAGCTGTTGGACTATAACCTGGTGTTGTGTGACTTCTTACATTTGTCCACCCCTGTCCAACTCCGGCATCTCCACACCATGGCTTCAATTCCTGTTGCACTTCCTCCTCCCCACTTCCTCATCCTCCTCTTCCTCCTCTTGCTCTTACTCCTTCTCCTCAGCTTCTCGTCTGATAGGTGATGCAAGGGTTGTTCCCTCATAATGGTGAGGTTGTGCAGCATGCACCATGTTACTACAAATCTTGATACCTGTTCAGTTGAGTAGTGCACTGCTCCTCCAGAGCAGTCCATGCAGCAGAAGTGTTGCTTGAGGCCGCCAATGGTGTGTTATATAATGTTCCTTGTGGCAGCATGGCGCTCATTGTAGGCCTGTTGTGCATGTGTGCATGGGTTCCGAACTGGAGTCATGAGCCATGTCATGAGTGGATAACCCTTGTTGCCCAGTAGCCAGCCTCTGACTTGCTGTGTTGGGTCAAATACAGGTGGCATAGTGGATTATGCAGAATGAAGGAATTGTGTCTGCTGTCAGGATAATGGGCATTCACATGCATGATGCACTGCTTGTGGTCGCACACCAGCTGTGCATAGAGGGAGTGAAACCCTTTTCGATTCATGAAAATGGCCTTGAATGGAACATTAAACCAAAGCCCTGTCTGTTCTTTTTGGCACTATTTGAAGAAGAGTAAGGGAGTTCTCCCAGTGTCTTTGTGAACATTCATCCCTCAATCACCACCACTAAAACAGCTTATTTAGCCATCTATCTCCTTGTTTGTGGGACCTTGCAGTGTGCAAATTGGCTCTATGGTTCCGTACATTACAATAATTGCAATAATAATAAATAACTTCCGGTTGAAGTTATGTGCACATCATTTCCTGTGAACTGTGAACTGTGAACTGTGAACTCTGTGCATACCTCACTTCCTGTGCATATGTCACTTCCTGTGTTTGGACTAGTATAAATACTGAACTGCTCAGTATGTAAAAGGGCTTCTCCTAGAGGCATGGTGAAGACCGCTCTTGTATATAGAATAATTATAAGTTGCTTAAAGCTTACTTTAAAGTTCCTTGATGTGTGAGACTTTTTATTACATCAATAATGACTACACTTCAAAATACCTCATTGGCTGCGATGCACTTTGGGACATCCCTAGGTTGTGAAAGAAATTGCTAATTCTTTCTTATCATACTGGAGACTATTGAAGAAGTTTAAGGGGTATGGAATTATGGGGTGGGTAGCAAGCTGGATTAAAAACTGGTTGGAAGGGAGGAAACAGAGAGTAGGAGTTAAGGGTAGTTTCTCAGAGTGGTTGGAATTAGGTAATGATGTCCCACAGGGATAAAGGGAGTGACATCCAGATTTGCTGATGATACTAAAATAGGTGGCATATTAAATAATGCGGAGGACCAAAGGAAGCTGCAAAGGGATATAGATAAGGTGGTAGAATGGGCATAAAAAGTGGCAGATGGAATTCAATGTCATTAAGGATGAGGTGGTACATTTTGGTTAAAAAAAGTAATAATTATATTTTGAATGGAGGGAAAATTCTGTGATGTGGAAGAATAGAGGGATTTGAAGGTTCAGGTTCATAAGACATTAAACGCAGCACCTCAAGTGGATAAGGCCTTTAACAATAAGCTAATGCAATACTGGCAAGAGGTATGGAATATAAATGTTAAAATGCAATGGTGAATCTAAACAAAACCTTAGTAAAAGCACAGTTGGAGCACGGTGTGCAGTTTTGGGATCCACACTGTAAGAAGGATGTTGAGACAATACGAGAGTACAGTGTAGATTCACTAGGATGCTGCTTGGTATGAGGAACTACAAATACAAAGAAAGACTTGAAAAATTGGAACTGTTTTGATTAGAGGAGATTGTGGGGCGATTTGATAGAAGTGTTTAAAATTCTGAAGGAATGGGACAGTGCAGTTGGAAACAGATTGTTTCCAGTCATTGATGGGTCTAGAACAAGGGGACATAGATATAAGTTTAAATGTAAGAGATTTAGGACAGGACAGGGGAAATCTTTTTACACAGAATGTTGTGAGGCTTTGGAATGCATTGCCAGAATTAGTGATTGAAGCAGAGACCATGTTATCATTTAAGAATAGGTTAGATAGGTGGTTGAAGAAGAAGAGGATAAAGGGACACAGAAACAATGTGGGCACATATGAATAGGACTACTTCTTATGTGGAGGATTAAACCCAACATGGACTGCTTGGATGGAATAGCCGGTTTCCATGTTGTAATTTCTATGTAGTTCTCTGGAAGAATGTTTGACCAGGAAACCTTGCTACTCTTATTCATATAGTGCCACTGGATATTTAACGCCCACCTGAACCAGTGGAACAGGGTAGGCAGGGTAGTCAGGGTCTTGTTTTAACATCTCACCTAAGAACAGCACCTCCATCAAGGTAGTACCATATCAATATCATATGGAAATGGTCACAACAACAACAACTTATATTTATATTTTAACATAGTAAAACGTCCCAAGTCACCCTGGATTATGTCCTGCAATTGGGCTGGAAACTGAAACCTTCTGAGTCAGAAGTGAGAATATTACCAGCCGAGCCAAGCTGATACACTAGACCTGAGAAAAGCCCTCTAATACTCCAAGAAAGTATTTCCATTTAATTACACAATATTGAGGACAAACTTGTGTTAAAAAACTTCTATTTTATTAGTTTTAACTAAAAATGATACACCATTATAATCAATGATAAATCATATTGCAGACAAAAACGATTTTATACAAGAAGATATATCAACCAAGTAATTGCTGAAATAATAATTCCATTAATTCCATAAAACCTGTTCGAGAGGATTTAAGAGGAACAGGAGAGGTGCACAATGATGCCTTTATCTTTATTTAATACTAAAATGACAAAATACTACTTCAAATTAAGTCAGTAACATAAGATATGCATGTAAATTAGTGAAAAGTATTTTTTTAATATATCAAAGAATGACATATGTTTGGAATAATTTGCCAGGCGGTATAAAAGAAACAAAACATTAAGGCAGTTCAAAATTAATCTTGATGATATAATGGAAAGGTTGGACTACCTTAATAAGGTATTTAGGGAATGTCAAGGATGAACTCAAAAAGCTGTATAGGATGCTACAGGGATGACCTTAATAAGCTGTATAGGATACTACAAGGATGAACTTAATAAGCTGTATAGGATACTACAGGGATGAACTTAATAAGCTGTATAGGATACTACAGGGATGAACTTAATAAGCTGTATAGGATACTACAGGGATGAACTTATTAAGCTGTATAGGATACTACAGGGATGAACTTAATAAGCTGTATAGGATACTACAGGGATGAGCTTAATAAGCTGTATTGGATACTACAGGGATGAACTTAATAAGCGGTATAGGATACTACAGGGATGAGCTCAATAGCCAGTAGCCAGGACTAACACTGGAATCAGAACCACATCAATTGGGTGGTGCTCTGGCAATATGTTGAAACACTGATGTACAATGCCAAGGAACAGAGAGATGTAGATTGGACTCAACACCATTAAGTTTCTGATCTCAACCACATTGAGTAGTGTGGAGCTGAGTAGAAACCAAATAAGTAAGACCTGTGAGATTTCTTTATGAACCTGACAATCAAAAACACGTCTAAGATATGAATTCAGTCTATCAACCCAGAGTACTCACCTCTAATGGTGCATCCTACAGTTGGCACCTCTGTGAATCCATCAGCACAAGAACCATTGGAGGAGATTTTCACTGATGCCACTGGGCAGAAACAGGGTGGTAGAGCCCCTTAAATGGTGGGGAATAGCTTACCGCCCTGTTCCCGCTCCCGATCCGCTAACGTCATCTCTGGAAGGGCCTAGTGCTGAGTGGTTGGAGTGCCTGCCTGATTCTGGCAGTGGGTCCTATTACTATGAAAATTGGGGTTCCATGACATACATAGACCCTCAATTACCATTTTGGGGTACAGTTGGCCAGAGCTTGCATGGTGCTCGCTCTACCCTGTTTCACCTGGAGGCACAGCCAAAGCGGAGCCAAAAAGGTAAGTTCTTATTTATCTTGGTAGGGTCAGGGGGAACTGGAGTGCTCCTCTGGGCTCCACAAAAATGATGTGGGCAGCTGTGCACCGTGTTCTCCTTTCCAGAATGTCCCCTCCGTCCCCCCGGGACCTGCCATGATGCTGGCTGTGTCAGCCTCTAGGCCGCCTGATATTTGGAGCTGGTGAGCTGCGGGGTGGGGGGCGTGGTGGGGGGCAGTGGGGCGTGGGCATTTGGCACCCACAGTTTGCCGACTGGGCCTCCCTGTGGAATTATTGGCGGCCTGCAGGCGTGCTTCACCAGTCGGCCACCCGATAGTTAAAATCTGTGTTCTGAAGAGTACTCAACCTGCTCCGTCTATCCTGCCTCATAACCTTCTATTCTATTTTGAAATGGATATTTAAACAGACTCCTAAAGGAATCAATGGACAGACCATTAATTACTTTTCTACCACCGTGAAAAAAAATTCCTTGCACTCTCTAGTCTCACTTAAGCCCCGCTAATGTTGCACTTGTGTTTATCTTCTGTAATCACAGTCCAAGTTAAATAACCAACGGCAATCTATATTACCCATTCCTCGCATCATTTCAAAAATCCTAATTAAGTCTTCCAAATTGTCTTCTCTTCATTGAGTTCTTTTTAGCTTCTCATTTCTAACATCCTCGTCACTATTCTCTGAACGTTCTCCGATGCGTCAATGGCATTTTGTGTCAGCTTGTCAGAGTGTTAGCTGGGCTCAGTTAGTAGCATTCTTGCTTTTGAGTTAGAATGTACCACTCTGGTATTTGAGCACATAATCTAGACTGACACTTCAGTGCAGTGTTAAGGGAGTGCTGCATTATTGTAGGTGCTGTCCTTTGGAAGAGAAGTTAAAGTAAGGGCCTGTCTGCCTGTTCCAGTGGTTCAAGCGGATTACATATTACATAGGATTACATAGGATATACGGCACAAAAACAGGCCACTCGGCCCAGCCAGTCCATGCTAGCGTTTATGCTCCACTTGAGCCTCCTCCCTCCTTTCCTCATTTAACTCTATCAGCATAACCTTCTATTCCCTTCTCCCTCATATGCTTGTCTAGCCTCCCCTTAAAAGCATCTATACTATTTGCCTCAACTATTCCCTGTGGTAGTGAGTTCCACATTCTCACCACCCTCTGGATAAAGAAGTTTGGCCTGAATTCCCTATTTGATTTCTTGGTGACTATCTTATATTGATGGCCTCTAGTTTTGCTCTTTCCCACAAGTGGAAACACTCTCTCTGTGTCTACTCTATAAAACCTTTCATAATTTTAAAGACCTCTATTAGGTCACCCCTCAGCCTTCTTTTTTCAAGTGAAAAGAGACCCAGCCTGTTCATCCTTTCCTGATAGGTATACCCTCGCAATTCTGGTATCATCCTTGTAAATCTTCCCTGCATCCTCTCCAATGCCTCTATATCCTTTCTATAATATGGCGACCAGAATTGTACGCAGTACTCTAAGTGTGGTCTGACCAAGGTTCGATACAAGTTTAGCATAACCGTACTACTTTTCAATTCTATCCCCCTAGAAATAAACCCTAGTGCTTGGTTTGCTTTTTTTATGGCCTTGTTAACCTGGATTCCATGGCACTATTCAATGAAGAGCAGAGATTTTCCCCTGTGTCCTGGCTAAACATTCTCCTTCAACTAACATCACCAAAAATAAATTAAGTGGTTATTCAGAGCATTGCTGTTTATGGAAACATGCTTTGTGTAATGTGGCTGGTGTAGCTGCCTAATAACCACAGTGATAGTACTTCATTGGACGTAAAATGCCTTGAGATGTGAAAGACTCATAATAAATACAAGTTCTTTCTTTTTTAAAGGTTAGGTTCCAAAACTTCACATAACATTCTAGGTGTGATCTTATCAAGGAATTATACAGGACTAACTAACTTCTGTTTATTTGTAATCAAACAAATTTGAGATTCATCCCAGCACTGGGTTAGTCTTGTGATAATAGTTTTACATTGACAGTCCAATCGTATAACCGTTTATTTTCCTCTGGTGCTTAAGTATATAGGGCGAGAAATTGCGCTCAGTAACAAGTGCCCTTAGGGTACCAAAATGGCATCTGCAGCGTGCGCACATACTTCTAATGCAATGCAATACAGACGCCATTTCATAAAGGTGCTAGCGCATGCAGTTAACATCTGCTGGATGTATGCAGAGTGGGCAGATCATGACGTCAATCAGTATTCAACGCTGATTTGATACCAGTGCTGCCATTTTGGAGCTCCATGCTCCAGCTGACTCCCTTTCTTAACCTCAAACAGCTGAACACGTGTTCAGCACCAGGAACAAACCCTCCCCTGTGTAAGAATTCACAATAATTTACAGTCCTGAAGATTAATTTTTTTGATTGAAGAATCCCTGGGCGTTGTGCTTTTAAATTTCCAGGGATAAAAATGGCTGTCACACCACATGGCCGAAGACAAAGGACTTGGAAAGCAGCTTTCTGTGTCTGGAAGTAAGGTTCAATGGAGCTGCCAATCAAAGGGAAGTCCCCACCCCCCCTGCAGCAGGACAATCGATGCCTGTTTACAAAATGTTCTACAATGTTGACTCTAAGATCGAGTGCTTGAAACTGCCAGCATGAACAAAGGAACTTTGTTTGCTAAGCAATCAAGACTGTCAATCAATTGTGGTTCCAGATGACCACAGGACAATGCTTTGTTTACAAAGCAATTGAATGCTATTAGCATTTGTTTGTATATCAAGTGGATACATCTAAACTGCAGAAGAGACTTTTGGATCTTGAATGGGAACCGTTTAAGAACTGAATGGGTTTACATCACCTAGCATTCTGGACAATAGGGCTGTTGCATTCTCTTTTGATTAGCCCAGGTGAACTCCGGATGTGGGCGGGATCATTTCGGCCCCACAGTGCAGACTCTAACCCAGTCCAACCACTTTGAGTTAGCCAATCACAGCTTTTCTCTTGTGAATTGGAACTTTTTGGGCGCGAATTTCCCAGACAGGCAAACAGCAGAGGGGGGAGGGGGCTCACAAGGTATATAAGATAGCTGCTGAGAGCTATCACTCTCTTTACTTCCTGGGACCACAGGTGAGCCTCTCTCCCTCTCTCCCTCTCTCTCTCACTTCGCTGGACCACATGTGAGCAGAGTTTCTGACTCCTCAACAAGGCAAACTAGTAAGGAGTTGGGGGGATGGTAATTAAGGGGATATTGCTAAGATTGTTTAATCAACATTGTAGTCACTTACCCCTCATTTTTACCATCTGCATTCCCCCATTTAAGCAATTTTACTGTAATTACTGTGTTCGTGTGGTATAGTTTGATATTTTGATTATAGTTTCTTTTAGTGAATAAAACTTGATTTTTCTCTCATCCAAACCACGTGTCCGTTTTAATATCATTAATTATAAGTCCTGCAGTCAGAACTGGAAGGTGGGGTAGCGATTCAAAACCGCTGTTTTAAAATTGGTTTATTTGGAATTGGTCAGAGTGCAGGCAAAGGCTGCAGACCAGGTGAATTACCTTAAACCAGTTTATAGATGCCCCCCCTTACAAAATGGCAACTGTGGCAGGACTGCAGGCCATTTTTGATTTGATGAGTGGTTTGGATCTGGAGAAAGTACCAGCTCTTGTTTCTCTCGTTGTTTTCAGTATGTGGGTAGCCCTGCGGATGTTAGCAGCAGCGTGTAGGCTGACCAATCAGGGTATAGGTGGCTGGTTTTGGAAGGATGAGATGGGGGAGCAGGAGGAGTTTAAAGAGGCCAAGAATCAGGAGTCCCAGTTTGAAAAATGCCAGGCATTTATAGAGCGCCTGGTGCAGGAAGTCACTGAGACCAGGGAAAGTGAGATGAGACTGCGGGAAGAGAATGCCCGCCTCATCTCAGAAGTAAAAGAGCAGGAGGAAAGGTTTAGGGAAGTAAAGGCAGCCTATAAGCTGGCCTGTGCCCAAAGGTTTAGTGAAGCAGATCATGGCCCCTGTAGGGCAGAGATAGAAAGCCTTAACGTGGCTTTAAAGGTAGCAAGGGGAATGATTTGCGTGATCAGCCCAAAGGCAGGTCAGCTGGATTTTACTGGCAGCCCAAATCAAACCGCCCCAGAGGCAACACCCAGGGAAAGGCTGGCTAGGGAATTAGAGATCCCAAGACAGCAGCCCACAGCTCCGGGTTCTGAGGAGCTCTGGCAGCAAGGAGGGGTGGACAATGGGGTGGTAGGAGAATGCCAGCAGGTCCCGCTAGGCAGGCGGGGACCAGGACCAGTGTACCCCCTCTGACAACGGAGTTACGGTCCGCCCGTGAGGGGTGAACCTGAGAATAGGAATTCTCAGCCCACAGCAGGCACAAGTTCACAGGCAAGTGCGGTGGCTTGTGTGGGGGGAGGAGCCATTCCTGGGCAGAGTAAGCTGTTTAAGCAGGGGAACAGGGAAGGAGAGTTCTGGGATCCCTGTAGAGCAGGTCCAGTAGCAGAAATCCGGGACAAGGGAGGCACACAGGGGATAGTTTTGGCCCCAGACCAAAGGCAGGTCCAAAATTCCCCATTTAAAGCCACCCAGGAAAGGGAACATGAGTTTGCTGTCCATGCAAGTTCAAGTTCACAGCCTATAAAGACAGGCACTGTGGCTTGTTCTAAGGGAAAAGTTGTCCAGCCCACAAATTGGGACACTTCCCTACCCCAGTGGGACCCTAGTTTTGCCAAAAGTTTGAATTTGGAAAGGTTAGGTGGCTCAGAAACAGAGAAACAGCAGCCTGGGATCAGAAATCTGCAGGCTGCTGCCACTCCATTCACTGAAACTGCCTGCGCAGGTGCGGTTCCCCAGCCGGTACCCCCAGCGGATCCTTTTCAGTTTTCCCGCACAGGCACAGTCGCGCACCTGAGGAGAGAGCTTTGCCAAAAGGAGGGCCACGCAGGCACAGCCGCGCGGCTGAGGGAAGAGGTTTCTCAACACCGGGTTCGCGCAGGCGCAGTAGCGAACCAGGAACCCCCAGCGACTCCTTTCCTCTGCGAGGCTGAGTGCGCAGGCACAGTCAGCCGTTTAGAGATCCCCGCTTCCCCGAATAAACGCGCAGGCGCAGAAGCCTGCTTGGAAGACCCAGCGGTTCTTCCAACCTTTTTTAAAGAGACCGAACGTGCAGGCGCTGTTGCCTGCACTAGTGTAGCAGTTCCCTAGCCCTTTAAAGAAATTGTTTGTGCAGGCGCGGTTGCCTGCGGGTCCCCAGCGGCCCCTCTTCTGTTGTCCCGCGCAGGCGCGATCACCTGTTTGAAGCCAGAGGCTTCACAGCCTCTGCCGTGGGACAAAGAGGAGGAGGTTTGCGCAGGCGCAGCCGCCTGCTCGAATACAGAGGCTTCACAGCCTCTGCAGCGGGACTCCGAAGTGGAAGTTCACGCAGGCGCAGTTGCCTGCGGGACCCCAGCGGCTCTTTCTAAGTTTTCCCGTGCAGGCGCAATCGCCTGTTTGAAGCCAGAGGCTTCACAGCCTCTGCCGGGGAACACAGGAAAGGTGGTTTGCGCAGGCGCAGTCACCTGTTTAAAGGGACCAACTTCCCAGCCAGCCTCTAGAATGGTTCCCCCCATGATGTGGGACCCTGGGGGTGCAGGGATAGCAATTCCTCTTGCAGGGGAGCTGGTAACAGGTTTTGGACATGGGGGAGAAGGTTCCCAGCCAGCTAGGGCTGCGACCCTGGCTCAGGGTCCGCCAGCCAAAGTTTCCCCACTGAGATGCCCCTCAGAAGGTCTCAGCGGGTCCGCAAGCCCGAGAAAAGACGGTCACCCACTTTACAGTGGAGTAAGGCGGACTCCCGAACCAGGGAGATGCCGAAGAACAGGGGTTCCCACTCAACAGCCATAAGCTGCGGGGGACCAGAGGCAGGAGGCAGTCCAGCGTCACTGCAGCCAGCAGCAATCTGCGACCATGCCAGAGATTAGTCTGGCCGTCCAGAGATGGGCGGCATCTGTATTATACCTTTGGTGTGAATATAGCGTGCTTTTAAGGTGTATTTTAAGTTTTGTTGATATAACTAGTTTTAAGTTTAAGTTTAAGGAGTTTAAGTTTACATGTGTGCCGAATGTTTGTATTTTGGTCCGAGGTCAAGGGACCCGACCATGTCTCCACCTAAGGCAGCAGGTCAGTGAGACCTGGCTGCATGTCCTTTTAAGCTTTTGCAGGAGATTGGAGAATGAAGTGGCCATGTTCGCCCAGCCTGAGCTGGGCATCGAATGAAGTTATGGAGACAGAATGTTGGGGATCACCTCGCCACTGGACAAATCCAGAGGGAAACCCCGCAGTGACCTTCGGGAAAAACTGGACAGGGTCCGGAGGAACTTGCCTACTCCTCCTACGGGGAGGAGATGTCCCCAGCTGGGTGGGGCATGGCCCCCAACCCAGCACCATCCTGACTGAAGTTCACTTGCGGGAGACCTCGCTGTTGAGGAATCATGATGGGGAAGTGCGGGCACCTTGTCATAGGGACCCATTCCCCAGGGGTGGGTGGTGATGCCCCGGGAAAGATTGTATAGGGAGGGGGAGACCCAAGAGTCGCGTGGGTGCGTTCGGGGAAGGGAGCAACTCACCCGGGGCCCACGGGCAAAGTTAGAGTGTAAGTGTGGCTGGGGAGGATGAGTGGGTGGCCGGATCTGGGATCCAAGGTTGAGTGTGGGGCCAGGGAGAGCCGCCACACAGGCACCCATCATTTTCTACAGCCAGTCGAGGGTAGACAGGAGGGGGAAAGACTGGGAGTTGAGATCCCATGCTCCCCGGTCTCGGTCTGTGCTAAGATATATTTTAAACATGAGGGGTACCCCGCCTCCACAAAAGGACAAGGGAACAGCTCGGGGCTGGTGGAGCAGGCTGGTCTGTAAATCCATTCTGCCTGTTTTTAAAGTTTAAGATGATCAAAGGGGGGT
Source organism: Somniosus microcephalus (assembly GCF_052327205.1). NCBI lineage: Eukaryota > Metazoa > Chordata > Chondrichthyes > Squaliformes > Somniosidae > Somniosus > Somniosus microcephalus. Next base: position 361,359,261 of record NC_140987.1, on the reverse strand, counting down.
GGAAGGTACATTTACTGCCCGGGTGGGAGGAGCAATACCCACTCGAATTTCGCAACCCATCATTGGCACATGATGGTCGGGGTTTATTTAAGCATGTTGTTTCAAATGTTTCATGTTTTTTGTATTTTATGTTACAGCCCCAAGTTGAGCAGAGGCATAGGATCCTCTCCGTGCTTGGGATCATTTTGTGACAACTCTGCTCACATGTGATCCAGCGAAGTGAGAGAGAGAGAGAGAGAGAGGGAGAGATGCTCACATGTGGTCCCAGGAAGTAAGGAGAGCGATAGCTTCTCAGCAGCTATCTTATATACCTTGTGAGCCCCCTCCCCCCTCTGCTGTTTGCCTGTCTGGGAAATTTGTGCCCAAAAAGTTCCAATTCACAAGAGAAAAGCTGTGATTGGCTAACTCAAAGCAATTGAATGCTATTAGCATTTGTTTGTATATCGAGTGGATACATCTAAACTGCAGAAGAGACTTTTGGATCTTGAATGGGAACCGTTTAAGAACTGAATGGGTTTAAATCACCTAGCATTCTGGACAATAGGGCTGTTGCATTCTCTTTTGTTTCAGCCCAGGTGAACTCCGGATATGGGCGGGATCATTTCGGCCCCACAGTGCAGACACTAACCCAGTCCAACCACTTTGAGTTAGCCAATCACAGCTTTTCTCTTGTGAATTGGAACTTTTTGGGCATGAATTTCCCAGACAGGCAAACAGCAGAGGGGGGAGGGGGCTCACAAGGTATATAAGATAGCTGCTGAGAAGCTATCGCTCTCTTTACTTCCTGGGACCACATGTGAGCCTCTCTCCCTCTCTCTCTCTCTCTCTCTCTCTCTCCCTCTCTCACTTCGCTGGACCACATGTGAGCAGAGTTTCTGACTCCTCAGCAAAGCAACCTAGTAAGGAGTTGGGGGATGGTAATTAAGGGGATATTGCTAAGATTGTTTAATCAACATTGTAGCTACTTACCCATCGTTTTTACCATCTGCTTTCCCCCATTTAAGCAATTTTACTGTAATTACTGTGTTCGTGTGGTATAGTTTGATATTTTGATTTTAGTTTCTTTTAGTTAATAAAACTTGATTTTTCTCTCATCCAAACCACGTGTCCATTTTAAAATCATTAATTATAAGTCCTGCAGTCAGAATGGGAAGGTGGGGTAGCGATTCAAAACCGCTGTTTTAAAATTGGTTTATTTGGAATTGGTCAGAGTGCAGGCAAAGGCTGCAGACCAGGTGAATTACCTTAAACCAGTTTATAGATGCCCCCCCTTACACCCGCCACCACCACTAATGAAAGGGATCATCAACTACTCATAGGTTAGTTCCTGATCGATTTATTCTGGCTGTTGCTACATCTCTACACGTTTTTGATGCTTTCTATAGTTGTTTGAAGTTTCAAAAGTCTACAGGGAGTGGCGTGGCAGGTGCTGAAGTACCTTTTGCTGACTTCAATGTATCTACACAAACCAGTTGCTCCCAGACATGGGTGCAGTAGTAAGCTTTCCTCTTGGAATAGAGCATGACTGGGAGAATGAGCAGAGGCTGTGCAGAGCAGGATAAGCTGCTTGAAGTGGGAAAAGGGGGAGGAGGGCTCTCAGCAGGAGTCCATATCTGCCCAGGGTGTTCAGGGAGCAATTTTTCTAACTGAACATCAGCGACGATTGGTGTTTGAGAAGTCTGCGCTTCACGAACTAGGTGTTCACTGAAATCTGCCAGCTGCTGTAGCCACAGCTCCAACCTCAGAGCCGGGCAAGGACCACACTGCCAGTGGCTGTGAAAGCGACCATGGCAATGAACTTTTATGTGTCTGGCTCCTTCCAGGCTGGTGCTGCGGATATTAGCAACATTTCACAGTTTGCAGTCCACTGTTACATAAGGAAGGTCACTGAGGCTCTCTATTCAAAGTTAGATAACTTCATTTCATTCTCTCTTGCCAGAGACAAGCAGGTGGAGCAAGCATGAGGGTTTGCAAGGTTTGCAGGCTTCCCTATAGTGCAGGGTGCCATTGACTGCATGTACATTGCTTTGTGGCCACCACATGTCAAGTCTGCCATGCACCGGAACTGAAATGTATTCCACTCCCACAACGCCAGCTGGTGTGTGACCATAGGCAGCACATCATGTATGCCCAGAATCCTGGCAGCAGTCATCATGCCTTCATTCTGTGGCAGTCCATTGTGCCAGATGTATTTCAGCCACCATGGCAAACCAAAGGGTGGCTACTGGCTGACAAAGGCTATCCACTGATGACATGGCTCATGATTCCGGTTCACAAATCACGCACACCAGCATGCATGCAATGAGAGCCATGCTCCACAAGAAATGTGATAGAGCAGGCCATTGGTGACTGAAGTAATGGTTCCGCTGCCTGGACCACTCTCGAGGAGCCCTACAGTACTCGGCTGAGCAGGTCTCAAGATTCGTGGTGGTATGCTGCATGCTACACAACTTTAGGGGACAGTCCCTGCCATCACGAATCAGGCGAGAAGGAGGAGGGGGAAGAGGAGGATGTGGAAGAGGAGGAGACGGAAGAGGAGGAAGAGGAAGGGAGGTGGCAACACAGATAGCCCCTTTCTGCCCGAGCTGTATGTGAAGAACTAATTGATTACGATACCAGTAACCTCAACCCCAATTCCCCATTCACCAACAGTCCCACACTCCTTACCTTTCCTCTGACACTGACCATCAATCTAACTCTAGGCCACAATGCAAAAATAAAAGCCAACACAAAATAAACATTCCAAGCCAAATTTATAAATGAAATTATGCCACATTGCTTATGAACTTAAACTAATCACCCTTGTGCATCCCTTTAGTGCCTATCTTCCATGTACCTTTGCCTGTCCTAGTGCTCCTACGCAGTGCTACCCCAGTGGCTGCATGCATGGCTGGTGGATGGCTGCTGACTTTCAATGGATGAGACTGTAGATGACCCTGGAGGACGACTTCAAACAGCTCTTGGCCTAGAAGGCCCGGCTTCAGAGTGCACAATCTTGGCATGGGCGGCAGCAGTCTGGTCTGGTTGGCTAACAGTCACCAGCAAGAGCATTAGTGAAGTGGCAGGGGTGGGAGTATGAATGTTGTCATCCTAAGAGAGGACAACAGGCTCATGCTCCATGGAGCCATGGCACTCCTCCGGGCGACGCCTCAGCAATCCTAGTAATCTGTTAGAGCTGCAGATATTGTGATGCATCAGGGAAGGGGAGAGTTACCTGGACACTTTGTTCCAGGAGGCAGTCACACCCTTTAGGTTAAGTAGTACTTTAGAGTTCGTCAGTGGTCAGGGACAGGAGGGTGTGACTATGAGTCAGGCAGGTATGGAGATCCAGGATGTAGTGATGGAGGAGCATCAGCCCTTGACCTTGTCCAACAGGTATGAGGTACTTGCTATCTGTATGGATGAGGAAAAGGACTGCAGGAAGGATGGACAAACTGACCACGGCACCATGGTACAGGGGGCCATCCAAGTGGCAGAGAAGGAAGGAATGTGGTAGTGGTAGGGGGCAGAATAGTCAGGGAGATAGATACTGTTCTCCACAGCCATGAAAGAGAGTCCCGAAGGCTGTGATGCCTGCTCGGTGTCAGGGCTAAGGATATCTCCTCGCGGCTGGAGAAGAACTTGGAGTGGGAGGGGGAGAATGCAATTGTCGTGGTCCCTGTAGGAACCAACTACATAGGTAGAACTAAGAATGAGGTTCTGCTGAGGGAGTTTGAGGAGCTAGGGTCTAAATGAATAAGCAGAACCTCAAGGGTAATAATCTCTGGATTACTATCTGAGCCACGTGCAAATTGGCATAGGGTCAAGCAGATCAGAGTTAAATGCATGGCTCAAAGAGTGGTGTGGGAAAAAGGGGTTTCAATTCATGGGGCACTGGCACCAGTACTGGGGAAAGAAGGAGCTATTCCATTGGGACGGGCTTCACTTAAACCGGACTGGGACCAGTGTCCTGGCAAATCGAATAACTAGGGCTGTAGATGGGGCTTTAAACTAAAAAGTTGGGGGGGAGGGGGGGAGGGATCAGGTGAGAGGAAATTTTGAAATCTAAAGGCAAAGGTCAGGGCAATAGAGCAGTATAGCGATTTAGGTAACAATAATCAGTGTGACAGGAAGGGACAGAGAATTTAACGGTAGCAGTGCTGCAGAGAATAAGGTCAAAGCAGGGAATAATGGTAAAAAACTTATATTAAAGGCTCTTTATCTGAATGCATGAAGCATTCATAACAAGATAGATGAACTAGTGGCAAAAATAGAGATCCATGGGTTTGATCTAATAGCCATTACAGAGATGTGGTTACAAGGTGACCAAGGTTAGGAACTAAATGTTCCAGGGTACTTGACATTTTAAAAAGACAGGAAGAATGGAAAAGGGAGGAGGTGTGGATAGCCCTGATAATAAAGGATGACATAAGGACAGTCGAGAGAAAGGATCATGGCTCGGAAGATCAGGAAGTAGAATCTTTATGGGTACAGATAAGGAATAACAGGGGGCAGAAAACACTGGTTGACTTGGATAGAGAACTGGTTGGATAGAGAACTCGTTGGCAGACAGAAAGCAAAGAGTTGGAATAAACGGGTCTTTTTCCGAGTGGTAGGCAGTGACTAGTGGGGTACCGCAGGGATCGGTCCTTGGAACCCAGCTATTCACAATATATTTTAATGATCTTGACAAGGGAACTAGATGTAATATCTCCAAGTTTGCAGATGACACAAAGCTGGGTGTGTGTGTGTGGTGTGAGGAGGATGCCGAGAAACTCCAGGATGATTTGGACAGGTTGGATGATTGGGCAGAAGCATGGCAGATGTAATATAACATGGATAAATGCGAGGTTATCCACTTTGGTGTCAAAAACAGGAAGGCAGATTATTATCTGAATGGCAATAGATTGGGAGAAGGGGAAGTGCAATGAGACCTGGGTGTCCTTGTGCACAAGTCGCTGAAGGTAAGCATGCAGGTGCAGCAGTCGGTTAAGAAGGCAAATGGTATGTTGGCCTTCGTAGCGAGAGGGTTTACGTACAGGAACAAGGATGCCTTGCTGCAGTTGTACAGGGCCTTGGTGAGACCACATCTTGAGTATTGTGTGCAGTTTTGGTCACCTTATCTGAGGAAGGATGTTCTTGCCATGGAGGAAGTTCAGCGAAGATTCACCAGGCTGATACCTGGGATGGCAGGAATGACGTATGAGGAGAGATTGGGTCGATTGGGCTTATACTCGCTGGAGTTTAGAAGACTGAGAGGGGATCTCATTGAAACTTATAAAATTCTGACAGGACTGGACAGACTAGATGCAGGAAGGATGTTCCTGATGGTCGGAGAGTCCAGAGCCAGGGGTCACAGTCTAAGGATAAGGGGTAAGCCATTTAGGACAGAAATGAGGAGGAATTTCTTCACCCAGAGAGTGGTGAACCTGTGGAATTCTCTACCACAGAAGGCAGTAGAGGCCAATTCATTAAATATATTCAAGAAGGAGTTGGATATATTTCTTAAGGCTAAAGGGCTCAAGGGGTATAGGGAGAAAGCAGGGATCGGGTACTGAATGTGGTTGATCAGCCATGATCGCATTGAATGGCGGAGGAGGCTCGAGGGGCCGAATGGCCTACTCCTGCTCCTATCTTCTATGTTTCTATGGTGGGAGTAGTATATAGGCCCCCTAACAGTAGCTATACCATTGGACAGAATATTAATCAAGAAATAGTAGAAGTTTGTAACAAAGATAATGCAATAATTGTGGGGGACTTCAATCTTCATTTAGACTGGACAAATGAAATTAGCAAAGGTAGTCTGGAGGACGAGTTCATGGAATGCATTCGGGACAGTTTCCTAGAACAATACATCATGGAACCATGAGAACATAAGAACATAAGAAATAGTAGTAGGAGTAGGCCAATCGGCCCCTCGAGCCTGCTCCACCATTCAATAAGATCATGGCTGATCTGATCCTAACCTCAAATCTACTATCACTCTACATCCCTCCCGAACCCATGTGATCTCCTGGGAGAGGCGAAAAACCAGATAAAAAACCCAATGGCCAATTTGGGAGAAAAAAATCTGGGAAATTCCTCTCTCGAAACTCGTCCAGGAGATCACTGTCCCTATATTTTCTACAGTACTTACCTTCTGTAAAAGGTGATCTCCACCCCAGCCAGGAACAGGAATAGAACCATCTCCTGAAATCTAACACATAATTAGAACACAAGAAGTAGGAGCAAAACCAGGCTACACGGCCCCTGGGCCTCTGGGCCCGTTCCGTTTCCCACAGGGCCATGACCGTTCCGAACATAGACTCATGTCCAATTTCCTGCCCGCTCCCCGTAACCCCTAATTCCCTTTACTTCTAAGAAACTGTCTATTTCTGTTTTAAATTTATTTAATGATGCAGCTTCCACAGCTTTCTGGGGCAGCAAATTCCACAAACCTACCACCCTCTGAGTGAAGAAGTTTCTCCTCATCTCAGTTTTGAAAGAGCAGCCCCTTATTCTAAGATTATGCCCCCTAGTTCTAGTTTCACCCATCATTGGGAATATCCTCAACACATCCACCCGATCAAGCCCCTTCACAATCTTATATGTTTCAATAAGATCGCCTCTCATTCTTCTGAACTCCAATGAGTAGAGTCCCAATCTACTCAACCTCTCCTCATATGTCCACCCCCTCATCCCCGGGATTAACCGAGTGAACCTTCTTTGTACTGACTCGAGAGCAATTATGTCTTTTCTTAAGTATGGACACCAAAACTGTATGCAGTATTCCAGGTGCGGTCTCACCAATACCTTGTACAACTGCAACAATACCTCCCTGTTTTTATATTCTGTCCCCCTAGCAATAAAAGCCAACATTCCATTGGCCTTCTTGATCACTTGCTGCACCTTCATACTAAACTTTTGAGTTTTGTGCACCAGGACCCCCAGATCCCTTTGTACTACAGTACTTTTCAGTTTCTTGCCATTAAGATAATAACTTGCTCTATGATTTTTCCTGCTGATGTAAGCCCCCAAAGTGCAGACTAAGTGATATACAAAGTCGACGACACTGGCTTGTTGTAAGAAAGACAGACCCAATAATTGAAGTAAAAATGGTTTATTCAGGCCTGGGGAGCTGTGGCTCTTGCGTCCCAACACAAGGCTCCAACTCCACCGAATCTCTTGAGGTTTACACAGTTATACACATATTCCAAGACCTCCTACTACAAGAGGTCCAATCGATTTAAAAGTCTATACATTAATCACTAACTAGGTGTGTCCAACTTATACAAGGTAGCCTATAACATAAGTTTCATTTTCACTGCAGGGGCCTGTGGACCATCTGATTTCTTGGAAATGAGTCATCAGGGCATGTGATTTCTCAGAAACGAGTCATTCTCTCTCTTGACCACTACTAAGTTTCGTTTTTCCAGAAAAGGGTTATGTCAGTGTCTCTTTTTGTAAGTTTCATCTCTCTAAACTGGTATGGTCATTTCTGCAATTAAACATATGAATAATTAGTACATTTCATCTTTAAACATTTTGCTGACCTGGGAGTGCAGTGAGCAGCGACGCCCGACCAGAGCGGACCTGCGTGAGGTAGAGGCAGCGCGGCAACTTTAAAAGGAGGGGCGAGGCAAGGCCCGACCACAGCGGCTGACCTGGGAGTGCAGTGAGCAGCGACGCCCGACCAGAGCGGACCTGCGTGAGGTAGAGGCAGCGCGGCAACTTTAAAAGGAGGGGCGAGGCGAGGCCCGACCACAGCGGCTGACCTGGGAGTGCAGTGAGCAGCGACGCCCGACCAGAGCGGACCTGCGTGAGGTAGAGGCAGCGCGGCAACTTTAAAAGGAGGGCCGAGGCGAGGCCCGACCACAGCGGCTGACCTGGGAGTGCAGTGAGCAGCGACGCCCGACCAGAGCGGACCTGCGTGAGGTAGAGGCAGCGCGGCAACTTTAAAAGGAGGGGCGAGGCGAGGCATACCAATTCAACAGCAGGGGAGAGAAGTAAAAAGTAATCGAAGTGTGACGTCACCAGGAAGGAGGTAAGTGATTGGTTGGATTGGTTGGTGAGTATTTCTTCTTTTTATTACAATCTTAAATTCTGCAGTTTTTTTCTAGGGTCTCTGTGCTGTAGTGGAGACAGTTGGTAAACCATTTAACTGGTGTAATTAGAGGGATTGATTTAATTTAAATCCAATTAATTAAAGGGGATACTAGCATCTATAATCGGGAAGAGGGTGTCCATAACTAACAATAAAATTTTTTAAAATTAATTACATAGAATGGAGCAGGTGATGTGTTACTGTTGCGAGATGTGGGAGCCGGTAGACCCCATTGAGGCTAACGGTGAGTACATCTGTGACAAGTGTCTGCTGCTACAGGATCTCCAGCTCCGTGTTGATGAGCTGGAGTCTGAGCTTCAGTTACTGCGACACATCAGGGAGGGGGAGAAGTACCTGGACTCTGTGTATCAGGAGGTGGTCACACCTATGAAGTTAATTAATTCAGATGTAGCCCATGGCCAGGGTCAGGACGGTGTGACTACGAGTGAGGCAGGTACGGGGAACCAGGAGGTAGTGTTGGAGGAGCCGCAGCCCTTGCTCTTGACCAACAGGTTCGAGGTTCTTACTCCCTGTGGGGACGGGAGCAGGGGCTGCAGGGAGGATGAGCAACCTGGCCACAGCACCGTGGAACAGGGGGCCATTCAAGAGGGGGGAGTAAATAGAAATGTTGTAGTGGTAGGGGATAGTATTATTAGGGGGATAGATAGAGTTCTCTGCAGCCAAGCGAGAGAGTCCCGTAGGCTGTGTTGCCTACCCGGTGCCAGGGTTAAGGATATCTCCTCTGGGCTGGAAAGAAACTTGCAGTGGGAGGGGGTGGATCCAGTCGTCGTGGTCCATGTTGGTACAAACGACATAGATAGGACTAGGAAGCCGGTTCTGTTAAAGGAGTATGAGCAGCTAGGGGTCAAATTAAAAAACAGAACCTCAAGGGTAATAATCTCTGGATTATTACCTGAGCCACGAGTGAATTTGGCTAGGACAAATAAAATCAGAGAGTTAAATTCGTGGCTCAAAGACTGGTGTGGGGGAAATGGGTTTTGCTTCCTGCGACACTGGCACCAGTACTGGGGCAGGAGGGAGCTGTTCCGTTGGGACGGGCTTCACTTGGCCAGTGCTGGGACTAGGGTCCTGGCGGATCATATAACTAGGGCTGTAGAGTGGGCTTTAAACTAACTAGTGGGGGGGAGGTTCCGAGAGAACAAATAATAAAAATGACAACAGAGAAGGTCATAGACTTAGGTAGCAGTGGGGAAATGAAAAACAAGAGCGTGTCAGGAAGGGGCAGAAGGTATGGAGTAAAAGGTAAAGTAATAAAAAGGGCAAAAGCAGGAACTAAGTGTCAAAAAACACATTTGAAAGTTCTCTATCTGAATGCACGTAGCATTCGTAACAAAATAGATGAGTTAATGGCACAAATAGCTACATATGGGTATGATCTTGTGGCCATTACAGAAACATGGCTGCAGGTTGACAATGCCTGGGAATTAAACATACCAGGTTATTTAACGATCAGGAAGGACAGGCAGGAAGGAAGGGGAGGTGGGGTGGCTATGTTAATAAAGGAAGGAATCACTGCAATACAGAGAAATGATATTGGGTCAAAAGATCAGGATAATGAAGCAGTTTGGGTGGAGATAAGGAATAATAAGGGGAAAAAGCACTAGTGGGCGTTGTCTATAGGCCTCCGAACAGTTGCAACTCGGTTGGACGGAGTATCAATCAGGAAATAGTTGAGGCTTGTAATAAGGGAACATCTATAATTATGGGGGATTTTAACTGTCATATTAACTGGACAAATCAAATTGGGCAGGGCTGCCTTGAGGATGAGTTCATTGAGTGTATTAGGGATGGGTTTCTTGAGCAGTATGTAACTGAACCAACCAGGGGGCAAGCAACCTTAGATCTGGTCCTGTGTAACGAGACAGGATTAATTAAAAATGTCCTAGTAAAGGATCCCCTTGGAATGAGTGACCATAACATGGTTGAATTCCATGTTCAATTAGAGGGTGAGGAGGTTGTATCTCAAGCAAGCATGCTAAGCTTGAATAAAGGAGACTATGAAGGTATGAGAGCAGAATTGAGCAAAGTGGATTGGGAAAATAGATTAAAGGGTAAGACGATACATGATCAGTGGTGTACATTTAAGGAGTTATTTTACAACTTCCAAAAAAAGTATATTCCACTGAGAAGAAAAGGGTGTAAAAGGAAAGACAGCCATCCGTGGCTAAGTAAAGAAATTAAGGATAGTATTCGACTAAAAACAAGGGCATATAAGGCAGCCAAATCTAGTGGGAGGATAGAGGATTGGGAAAACTTTAAAAGACAGCAAAAAATAACAAAAAGATTGATTAGGAAAGGGAAGATAGATTATGAAAGTAAATTAGCAAAAAATATAAAAACAGATAGTAAGAGTTTTTATAGTTATATAAAAAGAAAAAGGGTGGCTAAAGTAAATGTTGGTCCCTTAGAGGATGAGACCGGGAAATTAATGGTGGGAAATATGGAGATGGCAAAAGCACTGAATGAATATTTTGTATCAGTCTTTACAGTAGAGGACACCAAGAATATCCCAACACTGGACAAGCAGGGGGCTATAGCGGGGGAGGAGATAAACACGATCAAAATCACTAAGGAAGTGGTACTCGGTAAAATAATGGGACTTAAGGCGGATAAATCGCCTGGAACTGATGGCTTACATCCAAGGGTCTTGAGGGAAGTGACGGTAGGGATTGTGGATGCATTGGTAATAATCTTCCAAAGCTCCCTGGACTCAGCAAAGGTCCCAGCAGACTGGAAAACTGCTAATGTAACACCCTTATTTAAAAAGGGCAGTAGACAGAAGGCTGGAAACTATAGACCGGTTAGCCTAACATCTGTGGTAGATAAAATTTTGGAGTCCATTATTAAGGAGACAGTAACAGGACATTTGGATAATCATAGTTTAATAAGACAAAGTCAGCATGGTTTTATGAAGGGGAAGTCATGTTTGACAAATTTGCTGGAGTCCTTTGAGGAAGTAACATACAGGGTGGATAAAGGTGAACCAGTGGACGTAGTGTATTTAGACTTCCAAAAGGCATTTGACAAGGTGCCACACAAAAGATTATTGCTCAAGATAAAAAATCACGGGATTGGGGGTAATATTCTGGCATGGATAGAGGATTGGCTATCTAACAGAAGGCAGAGAGTTGGGATAAATGGTTCATTCTCAGACTGGCAATCAGTAACCAGTGGTGTTCCGCAGGGGTCAGTGCTGGGTCCCCAACTCTTTACAATCTATATTAACGATTTGGAGGAGGGGACCGAGTGAAACATATCAAAGTTTGCAGATGATACTAAGATGGGAGGGAAAGTAGTGAGAGAGGAGGACATAAAAAACCTGCAAGGGGACATAGACAGGCTAAGTAAGTGGGCAGAGACTTGGCAGATGGAATACAATACTGGAAAGTGTGAGGTTATTCACTTTGGCAGGAAAAATCGTAGAGCAAGTTATTGGGCCAGAAATTCGTGAACGGGGCTTGCCGCGCGTGCAAGGTCCCGATTTGCACTTACCTGACGCGCCTGCCGATCACCTCCAGGGACGCCTGGAATTCCATTTTGAATCTGAAGAATCCCCGGCAGCGTTTGACGTCACGCCGCCCAGGAGTGCAGCCAGCGCGAAGCCTGGAGCGCGCTGTGCAACTGAGACACGCCCCTTGAGGTCTCAGTTTAACAGGACACGCCCCCAATGTTTCTGCCAAGCTGCTAAGCATTTTTACATGCAAAGCAGCAGTTTAAATAGGTTTTTGGAAGTTTTTTGAAGCTTTTGGTAACTTTTATAAACTTTTAAAAACGTTGACATTATTTTGAAGAATCTGAAGTAGTTTTAAACAGAATTAAAGCAATTTAAAGACTTTTAAAAGCCCTAAAAGATTTTTTTAAATTCCATTTATTTATTTAGCAATGTCATCGTCATACGTGTCTTCACACTGTTCCCTTTGGGGAACTGTATGAAGTGGTGGAAGGATTTATGGCCATGATTAACGCTCATTCCGTGACCGTAACCATCTTTGAACCAGCCATTAGGGCGGTTAGTCCTATGGCGGGAGGGTTTTACGGGCTCCCACAAGCTATATAAGGAGGGGGGGCCACCCACACCCACGGACGCAAATATCCCACTGGATGTCAACCCAGAATTTAGAGCCGGAGCTCCGACTCCACTTGTCGGGACTGTCTGGAGCGGGGTTCGAAACCCTACCCTGATCTGGCCCAGCGGCAGGGATCCTAGCGCTATGCCAAAGGCCCAATCCAATTAGCAACGTGAAATGGCTGGAATGAGCACAATTCACGGCATTAAAAGAACTCACAATTGAACTGATGATGACCTCAGCAATCTCCTCAAGGAGGTGGAGGCGCAGCGCCTGCTCATCATTGGTAATGAGAAGTCAAAGGCGCCGCAAAAAGGGCAGATGATAGCTTGGTCTTTCAAGTGGCAGCATAGGGCTCCAGTCACGGGGAGGGAAAAGGCGCAGGAAACGTATGGCTGTCACCTTTTGTGCGGAGTGGGCCTTTTGCGTAGCAGTAAGCATCCCCGCCGCTGGGCCAGAAGGAGTAGGGTTTTGAACCCCACTCCAGGCAGTCCCGGCAAGTGGAGTTGGAGCTCCAACTATAAATTCTGTGTGGACATCCAGCGGGATACTTGCGTCCGTGGGTGTGGGTGGCCCCCCCACCTCAGATGGGTTGTGGGAGCCCGTATAACCCTCACGCCATAGGACTAACCACCCTAATGGCTGGTTCAAAGATGGTTACGGTCACGGAATGAGCGTTAATCACGGCCATAAACCCTTCCACCACTTCATACAGTTCCCGAAAGGGAACAGTGTGAGGATACGTACGACGATGACCTCTTGCGCAATGCACCTCCTTGGACCCTCAGTCGCAGATGCGAGGGGGCAAATCGTGCAATTGTTAAATTTTTCATTTTATTGACATGTAAAATGTTGGCCCAGTAATTCCCTTCCAAATGCGCGAGTACGATCGGGGTACTTACGCGTCTGGCCGGAGGAAATGCCGGTTTTCAGCATGCACAGTGCATGTGGGGAAAACCGGCATTTCCTGTCCTCTGAACGAAGGGGTTCAGAGGCAGAACGTATGCGACTGCACAGGCAGCACGTGCGCAGTAAAATTCGCCGCTTTCATTCATGCTTTCAGTGAGGTCAAGTCCTTACAACTTACACATGAAAAAAGCATGGGTACAGTTGCTCCAGAGGCTGCGGAGGAAGATATTTCTTATCGTGGAGCTTCTGAAAGTATGTATGTCTGTGTATATTTCTTTGCGCGTTATGTATATATTCCTTTACTTATGTGTATGAATGTATTATTTAATTATGACTTTCAGAGAAAGTAACTTATTGGAAAATCATAATTAAAAACATACATTCATACACATAAGTGAAGGAATATAAAACATACATACATATACGTAAAGGAATATATGCGGACATACATACATAATTACTTATTACTGATGAAAAGTTTCTTTCTTAAAAGTGCTGGAAATGTTACATTACGCATTTTAGAACACTCATTTTCACATTCAATTCACACAGCCACAATTGCTCCTTCTACCTGCCGTTTTAAAACCCGTTTAAAAAAAAAAATTTAAACTTTAAAACTTACTTAAAATTTCTTAAACTAACTTCCCTCCCTTTCCCAAACAAAAATATTGCCTTTCAGAAGCTCCACGATAAAATATATCTTCCTCCGCAGCCTTGGAACAACTTTACACATGCTTTTTTCAAGTGTAACTTGTAAGGACTTACCCTCACTGAATCCATGAATGAAATCTACGAAGTTCACTGCGCAAGCGCTGCCTGTGCAGTCGCATGCGCTGTGCCTATGAACCCCTTCGTTCCGAGGTCTGGAAATGCCGGCGTTCCCCGCATGCGCTGTGCATGCTGAACGCCGGCATTTCCAATGGCCAGATGCGTGAGTAGCCAGACCGTACTCACGCATTTGGTCACGAATTTCTGGCCCATTATCTTAATGGCAAGAAACTGGAAAGTACTGAAGTACAAAGGGATCTGGGGGTCCTGGTGCACGAAACTCAAAAGGTTAGTATGCAGGTGCAGCAAGTGATTAAGAAGGCCAATGGAATGTTGGCTTTCATTGCTAGGGGGATAGAATATAAAAATAGGGAGGTATTGCTTCAGTTGTACAAGGTATTGGTGAGACCGCACCTGGAATACTGCATACAGTTTTGGTGTCCATACTTAAGAAAAGACATACTTGCTCTCGAGTCAGTACAAAGAAGGTTCACTCGGTTAATCCCGGGGATGAGGGGATGGACATATGAGGAGAGGTTGAGTAGATTGGGACTCTACTCATTGGAGTTCAGAAGAATGAGAGGCGATCTTATTGAAACATATAAGATTGTGAAGGGGTTGGATCGGGTGGATGCGGGGAGGATGTTCCAGATGATGGGTGAAACTAGAACTAGGGGGCATAGTCTTAGAATAAGGGGCTGCTCTTTCAAAACTGAGATGAGGAGGAACTACTTCACTCAGAGGGTGGTAGGTCCATGGAATATGCTGCCCCAAAAAGCTGTCGAAGCTACATCATTACATAAATTTAAAACAGAAATAGACAGTTTCCTAGAAGAAAAGGGAATTAAGGGTTACGGGGAGCGGGCAGGAATTTAGACATGAGTTTAGGTGCGGATCGGTCATGGCCCTGTGGGTAGCGGAACGGGCCCAGGGGCCGTGTAGCCTGATCCTGCTCCTGTTTCGTGTGTCTAATTCTGTTAGATTCAGGAGATAGTCCTGTCATAGTGGATTGGCGGTTAGGATCAGATCAGCCATGATCTTATTGAATGGCGGAGCAGGCTCGAGGGGCCAATTGGCCTACTCCTGCTCCTATTTCTTATGTTCTTATGTTCTTATGCTGCCGCAATTGCGTTCTACTAAACATGCCCTGTTACGCTCATTTTTAAATCTTACTTCAGTCCCTCCTTTTGACCTTTTGGACAATTGTTCCAAAACAGGTCAACATGTATTTCCACTGCCTGGTGTCTGCCAAAGCGTGCACTCCCTGGCCTTCTACCAGTCTAGGTTATACATGTATATATCCTATCAATTTGGAGGCCGACGCCCCCCCTGTGGTATGGTGGTTGATGTAAAAAGGAGTCTCACACATCAAGGAACTTTAAAGTAAGCTTTAAGCAACTTATAATTATACTATATACAAGAGCAGTCTTCACCATGCCGCTAGGAGAAGCCCCTTTTACCATACTGAGCAGTTCAGTATTTATACTAGTCCAAACACAGGAAGTGACGTATGCACAGGAAGTGATGTATGCACAGAGTTCACAGTTCACAGTTCACAGGAAGTGATGTGCACATAACTTCATCCGGAAGTTATTTATTATTATTACAGTGGTCTTTCCTTTACGGTGGGCTTTCCTTTAGGGTGGGCTTTCCTTTATGCACTCCTTCCGGTGTAACCATTCCCGGGGCCCCTTAGACCCTGCACTAATGGTTGAGGCTTTCTGCTCAAGCCTGTCCCTCATTCCCACGTGGGGTGTGTGACGTGCCAATTCGAGACTGTCATCACACACCAATCCTCATTCACCACCCTCCTTCTGCCACCCTCCTTCTGCCACCTCCATCTTACGGTTGGCCGGCCCGGTCTTTAATTACCATGCCCAATTAATCCCATATAATTTCAGGGCTTCCTATCATGTCGTACACCATTTGCCTTGGAGAGGCGGGGGAGTTGTCCATTCTTAACTTCGCTACCTGCCCCTCCTCAGGCTCGACTTCTTTCACCGCACCAATTTCCGCCTTACTCATTCTGGCACAGATGCACTGGAGAAATAAAAATACACAATATATCATAATAACAATCGTGAGGAATATCATTACGCCTTGTATCACTGAGGCGCCCAATGTCCCCGACCATCCTGGTCCCCAATTATCAAAATATGAGGAAGTGGGTGAGTTTCCTCTAATGTTGTACTAATGTCTTTTTGTTGTTTCTTTAAGCCTTCTTCTATTTTATGATAATACTTTAAAATTTCCTTCGTTTCCTGCCGTAACTTCTGCCAAGCTTCCTCTAACTTAGGAATTGCCTTGGGCTCTGGTATGACATAAGTTTCAACCCTTTTTTGTAAGTCCCATATTATCAAATGACCAGGTTTTCCTATCTGTATAGGTATCTTTAGACCAAACAATGGTTTGGTTGGGGAATGGGAGAAGCCATACCTTGATATTCATATTTCTGTTCAATTGTGGTGACACAACATGTCCCATTGTTCCTTGGTGCTACCCATGTCCGGTGTATCCCCCTTGGGTGTACCTCGAGGGTACAATTGGTAATTTTCGCAAATCCGCACTCGGATGTGTCTCCCTCGGTGGGGGGGTGAGCGCACACCCATGTCCTTCCCTTGTGGTGGCACCCGTCCACTACCACTCCCCTTTAGGTTTCATTCTTCTGTTTATTATCTTCATCCCTTTCCCAAAGCGCCTTGGTGGGGACATCATGATATTTAACCCACTTTCCCTTTGTACTTCTCCTATATTAATCACATCGTATCGGAGTTGTCCCCCTTCTGGTAATTGTGGGATGGCCAGTACAAAGCCAATCATCTTAGTCCATGGGGTCAGACAATCGCCTGCCCGGTATACTTGTCCCATTTTACATCCTTTGCATAAGCTTTTATTTGTGTCAATCCAAGGTTCCAGATCCTTATTAGTAATCCAATCAGGGACCTGTCCATTATTTATTTGCCTCATGTTATGCTGAGCATTCGACAATAGCCATGAGCCCTACGTGGCACATATTAGTTCCTTATCGGTTTGGCGAGAAGCATTATTAAGTCTATCAATAATTGTATTGATTATTTCTGCATGGGGGGCTACTATCTCTTCCACCCCCGACAATTGCATTATTGTTTGGTTTCCCTGCCAGTGTCAATTGCTGGCTATTTCCAGCAGCTTGTTTTAGTAACTTCTCTATTTTTGCTTGTAATTCTTCTACTCCTTCGTTTACTCCTTCTATGTCCAAGCTATTAACTGTTGCTAACCCGGCCGCATACCCTGCTCCGGTCATTTCCAATACTCCCCGTTTCTTACATCTTTGTAAGATAGATTTTTTTTTCTGTGGATCCTCTAATTGTTTTACCCACAGGGAGTTCCAGGTTTGTTTTGTATCTCAAAAGTACTCATATTAATGGCAAGCTTAGTAACTCTATGTACTACACTAAAATACACCTCATCCTGTGTTCTCCTTATTACTAATCCCCCTCGATAATGGCAATACTTATGTTCATCCCTAGGATCAAGGCGAGGACGCTCCATCTCATTCCGGACGTCCAATGTTCCTGTAATTACAAAAGGGGCTGGTCGTCACCAGCCAGTTAGAATTATTCTGCTCTTATCCATTTTATCAGTTCAAAATGCTGTGCATCGGGTTCATTTCTTGTTCTGTGGCTCTGTCCCCAGACATACCTGAAGATGCAAACTATGGCATATAATATTATCATCATACACAGCCCTATCATTGATATATGTAGTAACTCCCCCTTCCCAGTCTTTATATCTTCTAGTATACTCCTCACTCTGTCAAAAAGGGCACTATCTCTGGTTTACTCATTGTCCTAATATATTTTTAACTGAGTCCAGTGTTTCCACCTTCCTTTACCCGTTCCAGACCCATCTACATGAGCACATGTGTCACTATTCATTAATACTTCATAAGGTCCTGACCATCTGGGTGCTAGCCCTGGTTTGGCTGGTATTATTTCTGCTATCACTTTGCTATCTATTGCTAAGACCTCCTTCTGGTCGTCCCGTGTATCCTGTTCTTGATCCCGTATAATCTGTTGGTCTTTGGCCTCATGTCTCTAACTATCTGTCCAGATTTATCTTTGGGTAACAGGACAGCCTCCCAAGCAGTCTCCCGGCCGTTTGAGACGGTGCTGCCATTAGTTTATAAGATAACTTCCATTTATCAAATCCTAATTCTCCTTCTATCACTGTGGGGTAATAGTAACTCAACATTAAGAAATTTACATTTATTAATGTCCAATATCTTTAACTTCTATTCAGTAATACTGAAGTTGTTGCTTGGTGAACTCAAACAGCTGTGAGTGGAAAGGGTTAACTCCTTCGCAGGCTTTTGAAGGTGGAGCTAAACATTATTGCGTCACTTCACGCAACCCAAAAAACATCCCTGACTGAAAGACAGTTGTGGTTTCACACTTTGACTCAACATGAACATTTGGGCTTCATTGGTCAGATTCCCTCTCTCAGTTGATCGTTTAGCTGCCCATCCTCTTGTGTACTTTAATTTATTATTATGCACTCTTTGGGTAGGAGAGAGGTTCCTACTCATTCCTTGATTATATTCTTGTCTCTTACGGGTCCTCCTCCTGGTGTCATATATCCCTGCCTACTCCTGCTATCATGTAATCAGACACCACCCCAAAGGCATTCCGACTATCTATATAGGTTTACACTTTTTCCTTTGGCTACCCCCCTTTGATCAAATCCTGTATAGGCTGGGCCATTTCTACTTTGTTTCCCGGGCCTGCCTGTTTGTTTAACTTATAATCTGGTGGCCAGTACACTTCATTCGCTTTAGGGTCGACTAAAGCTCCTACTTCTCGCAGTATATCTATCCCTAGGATTGTTCCTTCAGTATTGTCGCATACCCACAACTGTGTAGGTACTATTATACATCCAATTTCTAGTAAGACTGTTTCGCTCTTATAAGTCCTGATTCTTCGTCCACCGATTCCTGCTATACTAACTGAAAGTTTCGTTCGGGGCAAGGGTAAGTCTGTCAATGAGATTGTGGCTCCTGTGTCTATTAACATTTTTCACGGTCGGCCCCCTACCAATGCATCAACAAACATCCTCGGATCCCCCTCCCCTCTCTGGCGCGGTCCCTTCCTGCTGCCATCCCTAGAAGCTTGTGAGCAATCAAAGCACGCAGCCAGTCCTAATGCCCCTCCCATCTGTTTTTGGGCATTTGTCTCTTCCCTTGTGTCATTATGTATCCTAGGTCAACTACTTCATCCTTCCCTACCTATACCTTTCTAAGGTTTAATTCTAGTCCCGCCTTCTATAAGGCTTCCAGTACCATAGTCAATTAAATATTGTAGAGGGACCTGCCACTATCAGATATTCTTGCGGAGTGGAGTTATCTTATTCAATTCGGACTGCACCAATTTACATCAACCAGAATTTCACTGTGGCCACAATGAAAGTCTGGTTTTAATAGGTTAATTTACCTCATAACTCCAAGGTTAGATCTTAGACTGAAACTTAATCTTTCATTAAACAAACTTTTTGTTGCTCGTCTCAGTTTTTACACTCCAGCTTAACTTAAATTGTAATAGGTTTTTCCATTCTGAGGGCACAATCTTATTTGCACATTTTTAAACTTCCAAAATCCCAGACAAGACAAAAGGGTTAAATGCTTTTTCTTTAACACAGAGAAGTGGGTGGAGCTACAACACACAGCAGACATTTCTTTTTCTTAACGGACAGATTTTCAGACAAAGGAATATTGTGACCTCTTAAACATTCCTAATCAGGAAAACATCCACACTCTCACATTTTTATGCAAACTGTAATTCCAGCATATGTCTAAGGTTCCTTTCATTCAGCAAATATCTTGTTTTACTTGTCTTGGTACAGATGCTAATAACTTCCATGTTGGTAAAGCTTTAAGTTTATTTTTTTCCTTCCTTTTTAAATCAGTGACTCAACAGCTTTCCCTAGTTTCCAAATCCCTGTTTGTTTCTTTTTTTTTGCTGGGGTTTCAAATTGGTTCGCCTGCAAATTAGATCTTTTTCCTTCTTTATCTCTCCCTTCTGTTTCAATTCCTTGCATTATCTGTTGCCTCTTTATCTTTAGCTCCTCCCCACCAAGCCTTTGGCTCTCTGCACTGTTTTTTTCCCAGGAGTCGGGTTATAGAATCCAGGTCCCTTGAGGATTCTTCTTCCACCCTCTTAGTCATAACTAACTGCTATGTTTAATGCTTAATTCACGGTGTTGCTGAATTAGGTTTATACACTACGTTGCTCGCCCCTATAGCGTTACTCTGATCAATTGCTCACTTCCTGTCAATCACTCTGTTTCATTAAACACACCAACCCTTTAGTCCCGAGGTTTTGAGTTTTAACCTCTTTGTGACTGTAGGGGTTTTATTTCATTCACTCACCACGGTGCACCCATTCATTCAATTGTTTAGGGAACTACCTGCCCCTAACGGAGGTTTCGCCACCTCACAGATTTTAGGGAACTACCTGCCCCTAACTGAGGTTTCACCGCCTCACGGTTTTTAGGGAACTACCTGCCCCTAACTGAGGTTTCACCGCCTCATGGTTTTTAGGGAACTACCTGCCCCTAACTGCAGTTTACCTTTTAACCACCTTCAATTAAAGGTGTCTTTCTTTTTATAGTTCTTTTATACGTCGATTCTGACTCAATGTCTCGCCAGCGATTAACCCCTAATTTTACAGGTGGTAATTAAAACATACTCACCCATCTTAGGTTAACGCTGTCCGAGAGTCTTGTTCAGAGCGTGTATCCCATCCTCGTCACCAATTGATGTAAGCCCCCAAAGTGCGGACTAAGTGATATACAAAGTCGACGACACTGGCTTGTTGTAAGAAAGACAGACCCAATAATTGAAGTAAAAATGGTTTATTCAGGCCTGGGGAGCTGTGGCTCTTGCGTTCCAACACAAGGCTCCGACTCCACCGAATCTCTTGAGGTTTACACAGTTATACACATATTCCGAGACCTCCTACTACAAGAGGTCCAATTGATTTAAAAGTCTATACATTAATCACTAACTAGGTGTGTCCAACTTATACAAGGTAGCCTATAACATAAGTTTCACTTTTCACTGCAGGAGCCTGTGGACCCTCTGATTTCTTGGAAATGAGTCATCAGGACATGTGATTTCTCAGAAACGAGTCATTCTCTCTCTTGACCACTACTGAGTTTTGTTTTTCCAGAAAAGGGTTATGTCAGTGTCTCTTTTTGTAAGTTTCATCTCTCTAAACTGGTATGGTCATTTCTGCAATTAAACATACGAATAATTAGTACATTTCATCTTTAAACATTTTGCTACCGCAATTGCGTTCTACTAAACGTGCCCTGTTACGCTCATTTTTAAATCTTACTTCACCTGCCAAAGTGCATAACCTCACACTTTCCAGTATTGTATTCCATCTGCCAAATCTCTGCCCACTTACTTAGCCTGTCTATGTCCCTTTGCAGGTTTTTTATGTCTTCCTCACTCACTACTTTCCTTCCCATCTTTGTATCATCTGCAAACTTTGATATGTTACACTCGGTCCCCTCCTCCAAATCATTAATATAGATTGTAAAGAGTTGGGGACCCAGCACTGACCCCTGCGGAACACCACTAGTTACTGATTGCCAGTCTGAGAACGAGCCATTAATTCCAACTCTCTGCTTTCTGTTAGATAGCCAATCCTCCACCCATGCGAGAATATTACCCCCAATCCCATGATTTTTTATCTTGAGCAATAATCTTTTGTGTGGCACCTTGTCAAATGCCTTTTGGAAGTCTAAATACACTACGTCCACTGGTTCCCCTTTATCCACCCTGTATGTTGCTTCCTCAAAGAACTCAAGCAAATTTGTCAAACATGACTTCCCCTTCATAAAACCATGCTGACTTTGTCCTATTAAATTATGTTTATCCAAATGTCCTGTTACTGTCTCCTTAATAATAGACTCTAAAATTTTACCAACCACAGATGTTAGGCTAACAGATCTATAGTTTCCAGCCTTCTGCCTACTACCCTTTTTAAATAAGGGTGTTACATTAGCAGTTTTCCAATCTGCCGGGACCTTTGCTGAGTCCAGGGAGTTTTGGATAATTATTACCAATGCATCCACAATCCCTACCGCCACTTCCCTCAAGACCCTAGGATGTAAGCCATCAGGTCCAGAGGATTTATCTGCCTTGAGTCCCATCATTTTACCAAGTACCACTTCCTTAGTGATTTTAATTGTATTTAGCTCCTCCCCCCTAGAGCCCCCTGTTTGTCCAGTGTTGGGATATTCTTAGTTTCCTCTACCGTAAAGACTGACAAAAAATAATTGTTCAGCATTTTTGCCATCTCCATGTTTCCCACCATTAATTTCCCGGTCTCATCCTCTAAGGGACCAACATTTACTTTAGCCACCCTATTTCTTTTTCTATAACTATAGAAACTTTTGCAATCTGTTTTTATATTTTTTGCTAATTTACTTTCATAATCTATCTTCCCTTTCTTAATCAATCTTTTAGTTATTTTTTGCTGTCTTTTAAAGACTTCCCAATCTTCTATCCCCCCACTAGATTTGGCTACTTTATATGCCCTTGTTTTTAGTTGGATATTATCCTTAATTACTTTACTTAGCCACGGATGGCTATCTTTTCTTTTACACCCTTTTTTCCTCAGTGGAATATATATTTTTTGGAAGTTGTAAAATAACTCCTTAAATGTACACCACTGATCATGTACCATTATACCCTTTAATCTATTTTCCCAGTCCACTCTAATCAATTCCGCTCTCATACCTTCATTGTCTCCTTTATTCAAGCTCAGCACGCTTGTTTGAGATCCAACCTTTTCGCCCTCTAATTGAATATGGAATTCAACCATGTTATGGTCACTCATTCCAAGGGGATCCTTTACTAGGACACTTTTAATTAATCCTGTCTCATTACACAGGACCAAATCTAAGGTTGCTTGCCCCCTGGTTGGTTCAGTTGCATACTGCTCAAGAAACCCATCCCGAATGCACTCAATGAACGCATCCTCAAGGCTGCCCTGCCCAATTTGATTTGTCCAGTTAATATGATAGTTAAAATCCTCCATAATTATAGCTGTTCCCTTATTACAAGCCTCAACTATTTCCTGATTAATACTCCGTCCAACAGAGTTGCAACTATTCGGAGGCCTATAGACTATGCCCACTAGTGTTTTTTCCCCCTTATTATTCCGTATTGCCACCCAAACTGTTTCACTATCCTGATCATTTGACCCAATATCATTTCTCTGTATTACAGTGATTCCTTCCTTTACTAACATAGCCACGCTACCTCCCCTTCCTTCCTGCCTGTCCTTCCTGATTGTTAAATAACCTGGTATATTTAATTCCCAGTCATGGTCACCCTGCAGCCATGTTTCTGTAATGGCTACAAGATCATGCCCATATGTAGTTATTTGTGCCGTTAACTCGTCCATTTTGTTACGAATGCTACGTGCATTCAGATAAAGAACTTTCAAATATGTTTTGTGACACTTAGTTCCTGCTTTTTCTCCATTTACTACTTTACCTTTTACTCCATACCTTCTGTCCCTTCCTGACATGCTCTGTTTTTTAATTCCCCCACTGCTACCTAAGTCTATGACCTTCTCCGTAGTCATTTTTATTATTTGCGCTCTAGAAACCTCCCCCCCACTAATTAGTTTAAAACCCTCTCTACAGCCCTAGTTATATGATTTGCCAGGATTCTAGTCTCAGCACTGGCCAAGTGAAGTCCGTCCCAATGGAACAGCTCCCTCTTGTCCCAGTAGTGGTGCCAGTGTCCCAAGAAGCAAAACCCATTTTTCCCACACCAGTCTTGGAGCCATGCATTTAACTCTCTAATTTTATTTATCCTAGCCAAATTCGCTCGTGGCTCAGGTTATAATCCAGAGATTATTACCCTTGAGGTTCTGTTTTTTAATTTGACCCCTAGCTGTTCATACTCCTTTAACAGAACCTTCTTCCTTGTCCTATCTACGTCGTTTGTACCAAAATGGACCACGACAACTGGATCCTCCCCCTCCCGCTCCAAGTTTCTTTCCAGCCCAGAAGAGATGTCCTTAACCCTGGCACCGGGCAGACAACACAGCCTTCGGGACTCCCACTCTCGACTGCAGAGAACCTTATCTATCCCCCTAGTGATACTATCCCCTACCACTACAACATTTCTTTTTACTCCCTCCACTTGAATGGCCCCCTGTACCATGGTGCTGTGGACAGGTTACTCATCCTCCCTGCAGTCCCCGCTCCCGCCCTCACAGGGAGTAAGAACCTCGATTCTGCTTGACAAGAGCAAGGGCTGCGGCTCCTCCAACACTACCTCCTGGTTCCCCGTACCTGCCTCACTCATAGTCACACCGTCCTGTCCCTGTCCACAGTCTACATCTGAATTAATTCATTTCATAGGTGTGACTACCTCCTGAAACATAGAGTCCAGGAACTTCTCCCCCTCCCAGATGTGTCGCAGTGTCTGAAGCTCGGTCTCAATCACCTCAGTACGGAGCCGGAGTTCCTCTAGCAGCAAACACTTGTCGCAGATGTAATCACCGTGAGCCTCAATGGGGTCCACTGGCTCCCACATCTCGCAACAGTAACACACCACCTGCTCCATTCTATATAATTAATTAAATTTCTTATTATTAGTTATGAAGACCCTGCCCAGATATAGATGATAATGTCACACCACTATTCAACAGGACTTACCAACTTAAAGGTATAAAAGAGAAGGAAGAAAATGTACCAACCAGCTGATCACCAAACTCCTCTTTGAATACTGTCTGTGCGGCCTGTTTGGTTGACTCGTCTCACTGCTCCACTTTTGCAGTGCCGTCTAAGCCTGGGAGTGGGGAACAAAACAGAGCAAAAACACCCCCTCACCTCCCACTTGCCCGAACTCTCCCACTTACCAATCTCTGCTTACACTCAATGCACCGCACTCTGTGCAGCAGCACTAGTCCCACCCCTTTTATACCCGGATTCTATTTCCAGTTTAAACTCCCCAGCAGTTTAATTTACACTTAAAAAATTTAACTCACTTCAAATAATTAACTTTTTAACACACTAAAATTCACAAAATACATTTAAATGACTTTTCTCCCACTTACCACACTCTCTCTCAACTCAAATGCCACGCCAGTGTGCAGCAGCACTAGTCCCGCCCCTTTTATATCCGGATTCTACTTCCGGTTTAAACTCCCCAGCAGTTTAATTTACACTTAAAAAATTAAATTCACTTCAAATAATTAACTTTTTAACACACTAAAATTCACGAAATACACTTAAATGACTTTTCTCCCACTTACCACACTCTCTCTCAACTAAAATACTCAAAGGGAACAGATTATTTTAGCTCTTGTATTGTGTAATGAGACAGGTTTAATTAGTAATCTCATAGTAAAGGATCCTCTGGGGCAGAGTGATCATAATATGATAGAATTTCACATTAAGTTTGAGAGTGACTTAACTAAGTTCGAAAATAGAGTCTTAAACTTAAATAAAGCCAATTACATAAGTATGAGGGGCAAGTTGGCTAAGGTAGATTGGAAAAATAGTTGAAAAGGTATGGCGGTAGAGCAGCAGTGGCTAACATTTAAAAAAATATTTCATAATAAGAACATAAGAACATAAGAAGTAGGAGCAGGAGTAGGCCATACGGCCCCTCGGGCCTGCTCCGCTATGCAATAGGATCATGGCTGATCGGAACTTAGACTCATATCCACTTCCCTGCCCTGTCCCTGTAACCCCTTATTCCCTTATCAGCTAGGAAACTGTCTATCTCTGTTTTAAATGTATTTAATGTCGCAGCTTCCACAGCTCTCTGAGGTAGCAAATTCCATAGATTTACTACCCTCTGAGTGAAGAAGTTTCTCCTCATCTCAGTTTTGAAAGGGCAGCCCCTTATTCTAAGATTATGCCCCCTAGTTCTAGTCTCACCCATCAGTGGAAACATCCTCACCGCATCCACCCGATCAAGCCCCCTCACAATCTTATATGTTTCGATAAGATCGCCTCTCATTCTTCTGAACTCCAATGAGTAGAGGCCCAACCTACTCAACCTTTCCTCATAAGTCAACCCCCTCATCTCCGGAATCAACCGAGTGAACCTTCTCTGAACTGCCTTGAGAGCAAGTATATCTTTTCTTAAATATGGAAACCAAAACTGTACGCACTATTCCAGGTGTGGCCTTACCAGTACCCTGTATAACTGCAGCAAGACTTCCCTGCTTTTATACTCCATCCCCCTTGAAATAAAAGCCAAGATTCCATTGGCCTTCCTGATCACCTGCTGTACCTGCATACTAACCTTCTGTGTTTCATGCACCAGGACCCCCAGATCCCTTTGTACTGTAGCACTTTGCAGTTTCTCTCCATTTAGATAATAACTTGCTCTTTGATTTTTTCTGCCAAAGTGCATAACCTCACACTTTCCAACATTATATTCCATCTGCCAAATTTTTGCCCACTCCCTTAGCCTGTCTATGTCCTTTTGCAGGTTTTTTATGTCCTCCTCACTCACTGCTTTCCCTCCCATCTTTGTATCGTCGGCAAACTTGGATACGTTGCACTCGGTCCCTTCCTCCAAATCGTTAATATAGATTGTAAAGAGTTGGGGTCCCAGCACTGACCCCTGCGGAACACCACTAGTTACTGATTGCCAACCCGAGAATGAACCATTTATCCCAACTCTCTGTTTTCTGTTTGATAGCCAATCTTCCACCCATGCCAGTATATTGCCCCCAATCCCGTGATTTTTTATCTTGTGCAGTAATCTTTTGTGTGGCACCTTGCCAAATGCCTTTTGGAAGTACAAATACACCACATCCACTGGTTCCCCTTTGTCCACCCTGTTTGTTATGTCCTCAAAGAATTCGAGCAAATTTGTCAAACATGACTTCCCCTTCGTAAAACCATGCTGACTCTGTCTGATTAACTTATGCTTATCCAAATGTCCTGTTACTGCTTCCTTAATAATGGACTCCAACATTTTACCAACCACAGATGTTAGGCTAACTGGTCTATAGTTTCCAGCCTTTTGTCTGCCTCCCAGAAATACATTGCATTGAGAAACAAAAACTCTATGGGAAAAGTGATCCATCCGTGGCTAACTAAAGAAGTTAAGGGTAGCATTAGATTGAAAGAAGAAGCTTATAGTGTTGCGAAGAATAGTAGTTGGCCTGAGGATTGGGAGAGTTTCAGAAACCAGCAATGGATGACAAAAAAATTGATAAAAAGGGAAAAAATAGAATATGAGAGAAAACTAGCAAGAAACATAAAAACAGATTGTAAGAGCTTCTACAATTATGTAAAAAGATAGAGAGTAGCAAAAGTAAATGTTGGTCCCTTAGAGGCTGAGACAGGAGAAATTATTATGGGGAATAAGGAAATGGCACAAATGTTAAACAAATATTTTGTATCTGTCTTCACAGTAGAAGACACAAAAGGCATACCAAAAATGGTGGGGAACCAAGGGTCTATGAGGGTGAGGAACTTAACGTAATTAATATAAGTAGAGAAAAAGTACTACAGAAACTAATGGGACTAAAAGCCGACAAATCCCCTGGACTTGACGGCCTACATCTTGGGTTCTAAAAGAGGTGGCTGAAGAGATAGTGGATGCATTGGTTTTGATCTTCCAAAATTTCCTAGATTCTAGAGTGGTCCCAGTGGATTGGAAGGTAGCAAATGTAACACCGCTATTCAAGAAAGGAGGGAGAGAGAAAACAGGGAACTACAGGCCAGCCTGATATCAGTCATCAGGAAAATGCTGGAACCCATTGTTAAGGAAGTGATATCAGGGCACTTAGAAAATTATAACATGATTAGGCAGAGTCAACATGGTTTTATGAAAGGGAAATCGTGTTTGACAAATTTATTAGAGTTTTTGAGGTTGTAATTATCAGGGTAGATAAAAGAGAACCAGTGGATGTAGTATATTTGGATTTCCAAAAGGCATTCGATAAGGTGCCACATAAAAGGTTATTACACAAGATAAGGGCTCATGGGGTTGGGGGTGCTATAATAGCATGGATCGAGGATTGGTTAACGAACAGAATACAGAGAGTAGGGATAAACAGGTCTTTTTCGGGTTGGCAGGCTGTAACTAGTGGGGTGCCGCAAGGATCAGTGTTGGGGCCTCAGCTATTTACAATCTATACGAATGGCCTAGATGAAGGGACCGAGTGTAATGTATCCAAGTTTGCTGATGATACAAAGCTAGGTGGGACAGTAAGCTGTGAGGAGAACACAAAGTGTCTGCAAAGGGATATAGATAGACTAAGTGAGTGGGCAGTAAGGTGGCAGATGGAGTATAATGTAGGCAAGTGTGAGGTTATTCACTTTGGTAGGAAGAATAGAACAACAGAATATTTTTTAAATGGTGAGAAACTTTCAAATGTTGGTGTTCAGAGAGATGTGGGCGTCCTCATGCAAGAAACACAGAAAGCTAGCATGCAGGTACAGCAAGAAATAAGGAAGGCAAATGCATGTTGGCCTTTATTGCAAGGGTGTTGGAGTATAAGAGTAAGGAAGTCTTGCTACAATTGTACAGTGCCTTGGTGAGACTACACCTGGAGTACTGTGCACAGTTTTGGTCTCCTTATGTAAGGAAGGATATACTTGCCTTGGAGGCGGTGCAACAAAGGTTCACTAGATTGATTCCTGGGATGAGAGGGCTGTCCTATGATGAGAGATTGTGTAGAATGGGCTTATACACTCAGGAGTTTAGAAGAATGAGAGGTGATCTCATTGAAACATGCAAGATTCTAAAGGGGATTGACAGGGTAGATGCTGAGAGGTTGTTTCCCCTAGCTGGAGTGTCTAAAACTAGGGGGCATAGTCTCAGGATAAGGGGCAGGCCATTTAAGACTGAGATGAGGAGGCATTTCTTCACTCAGATAGTTGTGAATCTTAGGAATTCTCTGCCCCAGAGGGCTGTGGATGCTGAGTCTTTGCGTATATTCAAGGCTGAGATAGATAGATTTTTGGACACTAGGGGAATCAAGGGATATGGAGATTGGGCGGGAAAGCGGAGTTGAGGTCCATGGTCAGCCATGATCTTCTTGAATGGCGGAGCAGGCTTGAGGAGCCTTATGGCCTATGCCTGCTCCTATTTCTTATGTTCTTATGTTCTATAGACCGGTTGCTGGACTGCCGTGACACCCTACAAGCCCCTTTGAACACTGGTATCCACACCCATGATGGTAGCAGTTTGAGTATGCTTGGCAGCAAGCTGACCTTACATGACTTCAGTCTGAGCTTCCACTGCAGCACTCAGACCTTTGGTGGAAGTTACTTGAGCTGCAATGGATGCTGAGACATCGGCCATCAGGCACTGCATCATGGTTGGGTCCACAAGTGTGTTGAGGGATTTGGCCAGTAATTCCATTCTGGAAAGGATAGACTCCAGGCTCTGCGGAAAGCCCTGTGCCAAGTTGGTGCCGACTCCTCCATGCACCTTCACATTGAACACAGACTTTCTGGCAGGCTTCCCAATGCACCAAGCATTTTGTGGTGTAGACCCATCAGCCTTCTTCTGTATCCTGCCCCATTGAAGCCCTCATCTGAGTTCCCTGCAACAGAACTCGAGTGCGACCGCACCCTCTGTTGAGTGGCACCTGCGCTATCCTTGCCCCCTGCCCTGGCTGCAGTGCACTTGTGCCCAGTGTCTCTCCATGTGCAGATCTTGCCTCTAATCTACCATCTAAGATACACGCAGTATCAGCATCAGAGCTGGTGGCTGTGAATGTGAAATCAAGTGATGGTGTGTCTTCATTATCACTCTCTTCTTGGTCTTCCTCCACTGCCTGGCAAGGTTGCATTTCTTGGGTATCTGAAAGAAAAATGCACAAGGGTAAGGTTGTCTTGTGGGGAGGGGAGAAAGCAAGAGTGCTTGCTTACACCATCTGCAGGAGAATTAAGTATAAGCATAATGTCATCTTCAATGGATTCAGTCCCGCCACTGGCCACGGCTTCAGCAATGGCCCATCTGATAATGGCCAGCACCGTCTCCTCCATGGGGGTTAGAATAGCTAGGCACACCTCTCCCCCTCTGGTTAGTTCCTGCTGCCTCCACTTGTGCGCTGCCTTGTCCTGCAAGAGAGAGGGAAGTGTGTCAGTGAGTGTCGTGCAATATGTTTGGGTAATTTGACTGTTATGGTTGAATAGCTGGCAGTGTGTGCAAGCTGTGAGATGTGGGTGTGAGGCTTGCAACAGTGCTAAGTGTGTGAGGTTGAGGTGAAGCTATGAATGTTAGGTATGAGTCCTGACTGATAGATTGTTGGTAGATGAGTGATGGGCGGTGGTGATTTGAGCAGTAGCTGAGGCTAATGGTGCAGTTGGTGGGATATGGAATTTGAAGATTAATTCACTGACCTTGACCACTCGTGTGAAGTCATTAAACTTCTTGCAGAAGTGCATCCAGGCCCTTGGGACTGCACTCCTGGCATTGACCTCCATGGTTATCTGCTCCTACTGCCGTCTCACAGTGTGTCTGGAGGGCCTCCTGGCCCCCTGTGGATACAGGATGTATCTCCTCCTTTCCATCTCCTCCACCAAGACCTCCAGTGCGGCTTTGGAAAACCTGGGACCACGCTCTCTTCCATGTTGTGCCATTTTTCTCTGTTTCCCTGGTCAGATTCAGCTCACAAAGTAGTCCCAGCAATTGCTCCAGCTACAAGGCACCTCCCTTTTAAGAGGTGCAGGCTAGCTTTAATTAATGCTAGCAAGTATCGATTTTGGACCCCCTGCTGACGGATGCAGCCAATGAACAGCACGATTAGCACTGGCTGCATGCTGAAATCATGCTAATGAGCATGAAGCATGAAAATGCCGTGCTGCCTGCATTACACTGAACGAGCGCGGAGTAATTGCGCACCGCGATCCACGCACCGTTTGCAGGGGCTATCCAATTTAATCACCCACAGCATTTGCACACCAAGATGAGAGTTAGAAGGAAAGCCAAATTGTATGTGACAAGATTTAGCTCTAGAATATTGAATGACAGGTTTAATAAGATGCTTGAGAGTTGTATTATTTTATCTATCTACTTCACTGTTTCCGAAGAAAGTTAGAAAAGTTCTGATACAAGGATGTACTGAATCCTCAGGTGATTTTCTTATTTCATTTTTTGAATTTTATCCTCACAAAATTGTGTATTATACTGGTCTGCCTGTCAGAATAGTGGGAATTTTGATTGATGTTGGTTAGATCTTACGAAAAAACTTTACAGAAGCTAATCCCAATTGGACATGATTATGGTAGATTCTTCCATTTCCCTTCATGCCCCCATTGACCCCTGCCTTGTTGCTTATCCCCTGTTGAATTTCCTAACTGACAGCTTATGTTCTACTTTGCTCTCTGTGTGGCCTTTTCTTAGATCAGCCTGACTGCAGTACTTTGACCTAAAAACAACAAACAAAAGCCAAAATGTCATCAAATAAGCTATTTCTATGTATAAAGAGTCAATTGTGTTACATTTATGAACCCCTACTTTCTTTGTCAAAAAATGAGGCTGCACTACAAGCAAGCGCTGGCCTCATTAACATATATCAATTATTCAAAAACACGCTCCAGACCGAATCTTTGGACTTAGGGTGAGGATCTATCTGTAGCGTGCACCTGGCCCATATAAACTGGACACCATGGGATTCCTGGGACTTCAAGCAAGCCTCTTAAAGGAAGATGACAGGTTCAGTTACTGGTAACAACCTTTTTTTCTGCATTTTTAATTACTTTATTCAGTATTTGTTCCATGCAATAGTTGGTTCTGCTGGATGGTCTGTCACTGTTAAACTTTGTGGTTGTTCCAAACAATACTTTCCTACTGGTTGCTGCTGACTTTGCGCCGTACAAAGCGGACATTCCTTTGGGGCTTCTGCATGATTTAGATAAAGGAAGAGGAGCTCATGAGAGTCCAACTATTTTCTGACTGCCTGCCATCCCACTGCCAACCATTTGGGGCCTGACTTCTGGTTCATTGTGAGCTTTCCGCCCCCTCAGTATATCTGAGATGTTGCAAATTGGATTAGCACAGCCTGAACGCCTCTCACTATGTAAGTGAACTGACCTTGCAATTTACAGCTGAGTCAGCGCTGCAATGTCATAGAAACCGAAAGTCCCGCCCTACCGCGCTTCACTTATGGTGGCACAATGGCATCATTGAAATTTTGGGCCTTTTTTTATAATATTGAATGAATGTTTCTACCCTTAAGATGCATTGGCCTAGAAATTTGCTTGCGCCAACCTAGGTGAACTGGGTGCAGGGAACGGGCCCTGCACCTGAACGGGTAGGCCTGAGGCGCACCCGATATTGAGCCTCCTACCTCATTTAAATGAGACTGGCAACCTGCGGACACCTGCTGGTGGCTGGGAGAGAAGGGCGATCAGAGGAAGGGCGATTGGGACACTGGGATGGGGGTGATCGGGAGGAGCGCGAGCAGAGGCCAGTGGCGGCCTGTGGTTTTATCGTGGAGCCGGGAAGAGCACTCCTGCACCTCCCGGTTCCACATTCAGTTAAGTATTTTTTAAACACATACCATTTTGGGACCGCTGGTTAGGCCGTATGTAGCCTTGGTTATATTCATTGCAGCCCGCTAGGCGCAGCTTCAGGACAACCTAATTTTGCACAGGGGGGCTTCAAACAAACATTAGCCCCTTATTTGCTTATGCAAAGCACGCTGGCCCTGGACACCTTGGGGGAGAAATTCGGTTATGCCCCGTTTGGGGGCAGTAACCGAATTAGCGCCAGCTATTTAGTGCTCAGCGCAGGAGTAACGCCCCGGCCGCTAAATTGTGCTTACCGCCCCAGTAAGGAAGCGGAGTGCTATCTCGAGTGCTCCACTTCCTCTTGGGGCGGTGTCTGGGATGCAAAGCGCGGTAGCACCAGAGCACTACGCGGCTGCTCCGCGTAATGCTGACGTGTTTCATTGCCCCTCCCCTTCCGTTAAAGGGGAGGGCTGCGTGCACTCGGCAGGCCATTTGACAGCCTCCACTAGCCCACCAGGGTGGCGTGGTGCCGTGGCTGCAGCCCGGCACTGAGACGCGGTGCCGGACTGCGTGATGGCGGTCACAGCCCATGCCAAGGGCTGCCACAAGGAGCCGACCTGGAGGTCGGCCAAAACAATTAAATGGTGGTGCGGGGTACAGCGGGCTTCCCCTTTAATTACTGCCTCATGAGTGGAGGTTGGCCCCGGTCGCAACCCGACATCGCCTGTGGCAGCTTCACGGGGCGCAGCCGAATTTCTGCCACAGCACAGTAAGGGGCCACGGCGGGGTGCTAAGGGGTCACATCACTCGGTGATGACGCCATCGCTACTGGCGCAGTGCCGTGGGGCGCTACCGGCTACTGTCACCGCTAAACTCCCGCTGTATTTCGCTAATGAGAGGCGCAAACCCCCCCTAGTTTTTTTTGCCTATACCAATATGGCGGCAACGCCCTTCTGGCTCATAATGAGTGAGCACTTATATGCTTAGGTGCCCGTTTAGCACCTGAGAAACCCACTGCAAAACTGTCAAATTTCTAGACCCACTTGTGGTTGATAGGCATTTGCTAAATGACCACAGGGCTGTGAAGGTTTGAAGTTGTGCACATAGGAAGCAGTGTCTGGGTTCCAGGTATCAATTATGTGAGACTGGGGAGGGGAGGGACGTGGAATTAGCTGCAACCGGTATATCACGGCAGGCTCACAAAAAAGTTAGCAGGAAGCTTTTGTTGGGATTATCATTCCATCTTATTCCTCAGAAGATTGTCACATGAAAGGCTAACTTAGTGCTGACTGGTCTGTTCTATTTATATATTTCTTTCAATCCTTTGTACAAATTGTAAAAGCCTAGTACAATGAGTGAAAGTTGTCCTCAAAGCTTATTTGATGTTTTTATACCACAAATGGCACAATACAATACAATAAATACAGAAAGCCCCAGAATGTGTGGACTTGCTGGACTAGTTGTCCTTCTCACTCATGGAGTGGAAGATTATAGCCACTTATAGCAGCAGTCAATAATTTTATGGAATTACAGCTTCATCATTGTTCACACTTACTAAATGTTTAATACGAGACCACCCTTTGCAATCATTGAGCCACTTGCTCCAAACTTCTTCATCTTTTGCTTCTGTCGAATGTTTTTATATTTCAGGGGATATTTCTGGCCTTGGCATTATCCCTGCTCTGGGTTATGGCTTTTTGATTCACCCAATATCCCTTTCATGAATCCTTTTAGTAAAATATGAAACTCAAGGGGATTGATTTTGACTTTTGGGCAACTGACCGATGGGTGTTCTGGCCGATCACCTGTTTCCGCGGCAAAGAGGCAACCGCACGTTTAAGGTCTCGGCCTCATTTACATCATGAAGGGAGCATAACCTTAAAATTAGAGCTAGGTCATCCAGGGCTGTTGTCAGGAATCACATCTTCACACAAAGGGCAGTGGAAACCTGGAACTCTCTTCCGCAATAAGCTGTTAAGGCGAGTTCAATTGTAAATTTCAAAAATAAGATTGATAGATTTTTGTTAGGCCAGGGTATTAAGGGTTATGGAACCAAGGCGGCTAGATGGTGTTAAGTTACAGATAAGCCATGATCTCATTGAATGGTGACTCAGGCTCGAGGGGCTGAATGGCCTTCTCTTGTTGTTGGTCTCCTTATTTAAGGAAGGATATACTTGCATTGGAGGCAGTTCAGAGAAGGTTCACTAGGTTGATTCCTGGGATGAAGGGGTTGATGTGTGACGAAAGGTTGAGCAGGTTGTGCCAATACTCATTGGAGTTTAGAAGAATGAGAGGGGATCTTGTTGAAACATATATGATTTTGAGGGGGCTTGACAGGGTAGATGCAGGGAGGCTGTTTCCCCTTGTGGGGGATCTAGAACTAGGGGGCACAATTTCAGAATAAGGGGTCACCCATTTAAAACGGAAATGAGGATGGATTTCTTCTCTCAGAGGGACGTGAATCTTTGTAATTCTCTTCCCCAGAGAGCTGTGGAGGCTGGGTCTTTGAATATATTTAAGGTGGAGATAGACAGATTTTTGAATGGTAAGGGAGTCAAAGGTTATAGGGAGCGGGCAGGGAAGTAGAGTTGAGGCCAAGATCAGATCAGCCACGATCTTATTGAATGGCGGAGCTGGCTTGAGGGGCCGAATGACCTACTCCTCTCCTACGTCTTATGTTCCTATGATTCAGCATGCCAGATTAATGCTGGCCAATGTCGTGTCACCCCAGCCGCCAGCAAGGTAAGTGCAAGAGGGGTTTGTGGAAGGTGGGGGTCCTAACGTGGCAGCGGCCTAGATTATTTATGTGGGGACTGGAAGAGCACTCCTGCTCCTCCAGGCCCCACAAAATTTCAAGTTCAAGCTTACCTTTGCTGAGCTGTGACAAGGTGCACACGCCAATCTGTTCCGACCTAAAATGGCAATCAGAGTCCAAGGACCCGGATTTGATATCAAGGGAGACCTAGTGCCAGAAACAGGTTTTCGGCGCCCAAAGTGTCACCAGCCGCATCGCCAGTGTTAACGGGGCGCTGAGGCTTCCGACAACATTTTGCGGCTGTTACCTTCCCGTTAACAACAGGTGAAACAAGGTGATATCAACCCCAGGGGCTCAATGAATTATTTTGCTTCAGTTAATGACAGGAGAAAATCTGAGTCAGACTTCCTAGCAAAATGGGTTGTTAGATTATTTCATTTATATTGTTACATGTTCACAGTATTTTTGTTATGTGCAATAAAAAGCTTATCACCAGTGGCAACAGGAATTATAACACTGCACACTTCCAATCACGTCACCATACATCTTTTCCAATTTGGCCTTTATTTCTGCCTCAGCGGATTAGATATTTTGCCAGTTGTAATTAAGTCCAAATGACACTCTTCATTAGTCTCTTCAATACATTATCTTACAGTCCTGCAGTCTTTTTCTAGTGTGGTTGTGGGAAACAGTCTTTGGGGTCGATTTTATCTTGTTTCACGAAGCGTTAATAGCCCCAAAATGGGGTCGATAGCCATACCGTCCTGTTAACCTCAACGATGCGGCCCATGACATTTGGAAACAGGCCTGCCGCTGGGTGCCTGCTCAGGCAGTAGGCCCCTTTTAAAATCGGCTCGGTGCCCTAAGGCCCCAATTGCCATTTTAGGTTGGAACTGGTCAGAGTGCGCGGCCTGCAAATTTGAAGAGTCAGCCACGTTGTTGTGGGACTAGAGTCCAATATAGGCCAGGTCAGGTAAGTGTTGAGTCTGTGTTTACAAGTGCAGTTATAATGAATAACAGGCCACAGACAACAGAAGTAAGTAAACAGGTATTTAGTGATTGAGGGTCAAGGCTGGAACTGAGGTACACTTGCTCCGCAGGGTTTATATACCGGTGTGGTCACCACCGGTACTACAATGTACAGGAGCCATTAAAAAGTAGTTCATCACTTTAAGGTATCCTCTTAAGGTAGTACAGGTTACATACACTACAATTCCTCCCCTTTTAGCTCAACAGTGGACACCGCAATTAGTACACAACATGAATAATATACATATATACAATTTACACACAAGAACTGTTCAAAGATTCAGCCTCTGAGGAGGCCTCCTGATCCAGCCCGGATAACGCTTTTCAGGGATCTCTGGTTCCCGTTGCTGGGGTGACTCATCCAATTGATCTCCTATGGATTCAACATCATCCAATACATTTGAGTCTGAGGTAGATGCTACAGGCTCAATAAGTTCTTCAAATGGTGTCTCTGCCGTAGACATGGGGTCGACCCTTGTTCTCGATTCCACAAGTTGGTCAGCATGACGTCGTATTACGTTCTCTCCAACGTCTACCGTGTACATCAAAGGCCCCTGTCGTGCACAAATTGTTCCAAGTTGCCATTTATCATCCCTATAGTCCCTGGCCATCACTGGTTGTCCTATTTCAAAACTACGAGTGGCCTTTTTATTTACATGCTGGAATTGCTTGTTTTCGACTTCCCGTCGCACATTGGGTTTTAACAAATCCAACCGGGACCGCAACCTTCTGTTATAGAACATTATGGCAGGGCTTTGATTTGTCACTGCATGCGTGGCGTTTCGATACGCCATTAGGAAATTGTCCACCTTGTGTTGTAGTGGAATATGATCTTCACTCATGGCCTTTATCGCCTTTTTGAACGTTTGTACAAATCTCTCGGCCAACCCATTTGTAGCCGGATGATATGGGGCAGATGTATAGTGTTTCACCCCATTCTTTTTCATGAATTTCAGGAATTCTTCTGACACGAACTGTGGTCCATTGTCTGAACATATTTGCTCCAGCAATCCATTCCTTGCAAATATGGTTCTTAGAACTCCAATCATCTTCTCAGAGGTAGTGGTCGACATCTTAATCACTTCTGGCCATTTAGAATGTGCGTCTACTGCTATCAAAAACATGGAATCCATGAATGGACCTGCAAAGTCGATATGCACACGTTGCCATGGGGCTGAAGGCCATTCCCACGGATGCAGCGGTGCAATTGGAGGTGCGTTCTGAACTTTTTGGCACCCTGAGCAGCTTTTAGTCAGATCCTCTATTTGTTTGTCTATACCTGGCCACCACACATAAGCCCTAGCAAGGCTTTTCATCTTGACTCCCCCCAGATGACCTTCGTGCAATTCTTTTAGAACTCTCTCCCTTAATTTAGGAGGAATAATCACCCTTGTTCCATACATCAATGTTCCTTGACATACGGACAGCTGTTCTCGTCTGGCTGAGAATGCTGGTAACAGTGGTTCGCCATGTGCTGGCCATCCCTTCACTGTCAAGTCGTAGACCCGAGACAGTGTCGGGTCATTGCGGGTCTCTCTCTCAATACCCGCATTGATGACTGGTAAGCATTCGATGATGGTCGAGTGAAATATCTCGACAGGGTCAACTGCCGGTGCCTCTTCCGCTGTAGGTAGTGGCAGGCGCGACAGCACATCAGCATTACCATGCTGCTTTGTGCCTTTGAACTCAATATCATACTGATGTGCCCCTAGGAAAAGGGGCCATCTCTGAAGCCTCTGCGCCGTCATTACCAGAACACCCTTCTTAGGGTTAAAAATGGAAACCAACGGCCGGTGATCTGTCAGCAGTGTAAACTTTTGGCCGTGCAGGTAATGGTTAAATTTCTTAACTCCCCACACGAGGCTGAGAGCCTCCCTATCTATCTGAGCATAATTGCGCTCAGCGGAGGTCAATGATCTGGATGCAAAAGCGACTGTCCTTTCCGAGCCATCTGGAAACTTATGTGAGAGCACTGCCCCGATACCATATGGAGATGCGTCACAAGCTAAGCGAATAGGTAGCGTTGGGTTAAAGTGAGCCAACACTTCCTTAGAGGTGATCAATGCCTTGCTCTTTTGAAAAGCCCGCTTACAATCATCGCTCCACTTCCATGGTATTCCCGTTTGCAAAAGAATGTTTAGTGGGTGTAACACCGTGGATAAATTTGGAAGAAACTTGTGGTAATAGTTAACCAACCCGAGGAACGACCTCAACTGGGATACATTTTCCGGTGCTGGAGCCTTGACTACAGCTTCGATCTTGTCAGGGGACTTATGGAGCCCCTCCTGGTCAATGACGTGGCCGCAGTACGAGATTCGCTTTTGAAAGAACTCGCATTTCTGGCGATTAGCTCTTAGCCCATATTCTTTCAATCTGATGAGCACCTGCTCCAAATTCGCGAGGTGATCATTATCGTTATCTCCTGTAATCAGGATGTCATCCAGGTAGCATTGTGTGCCTGGGATTCCCTGCAATACCTGCTCCATGGCCCTTTGCCAAATCGCTGGAGCCGATGCCACTCCAAAAACCAGCCTATTATACTGATATAAGCCCTTATGTGTGTTGATCATGAGACACTGTTGTGGCGCTTCATCAACTTCCATCTGTAGGTACGCCTGCGCCAGGTCTATCTTGGTGAAGTGCTTTCCGCCAGACAGCGAAGCGAAGATATCTTCGATCCGCGGAAGCGGATATTGAACCGTGTGAAGAACTGGATTAACAGTGATCTTGAAATCGCCACAGATGCGAACCTTCCCAGGTTCCCCAGGCTTGTTGCTCAACGAACGCTTCATGACAGGAACAATGGGTGTAGCCCATTCACTCCAGTCCACCTTCGACAGTACCCCTGAAAGTTCTAGCCCTTCCAGCTCTGCTTCCACAGCAGGTCGTATCGCATAGGGCACCGGTCTGGCTTTGAAAAATTTTGGGCTTGCTTGTTCTTCAACCTTGATGGTTGCAGTAATTCCTTTCAGTGTTCCCAGTCCCTGTTGGAACACCTCCCTAGCATCGTCTAAGATTTTGGACAGTCGTTTAGGTTTGACGTCGTCCTCCTTACAGGCATCCACAGTCAGTGCTTTTATGGAATGCCAGTCCAATTTTATTCGCCTGATCCATTCCCGTCCTAGTAGTGGCGGACCTCCATCAGGTAACATGTGCAAGCCCATTTTCTGACTTTCTTTACCATTGTAGACCACATTTACTTTTATTTTTCCTTTGGGGTATACTTTTTGCCCTGTGTATGTTTTCAATACAATCTTCGTATCCCTCAGGGGAAAATGCGAGAATAAGCTTTTGTAGTCTTGCTTATTTATGACCGTTAATGCCGACCCTGTGTCCGGCTCCATCTTCACTTGGACTCCTGCTATCTGGAGCATGACCCAGATAGTTTGATGGTCTGCTGTGTTACCCACATTATGTATTTTCAGACAACCCAGTTCCTTGCTGCTGGAGTCTGAATCCGTCTTCTGTTCATCCGAACTGTTCTCTGTCACCTTGTGTACTTTTTTGTACTTCTCCTGTGGTGACTTTTTGCTGCTGGTCTTCTTTCCTGACCGGCATACTCTCGCTATGTGACCAAGTTTGCCACATTGCCTGCATTCTTTGTTTTTGAACCAGCACTGGTTCTGGTCATGCGTTGTCCTTCCGCAACGATAGCACTTTACTGCGCCCAATGCCATTTCATTGATGCTGAATTCCAGTGGCCTTTGCTGTATCTCTGCAGCGCCCCGTGCTGCTGCCTCATGGGATGCTGCAATGCTGAAAGCTTTGTCCAGCGTAAGATCCTTTTCCTCTAGCAGTCGCTTCTGGGTTCCTTCCCTTAGGAGCCCACACACAAACTTATCTCTCAGTGCGTCTGCTAGTCCTGTTCCAAACTGGCAGTACTTTGCTAACTTGCGCAGTTCTGTTAGGAATTCAGCGTTGCTTTCTTCTTTATGTTGAATTCTTCTGTAGAATTTAAACGGTTCCGCTATCAACAGCGGTGTGGGGTTTAAATGCTCTTGCAGGATAGTAACACTATCCACAAAACTCTTTTCTACCGGTTTGTCTGGGGTTACCAGGTTCCTTAATAACCCGTACATCTTCGCACCCATCGAGTTTAATAGGGTTAGTGCTTTCTTATCATCCGGTACATCATTCGTACTACAGTAAACTTCGATGCGTTCCACATAAGTGGCCCAATCTTCCACATCGTTGTCGAAGACAGTGATGTTACCCATTTTTGGCATCCTTGCTGAGTTTCTTCTTTCCCTTCGGATATTATTTACTATGATGACTTTTTTTTAAATTAAAGATGGTGGCTTTTCCTGCGCTTGGTGGCTTTTCCCGCGCTTGTCTTCTTGCCCCGCCGACTCAAGATGGCGATTCCCGTGCTGTTGCTGTCCACGCCTCCCAGCTGTCCTTCCTGCCTTTCTTTTCCCGTGTATACGCTTCCTTGCGCTGCTGCTCTTGTTGCCCCGCCGCTCCCGCGGTCCTTGAGGCAATAAAGCGCCTTTCTGGCTGCTGCGCGTCTCTGCCCCGATTGCAGTTTATTTTAAAACTGCTTTTCAGCGCTTCTTCTGCGCTGTTGCGCTGTTGCCCCGCCGCTCCCGCGGTCCTTGTGGCAATAAAGCGCCTTTCTGGCT
Source organism: Somniosus microcephalus (assembly GCF_052327205.1). Classification (NCBI taxonomy): domain Eukaryota; kingdom Metazoa; phylum Chordata; class Chondrichthyes; order Squaliformes; family Somniosidae; genus Somniosus; species Somniosus microcephalus. The sequence goes on along the minus strand of NC_140987.1, from coordinate 361,318,527 downwards.
GCTGCTCGTCTCTGCCCCGATTGCAGTCCGGCCCCTGACACCGGCTGCGGTCGTGTCCTCCGCCCTTTCTCTTTGTTTTTCCTCCCCTTCTCCCTCTGACAACTCGGCCGACTTCCCCCCCGTGCCGCTCGATCGGGCTTACCCGCCACTGTCGAAGAAGGGATGATCACTGCCTGTTGCTGATGTTGGACTTCGTGGCCAGAAAACCAAACCGGGTTCTCAATGGCCTCCCGTGCGATGCAGTGCTCTGCAGGATGTTGAGGGCGGATGCCCTTTTTCGACTCCCATTCTCTGAGGATGAAGCCTCCTTGGAATGGACCCCAGAATCAGTACTGGGGGAGGTGATGCAAAACTGCCGCTAGGTACGATCAGACTCGTCGCCACTGTTGAGTCTGTGTTTACAAGTGCAGTTATAATGAATAACAGGACACAGACAACAGAAGTAAGTAAACAGGTCTTTAGTGATTGAGGGTCAAGGCGGGAACTGAGGTACACTTGCTCCGCAGGGTTTATATACCGGTGTGGTCACCACCGGTACTACAATGTACAGGAGCCATTAAAAAGTAGTCCATCACTTTAAGGTATCCTCTTAAGGTAGTACAGGTTACATGCACTACAGTAAGGATGGCAGGTTTCCATCACTGAAGGACCAGTTGAGTTTTTACCGAAATCCAACTGCCCTATGATCACCTTACTGAGCCCAGCTTTTTATTGACAGATTTTTACATAAGAACAGGAGAAATAGGAGCAGGAGTAGGCAATGTTCCCTGTAATTTTGCTTGGCACTGCACAGCCCCTTAAAGGGGCCGTGCAGCTTGCAGGGCACTTTGGGAGAAACATAGAAACATAGAAGATAGGAGCAGGAGTAGGCCATTCGGCCCCTCGATCCTGTTCCGCCATTCAATGCGATCATGGCTGATCATCCAAATACAGTACCCTGTCCCTGCTTTCTCCCCATACCCATTGATCCCTTTAGCCTTAAGAAATATATCCAACTCCTTCTTGAATATATTTAATGAATTGGCCTCTACTGCCTTCTGGTAGAGAATTCCACAGGTTCACCACTCTCTGGGTGGTTTGCAAATTTGGAGATATTACATCTAGTTCCCTCGTCTAGATCATTAATATATATTGTGAATAGCTGGGGTCCAAGGACCGATCCCTGTGGTACCCCACTTGTCACTGCCTGCCACTTGGAAAAAGACCCATTTATTCCAACTCTGCTTTCTGCCTGCCAACCAGTTCTCCATCCAAGTCAATACCTTGCCCCCAATCGCATGTGCCTTAACTTTACATGCTAAACTCTTATGCGGGACCTTATCGAAAGCCTTCTGAACGTCCAAATACTCCACATCTACTGGTTCTCCCTTATCTATTTTACCAGTTACATCCTCAAAAAATTCCAGTAGATTAGTCAAGCATGATTAACCTTTTGTAAATCCATGTTGACTTTGTCCGATCTTGTCACTGTTTTCCAAGTGTTTTGCTATTACATCTTTTATAATGGACTCTAGCATTTTCCCCACTACCGATGTCAGGTTTACTGGTCTGTAATTCCCCATTTTCTCTCTACTACCATTTTTGAATCGTGGGGTAATATTAGCTACCCTCCAATCGATGGGTACTGTTCCAGATTCCATCGAATGTTGGAAGATGATGAGCAATGCATCTACCATTTCTAGGGCCACTTCCTTAAGTACCCTAGGATGTAGATTATCATGCCTTGGGGATTTATCAGCCTTCAATCCCGTCAATTTCCCTAACACCATTTCCCTACAAATACTGATTTCTTTCAGTTCCTCCCTTTCATCA